>NC_086173.1:6250000-7500000 GCF_023053635.1 Elgaria multicarinata webbii
ATGTGATTGCAAACTACCTAAGACACTGAATTGAGTAGACATTAAATAACAAACATAAAACTAGTACAATAATGACTGAAAAAAATGTACGATATAGACACTATATAGACATAACCCCCCCTAGCATTATCTAAACATTATGTGGTATGTCCATGCTAAACTAACCTACCCCACCATAAATTTGTTATTCCGACAAATATTTTAATTAATGTAAAGCTCCAACCACTAGAGGTCTCTGTTACACCTGAAGGATTGCATTGAGTACGTCACAGTATGTGAAAAAAAGTAAGACACAAATTATTTTTGCAGACTTAACACATATTTGATGTAAACTTCACACTGCCAGTCCCAAATGCTTTTGCAGTAAATACAACACTAACACTCCAACTAATTATGAATATACATCTTTAAGAGTGCTTCCAGATGAGGTTTTCAATGTGCAATTGCCCTGCCTCAAATCCTGGTTTGCTTAACTATAATCCTGGATTTGGTCACCACACAAAGGTATCCCCTTCCTACTTTATTTACCCACTTACATGAATGGAGAGCAAATGAGCTACATGCACTAACATTCCCTTTGTGGTTTATTAAGCCATGGATTTTTGTTTACCATTATCTTAAATGCTCCTCCAGAAAAGCGCCCCTTGCTGGTCCCATCTATGTATATTTATGGAGATGTTGGAATACACAGGAGGGCCTCTTGGAGAGGACACATTTTAAATTATGGTGCTGTAAGTTAAGGGCATACTATTTTCTGAGGCTATTTTGGTTCTGGGGTGCTAGTGTAAGAGACAGTGAAAAAGAAAAATACAAAAGGTGGCATTTCCTTCTAACAGTTCATTATAGTTTTGTTTATTCAATTATAAATGGCCCTTCCTTCTGTATCCCAGAAATGTACCACCTATATTTTGTGAAGACATTTAATCAATCAGCCAATTAAACCCTAGATTATTAATCAAGTAAAATGTATTTAGTTGGTTGACAGACTTACCTAAAGCTAAGCAGGTTTAAACTTGTACTTTCTTGCCTCTTTCAAGTGTGTATCAAGGAGGCTGGTTTGAACTATCTAACAGCTCTGCACCTGGATCCTTGTGTCACATATAATGTTCTTCAACGTCTGTGCTTTTAATTATTAGTGATGAGCAGATCTTTCTTTCGGAGTTGCTGTCTGGAGTAGCTAAGCCGCATGCACCTGGGCCACAAATTCCTGAGTTGGAGCTACAGTCATAATGTGGGAGACGAGTAGCTAGGGTTGCCAAATGATCCAGAAAAGAATGCTCTTGTGCCTTTATAACAGTCTGATATGCACAAATCAGCTGGTGAAGGTTTTTACAACATGTAGCTCAACTCTAGCACCTGCTAATGTCCGCCCATCAAGTTGCTATTAAAGGCACAGTGGCTGACTGAAATTGGCAACCCTACTAGAAATTATATCTTTAAATCATAGCCAGTGTGTAGAATGACTAAATGCTACGATGCAAGCCTGTCTGGTAGCTATGCCTTTACTTCAGATATAAATGGGTGATTTTGAGAGAGGCACTCTGCACTTGCTCAAAGGCACACTCTTAAAAGATGCCTTTTAATAATGTGCTGCTTTTAATAAAGTATTAGTTTTAAATGTTTTAATTATTTGTATTTTATGGCATTTGCATTTATGTTGTACCCTGCATTGATCCGGAGGGAGAAGCGGGTAACAAATAAATAAATAAATAGAATTATTATTATTATTATTATTATTATTATTATTATTATTACATTGCATATACCCAGACTGAGCTCTGTCACTGAAAACAGACCTACACAGATTTCCTTTCATTCTCTCTGAAATCCAAAGAAGTTGATAGTAATGCTATATATGAATTCAAATATTAATTAAATCTCCCACATGTTCAATTTTGACCCAGATTCAGCAAAAAGGAATAAGTAAAATAGTTTTCTCTGTTACCAGATGAAGATGGGAAATGGGCATAAAATATACTGTGGAAAAGCCAAATAGTGAAGAAAGCGAGAAGGGTGTGAAATTAAAGTGAAGATTCCTGGACCACTTTTCTAAAACAAAAAGCTTCCAGAATAAGCTTTTTAATACCGTTTTAATGAACCACTTCACTAGACATATTGCAATAAAAAGATTCTTATATTTCTTATTTTAGTTTTCCTTTATTTAATGTTTCTATTGCTTAGTGATGTTTACCTCCAGTGTTGTAACGTAGCACAAATCCTATGTAAAAAATGGACTATGTGTTTTTGACATTCATGCTGAAATCAGAAACATATACAGAAGACCTTTAAAAGAAAAAAATGTTAAGACTCCAGGCCCTGCTTGGCCCCCAACTCAAAGCTCTGCTTGGTAACAATATTGCTGTTGAAACAATGTAGAACTTTGGAAAAATCAGAAAATAGAATTGCATTCACAATCACGCTGCATCTGCTCCAAGTCTGCTTGGGTCAGCTGTGTGTGTTGGGTTCTGATCCAGGTAGCACGGATGATCCCACACATTAGTCGCAAATTACTACACAACTGATGTTCAACTACCTTGGAGGGTGTGGAGGAAAAGAAACATCTTGGGGATTTAAGTTTCTTCGTTGTTTCTTTGCTTTCATCATTCATGTATCCTGTACATCCAGATGGACATAAATTCCCCAAGGTTCCCAAGGTGTGTGTGAACTCAGAGCAGACCCAAGGGAAGAAGAAGCTGGGAAACACATTCCTTGACTTGTGCTTTCATCTTTCTTAAGAAGGGGCAAAGGTCTGAAGTTGATTCATTTTCCCACAGGAGCTTGGAGCTGTGGGATCTTGTGGCAGAATTTATGTTGGAGTCTAGATTTTTTTTAAAATCAACACAGGTATTAAGAAATGCAAAAAAAAAAAAAAAAAAAAAAAAAAAACCACCCATTTTTTAAAAGAGATGCTACACATATATTATCCAAAAATCAGTTTTTCCATCAAATTGTTGAGACTAACTTCAAAAACATTACATTTAGTAGTCTCATGATTTATGGGTCCTTTGCTTTTTTTGTATCTGATCCTACTTCAGTCCTGCTTTCAAGCTTTATACTCCCTGATCACAAAGTTCAGACTCTGTTTAGCAATGCCCAGAGGTTTCATTGCCATGAAAAAATGCCGCTGCTTCTGTTTTCACATTGTTTATATTAATGTCTTCTCTTTTTTTAAATAATACATTTATTACTCATTTACAAACAACACATATATAACAGATAAATGTTTGAAGGACTAAGAAATAAACAAATATTACATATATATGCATCCTCATATGTCCAATCAATATATAACAAAATTCCTTCTACTGTTATCATCAATAATAATAAAAATACATTTAAACATTCGGGCTGGTCCATGAAGTCACGAAGAGTCGGAAACGACTGAACGAATAAACAGCAAATGTTATAACACTCCTGTTAAGGCAAATAATTGTTCTTCATCGTGTAATGTATTGTTCCAAAACACAACAAACAAACTGCAATGCAGTCATCATTTCTGAACCATCATTTAAAACAACAGCACCATTCATTCGGGGCATAAAACCCCTTTTTCAGATTAATATTTCAATCGAATTCTCCTTGGAAAATAATGACTGTTTTCTATACGGGGTTGCCTGATTAATGTTTGCTTTCTGTGCTAGGATCAGGAGGTGTAACAAAGGCAGTGAAAGAATCTGTAAATTTTTACAAGCGCTATCAAGGAATTTTTGGGCAAGAGTAGCCACCTAGTACTTAAGGTCAGATCAGCATGGCATGTGGCAAACCTGGTAGTTGTCTGTATTCTTAGTGCCATCAATGTACATGGTGCTTTATAGAGAAATGACTGATCCAAGGGATGTACAATGTACAATTTGCTATATAGAAGGCAAAAGAAGAAGGGGAGGAAGGTGTGGCTTTGAATGCCCACATGAATGCCTCTGAAAAGCAATGCAGTGGAATGTAGGAACAGAGGAAGCTGCCTCATACTGCATCAGACCATTGGTGCATCTAGGTCAATAGTGTTGACACTGACTGGCAGCAATGGCTCTCCAGGGTTTCAGGCAGGATTCTTTACTAGTCCTATCTAGAGATCGAACCCGGGACCTTCTGCATGCAAAACATGTGCTCTAGCACTGAGCTATGGTCTCCCCTGGTGCAGATACAGTATTCTTTCCAACCCCACTGAGATGCACATCATATTTATGTCTGTGGTTCTCATTTATTTATTATTTATTTATTTTATTTAAAACATTTATATCCCACCCTATATCAATAAGATCTCAGGGCAGCGTACAGATAAAAGCATACAGTTTAAAACAGTAAATATACACAGCTAAAACCAAATTAAACCATAAACCTTTTAAAACAATATATAATTTAAAAGCAGTAAAACAATTAAAACAGTTAAAACAATGTGCCATCTTAGTGAATTCAACCATTAAAAGCTTTGTTAAAAAGCCGTGTTTTCACTTGGTGCCGGAATAAAATCAGCATTGGCACCCGTCGGGCCTCTAAGGGGAGGCCTTCCACAGTCGGGGTGCCACAACCCTTGTATGATCATAGCAAATGTGTTGTGCTGGTGGGATGTGGAGAAGGGTTCCTCCAACAGATACATTCAGGAGACTGCTTACACACATGAATCTGCTTAATCTGGGTGAACCAGGGCTCCAAGGCACATGTCTTTAAATAAACTAAACATATGTCTTGTCCACACGTTACATATTTGTTGTGTGGAAAACGTCAGTGAACAGGCAATTCACTTCTTTTAATAGGCGAATTGTAGAATGTTTAGATAAGGCTGGTACTAGGGGCCCAGAAAAGTGCCTTCCAGTGGTGCTGGCAGGCTCCTCACCCAGTAGGCTTAGTAGCAGTGCCAATTGGAGCCAGTGTGGTGTAGTGGCTAAAGTGTTGGACTGGGAGTTGAGAGATCCGGGTTCTAGTCCCCATTCAGCCATGGAAACCCACTGGGTGACTTTGGGCCAGTCGCAGACTCTCAGCCCAACCCACCTCACACATTTGTTGTTGTGAGGATAAAATGGAGAGGAGGATTATGTACACCGCCTTGGGTTCCATGGAGGAAAAAAGGTGGGATATAAATGCAATAATACATACAATTGGTAGCAGCATAAAGGAAGAGGAACAGCAGCCCCAATATTTGCTGCAGTTCGTTGCAAGCCACCCACCATTCTGATGTTCCCAAAATGCTCTGACAGAAGATTGCCCTGGGGCATTGTGGGAACTTGAGAACCATGGCATCCCAACTGCCCATTGCTGCTCCTTGGTACGCCTGAGAAGACAGGCAAGCAAGCTAAAAGCTCCCACCCAAAGCACACATTGGTGCCAGTTCACTTGAGTCCCAAGAATGCCAGGTGCTGCTATCAGCCCCATCTGCAGTGATAAGGGGACCACCGGATGTAAACAAGGACTGGGCTCTTTTACATTTCATAGCTGTGTAGAAAACGGATTTTCAGCAGATATGCAGCTTGTCATGGCATACTGCTGTAGGAGTGGGGGGAAATCGCAGTAGCCAAAATTCCCTCTTCTATCCAACAGTTAAAGATACAGCAGCCCTGTCTTCTTTCCTTTGCATCTACTTATGCCACACACAAGGAAACACAGCTGAAAACCTCAAGCAAGCTAGCACTGGTGTTTTCAGGTACCCTGCAGGCACTGTCTTAACTAGCAATTTCTGTACCTCGGGCAGGCAAGTCCACACACACACACACGGCAATATAGGTAATGGGCTCCATCACAACAGTGTTATATCGCACTCTCATCATACCAGGTTTGTGGTTTTGCAGCAGAGCACTCAGATGATGTTGTGCCTGTCCTGCAGACACCCTCGCCTCTTCCCCTCCCTTTTTGTGTTTTCCTAGAGTGGGGAAAGTCTGGATTATTTCCCCCAAACAGAATTAAAGTGCCCTTCAGCCCCTCTGTAGTGCCGTCCTCTCGCTATTTCCTTTGTTGGGGGGGGGTGCTTTGAAGGGAGAGCTTGCTGATGAAAGGGGTGGTTCTTCTCCCTCAGCACCGTGTTGAACCAATGGACATGTGCTGAGTGGGTTGAATGGACTTTTGCTGCTCCAACCCCACTCTCATTGCCTGCAGGAATGGAGCCCAGCTGATGAAATGCTAAATCAGTAAATCACTAGACAACAAAGCTAGAGCGAGGGGGGGAAAGGACACCATGCCCATCACAATGTTACAACCAATGAAGTGGAGGCAGAAGGAGAAGGGGTGGGGCGGGATGGAGTGGAAGAGCAAACAAGTGAAAGGGAAGTTTCATCGGTATAGCATGATACCACAAACCCACATGAAAGGGGCCATTAGCTTGACGCACTAATGAAAAAGAGCTAGAAATTGTGGAAGCAAACCAAGGGAAAAAGTAGATGTGATGGAGCCCAGTGAAAGTACAAATAGAGGTTACCCTGGACTGACCCCTACAGGGAACAATTGGTAACATCTGGAGAGAATTAAGAATAGTTGTAGAGCTTCAAGGAAACTGCTGTTCAAATACACTCCTGACTGCCCAAATAGACTGATCGTGCTCTTCTATAGTATATCATCTCAGGAACTTTTGTATCAGCCAAACAATCTGATGTCCAGTCAACAGCAGCTGACCAAAGTCTCATGTTCCCGATTTTTCTCCTCAAGTGCCAGCGGTATTGAAAGATTTAGGATGCATGTTTAGACAGAAAAAAGTCCTACAACTCCCTGCATTCCCAAGCCAGCATGCATAGGATTGTGCCCTTAATTATGACCTATTATATGACTTTTCATGCTCACTTTGTCCCTGTCTTCACTTGGCGCCCATCACCACACCGCCTCATGGTAATAATGTGGTAATAAATGATGAGGTAAGAAACAATGAAGGAAATTGGTAAACTGAATTATTCGTCTAGGGTGACCATATGAAAAGGAGGACAAGGCTCCTGTATCTTTAACAGTTGCCTAGAGAAGGGAATTTCAGCAGGTGTCATTTGTATATATGGAGAACCAGGGTGAAATTTCCTCTTCATCACAACAGTTAAAGCTGCAGGAGCTATACTAGAGTGACCAGATTTAAAAGAGGGCAGGTCACCTGCAGCTTTAACTGCTGGGATGAAGAGGAAATTTCACTAGATTCCCCATATATACAAATGACATCTACTGAAATTTCCTTTTCAATACAACTGCTGAAGATACAGGAGCCCTGTCCTCCTTTTCATATGGTCACCCTATATTCCTCTAACTTTAGGCACAATAATAATAATAATAATAATAATAATAATAATAATAATAATAATAATAAAATCTCCTTACAGTCAGCCTTGCTCTATTGCTGCTTCTGTTGCTGCTGGTTGAGGGAAAGGAGGTTATTATATTTGAGATATTCATGGTACAAAACAGGCACAACACATTGGCATATGTTTGAAGGAGATTCAAGTTTGTGGGGTGGGGTCATAGTTAACAGCACCTGTTAAAGACACAACTATAGTGTCGAGTTGAAAAGTTGACAACCTTAGGGTGACCATGTGGAAAGGAGGACAGGGCTCCTGTATCTTTAACAGTTGTACTGAAAAGGGATTTTCAGCAGGTGTCATTTGTATACATGTAGCACCTGGTGAAATTCCCTCTTCATCACAACAGTTAAAGCTGCAGCAGCCCTTCTAGCTATACTAGAGTGACTAGATACGAAAGAGGGCAGGGCTCCTGTAGCTTTAAATGTTGTGATGAAGAGGGAATTTCACCAGGGGCTGCATGCATACCAATGACACCTGCTGAAATTCCCTTTTCTATACAACTATTAAAGACACAGGAGCCTTGTCCTCCTTTTCATATGGTCACCTTAGACAACCTTATTTTTCAGCAGTGCCCATAACATATTTCGAACAGCTGATATTTTAATCTTGCTAGGAAAGGAAAATAGAAGCATAACAATCATGGTTTGAGTACCTAGAAAGTGCCTTTGTATGGTTGCCACCACCTCCTCCTCCTTCTTCTAGGGCAGCGGTTCTCAACCTGTGGGTCGGGACCCCTTTGGGGGTCGAATGACCCTTTCACAGGGGTCGCCTAAGACCATCGGAAAACACATATTTCGATGGTCTTAGGAAACTGTATTGACTGAACTATGTCATGTATCATCTTTTGTATTAAAGCTATTGTTATGTATTATTTTCATTAGCAAACCATCCCATGACAATGGATCGTGTAGAGAAGAATGAAAATAATTTTATGGTTGGGGGTCACCACAACATGAGGAACTGTATTAAAGGGTCGCGGCATTAGGAAGGTTGAGAACCACTGTTCTAGGGTACTTCCAAACCACTCCCACTGCTGTATGATGTTATGTCTCTTTGCAGTTCTTCCAGGTTATCCTCTGTAATAAGAATTGCCCTGGTAGTGGCAACTCTAAAAAAAAATCCAGTCCTTACAGACATTTTCAGAAGATTTTATGTTTCCACAAACCAAATTATGAAGGGATTTTATTTTAGCCCTTCTCTTTTGCAGCACAGATAAGGAAGTGTTCAAGGCAGATGGATTGAGAAATTTCCTCATTCCAGAATTTGGAGCTAGACATCTCCCTGCCAGAAGAACATAATGGATAATATGAGAATGTCCTAATGACAGGCTGAAAAATAAAAATAGGAGGCACAAACCACAATGGAGTCGACGTCCTATAAAAGCCTGCTGCACTTTTGGCAAGCTTTGCAGTTATTTCTACGCCTTGGCAGAATAGCTTCCCTGTTTAAACTCAGTGGGGTGAGATTGAGAATCCATTTAGTTCTGTGCAAAAGAATGGGATGGCTTTGCTGATGGTTTATTGATAGGAGACATTTTTAGCATCCACGCCCAAACATGGGCAAAGTACACTGTCCCTTTTTCTGACAAGCCCTGTGGGTTATTTTTGGTGATGGTTCACACCACTCCACAGCAGTGTTTACCACAGGTAGACACTTCAGCTTTTCATGAGCTTTTTGCCATTGCAAAGCCTACCTCAAATATACTTCCAATATATTAGGCAAGGAACAAAGTTATACCTTTGTCTCTATATTGCAGATCTGACTGAGTGAAATACTTCTTTTTGAAAAACTTGCATTGTCACAACAATTACAAGAGGTTGTGGAAGAGTGTGTTTGTTTAAATCCATCTTATGTTAACAAAGAAATGAATATTATTTAAACCTTGATAAAATCCCAGTGTGCCCTAAAAGAAGGATTGCCAGTTTGCTAACTAACAGCTTGCTCCTTTGCCTTTAAGCGAAGCTTGATCTGCAGTTATTAACAGGCAGGTGGCAATCCTGATCTCCATGCTGCAAAAAACTGGACTTTGTTCAGATGGCATAGCTTTCATTCATAAGTGGACTGTCCATTATTGTATGAGGAGTTACTTACACACTATTGTGGCTATGGTGATGCTAGGCGAGAAAAACTGATTTTTGTTCTAGGCAGAAACTGTTGCATTGGTGTATATTTTATTCATTCATTTATTTATTTAAGAAACTTATGTGCTTTTCATTATAAAATAATCCTAAAGCAGTGTATAAGCAATAAAATACAGTCAAATGATACAAGTTTGACAAAAACATATGAAAAAACGCAATGTATTTTTTAAAATTCAGTGTACTTTACACTTGCCACAGAGGCATCAAGCAGGATATAGCACCATGAAAGAGGCAGGAGCCACACTACTGCTTTATAGCTGTATCGAAATGCACTGACAACTGTTGGGGCCCATGACACATACCATATGCCGCTTTCATAGTGCTATGCCCTGCTTGGTGTGGCTCCTGACTCTTTTATAGTACTTTCATAGTGCTATATCCTGCTTGGTGTAGATTTGGCCAGAGATTCCACTGAAAAGAACACTCCATCCCATGGCAAAGCATCCATTCCCTGGGGCGTAAGATGTCCAAAAACTAATGCTATGCCTGCTTACTCAGAAGTAAACCTCACTTAATTCAATGTGGGGCTTACTCCCATGTAAATATGCTTAGGAATGCAGCTTTAGAACTGCTCACTATAGTAAGAATAAGTGGGACCTGCAACAAATTGTTGTAGTGTGGAATGTTCCTGTTCAGGATTCCAGCCAGCCATACCCTCTTTCAAGGTACTCCCCTCTCTTCAGCCAGCATTCTGTGGCTACTGAGCATGCTCAATCCTCACTTCTCTGTGTGTGTGTGTTTTCACCCAATATGTGATTTCCCCCTATTTATTTATTTTTTGGTGGTTCTGCAAACCTTCCCCAGCCCAGCTAGTACCTCCTCCTTGTTCATGGATGGTGCTGTTTTGGCTATGTAAGGATCTACACAGAGAATGAGTTGCCTATTACTATATACTATATGGTAGAGGATCACTGGTGAGAGTCACTGGCAGCTGGAGAATCACTCTCTGGCAGGAGCCTGTGACAACCTTATGGGAAGCATTACATGCCAGCTGTCCCTAATTCTTGTCATTCAAAGATATTCATTTCCAGGATTTAAAGATCCATATTTTTCACCATGCAGATGAAATATAAATGGCTTGCAGCTTGGCAAGTTAACATTGTGGAACTGGGAATACTCTTCCTACACTCAGGCCTTAGCTAGACCCAAGGATTATCCCAGGCAAATGGAGGGGTCGTCCCTGCCTGCTCCCGGGATCCCCTGTGTGTCATTTGGATGCACAGGAACGATCTAGGGACGATCCCAGGATATTATTATTATTATTATTTATTTATATAGCACCATCGATGTACATGGTGCTGCACAGACCACACAGTAAATAGCAAGACCCTGCCGCATAGGCTTACAATCTAATAAAGTTGTAGTAAACAATAAGGAGGGAAAGAGAATGCAAACAGGCACAGGGAAGTGTAAACAGGCACCGGGTAGGGTGAAGCTAACAGTATAGAGTCAGAACAAACTCAAAGTTTAAAAGCTATAGGGAAAAGAAAAGTTTTTAGCTGAGTTTTAAAAGCTGTGATTGAGTTGGTAGTTCTCAAGTGTTCTGGAAGAGCGTTCCAGGCATGAGGGACAGCAGAGGAAAAAGGACGAAGCCGAGTAAGGGAAGTGGAGGTCCTTGGGCAGGCGAGAAGCATGGCATCAGAGGAGCGAAGAGCACGAGCGGGACAATAGTGTGAGATGAGAGAGGAGAGATAGGCAGGAGCTAGACCGTGAAAAGCTTTGAAGGTCAACAGGAGAAGTTTATATTGGATTCTGGAGTGAATTGGAAGCCAATGAAGAGATTTGAGAAGCGGAGTGACATGGTCAGAGCGGCGGGCCAGGAAGATGATCTTATAGGCCTGGTCTAGCCATGGCCACAGATACTTTTCTCATTATTTTTACAACCCAAGCTCAAATCTATTGTTCATCCTTAAAGCATTGCAATGTGGAAAACAGCCATATTATTTCTACCTGGTGTTCTCCAGATGTGTTCAACCACAACTCCCAGCATCCCCCAGCTTTTGGGGGGCACCAGGTTGGTGGAAGGCTGTATTAAGCGGTATATAAATATTATAACTATATAAGGAACATATTAGCCAAAGGAGGCTGCTGTTGGTTTTATTTTATTTATTATGTATTACATTTCTATCCTGCCTTTTCCCTTCTTGTAAGGAGCCCATTTTATCCTCACAACACCTATTTGAGGTAGGCTTGGTTGAGAGTCAGTGACTGGTCCCAAGTAGGGTGACCATATGAAAAGGAGGACAGGGATCCTGTATCTTTTACAGTTTATTGAAAAGGAAATTTCAACAGATCTCATTTGTATATATGGGAAACCTGGTGAAATTTATTCTTCATCACAACAGTTAAAGTTGCAGGTGCCCTGCCCTCTTTTAAATCTGGTCACTCTAGTATAGCTTCTGCACCTTTAACTGCTGTGATGAAGAGGGGATTTCACCAGGTTCTCTATATATACAAATGATACTTGCTGAAATTCCCTTTTCTATGCAACTGTTAAAAATACAGGAGCCCTGTCCTCCTTTTCATATGGTCACCCTAGTCCCAAGTCACCCAGTAAACTTCAGGGCCAAGTGGGGACTAGAAACCCGGGTCTCCTGAGCCCCAATCCAACGTTCAAATCACTGCACCACACCGGCTCTGTTTTTAGCCACCCCTTTCCGTCCTTTTAAAGAAACGTGCCTTTCCATCTCCTCCTAACAAGAAAGTCCACAGGACTGTATTTTCCCCCTCCACCCGCAAAGGCAAACGCACGAAGGCAGGCCCTTTTTTGAAGCGCTCTGGGCTGGCCTCAGCATCCTCGCAGGACGCCAGGCGGCTTCAGCCACGTGCGCCGGGAGCCCAGGCAGCCGAGTTGCGCGCGCGCGGGCGGGCGGGCGCGCACCGGGAATCTATGAAGCGCTAGTCGATATACACGCTTCCCTATCACGGCAGCGTCGCCGTGCAGGGAATTTGGCGCGCTACCATCGTCAAGACACCGTGGCTGAGGCCCGTGATTCCCTGGATGTGCGAGACCCTCAACACGAGGTCGATCGTGTCAACAGTAACGGCTTCTGGGGCTGCAATACAGTTTGTGCACGCTAACTGGAGAGTAAGCCCCCGTTGATCTCTGCGAGACGCACTTCTGAGGACAGGGGTCTGCAACTCGCTTTGTGAGCGGCTTGACTCCCTTCTTGGATGGTGATCCCTACACTCTTACAGCTCTCCCAGGATTGCGGCTTTCGGGGAGAAGTCAGTCCTCTTTCCTAGCCCCAGGGGAGTCCAATACCGGGGCGAGGGGAAGGGGAAAAGTTGGGGGATCGACCACACAAGAATCAGGACGCGAATCTGTAATCTCACTCTGGCATCCCTTAGAGACAGAGAGAGAAAACGGAGGGCGGCGAGGGAATGAAACAGCCCCGGATCCTGCAATTGCAAGGGGAACAGACCCCTATGTTTGGCCCTGGGCGCGTCACTTCTGTGCCGGCCGCAGCACCACGCCCCCATCCGTCGCCGCGAGGTAGCCCCAGGGGAAGAATAGGCTGCTGTCCTCGAGCTAAATTTTGATGGAGTCAATCGACGGGATCCTTGCTCGTCCCCCGTTCTTGCAGATCGCTCACGACCTTCGGTCGGAAAGCCCCCCTCCTCCCCGGTACACATGGTGCATAGGGGAGGGGTGGAAAACGCCCCGAGAAAAGTAGGGTGAGGCCGGGCTTTCCCTAAGGCTAAGCTAAATTGGGGAGAAAAAAAGTCGGGAAAAGGAAAGTGCAGAGTTGAATGCGTATAGTTTGCAAAGAAGAGAAAAGGAAGAGTCTTGTTGAGGGGATAAAGAAATCGAACGGAAGGTTTTTTTGGGGGGTGGAATTGTGCAAGCGGAGATTCTCGGGGCGAGAAAAAATGGGGAAAGCGGAGGGTGGGAGTATGTGGAGGTTCGAGATAATATCCAGACCATGAAGCAGCGAATGGGTTGGCAAAAAAGTCGGTTATAAGCTAGCGGATAGAGAAATCGAAGTGACACCGGATTGGCTCCAGGCTCTGGAGCAGGTGCGGAAGCGCAAGCCCCCACCAGTGCTTGCCAGTGCCCTCTTGATCCCGGCTCAGTGGCATCATGCGCGCCTCTGCCTCCTGGATACTTCTCCCGGGGCGCTCAGCCTTTCCTCTTTCCAAAGGCGGCTTAGGATGCTGTAGAGGGGAAGCCCGGCTCGCGGCTGGACAAGCGGAGCGGACCACGAGCTCTCTGCCACTTGAAGAGGGATGGCTAGATTCACATGGAGTCCGCCAGCCGTCGAGTTATCGAAGCGGGAGGGGTTGTGGGGGGGTGGAGCGGGGAAAGAGGAGGCGGAATAGGGCAAAAGACCCCTCCCCCTCCTTGTCGCCTGGTTGCCACCGGTTTCGGCTGCAGGGCTTGCACTTGAGAAGATCTGCCAGGAGGGAGGGGTCTCTAACTTCGGGGACCAGACGCTGGGCTCAGGTTACAGCACAGCTGGGGGGCAGGGGAGGACTGAGACCTGGGCATATACACAGGCAGCTAGAAGCCAGAGGGGAGCATAAAGCCACCGTGCTTCAGCCCAGAACACCCAGCAGCCGAATTTCTGCTGGGCCTTTGGGACTTTGGATTCTCCTGCTGTTTCCAAAGAATACGGGAGGATCGGCTGCATGAAGGCTCGGTAGCCACTGGAGAAACTACCACCACCTCCTCCTCTCCTCCTTCCTCATCCACACAAAGGTCCTGCATGTCTAACATTTAGACATGTTCAGCTTTGTGGATTCAAGGACTCTAGTGCTCCTAGCAGCCACTCAAGTCATTTTATTAGCAGTTGTCAAATGTCAGGATGATATACGTAAGTTGCACTTTTCTTCTTCTTCTTCTCCTCCTCCTGAAAGAAGGTGAAAAGAAAATCCACGGGTATGATGAATGTAAGGGAGGGAGGAAAACTAGAAGTTCAGGAGTAACTATCAATATTCTTTTGGCGCTTGAGAGTTTGCAGAACTAAAAACTTTCTGCTTGGAGTTGGCCTCAGACTCCTTCCTGTGCTTCATTTCTCTTCTTTCAGCTCACACAAGATTACTTCCTTCCCATAAAAGTTGCTGCTCACCATCATCTCGATTAGGATGAACTACTGATGAGGGAAAGCTTATTTCTCTCCTTTGTAATGCTTGGTTGCTTGAGAAGAGAGGGCTGCACTTTTCTCATTCCCAGCGTTTCTTCTTCCCTTGGCCTTCTGGGAGTGGGGGGGGGGGGCGAGGTGGAGATGGGGTCTTTTGGGGCCACTGTATTCTTCCATCCAAGATTCTTTCCTCTCCCCAACAAATGTAGAAAAGATTCTGAATCCATCTGAGGGGAATGAAGGATGAAAATAATACTCACTGCTTGTGGTAGCAGCAGCGAAAGAGTTAACTCAATGGTGGTGTGGGGGGTTCAAAGGGGGATCTAGACAAAAGAGAACATTCCGGGGCAGACAAGCAAGACTCTTTCACTTTTAATTTTTTTTTTTTTTACAAAGGAAGATCTTTGTGCACAAAATCCGGCCTCCTTGTCTCTCCCTCCCCCAATTCACTCAGGGATGTGGAATAAGGTGCAGATGGAGGTCCTGGGGAATTTGATAGCTAACAGATTTTTTGTTGTTGCTGAAGGAGCAGAAGGGAAATTTTCCTCAACTCAAGAGGCCACCTGAAGGGTGCAAAACATTCCAGAGGCACATCAGTCCATTTGTTCTATTACTCTCTTCATCCCGTATGTGCACGCATGCATGCACATACATTTAAACCAAGTGGGGGGAATCCCTACAAATCTGGTGGTAGAAGATACATTAATTTATTTTGTATGAAAATGTTGAACACCCCCCCCCAAAAAAAGTGAACACCCAATGAGTGTTCTTACCAATAAAGACAAATTTTGATATGAAAGGCGACTGTCCCTTCGCTCAACCTAGAAAGCTTTTGTTGTCTGGGATATTATTCAAGGATGGAAGATGGAAACTATATTAGGTAGAAAGAACTTTTTTTGCCTGCTTCTTTGGACAGGTTTCCTATTGCGGGAATTCCATCCCTCCTTCCATATATGCTCCAGACTGTAAATCAATTGCATGGAATACAGCTTGAAAAACGGGGTGGGGGTGCGGAATCTCTTAGCTCCTGATTGCAGGCCATAGTTCTTTTTCTCAGCAAAAGATTCCAGAGAAAAAAGGTCTTGAATTCCTTTCACTCATGTGCAGGAATCTCTGCGGCTGAGTCTTCTGAGTTAATAACAGAAAGGGCCTTGCGTTCAGTGTGACTCTGGGTGGCTCCCAGAGGGACTTATTGCAGTGGGTGCTACCAGGTAGAGAACTCCTTACAGTCGTAGTCAAAAGACATTGTTCAGCTATTCCATTTCCCCCTCCTTAATGAATTTTCTGTGCTAAGAAAAAAGACGGAAAAGTGAGGTCCGGGGTTGCATGGGAGGGTTACAAATGGAAGACGACATTATCTGAACCCTCGTAAAATAAGTCTTTGGAGGTGTTTTGCAGTGCCTGTTCACAGTCAGGTGCTTTTTTCTGCCGTTAAATGATTGTAATCAACTGCACGGTAGTCCATACATCATTCCTAAGCTTAGCACACTTTTTCGCATCATTGTCTTTCGTGATTTAGGCTAAACCACGTGTCTTTGAAGTTCAGAGGTGTGCAAAGAGGTAGAATTTATTATCACAATACCTTAGTTTGTTTTTAAAAGGCATATTGTTATATTCTGATTAGCTGAGGAGAGAGACAGAGTTTGCATCTTATTTTTGAATCTTAGTGCATCTTTGGGGAGTCTTGCCTTTTATGTGTGGTGGTGTTTTTTTTAACATGTTCTCCCAGGTCAGGGAGGGAGCTCAATTCCTGCTCTGTGAAGGTTTGTTTGCATTTGGCAGCAATAGCTTCCAGATGCTGAAATGCTGCCCATATTTATTTAAACTAGTCCCTAACAGAGCCATGTGAATCGTGCTCTGTGTGCACTCGAGAAAGGGCCCATTCATGATGTGGATGGGTCCCTTGGGCTCCTGCAGGCTCCCCTACCCTGTGCACAATAGCCCCCTGTCATCTTGCTGATGCTGTCAAGCCTTCACCGGGATGCTTTTCCCCCCTTTTCTTTTTTGAAAAGGAAAAAAAACCCATGTGCCAGAGGGGCACGTTTTCAATGGGTTTCTGTTGACCCCTTCTCCATCAAGAATCATTTCTATTTAACTGTCATAATGGGGAATAGACATTGTCCTCAGTCCTGATTAGAGCTCCAAAATCCATTACTTTCTCTGCCTTCCAGTTCCAACTTCTCCCCGCCTTGACCTGCGGCAAGCATTGCCACTGATCTGATACTGGCCTGGTCTGCTGCTGCTGCTTTTTTAAAAAAATGGGTTTTTAAAAAACTTCTTTCGCCTCCCACACTTACAGAGTTAGCTAGGATCAGTGCTGTTTGTCAAGAGCAGGTTTCACTGTGCTGCATACAGAAATGGAAGCGGGAGTATTTTAAAAGAATCTGTAACATCTCAGTTCCCCATTATTCCCAGGTGGTGGTAGTGGTCATTGGTCAGAGATTGCAAAATGAATCAACAGTGTGGCCTTGGTATAATACTGTTCTGACTGGCATCTTCAAGAAATGGCTGATGGGATTGAATCTCTCACACCAGAAGTGCTTCCAATTCAGCCAAGTGACATGCGAAACTAACGTCAGACCAGATGCAGGTCCTTCTGAGCATGTAGGCCCTCATGAGGTACTTAAACAGTAGAGAGGTTTGCCAAACTGAGAGGTTTGCTGAGTAGATTGTTTGGGGGTACTTCGTTCCCCCACAAGCTTAAACCAGGTCAACATTCTTACTTTAGCGGATAGCAGTGTGCCTTGCAAGTGTTTAAGAAAGCTAACACCAAGACAGAAGCAGGCTTAAAATCCTTTGTTCTGGGCCTAAAATTGCCAGTTGCCCTCTCTGAAAATGGCATCTCCTTCACTGTGTCCCAGTAAGAGTGGTACAATGGGCAGAGTTGTGTTTTGATGTGGCAGACCTGGGTTAAAAATGCTGTTCAGCAATAAACCTCACTCAGTGACAGTCTTGGGCAAGTAACTAGCCTTTACCTCACATTGCCCTATTACCCTAGCCTTGACCTCATAGGGTTAGTTGTGAGGATAATAGCATTGCTTGTCCTGAGCCCCAAAAATCTGGTGCAAAGGAAGTCTAAGGACTTCTGCAATATCCCCTTCAACCTTAGTTGAGCTTGCAAAGAATCTCAAGCCGTCCAGGAGGAGAGCTGAGAGAGGTTTTCTCTCTCTGTGGAATGGTGGGAGCAGCTAACGAAAGGCCTTTGTTGTTCTGCTTGTGGGTAACAGTTAATATCCTCACACCTTTGGGGAAGATGAAGAGAAGTTCTTGAATGGAGCCTGCGTGACATCACCTGTGTTCTCATTATACAGGATTGCTGTAACCAATACTGATATTATGACCCTGTTTCTTTCTCTCTCCCTCTCTTCTGGTTTTTGCTTCCTTTGTCCCTCACCCTGCCCTTTCCTTTCCCTTCCGGCACAGAGGAGGCAGGCAGCTGTATACAGAATGGGCAGAGGTATAGTGATAAAGATGTGTGGAAGCCCGAAAACTGCCGGATCTGTGTCTGTGACACTGGGACTGTCCTCTGCGACGATATACTCTGCGACGAATTGAGAGACTGTCCCAACCCTGTGATACCCTTCGGAGAATGTTGCCCCCTCTGTCGAACTGACGAGCCCACCACCAGTGGTCGTAATTTATTTATTTCCATTCCATATAAATAAATTACTTGAGAGATAGTAGCAAAAAAGGAAAGATTAATAAAGCCATGGATGCAAATCCCAAGCTCTGTGGCATCCATGGAAGGCAACTGCTAGGAAAGGCTACTTCTCATGATTAATCAAGGTGTAGAAAATATGAATTGACAGCTTAATTGAGGCATAGATATGTGAGGGAACGGGCTGGATGGAATCGTTATCAAATTATTTTGTGTAAAACAGCCTTGCAAACAAGTCCATAAAATGTGTAGCTCACAATTATTATTATTTTTACTAGCCAAACATGTTTGTCTTAGCCATTTGTGGCACAGCGATGGCCTGAAAGGAAAATTCTCTCTAGATATACAAAAGCTTTATTGTGTTTTGTTTGTAGGAAGGATTTTTTTTTACTCATCACAATTTAGCTAGTGACCATTTAGAAATTTGCTCTCTGGTAAATTACCACATTCCCAGGCTCAGCAATGAAGCCCTGAAGCCAGTTTTTCTGTGCCCCACGTGCCACCAGTGTGCCATTGCTTACTAGAGTCTTTTTAAGCAGTAAGGAAATGAGAAAAAGCTTCACAGTGCTAAATATATGTTGCAGTGGTTTTCCTTCCTACACAGTGTTTAACTGTGATTTCTGTGTTAGAAATTGTAGGGTGATCTGGATGAGGACAGTTCCTTTACCGTTCTATTGAGGCAGAAAAGGTGTAATTAAATAATCATCAAATGCCAAAAACCTTTTCCTTTGTGGGATTTTTTTAGTATGGGCTGCCCCATGCTTTATAGTCTCAAAAGGTGACTATAAAGCGTGATTAAAACCAATGGGACATTCCCAAATTTTATGGTGTTCAGGATCCTACCCTGTGGCTGGAATCCAGAGAAAGTTTAGTGGTGATTACAACGAAGTTGACTCTAGGGTGACCATATGAAAAGGAGGACAGGGCTCCTGTATCTTTTAACAGTTGCAAAGAAAATTACAGCAGAACCTGGTGAAATTCCCTCTTCATCACAACAGTTAAAGCTGCAGGAGCCTTGCCCTCTTGACCAGATACAAAAGAGGGCAGGGCTTCTGCAGTTTTAACTGTTGTGATAAAGAAGGAATTTCACCAGGTGCTGCATGCATACAAATGACACCTGCTGAAATTCCCCTTTCAATCCAGCTGTTAAAGATACAGGAGCCCTGTCCTCCTTCCCATATGGTCACCCTAGTTGACCCTAAATTTGTATTTACTTAGGGCTTTTAAGTTTTCAAAGTGCTTCGGGTACATTATTTTAGTAATCGTGCATCTGTGCTCCACTAAAGTCAATGGGATTAATGCAACAATTAATCCCTTGAAGTCTAAGCGATTTAGGCACACCTAGTTTTTCTGGATTGTGGATCAGAGGTATAGGGGGGGAAATTCACAAGTTGTAGGGGCCAGGGGTGCGGAATGTGTGACCCTCCAGATATTTTTAGACTCCAGCTCCCATCAACCCCAGGCAGTATGGGCAATGATCAGGGATAATGGGAGTTGTAGTCCAACAACATCTGAGATGTCACAGGTTTTCCATCCCTGGTATAGGCTGCGGAGCTAGTAGAGAGCATAATAAAATGGTCTCAGATGCTGGCAGAAAACATGTTTGGCTCCTCTACCTTTTAAGCCCCTCTTGTGCTAATGACTCTGAATTTATTAAAAAAAATAGGTCAGAGCCAAGAGGTCAAGATTTAGCCTTGTGAGAAAATGTCAGTCACGCCCAAGATACTGGGAATTGTTAATAATGCTTTTTTTAAAAAAAAAATCTCTTAAAGTGCTGCCCAGGGGGGCATGCTTTGCAAGGTGACTGAAAATTTCAGGCCAAGGGTGCAAGGAAAGCATCTAACATTCTTTCAGGTTCCAAAACTGCCTTTTAAAAACAACTTTCTCAGTTCTAGCTCAGGAGTTTTGTTACAATTTGAAGTGGCCTTTTAAAACCCTTTTACCTTTTCTGGCTGCCTTGCGAGGCTCCCAGAACGAGTAAAGGGTTGAGACTTGCAAAGTTAATCGTCTCTCGCCTGTGCACGTTTATTTACAGTTAAGCTGAATGTGGCTTTTAACCTCTGCGTTTTGTGTGATGCTTGCTTTAATATATATCTATATATCCTAAAGATGTTCTCTGCACAGTTACAGCGCATAACAGATTGACCTAACCCTGTTTGATTAGCAGCAAGTCCAACTGATTATTGATTTCATTGGGGTCTAGCTTACTAGGCTTAGGTTTGCAATCCATCCTACTAAACCCAGTTGCACTCCCATCCTATGCATGTTAATTTAGAAATAAGGCCTATTAAGTTCTATAGGACTTACTCCAAGCATCTGTGCATAGGATTGTAACTTTAGGCATATGTCATTCTACGCAGGATCACAACCCCAAATGGAATTAAACTGAACAAGCCTGCTGCAGAATGGCTTTGAACTTGCAATGATTGATTGGGAATCCTATTATTCTCTCTATGCTTTCTTGCTTTGTCACTTTGCCTGGGGCCTTGCACTCCAGGTGTAAGAATCCCCTGCATATAATTTTTCTTGGGGCAGCATTATCTCCGAGACGGGCTTAGAAAATCAAACACTCTTCCCCATTGCCACCATCTAGTCACAGTTTCTTCCTTATCTTCTTGTTCCCTTGTCTTGTGAGCTTCTGGTGTGATAAGGTGAAGATATTTGTTTATATACTAAAATGCTAATATAATTTACTGCAACATGATTCTGACGTTTTCTTTCTTTCCCCCCCATCCCTTCTTCTTAACAGGGAAACCTGGCCCCAAGGTGAGACCACTGAAAGCTGTTAATAACCACGATTTTATGTTATTGCTCTCTACAGTTGCCAGCTTTATTTGAGGCTCAAGGTCTGTGCTTTTAACAGCAGCTTGTCCTGCAGATTTACTTATTTATTTAGAGTTTATGATCCCAGCTTTTCCTTTCTGTCTTAAAAAAGGCAGGGTACAAATACCAATTTAAATTTGCAGGCTATTAATGCTTATCACTATGTCCCCAAAAGCTTCACCTGCTGATTTCTGCAGATCAAGATGCTTGTAAAAGGTACAGGAGCAGGCCAGAAGCAGGATAGTTGGCAGCCTTTTTGGCCCTCTGCTACTTACACTTATATCGTACCTCATTCCCAATCCCTTGTGAAGGTCAGGACAGGACAAGGACTAAATCTTCAGAAGTTAATGGAGCTACTTCAACAGAGTATTATTGCAAATTATTGTAGAATCAAGTGGTCTCCTGGGATGAAATGTGAATGGTGTTCTCATAGCCTGACCTAGTGAAAAAGCTGAAAGATTTGCTTAACTAAAAAGCAACAAATGCTTCCATTGATTTCAATAAGACTATTCATACTTAGCTTAAGGTTACACATACCTATTTTTTATGAAATTGGGCCCAAATGCTCTCCACCCCTTTCCCATATACAGGCCCCAAAGGCCTGCCTGCAATCAGAGTTTAAGGGTTTAAGCAGTGATTGTAAATAGAAGTCAACATTGTGCAAGGTTTGACCCATAACAATGCATTGTTTGTGTGTTGCCTCCTTGGCTTTGGTATTTTGGTATGTATTGTTTTTCAAACTGTGTACACACTTTGTATTTTGCAGGGACAAAAAGGAGAACCCGGTGATATTAAAAATGTAAGTCTCAAGTTTGCTGCATCCTCCATCACATACAATCCTTGACAGTACAGAGTGTGCTTCTAACTTAACCTGCTTTGTCTGTTTTTCTTTTTCTCTTTCTTGTCCAGGTTGTAGGACCAAGAGGCCCCTCTGGACCACAGGTAGGGAACTAATTTTTTTCTGCTACATTGTTTAAATCTTTTGGAGAAGAAGGATTAGGGGGGGGGAAACACCTTTGTGAATCTTTAACTGAGATCCCTGTCATTACCTGCTGCAGGGACCTTCAGGTGAACAAGGACCAAGGGGAGACCGTGGAGAGAAAGGAGAAAAGGTAGGACCTTCTATACACACACACACACACACACACACACACACACACACACAAACACACACACGTTTAAGGGGTTAGGGCTGCAGTTCTATGCATTTACCTGGGACTAAGCACTGTTGAACACAGTGGGGTTTATTTCCGAGTGAACATGAATAGAGTTGCACTGTACGAAATGCTAAAAGCATCAGTCTAACATTCCCCTGTCAGATTAATTTGCTATCCTCAAGGCAGATGCATCTAGCTGATCGACACATGTGCAAAATTCACATTGAAATATTACATTCGTCGCAAGCATTTTGGAAGGTCGGTTCAACAAGCACAGAAGATATCCATGCTTAATAATGTGACTTACTCCGTGGCTTTTGCCCTTAGCTGAGTAAGGGCATAAGCTTTTGATATATATATTTTTTCAACTGAGGGCCAGTGCAATGAAGTGGTTAGCGTTGGGTTAGGACCATTTTACTATGGGTTAGGATTAGGAAGACCTGGATTCAAATTCCTGTTCACCCATGAAATTTACTGGTTGGCCAGTTGCTGCTTTTGTAATGATAAAATGTGTGGGTGGGATGGGATGGAGAGGGGGGTGGAAGAGAACCATATGCACTATTCCAAGCTGCTCAGAAAAGGGTAGAATAAAAATGTCATAAATAAAAAAAAAATACTCAATATTTAGTATTGAAATGCACAAAGCACTGGAACTGTATCATCTCATTAAAACAAATACCTTAAGCAGCAGTGTACTCTGCGTATTAAAAAAACAGATTACTAGCAGTTTGTGGTCATATGAGATTAAAACATATTTTTGTGTGCAGTCTGGTAAATAAATCCGCAAAAGTAGCAAATCCATAGAATTGGTTTACTAGTTCACTTGCCACATATGTCTGTGGAAGCTGTTTGTGAAACAGTGAAAGCCTGAAAGAAAACTACAACTTGGTTCTGAATTTATTGACGCTTTTCTGTAAGGTCACCTGGAAACAATGCTGGCTCACCGCAGGTGACTAGATTAGGGAATATATATAAGCCTGAGGCTTCCCAGTCCAGTAATCTCTTTTGATCGCTTGGATTCTGGAATGCACAAAGTGCATTCCTTATGTATTTCTATGGAAGACGTAGATCTTTGTTTGCATTCTTTTGCACAGATGGTTTTGCTGCCTCCATTGGATGGAATTGCATGTGCAGGAAGTCCCTATATGCATCACATTTCTGGGTTGGAGAGCATATTTTTTACTGTAGAACCTATGAGTTTAGGCTGCCCTAATAGAATGATAATTTCCAAGTCACAAAAAGTCAAACTTTATTCTGCACTTATCAGACTTCATCTGGAATACTGTGTCCAAAAAGATACAGGTAGACAAATTGGAACAGGTTCAGAGGAGAGCAGTGAAGATGACCAAGGCTATGGAAATCAAGTCCTACAATGAAAGGTTGAAGGAAGTTGGGTATGTTTAGCCTGGAGAAGAGAAGATTGAGGGGACACATGATAACTCTCTCCAAATATCTGCAGGGGTGTCACACAAAAGAGGGCCAATGTTTGTTCAGGCCCAGCATCAGGAATTGGCATAGTGAGGCAGCTGCCAAGGGTCCAGGGGCTAAGAAGGGCCCATCCCTGACCCTGCCAACATTAAACCTGCTGCTGCTGTCACAGCCACAGCAGCCACTGACTTTACCACACCTTCCCCCTGCCAAAGTTTCCCTTGTGGGCAGCCGTGGTACTTCTGAGTGAGAGCTGTCAACGTCAGGTTGGGCATTGCATTTTGGGTCATCTAACATGGTGGGTGGCCAGCATGGACCTGAGTTGAGGACTGGCCTGGCTTGGCTCCCATTCAGAAGTGGTGCCACCACTGCCCACTGGGAAGATTTGTCGGGAGGTAAGTGAGGAGATAAGTGACTAGCTGTGGTGGGGAATGGTATTAGGGGCAACAGCAGCAGCAGTATGGGACATCAAAGTATGGCTGGTGGATGGATGGGGGAAAACATTGAAGTGTGCTGCGTGAGTGGGGGACCCATTGGCAGCACTACGCTACGGGCCCACTGTAATCTGGCGCTAGGCCTTGATTTGTTCTCTGCTGCCTCATAGGGTAGGACTAGTGCTAATCGATTTAAGTTATAGGGGGCAGATTTCATTGGCGCATTAATCGAAACATGTTAACGGTATCAGCAGTTAGAAAACGGAGCCTATTTATTTATTACATTTCTATTCCGCCCAATTAATTAATCAATTAATCTACATGAGGCCAGGCTCTCTCTTACTGGAGACCTGCAAATTACTCAGGAGTATGATGGGCTGTCTTTAAGCAGAGGTCTTCAAGAAGTTTCAGATGCTCTCGCTCTGGATTTCCTGGGTTGGACTAAATGTCCTACAACACCCAGTTCTATGATTTTTCCGCCCCCTCAATATCTAAACATTTTTTTCCTGATATATTTGACTGCCGTGTCATAGTAACTATACAGGCTACAGATAGTTACATCACTGTAACATCATGTATTACATTGTACTGGTGTAAGCAGCTGGTACATCACAGAGCATTTTGTGTGTGCTGGTAAAACTGTTCTTTGCAGTGGGGCATTAATACTCGACTCAAGTTAGTAGGGAAGACTTAACAACAGACTAACAGAGGCTGCAATCCTATGCAAGTTTACATTGAACTGAATAGGACTTAATTCTGAATAAACACGTGTAGAGATGGACTGGAAAATATGCATAATAATTAACATGGAATTTATTGAAATTGTGCATTTAAGGAAAAAATAGTTTCCCAGTATAATGTTGGGAGTGAGAATATACTGGTCCACCATCTAACTTCCTTGGAACATTTTCCTTCCCTGTTTTTTTAGGGTACTGCTGGTCCACGTGGCAGAGATGGCGAACCTGGTACACCTGGCAATCCTGGGCCTCCTGGACTCCCAGGATCTCCAGGTCCCCCTGGCCTTGGTGGAGTGAGTATCCTCAACATGATTCCCCCCTCCCCATGGTTTCTTCATACCAAAAAGTGTGGTTACAGAAAATGATGAAAAGAGCTCTTTCACTGTGCTATCTATCAAGAATTCCCAGTGTTCTAACTCAACAAAAAACTTAATTCATTTCAGCATGTATAACGTGCTACCTAAAAATGTCAACTATTCAGAGTGTAAAAAAAAATGCTTGTGATCAGTTTAAATTGCCTTTGCCCTTCTCTGGTGTTTTGCTAGCTGCAAAGTTGCACTCCGTTAGAGAACTTTGCAGTTTGTAAAAAGAACCATAATAGGGGTACTAGAACACAAAAATCAGTAATGGTGGACAAAATTCCTCAAAACATAGCTGACATCACTTCTAAGGTTACTTTGCAATGGACAGCCATGGGTACACAGGGTTGAGAGTTGGGCACAACAGGCTGGGTCATTGCCCCGTGTAAACTTGGTGTGTGCCCTGTGCCCCAGACTCCTCTGTAACACAAGGGGTTCCATAGCAGGTATGCAGGGGATCCACTGGTTGATGTGGAAAGAGTTCCCTTGAGGTAGAACACCACTGTGTGATAGACCAATTGAGGATCAGTAGGGTCTGCCAGTGGATGCAGCCTTGGACTAAGAATCCAACATAGAATTAGATATACATAATGAACCAATTGATTTCATTTCGCTTAAGTGTCCCTCTCTCTGTGCTGCATTTTGGCTCCACAGTATGTTTGTAAACTCCTGCGCAGATCACTTTAAATTCACACCTAGTTTATTACACCCAACTGGTCTAGGGAACTCTACTTTTGTGAACATTGGAGTCTTCGCTCATAGTAAGAGAGTAATGAATGGATGCACATACCAGATCTTAAACATTAATTTTCTGATGCCTACACTATGCGTGGAATCCCAGGCCCAACAGCAAGCAATGACCAATAGAATAAGGCCTAAGCAGATTTTAATTCTGGGGCAGGTTTTGGAAAAACCAGGTGAGTGGCAAGTCTGGACAAAGGCATATGTTCTATTGGTGGATAGAATCATAGAATAGCAGAGTTGGAAGGGGCCTACAAGACCATCGAGTCCAACACCCTGCTCAATGCAGGAATCCACCCTAAAGCATCCCTGACAGATGGGATATTCTTAAGATGATAAAATGTAGAATCACTAACATACTTTCTTTGCTGTCATTAGTCATTTTGTGACTCATGTAGGATTGCTACTTGCAGCACATAAACAATACCAGAGATGTGCCTATTAAACTGTATTTACTGTAGAACATGTCCCACCCTTTTGTTATTATTATTATTATTATTATTTATTTATTTATTTATATAGCACCATCAATGTACATGGTGCTGTACAGAGTAAAACAGTAAATAGCAAGACCCTGCCCCATAGGCTTACAATCTAATAGAATCATAGTAAAACAATAAGGAGGGGAAGAGAATGCAAACAGGTACAGGGTAGGGTAAGCAGGCACAGGGTAGGGAAAAACTAACAGTAGAAAGTAACAGTAGCATGCAACTACTATGTTGGCATGCAACTCCCAATCGGCAGAAAAAAGGTTCCCCAATAGGCACAACCATGGAGAATAGCTCCATGAACAAGGATGATTAACTAGCTGTAATAGCTAAATGGATCCTCCAGCAGCAGAAGCATCATAACTCTGAAGAATAGATATTGGGGATACACAGCAGAAAAAGGCCACCCCTTTCTTGACCTGCTTGTGAGCTTCCCAGAGGCATCGGACTAGCTTGGAAACAGAATACTGAACAGAATACTGTTCTATGTGTATGGTAACTTACACTAATTTGGATGTGTTAATTCGCAAGGTCTTATTCCTTTAGATGAATCTCCAGACTTTAGTTACAGTTATTGATAAATATTAGAATTGCAATTCTACATTTAAAAAAAAAATCATGCAAGGAAAAGAGTGACTAATGCCCACGCCATTTTTTAAACTATGCTTATGTGCATACAAGGAGGGCAGTTAAAATGTGTTAAGGAGTAACCAACCTTGAAGTTGAACCTTTGGACATGGGCCCATGTATGTGGGTGCTTTTCAGGTTCCACACAAAATTAAGAGAGAAACCTGGTGGAATCTTCCTGCTCCCCTCCAAATGCATTCCTCCAAATGCATTCAAGTATATATACTTTTAGTGTGTGGTGGGGGCAGGGAGTTAGACTTGACAGTGTCCATTTTTAAGCCACATTTCTTAATTGTTACAAATGCCCTTCAGTACCTTTAGATTCACTGATGTACCTGTGTGTTACAGTCACCCTGTCTCCCAGTACACTGAATAACTTTTTGTATTTGCGAACAGCTGTTGAAGAGTTTGTGTATCATTAAATTGATTTCTATCACGGTACACCTTCTCGTTTTCTGTTTTGGCAAATGTTGAAGCAATAGCTTTACAGTAGGACGGTCAAATGCAAATTGCTATTTAGAACTGTGTTTTTCTCCCCCGCAATGAAATTCTTTTCATAAGTATATCACCCGATAAAACATTTACGTGGAGGCAAGAGCCTCAAAGAGAGTAAAAATGTAAAAAGAGAATCAGCTTGCCCTAATTTCTTCCTCTGTGTCGTGGGGTACGGTTGCCCATCAGATAGTCTGGGTTTTTGAAAAGACTTCTCATGTTCCTCATTGTACGAATGTCCTCCATCTGATCACATCACATTCCACATCGCGCTGAAACGAGGCGTGTTCTTTCTGTGCTTTATCTTTGCAGAACTTTGCTGCTCAGATGGCTGGAGGATTTGACGAGAAAGCAGGCGGTGCTCAGATGGGAGTGATGCAAGGACCGATGGTAAGGGCTGGGAGAGTCTCTTGAGATCATATGTACACTACAAATGTATATTATTTTTACCCTAGTTTAACTGGCATGGCATTTCCCCAAATAATCTTGGGAATCTTAGGCCATAGCTACATGGGGTGATATCCCGGGGCAATCCCCAGGATCGTCCCTTTGCAGTCACATGACGCACAGGGGATTCCAGGAGCAGGGAGGGATGATCCCTCCCTTGCCCTGGTATCTTGCCTTGCCCTTTGAGCCTGGTTTTTCCGCAGTCCCAGGCTGATCCCAAGACTGCGGAACGTGTGGCTGGGCGTTGCGGTTTGTCCCGGCTCCTCGCGGTTACTCGTGAAGAGCTGGAATCCACGCACAGGCCGCAGAGCTCCTCAGGAGCTCTGTGTGCATCGGAGGTGGGGTGGGGTGGGGTGAATGGGGATTATTTTAAAACAACAACAACCCTACCTTTGAGCGCAAGAGCGCTTGTGCGCATCTTCTGGTTTTTTTTTAAAAAGAAAATGGCAGCTGTGACATCCTCTCCCTCCAAGGTCGTCACATGCCATGTTTAAACAGGGGGATCTCGTGATAAAAATATCGCGAGATCTTCACCCCTCCGTCACGCAATACCAGGTAGGTCTCACTGAGGCCTTAGTTTAATGGTGTTGAGAACTGTAGTTCCCGAGGTTACCTGGGGACAGTGCTGGCTGCAAGATTTTGAGGGCCCTGAGGCAAGTCTCATTGGGCCTTAACCTGGAAGTGGCGGGCTATACAATGCAAGAATTCTCTTACACTTCCTGTATGCTCCACACAAAACGAGAATGGCTGTGCTGTTGGGATGGTGGATCATTGACTATTCTTGCAGCCCTTGCCTCCCTTTGCTACCTCTGGAGCTCGCCCATCTTGGGGAGAGGAAATAAATATTGACCCTGAACCATCTGGCATGCCAAGTGGCTTCTTTTGCATTAAAAACCTTTTGGTAACAGTACATTTTCAAAAAACAAACAGATAAATTGGCAAAACCAACAATCCCTATAGATGCTGTGATGGTTCATCTGTCTTGAAAACTGGGCTCTAGGTATGAAAGAGCCATAATCCTTAAGGCACATTTTCTTTGGAGGTAAATTTATTTATTTATTTATTTATTTATTTATTTATTGCATTTATATACCACCCCATAGCCGAAGCTCTCTGGGCGGTTTACAAAAGTTAAAAACAATAATCATTAAAACAAATATACAAAGTTTAAAAACCATAAAAAGCATAAAAACACAGTATCCTTATAAAAACAGCTATTCTGGGGTCCGTTAAAAACAAGTAAACTCAGCATATGTTGTTAAATGTTGTTAAATGCCTGGGAGAAGAGGAAGGTCTTAATTCAATTGCACTGAATTAAGTAAATGTTACAGGATTATGGTATTTGATCTATTTCAAATGATCCTAAATTTGGAGATTAGGTGTGCTGTTATATACCTCTGATTCCTCACCCCTGCTCCAAGTATGCAGATTTCTTTAGTCCATGCTGGGTCCTATGACTGAGAGCTAGAACAGGAAAACAGAAGCCCAGTGGACTGTACCATTAGGGCTTCCCCACATACAAGAATGCCTACATATTCAAAACTTGTATGCGTACATATTTTTTGTAGATTAGAACCTTCTCACTATTTTATATGTGGGAACATTCAATCCTGCCACGCACCTGCAGTTTGAAATGGTACAGTCCAACAATGCAATACATTGCGTGGTACTTCTGCTCATCTGTTCACACATATTTTTTCCTACATGGAGATCATATTTCTAATGTGGGGCAGGGGAAGGGGAGGAGTACTCCTGTTTACATGGCTGTGTGAAAACTCACACGTGACTATTTTTTAGTATCGCATGTTCAGACGTTTCTCTGTGCAGGGTAAAATCATGTATGAAGCTGCTCAAAACTAAACCTGAATGAACCCAAAGTGCATTTTCCTACATGAGACAGTCTTGCCCCTGTAGGATTTATATTTGTGTTACTAACCAAATGAATCAAAAACTGCTTGAAACCTCCTGCATGAAAATGCTCCAGAGTTACACAGCTACTATATTGTTTTATTTATTTGTATCCTGACTTTTGATCTGGAAAGGTCTTGAAAATAGCTTACATAAGAGAACACACTACAGTAACTCTGGGAATGCTTCTACCCCCTTCACTGTGGGCTAGTTGATTAGCCATCTTAGTGTCATTTGACTGATAGGTAGCCATGTCCCTAGGTTGTGTAAATTATGGCCTGTTGACCAGCAGAATTCCTTTGAAGCCAATAGTTACACAAGGGTGACCATATGAAAAGGAGGACAGGGCTCCTGTATCTTTAACAGTTGCCTAGAAAAGGGAATTTCAGCAGGTGTCATTTGTATGTATGTATGTATTTATTTATTGCATTTCTATGCCGCCCAATAGCTGGAGCTCTCTGGGCGGTTCACAAAAATTAAAACCATTCAAAGTCTAAAACAACAGTGTAAAACCATAATATAATATGGAGAATCTGGTGAAATTTCCTCCTCATCACAACAGTTAAAGCTGTAGGAGCTATACTAGAGATTTATAAGAGGGCAGGGCACCTTCAGCTTTAACTGTTGTGATGAAGAGGGAATTTCACCAGGTTCCCCATATATACAAATGACACCTAATGAAATTCCCTTCTCTAGGCAACTGTTAAAGATACAGGAGCCCTGTCCTCCTTTTCATATGGTCACCCTAGTTACACCAAAGCGACTCCATCAAAACTACGCCAAAGTGACTCCATTAAAGCCACATCATCAACAACTCTTTCCTGGTACCCAAGGCCCAGCAAATCATGTTTCAGTATAAATTAATTCATGTTAATGTCTCAATTCAAACTCTCTTTTTTTTAAGTTTGCCATTCTGAGACTGCTCAGGCCGTTCAAGCAGGCTGTGTTAAAGTGAAAGCTGACTTTTAAAAACGGCTTTGGGCCGTTACATCCCTTGCCAGAACTTCCTGAGCTATGTGCCAAAATAGCTGAAACAGATGATTATGGTCAGGGAAGTAATAGAGAGATTTGTTTAAGGAGCTGGGTCGCTGTTGCACTTGGATCAAGGGCTGAAGTATGCCAAGACAGACAGCAGCTACTGTTCTTCAAGATCCCACAAGACTTACGGCAGCAAATTTCTGCTCTCTAGCATTTCTTGGCAAGCTGTAAATGAAATTCAGGCTTAGTAAACATGGACCGTTTCCAAAAGAAAGCGAATGCGTATGTGTGTGTGTATTTTTTCGCCTCAGAATGATTTCTATAAATAAAAATAGTCCTGGATGCTTCATAGAGAGAAAAGGAGAATTAAAGGAGCTTTGTCAAAGGCAGCAGCTATGGTATTAGCCTTCCTCTGGTTCTTAATATCCTTGCAACTGAGGCCAAGGGTCTCCCTTCTTCTGCTGGAATTAGTCCTTTTATCTACTTTTTTTTAAATTTCCCCATTTAGGGACCTATGGGACCACGAGGCCCTCCGGGACCAACAGGATCTCCTGTAAGTATCCAAATCTTACACTCTCATTGGATAAGCACTCATGTTTGAAAAATAATACAAAAGGAAAGATTGTCCTTTCCCAAGAAAACTATTAAGGTTGTCTCTGTTACATCTTCTTTCAGGGCCCTCAAGGATTTCAAGGCAGCCCTGGTGAACCTGGAGAACCTGGTGCTGGCGTGAGTATCGCGGAAGCGCCTTCTTCAAAGACTGGGCGCGCGCACACATTTGAGATACAGTTGACTCACTCACATGCTCCATCTTCCTGCTTGTAAATCTCTGATTGGGTTTTGGGTACCTCAAGCGCAGGGAAGGACTGGCCGTTGAATCAATAGCCTAGGGGTTCTTAAAAGGTTTGACTATACCTAAGGCAAAGTACAAAAGATGTTTGGAGCTTTGTAACTAAACCCTGGCCTTTGTGTTACAATTACAAGATGGAGAACGTTGACTAACGTGACGGAGGTTGAGTGGGTGGAAACTCTTCTTCCTCTTTCAACAGTAGAACTCAGGGTCTCTGAATGAAATCGATTGCCAGTAGGTTTAAGAAAGACAAAAGATCACACAACACAAGATCCACTGCTGCATTAATGGTGGTGCAGAGGCACAAAGATATTTGGTGTGTGGAGTTTTTAACCCTTTCCCCTCTCATTGGTTCTCCCCCTCTTTCCCCCTCCCCCCACCCCTCCAGCTAGCTAATTTCAGTCTTGGAGCCAGCTGGGAGACAAAGGAGGAGAAATAGCCAGAGATGGTGCAGGGCAGAATTAGGGTTAAGCACCCCCTCTTACAAACACAGTCTCCCTTGCAAATTCCTTGTCTCTGCATTAACGTTATGAAGCAAACGTGGCAATGGAACCCCATGTTTGCCTCCCATAGTTATGGCAACCTGTGGACAAGCTACAGTACATGGAGGACTGAGGCCTACCACATGTGCTTTGGAGCCTTGCCCACTCTGGATGCTGAAATCTGCCAGAGCTGTGCTGGGATTATGGACCTCAGAGGTACTGAGAGAGGGGGTAGTTGCTGATGCTCTTCAGGAAATAGTAGTGAGAGCCCTTTTTGAAAAAACAAAAGAAAACAAATCTTGATCAAAGCTAAGATAAAGGACAATTACTGTCCAATATCCAGTCTACCATTTTTGAGCAAAATGCTGCAACAGGTAGTGGCCTCTTGGAGGAAACATTGTTTGGATCTGTTCCAGTCTGGTCTCGGCCCCAGTTTTGAGATGGAAACAGTCTTTGGCCTTTTCTAGACCAGGTAAAATACCTGGGTGAATGAAAAGGTCTTAACTTAGTGCTGAAAAAATCACAATGTAGGTGCCAGGTGAGCCTCTTTGGGGAGTCCATTCCATAAACAAGGTACCACCACTAAAAAGGCCCTGTCTTTAGTAGCCTCCCAACTCAACTCATTTGGTGGGGGCACCTAGAGAAGTCCCCCTGAGGATGATCTTAGGGTCCAGGCACTGAAGATTATTTTAAATTCTGGGCAGGTATATATGGGAGGAGGCAAACTTACAGGTAACTTGGACCCAAACAATGTATGGTTTTAAAAGTTAATACCAGCACTTTGAATTAGGCCTGGGAATGGACTGGAAGCTAGCACTGGTGTAATTTGATCATATTAATCCATTGAATCCATTGAAAATGGAACTGCTGTGGATAGGAAAATTGGCTGATCTGGATGGAGGGATGCAGCTCTTTCTGGATTGGGTTGCACCCACCACTACAAGTTCTTCTGGACTCAGCAGTATCTGTGGAAGCACAGGTGGTGGCTAGGAGTCTGTTAAACAGCTTAAGCTGGTATTGACAGCTGTGACGCTACCTAGAGAAAGCAGATCTAACCTTGGCATGCATTCCTTAGTTGCATCTAGACTAGACCATTGTAAAGTGCTTTATGTAGTACTGCTTTTGAAGATGCTCTGGAAACTTCAGCTGCTACAGAATACAAGGTGATGGTTGAGTCCAAATGGTCAAAGTATACGATGTTGATTCTGTACCAGTTGCACTTGTAATTGGTGCATATCTGGGCCCAAATAAAAGTGCTGGCTAGTGGCCTTAAAACACTACACAATTTTGGGCCAGGTTATTTGAAGGACCACCTGCACCTATATGAGTATGCTCTTGCTTTAAGATCAGTGTTGGGGGCCCTATTCATTGGGGTCCTGTCCTCCAACACCTTTTAGGATGGCAGGCATTGGGACACAGTCTTCATGGTAGTGGCCCCTAGCTTATCGAATGCCCTCCTATGAGATGTGAGGTTGGCTCCCTTAATTGCAGTTTTAAAATTGTACTTTTTGCATTTTAAGGTTTTGTTATACTACTAGTACAAATCCTGTGTCGCCACGGGGCTAGTAGTCCAAGAATGATTGGATAAAAATATGATTGTCCATTTCCTTTGCAACTGGAACAATTTTACAGTTTTAAAATAAATATACAACAAACTGGCAAAGATGAAAAAAAGATGTTCTTTTTAAAAATATTGTTTAACCATTCCTTGAAGTTTGAGATTGAAAACACGTTTTGCTCTCTGGTATCCTTTCAGCTCTTCCTCCTCAGCTTCTCTTTCTCCTCCACTTTCCCAACATTCTGTGTCTGCCCTTTCCTTGGCCTAGCACTCTAAGAGCTCGCAGGAATCAGGCATTATTACACGTGTAGACACATACTGTGTCACATATTACAATACATGTACAGTCTGAGGCATATACATTAACCTCCCCTTTGCCTCATCCCTTTTCGAGCTGCCCAAAACTCGAGCTTTGAACTTTTTTTAAGTTTCAAAATTTTCTGTCAGTCTCCACAGCTCAAGCTTGAGTTTAAAACATAAATGAGAAAAAAACAGTCTGGTAGATCTTGAGTAATGAGCTTTATACTACGGTATTATTATATATTACTGCAAAGACCATGTTGCCATCAGCACTAGTAGACCTGCTGAATCCCCACTAATGAATCCCCACTCCGAAATTCCCAGGCCCACATTTGCGTCACACTGATTGGCCAAGCTGGGCTATCCGTTATCTTGCTGGGGAGGGCTTCCCTGGTTATACTTTTTAAAAAGATCGTTTACCATTTCTTGAAGTTTGAAGTCACGTTTTTCTCTGGTGTCCATTCAGCTCTTCCTGCTCAGCTTCTCTTCCTCCTATCACCAACTGACTTTTCTTCAGCCCTTTTCCCAACATTCTGTGCCTGTCCTTTCATTGGCTCACAGGAGGAAGCATTATGACACCATGCAGGCACACACACACACTGTGTCACTGTATGCACAGTGTGGGGCATCTGCATTAACCTCCCCTTTGCCTCATCCTTCTCCCTTCTGTAGCTGCCCAAAGCTCGAACTTCGAACTTTTTTGAAGTTTCAACATTTCCTGCACATCTACGCTGCTCAAGCTTCAGTTTAAAACAAAAATGAGCAGAATTGATCTGGCAGATCTCTGATAATAAGTTTAAGACTGCCACATTCTTATACAAGATACTATATGTTTAATTTTATACTTCCATAGGTGATCCAGAAAGGCAGCTTATCAAATAAATAAACACAGCAGAACCAGTGTATTTAAAGCGATAAACAGTTGTACCCTATTCCTTTAACATCCCCCACTGATTAAAATTGGCCTCTGCTGATTAACTCCCTAATATGCTGGTCTGTCACTATCCATTCTGGGCTGCTCTTGTAGTAGTTAATGTCTGGGTACCAGTCTGGCTTTTTTTGTATCAGTGTATCAAACACATCAGATGGATCTTATTGTTTAAAGAATGCCTGAATAAATCCAGCAGATGAGAGTCTCTGTCTGAAGGTCTGTAGCAAGCATGATTGTATCCCAGGGCTCAGCTGCTTCTGCTGCTTCACCTGAGCTCAGGATAGTAGCCAGAAGCTTATGTGTACTTACGTGTCCCTTACATAGTTGAACCGTGGTGACCACAGTGATTTTCTTGCATGGGTTCGTTCAGGCTCAGGTTAATGTTGGGGTGGAAATTGTTGGTCAAAGTGAAATTGCGTATGAGCGATTTCTGTGTTCCTGTGTTGCCCTTTGCATGGGATGTTGTTGGTATATTGGGGCATCTATATCCATGGTTATCAGGATGGTGTTTTCTGGGTGATGATAGATGGACCATCTCAAAGGCAGGTCAAACACTTGTGTCATTGCAAGTGAAGTGTCAAGCAGCCCTCATTGACACAGAAGCTCTGCTATGCCAGTCTGGATGTGAATTGGATACTGGGCAGAGCAATCCTAACTCCCAGATCCACTGGCTGGCAGGAGTGAGGCAAGTGAAAAAACAAGCCGAAGGCAGGGGCGGAATCAAGGATAATCTTTGCAAAATATTATTGGTTTGAAAAAGGTTTAATGAAGGTGCCTACGCGTTTCGGACAAAAAACGCCCTTCCTCAGGGCTTATTCAACAAGGTTTTACAGTCATTTGCTCAATGAAATCATAGGCTCTGTAGGTATAAATCTATTATTTGAGGTATTCCTGCCAGCGATAGGCCCTGAAGTAGGTACATGTAGATTGAGGCAGTGTTGGATCTGCTGGACCCAAAGCCCTTCTCTTTCCCTGAGGGGTCCCAGGTTCAGGCCCTTCACCTATGCCAGCTTGGAACTAATGTAACTAATTCATCCCCACCCCCCAGCCACTGGTTTCAATGGAGAAAAAGATCCCTTAGTCTAAAACGCCTGGTAAAGCCACCCCTCTCCCATCCCATCCTGGCCAGCAGGGCCGGCTCTACCACTAGGCAGGGTGAGACAGTTGCCTCAGGCGGCAGATGCTAGGAGGCAGCAGCAAGGTGTTCAAGAAGAGAGCTGTGTGTTTTGCAGCCTCCTCTGTGTCCCTTAGTTTGCCTTCTTTTAAAAGGACAACTTTAGTTGGTTTTCAAGCTAAATTTGTCCTTTTTAAGGACCCATAGCAGCTTACCACTGAAACGCAGTGGCAAACCAATAGGGATTTTTTGTTCCTGCGCTGCCAAATTTCAGCAGTGCGACAGTGGGAGTGTGGACCCTTCTGTCATCCTCATTGCGAATGCACAGTTATTAACAGAGAACCTAATTAAGAGTGAGGGGGATGCAAAGACCATGTGCAGCCTTTGTTCAAATCTTTTGTCCAGTGTTTTCCATTCTCCTGCTGATGTCAGGGCTCCAGTGTCTGCCTATCTTGCTGCTCACTGGAGCTGGCTATAAGGAGGAAAGAAGAGCCACACCGTAACAGATCAAAAAGGCCTGCTTTGTCCAGCATTATTTTTCCCACAGTGGCCAACCACATGCCCCAACGGGGAGTCTAGCAACCAGGATATGCGTGGAATAGCACCCTCTCATTTGTATTTTCCAGAAACCGGTAAGAGGCATACTGCCTCTGATGCTGGAGATAATATGTAGCCATCATTTCTGTAAGCCATTGATGGCCGTATCATACATTAATCTGTCTAGTCCCCTTTTAAAGCTGTCCAGGTTGGTGGCTACTACTGCATCCTTTAAATTTAAACTATGTGCTGTGTGAAGAACATTTTATTTGTCTTGAGTCTTCAGCTTCATTGGATGACCCTGGGCTCCAGTATTATGAGTGCTATCCACTTCCTTCACGCTATACATAATTTTAGACTCCTCTGTCATGCCTTTCCCTAACCATAAGGTGGTCTGTTAGCAACTATATAACATGGAAATCTCCTAGTTAATTTCTACAGTATAGAAAGATGGGTTCTTATGAAAGCCAGTGCATAAATCTGCAAGTGGGAAATATGTGAAGCACCAGAATGTCTTGGGGAGCCTACAGTTGAGTAATGGCTTAAACCCAGCATATACTGGCCTCCGCATACAACCAGGCTATATCCACTTCATTATGACTCGTCCTCTAGCAAATCATAATGACATTAGCAGGTAGTCACCAGAGCCCAGTACCCATACAAGGCCATATTTCATGGTTTTCATATATATTTGTTTCTTTTCACCCTAGGGTCCAATGGGTCCCCGTGGGCCACCTGGGCCACCTGGAAAACCTGGTGATGATGTGAGTATTCTACCCCTTGACAAAATGGTATCACAATAATGGACTTGAGTAGCTTTGGCTATAAACAGGTGAGGGAGGGGACTGTTGTAAAAGTCACTTCAACACAGCCTTCTCCAGCCTGGTGTTCTCCAGATATGTTGAACTCCCAGCATCCCCCAGCCAGCCATGTTGGCTGGGGTGATGGGATTTGTAGTCCAAATTATCTGGAGGGCACCAGGTTGGGGAAGGCTGTTACTCTTGTGTGTCACTTTAACTATTTGAAGGTTTAAAACATTGGGTGTTTATATTTCTTATCCTATATTCTAACAGTAAATGTTTGGATGTTAGCATGGACATGGGTACTAATGTAGCCAAAATGGCACCATCCACACATAAGCGGTTAGGTATCTTCAGGCTTGGGGGAACTCCAAAGTTTGCAGAAGTACAACAAAATCTTTAGAGGGAGAAACATTAAATAGGGAACCCAAAAACAACCCAGTGGGCATGGAATGTGGACAGACAGTTTGGGGGCGGGGAACAGACCAGGGTGGTATGTATATGAGGGGAAATGGAATGTTCTGGAAAAAGGACATGGCTGGCTGGCTGGATCCCTGAACAGGAGCACTCCACACACTGCAACAGTTTGTTCCAGTTCCTACTTGTCCTACTTGTCCACCCTATGTACACTTACAAGGTACACTTGCAGTGTGTTTGGACGTCTGTTGGAGGCTCAGGAAAAAAATTCCCAATGGTGCCAAAAGCTCCTAAACCTCCAAGCTGTGCAAGAGGGAGTGATTATTAATTTATCAAAAACCCAAGCTGCCAATGCAGTATGTGTATTGTGTAACTTGGTCCTTAGTTCCATATGAAGCAATAGATAGAATACTGTCAACATATTTTCCCCTTATATGTCTTTAAGTTAAAAAAAAAGGAAAGAAAAAGAAATTTAAACTGAAAATTCAGGGAAAGGGCCTGTTTTGTCTCTGAGGGAAGCAAGTTCTTCCTTAGCTGCTTTTCCACTATATATCCTCTAGGTGGCACTGTTGTATGGTGAAATAGCAGAAATACACATGTGGAAAAGGCAGTTTCTTTTGCTTTTTAAAAAACAGTACTGCATTTCCCCTGCTCTAAAAGTAGTGCTGTTTAAAAACAGAAGCGAAACTGGAGGGTCATGATGCCATCTAAAGAACCCATAAACAACTGTGAGAAGGGAATGATGAGCATACAGTAAATGCCCCATGTGGAAAAGCTCATTGTTTTGTTTCACGGCACTAGGTCAAGCTATACATGACTATGGGAATAACTCAGCAGAGCACATCAAGTTCTTTGATGATTGTAGTGTTCTTTTCTGTCTTCACATTATGTATATAGTCCTTCTTTTTAATAAAGTAAATTTTTTTTATCCACTTTGTCTCTTTTTAGGGTGAATCAGGAAAACCTGGCAAATCAGGAGAGCGTGGATCACCTGGACCTCAGGTATGGATGTGTCCAGCAAATTGCCAATATTAGTACACAGCAAAGCTATATTCAGAAACACTGAAGAAGCCAGAGTATTCTGATAGTACATTTTGTTGATGCAAACAGGCATAGTTTTGGAGGAAATTTTCTGTGATTTTGGCCAAAGCAGCTTCCTAACTCTTCCTGGTGACAAACTTAGAACTGCAAGTTTTCCCATCTGATCTAAACCTTGATTTTAAAAAGTGTGGTTGTGGGTGGTGAGAAGCTGGTGGATCTTTGGGTTACTGAAGATCTGTGAAAGTCTCTGCTGAGTTTGACTTTGATAAACCACATTAGCACTCAGTGTTATTAAGAAATCCAGAGTATAACTAACTTATGCAAACCATTTCCTCAAGATGGCCAGTATTTTTAATGTGTTCAGAAACAGAATGAAAACAGGATTCTCAGTAGCCAATGCCGGGTATACTGTTTTAGACAAAAATCAAAATTCTGTCCCAAGGCAACCCAATTTCTGCATGCCAAGAAAAACTAAATTCTGCAACCTGTTTACATGATGCAAGTTAAATACATCTGCAGTGGGTTCTTGTGAAATTTACTCTGCTTCTGCTATCAGAAGTAGAATAAATTCTTCTTCTTGTGAAGTATTATTCCATTCCACTCCCCCGTCGTGGCACGGGGCAATAAATCCTGTTCTCTGATCATTAGAAATCCTGGGGTGCTTCCTGATGGAGAGCTCCTAGTGCTACCATTGAGAAGCCATAGTACAGCTATTCCATTTTCCCTTAATGGTTTTTCTGAAGTAAGGGAAGAGAGGAAAAATGCAGGGGGAAAGCACAGGAGTTGAAAATGACATCATCTGTACCTTCAGGCACTCCCATAAAGTTCTGTGAATGAGGCAGGGCAATTGCATGATAAAAGTACCCCTGTCACCAAAACAAACTTGCTTTAAAAGGAAAATAGAAAGAAAGCTAAGAGTCTCAAAATGCTAAATTCTGTAGTCAGTTCCACATTCCGTGGCTGTTGGCACTTATGTGGCATTGCAGAGTATACACAAACCTCTCAGTGGCAGCTGGTCTTGATTTGAAGGGAAGGGGAAGAAATGTTTAGAGCCTTGCCAATCAACCTGGGTGCCATGAATTGGTGTTATGATGTCAGTGTCTTACATCATAATTCTGCCTGCCTTGATACGTTAAGAATGTTGCTGAATCATAGGCTGCAGAAAAGAGGAAGTGAATGACTACATTGTGTCTTGTATATTTAGTGCTATCAGCAGAGACTGAATAAAGAGCTGGAGGCCACTGTGTAACATAGTCAGGATGTGTGTTTTTTCTGTTTCTGTGCTATATGCTTTTGTAGAGACCTATTTCTATTGGTTGAATAGGACAGAACCCTGGCCCCTTAGCCTCCGCAGCTAATTTTCTGTATTTCAGATTTTTTTTAAAAAATTAACTGCTTGTGTTTGAGAAACTGTTACTGAACTGATCTTTCATTTACTTTTAGGGTGCTCGAGGTTTCCCTGGGACCCCAGGTCTTCCTGGTGTAAAAGGTCACAGAGTAAGTCTGCAAGAATTATATAGGCTGGGTTGGTTTTTTGGTTTTTCTTTTAAAGCTTTCTCTGCATGACTGTACCCGGAGATCCGGTGTGACTCTGATGTTTTTCTCCTTTTTCCTAGGGATACCCTGGATTAGATGGTTCTAAAGGAGAAGCAGGTGCTGCAGGTGCTAAGGTAGGGAACGTTCCTCTTCCTATCCGAAGCTGTGAATTGGGAAATTCATGCTTTTTTTAGGATATTGTCAAAATCAAACTCCTTTGTGAATTTTATTAGTCCCTTCCAATAAATGCTCCCCTCAACTATAAAATTGTATCATATTAGCTCGTTATTTTTAAACAGAAGCCAATAACAAAGGCACAATCCTTTGCATATTTAGACAGAAAAAAGTCCTACTACAACTTCCAGCATTCCCCAGCCAGCCGTATTGGGAGTTGTAGGAAGTTTTTCTCTCTAAACATGCATAGGATTATGCCTGAAAGCTTAGAAGAGTGAAATTAATAATTCTTAAGTGACAATCTATACATCAAAACAATTATCACCTATCCTCCCACTAGTGTACTCAGGACAGTATACAACTTCAAAAGAGAATTATAGAGATTTCTTTTCAAGGACAAAAAATGCTCTTTTTGAAGGAAGTCATGAGGTCGGGGGCAATTGGTTTTGATGCGGCAGGAAAACAAATATATTCTTCAATGTTAAGCTGGGCCCCAAGTTACTTGCTGTTAGAATTTAGTATTCCAGGGAAAGAGGAGGTACCAACTGAAAACAGCAAGATTTTCAAAGCAGAAGCCCTTTTTTGATTTTCAGCATCAACAAGGGTGAAAATGAACATGTTCTTCTGACACTCTAAGTAAATTACTGTTTTTCTGCAATGTGTACATCAGTCTTCCTGAACCTGGTGTCCTCCAGATGTTTTGGATGATAACTCCCAGCGTTTCTAACCATTGGTCATCCTGGCTGGGGCTGATGGGATTTGAAGTACAAAATTCGGGGGGGGGCACCAAATTGGGGATGGATGAATTACTGTAAGCACACCACATTTAAAAGCAGTGAACATCCATATTCTAGATTTGCATTGTCCTTATTGCTATCAATTGGTGTGTCGTTTGCTAACAGCTGTTGTGACAATATGTATATTGTCTGCATAAGGTGTAACCATCCTAGTCAGCCTGAAAATTCCCCAGCACACCTAGGAGCCTAAAATGAGAAGGAAGGAAGAAGTCCTGGTATAAGGATTCCCCAGGGCAACCAATGGCCTTTTCAGATTATTATTATTATTATTATTATTATTATTATTATTATTATTATTATTATTATTATTATTATTTATATAGCAGTTTATAGTGTGACAAGTGGACAGTTGATGCTCATTTCGTTGTGTGGGATCCAGATGCCTTCCATCAAGGAAGCACACTTCAACTCATTTTCCCAGCACTCATGCAGGAATATAATGTTGCTTGAAAAATGGGTTTCTTTCTGCACCTATCAAATCCATTGCATCTTGGAAAGTGTCTGGAAAGTGGTTGCTCAAGCGTCACAGTATCTTGGATGATGACTCAGTGGTTGCCTGGGAGCTGAAACTGACCAGAGCCAGATCTACACCAGGCAGGATTTAACACATTGAAAACAGTTTAAAAACTGTATATGGAGTGTATCCTGGGCCCGAACAGTTGTCAATACTGTTATAAACCATTTTAAATCAGTAGTGTAGATCCTACCCAGGACCCTTACAGAAACCGATAACTGTAGGGTATACTTTTTTTTTTTTTTACCCATTGATAGTAACAATCCATCCTACCATCTCCATTTCTGCATCTCTGCCAGAAAAGGTGTCACCAGCTGTGATGCAAAGCCATCATCTGTCGGCCATTGATGTAGGTCTTTCTTGCATGCTAGTGGAGTGCCCTCTAGTGTTCAGTCCGTGAGAATGGCAATGATCATTTTTGCAACATTCCAAGTGTAGTGTCATGGTGTTTGGTAGCAAAAGGCATAATAGGAGTTTAGTTACCATTGTCTCTTTTACTCTAGGGTGAAGCTGGGTCTCCAGGTGAAAATGGTTCTCCTGGTCCTATGGTGAGTATGCACTGCTCAACTTCTTTTAATGTGTAATAAACAACACTTCTATCACTGTGGGATGGGCACTGTCCATAAGCAGTTGAAGAAAACATCCCGTCCTGGCCTCTCAAGAGTTCATGCATTTATATCTTGTCTTCCATGGAAGCCAAAGTGACATATGTAGGATTCTCAATTGTCCTCCCATCCAGGCACTGACCAGACCCAGAGGTGCTTAGTAGCAGCCAGTGCTTGCATAAGTACAATGCTTCTCTGTGAACAGTGCACACGCGCAAACCAATGGGGTCCCTGCAACATACAGGTCCTCCCTGTACACATCCTCCTGCCCATCTGTAAATTGCCCAGAGAGCTTAGGCTGTTGGGCAGTATAAATATGTAATAAATAATTAAATAAATTTAATTAGTTTACCATAATGCAAAGCAACTTTGGAGGGTTGGGGGCTGCATTGGTCACTCCAGGGCCCTGTGGGGGCTGTACCCCCAATACTGGATGTGGCTGCAGTGCCAGAATCCCAGCAATTCTGATTTGGGGTATGGCTGTGGCAGGGATTGGGGTGGGTGGGGCTAACCACAAAAACGGTTGTGGTGAACTTCATGCAGCATACGGGCTGTGTTCCCCACTCCTGATGTAGAGAAGTGGGGTACTTTATCACACCAACAACAGCATTCCAGGGGACTGTAAGAACATTATGCCTTTCTAACTTTTGTCTTATGTTATTTCCCAGGGTCCCCGTGGTCTTCCAGGTGAGAGAGGACGTCCTGGTGGATCCGGTGCTGCTGTAAGTATCAGCATTGCTTGAACGTTGCAAGTCCTTTCACCTGGAAATATTGTTTTAGTCTTTGTTGCTACTACAGAATAAATACACATACCCATGCCTTCAGTGGAAAATCCCCACCTCCCCCACTAGCAATCTCCACCCCATTCATCATGGTGCAACCCATCTCCTGGTGAAATGAGATCCTTGCTCTTCCAGTATGGAAAGTTGAGCAGAGTCCATGCAGCATTATGGTTGCTGTATGTGCAGCATGCTTTCCCCCCTGCTCCCCCACCCCCAGCCTTTAAGGTGACAAGAGAGAGAAACAAAGTCGTGCATACAGCTGGCACGGCACTGCCTTTTCTTGACTACGTCAATCACACCTGTGGTTCGGGTTCTCTCTCCCAGCCTCAAAAGGGCTAGTAGTGGAGCCAATGGACAGCAAGAAGGGGCAGAGGAAACAGTTGCCATGTGCAGGTGAGCAGAAGAGAAGTTGTTGTACCCTAAGACAATGGCGTTCTGCAAATTTTTATGGTACTGAGTGTCTGCCTAAAAGTGGTAGACATGGCTTGCCTTGTTAAGTTGATCATGGAGAAGAAGCAGAAAGCATCCTCTGCTTCCTAGCACCTAATGGAACTAACGTCTAGTTTAAGTAGAACTTATTGCACTCATGTTTTCTGCATTGGAAAGGTGCTCTCTACAGTAAATCACTGATCTGAGAGAGCACACTAACTTTTTCATCTATAAACTGACTGAGGCAAATGCATACACCTACTTACGCGGAATAGAGCCGTTGTTTTTATCTGTACTGAGGTGGCAGGAACCCTGATGTAGCTCTGGGAAAGCTATCAATATTCAAGAAAGTGTTTTAGGTGCACCTGTGCAGGATGCAATAAAAGTATAAATAATGCTGCTGACTGCAATTCTTGGCATACAGATAGCGAACCCCACAGTGTAATGCAGCCTTCCCCAACCTGGTGCCCTGCAGATGTTTTGGATGACAACTCCCATCTTCACTGAACATTGGCCATGATGGCTGGGGATAGTTGTAGTTGTAGCCCAAAACACCTGGAGGGCACCAGGTTGAGGATGGCTGATGTAGTGAACAGCATTGTTGTAGTTTAGTTGCACAAGAATAGTGCTAATGTTTTGGAAAAAGCAGGTGGGGGTATAGGAGGCAATCAGGGTTTCCATCTTGCAAGGTGTAGCCCTTGAGGTCATATGCTCCTGCCCATACGTTCCATGTTTGCGTCACACACAGCCTCCCCAAGGTCTGCAGGATTGGGGAGGAGGCAGACATTAGGACTGTCGGAGAATTGTGCTTGCCTTTTCTCCCACTTCCACTGGGAATTTAAAGTACCAAGTCTGGGGCAAGAGAGGAACAACACTAAAAGCTGTGTTAGGAAAGTGTTTTTCACCGTTGCAAGCTTGGATGGACCAGTGTTTGGTAAAACTGTAGGGGCTAGTGCATTGCTTGGAGCATAGGAAAGATGCAGATGCTTAGAAATGTGGCATCCTACTTAGCAAACCTACATGGACAGATTTGTCCATATGTATGGCTCATCTGTTTTTATCTTGCCCTTCCTGCAAGAAGCGCAAGGTAGTGTACATGGAATTCTGTCTCCTTGACATTTTATCCTCACAACAACCTTGAGAGGTAGATTAGACTGAGAGATAGTGGCTAACTCAATGTCAGTCAGTAAACTTTGCAACTGAGCAGGTTATTTAAACATGGCTCTGTTGTAAAAAGACACTGAGTTTATAGGTGCAACTACGCAGAGTTTAGCAGAGCTGTAAGCTGAACACATCATGCCCGGGGCCCTTTCCAGCATTCCATTCTTTATCTCCAAAGATTTCAGCCTTCACTTGATACTGTAATAAATGTAGCGTGAAATTCCCTCTGGCCTTTTGTTGAACACATGGCCAATTCTTCCAAGGGATGTCTGTGAAGCTCAGCAGGAGATTGCGGCCCAAAGCGCCTTGCACAAATTAAAAATGTGGACGGAATTAAGGAGATAAAGTAACCAAGACAGTGAACCTTGGTAACTCCAAGCTTGTTAAGTTAGCACCCAGAGGTATGGATCAATACTCCTGGCTGTTTCTAATTTAAGCCAATTTCTAATTAGCGGAGAACAGTTTTCCTAATGACTATGTTTTCACTGCTGCAGATTTGGGAAGTGTACAGGTACAAAAGTAAACCCACCACCTCCTTTAACTTCTTGCAGATTTAGATTGGGATCAGAATCAGGTCACCCGACTATTTAGAATTCCATCCAATTCACCCGGATAGATTGTCTTGAAATACAACACCTGCGTCACTTTGAGTGTGTCTAGAGGCCAGCTCTCATGGGCAGCCAGACAAATGGTATTGATGAAGAAATTGCCAAAGGGCAATTTGGATTTGGGAAGTGTTTTAAATGCAGCTGCAACTATAATGAAGTATATTACTATTACAGACCAAAGGCATAATTCAGGGCTAAACTACATGCTATGTTAAATGCATAGTGTTTAGGTGAACATAGTCTTTTCTTTTACTTTTGTGTAAGTGTGCTGGGTAGGGGGGTTAAATCTTCGCATTTAGACACTTTCCCCCTTTTAAACACCCCCCACCCCGCACTGGGGCTTAAGAAATAAATAAAAACCTCTATTTGTGCCAATATCATTCCTTTTTTTTCTGAACCCCCTGTGCCCCCAGAGGGCCGCACAATGAACTTTCTATATTCAGTGAGACTTCCCCCCTCCCTCCTTCTGTCCTAACAGCAGCCTCATGCCATTTGACAAGCCTTTAAAAACAAAAACTTAGTTGAGTTTCAAAAGTGGTTTCTAATGCAGTTGAAAGAGCGTCTCTTGGGACAGGGGAAACCCGAGGGAAAAATCTCAGCGCACAGACAAATTCTTGTGCACATCTGAATAGGCTCTTTGCTCACAGTGTATAGATTTAATTTCTGTGAATAACTGTATTAGTTTTGTAGAGCTTTCATATATGAAGACATATATATTGGCTATCATGTAAGATCGTTTCAAAAGAAATCTGTCCTATGACCCTCAACTTGCAGGCTTTTCTTGACAGTTATCACAGGCACACACATGGCAGGAAACCCTTCTGCAACGTCCTCCTCAGGCCTCTGTCTTGTAAAAAATGCAATGGGCAGGGAGCTAGTAGGCAGGTTTGTCTCCCTTATCCTTCTATTCTGCAGTGGTTCTCTTCCTCCATTTGTTCTACTGTACTGGGAAAAGGCAGCGGGAATCATAGTGCAGCAACAGAGCAGGGGTGGGGAATGAACCCACCTGGTTAATCCTTGCAATGGAAAGCTGCAGACATTCCTGGTGAATTAGGAACTCCTAGTCCTGATTCTGATAATAGGAGATGTTTGGGAGCAGTGACAACTTCAGGTTTTGGAGGGCCCTTGGGCAAGACATCCTCAGTTGGTCCCCTCTCTCAAGGAGCCCACTTTCTCACTGCCATTGCCACCAGCTGCTCCTGTTCTCCATCCTTGTTCTTCTTATTGCTACCACTTGCTTGCTTGACAGGCAGAGAGCCAGTGAGCAAGTTGGCAGCAGCATCTGCTTTTCCTCTTTCTCACCACCACCATTTTCTGGACCAGAGTGAAAAACAGTGGAACAAGCAGGTTGCAATGGTGAAGAGGAGAAACTCTAGGGAGCGCTTGTGACCCCTGCTGGGGAGTGGGCCTTCGGCAAGTGCCCGACCATGCCTACCCTGTGGGAGGTTTGAATGCACAGATCATGCCCTAATCTTCCCTCTAGAACTGGGGCTCTGAAAGTGTGAGGCAAGTCTTAGTAGGGGGACCATAACCTTCTCCTTGAGCCTGTGCCCATCCAAATTCTGCATGTGCCTTGAAGCATTGAAATAGCTTGCTTTGCTCCACTTCCTTAGCAGAGCTATGGGCCATCCTGCTTGCACTGAAAGATGATGCAGGAGACTAATGAAGACCAGTTTGCCATTTTTATATAGGAATTTGAACCTTTTCAAGCCACCTTATTATACCAAGTCAGACCATTAGCCCAGCTGCTCTCTATGGCCTCAAGAGGAGAAACACTTACCTAGTCCTGCTACTCGGTGTCTTTTTAGCTAGAGATTGAATTTAGGACTATATGCATGCAAAGCATGCACTCTCCATGGAACTATGACTTCTCTCTCTCTTTGTTGATGACTGGCATTCTCTTAAAGGCCTTTGATCATGTTGACGCTGTTCATATGGCCTTGCCGTCTCACTTCTCCACTGATCTTCCTGGCCCGTTGCCTGGGACATGAGTGAGTTCTGCCAGGCAATTAGTCTTTAGTTACATGAGGGCAGGAGTGTCAAACCATTAGCTGCTGAGGCATTTTATCACATAATTCCTCACAGGAGGCCCTGTTTAGAGCCCCGCATTTATCTGAGATTAGAACTGGAGATTCGCAAAGCAAAGCTTTCTCTAGAACTCATTCCTCATAGATGCCCACAGACCTCATTCTCAAATGTGTTTAAATACCATCTAAAGACCTATAATTTTGGCCAGGTTTTTGGTGACTAGTAGTAGGGCCGCCTTTACCCCTGTATTTTATTGCTGGGTTTTGCCAGTCTTTTGTATTTTGATTTTTGCATTCTGTTCCTTATTTCCCCCTCCCTGGTTTGTTGCTTTGTATTGTTGTTGTATTTTAAGCTGTCTTTCCTTTTTTTAATGTTTTTGGCTTGGATCCAATCTTTCCTGTTTGAGCAGAAAGGCAATTCCATCTGTGCAAGGGTGGGGGACGATGACACTTTTGTTAAAAAAAATATCTGCCTTCCTGCTACAGTTTCCCATGCCACCTTCCATATGCTTCCAGATTATCAGGGGCACGGGGGCTCTAGCAGGAAGGTAGAGGAATAATTTCCCCATTCCATGAGCTGATAAGTAAGATAATTAAGATCCAAGCCATTGTAAATGAATGGTACAAACATTTTATAGCTAAATATACCCTTCAAGACAAACCCCAGATTTATCCCTGCCCAGTCTTTGCCATTGGAGGAAACTGGTATTTTCTGCCCAAGTAAATATTAACCTCCACTGAATTATTATTTTGTATCTCTCCTCTCTCATCTCTCACTATTGCCCCGCTCGTGCTCTTTGCTCCTCTGATGCCATGTTTCTCACCTGCCCAAGAGTCTCTACTTCCCTTGCTCGGCTCCGTCCATTTTCTTCCGCTGCCCCTTACGCCTGGAACGCTCTTCCAGAACATCTGAGATCCACAAGTTCAATCGCAGCTTTTAAAGCTCAGCTAAAAACCTTTCTTTTCGTAAAGCTTTTAAAACTTGATTTTGTTCTGACTTTTAGACTGCTAGTTTTACTCTACCCTGTGCCTGTTTGGTGCATTCTCTTCCCCTCCTTATTGTTTTATTATGATTTTATCAGAATGTAAGCCTATGCGGCAGGGCCTTGCTATTTACTGTTTTATTCTGTACAGCACCATGTACATTGATGGTGCTATATAAATAAATAAATAATAATAATAATAATGGACCTAAACAAAAGAGCTAGAAACCAAATTCGTGGGTATATCTACTTAGTAGACTTAAATCAGTTTAACAATCCTTTCTTCTCCCTAGTAAGACCTAGGAAGTGTAGTTCTGTGAAGAGGGCTAACAGATTTCACAGCACCCTCATCAAACTAAAGTTCCCAGAGACATGACATTAAAACTGATATAACTTTGCAGTGCAGAGATGCTGTTACCTGGTCTGTTCCTTTTTAAATTAAACTCACCAAGTCCCTAACCTTCTGGCTTTTTTAAAGAAGGAAAATACTCAGAATATGACATTTGCTTACATATATATTAACCTTCTCTGAAAAGTATATTCAGGTTGTTGAATCTATATCTTTGATTTTACCTCTTTCTTGTCTAATAACAAAATAGTTTAAAGCTTTCTTTAAATTAAGGCCAAGTTCAAACAAACAATGTTTCCTCCTGCTTGGATTATCCAGGAATAAGTACCATTATCCTGGATTGCAGGTTCTCATGGAATAGAGGAATAGAGGAAATATAACCATTGTAGACAATAGGGGAATCCAGGAGGGTATCTACATGTTCAGAAGAATTGTGTGGGGCTGTACCACATCAGAATTGAGACGAGGCGAAAGCTAGCCTAGACTGCTGCAGATGTTCTGCAAGTACGTGAATTGTGCTCGTGTCTTTTGTGCATGTTAACATCAGGGAGCGTTCTGTTGTGTGTAATCCCATATACACACACGACACAATTCCATCTGGCTAATAATAATAAATTTATTTCTTACCCGCCTCTCCATTTAATAAACGCTAAAATACATAATACTCAATTAAAACTTAATATACATTGTTAAAAACATCGGTAAAACATTTTAAAAACATCTTAAAATTCCCCTGGATAGGCCTCCCGGAAGAGATCAGTCTTTATAGCTTTCTTGAATGCTAGTAGACTGTTAAGTTGATGAGTCTCCTCCGGCAGGCCATTCCACAGTCTGGGAGCAGCAGAAGAGAAGGCCCTCTGGGTAACAGTTGTTAATCTAGTTTTTGCTGGCTGAAGTAGATTTTTCCCAGAGGACCTAAGTGTGTGGGGCGGATTGTATGGGAGAACGCAATCCCGCAGGTAGCCTGGACCCAAACCATGTAGGGTTTTAAAGGTGATAACCAACACTTTATACTTTGCTCGGAAACTAATTGGCAGCCAATGAAGAGATTTTAAAACTGGTGTAATATGGTCACCCCTAGGTGTACCGGTGACCAGCCTGGCTGCCATATTTTGAACTAGTTGAAGTTTCCAAACTATGCACAAAGGTAGCCCTATGTAGAGCGCATTGCAGAAGTCGAGCCTTGAAATTACCAGCGCATGCACTACCGTCTTTGGCTATGCCAAATTATTCTTCAATATATGTCAATCTGCTCAAAGATATGGGTTGACATCCAACATCACACAAGCGGATTTCCACTCATGCAACAGGACTTCCCTCCTTCTCCTTCCCTCTACACGTCCCTCAAATCTCTTCTGGAGGCTCCCCCAAAGCCAATGGTATTTGTTTTGCCATTGAACGGACATCATTGGATTTCCCCCATAGATTTACCCAGGGTTCCAAGTTCATTTGTTGGCATAACTGGGAACACAGCTACACCACTATTTGATGAAGTTTAGTTTTCTTACTTGTGATCTCTTGTTTACACAGGGTGCTCGTGGTAACGATGGTCTCCCTGGTCCAGCTGGTCCACCTGTAAGTAAATTCTCTTTAAAAATAAATATTGTCTTTCTAAACATGTTTTTATTTCGTATAAGTAATCAATCTCTTTTGTTGCTCTGTCATTGAATTATACTGCAGCTTTATGATGTTAACTTGTATAGTAAAGAATTTGAAATAAAAGAGAGAAAGAGCGAGAGCAGGAGGCTTTCACACAGTTTAGGATGGTAGAGTTGGAGGACTGGAAGGATTCAAGATGGGATATTATGGGAAATAATGATAGAAAATAGAGGTGGAGCAATCCTGGGATGAGCTATGCAAAGCAAGGTGTTTATGCTGGTGTAGGAATCTGAGAGGATGGGAAGCCAGTGTAGGGATTTGAGGAAAGATATCACGTGTTTGGAGTGATATGAGAGGTAAATGATTTGGGCAGCTCAGTTCTCGATAGAGGCAAGAGGTCCGAAGTCTGGCAAGGGAAGGTGCAAGAGAATAAGGTTGCAGTGGCAAAAGGAGGGAGATGACCAGAGCATGAACCCGAGTTGTAATCAAAGGGACTGAATTGAATAGGCTGATTTTCATCATGTTTTATAGGGAGAAGCAGCATGACTTGGCAATAGAGTGAGCATGGGGAGGCTTCCTGCCTGGTTGGCAGGATGGACAGCGATGTTATTGATGAATACAGAGAGTAATTGAGGGGAGCAGGGCTTGGGAGGTAAAACAAGCAGTTCATTTTTGAGAAGGTGATGAGATGGTTTCAGATGGAACCACCTCTTTGGAGGCAGATCTTTATTGAACTATCTTGCTGGTCAGAAAGCAGGAGCAATAGAGATATCAGATCTTCAGCCTGTGCTAAATCCTAGACTGTTGTCGTTCTTTATCCCTTTTATCAGTCTTGCTTTGTGACAGATGTCAACCATGGACCTCTCCATAGTTGTTAAATGGTTTTGTCCTGATCGAACTTCCAAATAGGAAGAAACGAATTTTATCTTGCTGAATGGATGGGGCACTGGGGCACTAAGGGGATGTTAGGGCACACTCTCTTTATTCCATATAAAATTAATTCAAGAACATAACCAGCATTGTGTCTTGTGGGAAAGAAGGCCCAGAATGTTCAAAGAAGGCCCAGAAAAGTTGACTTGGACAAGAGAAACCAAATTCAGGTCTCAGCTCATCCTTCTAACAAGTGCAATAATCCAGTGGTTGAGTCATAAGATTGTGAGATTCTAAATAATTAAAAGAATACTGTTCTGGTTTTCTCATTCTTATTGAAACATTTTTTTCTTTCTTTCTTCAGGGACCTGTTGGCCCTGCTGGAGCCCCAGGTTTTCCAGGTGCACCAGGTTCAAAGGTAAGTAGTGCTTCAAGGCTGAATTAGAGTTTTTGCAACTGGCTGGTTTGTCATATATCACCCCCCTCCCCAGCCTGCTTTTCCGAAGCATTGTGGCACCCCCTCCCCTCTTTTTACCACTGCAGGAAGACCTGAAGCGTTTAATCAGGCTTACTTGCCTGAAAGCGAGGTGGAAAGATTGACAGCCATGAAGAAGCAGCCTGCACAGACACGTGTGTGTGTGTGTGTGTGTGTGTGTGTGTGTGAAGGAAGGAAGGAAGGAAGGAAGGAAGGAAGGAAGGAAGGAAGGGGAATAGAAAAAGAAGTTTAGAAGGACTGGAAAAGGATTAGACAAAGATTACAGCATGAGTGAAAAAACTCTTAAAGCGAAAGAAAGCTGGATGTATGGAGAGAAGCACAAGATTAGAAAGTAAGGGTTTGAGAACGTTAAATCCTTAAAAAAAAACTTTTATTTGCTCTGCTCTTGTACGTCTTGTCTATAAAAACCATTAATTATTGGTAGACCACTTTGGAAAATAGCATGTAGTCTGTGTGAGTTAGTCTTTAGAGCACTTTAATTTATTGCTTCTCCTCGCGAGAGGAAAATGGAATTACACTGTGAATCAGTTTGGACTTCCGTCTTCTGGTACAACCTTCCCTGCACCTTTATCTGCTTTTCCAGGCACATTATCTTTTAGTGCGATGAGAATAGGGAAAACCTGGTAACCCAGTCATAAAACCATTATAAGGGGAGAGAAAGAGCTGCTGTGGTATGTGCTTTATACCCAGAGAACGATGTAATTTTAAAGGCTCTGCTCTTAGTGAAAACACTTGAGATGGGGGCTACTATAAGGTTTGTGAATGTCCCTTGAAAAACAACGCACTAAGCTGTGGCCAGGGGTGTGCCATTTCAGAGATTTTGACAGGGTACAGGAAAGAGATTATGATCATAGGGGTCAGGATTCTTAGCATGGCTTAAAGGGGTCCGTTCTTGTCTATATAGCTTAAAGCAGTGTGTTTTAAAAAGGTCCCTTTTTTATAGCAAATGGATTTCTGTTTATATACATTCTTTGTACATAGGACTGTTGAATGGTCTCTATTACAAAAATAGCCAGTCCAGGGGCTCCTGAGGAATAGTCATATGTGGCCTGGGAATCATGACGGGAAAGAAACTCCCCATGTCCCTCTCTAAATCATAGAATCAACGAATAACAGAGTTGGAAGGGCCTACAAGGCCATCTAGTCCAACCCCCTGCTCAGTGCAGGAATCCACCCTAAAGCATCCCTGACAGATGGTTGTCAGCTGGGCAACCGCCTCACATAACTGTAGAACATATGAGAAACCTAGAAATCCGTGTTCATGGATGGCAACCAAATGCCTAGTCACTCCCACATTCAGCTGACCCTGCTTCTTCTAATAATGAAGGGGGAGCTTGTTCTGTTATTGAGTCTCGTGCATTTTCCTCTTGAAATGTTACCAGAAACACTGCCAGCTGATTGTAGCAGCGATTGGGCATTCAGCTTGAAGCTAGGGTGACCATATGAAAAGGAGGACAGGGCTCCTGTATCTTTAACAGTTGCATAGAAAAGGGAATTTCAGCAGGTGTCATTTGTATATATGGAGAACCTGGTGAAATTCCCTCTTCATCACAATAGTTAAAGGTGCAGGATCTATACTAGAGTGACCAGATTTAAAAAGGGCAGGACTCCTGCAGCTTTAACTTTTGTGATGAAGAGGAAATTTCCCCAGGTTCCCCATATATACAAATGACACCTGCTGAAATTCCTTTTTCTATGCAACTGTTAAAGACACAGGAGCCCTGTCCTCCTTTTCATATGGTCACCCTAAGCTAGCGATGCTTTTCAGTAATGTCTGAAGGCCTTCTGGGTTAAAATGTCACTCAGGCAGTAGAATCGATGGCGGTCAAATTCTGACTCTATTTAGGGCAGCGGGCATTTTGCCATGGGCTTGAATGGAGCTCAGATTTTTGTTCAAAGGTTTAGGAAAATCAGGTAATCAGCCTGCCAGGGGCCCGGCACAATTCTTTTTCTAAGGCATGCCCCCCTCCCCTCAAATTAAACACAGCTCAGCATATCAGGTCTCCTTAATGTGAGGCCTGTTAGAGCAAGGAAAAGCAGAGAGAAAGAGAGAGACCTTCCTCTGAGAATTCCCAATGCCACATGGTTGTTAGGGCTTCAGGTTACTAATCTCCCTGAGGACTGGTTTCTACTGTTACCAGACAGTGAGGAGGCAGTGGGGGTGGGTGGGCGGTGGGCTAGGAAATGAGGCCTTTTTGTGGAATGTCTGACAGTAATTGACAATGGGTCTTCAATATCAATCAGTGTCCTCATTATAAAAGATGGAGAGGGGAGCCTTCTGAGGTGAAGGGGAGTGTCACGCAGTGGTGAGATCGGGTGGGGCAGGGTCTTACTGAGGCAAGCAAAAGAAAGGAGATGAAAAATAACATTTTCACTGAGGCACTTTTGTGGACTGATAAAGCAGGGGTTGAACAAAATAAAAATAAATAATTCATTCTGAAACTAAAACTAAAAGAGGCACAGTGGAGCTGTCCACATTCTGTACAGTCCAACAAACTCTTCATTGTGTGTTTTAAGATCATGTAGCAGTAATAGCACCAGGTAGCAACTGAAGAAACAAAAGGAATCATGAAGTACATTTTTTTTTCCTGAGCTGCTGAGAACTGTTTTAGAAATTCTTTGCCCTCTTTAATGAACTATAATTCCCAGAGTTGTGCGGAAGGAAGCCGTGACAGACAAGCCACTTTATATACTTGTATAGAAAAGCCCTGCAGTTCCTCGGTGCATTTGACTTTGAAATGAATGTCCTTTATTCCAAAATATAGTGTCTCTATAGAGTACAATTTCAGAACTTCACAGCACTTTGCTGGAGAGTGTCTGTTGGTTTAGAAATGTTGAAACCAACCCTAATATAAATAGGTGTGGGGAGGGTTTTTGAAGAAAGATATACAATTTAAAAGTGTATATAGCTTTCTGGGGGGAAGTGAGCTAACTTTGGGTGTTGGGGTAAAATGTGGATACAAGCCCCATTCAGTCATTCTCAAGAGTGGGGCCACACCTGCTGGCTCTGTATCATTGCTGCCCTCTGCCCCCTTCCATGCATTGGGGTTGAAATTCTGAAGCCGGGAGCCTGTTCTATACACACGAGCCCTTTAATTTAGGACCCTGCAAGAGCAAAACGGCTGAAGGAGGTGAGAGATCTGGATCTGGTGCATTGTGACATAATCACATGGTCACTTCGTAACACACCCGGAATCAGTACAGATTTACTCAACCCACATCACACCTCATCAGTAATGTGGTTATAAAAATGAGAGCTTTTGTGGTCCTGCACCTTTATGTTTATACTGTGTGCTGTTTTTAGATCTGATAAAAGAAATGCTAGTTGTACAGTAGTGCCTGTATCATCATCATCATCATCATCATCTCAATTGGTCTTTTCACTACTCCCGTTGAAACGTGATCTGGTCAGGAGGGCAGGGCTCCTGCAGCTTTAACTGTTGTGATAAAGAGGGAATTTCACCAGGTGCTGCATGCATACAAACGACACCTGCTGAAATTCCCTTTTCTATGCAACTGTTAAAGATGCACGAGCCCTGTCCTCCTTCTCATAGGGTCACCCTACAAGGGCATGACAAACCTGGGCCAATATTGTCACATCTGGAAATGCAGAAAAATGGAAAGGAAACCCACTAGCTCAAGGTTACACAAAGGGTATTAACCTAACTTGGATCTTAACCTAGTATTTGATTGCTACTATAGCTTGTGAAGAATTTAGTTGCACTTTCTGCATGATATTCAGTCTCTGGTTGATTGTAGCAGGAAACTATTTGAGCATCATAGTGGATGCTTCTGTCATATTTTCTTTGGTTTCCTGATGTTCCTCTACTCATCTCTATGCAGGGTGAAGCTGGGCCCACTGGTGCTCGTGGCCCTGAGGGTGCGCAAGGCTCCCGAGGTGAATCTGGAACCCCCGGCTCCCCTGGGCCTGCAGGAGCTCCAGTAAGTACCCAGTTCTTAAAATGAGAATTGGAACCAGAATCTTTTTTCCGGGGGGTGGGGGGCAGCATGAAGATTGTTTAGCTTTATTGGGGCAAGATTAAATAATTTGTGAGTGACTACTGAGATTTATTCTGAGATCCTTTAACCTATTTGCCACATTTTCCAAAGATGGGCATGCTTATTTGCAATGAAATGAAACCTGTACAAGCAGATCACAGCAGGCCATCCGTATGGCTGGCCCCTGTTCTGCAGAGTATGTAGAATAATTGTAATCCACACAGGGTAGGATTATAATTGGAATTTTCTTTGTGGCTGGCCTAGTAGGTGGAGGGAATCACTCCACCTGAATTGTCTACCCCACCTAAATAAAAGTTTATCAAAGTACTTTCAGGCATGGTTTGTGGGAGAAATCACCCTGGTTCCTTAATGGAAAATACTTTCTCCTGTAATAGGGCCATCATAATTGCTCTCTCTCTATCTCCAGTAAAAAATATATACAGAAATACTCCCTGCTTTCTCAACTGCTTCTGTTACAAGAGACATCCAGCTAGGTCATAAGCAATGGAAATATAACTAAGTGTAGGTACATAAACTACCAGTAGGTGGCAGTGTCAAATCAGGCTTTGCAAAACTTCAATACAAGACAAGTTCCTTTTTAAAATAAAAAATAAAAATCTGGACTATTTACCAGCAACCAGAATCACACGCAAAATAAAGGAACTGGCAAGCATTATGCTGGCCATATTCTGAGGCTCCTTAACACACATGTTCCATGGCTGATCTGCTAACATGCACATACAAAGGTCGGTACATCTACTCACATAAATGCACACAGTCACTTACACACCTGCAGAGAATCACCTACATTCTCTGTTGGTCAGATTATTAGAAAATAAAATTTGACTACAACTAGAGAAATCGCCTCTCTTCCTTGTCTTTTGCTAAGGGATCACCCAAGATGTCATGACCGGCAAGCATCTTAAAGAAATTCAGGACTGGAAGCTGGGGGCCACATTTTTCACATTGGGAACATCTAGAACAAGGGTTAGCAACCTGGTGCCGTCCACATGTTTTGGACTACCATAATTCCTGACCATTGGCCATGCTGGCTAAGGCTGAAGGGAGTTGTCCAGACCAGCCTTCCCCAACCTGGTACCTGCTAGCTGTTTTGCACTACAACTCCCAGAATTCCTTGTTTCTTTGCTGAAAAAATGGCATTTGCTCCAAGATCTTTCCTTTATAATACGCTGTCCTTGAACAACATGGATCGCCTTCTGGGAAGGAAGCAGCATAAGGATCTGGCAAGGAAATCATTTATCTTAAACTGAGTGTGGCTCAATGACTTCTCCTTGCTTTTAGGGCAACCCTGGAACTGATGGGATCCCTGGTGCCAAAGGATCAGCGGTGAGTACTACATTACTTTGGCATGAAGATAGTGAAGAATTTCATAGGCGGAACTGATCTTGTCTCCAGAAGCCTGGGGAACGTTTCATTATCTCTGGTTGCAGCTACCCACCACTTGAAAGTTTTGAGCATGGATCTATGCTAGACAGTGAGTTTTCCGAGCAATCTGCTATGTCTCAGTCTACCTGCATTTCTCCAGTCTAACCCTTTTGTTTTCTCGATTCTGTCGGTAGGGTGGTGCTGGCATTGCTGGTGCTCCTGGTTTTCCTGGCCCACGTGGACCACCTGGGCCTCAAGGTGCAACTGGGCCTTTGGGTCCCAAAGGTCAATCGGTAAGAAACCTGGGCAAAAGTGGGGCTAATGTGAAATTTTATGGTGTTTGACTCTCCATACTGATTATTCAGGGCTCTGCCTTCTATCCTGTACCCTAAGTGTCCCATCCTAAATTGTTTTTGGACATTCCCATTTTAACAAAGATTTGGATAATTGGATGATTAGAGGGCAAGGGCAGGAATCTAGAGGTCTGGGTTATTATTTATGGGGTCCACTAACCTCACTGCTCCCCATAATCCACTGACATGTGGCAAGGACTCAGAACTGGGGGCTGGTCTGTCTTCCACTACACACTGGGCTTCAGTGACGCTTGAAAGTGGTGAAAAACTCTTTTGCTGGTTCTGAAGCCTCCCTTAACGCGCCATAAGCGAAGTCGCTTATGGCGTGCGTTTTCCGCAGTCCCGGCCTGTGGCCGGGACTGCGGAATGTCTAGCAGGGTCCGTGGCTTTTTGCGGCTACTCACTTACTCGCGAGTAGCTGGGAAAAGCCATGGACTTTTCCCAGCTGTGCTGGGAAAATGAGCGCTGTGCCCATCGGGCTGAGGGGGGACATGGGGGGGAAGGCCGGACCGGCAGGAGAGGGGGATGGCGGAGGGAGATGGGGAGGGATGGCGGAGGGCGACACGGGGGATGGGGACAGGGAGGGAGGGCGGGGAAAGAGTGAGCAGGGGGCTTAAGTAAAAAAAGGGTGGGGGGCCTAAGTAAAAAAAAACCTTACCTTCTCCGGAGTCTTCGGACCACACGTGGCCCCTTTAACAACAACAAAAAAATGGCCGACGCTACAGGGCTTCCGCAGTCCCTGCGCGTCGGCTGTCTAGGAGGCGGGGCGGCGCGCGCTAAAGTTAACGCGCCGTCGCCCCGCCTCCCTGCTGGCTTAAGTTTGCAAACTTAAACACGTTTGTTAGAAAGTAAGTCCTATTTAACTCAGAGGAACGTTGTTCTGAATAATCATGTTGAGGGTTGCACGGTAAGTCAAATAGAATTACAAGAAATGATGTTCTATAAACAAATTAAACATGAATTAGTCATTGGGGCCTAAATGGAAGTACCCAAGTGTTCTTAAAGAGTTCTCAAATGTGAAAATGTTGATCTTCTAACAAGTATACAACTTGTCACTAAAATCATCCTCTTTACCAGAGGACTGGAAGGCAGCTAATGTAAATTTTTATAAAGTTCCAAGAGGAGCTAGGAAATTATAAGCTCGTTAGCCTAACTTCTATCCTAGAAAATTAAGTATTATTAAATTGTTAAATAGCTAACATGTAGCTATGGGGAGAAGAGGACTAGTAGTCTTACACTTCAGTGAGTAATTAAAAAATAGCAAACATTGGTGAGGAATAAGTAGAGAATTTTTGCAACAGAGGGAAGTATGCAATAGGTTCTTCAAACATTTTACTAGCGTTCACTGATCCAGAGTCAGTGATGTAGTCAGGTTTGCAGATGACACCAAATTATTCACAGTATTCAAAATCCAGGTAGACTTTGAGGAGCTCCAAAAGCATATCTCCAAACTGGTTGAATCAGAAACAAAATGATAAATGAGATTCAGTGTAAGTATAAACTGACACAAAAAAGTTCCCATCTTCATATATACACTGAATGGATCTGACCTGTCTATGACTCTCCAGGAAAGAGATTTTGAAGTCATGATATTTTCATTCAGCTATCCATCAACAATATGCAGTGGCAATGATAAAAGGCAAATTAGGGCACATTAGGGAAGGGATTGAAATAAAATGGCCAATATCATAATGCTATTATATAATTAAGAAAGGCAGCAGTCTACCAGCTGTAGGAGGGTTTACAGAGCAATTGAAAGTGGAATTGAAGTGAAGTTGGGATTCGCCTTTGATCCCAAAGCCCAGCTGGCTTGCCCTGGCTAGTGAATTGGTGTAGGAGCATGGTTTTGCTGGAGTTTTCAGCCTGGCAGGCTTTTTAAAATTAAAAGAACCTCGTTGAAAGCAATACATGGGGGAAATTATCTATGTCAACTCCAGGATAGCATAGCTGAAGAGTGCAATACAGGCTCCTCTGGGTACTGAGGTGCTTTGAATCCAGTGGATCCAGGGCCAACTTCCCCATCCCGGAACAACCGATTTGTGGGCCTACTGCCAGCAGATACACTGCCTGTAGTAGTTTTAACACCTGTGGAAATTTCCATGGGTGTATGGGTTCTCCATGGTGGATTCAGCGTACCACTGGCAGATGCTACATCCACCCCTTCCAGATGTACATCTGGAGGTGTCTAGGATCACTTTGCCTAAAGGATGGCTCTTTCAGGGTTTAAATGTAATTCCTCTCTCCAGTGCCTCCAGTTCAACCCACTTCATGCTTTCCTTCTCATACTTCATATAATCCTCAGCCTTTTACCTGTTATGTGTCCTGGCCTTTGCTGTTTACCCTGTCACTCAAGAAAATGAGCAGCTCCTCTATTGCTGAAATATCCTTTGGATCAGACCCACAAATGATGTTCTTCTGACCAGATCAGCAAGCAGTTTGAAGTGATACAGCAACTTTGCTACTCTAATACATTTCTCTTTCTTTCTCTCTAGGGAGAGCCTGGAATTGCAGGTTTCAAAGGTGAACAAGGCCCCAAGGGCGAACCTGTAAGTACCTGATGATGTGACCTTATGCTAGTCTGGAACACAAGCTCTTCTTTGGATGACCTTTGTTAAAGTTCAGCCTCTACCATGCTTAAAATTCAATGACTCTTAACAGCTACTAATTCCATTAGATGGGCTGTTGACATACATTATCCAACAGAGAGCAGTATGTACATACACTAGACTATTATGCTTTCATAAAAGGGCCCGTCTGGACTTCCATTGCTTCTCCTTCACCACTGCAGGAGGAAGCAGAAGTCCAGAATTCCTAGCTCCCTTGGTTCTAGTTGTGATACGATGTGGGAGAGCCCTGCATCCATAGGTCCAGCCACTGTGGTGTCTGCACTGTCTATCCTTAGTCCGGCCCCTGAAAAGAACTGCCCGTGTTGGCGTAGAGGTGAATTATCCTGTCATAATGAGCATCAAGGAGCTCCATTTTTTATCCTGAACACATCCCAAGGACAGGCAGATTACGGGGAAAGAGTGGGGCTGAGACTATGCAGGAATTGTGTATTGTGAAAAACAAAACTTGAACAAAATAAGAGATCGTTGCCCCTCTTCCCCTTTACCTTAAAGTAAAGTTGTGCTGTGAGTTTCCGAGCCTTGTAATTTCTTCTAGAATAATCTCTTTTTTCAGACAGAAACAGGTCTTAGCCATCCATTCTGCCAATCCTTTTGGCTGCAAAGTCTGTGCCATGGCAGACAATGACTACCCTGTTGTATCTGGACTCCTCTTCTTATGCTTGGACACTAATGTCTCTCTGTGCCAAACAGTGCTTCATTAACCAAACGTAAATATAAGATAACAGAGTTCATCAGGTTGGCGTAAATGGCCTTCAGAAAGTTCTTTATATTTGTGGCTCTTCACCAGCAAAAGACCCATTGATTTCCACAATGCTGTGCCAGTTTATATTTATTTATTATTTATTTATTTAAAACATTTATATCCCGCCCTATATCAATAAGATCTCAGGGTGGCGTACAGATAAAAGCATACAGTATAAAACAGTAAATATACACAGCTAAAAACCAATTAAATCATAAACCAAGTTAAAACAATATATAATTTAAAAGCAGTAAAACTATTAAAACAGTTAAACTTGTTAATCAGTTATCTGGCCTATCAGCTTCCAAGGATATTCCAGTTGGGGCTTACGGGAATGTCTGCATTTTACTGCTACATGATGTATACCTTAGTGTGAAATTATTTAGCTGTCCTGCCTTGGGACCCAGCAGGGCCTCAAGGATGGAATTTAATTCCTATCTGGACTTAAAACCATGTCAGGATCTCTTCTATTTGAACAGTTCCACCATTAATATATTTAGGATCTCAATGTATTGGGCACTGCAAAGAGCTCACAGTTTAAATCGTTAAGGCAAAAAAGACGGAGGAAAGACAAGACAAGGATGGGAATTTGTTTTTTTCCTCTCCCAAGCCAAACTCTTGCCACTCCCACTGTTGCCTGTCTACATAGGTGCTCTCACTGAACTATCCGTGCACTTCCTGGTGATTCAAAAATAGTGATTATTGCTAGGGAATAAAAAGATACAGGGGTGTGAAAGGCAACTAAGTCCCTGTATTGTGTTTTCTCCTCAGGGTCCTGCAGGCCCACAAGGAGGTCCTGGACCAGCTGGTGAAGAAGGCAAGAGAGGCGCCCGTGGTGAGCCGGGAGGTGCAGGGCCCATTGGACCACCTGGAGAGAGGGTAAGTGTCATCATTCAGGGGAGCAATCTTTGTGCATGCGGTTGTGGTGGGGGAGCCATTGAGCCTTATGGCATTCATGTGTATCAAGCAAGCCTTGCTGTTAGGCTCACATTGGAGAATGCCTCAGCCAGCGCTTCACAATGGGTGGCCTTTTTGGCAGAACCCAATGGAAGAGAATTGCTTTGCTGGCACCTCTGTGGTATATCATGCACAAACTGCTGCCTAAGCTCAGGCTGAGCAGGTGTGGTGGGGCAAGAAGGCAAGTGGATGTTGTGGTGGGGTGTAGAGCTACAATGATCTGGACCCAGGAAACAAGGAGGCATTGAAAGAGGAGCTGGAAAGTGTGCCAGAAAGTCATTTTAATATAGAGGCAAGGTACATGAGTCAGAGAGGACAGGCAGTGAGCGAGTCAGTAACAGTACAGCCAAGAAGAGGAGGGTGAGAGACAGCTAGATCCGGAAATGCGAGGTGAACATCTGCGACGAGACAGAGAGTAGTTGAAAGCATTAGAAGATTGAAGGGCAAAGCAACCTGGTGTGAGTGTGTGTGTGCGTGCTATGGTTTAGGGCATCAAAATTATTGAGGGCAATGAGTCCTGTAATATAGCAGCCACTACAGTACACAGCCTAGGACATAATACGTATTTTGTATCTTTCGAGATTCCACATTTTGCAATACAAGTTGACAGATCTTAGGACCATTTGACACATTTTGCCACAGAATTTGCACTCAACAGTAACCTCCAGCCCATCGCAGCTGCTTGACAAGTGTACCTGGATGGTGCTCCTATTTGCAAACACATGTTTGTTGTGTTCAGTCTTTGTATTCATAGAGGAAGTACATTTAAAACACCATAGATGTACATTTAAGTAACATATTATATGAAGTACCCTTTGGGCAATTTAGGGTCTTGCTCTTCATGTAATACGAGGCTCTTGATCTAGAACAGGTGATGTTATTTAGATGGAGGGTAAACCTTTGCAGAAGCTTAGCAAGCGCTGTATGTCCTCTGTCTACTGGAGGTATTACTCAGTGGTTGTAGCGCCCCTCATGGTAGGTTCTTAATCTTGCTGCTTCCTTGTGCTAAATGAACCATGTTCTTTTAATGGAAGATGTCCAAAATTCCTGGTTCACTCCTTGCTAATGATAATGCTGTCCTATTCTCAACTCCCTGAACTATTGTACTCCCTAACTTTTTGGATTATGTTCTCATTATGTTCTTGTTTTTAGGGTTCTCCCGGAAATCGTGGCTTCCCAGGACAGGATGGCTTAGCTGGTCCCAAGGTAAGTGTTTGAGCCTGCTTCCCTCCCACCTGAATGAAAGGACAAATTTGAAGGGGAGTAAATTTAAATTCCTTTTGCTTCTATGTTGCCTGTATTGCTTTGACAGATGCCCTAAAGAAATTATAATTCCCTGCCTGCTTTCCTCTAGAATGGGGTGGGCAGCCTTTTTGATCTCGAGGGTCACATGTGGTATTGGGTGGTGGGTTGGGGGGTCACACATGTGCATATACATATATATATACACACACACCTTAACCCACCCACATCCCAGCACACAGAGATGTGGAGGTTTAAACCTCTCATCCTTGCTTGTGAGATCAAGGGATAGGATCACATGGAGGAAGGGGTGGAGTTTTGCTGCTGCTAATAGGAATCTCTACATCGGGATCACTGACAGGGTAGTGAGGTTATAGCCTCTACCCACCCACCCCAGTGATCCTGATTGACTGGATCAGGACCATGGGGGAGGGAAGAGATTAAAGCACACACCCCAATTCCCGATCCAGATATTAATCCCAGTGCTGGGCTGCAGGGGGAAATTGGTAGGGTTCACTGGGCCTCCAGTAGGCTGCATATAGGCTGTGAGTCGCCCAGCTGTGCTCTAGAACAAATGGAATTCTGAGATACTGAGGATACTACTACTACTTCTTCCTCTGTTTTTAGGTTTCCTATCTCAGACACTTTTTCACCAAAGTCAGAGTGGAGTCCTAAATAGCCTGTGTCTCACAAAAATTAATGTGAATGATCCATTAATAGTCAGGGCACCCAAAGTTAGTACATTTCTTAGTAGAATGAATCTTAGTGTGCAGTCCTATGCATGTTTAGACAGAAAAAAGTTCCTACAATTCCCAGCATCCCCCAGCCAGCCATGCTTGGCTGTGGAATGCTGGGAATTGTAGGACTTTTTTTTCTGTCTAAACATACATAGGACTGCACCTTAAGCCAGTTACAATACTAGCATCCATTGACCTATAATGAAAATGTCTAACTCTGTAGTTTTAGTACACCAGCACACACTACAAATTTAAATTAGTTTTGCAATCAGTTATTATTTTTTTTTGAAAAATGTCCTTGGACCCTTCATAGAAGCATAGCAGCAAAGTTCTTTAGGGTGCCATGACAGTTAAACAGCTTTGAAAGTGGTTCAAGTGCATAGTGTAGATTTGCCCATTGGATGATAATCAGTTGGCCCAAACACAGCAGGGCCTGGTTTTGCTGACACTCCTTGAAGAATCTTTGCTGAATGTATTTTTTCCTTTCCTTGAACAGGGTGCTCCTGGGGAACGTGGACCTCCTGGCCTTGGAGGTCCTAAAGGAGCAGGTGGAGATCCTGGACGTCCCGGAGAACCTGGCTTGCCTGGTGCGAGGGTAAGATACAAAATGGAACTGAGCAAGTGGCATGGATAGTGCCTAAGAAATTTAAGGAGCAATGGCAAACCTAGAGGTCCCCATTCCAAGGTGGGGGAATCTGACTCATCCCAAGAGGCTCTACCTTCATATGCATTGACACTCTTTATATCATTGCACCAAACTAGGTTGTAAAATGTATACTGCACCAGTACATCTGACACATGGTCTATGAACATGAGGCATTTATTGTGTGCTTGTGATTTGTCACTCATGGTTATTTGCTGGTGCTTTATACGATATCAAAGTCTGGCATACCCAGGAAAGGTGGAATGAAACCCAGTTGAGCAATTCCGCTATACCATAGCACCACCTAGAGGTTATGTAATGGAACACATAGAAAGGCAGAGAAGGGAAAACTCCAGGGTAGGAGAAATTTGTAGAGGATCGAATCTTTATTCCACAAAGAATAAAGCAAACGCCTGGGGAAAGTGGCAGGTTAAAAGTAGAAAAGCCCTATGTCAGGTAATGTAAGTGCCTCCCTTTGTGCAGATAGCAAAAGAGCCCTCAAACTACTACACTTGCATGTTGGACCTTATAACAGAAGTAGCTTGGAGAAGAGTGCTGTCCTCACTGTGAAGCTGGCTGTTTTGGCATCAGATTCTGGAAGGTTTGGCATCTTTCTGCCTCCAAGCCTTGTTTTCTGTTTGTCCTTAAAAGCAGCCTCTAGACCAAAAAAAAAAAAAAAAGTGGGCCATCTCTCATGGTTGATCTCAGCACTGCAAAGAACAAGAGGGCCTGTAATTGTCACCCAGAATTCATAGCCATGGCTAACAACAAAACGACTTCCCTCCCCTTCCATAAAGTCTAGCGTGACGTGACATCATGACATTCTGTGTTTCCCATCTTTGTCCCTACAACATTGCTGCTAGTGATGGGTGGGAGACATGGATCACCATGGCATTGGGCCATGTGTAAGTTCTGCTAGATTTTGGGGAGAGGGAGCTAGGTACATGGCTGTAGTTTTAGCAGGAGCCATGGTTTTAGAGTAACATCTAATTTAGCCCTAACTTTCAAAGCTTCCACATCAAAAAAAATTCTGCCTGCAGTTTGCCCTACACAGCAGCAGATGGCAGTGACAACTACAACCCATGTACCTTTGCGAGTCTCACCTCTGTGCCATAGGATTGGAAGGGAAGCATCGCATCTAACATTCCTTGCTCCTTTCTTCTAAGATAATGTGGCCAATTTTTCTGTTATCTGCAAAAGCAGAGAATCTTTTTATGGGGAACAACAGTCTTCTCCCCACGTTTACAAACTTCAGCACTTTATTTGTTAAGGAATAATGAAGGGTTCCTCTCTATCATCCATCCTTTGATTAGGTCTGCCACCTTTAGGCAGGGGCGGAACCAAGGATAATCTTGCAAAATGTTTATATGGAAAATGGTTTAATGCAAGATGCCTATGTGTTTTGGACAAAAAACGTCCTTCCTCAGGGCTTATTCCACAAGGTTTTTGCAGTTGTCTGCTCAATGAAATCATAGGGTTATGATTTAATTGCCTATGATTTCATTGAGCAGAGAACTGCAAAAACCTTGTTAAATAAGCCCTGAGGAAGGACATTTTTTGTCCGAAACGCGTAGGCATCCTTCATTAAACCCTTTTCTACATAAACATTTTTGCAAGATTATCCTTGGTTCCGCCCCTGCCTTTGGCTTGTTTTTTCACTCCCTCACGGGGTTTCCCTTCTCTTCCTGCATCTGCCACTTTTGGTGCCAGAACAGTGCCAGAACGGTGTTGTTCTTTGGACAGCTCTGAGTCTGGGAGAACCGTTACAGGTGGCGCTTCTTCTGCAGACTTTCCACCTGCTACATTTCCTCCATTCCCATCTTGTGGAGTGAACTGGAATTTTGTTGGGCTCTTCAGTGGATGGGAAAAGCAGAATGGGCAGCTAACTTGTAGCAGCATTTTAGTTCCCTCTGTTTCCCAAACCACTACAGGCAGCAGCCTCCCTCAACCTGCTGCTCTCCAGACGTTTTAGACTTCAACTGTCATAAACCCCAGGAATGCTGGGAATTGTAGTCCAAAACACCTGAGGGGCACCAGGTAGGGAAGGCTGTACTACTATATACTGCAGTATATAGTGATAACTTATTTTAAACTTTTATGTATTCTTCTTATACCCTGCTCTCTTTGAAAGCTCAGAGAGGGTTATATTTAGCTTCCCATCCAGATGGGTTGCAGGACTAGAGCAGATAAACTTCTGCAGTAGTACTGCATCATTTGCTTCAGGGCATTTGCTGGGACCCATTATGGGCACTTCCGGTTCAGTTTAAGATGGCAGGTTGTGGATTTGTTAAATTCAGATCTTTTATCAGGTTTCAAGCCTCTTTAGTTATTCTGGCCAGGATCAGGCCATTGGCCCTACCAAATGTATGGCTTCTTCATTGTCTGTTGCAAACAACCAATGAGTGATATGAACTAATTCATACATCAGGGTTTTCTAATCATATGTGAAAGACATTGTCAAGATTGTCCCCAAAGAAAATCAGGTAGGATCTACAGTGTATTTGGCCAATATTTTCTACAGAATCAACAGCAGCGCTGACTATTGAACCAGCAGCAAAAGATATTGTCTGAAACATTTTCGATCCTGCCTCGTTCTTTTTAATAATTTCTAAACTTTCATTCAGAAATGTATTTATTTGTTCATTCATTACTATTTAACTTAAATCAATCAAATCACTTACTTCATTATTTTAAATGCTACGGATGTTATATTGTCACACACTGTTCATTTGCTTTCAACCCATCTTTTATCTGAGGGACCTTTTCCATTTCTTCAGGTTCTGCGAATAAAGATTCGTGCAGAAGGAACATGGGGGAAAATTTGTAGAAATGTATTGGCAACAGTTCAAAGAAAGAGGATTGGCGAAAACATCTTAACTGTCTGCCTTATTTTTCTTACATCTAGGGTCTCACTGGTCGCCCTGGTGATGCCGGCCCTCAAGGCAAACTTGGTCCCTCTGTAAGTGAAACTCTATTATTTTCCTCAGTTGTCATCTAAAATTACAGAGGTACTAATTTTGGAGAAAGGAGTAGCAAATGGATACCACGTAGAGGAAAGGAACTAGGTTGCTTGCTTTGAGGAGATGGTTAATAGATAAGTCCAGGGGTATTGAACCTCTTTCAGCCCGAAGGCCGAAATCCATTTCAGAGAAGCTGCATTTCAGTAGTGGGTGGGGACAAAGGCAAAATGGGTGGGGACAAAATACCAGCATGTTTGAGCTTAGAGCTCTTCCTACCAGTCACTTAAGCTTTGAGAGAGGCATTTCAACCTTTCAGAATGGAGAAAACACTGCACAAAAGCCGGGGAACCAAACAATCAGTGGTTGGAGGAAATGGGGTGGGGCCAGGGGAAGTGGGGTATGTGTGTGGCATTGTGGAGACCCCCGGAGGTCAGATTAGGACCCCAAGAGAGTCAGATTGGGCCCCGTGGCCTGAAGTTCTGCACCCCTGATGTAAGTACAGAATGTGAAATGATAGATGATTAAGGAGCTGGCAGAAATAGGTGGGTGCTGGGTTGTGAGGGCAATGTGTGAATACAGAATCTGTGAAAGAGTAGTTGATGTGGAATTTTAGGTGATGCTAATGGGAACCTGGAATATTGTGAATGGAGGTTTAGAAACGGGTATTTACATGAGCAGCAGCATTGCCTGGCAAGTGTGTTATGGCTTTTCAAAACCATCTCTAGGAATTGGATCCCATCACCAGACAGTGAAGGGTCCAAAGGCTGAATAAAAATCTCAGTATGCACCAAGCTTGTGCTGGTTTTGCCACAGAGGAGCAAATAAGTTTTAAAAGTAGTCTAACCAAGCTAGAGAGCACCTTGTTTGGGCCAAACTAGCACTTCCAGCACGCAAAGGTACACACTGCCTTGGATAATTTCCTGGGCTTTCTGACATTTTTAACAAGACATGCCTGTTTCTGTATCTCTCTACAGGGAACCCCTGGTGAAGATGGACGACCTGGCCCACCTGGTCCACAAGGTGCCCGTGGTCAGCCCGGTGTCATGGGTTTCCCAGGCCCGAAAGGTGCTAACGTAAGTATAGCTGCACTCCACAGCCATTGACAGGACGACCCAGGCAGGGCTACCAGAGAAACTGAGAAGGCAAACAGGAAATAGTTATGACTTGGAACAGCTATCCTTTGGTAATTGGCGCCGCTGAAAGGTCTCCGGGACATTTTCCAGCCTGAAGTGTGCTGCTGATCTTCATTGCCACTTACCTTGTTTGCTCTGCTCAAGCACTGTTCTTCCAACCTGGGCAAGTTGGTCCTGTGAAACCATATAAGAGAAAGAGCGAAAGAGCAGGGTGGGAGAAGCCGAGTCTGGATAACGGGCAGCATTGACTTGCACTCCTTAGCAGAAGGAAAGTTCAGGTTTTGCCAAAAGCACATCAGTTGCCATCTCTTGTTTTTCTTTCCATCTAGGGCGAAGCTGGTAAAGCTGGTGAGAAGGGTCTTCCTGGTGCTCCTGGTCTAAGAGTAAGTGGGTTTGAATATAGCTTCTTCCTCCTGCTTTCATTATCACATCCATCCTGCCCACTCGGAGAAGATGCCTTCCGCTCCTTCCCTCCACCCAGTTATTGGAGCATAGTTTACGTAGCTCAGGTGCAGCGTAGGTGAGATAGGGGGAGAGATGGTGCTTTCGAAAACAGAATACTCACAACTAGCCATGCAAAAAATGACAGTGTGGATGTATTCTTCAACACAACCATAAAGTACAATGTGGTATTTATCCCCAAACAAGAGCCTTGTAAATGACTGTCACTTATCAGCTCAATCTAAATAAAAGAGATTAAATTCTGGTATTTGCCTTTCTTAATAAATGCTCATGTCAGACAACCCTGACCTAACTTCTCACCTAATTTCCATCCAATCTATTATACTCATAAAATAATTAGATTGTTAGAAATATTTGGAGAAGGATGCAGTACCATGAACCATTTAGAGGACAATTTTCTGGAATCCATCCAGAATGGCAGAGGGCAAAACATAGTTTTGTGCATGCACATTGGAAGCCTCAGCACTGTCATGAATCATCTGGGGGGCTGTCTGAACGTTCTGGAAGCCCTGAGGGGGCTCTGCATCGATTATACAATGCAGCAGACACCTCAAAACCATTTCGGGGCTTTCCAGAGAAGCCCTGCTTTTTCAAAGTTGGGGATTTAGCCCAACTTTTCAGGATAGAGCGAGCTGTACACTGCCGTTTGGCCATCTAATCTCACTTCATCCTTGGTGTGGAAGCATGGCTGGGTGGATGGTGATCCCTGTTTGGTCGCTGTCTGCCCGGGCACGGGGTGAGCCCAGCTGCCGGAAACCCCATACTTTTGCTGCAGTGTTGGAATTCGCTGCCACCACCCCAAAGCAGAAAAAGTGCAACACGTTATCGTGGCAACAACCCACCGTTTTATAGGCAGCCCCTGGGTCCCCGTTCTTCTCTTGAAAATTTCGCACAAGCATAGAGCATTTAATACCTGCACATGGGATTTTGAAATTAATCTGTGCATTCCCATAGCTCTTCCGTAATCACTAGGGCAGGGAGCGCACACTCGAGGTGCCTACTGACTAGAATCACGGAGCTAGCAGTCCTAGAACAGCAAGCTCTGAAATTTCCATTCAATTTAGGCAATGTATTGGCTGCTCAAAAGAGGAATTTTGTGCTATTTCTGAAGGCTACAGAAGGGCAGCAAGCAGAGAGCTCTAAAGATGGATGTAATAAACAGACTGAAATCCAGAGGATCTCTCTGGCCACTGGTATGAGCACAGTCTCTCATCAGGGGCAAAAGCAGCATTGTAATAACCATTACAGTATTTATTTATTTATTCCATTTTTATACCGCCCAATAGCCGAAGCTCTCTGGGCGGTTCACAAAAATTAAAACCATAATAAAACAACCAACAGGTTAAAAGCACAAATACAAAATACGGTATAAAATGCACAACCAGGATAAAAACCACGCAGCAAAATTGATATAAAATTAAAATACAGAATTAAAACAGTAAAATTTAAATTTAAGTTAAAATTCAGTGTTAAAATACTGAGAGATTTCAGTATTTTCCTTCATCATCAGTGGTCTAAGCAGTTAAGCTTTTTTACTACAAACTCATCAGCAGAGCAGGGAATTAAAGTGAAACCTTTCCTCCTGCCCTCTCCCTTTGCTTTTGAGACATTGCAGGCGGTGGGGATGACATCGTTAATCAACTCTTTCAGATCCAGTGTTCACACCTCTTTTTCTCTTTAAGGGTCTTCCTGGCAAAGATGGTGAGACTGGAGCAGCTGGGCCACCAGGACCTGCTGTGAGTATTTGTTGTCTCTTTTGGTTTACTGAGATCTGCAGGCTGAGTAGATGAAAACATTGCAGGCAGGAGGCTGTACCCCCAAATCCTGCATTTTCCTAAGCATAGTGACAAAAGGGTCAGAAGGACTTGCTTTTGGCTGTTCTGTTGACCACAAGTTCAATAAATGGGAGTTTACTTGTAAATAGAAGGTCTCTATCTCAGTGCAGACAGTTGTTTGGGTAACAGGATCTCATTTGTGCTCATTTCTCCATTGCTTACACGGAGAAGACTCTACTAACAACATTTTATTTATGTATTTGTTCACTTATTTATCGATCAATCTATTTATTCATTAATTTTCTTGAAGGAGCTCATTTATTATAGTTGTAGCTCACTTTTTCTCCTTGGTTCTCTCCCTCCACCCCGTTTTTATCCCCACATAAACTCCGTGGGGTAGGTTAGGCTCCAAGTTCACCCAGTGAGCATCGTAGCTAATTGGGGATTTAAACTCAGTTCTCCCCAGTTCTAGTCCAACACTCAAACCACAACACCACACTGGCTCCTTGTTGAATCCTCAGCACCAGGACATCAAGTTATATTAGCTCATCCTTGTGAATTGTGAGTTTTCCCAGCCAACCTTGTGATTCTTGCCATAATCTTCCACACCTTTGCTTTTATACTTTGCCACAATCTTGTTGGGAAGAGCTCTGGAAAATGGACAGAATGTTAACCCATTCTACTGTTAGTGAATGAGGCAGAGGGTGAAGACAGTGTGGTGGTTGTTTTTCAGATAGTTAGTATGAGTATAATAAAAGGGCACGCTAGCCCATCATGGATGCACTCATCCCATTCTTAAAGTTGTTCAGAGTTTTTTGCAGGTTTTGTAGTGCTTCAAAGCCCTGCGAAACCTGCTTGACCCAAGAAGACAATAGGACAAAAGAAATGAGCGTGTGCATTCCACAGGTCACCGTGCTTCTGATATACCACCTTAAGCTATCTCAAAAACTATTGTCATTCTATTGCCCAACCTAGGGAAGGATCCAATGGTGCACTACCACTAACACAGTTGATGTTCCGCTAGCGGGGAAAACGATACGTGTGCAACACAAATAGCGTGATGGGTTTTCTAGGAAACTTGTTATGCTAGCAAATGCTATTTACATTGTGCAGCCATTGGTTTCCGCTAGCACAACGTCAATTCTGTTAGTGGTAGTACACAATTGGATCGTTCCTTATAGCCATGAATTCTGCACAGCACACCTTTCTGTAGGGTGGGATGATTTTATATGCTTTTGCTGTCTTTTGTAAAGTGTAGCGGCAGGACTGGGAAATCTATAGCTTTTTATAGAACCTTTTAAACTAGTGAAAGCCCATGTCAACATGGCTCTAGTACTCCTGCCCCTTTCCTGCTTTTTTGCCTCTCAGTCCTTTCACCACTAAGGGCGCATGAATAATACAGATGTGGCTCATGCATAGTGAACCGCTCCTCCGAAATTTGCATGTGGCACAGCCCCTCCCCTCCTTCACACATCCTGATTGTACTCCTCCATCCCCTTCCCCCTCCATGCTGGTGGAGGCAGCCTAATTGCGCGGCTGTGGCCTGGGCCCACCCTTGGGCCACACTGATTGGCCAAGCAGGACTGTCCGTCCTCCTGCTGGTGGAGGGGCTGCCCTGCCTGTTTGGCATGGAGGAAATTAATTGCTATTAAAACTTCAGCATTGAACCTTTTTGAGCTTCTAAAATTTTCTGCGCATCTACACTGCTCAAGCTTAAAACAAAAATTAGCAAGATCGATCTGGTAGATCTCGTAATAAGCGTTACCCTACTATATTCTTATATAAGATAATGGTGGCCTTTTTTTTTTAATGTACAGGGCTATTTCAGCATTGTACATTTCCTGTGCAGAGATAATTTGTGTGTCCATGTGGCTAGATTGACTTGTGTGTATTTCTTTGCACTTGACAATGTCCTTGTGATGTCCATGCTTTTTCCTATCCTGAAGTGATATCTGTGAAATATACTTCCAGTAAATACATTTATGATGGGGGTGCTGTCTCCCACTGTAACTACTGCTTCACTCTGTGTTTGGCCTAGTATGTCTTAACAATTCCTGTCATAAACCTCCACTCTGACCTACTTATATAGACCAACAGTTTTCCTAGTCCCCACCACCCCATGGAGAGACTGGTCCCATTGAGGACCTTTTCACACGTTACATGGCAGAAAACCATGTCTGAGTGAATATGCACTAGACAGAGATCTGCAGCCAATTTTGGGTCTTTGATTACTGTACCTCCATGATACATACGTTTACAAACATGGTTTTCCTGTTTACACATTATATGTGTGCATCTAAAAGTGTAATGTGTGAATCAGCCCTGACTTGCTACTCTGCAGTACTTCTTAGTTGAGACCATCATGGAATCATGTGAACATGTTGGAATGTACCACCTTCCCAGGCGGAGATGATAAACGGAAGGGGGTTCTTTTTAAGGGCATAGTCTGTTTGCTGTCTAATAAAACAGGAGAAAGTATATATCCAGGTAATGTTAGAAAGTGGCTCACTTTGGGATTTTACTTAGAAGAGGGTATATGTCCCCAGATACCACGTCCCTCTGCTAGGGCCTGTATTGACCCTCTCTTTTCTTCTCAGGGGGCAGTAGGTGAGAGAGGTGAGCAAGGTTCCCCAGGACCATCTGGATTCCAGGTAAGCGAAGCAATTCTCTTATGCCCCATTAAGGATGATTTTACGTATTTAGACCTTCACAGAGCATCTCCAGTCCTAGCAATGGAATTGGTCTGCGCTGCAGAGTTTAAAATGGACAGTGGCATTAGGATGAGACCCCCAATCCCTGGAATGACTATGCATTTCTTCTGGAAGGATATGAAATCAGCATAATTCTGACCACCCAACAAGGATATATTCATGTTCTCTGGTGTTGCATCTCTCTGTGATAACTACCTGCCGCACGAGATGCTCTTATCTTAACTGGCATTGCAGAGAGATCCAGGAAACTGTGTTTGTTCTTGAGACTGTTCTAAGCCCTTATGCCTCATACTCTGTTAGGTTCCTAACACATCCAAGGGGTTACATTCCTCAATGTAGGATACCCTGAGAGAGAGAATGACTCAACTGAAATTTGTGGGGATAATACAGGTTTGCTGGCATTGTGTATTAAACAGAGGTGCTCAGGTGTTGCGAATGTCTGTGGGGCAGGTTAATCCCTTCCAGTTATTTGTCTTCAGTTACTCCATTATCTGAGCAGTGGAACTTGCTTTCCCAGGGCCATGTACCAGTCTTAATGACTCTCCATTTGGCTGTGAGACTTTCTTTTTTCTGCCCTGGTTACTTTTGACTTTTGTAGGAGACTAGTTCCCTATGAGGGGTCCACTGAACCATGCTAATGTTGAGATATTTCTTGCTTTCAGGGACTTCCAGGGCCCCCAGGTGCTCCAGGTGAAGGTGGAAAACCAGGTGACCAGGTAAGTAAAGTAAAGTACTTCCTGTTCCGTTTGGTACATAGGTAATCCCACTCTGAACTGGAGCATTCTCTGTGGCATATGGCTCTCAAACAGCTCCTAAATGAGGAGGTGTGTCCTATAATAATAATAATAATAATAATAATAATAATAATAATAATAATAATAATAATATATTTCTTACCCGCCTCTCCACTTGGATCGAGGCAGGGAACAACAGCGATTATAAAACACATAAAAACAGATTAAAAACATATTATACATGATTAAAACATCCTTAAAACATCCTAAAATTCTAAAATTCCACTGGATAGGCCTGCCTATAGATCAGTCTTTATTGCTTTTTTAAATGCTAAAAGACTGTCAAGTTGACGAATCTCCTCCGGCAGGCCATTCTACAGTCTGGGAGCAGCAGAATAGAAGGTCCTCTGGGTAATCCCCATCAGACTAGTTTTGGCAGACTAAAGTAGATTCTTCCCAGAGGACTTGAGTGTGCAGGGCAGATTGTATGGGAGAAGGCGATCCTGCAGGTAGCCTGGACCTGCGGGAACTTCATTCTAGAGACACATACATCTTTCCGACACACCAGCTAAAGCAGGGTTGGGCAACTTGTGTTGTAGCCCTAAAGCTGTTTTGGCCTTCAGCTCCCATGATCCCTCACTGTTGGCAGTGCTGGTTAGGGCTGATGGGAGTTGTAAGCTAAAATCTCTGGAGGGTCATAAATTGTCCACCTCTGAGCTAAATGCTATCTAATCATTGAGAGGGAAGTTGTATGCATTGCTGAAATGTCTTACATCTTAAATAAGCCTTCTGAAAGAGAAATTAACTGTGGGCAAACCATTGACTGGCCAGAGAAAGATGGATTATCCGTTATTCAAAGGCCTTGCTCAGACAACATGCTAAATCATGATGCTTAAGTGTTTTGAGCTAACATTATGGCTTAGCGTGTTCTGTGAACCATGACTTAGCATATCGTGTGAACCATTCCTAACCATGGTGGCTACATAACCACAGTTTATACATGCTCATTAACCACTTGCTGCAAAAGAGTTAGTGACCTAACCATGGCTTAGCGTGTTGTCTGAACAGGCCCAAAATGAGCTTACCAAAGCTATAGTGCTGCAGAACTCATGTTCTGCTATTGTCATATGGGACAAGCAACACCTCATTAAGTGTGTTTAAGTCCATTGAGTTTCATGGGTTTTAGCACATTTAATTCTGTGTTACATTGTAGCAATACTGTCCATGCAACTTGAAGACTGAAATCTTACTTTCTAAGAGCATGTCTATATCATAGACTAATGCTGCAATCTTATACTCATTTACTTGGGAGTAAACCCCATCAAACTAAATAGGACTAACTTCTGAGTAGGCATGGTAAGAGTTGTACTGTTAACTGGTTTAAAAGCCATTCCCTTCATTCATTACATTTCTATAGTGTCCAATAGCTGAAGCATTTTGGATGGTTTACAAAGATTAAAAGCCATTGAAATTAGGGATGCTGACAAAAATGAGTTCGGATTTCTAAGAATCCAACCTGTGGAATCTGCTGTGGACTGGGCTCCCCAAGCCGCACAGAGTCCGAGGACTTCCAGGTTTATTTATTTTTTACTTTTCCGAAATTTATGCAAATTCATTCATAGAAAAATACACAAGTCTCTGCTGAGACATATGTCATGCTGGAAAATATACGCGGGCAAAAGTCAAATGGAATGGGGGATAATGCACTAAATGTTATGTACTAACATAAATTTCATAAATTGTTGCAAAAATTCTTGTGGAATTATTTGCGTATTTTTCTGCATAATGGGGGAAAATCCAATCTTGTCTGTGAACGAACGCTGGAATGAACTAACCTTATACTGTTAGTTTTACCCTACCCTGTGCCTGCTTACCCTACCCTGTACCTGTACCCTACCCTGTACCTGTTGGCATTCTCTTCCCCTCCTTATTGTTTTACTATGATTTTATTAGATTGTAAGCCTGTGCGGCAGGGCCTTGCTATTTACTGTTTTACTCTGTACAGCACCATGTACATTGATGGTGCTATATAAATAAATAAATAATAATAATAATGAGCAACATTGCACAATCCATGAAAGACACAAAATCTCCAGACATCCCTAACTAAAATACATTATAAATAGAATAAAAAACCATTTACGTACAAACATATAAACAGACAACACACACATGCAGACTCACATATACCCCTTTCCCTAGCAAAACCTAGGAACTGTGAAACTAGGCTGACAACTGTTACCCAGAGGACTTTTTCGTCTGTCACCCAGACTCTGGAATGGCGGGCTGGAGGAGATTCGTCAGCTTAACATTCTTTCCGAGTTTAAAATAGCTATTCAGACTTGTCTCTTCTGTAGGCCTACCCAGATGAATTTTAAACTTAAGAATTTTAAGTTTAATTGATTGTTATTTTAATATCGTATTGGTTTGATATGCTCTTTTAATTAGTTTTATACATTTTATTTATATTGTATTGTTGTATTAATTTCATTAATTTCATTCCCCGCCTCGATGATGATGATGGTTATTCTGGTTGGGAGGGATCTATAACGATGAATTCTGAGGGTCTCCACCAAGCTATTATTTGGAGGAAGTCATGATAGTTAATAGTTAAACTGGTATAAAACTGTCATAAATATGCAGTGTAGAACTGTATAGTGTAGATGTGCCCAAAGAGACTTTGCTGTAAATCCAGAATGCAATTATTGACTTGGTTGGTAGAATATTAATACGTTTTATCTACCAGCAATGAGTGGCAGGTTTTGCATGTTGTGCTAGGAATTAAAATATTTGTTTGATACATGAATCTCCCAGTCCAGGGATTTGGAGGTGAGTGATGAGGAGTGAAGATCTCCCTCACAATAATTTGGATGGAGGAGTGAAGATCTTCCTCGCAATAATTTGGACAGAACAAGAGCTCAGCAGAGTGTTGACTCTTTAAGCTAAGCCTGTCCTTTGCAAAGCTACCTACATCCAGTATACAGATTTTTGTATATGAGAAGTAAATCAGCCAAACAAGGTGGCTGAAAAAGCCTGCTCTTGCTAATCAGAAATGTTTGATAACTAAATTTGTATGGAGGGTCAATATGTATGAGTTTAAAAACATATTTACAAATGAAAGAGTTAAAAATTATTTAATCCAAGGGTAATCTGAATGTGACATATATTCTTTGCTTTGATCTATGGATCCTTCTTCTTAACTCTGTCTTTTGTCGTTGTTAGGACTATAGATTAGCTAACCTCTCTCCTTTCTTCTAAATATTCTTTTTTGTTTTCAGGGTGTTCCGGGAGAGGCTGGTGCTGCTGGTCTTGTTGGTCCCAGAGTAAGTAGCATACAATTAAAATCTAGCAATATAATCATACAGCTCTTGGATGGAGCATGTTTAAGAAACAGCTTGGCTTTCCACTCATCCTGAGCTCTCTCCCCAGCAGTAATAAGCTCTCTTTCCTGTTTAGGGTGAACGTGGCTTCCCAGGTGAACGTGGATCTCCAGGTTCCCAAGGATTGCAGGGTTCCCGTGGGCTTCCTGGCACTCCTGGTACTGATGGACCCAAGGTAGGTTGCATCTTTGCATTACTTCTTGTCCTGGGGTGCAGACTATTCACTTCCCCCCTCTGGTTGCTGCAATATATTTATTTATTTATTTATTTATTTATTTATTTATCATACTTATACCCCGCTCCTCAGCCAAAAAAGGCTCTCGGAGCGGCTTACACTTAGCAAAAAAGACAGTCCCTGCCCTCAGGCTTACAATCTAATAAAGACATGACACACTAGGAAAAGGAGTCAAGGAGGGAGGGAGGGAGGAGAGAGAAAGAAAGAGAGAGAGAAAGAGAGAGAGTCCAGCAGGAGCAGGCCCCAATGTTACTTCTGCCTGCTCCTGTACCCTCGGTCCTTCTTCTTCCCCACAGGGCCAAGATGGCAGTTTGCCCTGTGGGGGGGGGGAAGAGTCCAGCAGGAGCAGGCCCCGATGTTACTTCTGCCTGCTCCTGTCCCCTCGGTCCTTCTTCTTCCCCACAGGGCCAAGATGGCAGTTTGCCCTGTGGGGTGGGAAGCGTCCAGCAGGAGCAGGCCCCGATGTTACTTCTGCCTGCTCCTGTCCCCTTGGTCCTTCTTCTTCCCCACAGGGCCAAGATGGCAGTTTGCCCTGTGGGGGGGAAGAGTCCAGCAGGAGCAGGCCCCGATGTTACTTCTGCCTGCTCCTGTCCCCTCGGTCCTTCTTCTTCCCCACAGGGCCAAGATGGCAGTTTGCCCTGGGGGGGGGGAGAGTCCAGCAGGAGCAGGCCCCGATGTTACTTCTGCCTGCTCCTGTCCCCTCGGTCCTTCTTCTTCCCCACAGGGCCAAGATGGCAGTTTGCCCTGTGGGGGGGAAGAGTCCAGCAGGAGCAGGCCCCGATGTTACTTCTGCCTGCTCCTGTCCCCTCGGTCCTTCTTCTTCCCCACAGGGCCAAGATGGCAGTTTGCCCTGTGGGGGGGGAGAGTCCAGCAGGAGCAGGCCCCGATGTTACTTCTGCCTGCTCCTGTCCCCTCGGTCCTTCTTCTTCCCCACAGGGCCAAGATGGCAGTTTGCCCTGGGGGGTGGGGGAGAGTCCAGCAGGAGCAGGCCCCGATGTTACTTCTGCCTGCTCCTGTCCCCTCGGTCCTTCTTCAATATAACTAAATGTGACATATATTCTTTGCTTTCAATATACCAAAGAGTTCATGGCATCTCAATCTCCCAGACACATTTATTTATTTATTACATTTTTATACCACCAACTAGCCGAAGCTATTAGGGAAATCATCTGAGAGGTGTTTGTGCGATGTTAGGAAGCTCCTTCTATGAGGAGGTCTTGGTCAGTGCAGTAAGAATTGGATTCATTGTGAAAGGGCAGCTAAATACAGAGGATATTTCCCTAATTTCTGCAGCCTCTGATGTTTGTCTGGAAGTCTAAATGATTAGTCTCATGTTAATGAATAATGGTGACAGTCTATCCACTGAGGAGCCATCTCTAGTCCTGAAAATCCAGTGTGAGCCACACCCAAGCAGTAACATTGTGATTGTGACCTTTGTTTTTCTTTTCCAGGGTGCGACTGGTCCTGCTGGTGCCGTTGGAGCCCAAGGTCCCCCAGGTCTACAAGGAATGCCTGGTGAGAGAGGAGCTGCAGGTATTTCCGGACCAAAGGGAGACAGGGTAAGTGACGCCCTTACACGGAATCTCATAGGGTTGTTTTGTAAAGGGTTGGGCGTTGCATAAAACAGCCAAGTGCAATTGAAAACTGTGTTGTTTACTTTTTGCCATTTCCTCCTCGCTGGGGTAGTTATCGTAAATTAAGAGGGTGGGGGGTCTCAGAATTACCAGTTAATATTGGCTACTTATTATCAACCTCTTTCTTTGTTATCCTTCAACAGGGTGATATTGGTGAGAAGGGTCCAGAAGGCGCTCCTGGCAAAGATGGCGGCAGAGTAAGTTAGCAGTGAAGCCTTACTGTTCCTCTCATAGGGCAGCAAACAGCCTATTTAGTGAAACAAGCAGAGGACTATGGGAAACACACCTCCACTGGGAGAATATGCTGCTTGCCTACCTACCTGCTTTGTTTTTTCTTCTCTTTAAAAAGAGAAGAAAATGACTGGAGTATAGGACAACTATGATCAAGGCAAGATAGGACTTTGGTTGGAGCCAGACCTTGAAACCTATTAATCTAAGAGAGATTTAGCCAAAACGGCTTAATTACAGAATATTCTCAAACTATTAAAAGAGAGAAACTTCCAGGGACTGATAAAGAAGTGCCAGATGTTCCAGCCTCTTACTGAGACACGTCTTAAGTTGAGACATCCTGTCACATCTTGTATGAGCTTCAGAAAGAGCAGGGACGTCTTTTAGGATTGTCCTGTCCAGTGCATATCAAATAGTTTATGAACTGAAGTGATATGGTTTGAGTGAGAATAGATGACTGTTAGATGCCAACTCCTGTATTAATATTATTGTGGTTGGGTATTAAAATGTAAGAGGAAAGTCAAATAAATGATCAGATAATTATATGAATATTCACTGATGATATAGTGAGCTAATTAATCTTCCCACTAAGAGCAAACAATCAGTTTGCTTATCTGTTTTGCAGTGAAACAGGGTCATCTAAAAATAAATTAGTTCCTACATACCCAGGGGAGTTATATGCAGAAGTATAAACATTTGTAAATTAAATGAAAAAGTTTTTTTTAAAAAAAAACCAAACATCCTGGCAACAACCTAGAAGGGAAGGTTGGCTTATATTAAATATCCTGGAAGGGAGGATTAGCTTCAGGGAATACAGGAGGATGGAAACGTAAAAGAACACCTTTGCCTTTTCCCATTCTCCAGAATCCTCCTTCCCCTATTCCCGTTATATAGATAAAAAATGCTGGGATTCCAGGTTGGCAGACACTTATGTAGCACAGCAAGAAAAGGCTTCAGGAAAGCAGGAAAGAAAGAAAAAGGTGTCCTTTTCCCCTTTCCTTCTCCTGAAACCTCTTTTAACCCTAACCCCATGAGGCCTGAGCAGGACTATATGCCTCCTACTCCACAATGGAGCCTTGAATTGGAGCACTGCTCTTCAACGCTGCAGCATTTTGTTGCAGGTCCCACTTAAGTTCATCATTCCAGACTTTGTGCCAGATCTATAAGTGAACTGCAAGTGTGCTATGAGAAATGAATTGATCAAATCATGAATGGTTCCTGTAAGTCTGAAGTACCCACCCACAGAGGAGTCTGTCTGCTGCATCTCTACATGATGGACTGCTCTGGCCTTGTCTCCTTCCAATCAATCTTTACTGGAGGCAAGTAATCCTACTGCACCTCTGAACTGAGTGTGATCAGATTTTTCCAGCATTCTTGATGTAGAAATGCCAGCAGAAATGCGCATCCTCAAAGAAAAAGATGGCCCTTGAGTCAATCTGGGCACAATCAGCTAGAAAAAAAAGGGGTTATAATTCCTACATAGTTAGGCATGTTTAAGTTCATTGAAATCAATATGCTTATACATGCATAGCTCTGCTTGGATTTATGCCAATGAAAACCTTTAAGTAATAACTACTAGTGACCCACAGCTGTTAGGCAGAAAAAGACCAGGTTTATAGTGGTAAATATAACTTCATTCAAATGTTATTTATTGGCATGATGAACTTTGTGATAAAATGGCTGTCAGGAAATTGCTGCAGGCAGCAAAGCATTGTTGCAGGGCACAAGGGAGATTTCTGAAGTGGACAGGTAGGAGGGGGCTATTAGCTGGGTTTGGATGGCTTCATAAGCCAAGAAATGGCTGAAACGTCCCCGCTACACACACACACACACACACACACACACACACTTTATTCCTCTCTTTATGGTGTGCCTGAATATAATGCAGAAATATCTATAGTTTTCCATGGGTGTCAGCTTCAAAATAGGCCAGGATCCTAAACCTTGGTTTGAACTTGGTTTAGGATCCTGGCTTGTTCTGAAGCAGTTGACCATAGTTTCCTAGTTTGGCTGAAATGGGAAACTATGGTTAATTACAGACATCTGCATTGCATGTATGTAGATACCTGGTATTCATGGTGGAGGAACAAACCACAGTATTTTTTTTACTTAACATTTTATATCTCAAAATGCTTGTTCCTCTCTGAACTAACTAATGGAAAGGCCATTACAGGCGAAGTTTCTCGTGCTGATAATTCAGTGGTCTCCAGACTGTATGCTGTAAAAAGAGCTGAATTATGCCTTTAAAATGAAGCTACCATGCTGGATGCAACCACCACTTTGTGCTCCTTAAACCAAGGATGTGCCCACTCTGCCAGTATATGGGCAGTTACATCATCCTGAGAGAGGGAGTAAGGATGCACCAGCGTTCCCTAATACTGCCTCTGCAAGAGGAGGCAAGCACAGTAGAATTCCAAACGCATCACCATTGCTGAGAAAGCATGACCCTGGGCATGTCTACACCATGCCTCATATCTGGATTGTCCCTGGGCATCCACGTGACACACAGGGGATCCTAGGAGCAGGGAGGGATGATCCCTCCATTTCCCTGGGATTTCTGGGACCACTTTCCCCCCAGTTTTTCCCACAATCCTGGGATGATCCCGAGGATCGCGGGTGGTGTGGTGCCCATCCCAGCTTCTTCCCTCCTTCCTGCGAGTAGTGGAGGTCAGCAGAGAGAAGGAGCTGGGCTGGGAGGAGTCCACGGACATCGGGGCGGGGGGAGTGGGTTTTTTTATTTTTTGTTTTTACTTTTTCATTGGAGTGCAAGTGTGCTGCAGCTCCTGCCTTTTTTTTTAAAAAAAAATGGCCGCAACAATGCAACGGCCCTTTTTCCTGATAGGACATCACACTTCCTTTTAGATGGCCAGGGACGATCTTGGAAACAGGTAGGTCCGGGATCAACCCCCCTCCCTCTACACCCTATGGAATAAACATCCCCCCCTGCATTCCTTAGCCCTGACTGAACTGGCAAAGGGCAGGTTAGGACACCAACGGGGAATACTAACTGGGCTATCTTGCAGTTGCAATGAGAATGCCTGGCCATTGTTCTGACAGCTGACCAAGAAAACATATATAAATCTTCCAATTTTAATCTAGAGGCGGGGAAAACACTTGTACCCCAAGTATAGAAAGTTTCGGAAACACTATGCCTTATTCTGTAACTTCCAACAAAGCATACAAATGGGAAACACGTGTTTTTCACCAGCACACCTACGCCTTATCTTTCCTTTTGCCAGGGTTTGACTGGTCCCATTGGTCCTCCTGGTCCTGGTGGTGCCAATGGAGAGAAGGTAAGAAAGCCTGTTTTATGTTGGTTATATTTGTTTGAGTCGTGTGACAGGCAGACTCAGCATGTAAGTCCTGTGAATATTTTTTTACTGATCTAATAGGAACTTCTTCTCCCTAGGGCAGGGATGGGATCTACTTTGTTTCTTACTAGAATGCTGGGATCAACCAACTAGTTTCAGGTGCAAAATAGTGGCTCAGATGGGCAGACATATGCTGAGAACTAAGGAACAGGGTGCCCTTGAGCACATGCTCAGCTCAGGAATTTCTGATCAATACCAGATCGAAGCTTGCAAGTCCTTTCATACAAAAATCCACACCTGCTTCCCCCTAAGCATTCTTTAGGAGGGAAAGGCTTTTCAGCCATTGTTGTTGTTAGCTAATGGGGAATCATTGCTGATCTACTGCAAATCACTCAGAGGTCTATCAGTACCTCCTGATCTATCTTCAGGCCACCCCTGCCCAAGGTAAACCTGGGGATTGTAGTTCTGTAATAGGAGTCTAACAGAATTATCAGCACTTCCTTTAACCTTCAATTCCAAAGATGTCAGTTAAACTGGTGTATATATAAACCAGTATACATTTAGAGTACAGATATGTCCTATGCTCATGTTTATTGGAAAAGGGCAGATTGGAGACGCTTGGGAATGCTGGAGGAGCTGTAGCACAGTGGGAAGGGTTTTGAAGTGTTAAAATGAATAAGATAATATATGTTTCACCCAGGGCTTCATAACCTGGTACCCCAAATATTTTACTATAAGTCTGAGGGCAGGGACTGTCTTAGAATCATAGAATAGTAGAGTTGGAAGGGGCCTAAAAGGCCATCAAGTCCAGCTCCTTGCTAAGTGCTTGTTTTTCAATGTTTAGACTGTTTAGACTGTTTAGACTGTTTAGACTGTTTAGACTGTTTAGGTGCTTTATATATAATAGTAAAATAGTAATTGTGCAGTCTCATCTTCCATGTAGTACCAGAACACTTCATCCCACCAACATATTAATCCCACCTGTTATTCTAAGCTAGTTCCACTAGCAATAGCGGAGGGTATCCTCCATCTCCAGGAGACTTCATTTCAGTCAAATCTCTGCCCCTTTACCTCAGCTCCAAATTATGAACCAGAGACCTGACTGCCTCACTTTTCTCCTTTCTCTTCCTCCAGGGTGAATCTGGCCTTCCCGGCCCATCTGGTGCTGCTGGTACTCGTGGTGCCCCCGTAAGTTTGATATAAGTATGAATTCTTCTGAAGAAGTACTTTGGAATTCAGGGGAGGGGAGAGTTCCAGCTTGGCCTGTAGAATCTTTGGAATCTTAACAAGGAAATCATGGAACTTCTGTGAATAACATAGGGGGAATCAGGCACACACCTTCCTGGGGATTGTTTTCACACTGGTGGGGGACGTGTGCTGCTCTGGTTGTGTAGAGATCACCTTAGTGCTTTGACTGGCATCTAGCAAAGGCCATTGGAGATTTATCTGGTTTAGCTGGAGTCTCATTCTTTCTAATAAATGAGTACTATTTGATATTTATGAATCTTTGACCTTCTATTATTGCTAACTGGCATGAGAAGGCAGTTCTCATTACTGGAAGGACTGGGCCTTACTATGCTATACATTGTAAGGTTGTGGCACTTTTCACATAGGGCAGGGAATGGCACTTCGTGGTCTGCAGGCTGAATCAGGCTGCTGAAGTAACTTTGTCTTTCTCATAGTGCCCCTACCTCAAGTTATCTTGTAAGGAAAAGAAGCAATGGATACCCATGAATATTTAATATACAGTTTATTGCAATGCTGCCCCATGAACCTTCCTGCAAGGGCAAAGTACCACTAGCAGTCTTTCTCTTGAGGGTATCTTGGGAAGCACCTTTATTCCTAGGGTTCCCAGTCAATGACCTCACACTGAGCAGAAGGACTTTATTATAGATCCAACTATATCTGGGAGTGGTGGGGAGTTCTAGCCCCTGAACTAATGATGTCTAGAGAACAGAACTGACCCTGACAATGCAGAAATTGGACATTCCTGGCAGAGGACTGGGTAGGTGGGATCTCTTTAGTTCTCTCTTCCTTGCTGTGGCTAATGGCTGTTTCTGTTTCAGGGTGACCGTGGTGAACCTGGTGCTCCAGGCCCTGCTGGATTTGCTGGCCCTCCTGTGAGTACTGCCTGATATTTCCAGATCCTTACACCCCTTTTCCTTTGTGACATGCTCTCATAACCCTGGATTCCTCTCATTGTGGACTCTTTTGCTTTCCTCCTCAATGCAGGGTGCTGATGGCCAACCTGGTACTAAAGGAGAGCAAGGCGAATCTGGCCAGAAAGGAGACGCTGGGGCCCCAGGCCCACAAGGTCCATCTGGTGCTCCTGGCCCACAGGTCAGTAAATCTTAATTCCTCATCTTAGGCTGGAAGCCAATGACTAGCAACATCTAGGTGAGGATTCTTGTAGATGCTGGAGGGGAGATGCTGCCTCTTTGAAACAAGGGGTGGGCACCATGCTTGGAATCTGTGTTGAGGCTAAACCTTACAGAGGGAAGATATTGGAGCAGATTCTCATTCATATGGAATTGGCTTTCTCCCCCTTAGTCATTAGTCAAGTTGGACTAGGCAAAGTCATGGAAGGCAGATCTCTTAACTTCTATGAGCAAGGGTACAAAGGAAGTGTAATTCTAAGGACTAGTTGCTGGGCTTTTCATGCACTGCATGAGAATAGGTAGGAGGTCGCACTTTTCAGTGTACAAAGTGCCTTACGACAACTTTTACTGCCTTTTACTATGCACAATGCACCCATACACACAAAATTGGCCAGGTTAGCATCATGCAAAGGAATGGCAAGCAGTAGACACTGAAAGAGAGCAGGAAGGATGCTGGGGCTGGAGGCACTCTGGCTGCTTCTCTTAAATCTGTACTACATTGACAGATGCACATTGAGAAGATTCATCCTTACCTCCATCCAACCCGTTTTTATTGTCTCTCTCTCTCTGCAGGGTCCAACTGGTGTGAATGGTCCAAAGGGAGCACGTGGTGCACAGGGACCCCCAGTAAGTATTTTGTGAATAATTTGCATTCTTCTTGCAGCCAGGGACATGGTGTTATCTTGGGCGATGTCCTTCCCTTACAGGCACCTCTGGTCTTAGGTTTTTCTATCCTTACTGATAACTGTGTGATAGGACACAATGGTTAAAAGATAATTTGGTTTAAGTGATGTTTTGAACCAGCCTTCCCCAACCCGGTGTCCTCCAGATGTGTTGGACTGCAAATCCTGTCATTTGCAGCCAGCATGGGAGTGCATCGGGAGGGCACCAGATTCGACCAGGGTGACTTGTACTTTTCAGCACCTTGGAGAGTGGAAGTCTATAAGAACTTCACTTGGCTGTACACTTCTATTTGAAGACTAGTGGCAGGGAACCTCAGCCTGCTCCTCCACCCTTTTTAATCTGATAACTTTAAAACTACCCCATCGTTTGTATACATTTGGTCTCACTCTAATGTTTTGGGGGTTATGTCAAGCAGGTGGGGTTTTGTGAGAGATATGGGCAGCGTTCATTAGCTTAAAAGGATGGTTTATACCTGCTTTTCAGCTCCCCATAAAGGCGGGATACAAATAATAATAATAATAATAATAATAATAATAATAATAATAATAATCCCTCTTTGGAGTCACTCTGGCCAATTGGCCAATTTAAAACTGGTAAGGTGGACGCAAGACAAAAAAGTTTCTACACCCCGCTGTAGATACTCCAGCTGGCTGTTGTCTCCCATATACACGAGGAAGAGCTGTTGCTCAGTGACAGACCACATGCTTTGCCTATACAAGATCACAGATCCAGCCCTTGATATCTCGACTTAAAGCAGGGGTGGGCAACCTGTGGCCTTTTAACTACTTGCAGCCCTTGGCCTAATTTCAAGCGCCCTCTGCATGTGATCAGTTCAGAACCTCTCCTTCCCTGGCAGTCCACTGCTTGGGTAGAAAGAGTGGGGGAGAGAAAAGGGGGTGACCAAAAGTGAGAAAAGGGGGTGATGCCTCATGTTTGGCTTTGGCCCTCCCCACCACTGACTTTGGCCCTGCTCTCTGCCAACATTTGGCCCCTGACAGGTTACCCCCGGGGAAATGTAGCCCTCAACAGGCCCATCCTTAACTTAAAAAGCTCTTAGATAGAATAGTTGGGAAAGATCTCTGCCTTGTGCTGTAAGTTTCTGCCAGTTTGTGTAGATTGTACTCTGCTAACTCACTGTAAGGCAGTATCTTATAACTCCTCCTAAGGGAATAGGATCACAGTTTAGGTCAAGCTGGTAATCAGTTCTTGTCTTCAGAAGGTTTTCTTAACTACATCATCCTTGAACACCAGCCTAGAACAGGGCCAGATTGAATTTCAGTGAAGCTTGCAGGGGCCACATTCCAGATGTAGGCGAGGCTGAAGGCAAAAGGAGTGGGGGCCAAAAATACAAAACAATACCAGAAGTTTGTAGCTTAAAGTTCTTACTGCCAGAAAGTAAAGCCTTAGGAGAGGCATTTCAACCTATTAGAAGTGTGTGTGTGGGGGGGGAATTGCACAAAAGTCAGGAAACCACCAGGGTGTGGGCACTCTGGGGACCCCAGGAGGGCCAGATTTGGCCCCCTGAGCTAGAGTTCCCCACCCTTGGCCTAGAAGATACAAATCAGTTTGAAGTGGAGTGGCTTAAAAGGCCCAGCATTGAGCAAAAGGCAGGAAATTAAACAAATAAATGAATGAATAAATAAATAAATAAATAAATAAATAAATAAGGGAAGGCTCTTTCTTACTTGATTTCTCCTGGGAACCAGCAAGTTTTGCATTGCCTGCTAGAGATTAGCTACCTGCAGCCTAATCTCCTGCACAACTATGGGCCAAGTGCCTCGCTTGATGCTTTTAACAAACTTGGATTTCCTGGCTGCTGTGGTGAACCACAAATTAGAGCAACATTGGCCTGAGTGATAGTTGCATGATGAGTTAAGAATTCAGATTTAAGATCGTGGTCTGTTGATGGACTCAGCAATCAACAAGCAAACAGTAGGTTGGTGATGGGTTCCCTATCCTAATACCCAAACCACCCATATTGGAAACCATATTTGCGCTTTCCCTCTATTCATGTACCAATTGCCAGCAGGACATTGACACAAGGCATGTGGAAGAAATAGAAGGACTCCCATAATCAGCCTACCTGAGAGTTTTTCTGATACTTTCCAAGCAGGGTGAAGTTTCAGCAAGATCTTGAAACCTTGTTTAGCCTTCAGTGAAACAGAATGAAAACACACCAAGAAGCTGGACGTGCCTTTTCTCAACCCACCCACTGCAGCCTCTCCAGCGCTCTGCTCATAACTCTTCTTTATTCTTCCTTCCTAGGGTGCAACTGGATTCCCTGGTGCAGCAGGAAGAGTTGGACCACCAGGCCCCAACGTAAGTTCTTCATCAATAAGCACAGATTTTTAAAAAAAATTAGGAGTATCAGCAACTTGGTAAGAGGTATTAAGTGGGAAACAGGCAGGGCTCTTTCTTGGCTTTAATGTATCGAAGAGGAGGGGGTAAAGGCCTGAAGTATATAAGCGTATAACAAGTGCATTTGTACATGAAACAAAAACAGGGAATAATTGGACTCACTTTTAGGGGATAAGATTGCAATACAAAATTATTTGGCGGGGGGAACAGGCACTTATGCTGCGATCAATCAGCTTAAATGTGATAAAGGAAAATTCCAAGTGCTTCAAGAAGAAAGGGGGGAAACACCCTAAATGCATAAAAATAATAAGAGATAACTGACTTGATAGCATTCCAGAGGAAAGGGATCTAGACGTGGTAGAAGATGAGTAACTGACTGCAATACTTTACTTATTTATCTGAAAGTAAGCCCCATTAAATGGACATGTATAGGATTGTGTTGTGAATATAAGACTTGGGAGGGGCCGTAACTCAGTAGTTGAGCAACTGCTTTGCCTTCAGAAGGTTCCAGGTTCAATCCCTGGTTTCTCCAGGGAGTGTTAGAAAAGAATCCTGCCTGAAATCCTGGAGAGTTGCTGCCAGTCAGTGTTAACAATACTGGGTTAGATGGACCAAGGGTCTGACTCAGTATAGGGAAACTTTCTACTTAAGATTCTGTTGAGGGGAAACATCAAATGGCTTGCCTTGCTAAAACCGTTATACTGGAGTCATGGAAAATATAGGCACAGGCATTTTTGAAGTGACACAATACAAATAAAATAGAATCTAAAACTGTATCCAGATCGAAACAAATCCAGTGGTTCTAAAACAGCACAGCGGTCAGCCTGCCAATATAGAATCCGAAACAGCATATCATATTTATTTCAGGATTTAATTTTTGTGAACTGCCCAGAGAGCTTTGGCTATTGGGTGATACCTATATTGAATGAATGAATGAAGTGAGAAGGTCTGGCAGGCCTGCTGAGGCAAGGAGTTCAACAAGCAGGACACCACTAACAAGGCCCTGTTCCTTGTAAGCCACCTGCCTAATCTCAGGTGGTGTGGTGCCTCAGAGAAGGGCTTTTCTTGATTACATTTCACAGGATTGCATATGGGGAGAGGTGTTCCTTCAGGAACTTGAAGAACCTCAATATGCTCATGATTTGCTTAGCCCCACTTATGGTGCAGATAAACTATCTTTTCTTTTTTAAAAAACAATTCCAATTCACCTTACAGCCAAATGAATTCGATCATGTCCCACAAAACAGCAGTTAGCAATTCTTCTCTGGACAAGATGGATTAGTGTTCCCTTACAACAGTATTAGCTTTCATGCAGAGTATCCATCTTTGGGGTCTTGTTAGATCTTCACGTTCCCATTTTCAAACCAGCGTCGACTCAAGTCACACATCCTTTCCGTCATCTAGTCTTTGTGTTTTCCTCCTAGGGCAATCCTGGTCCCCCAGGTGCACCAGGTGCTTCAGGTAAAGATGGCCCCAAGGGTGCTCGTGGTGATGGAGGCCCAACTGGACGTGCTGGTGATCCTGGTTTGCAAGGCCCTGCTGGTGCCCCAGGCGAGAAGGGAGAATCTGGAGAAGATGGCCCTCCTGTATGTATACCCCCTGACTTTTTGCATACACAATTGAACTGTGACTGACTGCTATTTCTTTTGTAAATTAACTCCCGTCTCTTCCGCTTTTCCCCCCTGCAGGGTGCTGATGGCCCACCTGGACCTCAAGGTTTGGCTGGACAGAGAGGCATTGTTGGTCTTCCTGGTCAGCGTGGTGAGAGAGGCTTCCCTGGTCTGCCTGGTCCTTCTGTAAGTGATTTTGGGAGTTAAAGTCAGAAAAAAATGTTGACATGCAGATGCATAGCCAAGTTCAAGGGCACCCTGCTGCCCAAAGATTTGCATTTGCAAGGTGCCTGGAGTTTTCTGCCAATGTTTTAAACGCTGAAAGGTTTGCTGACTTTGCAGGAGGCTCAGCACTTTCAAGTTAATTTTTAAAAACTTTTTGTATTTAAATCACTGTCTGCTGAAAGCTGTAGGACCTTCATTTACCACATTCAGTATATTGAGGCTTTTGTGAATTCTGTATCAAAAAAGTGTCACATTTTGTAACACTGAATATGCAAGGAGAATTGGAAAATTTGAGCAGTTTATGGCATGACTGGTTCTTCTTCGCTTACTAAGTATGGAAAGGGAAATGTTTTGACAAGAGCTGCCATGTTTGGGCATCAAGTAGTAAAAAGATCTAGACCAGCAGAGAGTGAGGCCTATTTCCCATCTGCATAACTGAATGCAGTGACTGCTGCTCCTTAAGGTTCATTAACATAGGGAATTGTTTGTTTCAAAGCACTTTCATTTGAATATTGAGCCCAGCATGAAAAATGTATATATCAGAGAGAAGTCTTGATTTAACCTCCTCCTCTTGTTGCTGCTGCTGTTATTATTTATTATATAACTAGCTGTACCCGGCCACGCGTTGCTGGGCCATAGTCTAACACTCAAACCGTTACATCACACAGGCCTTGTTTGCAAGATGTTTGTGGCCTTGTGGGGTTATTCCATCCCAGCCAAGATGCAGAATCTGGCTATATTCTAAACTAGCTGTACCCTGCCACGTGTTGCTGTGGCTCAGTCTGGTTAAATTGAAAAGAAAGAAAAGACAAAGTGGATGTTTCTAATATGTTTAATTTCACAATGCTTGTGGATATACAATATTTTTAGTTGTTCCATTGTCTGTGTAGATATAGAGATTGTCTGGTTTGCCGACTCTAGAACACGCAACATAGAATTGTCCATGTGAGAACCAATCCGTGTCTAGATCTAAACCGCACAATTCTAAAGATTGGCCCTGAGCTTTGTTGATGGTGATTGCAAACGCCAATCGAATTGCAATCTCTTAAATTGAAATGGCATATCCGTTGGAATCATAGGAATGTGAGGAATGAGGACATCTTCACCTTTGAAAGGTCCTGTCAAGATTGTTGCTTCTACGACGTTGCTTAGTATTTTTTTTACTACAAGCCGCGTGCCGTTGCAAAGCTTCGGCTGGTTGATATTTCGCAACATGATAATTGGCACGGCGATTTTCAATTGCAGTACGTGCGGTGGCATCCCTGGCAGATCGAGTGAATTCAAAAATTCTGTTGGATAATTAACCGCTTCATCTGCTTCCACAACAGTGTCGACGGACTTGTATGTGACTGCCTCGCTTTGAATGTTAGACTGAATAATATTGTTAAGTTCGTAGACGTCTTTGTTCTTGGCCGCCATAATAGCTCGTTCACTCAGCCAGTCATGATTCTTATAATTGGTTTGAATATTGGGAAATACTTTTTGAACCAATTCTTCTTTTGACGTCGCTAAATTGCAGAAGTTATGAGGCAATGAAATTCGTCCTGAGGTCAGATCAACCGGCACCTTTCCGTTCCCAATTTCCAGCAATTGACGTGAGAATATCTCAGCTGATCGATCGTTTTGCAGCTGGACACGCATATTTGTAGTTAATTTTAACGTCTTTACGTGTCGCCACAAAGTAGAGTATTTCAGGGAAGCATTTATTTCGTCCGCTGGTGTCGATCGAGGAATTACAGGTAATGTTTGCCTGAAATCTCCTGCAAGCAATATTAATGCGTTCCAAAATGGTCTGATGTTTCCACGCAAATCTTGCAATGATCGATCAAGAGCCTCGAGCGATTTTTTGTGCGCCATTGTGCATTCATCCCAAACAATAAGTTTGCATTTTTGCAATACTTTTCCCATGCCGGATGCTTTGGAAATGTTGCACGTGGGAGTTTCAATGAATTGCATGTTCAATGGCAATTTCAAAGCGGAATGAGCAGTTCTTCCACCTGGTAGCAATGTCGCAGCTATTCCGGACGATGCAAGAGCTAAGGCTATGTCATTTTGGGATTGAATTGCTGCCAGAATCAATGTAATTAGGAACGTTTTACCAGTTCCTCCTGGCGCATCTAAGAAGAAGATTTCTCCAACCCCGTTATTGACAGTTTGCATTATTTGATCGTAAATGCCATTTTGCTCAAGCGTTAGCTTAGGAATATTTGATTGCACATATGACAAAAGATCACCCGTGTTGTAATTTTGTTCACGACGCAATTCTACATGGAACGAAGCACGCATCATTTTGACATAATGTGAAGAAAGCAGTTAACATTGTAGCCAGTGGATTCAGGGCTATTTGTTGCACATTTGCAGCTGTGAAATAAATGCGTTGTCCATTTTCTAGATGTACTGCTAAGTGAACAACAGCTGGACTTCGTTCATGTATGGGAAATGAAAGAATTCGCCATACAGCTTCATTGCTGCTTATGTATCTTCCAGCCTGACCAGCATGTGTTCCTTTTACGTCCAACAGATGACGCTGTTTTTTTTAAAAAAGCATGTTTTTACCTGTCACACGTGTGACATCTATATAATATAGGTATATAAAAACGCGCGCGTATTCGAATGCAACGTTGTGTCAAAATTTCAAAGCAATCGGTGAAGAACTTTCGGAGAGTTAAGATTTTGAACAAACGAACATTAACATTTTTATTTATATATAAGATTGCCTGAAAACTAGGCACATTAGATAAAACAAAATGGACACAAGCCCTGTTCCCAGGCTTACAATCTAACTACAGTGAAACGTATAAGGGAAGGCGATGGGAGAGAATAGATGCATGAGATCAATCAGAAAAGGCCAGAGTGAAGATTTAAGTAATACTTGACACATGGTTGACAAATGAGCAGCTCCCCCACATGAAGTATGATATTGGCCCCATTCGGAAGACACCTTAAACCATGGCTTTAACTCTGGTGGTTAAGCCAGAAAGCCTCATTGAGCATGGTTAAAGCCATAGTTTAAGGTGTCTTCTGAACACGGCCTGGCTTTCTGTCTTAACCACCGTGGTTAAAGCCATGGTTTAAAGCATCTTCTGAACAAGGCCACTGTCTCCAAATGGGGACTGATGCATGAGTTATGCATGTCTGATGTGGCCCACTGACCAAATGGTGGGAATGAGAAGGATACTCAGGGCTCGCTGAAGGAGGCGCAGCCCCTTGCCTGTTTCTGACAGGATTTGGGCTATATTAATGCTTCACCCTCCCAGAGACAATGGGAAGATACAGCCCAAGCAAGGCAGAGAAGAGAAAGGCAAAGGAATGCTGCTGTCTGAGGGAATGGTCAGTAGCACGGAAGAAATGGGGAGGAAACTGTATATAATTCCAGTCGAGTAGTAATTAGCTCCAATAATAGTCGGCACTAATAACTGACTAATAGGATATCCACAGAGGAGAGAGGATCTGTTAGTTTTACCCTACCCTGTGCCTGCTTACCCGACCCTGTGCCTGCATTCTCTTCCCCTCCTTATTGTTTTACTATGATTTTATTAGATTGTAAGCCTATGCGGCAGAGTCTTGCTATTTACTGTTTTACTCTGTACAGCACCATGTACATTGATGGTGCTATATAAATAAATAAATAATAATAATAATAATAATAATAATAATAATAATAATAATAATAATAATCTGCCCGAAGCTTAAACTCTACCTCAACAGGCCCATGTGGCAGTATTGGAGTTTATTAAAGGCACCATAGCTCAGTGTAGAGTGTTTTTTGTTTTGTTTTTACAAATATGGAAGTTCAGTCACTGGCAACTCCAGTTAAAAGAATTCAGCTTGTCCCACTAGGAAAAAGCCTAACATGGAGAACTACTGCCGTTCAGAGTTGGCAGCACTGGGCTAAGGAGGTTATTGGCAAATGTAGTAGCATAAGACAAGCTCCCCGTATAGTTTATTGGTCTCAAATGGTAGGGTTCTGGTGTTTAGCATATTGTGGTACCTCATGGAATTCTCTAGTGTAATTGTACGCATTATCAATTCACAGCAGCTTTAAAAATGATAAAGATGATAAACAGGTTTCTAGTCATCATGACACAGGAGCAAACCAGAGAATAGTTTTCACTCAGTGCTTACAATTTAAAAAAAGGCTTCCATTTTCACTTTGCCTAGGTAACTGTCAAAATCACTCCATGTCAGCCTTGTATAGAAGGGCTTATTCTCAACTTATAACTTATTCTCCCATGGCTTGGGACCACAATACCTGATGGAACGCCTCTCCCGACATGAACCTACCCGTACACTGCGCTCAACATCTAAGGCCCTCCTCCGAGTGCCTACTCCAAGGGAAGCTCGGAGGATGGCAACAAGGGAGAGGGGCCTTTTCAGTGGTGGCCCCCCGACTGTGGAATGATCTCCCCGATGAGGCTCGCCTGGCGCCAACATTGTTATCTTTTCGGCGCCAGGTCAAGACTTTTCTCTTCTCCCAGGCATTTTTAACAGCATTTTAACAGCATTTAACAACGTTAAGTTTGTTTTTAATGGACCCCACAATTGTTGTTTTTAAATGGATACTGTTTTTATACTGTTTTTTATGTGTGTGTGTGTGTGTGTGTGTTTTAATTGTATACTTTTAATGTTTACTATTTTTAAATGTCGTAAACCGCCCAGAGAGCTTCGGCTGTGGGGCGGTATATAAATGTAATTAAATAAATAAATAAATAAACTAAGCTGATTTGTTATTGTTCCCCAGGGTGAGCCTGGTAAGCAAGGAGCGTCTGGTGGTCCTGGAGACAGAGGCCCACCTGGCCCCGTTGGTCCACCAGGTCTGACTGGTCCCTCTGGCGAGCCTGGGCGTGAGGTGAGTACAAACAATGCGTTAGATGCATGACTTGGAAAGCAAAGGGGGAAATCTCTTATACAGTGTGTTGCCTCTTGCTGCCTAGATCTATACGCCTGAAGTTTGGTAGCAACTAAATGTTTTTTTCAAGGGCCTGAAAACAAGAACTGGGTGGGGGGATGTTTTCTGATGCTCCAGAATGGAATGAACTTAAATTACTGAGGGTATTTAAAAAAACAAAAACAAACCCATAATGATATGAAATAAATAAGAAAAATCATTATGGCATTTTCAGTATATTTATAACATTTCCCATTATACCAAATCATTTGATGGCTAGGTTTGGTTATAGCCCATCATGCTTACAGCAGCCACATACTGTGCCCAATATTTTAGAAATACATTTTGAGATGTATCCTAAATAGTTCTCCCTGAGTTCTGTATAATAAATTTATCATTCTCATACCAAAACCCTAAACACAATTACTTCTTAACCTTTAGTGGAAATCCTTTCCACATAAGTGTGATTAAGGCGTAGCCACAAATAAAGTTTAATTTAGAGGTCAACAAGTGACCTCTGCTTTACCCTGCTGCTTGTTTAATTTTTGTGAAGAACTTTGTCTATTGGGCAGCATCGAAATGTAACAAGTAAATTAATTAAATTAATTAAATCTGCCCTCTCCCCACATTACCAACCTCAAAGGAAAAGAGGGTCATGGATCGATAGCATCTGTGGCAACATGATTTGTCAGCAGAACATTTGGAGGGGACAGGTGCAATTAAATCCTTGGCTCACCTTCCCCCCCCCCACTCCCCACCCCATACACTCTTCTCCAAGTGGCCTTCCAAAAAAACTAGTTGCTTTTAAAGCAACTATCACTGTTATATTCTTGGAAATTGCACCTCACCACTCAATGAAAAGGAACCCATTGTTTCTATAATGGCAACATTTCCAGAAATGGTGTCACATACTAGCCATGGCTTGGGATCACAATACCTGATGGAACGCCTCTCCCGACATGAACCTACCCGTACAGTGCGCTCAACATCTAAGGTCCTCCTCCGAGTGCCTACTCTGAGGGAAGCTCGGAGGATGGCAGCAAGGGAGAGGGCCTTTTCAGTGGTGGCCCCCCGACTGTGGAATGATCTCCCCGATGAGGCTCGCCTGGCGCCAATATGGCGCCAGGTCAAGACTTTCCGTTTCTTTTCTAAAGTAGATGCCACTTTCAGGCGCCAGGTCAAGACTTTCCTCTTCTCCCATGCATTTAAAGGCATTGGACGCTAAGTTTGTTTTTTAATGGATCCCAGAATTGTTGTTTTAAATGGATGCTGCTGTTTTTATACTGTTGTTTTTATGTCTCTGATGGTTTTTAAATTTTGTATATTTTTAATGTTTACTGTTTTTAGCTTTTGTGACCTGCCCAGAGAGCTTTGGCTGTGGGGTGGTATATAAATGTAATTAAATAAATAAATAAAAAGCAGACTTCCAGAGTAGTGGGGAGGCCTTTTTTACGAGTGGGATTTTTCAAGAAGGTGAAGGATAGCTGTAGCTGCAGGAGCTTAAAAGCAACATTTAAAAGAAGTGAATTTGGGGGAATGGACCATGGAGTGCTGGGAGAGAGTCTGGGGCTGGTTTCTTAGCAAATTGGGTAACAGTTGTTCCAGTTGTGAGCTCCATCATCTCCTCACCTTGGCCAGCTGGTACTAAATGGGCTTGGGCTGAGGGTTGGTTCCGCAGCAGGAGCTTCTGAAGAGCTCTTTGATATAGGATTAAAAGCGACAAGAGTGAACCAGCATCTACCAAACCTGATCCCAGAGTTTGGCCTCCAAGGGAGTCGGCTAGGAGCAGAGGGTGAATTTCCTGCAAAACAAGAAGGTGAATGGGACAAATCAAGAAGGAAATTGGCAGGGCACATACATGATTGGGAGAAGTGCATGGGTAGAGGCAGCCATTAAGTGAAGAGTATGAGTTGGGAATGGTTTGGGAGCAGTGTGTGATCCACTCCTAAATTGTTGCTATTTCCCGCTCAGAAAGGTGCATTCCAGCACTTTCTTGGATCCTAACGAATAACCACCTCCCATTCTTCTCATTCTCAGGGCAATCCTGGTTCAGATGGCCCCCCAGGCAGAGATGGTTCCCCTGGAGTGAAGGTAAGTAAATTGTCTATCCCAGAGGTGCATTAACCATTGATGTCTTTGAAGATGATTGGTTCAAGGACTCCAGGCCCCGTCCAATGCCTCTTTTACTTGGTCCGTTTCTTTTCTAAAGTAGATGCCACTTCCTCATTGCCCACTAAGTAGGTCACCTCTGTAAGGAGATCATAAAGCCATCTAGCTCAGTGCATAATCCATGTCTGCATTCTGTGCCCCTATCTTCCTGCTCTTGACCCCCATTTTCTCATGCAGCCCTTCTAACACTCCACCCCTCATCCCCTTTCCATTAAATCTGAACAATGCAACAAAAAGGTTGCAGAATAAACTGTGAACATTCGATGTGGGTAAATGGCCCTATTTAAACGATTATGGTCACAGCATATGGATAGGGGTGTCACAGAACTGGGCAACATCTCTGGGCTCCCAGGGAAAAGGTAGTTTCCCCTGCACTTGTTCATGATAGTGCTGGGCAACCAAAGTTGTCTCCTGCCTCTTTCCCAAAACTATTCTGGGATACTTTCCAAATGGCTCCTTCAGTTCTAACATCTGCTGTAACAGCATGGAACCAGATGGGGGAGTAGGGTATGGGGGAGAGACCTACTGGGTTGTTGTCCCTCACTCCATCCTTTGCACATGTGGTATTTAAGACTTCCAACTTTGTACCCCGGACAGGGTGATCGTGGTGAGACTGGCCCACTTGGTGGTCCTGGTGCTCCCGGCCCACCCGGCTCTCCTGGTCCTGTTGGTCCAACTGGCAAACAAGGAGACAGAGGCGAAGCAGTAAGTATCCAGGAACCACCCCTCAGCCAGCGGTTTGATCTTCTCTCTTAGAGAAGAAAGAAGTTGTGAGCGCTTTAGAGCAGCACTTAAATGTTTTTAACCTAAGCAGATACCACAAATTCAATACTAAGAATAGCATCCCCTCATAGTTTCCGCCTATCCATTCATAAGTATTGATTACATATTGTGATAATTGTTTTCTGTGTGTTCATAGTAATAGTTTGCAACGTGCGTGTGTGTTTTGTGTGTATGTCTGTATTTTCCCTGTCCTGTTTTTAATGATATCCATGAAAGAAGGGAGTCCTTTGCTCAAGAAAATTGCTTTTATTCAGTCATCCTTGGGCAGTCTGTATTTGGTCTATTAATGTTTGCATAACTTCTATAGCCCAGTTCTTCTGGATCCAAGGCACTTGCTTATGCGAAACAATTTTCACATCTACCAATCAGTTAATTATGAGCACTTTCTATGCAAGGACCTCTACCTCCCTCCATTATCCATTAAGCGGGATCAATTGTGTGTCTATAGGGATATTCCAGTTTGTAATTCTCACTAGATCCTGCCACAATGACTGCAGAGATCTGTATGGCCACCACATGTGCATGAATGAGGCTCTCTTTCAACTCCTTCTCCAGCATTGCCCAGAGCACTGAAATTCTGAGGTGTTCCCTAGGCATTGCATTTATGTTGCTCCGAATCAGCTTCCCACAACTTGGATCTCTCCAGATGTCTTGATCTGCAACCCTCATCAGCCACCGCCAGCATAGCCGCTGGTCAGGGATGACTGGAGTTGTAGTCCGAAACATCTGGAGGGCACCAGTGTGAGGAAGGCTATGCTAAACACAACACATATATTCAGACATCCCATCATCATTCTGCCATCCTTTTCTTACTGGGAGCTGCAATATGAGTCTGCCATAGTTTTTCTCTACTTCTATAATAAGCAGTGTAGGCACCAATATTTCATCACATGTTAATCACAGTTTTTGTATGAATAGCAGTAACAATAGTAGAAGGTTTGGTTTCATTGACCTTGAAGTAATGGAGAAATACATCATATTCTGTAGGCATTGGCAACTGCTAGAAAAGAAAGCTGGAATAGATGGAATTTAGTCTGATCCAGCAACATAATTCTAAATGAAATGCTATGGAAGAAAGCTGGAATTGTCCTCTGAATTGTTAAGCGGGGTTTCTCTCTTTGGATTAGTTGAATTTTATTCCTCCAGATGTTTTAGATCCTCCAGGTTTTGCAGTTTCAGCCAGACTGCATGTGATGCTCAGTCACGTGAAGTTCCTTTCTTCTCAACATTTTTTTAAAAAATAAAATACCATTGAAGGAGTAGTAATCTGTAGTAGAAGAGCAGGGAAGGCCCTTCTTAACTCTTTCCGTCCTTGTTTTCTTTTATTTATTTTTTAAAAAATATTTCCTGCTATACATATTTACCCCTAAGCTGCATTGTGGTTTGATTCAGGCCTTGTAGGGGAGAGCTCTGTGCAATTGAATACATACCTCCAAGTCCTGTTGATCAGCTCTGAGGACCACAGCCTCCGACGTCATCTCAGTGTGGATGGAAAGTGTGCCGGGTCAGCTGATAACCTGTCTTTGTCTTTCTCTCCAGGGTGGTCAAGGTCCAATGGGGCCTGCTGGGCCTGCAGGTGCACGTGGCATGCCAGTGAGTACTTTTCTTTTGTCCAGCTTTATCTTGCCTGAGCTTCCATAGATGCTGTTTAATTCACTGAGAGCCAAGGGTGTGTGTGTGTGGTTTCGCATCCCCAAGACAGGAGCCAGTAGCGTTGGTGTGTACAGCCCAGAGAGAGAAGGCAGTGTGTTTCCAAATGTTGTTTTCAATGCATGTCATTGGGTCTGCCTTGGGTATCAGAGACCATTCCCAAGGCAGGTCTGGCTCTTAAAATATAATCATCTGCCATTTCAACAAAAATATTACATTCGCATGAGCAGCGGCAAACATTAATAAGTACTTCTGTGGGTGTGGATGTGGGCGTCATCCAAGAACAGTTGTCTTCTCACTTGCTTCTCAGTGGTCAGGAACCAGGTTCCTTCCACATGTTTCAGACTACAACCGCCATAGGCTCCAGCCAGCATGTTTGGCAGTCAGAAATTATGGGTGTGGTAGTCCGAAACATCTGGCGAGCATTAGGTTGCCTGTCCCTGCGTCATGATCTGGAGTACTTTGCCCTCTTCTTCTCTGGAAGAAAAATCATAGTTCAGTACTGTGAAGATTTCCAAGTGCCCTCTTTGCTTCTCCCTTCTAGAAAGGGGAGCAGTTGCCCTAGCATAGGCATACTCAGAAACAATAAGAGGCATCTCCCGCTCTGTCACAAATTAATCTGAGGAGTGGCGTAGGATTATTTAAAGATTGCTATCTACTGGTGCTTCCTGCTCACATAAACTCCCCCTAATAGAACAGGCATTAGAAAGGAATAAATGGTATGTAAAACTGAAGTAACTAGTTGTGAAGGTATGGCCCTAAATATCTTAGATGAGTCAGGTAAAAGCCTCAAGAACTTCTCTTCTATTTACTGCCTCCACTAGTGAGTGAAACAGCAATTCTTCCCCAGCACAACTTGATGCCATTTCTAGAGGGTAATAGAGAGAGACACAGCCTTTGGGAGGCCTTTGGCTACCTCTATGAAGCACCTCACCCTTAAAGGAAGAGAGAGCACCTCTGCTCTACCTTATAAGCATCCAGTGTTCTCTCTGTCAGGTTCCAAGCTCAACCAGTCTGTACTTGCAAAAGTGCCGATCTCCCCATAACTGGTCAACTCTCTATCCTAAGGCTTGCAAGATGTCAGGCCAATTGAGTCATAGGCAATCAGAGTCTCTGATGTCATAGAAGGCCTTGCTTAGGGGCAGGCAGCTGAGTCACTTGCAAGGGTAACAGAAGCCCTTTGTGACCTCAGAACATAGCAACCAACTGTGCCAAGAGATGCTGGCCAAGCAGGAGTGAGTGTAGGTGCTACCATGTCCTGTTGTACAGATGGCTCTTCAAGTAGTGTTCAGATATGCAGGCACCCTAACAGTGTACTGTAGGCACCTTGTACTGTATTGGCAAGCTTTCCCCAGGCTTCTGTTGTCCTGAGTGCAGCTTCTTTTCTCTCCTTCTAGGGTCCACAAGGTCCTCGTGGTGACAAGGGTGAAGCTGGCGAGGCAGGAGAGCGAGGTCTGAAGGGTCACAGAGGATTCACTGGCCTGCAGGGTCTCCCTGGGCCTCCTGTAAGTTTTTGTTTCAGTATGTCACAGCACATGAATTTATTTTCTAGGCTTGACGTGGGGTTGGGAAGAGTCCCAGTTTTGTCCTTACCCATTGTAGCAGGAACAAGAATCACCTTTTACCTCAGGAACATCTTAATACAGGGATGGAGAACTTCAGGCTTAGGGTTCTAATCAGGCCACACACCCTTTCCCTAGTCCCACCCCTTTCCTTCAACCACTGATCATTGGTGGTTTCCTAGCAGTTGACGCAGGGTTTTTTACCTGCTCTAAAATGTTGAAATGCCTCTCCTAAGGCTTCGTGACTGGTGGAGCTTTAAGCCAGTGTTGGTGTTTTATTTATTTTTTGTAATTTCGGCCCAACCCCTTTTGCCTTCGTCCCTCAGACTAAAAATGGTTCCCCACTCTTTTTGTTTTAATAAACAGCCAGTAAGGCTGTTCCACAGAACCCTTTGGGTTCTTTGGAAGCTTACCAGAGGTTTCTCAATGAGAAGGTCAGTGATGACCGACAAGCTTCCCTGAGAGACAGCTTGTCCGCCACTACCAATCTTCCCCCGGAATATGCCACTTCAGGGATCTGTTCTAGAGGGGACTCTCAGTTCAGTCATGAGGCCCAATAAACCTGGACGGCTTCACATATGAAATGAGATTCCACAGCAGACTCAGAGGGGACCATTCCAAACTAGTTGATGCAGAAAGGGCTTCCTGAAGAAGAAAAGGTAGAAAACCAATGTGATGAGGTGTGTCCTTGAAGCCTTTCTCTACCGACTACACATATACTATTTGATAAGGATACTTTGGGCCCTTCTGTGGAGAAGACTTGAAAGGACTGAGATGTGATTATGTGCCTTCATTTCTAGGGTACTTCTGGAGATCAAGGCGCTGCTGGTCCTGCTGGTCCTTCTGGTCCCAGGGTAAGTCCAATTTCCACGATACAATGAGAAAAGTCCATTTCCTTGATGAAAAAGCCGAGAGAGCTACAGCATAACAGTGTTTGGGTCTCCTGCATGAATCCTTTTGTTCATCAAGTGTGCAGCGAGCTGTGGGATTTTTCTTTTTCTTTTTTTCAGTTGGCAGAATTTGGGATTATTAACCCTAGATTCCTAGATCCTGAATTCTTGAGGCTGGTTGGTTTTGAGAGAACGGGAATGTATTTAGAGCAGTGGTTCTCAACCTTCCTAATGCCGCGACCCTTTAATACAGTTCCTCATGTTGTGGTGACCCCCAGCCATAAAATTATTTTCGTTCTTCTCTACACAATCCATTGTCATGGGATGGTTTGCTAATGAAAATAATACATAACAATAGCTTTAATAATACAAAAGATGATACATGACATAGTTCAGTCAATACAGTTTCCTAAGACCATCGGAAATATGTGTTTTCTGATGGTCTTAGGCGACCCCTGTGAAAGGGTCGTTCGACCCCCAGAGGGGTCCCGACCCACAGGTTGAGAACCGCTGATTTAGAGGGATGCAACTTTAACAGAGAGGAGAACAGCTCTCAACATTTTCTGTTTCAAAGGGATTTTAACAGCAAAGAGGCTTGTGGCACCGTGAAGCCTAATGGAATAATCCTAAATGGAGTCTGGGTTGGGGGAGAGTGAAGTGGCAGATCTTCCATTGCTCCCAAGGCCTTACCAGTTTGCACTAGTTGGATGGGCAGTTGTCGTGGGGTCAGCATACCGTTTTTTCCTTTCCTCTGGTGATTTGGTGTTATATTTCCCTCCCCAAATGCCCACACCAACCTAACATGGTAGAGTTATGCCTGCAGAGTCTTCTGGTCCATCTCAGGGATGGGGTTGTCCTATTCTCAGCAGAACTCCTCTCTGCGAGCAGACAGGGAACTCTGCCACATGCAATATAACCCCTTGGGTACAGCTGTTTTGTAGATTGCTTTGTAACACATTTTCTTATGGCATACACATTTGTGACGTTTGTTCTTGCTGCAACAGACTAACATGGCTAACCATGTTTTGTGGTTTCAGTGACTAGACATCTAGGGAAGGAACTCTACTTTTCATGTTGCAAGTGGGGGAAAACCCCAGTGTATATATTTGTACCTAGTGGCTTTTAGTTTGGATCTGATAGGATTTGAAATGCTGTTGGAATTATCATGGTTCCTGGATGGCAAATAGCCGAAGAGGGCTTTCTCTAGATGATGTGTCAAATGGCAAGTACAGCCTAGAGAGATGTGGGCTCCATTGTTGTGACAGGGGGCTTGGGAACTGTCAGATTTGTTTGCGGCAGCGCTGTAATTCATCTGCTTATACATTTCCTATCTGGTTCTGTCAAGAAGCTCATAGCACGCTTGTGAGCGTTCGTGGGCGGCCTGTTCTCACTCATATTTTTTGGCTTCTTCTAGGGTCCCCCAGGTCCTGTTGGCCCCTCTGGCAAAGATGGCTCTAACGGAATGCCTGGCCCTATCGGTCCCCCTGGTCCTCGTGGTCGTAGTGGAGAAACTGGCTCTGCTGTAAGTAACGGGAGAAAGATGCAAATCAAATACAGGACCCTGAATCCCATGCCTAGGCACTTCCTCTTCACTTGTATGACTTGAATATCCAGAGAGCTCACCTGGGTATTAGTCACAGAGTGGACCAGGTTTTTCTTTCTTTTGAGGATGGGTTTTGGCCCCTCTGTTGAGAAAGGGTTGTGTGTTTCTATTAAGGGAAATAGTTTGAGGTTCCATGAGTGTCACCAAATATACTATGTGGCATTTCCAGTAAAATAATTTAGAACCAATGGGAACTATAGAATTGGAAAGGATGAAAAGATTAGCTATAATCCAATCTCTCCTGGCCAAGAGCAAAACCCATCCAGAATGTTCACTTTAAGACCCTCCCTGGCAAACTTAGTTGCATTTTGGGGTCAGCAGATGGGACAGTACATAGAGAAGATGTTGGGCGGGACCTGGCAAGAATGGCATGGCATTGAATTGTTTTCATTTGTTTGCAGATATTTCAAGGCTGTCTTGTTTCTTATAACCTTGCAGGGTCCTCCTGGAAACCCTGGACCCCCTGGTCCTCCTGGCCCACCTGGACCTGGTATTGACATGTCAGCCTTCGCTGGCCTGGGTCAGACAGAAAAAGGCCCCGACCCCATGCGTTACATGCGATCCGATCAGGCTTCCAGCAACCTGCGGCAGCATGATGTTGAGGTTGATGCCACTCTGAAGTCACTCAACAACCAGATTGAAAGCATCCGAAGCCCTGAGGGCAGTAGGAAGAACCCAGCACGTACTTGCCGTGACCTGAAACTCTGCCACCCTGAATGGAAGAGTGGTGAGTGCATTGGGACTCGCCATTATCTGCTTTGTGGGTTTAGCACCAATAATAACTAAGCAGGAAGGACTGTTTTGCTACTCAAACCCTGTAAAGTGGCACACACTTCCTGCCACCAGGCCCCCGTCTATACGACAACAGGATTGCTCCTCCTTGAATATAAACTCGAATTTTCGTTGATTCGAATCTAGGTAAAGAACATCTCACACTGCAGCAGCAACAGGCGATTTATCTCCTCAGTGCAGTTATTAATGTGCATATGTGCTCATACGCACAAACGAGGCTATGGATTATAGACGAGGCAACTATAAATTCTATCTGTGGAGTTCTGCAGTTTCATAGACGAGGAAAAGCAAGTGGGGAAAGGAACGAGGCAGCAGACTAGGATGCGAGAGGGGGACTGAACTCTCCTGTCTCTCGCTGCCCATTCCCCCCTCTTTGTTTTCATTTTAAAAGCTCCACCTTAATTCAACATGAAAACAGCGGGAAGGAACGAGGCAACCAGAGGACGCGACAGGTGAGAAGGCGAGAAATCAGCCAATCACTTTGTCCTGCCCTCAAAGTTATGCCCACATGTCAAAATGCGATTTAACTCCCCCAACGACACATAATCGTAACGCGGTGCAAACTCTGACGTGATCCAAAAGTCGCTGTAAATCGCAAATGTGAATATGCGCATTATCGCGTTAAAAACCCAGCGCTACAGCGAATATACGGCTGCGTCATGTGTCCTGAAACGGAATATGCACATTTAGGTCAGGGTAAACAAGCCGTACAGACAAGCCGCTAAGCATACAAGGCACTTCAGGTTGATCCACACAGCTGAATGCACAAGAGTGGCAATCCATACCGCAGACTCTGGAGACATATTTCCTCTCCAATAAATCAGTGGAAGCCAGACAGCCCTGGGGGAAGAAGGGACCCTCCTTTCCTCAGCATCAAATTCAACACCTTTTATTGGACCCGGCTTGAAGAGATTAGACTATATATCAAAATATAAATGAACATTTATTATACAAATCTGACCGTAATAACCACACAGTGGAGATATCCATATTATTTTATCCCTATATAGTCAATAAAACCTAAGCATGTATTTTTAGACCAGTAATGTGGAATGAATTTTGGCTGAATACTTCTTTTCAGCTATCAGCCTTCAGCAGAATCACACATCCATGTCTCATAATTTCCAGAGCCGGATTCATGTATAACTTTCTCGGACTTCATTTGTTACTGCAGTTTAATAAAGTGTTCTTGTAATTTTCCAATCACAATCTGGTACTTATGCATTTTACTCTCCTGTAGATAGTATAACGGCTTAGCCGTCTGATGTGCAGGCACCCCCCCTACAGGATAGGAGGGTGCCTCATGCAGGAAGCCTTGCGTAACCTAGAGAAAGGTTATGAGTATGAATGTAAATATGGGTAGAAAGAGAGATCCTGACTGCTGCTTTCTTCATTTTGCAGGTGATTATTGGATTGACCCCAACCAGGGCTGCACTTTGGACGCCATAAAGGTTTTCTGTAATATGGAGACTGGTGAGACTTGTGTCTACCCCAAGCCTAGCAGCATTCCCAAGAAGAACTGGTGGACAAGCAAGAGCAAGGACAAGAAGCACATCTGGTTTGGAGAGACCATCAATGGAGGCTTCCACGTAAGTAGTCGGAATCAACACTTGGGATTGGGGTGCCTTGGATGGAGCACTAAATATGCACCTAGTTGTGTGAGGGTCCCAATTCAGGACCCCAGCCATTCAGCCCACTTACTGCAGTTTTCCCCTAGCCACACATATTGCTTAGTAACTACAACATCTTCAAGATACTGTATAATGGGTGTGCTAGGGGTGGAAATCAATTCAGAAGAAAGAGCAGTGCACAGTCACGGTAGAGGTTATAGTGTTGGGCTAAGAACAGGAAATCCCTCTTAGCCATGGCCCTCACTGAGTAGCCTTGGGCCAGTCACTCTCTCTCAGCCTAATCTTCTTCACAGAGTTGTTGTGAGGATATGTTGAAGAGAACCATGGAAACTGCCTTGAGTTCATTGGGGGAAAGCCAGGATATGAGTGTAATGAATATGTAAGCAAATATATAAAATGCTGGGCTAGATAGATCTTGTTGTAAACCAGGAAGGCAGCTCTTATGTAAAGAACCCAGCCCATAGCCTCAATATTCAACTCGCGATCTGAGAAAGAAGAAAAATGAAAGTTTTGACCCTAGCCAAATTCTGACGCCCCTCAGGAATAGGCTAATGGAGAAAGTTCCTTATGGGGCTGCCACAGTAGTGCCTGAAAGAGAACTGAGGGAGTAAGTGGGAACCTTTTAGGGATATGCGGACTGGATGGTAAGGCGGGGTGGACTGCATGGTGGGGGGAGTTTCCCGCCCCAAAATTCTCAGCTATAGAAGGTTCCAGATTGAGGCTCCACACAGGTGCAGAGCCCGTAGTATGTGTGAATGCACAGACGACAACGAAGAAGAACCTTTGGGTTTTTTGGCTACTTTTTTTGCTTTTTGCTTTTCTCACTTTCTTGGGTCATGTTCTAGCGGCATTTCTCACTCTCTGCCATATCCCTTTCCAGTTTAGCTATGGAGATGACAACCTGGCTCCTAACACTGCCAACATCCAGATGACTTTCCTGCGCCTCTTGTCAACTGAAGGTTCACAAAACCTCACCTACCACTGCAAGAACAGCATTGCCTACATGGACGAGTCTTCTGGGAACCTAAAGAAAGCTCTCCTGATCCAGGGATCCAATGATGTGGAGATTAGAGCGGAGGGCAATAGCAGGTTTACATATAGTGCCTTGCAGGATGGCTGCACGGTAAGTAGTTAGGAAAAGATGGTGTTTTATCGGGGCTGCTAATAGTAATTGGGATGGTATAGTTTTATATCTGGAGTGCATAAGATGGGGAGAAATCTCAGAAGTATTTCTGGTGTGGGGTAACCTCTTAGGACATTTCCCACACTTGATTCTAAAAGCACTTCTGGACTTCACTAGTGCTTTTTGTATAAATGTTTCTGCCCTTCAGTAAAACTGCCAGGGAAGAAAGTATAAGGGACTTGGATCTAGGATCTCACCCCATTCAGCAGGGTCTCCTTACTCTGACCTGGTTCACCCTATCATCACAGTCCTCTGTGGCTTATTTAAGCCATGATGAGCCATGGTGCCTGCAGATACCAAATTATCTATGCAAGCCACAGCCTGGGTGGCATGGCTTGTTGGAGGGGGAAACAGCCCTCCAATAATCCATGAGCTGTTGTAGAGTTACTGCAGGGTTGTTTCTTCCTCTAACAAGGCATTGCCACCTAGATTTAGACGACATAGCAAACCATGGCAAATCTCACCCACCCACCCACCCACCCAGGTGTTGAATATTCAAAATGGCTGTTGGTATGTGTTGGGTACGCCTGCCCTCTGTGGTATGACAGCTCAATTACAGGGCGCGGAACCATGGCCCTAGAAGTCAGGCAAGCTGGGCTCTTGCAAAGGGCCTACAGAAATCACTGACATTCTTTGTGGTATAATGGACTCTGGAACATGCTTCCATTTCAGCTGAGAAATCAGTTGAAAGCTGCATCTCCACCCTTAGTAGGAACTTCTCAAAGTGTAGCCCTGAGATCCTCTTGAGGGCCCTACTGCCGAGTCACTACTGGGAAGAGCACCGCTGGGCGAGAGTGGCATTAGTTTGCAAGAGGACACAAAATCCAGGATCCAGCCCCGCAGGGAGGTCTTCAGTTACATCACCCCTCTCTGCCCCTCACGTTACATAGAAGTGATCAAAAATACACAAATGCAGGAATTCTCTGTCCCCCACATTTAAAATCTGCCACGGTACAGCATGCATCCGAGCCTGTTTCTCAAAATAGACCAGCTAGGAGCATTTTAAAATTATGCACACGCCCAAATGGTGACAGGGTTCTTGCTGTGTAGCGAGACAAGCCACTACTGAGCTCTGAGCTGTTAGAATCTCAGAACAGATGCAGAGGACTTGCCCACTTGCTGTGGCTGTTTTTGTGTTTCTGCGGCTGCTGTCTTGCCCATGCTAACATTTTGCACTTCAGTCTGTGTTAAGTGGTGGCATGCTCAATTTCAGATTCTGCTTGTGGCCCGTTTTTTGTCATCAAATGTGTGGCCGTCACTGAAAAGGTGGACTTAGTTCCAGCCTTCAAAGATTCATAGCAGATGACACTGCAATAAAAGCCCACTGCTCTTTAGCATATTGAGCATCATGGTGAATCCCGCCCTGCCTTCTAGATCTGTTTCATTCATGTTTGATCCCAGCTGAGGTTTGCAGCACTTAAAATGATGCCTTTCTTCTGTTCTGTTTTTCTCTGTTCTAGAAACACACTGGCAAATGGGGAAAGACAGTCATCGAATACCGATCTCAGAAGACCTCACGCCTGCCAATTGTTGACATTGCACCTATGGACATTGGTGGAGCCGATCAAGAATTTGGTGTTGACATTGGCCCAGTTTGCTTTTTGTAAAAAGTTTAATTTTTTAAAAAACAACAACAACAACCAGTCCAGTACCATACAAAAACAACCCGAAGACCCAAGGACTTCCCAATCACTTGTAGGACTTTCTGCACTGAACAGTTGAACCAAACTCTCTCCCCTCCCCAAAACCCCACCCGTCCCTACGCTTACATATTGGACTCTGTCAATTTCCGCGGCCGCCATCACTTGGGCAAACCACAAAGCAAGCCAAGGAGAAAAGCAAAAAAAGGAACAACAAATAATGGTATTATTTATTTATTGTCTTCCTGTAAGGCCTTTCTTGGGTCAGGTGGAGGCAGGAAGCTAACTAGCAGGCATAAAGGGGCCTTCCCTCCAAGATGCTGATGTCCCAAATACAGGTTGTAGCCTATTCTTCCCCCCTTCCCAGCGCCACCCCACTCTGGGTGTGTGTATCGCAAGCAGGATTACTGTGTATAATTCTAAAGATGGTGCTATTATTGTAAAACAAGTCTGTGTTTTTTAACATCAATTGATATAAAAACCTTCGTTGGAAAGTACAAGTTGATCTGATCTTCGTTGTTTGTTGTTATTTGGCTTCTGTCCACCGTTCTGAATTCTCTGCCCCATCTTCTCTTTTTCTCTTCCAAGCCCTGCCCCGTCTTCTCTTTTTCTCTTCTATTTCCTTCTCCCCTCCCCCAGCCATTTTCTTCCACTCTACAAAATGAAGGAAGTCATAGGGTCAACTCTCAAACTTCCCGGGTTTAAAGCTACCTCACACTAAAAAAACAAAGGCAAAAAGAACCACACGGTTCGCTCTTGTATGCGACTACATTGCCAGACTCACGGAAGAGCTGAGGTGCAGGTTGGGGGAACGCTACCACCCTCCCACTCCCATAGACACAATGGTGCTAAGATATTTCTCCTGTTTTCAGTTTCCTTGCCTGAGAGTTAGACTGGGTTGACAGCCAAAGTTTCTTCATAAGCATGCCTGAAGTTTGCCAGTACAAGTTTTAAACAACAACAAACAAATCAGGACCTTTCAATAGGCCAGCTTTGGCTGATCGTAAGCATAAGTAAGCTTTTGAGTTACACAGAGCTCTGTTGGTCTAATAAAGGGTAAGGTGCTATCTACTTTTTATTTCTGGGAGCAACAAAGCAATTAATATCTGTTTCCAAAGCTGGACATGTGGACCAAGTAAACACATGGTAATACATATTTGTGTCATTATATTTTCTCACAATCTTACCTCCCCTCTTTTGTTCCTGTTTCTTTACTTTCAAAATTTGTAAAACAAGAGGAGGGAAATGAAGGTAGTTTTTGAAGTGCAGGGTGAGGCGGTTGTTTTAAAAATTGAAGAATACCTTATTTTTAACATGTAAAATACCTTTGTAAACATAGTCAATCCCATGACATCACACACCCTTTTTCTCAGTACTCTGTCCTGGCCAGTCCCAGTATCCGCCATTTTCTTCTTTATTTTTGCTTCCCCTGCTCCCTTCACCCTTGCACTCAAGGTAGAATGCTTTTCCTATTCCAAATAAAAAACATCTGTTGTTGAATTTGCTTTGTGTGTATTAATTTTCACCCTGTAATGTAATCGGTGTTGAATGATGTTTTACCTTCCCTGGGATAACATTTTACAGAAGAAATGAAAACATCAGAAATAAAAAAAAAAAAAAATGAGGAAAATAAGTGGTTCTTATTTTGTGATTGTGAAATAAAAGAATTCTTCTTCCAAACAGGTGAGACCACCTTAACATTGGAGGTAGTTTTCTTTTACTCTATCAACAATAACTAAAATAAAATAAATCTAGTTTTTCAAATAGGTAAATAGTGGGGGTTGGATCCAAACTCTTTGTTCCACCAGCAAAAGTGCACCGCTTGTGCAATGGCGCATCTGCATCTCCTCTGTGGCCCATGGCCCCCTGTGAACCCTCCAAATCAACTATGAGGGTTAAGGAGCAGATTTGGAAGGCAAGCAGGGAGTTGCAGGTTTGAGAAGGGGACACCAAAGCCCATGAGTGGTTAGCTTCCGTTGGCAGAACAACAGATCTGGAACTAACTCTTAAGAAAATAAAGGCACAATCCATCCCAAGTGAAGCATTTTAAGTTCCATTGATTCCATTGCAAGAAATTTTAAGCCCATACTTACAATCTATCATTGATATCATTTATATCGAAAAGTGCTTCATTTTGAATGGATTGTGCCCTAACTTAATGAAGTTTGCAATCCTATGCGCACCAAACTAGGAGTATATCCCATTTAACTCTGTGGATCATCTTTCATTGTAGACATGTAGGATTGTACTGCACAAGATCTACATGTCACAGTCTTACAAATTAAGTCTCCAAAGATAGTAGCCCACACCTCTTTTTTTCTAGCCATACATCACACATTCAGGCTGCAACCTATTTCAGAGTAAGTCCTATTGAACTCAGTGGAGCTTACTTCTGAGCAGACATTAGGATTGTGTTGTTTGACATTTATAAAGGAAAAATGAAGCTTTTGTAAAACATTTCCCAGAAGCTATTCTTACTTGCCAGAGGCAACATGGCTATTTAGGAGCCTGGTATCCATCTTTTTGTTTTTGCGTACACTAAAGTTTACAATATTAGAACTTAGGTAGCCATCTCATAAAGACAAAGGCCACCATACTTTTATGCCATCAAACAAAGGAAGGTATTGCTATCCTAAAAGAGGGCACATAAGAAAACATGACCCTACCTTACCCTAAGTAGGTCCACTGGTCCCTCTTGTTAGCCAAGCATGCTCCAACTGGCAGAACTGAGCAACAGTGTACAGCAGCCTTCCCAAACTTGGACTAGATGAACTCTTTGTCTGATCCAGCATGGGACTTCTTGCATGTTTATGTTCTTATGCAGCAGAAGCTGAAACTTGACACCCTCCAGATGTTTTAGACTACAACTCCCATCAGCCCCAGATAGCATAGTCAAATGGTTAAAAATGATGGGGATAATGCCCTCCAGTCCAAAACATCTGAAGACTATGAAGCTGGCATATGGCTTCTAAGTGTTGGCATGAGGTTTCTGAAATAAAACTCAATTTTTAAATCTTTGCAGTAAAATTTGATCATTAGCAGAGGTTTGTCAGAGCCCAGTGCTGAGACTAGAATAATAGAAGACCCAATGACCTTGCAACTTAGTGTTCTTGTAAAGGGATTAAACATCTAACATGTATCCTTCTGTGATTTTTACAATAAAACACTTCCCCCCCACAAAAAACTCAAAATTCTTTGAAAAAAATATTTTCAATAAATATTTGAACTTAACATTCAATTACAAAGAAAAACAATGAAACCAAGGACACATGTTGATCACCTGTACAACTGTTTTAGTAGTTTACAAGATTAACAAAGAATTGCTGGGGGTTTTCCCTTATACTTACCATCCTATAGTGGTAAAACACAAAAGTTCCAATCCAATCCCCAAACCCTGCGAGAGCTCTGATTGCATCATGCGTATGTCGATGCCCATGGCAGTGACAGCTCTGCATGCAAGTGGGGGGTGGGGAAGCATGTGACGGTGGAACTCCCCCCCCCCATTAAAGTAAATGACAAAGGGTGCTATGAATGCATTGGATCCCCACACAAGCTGGCGAGACATTAGGGCAAATGCAATGTGCCCAAAGAAAACTAAAGCCATGCCATTTTTGCTGTAGAAGGATCTCCAGTTTCAGGGCTACGGAAGTCGTCCTCAGTAGGGTATGGTGTCAGACTAGAAACAGTTGGTCATGGAATCTGGCAACTTCTAGTGTTCATTTGTTTTTAAATATGCAAATCAACAGGACTGTCTGAAACCCTGCTGAGTATTCCCCATTCATTTCACTGGGACCAAAGCACACTTTTCTCAAGATTGCACCCAATAATACAATGGATCCTGGCTTAGGGTGGGTCCATTGAAATCAATGTGACTTATTACTCATCACTAACTGATTGCAATGGATCTACTCTAAGTTTGACTAAGTCTGGATCAACCCATAATTATTGGAAGACAAAAAGGGAAAGTTTACTTTCCACACAAGTTAAGGTAGAATGATTTATATTTAGTCCCCTACCACACCATTCAACGCAAATCCCATCAACTGCCTAATAGCCAGGAAACTTTAAGAAGTTGCTAAACCGAAGTCCATCACCTACATATCACCTTAACTCTATCCCATATAACTGAGGAACTTTCCCACTTCATCCACCGTTTATACTCTTCCATGTGCTAATAGAAAAGATGCCTAAGAGGCAATCTTGAGTTACCACCACTTATCCCAAAACATAACACAAAGTATCACAAGAGCAGCAACAGGAGGAAGTGTGTGCACAACTCCACAGGGATAAAATAAATTGTTGACGTTCATGGCCCATTCAGCTCTTGCTGATCTGTGGAGCTGCCTCCCTACTGAGAAATGTTCTGAGGACCACAGGGTCCAGTGGTACCAAGGCACACGTGCATTCAATGGTAAGTCTCAACGAATCGCAGCTGGGCTGGTTCGTTCTAGAGTCATCCGCCCCTACATCTTCTTCTCAGTCTCCGAGGTGGTGCTGTTGGTCCTCTCCAGGGGCTCCCCCCGAGGCCGGGACTGGAGGCGAGCAGCATTCTCAGACAAGGGGGGGCGGTAACGGTAGTGGTAGCCATAGGCACGGAGGTGGTAGGTCAGATATTCCAGGGTGTACATCAGCTCTGAGTTCACGTAGTGGAAGGAGACGGCCAGGTCAGAGCAGCACTGAGGGCCCTAGGGAGCACAGGAAGATCAGGGTTAATGGCAGAAGCCACACAGCATGGACCTAATTGCCTGCACTGGGCTTCGTTCGGTAAACATGGATCCCTTTTCAATGTGAGACAGAAAGCCAAAGAGAGCCATGGGGAAAGGAAGCAGCAGCAGAGAAAACTAAAGATGGTCTCTGGCTTGAATTTATTTATTTATTTATTTATTTAATACATTTTTATACCGCCCAATAGCCGAATGCTACAGAGTGGGCCAGCGGAGGATTTGCCACAGGCAAGTTTGCACAGCCATTGGGCAGAGCCACTTGCAGAAACGGTCTGAAAACTTGTGATGTAATTAGATGCAGTATCAAAAGGCAAAGGGGGTGTAGTGCAGAAACCGGGGTTGCGACGAGAAAGAAAGGATGTCTGCAAAGATTAACAGGAGGAAGAAGAGAAACCCTCCAGCTTCTAACATTGCTCCAGATGTATTTTCTCCACAACTTAAATTATATGTTTTAAATTGTATGTTTTGTGATTTTAATTTTTTGTATATTGTTTTTAAGTGTTTTTGTCCTATGTAATCCACCCAGGGAGCCTCAGCTATGGGGCGGTATACAAATGTAATAATAATAACTTTCCAAGCCTGGCTTTTACAGCCTTAAAGCCGGACTGTGCATACGGCAAGATTCTGCAAGAGTACGGAAGAGGCACAGAAAATGGCCCTGGACACAGAATTCAGCTTCTGGAGCATTTCAGAAGAGCCAAATTTCTTGATGTATTTGTCTGTAGATTCAGTGTATGAGATATAGTTAAGTTAGAAGAAAGAAAAGAATTTGATTATTGTTTTAAATGTAAATAAGTAACGAGAGAATATAATTCGAATTTATGATGTGTAGAAAGCCAAAAATACACCTTAACCTTTGTGTTCTTTTCCCTTTACTTTTCATTTCTTCTTTTTCTTCTTCTATTTGCTTTTCTCTCTCTTTTTTCTTTCCCCCTGAACATATGTATTTTATGTAATGTTTTTATGTTATGTATGCTTGTGAAACAATAAAAAAATTAAAAGACGAGCCAAATTTCTAGCCCATATGGTTATGAAGATGTATTTGAAAGTGCGAGGCTGAAATCTCAGGAGCCAGAGGGGATGGTTGTGCCAGGATTCTAGGGCTTGAATTCCCGTGAGTTTTACAGCTCCCTGCCCATCAGAGCAGCGAAGTCAACATTATTTTAAAAAGTGGAACTGCAAAATAAATTGTACAAAATAAAACAAAATCTATTTGCATGATTTATACAGACTGTAACATTTCCCTTGGTTCCCTTACTCAAGAGTAAATCCCACTGATTTCAACTGTATTTACATCCAAGTCATATTAAAATCCAATGCATGCTTACCTTTGAGTAAACCCCATTGAACACAGATATTTACTTCTGAGTAAACACATATAGAACTGACGTTTAATAGTGTGCTCACTCAGAAGCTTTTTTTAACGTCTAAAACAGCAAACTGGGAAGAAGTGCTCTGCAGGCCTATGCTTACATTGGAGGTCTTCTGTTTACTCAGAAGTAATTCTTTCGCATTGTTGTATTATCAGGGAAATGGTTTAAGGGGGGTAATTTAAAAATCCCTTCAAAAATAAGGGATGAACCAATCTAATTCAAGCTTGGCAAGGCTAAAGTCCTCCTTAAGGTGTATCTCCGTGCCAAGTTTCATCACTTTATTTTTAAATATGAGGGTTCTGTAAGCATTTTGCTTAATTCCCACAGGAGCTCCAACATCCTGCTGCCACCCACCATCCTCCAGCATCTGTTGCCTGAGGCAGATGCTTTGCTCTGCCTAATGGTAGGGCAGGCCCCAGCTCAGTGGGAACATAAAGAACAGCAACCGTAGCAGACTGACCAGTGCAGGTAGGTTTGGGAAAAACTCCGGTCTGAAACCCATGAAAGCCACTGCCCTCACCTCTTCCGAAGAATCCTCACTACAGCAGAAACATTGTCACCTACCTCCACAATGGGGTATAAACAGTAGCTCCAATACCAGGATCTTTTTGAGAACTTCGCAGTCAAGTGAGATTCTGGCACAAATGGATGGAAAGTCTCTCTCCCCTCGGAGTCTCGGGAGTCCCCGGCCTCCACCCCCATCTTCTCCATGCACTGGCCCAGGGCAAGGTCCTCAATGGAACTCGTGTGGCTGCACACCTTGGAGGCAAAGCCAGCCACAAAGCGTTTCAGGGCCTCTTTGCTGAGCACATAGCCGGCGCCCCCGCTCATGTAGCCTTGCTTGGCAAAGGGCCGGAAGCGCTTGCCGAAATAGATGGGCCTGTCGGGGGTGTAGTTGGACAGCAGCCACCGCAGGTTGTCCACAACCACAAAGGTGTCATCGTCGGCCTTGAGAAACCAATCCGCCTGCTCAAAGTGGTGCTGATGCACGTAATGGAAAGCCCGAATGGTCTTCCAGTACAACTGGTCCCGGCCTTCCTTGGTGTCCAACCCTATGGTGGGGAAGTTTTCGTCTTGCACCGAGCTCATGAAAAGGACCATGTTGCAGTGACGGGACCAGGTGGCCTTGACATGGCGGGCCTTCGTCTCCAAGTTTTGGGGGCCAGTCATCACCCAGCACAAGATCCGCACCTTGTTGTACAGGTCGTCTGCCACGCCACTCTCTTCGCCTGAGAAGAGGTATATCCACAGGGTTACCATTTTGCACAACAGGCCCCTCCAGCCATGGGCGAGTGCCTCGTATTTATTAAATATTGAACATGTACTTCATTTGCTCTTTACTATGGCAATTAGTTTTCAGTTGACTGGGTTCATACAATACCTCACACTCAAATGTAGATTGTCATAGGTTGTTGTGTTGTGTGAACCCAGCTGAACTAACAAACCATGATTTATTAACCATGAACAAGCCATAGTTCACAACCCAACAACAAACCATGGGTTCTTTTTGTGGGTTATTCATGTTTAACTAACCATAGTTTCTTGGCATGGCTGGGTTCATGCAACGCTACAACAACTTTTAACAACAACTCATAGTTCAATGATAACCCATACTCAACCTTGAGTGTGGCTTGTCGTGTTGTGTGAAACCAGCAAATGACTACATTGGCACATGGACCTGCAAGTCTAAAACATTCCACTTAGAAACTTTACCATTCTGGGACTGATCCGGATTTAGTCATATTTAGAGTAGACCCATTGAAAGAACTTATATTTACATGAGTCATGACTAAAGTGTCCCGTTGAATTCAATCGGCCTACTATAAGCATAACTAAATCTGGATCCAATCCATCAACATTATTTACAGCAGCCTTGGGATTCACAAGCTGGAAAGAGAAGTTGCTGCTGGCAGACCCAGAAATACGGTGTAGTATTTAGAGTGGATGACAGCCTCCATTTCGCTTCTACCTAGAAGGACCAACGTGGTCCTGTAGTACATTCCCAAGTCAGCTGCCAGTGCAACTTGGCTCTCTTCCAGGACAGCCAGCACTTGACTGTACCACTTCAGACCAGGTAGGGGGTAATTAAATGTTCAAATGTAAGTAAGAAAGAAAAACCTAGCTACTCAATACTATTGTATCACAGAAATTTCTCCTGACATAGTTTGGAATGTGTGAGGAGTTTTCACTTTTCTTTCATGTGAGGGTCCAAACACTCAGTCCTGGACCTGCTGCGGTCTGAAGATGTGGATCAGGGCTGTTGGGCCTCTTTTAGTAGGAGGGCTCATGGGCTGCATTCCAGGGGCTTGACTGAAGGCAGATGGGCAGGGGCCAAAATACGAAGAAGACCAGCATATTGTAGCTTTGCGTGCTTCATGCCAATCACAAAGCCCTCAGGGGAGCCATTTTAGCCTTTTAGATTGGGGGGGCGACTGCACAAAAACCTGGAAACTCCTAAATGATTGGTGGCCAGGGGAAAGGGGTTGGTGCCACCTAGGGAATCCTGGAAGGCCAGATGGGGACCCCAGCTTGGCCAGATTTGGTCCCTGGGCCTGGGGTTGCTGCACCCCTGCTGTAGAGTGCAGCAACGAATGCTTCACACATGGGAACATAGGAAGCTGCCTTATACTGAGTCAGACACTGGGTCCATCTAGCCCAGTATTAGCCCTAGTCACCATTGCCAAATCATCAGGAATGCTAGGAGTTGTAGTACAAAACATCTAGAGGGCACGAAGTTGGGGAAGGCTGCCCGAGTGAACCTTGCCTTCCTCCCTGCTCCAGCCCCTACCTTCCAGGTGTGGGTGTGCCACTCTGAAGAGGGCTGATCTATTGACAATCCACTCAGGATCCTCGGAGCCATGTGATGGCTGGGTGCGGGGCCTTGAGGATTTTCCCCACATAAGGTTGCCCACCAGGCAGAAGGTGCTGACAAAGCCAGCAATGAGGCCCAGGTGGAAAGCGAAGAAGGAACTCTTGGAGCCGAGGAACCCCATGCTACCTGGCCACTAGAGGTGGAGAGCTGCAAGACAGGAGCGGGTGTACTTCACCTAGCCTGTAGTGGGGAGAGAGGAGAAAAAAAGCAAGTGACCTTGGTTGGAGGTTTTATCCTGGCACTGCCAGCGACAAATTGTTAATCTGTTGTAGCTGCACCTATCACCATAGAAACAGATCAGCTGTTTGCAAACTGTTTGAAATTTATTTATTTATTTATTTATTTATTACATTTATATACTGCCCCTTAGCTGAAGCTCTCTGAACGGTTTACAAAAGTTAAAAACAGTAAACATTAAAAGTATACAAAATTTAAAAATATAAAAACAACAGTATAAAAACAACATTATCCATTTAAAAACAACAGTTCTGGAGGTCCGTTAAAAAACAAATTTAGCGTTGTTAAATGGTGTTAAATGGCTGGGAGAAGAGAAAAGTCTTGACCTGGCGCCGAAAAGATAACAATGTTGGCACCAGGCAAGCCTCATCGGGGAGATCATTCCACAGTCGAGGGGCCACCACCGAAAAGGCCCTCTCCCTTGTTGTTGTCCTCTGAGCTTCCCTCAGAGTAGGCACTCGGAGGAGGACCTTAGATGTTGAGCGCAGTGTACGGGTAGGTTCATGTCGGGAGAGGCGATCCATCAGGTATTCTGGTCCCAAGCCATGTAGAGCTTTATATAAAAACCAGCACCTTGAATTGGGCTCGGAAACGTATAGGCAGCCAATGCAAGTGGGCCAGAATTATATAAACATTATATATACCCAAGCACCAATGTACATATGTATACACACACGCATGCGCACACACACACATTCTGCTGTTACATGGTGTTTTCAGAATTCTCCCATTCCAGGGAATGATCTAAAGCAGCCTCCCCCAACCTGGTGCCCTCCAGATGCCTTGGACTACAACATCTGGCTTCTGTTACTCATTTAACATCTAATCTGTCATACACTCTGTTACGTTAACTCGAGTGTTCTTTGGTCAGTTAAGGGGTTGCAGACCATAGGTTCACTTTAAATGGTTTAGGCTTGCAAGTCAATGTTGTGATTTCTCTACTGGGCCCAGCAAAAACTGTCATTGACTTCAAACAGGCTGAGCCTAGACCCACTGCAAAGTTTTCTCCTGCTTACTGAAGACGAGCCATTTGAACTGGAAGGATAACCAATTTACATTCAAACTGGCAGTCTTTTCTATGCACCATGCCTTTTCTGTATCAAGTGGGGCTACGAACTGCATGAGCTGATTCCTGTCTGCTCAATTTGACCGGTAACATTGAGCCACAAGGAGATATTTCTCCAAACCTTTTAAAAAAAATCTTTTAAAATATTCGAGTCAAAGGCAATTGCAACATGGAATAGATAAAAACCCAACACTGTCTGCTTGGTTGCTTTTCAGAGTCAGTGAGACTCCTTCCCGGGATTTTGTATACCTTTTAGACGTCTCTTTATTACTGATTTAGATTAACCTCATGAGATAATTAGTGTCTGCCCAGTTGGGTTTGCAACAATGAAAGGTACTGAGCAGCTCCTCTCGAAACTTGTTTGGCTCTTTCCTTGGTCAGGAAAGTTTTTGGCTAAATTTAGTGGGTCTGGTGGGGTCCAGGGGACATGGATTAGAATCACTTCCATCATCATCATCATTGGGACCATTTTATTTTGTCCCACTCCCTTGATTTTGTGTTCGCCTTCCCTTCCCAGATCTGCGATTGACTTTCTCTAGCCGGCTTTTCGCTCTTCTGCGCTGGACTTTCCCTAGCCGGCTTTGCGCGCTTTCTTTTTTCCTTGTGGTCTGTATTGCTGGGAACGCAACTGGGAATCGGGCTTATGAAAGGGTCAGAAAACTGGAGAACTCGAGAAAGTACAACTGGGATTTTAAAGTGGGACCCCCTTACCCCATAAGGTGTGAATGGAGGTGTGTCTCTAGGGTCCCCCTTTTAACCAACTCACCTATCCAAACTTGCCAATTCCCGGCCAATGAACCGAGAACAGTGGTGGAATTTCAGAACACTGAAATGACTCAGGTTGCTTTCTTGCCCAAATGGCCTGTATTTCTTAGCAGCAAGACAGATCACACGCTGCAGAGGAGCCCTTCAACATGCCAGAAGAAAAAAGTGCAGCTGTCATCAGTGACATTCTATGGTTTTAACAAATCCGGTTACAGCTTATGTTGATAAGACTAGGTTACTACTACAGGTGCACTAATTACTCTCTACTTCTTATCTCAGGCAAAAGCTTGTTCAGCAATTTGGGTGTGTATGACAGACACGGTTTCTTTCCATAAACAGTCCTTATCGGTTACATACCAATTTGAACACTGACCTTCTAGTAAAAGGGTCTTCTTGCAGAAGACTCTTAATAAAATTACGTTACTGATTACACGAGGCATTTCAACCTTTTAGAATGGGGAAAACTGCACAAAATCCAGGAAACCAACAAAGAATGGGTCTTTGGAGGAAAAGGAAGGAAGGGGGCATGGCCTTCTGGGAAATCCCAGAGGGCTGGATAGAGGTAGGGCAGATTTGGGCCTGATTTAGAGGAAACATGGTCAGTCCTATGGCAGGGAAATAGGGAGCCAAGCCAACATGACGATCTCAGCATTTGTGAAGCCTCACCTATACTGTCAGATCTGCTCTGCCCCACTTCGCCTTGCCCTATTCATGGGACACCTAGCAACAACCTATGGGGAAGCCATACTTTACTGAAACTGAGAAGCTTTAAGGTGGGATTCCTGCACTGAGCAGGGGGTTGGACTCGATGGCCTTATAGACCCCTTCCAACTCGACTATTCTATGATTCTATGAACAAAACAGTCTATAGTCATGGGTGGGTGGGGAATGAGAAAGCTTAGTGACAGCCTAGGTCGGAGCCACACACCCCAAAGTTTCCCCTTCCCAGCGCCTGCCCCCAACAAGCACTGAAATGCTACTGAGAGCTACCAGTTGCCAAACCAGTTTCCATAGCAACCAAGGGGGACATCTCTTAGATCAACTGGAAGCTAGGACTGAACAACAGAGAACAGAGAGCTGTTTCTCTCCCTCCAGTCTTCCAACACATGCAGGGTTATGACTGAAGTAAGAACTGCAATCCGTCTTAGTGGTTGCAATTGGAGTCGATGGGTAGCCCAGATGTAGGCTGCGGGTCGTAAACACTTTTATGAGGGAGAAAGCTCCATTGATGCTCTTCTGCTAAAAAAACACATAGGATTGTGCTGCTAGTAAACAAATTTAGGACACAATCCTATGTATGTTTAGACAGGAAAAAGTCCTACAGTTCCCAGCATACCGCAGCCAGCATGCCCTTAAAAGCAATGTCATGCATGCATCCATAAATACACTCTTTGTCCCATAACCATATAATAGCTCAGCTCAAGGACCTTCAAATCTAATATTCCCTGTGGGTTCACCACTACAGATCGATCTCACCTGCCTGCAGAAACCCTCATCTGCTGCTCCACAGCTACACATCCCCACTCAAGACCTCCTCTTGGAAGGTGAACTTCTGGATGTTCAGAGATGGACTAGGGTAGTTCTGACATCCTGTTGGGGGGCAGAGCAGCTTATGAGCTTTCTATATCAGTTTTCCCCTAACCTGTGCCCTCCAAATGTTTCAGACTACAATTCCCACCATCCTGGACCACTGGCCATACTGGCTGGGTTGATGTGAGTTGACATCCAAAAACATCTGGAGGACATCAAGTTGGGGAAGGCTGTTCTGTGGCAACAGATGCATCATAGGGCCCTTCCCTGAACACCCTATGGGATCTGACAAACTGTGACCCCTTTTAATTTTAAATGCAAGCTGCCCCCAGCCCACAATTTGAATCAGCTTTCTGATCTCTCACCAAACCGCCAGCTGACATCAGCTTTCAGGCAGCCAGATGCTGGGCTCTGGCCAGGTCCTGCTAATAGCCGGTCTGTCCATATTGTGGCCCCCACTGGAGACAGTCAGGACCAAACTAGACATGATGCCAAGTAGGTACTGCAATTAGTCATTTTTAAACCAACTGCAGAGGACAGGGGTTTGATTCAGGGTAGACCCACTAAAATCAATAGGAGCTAAATTAGTCACAAACTTAAGCCCCATTAAGTTTAATGCGTATACTTCGCATGCAACTAAGGATCTGATCTGAATCAGGACCCTGGCCTGGGGCCTGGGGAGGGGCTTTAACCCTCAGCCCACCGTGACAGTCCCAATCTGAAGCACAGCTCCTGTACCTGCGAACTATACGGCTCCCAGTGATGCTTGCTGAAATCTCAGAAGAACAGATGGGGGAGGGCTGAGCAGATTTTCTGGTGATCATGGTCATGGTGAGGGTAGATATATTTGGCCTGCCTCACGTGGAGCAGAAGCAGGATACATTCTTTTAAAGAATCAAACATATGCAGGCGAAGTAAAAACCCATATATTTGCTAACTTTGCATAATTTGCACTGGTTGCAGTTTTATTTCAGTTGCTTTTTTTGGGCAGAGCTAGGGTTATTTGTAGACTTTTCCCAAACCCCAAGTTACATATCAAAACTTCCTGGACTATTGATCTTACAATATAGGCCCCACTGTCTATTGTTACTGTTCCAACATATCAAGGGAGCAGAAGGAAAGGTTGTAAATTGCATATTACCTCTCAGATCAGGGACCACTGCGCAGAACAACCCAGAGTCAGCACCACTTCTGAATCCATGCAGGTCCTGGGAGAACATCACCCCAGGGCTGCAGTGCAAACTGTGTGGGTCACACCTGCAAGTTAGCCAATGTTAAACTCACCCAGGGGTGAGTCGGCTGCCGGCTTCTCCACAAAGCCTCTTCAGGGAAGTTAAGGAGCGGCCGTGCCTCCAGCCTACATTACGAGGGCCGGCCCCTGGACGCGCCCATCAGCTGGCAGATTGCAAACTCTCTCCTGATAGGAATAGATGCAAACAGACCTGAAAAATGCTGACCAGGGAGGGGCTGCTTTTGGGGTTTTTGTCATGCTTAGAGATAACCCGGTGACATCTGGGGGACATAATGCCTGGCCCAGCTTTAAGCCTCTCCGAAAGGGACACTGGGAGGAAAGCCAGAATGGGAGCCTGGCGTGATCAATGGAGTTAGGCCTGGCCGGGAGAGGGGGCTCAATTGTATAGGCTATTTCGGTGCCAAGGCTCATCCCTATACAAATGAAGAAAGAGTTCCTCCGATCATGTGCAGTGTGATTTCCCCTCAACGGTGATGATGGACCACCCCGTTCATTTTATTTATCAACCAAGAATCAGAATCCTCAGTTCAACCGTCCTTTCCACTGTACAAAATCATTTTCAACCGATCTCATTTGCTCTGGTCATTTGCCTTATTTCATGCCTTATTTGGGTGCTTTCTGGCCCTGCCTCATTCATGGAAGTTCCAGGGGTCTGGACAATGGTGGGTGCTTACAGACAGCGCGGCTGTAGCACTAACAGGAGGCACTGGGCAGCTATTCTGACTTCTTCCTTAATGGGTTTTATGCAAATCATGCCCCTCCTGTATTTTCTCATTTATTTGTTAACGTTTCTATGCCACCTTATCTGCTAAAAAGTCATCAAGGTGGTGTATGACATTTTAATTTAAAACAATAAAGTAAAAACGTTGCTTCTTCTTTCATTTTCCTTAAGGCAGAAAATCCATTAAGGAAGAAAAACCAGAACAGCTGCCCAGTGCCTTTCTGACAGTGATTATATGGCATTGCGCTGCTGTGCCCTCTTTTCTTCCCTTAACATTCTCTTAAGGTGTTTTTCTGTCATAAGGAAAAATTCAGAGGGTCATGAGGGGAAGTCAAGGATGTCTGGACCACCTCTACACACCCCGCCAATAATCAATGGCTGAGGCAAACCAGTGGCAGGCTAAAAGCCTCATCTGGAAGCATCCTTTGTTCCAATGCTGCCATAACATCAGTTACGTGGTTTACCACGCTTTTCCCCACTCACATAAAAGTTAAGCAATTTTATTGTGTTTTGTTACATAATTGTGAAAATTGCTCAATAAAGACATTAAAATATATATGTTAAGAGTTGATGGCCAGTCTGGAAAAGGAAGGAGACAATTACATTTTTATTTATTTATTTATTTATTTATTTATTTATTTATTTATTTATCATACTTATACCCCGCTCCTCAGCCAAAAAAGGCTCTCGGAGCGGCTTACACTTAGCAAAAAAGACAGTCCCTGCCCTCAGGCTTACAATCTAATAAAATTTTTAATTTTTATTGCCTTGTGACCAGATACAAAAGAGGGCAGGGCTCCTGCAGTGGTAAAGAGGGAATTTCACCAGGTGCTGCACGCATACAAATGACACCTGCTGAAATCCCCTTTTCTATACAGCTGTTAAAGATACGGGAGCCCTGTCCTCCTTTCCATATGGTCACTCTAGCCATGGCAATAGACAATAAAAAATAAATAAAAAAACCCACCAAACCAAACAAAACAGAAGACTTGTTGGCTGAATCCAAATCAGACTTGCACCTACGCTATTTAACTTATACATAAACGATATTGAGGAGGCCCTGTCTGACCAAGAAGGACACTTGCCCAAACTTGGCACAAGGAAAATTCCTATTTTACTTTACACAGACGATGCTGTTATTCTCTCCCGCTCTAGACCTGGTTTGAAACATCTTTTAATGAAATTTTCCAACTTCTTTCCCTCAAAAGTCTGGTACATCACAACAATCTCTGCTTCTTCAGTTGGCATTGAATAATAATCTTACAGTGCAACTGTATCAGTGCCTCCTCAGAAATTCTGTTTTGTACAATGGGGCCTCCTCCCACGGAAGTAAGTAGTCTTATACTCACCTATATGGAAAAAAAGGCCCATTGTACTCAGTGGGACTTACTTCTGTGTAGACATGTATAGGATAGCACTACATCTTTCTTATGTTGTACAGAAATTTAAGACAGTATAACTTTGACACCTCTGTTTTAACTTACATATCCCTTGTATATGACTCATGTTCAGGTTCAATTTCTTGGCTGACACCTGTTGAATGACTGTTTGCTGTCACACAGCTGTTTTGGCCGCAGAGCATCTGCCAGGGAAAAATGGTTGGGGCTGCAATTCCTGTATGTCTTTGTACTTTTGCCTTTGATCCACTTCCTGTGACGAGTAAATATTTGCCGACTTAAGAGGGATGGGTCTTTTATAGCACCCAGTAACTACAATGCAAATAAATATCATACATACAGGATGACCAGATGCAAAAGAGGACAGGGCTCTTTAACTGTTGTATAGAGGGGATTTCAGCAGATGCATGGCAAGCTACACGTATTGAAATGTCCTCTTCTACACAGCTATGAAAGATGCAGAACCCCAAGCCTCTTTCACATCTGGCTACTCTACATACATACAGCTGGTTTCCTACAGAGAAGCAGAAGCTTCCTGGATGCTAGAGGGATGAATATCGCAAGTAACCCTGGGTTATAAAAATGCATTTTCAGGTCACCCAGATTCAGGGAAGCATATGTATGATGACCATATAGAAAACAGGACAGGGCTCCTGAATCTTTAACAGTTGCATTTAAAAAGGGAATTTCAGCAGGTGTCATTTGTATGCATGCAGCACCTGGTGAAAGCTGCAGGAGCCCTGCCTAGCATGACCAGATCCAAAAGGGGGCAGGGCTCCTGCAGCTTTAACTCTTGTGATGAAGAAGGAATTTCACTAGGTGCTGCAAATGACATCTGCTGAAATTTCCTTTTCTATGCAACTGTTAAGATACAGGAGCCCTGTCCTCTTTTCCATATGGTCACCCTAAGCGTGTGGCACCAAGCCTAGGGTGACCATATGAAAAGGAGGACAGGGCTCCTGTATCTTTAACAGTTGTATTGAAAAGGGAATTTCAGCAGGTGTCATTTGTATATATGGAGAACCTGGTGAAATTTCCTCTTCATCACAACAGTTAAAGCTGCAGGTGCCCTGCCCTCTTTTAAGTCCAGTCACAGTATAGCTGCAGTATAGCTCCTGCAGCTTTAACTGTTGTGATGAAGAGGAAATTTCACCAGGTGCGACATGCATATAAATGACACCTGCTGAAATTCCCTTTTCTATGCAACTGTTAAAGATGCAGGAGCCCTGTCCTCCTTTTCATAGGGTCACCCTAACCAAGCCAAGCCAAACAACTAAGATTGGTGTGTCATTGAAATGTTTACAAATCCAGTAAATAAGAATTGAAAAATGGATGAGTGGTAACAAATAGGTTTTGGGTCACATTTTATTGATTTCAGAACTATTGACTGCCCATTTTTAAAATGCCATTATGACTTTAAGTCATGGGCAGGCAGTTTGTATTTTGACCTAAAACTCCCATCATCCCTCACAATTGCCTAAACATCTGGAGAGTCACATTGCCCACCCCCTGCTTTAAACAAATCATATCATTGCAGGTAACATTCTGCCTCGTAGTACAGGCCAGGTGCATAGCTCAGAGGTCCACAGACATGAGCCTTACGTGATTACGTCATAGTTCCCTGAGAAGCTTTAAAATGTACAAAGCAAGCAATAATACTCCAAATCCCTTTGCAGTTATTTATTTATACCTTCCCTTCCATTAAGAATAATACTCAAGATAGCTCGGGTTTTATAGGGGAAACTGGCAAAGCTACTGGCTGGCAAAGCTACTGGCGGGGGAAGAACTGGCAGGTGAAGCCGGTGAAGCAGTTTCACCTGCCAGCAGCTTCTCTTGCCAGCAGGTGAAGCCGGAAAAGCTACTGAAAAGCTTCTTGCCAGCAGGTTCTCCAGCCATCAGCTTCCCATGCCATCAGCTTTTCTTGCCAGCAGGCGAAGCTGTCAAAGGTACTGGCTGGCGAAGCTACTGGCAGGGGAAGTACTATCTCCTGTCTTTTGAAATCTTCGTTGTTTGTTGTTATTTTGCTTCTGTCCACCGTTCTGAATTCTCTGCCCCATCTTCTCTTTTTCTCTTCCAAGCCCTGCCCCGTCTTCTCTTTTTCTCTTCTATTTCCTTCTCCCCTCCCCCAGCCATTTTCTTCCACTCTACAAAATGGAGGAAGTCATGGTGTCAAATCTCAAACTTCCCTGGTTTAAAGCTACCTCACACTAAAAAAACAAAGGCAAAAAGAACCACACGGTTCGCTCTTGTATGCAACTACATTGCCAGACTCACGGAAGAGCTGAGGTGCAGGTTGGGGGAACACTACCACCCTCCCACTCCCATAGACACAATGGTGCTAAGACATTTCTCCTGTTTTCCGTTTCCTTGCCTGAGAGTTAGACTGGGTTGACAGCCAAAGTTTCTTCATAAGCATGCCTGAAGTTTGCCAGTACAAGTTTTAAACAACAACAAACAAATCAGGACCTTTCAATAGGCCAGCTTTGGCAGATCGTAAGCATAAGTAAGCTTTTGAGTTACACAGAACTCTGTTGGTCTAATAAAAGGTAAGGTGCAATCTACTTTTTATTTCTGGGAGCAACAAAGCAATTAATATCTGTTTCCACAGCTGGACATGTGGACTTAGTAAACACATGGTCGTGCATAGTTGTGTCATTATATTTGTAAATAGTGGGGGTTGGATCCAAACCCTTTGTTCCACCAGCAAAAGGGCACCGCTTGTGCAATGGCGCATCTGCATCTCCTCTGTGGCCCGTGGCCCCCTGTGAACCCTCCAAATCAACTATGAGGGTTAAGGAGCAGATTTGGAAGGCAAGCAGGGAGTTGCAGGTTTGAGAAGGGGACACCAAAGCCCATGAGTGGTTAGCTTCCGTTGGCAGAACAACAGATCTGGAACTAACTCTTAAGAAAATAAAGGCACAATCCATCCCAAGTGAAGCATTTTAAGGTCCATTGATTCCAATGCGAGACATTTTAAGCACATACGTACTTAAAATCTATCATTTAAAGCATTGATATCGAAAAGTGCTTTATTTTGAATGGATTGTGCCCTAACTTATTGAAGGTTGCAAACCTATACACCAAACTTAGTGTATGTCCCATTTAACACAGTGGATCTTCTTTCTAAATAGCGTGTATGGCAATAGTTGATACAAACAGAATCAATAAAGAAACTCTGGGCTTTAAAGGTTAGAATTTCTCTATTCCTCTATTGATAAAAATACCATTGTTTAAAGGTTTCTTCCTAAATATATATTCATATATACTTCTTTACAGAGATTCCACATGGAATGGAGGTTTGAACGCTCCCCATTTCCCCCCCCCCCCATGGCATTAGCCCTAAGCTAGATGGTGGTGAGCTAAACACTTCTTACACCAAACTGAATACTTCTCTACCAACAATATTATGATTGGATTTTCAATTTGTTTATGGGGGATAATAAGACTTTAATCTATTATTGCTTCTTTTCAGTGTTTCTGAGGAAGCAACACACGAAAACAGGAATTATATACCGATAGCCTGTTAAAAAAGCCCATATACACTGAAGAAACTTATTTATTTGTGACTTTACACTGTAAATTCCTACTGTAACCTCATTGTATTGTGTTGTTTGTTAGGTTTTGGAATAATGAAGAGACCTATACGTGTCTCAATACTATTGATTATTACTGCTGTTGTACAACATTGCAATTGTTTATAACTTTTATGTTATCCACTAAAGATGGTTTTTGGTACATTAATGTTGAATTTTTATTCTTATTATAAAACTTTTGTTTCGTTATAACTGTTCTCCCCGTTTTTTACTTTAACTATACTATAGTAGTTGTGTGCCTTGTGCACTATTTTGTCTGCATTGTTCTTTTTAAATAGGCATGTAGGATTGCACTGCACAAGATCTATGTGTCACAGTCTTACAAAATAAGTCCCCAAAGTTAGAAGCCCACATATTTTTTTTCCTAGCCATATATCACACATTCAGGCTGCAATCCTATACCAATCTATTTCAGAGTAAGTCCCATTGAACTCAATGGAGCTTACTTCTGAGCAGACATTAGGCTTGTGTTGTTAAGATATTTATAAAATTAAAATAAAACAACTTTAGAAAAGCATTCCTGCTTGGTTTCCCAGAGGTGATTCTTACTTGCCAGAGGCAACAAGGCTATTTAGGAGCCTGGTATCCATCTTTTTGTTTTTACATACACTAAAGGAGTTTACAGTATTAGAACTTAGGTAGCCATCTCATAAAGACAAAGGCCACCATACTTTAATGCCATCAAACAAAGGAAGGTATTGCTATCTAAAAGAGGGCACATAAGAAAACATGACCCTACCTTACCCTAAGTAGGTCCACTGGTCCCTCTTGTTAGCCAAGCATGCTCCAACTGGCAGAACTGAGCAACAGTGTACAGCAGCCTTCCCAAACTTGGATTAGATGAACCCTTTGTCTGATCCAGCATGGGACTTCTTACGTTTTTATGTTCTTATGCAGAAGGTGAAACCTGACACCCTCCAGATGTTTTGAACTACAACTCCCATCAGCCCCAGATAGCATAGTCAAATGGTTAAAGATGATGGAGATAATTTATTTATTTATTTATTTATTTTATTTAAGGATTTTTATGCCGCCATTCAGCCAAAAAAGGCTCTCACGGCGGCTTACAAAAGTATTTCTTGACAGTCCCTGCCCACAGGCTTACAATCTAAAAGACATGACACAAAAGGAAAGGGGATTGGGAGGGAGGAGGAGGAGGGGGGGGGGATAATGCCCTCCAGTCCAAAATATCTGAAGACTATGAAGTTGGAAAAGCTGGCATATGACTTCTAAGTGTTGACATGAGGTTTCTGAAATAAAACTCAATTTTTAAATCTTTGCAGTAAATTCTGATTATTAGCAGAGGTTTGTCAGAGCCCAGTGCTGAGACTAGAATAATAGAAGACCCAATGACCTTGCAACTTAGTGTTCTTGTAAAGGGATTAAACATCTAACATGTATCCTTCTGTGATTTTTACAATAAAATACTTCCCCCCCCCCAAAAAAAAATTCAAATTCTTTGAAAAAAATATTTTCAATAAATATTTGAACTTAACATTCAATTACAAAGAAAAACAATGAAACAAAGGACACATGTTGGTCACCTGTACAACTGTTTTAGTAGTTTACAAGATTAACAAAGAATTGCTGGTTTCACCCCTTATAATTACCATCCTATAGTGGTAAAACACAAAAGTTCCAATCCAATCCCCAAACCCTGCGAGAGCTCTGATTGCATCATGCGTATGTCGATGCGCCCCTTCACTTCCATGGCAGTGACAGCTCTGCATGCAAGGGGGGGAAGCATGTGACAGTGGAACTGACCCCCCCCCCCCCCAATAAAGTGAATGGCAAAGGGTGCCATGAATGAATTAGATCCCATTAGGGCAAATGCAATGAGCCCAAAGAAAACTAAAGCCATGGCATTATTGCTTTAGAAGGATCTCCAGTTTCAGGGCTACGGAAGTCCTCCTCAGCAGGGAATGGTGTCAGACTAGAAGCAGTTGGACATGGAATCTGGCAACTTCTAGTGTTCATTTGTCTCTTAATATGAAATCAACTGGACTGTCTGAAACCCTGCTGAGTATTCCCCATTCATCTCAGTGGGACCAAAGCACACTTTTCTCAAGACTGCACCCAATAATACGATGGATCCTGACTTAGGCATGCTTAGGGTGGGTCCATTGAAATCAATGTGACTTATTACTCATCACTAACTGGTTGCAATGGGTCTACTCTACGTTTGACTAAGTCTGGATCAACCCATAATTATTGGAAAACAAAAAGGGAAAGTTTATTTTTCGCACAAGTTAAGGCAGAATGATTTATATTTAGTCCCCTACCACACCATTCAACACAAATCCCATCAACTGCCTAATAGCCAGGAAACTTTAAGAAGTTGCTAAAACAAAATCCATCACCTACATATCACCTTAACTCTGTCCCATATAACTGAGGAACTTTCCCACTTCATCCACCGTTTATACTCTTCCGTGTGCTAATAGAAAAGATGCCTAAGAGGCAGTCGGCAATCTGGAGTCACCACCACTTATCCCAAAACATGACAAAGTATCACAAGAGCAGCAACAGGAGGAAGTGTGTGCATGTTGCTTTGTCCACAAGGTGTACAGTCATGATTCTACATATATGGTAACAGGAGTTGTGATCAGTTCTCTCTTGCACAGGCAAACCGTACTTGTAAACTGCACGGGGTCAATTTTACAACCAAGTTGTGAAAGATGCATTGTCAGTCTGAGGAGACATCCACCCTGAGTTAACTCCTCCCACTGCCCAGGATAGGCAAGGAACATGTGATCAGGCTTTTTTGCCTTGGTCCTGGCTCCTTCCAGCCATTTTGCTCCTTGCCTCCACCTAGGACAGAGCTCCTTCAAGTTTTTCTTTCAACAAACACTCTCCTCAGGCTCTTATTATCTTTTTATCTTTTCCTATTCTTTATCTCTCCTTTTCCAGTTTTTCTGTTCTGTGTACACAAACAAAAACAGAATAAATCTCCCTAAACCCACACACACACCACAGCACACTACACCAAGGCTGCAGCTGCCTCCATGGTTTTTCCTCTGCTATGGTTCCTCTGCTGGAGATCTGCAGGGCAGCTACTTGGTCCTCATATCACACATTTGTTAGGCATTATAAACTAAACAAATATGATTTGGCTGAACCAGCCTTTGAACACAGAATATTACAACAGGTTCTACCTCAAACTTAGGTTCAGCCTAATTTGGGCCCATCCTATCTGAATAGCAGCTTTTGTACATCCCATGATGTATGTCTCCTCACACTGGATGGCAATGGAAAGTTAGGTACCTACTGTGCAGTTCTGTTCTGATTTGGCGCATTCCGATCCATACTGCACCCTGCGGCAGGCTGAACAATCTCATTGGCTGCGTTCAGATAACACGAGAGTCAACGGTGGGGTAATAATCAACTCGACAGGAGTTTATCTAGGGGGTACTCCCCACACCTGTGATAATAATCAACCGTGGTGTAAATTAGGATCAGCACTGAGTTGACTATTAGTTCATGCTGAGTTGACTTACTCATCCCCTGCCCTCTCCCCTCCCCCCCCCCGTCCTCCCACTAGTATCCCATTGGCCATTGCTGCCGAAAATCTATCCTGCCAGGTGGACTAGAGTGGCAGCCACTGCTTTGGCCACTCTTGCCTTGAGACTCTGTGGCTGATGAAATAACGAATGGCGGCCGAGGAAATAACCAACGGTGCCTTCCACTCAACACGATAACCAATGGTGGTTCAAACAGCTGACTCTGCACAGCACTGGTTATTTAAACCACCACTGATTATCGTGTTGTCTGAACCCAGCTATTATGTTTTTCCAAAGGGACTGTGCTGATCCCGAAGAGATGGGTTTTGTACTGTCTCTTCAGTTGCCTCTACATTTTCTTCTTTCTTTATTTCTGGATCCTCAGTTCCTACTCTGTCTAAAAGCTCAGCTAGAAAAGAAATGTCTGGGAGGAGCCTTGATGAGCGTTATGTGAAAGGCAAACAACCTATGAAGCAGTTCATCCCGTATCAACCATCCACATTTAACTGTGAGACACCAACACAGCTTGGAAGCATGAAACTGGTCTGTGTGCCCCGGTGCCTTCTTATAGAGAGCTAGGATCTAGTGTCCTCCACCTATCACAACGGTACCCACCCAACTGTCCCCCTATGATTCTTGCTGTTCTTCCTTCAGTGGCAAAATGCAGGCCCCTCTGCAGTGCTCAATCTACAGTCATGCAATTTGTACCCCATTCACACGGCAGCAGTGGCCTGAACCTGCTCTAACTCTCAGGAAGGGTCTTCCAATAGAATCCTTAGATCCTTTCCACCCAGTGCATTGAGAACTCATAGGAAGCAGGAAACCCATCTCTTCCTTCCAGCTCACATCATGCACAAGGTTTGGAGATCACACATGAGCTGCAAGAACCATAGTGAAGATGGGGTTGGGGAAGCAGCACCATGCAAGCCTGATTTTAGCTCTGCAGCACATGAATTAAAAACCACCTCCTCTACCATCCCCAAGACCCCTGCCCAGAAACATACACTTGTGCACAACTCCATGGGGATGGAACAGAATTTGTTGGCACGTGGCCCATTCAGCTCTTGCTTATCTGTGGAGCTGCCTCCCTACTGAGAAATGTTCTGAGGACCACAGGGCCCAGTGGTACCAAGGCACACGTGCATTTGATGGCAAGTCTCAACGAATCGCAGCTGGGCTGGTTCGTTCTAGAGTCATCCGCCCCTACATCTTCTTCTCAGTCTCCGAGGTGGTGCTGTTGTTCCTCTCCAGGGGCTCCCCCCGAGGCCGGGGCTGGAGGCGAGCAGCATTCTCAGACAAGGGGGGGCGGTAGCGGTAGTGGTAGCCATAGGCACGGAGGTGGTAGGTCAGATATTCCAGGGTGTACATCAGCTCTGAGTTCACGTAGTGGAAGGAGACGGCCAGGTCAGAGCAGCACTGAGGGCCCTAGGGAGCACAGGAAGATCAGGGTTAATAGCAGAAGCCACACAGCATGGACCTAATTGCCTGCACTGGGCTTCGTTCGGTAAACATGGATCCCTTTTCAACGTGAAAAAAAAGCAGAAGAGAGCCACAGGGAAAGGAAGCAGCAGCAGAGAAAACTGAAGATGGTCTCTGGCTTGAATGCTACACAGTGGGCCAGTGGAGGATTTGCCACAGGCAAGTTGGCACAGCCATTGGGCAGAGCCACTTGCAGAAATGGTCCGAAAGCTTGTGCTGTAATTAGATGCAGTATCAAAAGGCAAAGGGGGTTGTAGTGCAGAAACCGGGGGTGCGACGAGAAAGAAAGGACGTCTGCAAAGATGAAATGTCTGCAAAGAAGAGGAAGAAGAGAAATCCTCCAGTTTCTAACATTGCTCCAGACATTTTTGCTCACAACTTTCTAAGCCTGACTTTTACAGCCTCAAAACTGGTCTGTGCATACAGCAAGATTCTGCAAGAGGACGGAAGACGCACAGAAAATGGCCCTGGACACAGAATTCAGCTTCTGGAGCATCTCAGCTTTCATTTCAAGAAGAGCCAAAGTTCTAATCCGTATGGTTATGAAGATGTATTTGAAAGCGCGAGGCTGAAATCTCAAGACCCAGAGGGGTGGTTGTGCCAGGTTTCTAGGGCTTGGAGATACGCTGCCTGTCAAAGCAGCGAAGTCAACATTATACAAAAAAGTGAAACTGCAGAATAAATTGTGCAAAAGAAAACAAAATCTGTTTGCATGATTTATACAGACTGCAACATTTCTCTTTGTTTTGGGCTTCCAGGATTAAGAAATTTAGCAAGGGGCACAAAACCTACATGGGGACAGCAGCTTTGTTATCTTCCAATGCCCTGCTGGCCTCTCCAAGCCCTACTGCAGAGCCCATCCCAGTGTCCCAAGGGCAGCTCTTGGATAGCAGCCCTCCTACCATTCATGCATCCCAGAAGGCAAAACCTTTTCTATCCTGGCATACCATCTGTCTATGTGAGAGCTGGTGTGGTGTAGTGACTAAAGTGTTGGCCTGGGAGTCAGGAGATGCGGGTTCTAGTTCTCACTCAGCCATGGAAACCCACTGGGTGGCTTTGCGACAGTCACAGCCTCTCAGCCCAACCCACTTCACAGGGTTGTTGTTGTTGTGAGGATGAAATGGACAGTAGGAGGAGGATTATATGGATTCCTTGGGAGGAAGAATGGCGGGATATAAATGCAATAAATAAAATAATAAATAAATGTCACAGGAAACTTTCATCCCATTACTGGCTAAAGCAGCAGTCCTGGATTAAGGCAAAAGGTGGGAAAACACGGGAGGGTTACAGATGGAAGACAATAACATGTGGGCGGCCCGTCATATATGCTGTGACAGCACGATAAAAGCCTCATCTGGAAGTAGGCTCAGATTAGATGGATAGACAGGCAGATGTGGATTAGATTAGACAAAATCTATCAAAATCTCTGATGACATCTATTCTGTTAGCTTTTAAAGTGCCATCAAACTTTTTGTTGAGTTTGAGATTTCATCAGGAGTTGTTCCAACTTTCAAGTCTTTATCAGCACAGTCTTTAAGGCTCAAAAGGAGTTTTTAAATGATAAAATAAAAGCTGAGATTCTGAGGATGTTGAATTCTGTGGCCAATATCAAATTGACAGGATGACTGATGATTGCAGAACACACACAGTTCTGGCTGTAGGGGCTGAAAAGAGTAGCTATGAGGGATCAATAAAAGGAGGGATGTATTGGAGAGATTTATACTTTAAATCAGGGATGGGCAACTTGTGGCCCTCTAGATGTTTTGAGCTACAACTCCCATCAGCCTTTTCCAGCCAGCATAAGCAATGGTGAGGGATCATGGGATCTGTAGGCCAAAACAGCTGGAGGGCCTCAAGCTGTCCGCCCCGATTTAAAATCTAAGGGCTTTGCTAGACCTACCGGGTGTTCCGTCGTTGAGGAGCGGTGAAAGCGGATTTTCCCGTTCAGCCGTGACGCCTCATGATCCACACCTTCCTTAGATTTGTGGCGGAAGTTTGCGCCGGTTGTGCTGCTGCCGCCTCGAGCACGGTTGCGCAGCCACACCGGCCTGATTTCTGTTTTTTTTTCCCGCTCGCCGCACGGTTTGCGCAAGTCCGAAAGACCGCAAACAGCGTAGATCGCTTGCGCAGCCGTCAGCGATGCCGCCATGGCACCGGCGGCGGCACCGGCAGTGGCAGTGCCAGCTGAAGTGCTGCTGCTGCTGCTGCTGCTGCTGCTGCTGCTGCTGCGTACCAGCCCCCTCAGGCACCAGCGAGTGCCGGTGTTGAGGGTCAACATTGATGGGGTCGTGGCGGGTGTAATATGACCTGAGGTCAGTCGTCTGCATGGGCACTCTGTGCCTACATCTCCCATCATGCCTCTGAAGTGTCGGTGGCGATGACCGCCTCTGTGCCCTCCCCCCCATCCCACGGACCCAACCCACATCTGGGCGTAGGCATGGCAGCAGCCCAGAAACAGCTGTGCCCGCGTACCCACACCAACAGGCACACAGCCCTTCATGCCTGGACCATCCCCCTCAGTCCCCGCTAGCCTTTACATCTTCAGCGCAGCGTACAGCACCGCCATTATGCGGCCACTGTGGCTGCCCACCGCGAGGAGTCACCAACTTCCCATTACTGTGGGATGCCGGCCTTTCTGAAAAGTGACCCACGCAGAGGTTGAACTAGAAAAAACAGGCGCACATCCCCCACCCATCCCCAGCAGCACACCAGCCACTTTTCCGTTCCTCCGTTCCTGCGCAAACTGTCACTGTGGGAATAAAAAAAAAGCCGCTCAGCTGCGCTGACCCAGCTGTGGGCTGGGCGCAAATGGCAGAGGGCAAATTGCAAATTGACCGAAGCCGCTGGCCACTCCCCTTAGCACGCCTTTTCCTGACCAGTGCGGACCGCAGTGACCTCACATCCTCCCACACCTACTCCGAATTAGTGCGGGCCGGCAGGAAAAGGCGCACCAGAACTCACTTTTTTAAAGACGGGATAAAGAGGCTTCACCGCAGGATAACGACGGATCCTAGTGAACGTCATCTGGAAGCCTCGACACGACTGTGGAAGGTAACGCACGCTACAGCCTCGTCTAGTAACGCCCTAAATCTCTCCAACACATCCCTCCTCAGAATACAATGGTCCATTCCAAGTTCTTAAGAAATCCCCAGGGGATAACACTGCACTCATGTCCTTACCTACACCAAGAGGTGCAAAGGAAAACAGCCCAGAGCCACGTGAGACCTAAAGTCCCCTGAAAGAGTGCAATCTTGTCGTCTCTCTTCTGTAGCAGCTCACGGCAAGCATTAGCTAAACTCCAATTAATCTAATCACTTAATCCCCTGGTGTTGATCGATCCCAGCTCTAGTTCTCAAACCAAGACCATCTCCAGCACTTTTACCCACCAAATTCCTCAGCCTAGATTCCACCCTCTTTGGTCAGGCAAGACTACCCATGAGCCTCCAAAACTGTTCCCCTCACACATGCCCTATGGTCAAAAGAGGGCTTCATTGCTGCATCCCTTGCCCAGTGCAAAACTGTTAATGTTATTAACTCTACCAGCTTATCCACAGGGGCACCAAAAGTTGTTGCCATCACAGAGAAAGTGACAACTGCTGCCAGTTCAGCGTGGAAAACCATGGGCGAGACTAGGATCAAAAGCAAAGAGGCCAGATGCAAAAGCCGGACACAGCTCTGGCATCATTCATAGGAGAGGGAATTTTGTCAGGTGTGGCATGTCGTGCCAGCAGCACTACGGAGATTCCCTCTTCTATACAACTATGAAAGGTGCAGGAGCCCTGTGTCTTGCCCAAGAGAGCTGGCATGTGGTGCTCTGGACTGCAACTGTATGGATACACTTATCCAGGAGTAACACCCATTGGAATCAATGGGACTTAACCTCTCAGCAAAGATGTGTAGGAGCTCAGCTTATCAGTGTGCACGGATGCTGAGTTTACATCCGTGTGAACTAGACTTGAGGCACGTCCACCAACTACTTTGAGATTTAAGTTTGAGAGACTCGGGAGACAGGGTCGGAGAGGGCAGGCTCAAGACATTTCGCTGCCTGAGGTGAAGGAGAAGATGGCGCCTCCAACCCCATTCAATATACAGAAACAACTGGACCGGCAATTGAACCTTACTTCAACTCTGGCAATGGGACAGCATCCTCCAGTGCACCTGAGGACAGCAGGCTAGCTTAGGGGGCAGAGGGTAAGTTGAGTGGAACACACCACTTTGTTCCTCAATAGCTTGCTGCCACCCTACATCCCCCAGCATCTGTTGCCCGAGGCAGATGCTTTGCTCTGCCTAATGGTAGGGCAGACCCCAGCTCAGTCGGAACATAAAGAACAGCAACCGTAGCAGACTAACCATTGCAGGTAGGTTTGGGAAAGACTCCTGTCTGAAACCCATGAAAGCCACTGCCCTAATCTCTTCCAAGGAATCCTCACTATAGGAGAAACATTGCCACCTACCTCCACAATGGGGTAATAACAGTAGTTCCAATACCAGAAGCTTTTTGAGAATTTCTCAGTCAAGTGGGATTCTGGCACAAATGGATGGAAGGTCTCTCTCCCCTCAGAGTCCCGGGAGTCCCCGGCCTCCACCCCCATCTTCTCCATGCACTGGCCCAGGGCAAGATCCTCCACAGAACTCGTGTGGCTGCACACCTTGGAGGCAAAGCCAGCCACAAAGCGTTGCAGGGCCTCTTTGCTGAGCACATAGCCGGCGCCCCCGCTCATGTAGCCTTGCTTGGCAAAGGGCCGGAAGCGCTTGCCAAAATAGATGGGCCTGTCGGGGGTGTAGTTGGACAGCAGCCACCGCAGGTTGTCCACAACCACAAAGGTGTCATCGTCGGCCTTGAGAAACCAATCCGCCTGCTCAAAGTGGTGCTGATGCACGTAATGGAAAGCCCGAATGGTCTTCCAGTACAACTGGTCCCGGCCTTCCTTGGTGTCCAACCCTATGGTGGGGAAGTTTTCGTCTTGCACCGAGCTCATGAAAAGGACCACGTTGCAGTGACGGGACCAGGTGGCCTTCACATGGCGGGCCTTCGTCTCCAAGTTTTTGGGGCCAGTCATCACCCAGCACAAGATCCGCACCTTGTCGTACAGCTCATCCGCCATGCCACTCTCTTCGCCTGAGAAGAGGTATCCACAGAGTTACCATTTTGCACAACAGGCCCCTCCAGCCACGGCGTGTGTGCCTCATGTTTATTAAATATTGAACATCTACTTCATTTGTTCTTTACCATGGCAATTCGTTTTCAGTTGACTGGGCTCATATAACACAAGTCACACTCAAGTGTAGATTGTCGTTGAACTGTGGGATGTTGTGTTGCGTAAACCTAGCTGCACTAACAAACCACGGTTTGTTAACCATGAACAAGCCATATTCACAATCCAATAACAAACCATGGGTTCTCCTTGTGGAGGAAGATGATGATTGCATTTATATACTGCCCCATAGCTGAAGCTCTCTGGGTGGTTTACAAAGATTTAAACATGGAACATTAAAAACAAATATACAAAATTTAAAACCATAAAAAGCATAAAAACAGATTACATACAATATTTATTATTCATAGTTAACTAACCATGGTTTCTTGGCATGGCTATGTTCATGCAACTCTACAACCCATCTTTTAACAACTCATAGTTCAATGATAACCCATACTCAACCTTGAGTGTAGCTTATCGTGTTGTGTGAAACCAGCAAATGACTATACTGGCACATGGACCTGCAAGTCTAAAACATTCCACTTAAGAACTTTACCATTCTGGGACTGATCCAGACTTAGTCACATTTAGCATAGACCCATTGAAAGAAATTATACTTACATGAGTCATGACTAAAATGTCCCATTGAATTCAATCGGCCTACTATAAGCATAACCAAGTCTGGATCCAATCCATCAACATTATTTACAGCCTTGGGATTCACAGGCTGGAAAGAGAAGTTGCTGCTGGCAGACCCAGAAATACGGTGTAGCACTTAGAGCGGATGACAGCCTCCATTTCGCTTCTACCTGGAAGGACCAACGTGGTCCTGTAGTACATTCCCAAGTCAGCTGCCAGTGCAACTTGGTCTCTTCTGGGACAGCCAGTACTTGACTATACCACTTCAGACCAGGTGGGAGGGGGGGAATCAAATGTTCAAATGTAAGAAAGAAAGAAAAACCAAGCGACTCAATACTATTGTGTCAGAGAAATCTTCTCCTGACATATCAGTCCTGGGCCTGCTGCAGTCTGAAGCTGTAGATCAGGGCTGTTGCACCTCTTTTAGTTGGAGGGCTCAGGGGCTGCATTCCAGAACCTTGGCTGAAGGCAGATGGGCGGGGGCCAAAATACCAAGAAGACCAGCATATTGTAGCTTTGCGTGCTTCATGCCAGTCACAAAGCCCTCAGGGGAGTCATTTCAACCTTTCGGAATGGGGGGGGGACCCCTAAATGACTGGTGGCCAGGGGAAAGGGGGTGGTGCCACCTAGGGAATCCTGGAAGGCAAGATGGGGACCCCAGCTTGGCCAGATTTGATCCCTGGGCCTGGGGTTCTGCACCCCTGCTGTAAAGTGTAGCAACGAATGCATCACACATAGGAACATAGGAAGCTGCCTTATACTGAGTCAAACCCTGGGTCCATCTAGCCCAGTCGAGTTGGCACTGACTGGCAGCAATGGCTCTCCAGGATTCCAGGGAGGATTCTTTTCTCCACCCTTCCTGGAGAAGCCGGGGATCAAACCTGGGACTTCCTGCATACAAAGGAGGTGCTCTACCACACCGAGCTAGGGCCTGTGCTGATGACTCCATACAGCAGCTCTCAGAACACACACAAAACCAACTGCATGTGAAGGACATCTGGCTGGGTCCATCCTCCCACACCCAACCCTACAATCATCTACTCACCTAGGCAGGAACATAGGTATACGCAGCCAGTTAGATAAAAACCTATGCAACTGACCTGCAAAGATTAGCATACCCAAGGGCACCTATTGAGATCGCTCTAGTGCAGCCTTTCCCCAATCTAGTGCCTTCCAGATGCTTTGGCCTTCAAATCCCATTAGCCCCAGCCACCATTGGCAAATGGTCAGGAATGCTGGGAGTTGTAGTCCAAAATAGCTGGAGGGCACCAGATTGGGGAAGGCTGCCCGAGTGAACCTTGCCTTCCTCCCTGCTCCAGCCCCTACCTTCCAGGTGTGGGTGTGCCACTCTGAAGAGGGCTGATCTATCGACAATCCACTCAGGATCCTTGGAGCCATGTGGCGGCTGGGTGCCAGGCCGTGAGGACCCTTCCCATATCAGGTTGCCCACCAGGTAGAAGGTGCTGACAAAGCCAGCAATGAGGCCCAGGTGGAAAGCGAAGAACGAGCTCTTGGAGCTGAGGAACCCCATGCTACCTGGCCACTAGGGGTGGCGAGCTGCGAGTGAGGGCCGGGTATACTTCACATAACCTGTAGTGGGGAGAGAGGAGAAAAACAATTAAGTGACCTTGGCTGGAGATTTTATCCTGGCACTGCCAGCTGCTCCGATCACCATAGAAACAGATAAGCTGGGAGCAGACTTTTCAAAATAGGGACATAATATATATCCAAGCACCAATATACATACAGTATGTATACACACACAATCTCAGATACACATTCTGCTTACAAGGTGTTTTCAGAGTTCTCCCATTCCAGGGAATGTTCTAAAGCAGCCCCCCCACCCAACCAGCAAGCCTGGCCATTAGGAGGAGGGTGCCAGGCTGAGGGAGGTTGATCTAAAGCTGTGACAGGCTCCCAGCTGGACTGAGCTCAGAGAAGACCTCTGTGGAGAAGAAGGGGGACTGTGATTCCATCGCAAACCCCACTCCCACAGGAGGCGTGGGACAGCCTGAAGAATGCTTCATCTGGGGGTCCCCGAGAACCCCTTTGACCCCCCATCCCAAGCCTCACCTACTTTCCCAACTCTCCTCCCTCAGTCCACGGCTCTCCAGGTGACCAGGTGAGAAGCTCCGAATCGTTGTAGAAGTGTCCACTTGGCCCCAGAAGATCCTATCGCCCGTGGTCTACCCAGGAGGAGGGGAGAGTCTCAGCTACTGACAATAAAACAGACCCAGCAAGAACAGCTGAATCAGGAGGAGAGGTAGCTGGCACCATGGATGGAAGCCCTCAGACCTTTGTTGGGTTAATTATTATTATTATTATTATATTTATTTGTATCCGGCCTTTTGCCCAATGCTGGGCCTCAAGGCGGCCTTACAAAGTTTAAAATATACATGGGGAGGGGGGAACAAAACCATAAACATTTAAAATACACAACAAAATTATAAGACATTAACATAGATGGAGGGCCAGACTATTCTCCAAAGGCCTGCTGGAACAAAAAAGTTTTAGCCTGCTTCCGAAAGCCCATCAAGGAGGGAGCCAGCCTAGAGAGTTCCAGAGCACCGGAGCAGCCACCGAGAAGGCCCTCTCCCATGTTCCCACCAAGCATGCCTGTGAAGAAGATGGGACTGAAAGAAGGGCCTCTCCAGAAGATCTCAAAGCACGGGCAGGCTCATAAGGGAGAATACGTTCTTTCAAATAACCTGGACCCGAACCATATAGGGCTTTATAGATCATAACCAGCACTTTGAATTGTGCCCGGAAACAGACTGGAAGCTGGTGGAGCTGTTTTGACAGCTTCCTTTGAGCCACATACAGCAGTTTTCTGTTCCAGCTGCTAGGCCACATACAGGCTACAATCCTATACACACTGACACTGAGCTCAATGGGACTTACTTCTGCGTAGTCATGCTTAGGACGGCACTATGTATTTTGCACTTCCTTGTTGCCCAGAGGAGCTCTCAAAGCCATTTACTTTTTTTTAAAAAAATGTCCAATGATTAGTTTTCCTCATATTATAGGAGCCAGGCGTATGCTGGGGAGTAGACTTGCCTTTCTCCTTCAAAAGAAATGTTTGCTAATTAATCCCTCGGCCCTACAACATTTACAGAATTTATTCCCCAACCAGCTAGCTAAAGTGGGGGCCCTTGGGGCAAGAAAAGCAAACACTGGCTAGCACAATTGAAAATTCCACCACACTGGAAGATAAATATTGAAGTGGGAGAGACCAGATCTTTGTTAGATTGGGAGTAAATACGTTGTGACATTTATATACTTGGGTATGCACGGAACAGAGATGCCGTACGGAAAGGCAACCTCAGACAGAAAACACTACAGATTCCTTTTTCTGAACCAGCATCATGAACCTTTTGCCTGAACCAGAACGAAAATGGAGCAAGGAACAGATAGACAGTAGTCTCCTGAAGTGAAAATTCACAGCAATTGGCCTGGAGGTCCATTTCTGTGCTATGTAACTCAAATTGCCTCATAGTCTCAGCCCATCTACAAATCTCATGCCCTTCCCCCCCTTCCCCCCCCCCATCCCAATCTCCTTCAGAGCTCTTTGGACATAGCCAGCTTCAGAGTCCTCAACTCTGCATGGACTCCTTCCCTGGGGGGAGGTAGAGACCACAGCACCTTCCCCAGACTTAACAACCTGCAGCTCTATTCCGCTTTCCCCAAACCAATCTCCCATCCAGCAGAACCGGTGGCTGTATCGTGCAAGGAATCCCATTGCGGCAAATTGCTTGGAAAGTGGTGGCAGTAGAGGCTAAAATCCAGTTCCATCTATTATTCATTAAATCAAAATGTTTGCTAATTAATCCCTCGGCCCTACAACATTTACAGAATTAATTCTCCAACCAGCTAGCTAAAGTGGGGGCCCTTGGGGCAAGAAAAGCAAACACTGGCTAGCACAATTGAAAATTCCACCACACTGGAAGATAAATATTGAAGTGGGAGAGACCAGATCTTTGTTAGATTGGGAGTAAATACGTTGTGACATTTATATACTTGGGTATGCACGTAACAGAGATGCCGTACGGAAAGGCAACCTCAGACAGAAAACACTACAGATTCCTTTTGCTGAACCAGCATCATGAACCTTTTGCCTTAACCAGAACAAAAATGGAACAAGGAACAGATAGAAAACAATGAAAAGGGTGCAATTGGTTATACCACACTCTGCTGGGTAAGTTTTTAGTGAGTTGGGGGAAATCTCCTCCTATAGGGTGACCATATGAAAAGGAGGACCGGGCTCCTGTATCTTTAACAGTTGTATTGAAAAGGGAATCTCAGCAGGTGTCATTTGTATATATGGAGAACCTGGTGAAATCCCCTCTTCATCACAGCAGTTAAAGCTGCAGGTGCCCCTGCCCTCTTTTATAGCTGGTCACTCTAGTATAGCTCCTGCGCCTTTAACTGTGGTGATGAAGAGGGAATTTCACCAGGTTCTCCATATATACAAATGAAACCTGCTGAGATTCCCTTTTCTATGCAACTGTTAAAGATACAGGAGCCCTGTCCTCCTTTTCATATGGTCACCCTATCCTCCTATTCCCAGGGTTCAAAGCAGGCTCACATTTCCTAATTTACTTTATACATTTGGATACCAACCCTCAACCAAATCGTTCCCAATAGTTCTAAGTAAAAGACAGCAGTAACAAAATTATTACAATACAATTAAATACCCTTGGGCTCTCCTGCAACTCCCCAGAACATCTGGCCTAATTTTTGTATTTCCTCCTGCCCCCTGCAGTTTATACTATCAAGCCTGATGATGAATTCTGGAGAACTTGAAAGCTTGCACACTCTTTTGTGGCATTCAGTGGATTTTGGTTAATGCATTTAAGAACATGGAGTATCAACCTTTAATGTACTGTAATATTTAATAAATTCTAATAACAAAGAATGCTCATGCATTATTTAGGAAAAACTAATTTAATTGAATGATAAAGGAATATTTTGCAATCTCAGAATATTATGAATCATCATAGTATTTAGAAACATTGGATTGGGTGCAGCCTAAGTTCATCAAACTTAGTTCCCATTGAAATCAATAGGACTAATACTGCAATCCTCTACTCATATATATTCAAATATATTCATATTTCCCTGGGGATTAGCCTCATTGTACCCAATAGGGCTTACATCTGAGTAGATATATATATAGGATTGAACAGTAATTTTCCACACCGATTTCAGTGGGACCCAAGTGTAGTCTGGATCCAACCCATTATTTATGATTACTAAAATTTAAAATATAGATGATGTGGGTTGGATTCCCAAAGCATGTGCCTACCTCGCAAGGGAGGTAGCTAGGTTTTATACACTGTCTTCTCTGGTGTCAAATACGTAGACACCATCTGACAGGAAATTTCTAGCTGACAAGAGAATACATGGCATGTTCTTTTGGAAAGCATCAACACAAAGAGATAGATACTGAATGTTCTTTAAGAAAACATTCACTTGATTTTGCTTATCCTTGGGATGGCTTCTCATAGACATTTTGCAACATTTCATTAGCAACTACCGTAGCAACTCTGCCTCAGAGAGGGCACTTTTCCAACACCAGGATCTGCCTTCTGCAAAAGCAGTAGGTACACTGGTTACCCAGACATAGTCTTCCTCACTATGGTGAAATTACTGCCTTGCTATTTAAATTATAGTAATAATTTCTAAATTTGCATCTAGACAGAACATAGCATATAGACATGTTATGCAAATCTGCATCCTTGTATGTCCTGTTTTGATGATGCGTTTCTTCTTTTGGGGCGATGTTTGAGTGGCCACCCTGCCCTCCTCACACCAGTGCAGGTTAGTTAGGAGGAACTAGTGCCAATTCTAGCCAGGCTTGCATGCCCCCCATTCCCTTCCCTCCGGAAACAAGTGCTTGTTTCTCATCACCAGGCAAAGCCGGCTACAGGTTGGCTGCTTGCCAATCAAAGCAGTCCGGACATTTTCTTTATGACCGGTACAGCTTTGCTGATGGAGGATTGAACAATGTGTCTAGAGCAGGGGTGTACCGTCTCTTTCACCCTGAGGGCCAAATTCCATTTTAGAGAAGTTCTTGGAGGCTGCTTCCCAGTGTTTGGTGGGGCCAAAGGCATAAACAGTGAGAACAACAAGGGTACCTTGTTTGGGGAACCTGTGGAGGGCCTGCCCCGCAAGCTCACTGAGCCCTGTATTCAAGCAGCCGGGCCATGTGAGCCTTTGCTGAGCACTTGGGAGGCTGAGCATGCTTCCTGAGCCCTAGGCAAAGCACACTTTCTGGGACCTCTGAAAAGTGTGCATTTCCCTCAACCATGCCATTAGTGTGCCCATGGGAATTGCACACTGTCTGGAGGAACAGGAAGCGCACTTTACCATTCCCCCCCTCCCCTGTGCCAATCGGGGCCTTAAAGGCCATTTTAACACAAGGTGTTGAGCCTCTTAACGGCACGTGTTAGAAATGTGATTTGAAATAAAGATTCAAGGACAATGGTGAAAGCACTCTGTTACCTTTATTGATACAGAATTGCAAGTCTGGGTGTCCAGCAAAGTAGGCACACCCTCTAAGCACATGTCAAGACATCTTATACCCTACACCCGGCCGAAGAGGTCCCTCCCCGTCTCGTGATTGGTCAGAGACTTGTGGGGTTACAGCCTATCCCGGCACGCAGCTTTGTCCCGCCTTTGATTACTTGCTTTTTCATTTCATTTAATATTCCACCCATCTCTATTTACTTATGCCCAAATATAGGTTTGATTTATCTGGGCCTACCCACTTTATTGCTCTTGATCATCCCTCCACCCATCAGGTAACCACAAAAGTCATAAGTTCAAAAACAACAGATGTATGTTTCAGTTTTGTCACTTCTTCTGACCACTAGTCTAACCACAAGTTCCGTATTATTCTCTTTTACTTCAACTGAATAGTCTAACGGCGCTTTGCACCTGTTTGGGCCCTTCCCTGTCCATTAATTATGCCTCAGCGAAGATCAGTGTTTCCAGGCTGAAGCTATTTTCAACCATATATTCTCAGTAGCAAGACCCTGCCCCATTGGCCCACACTCTAACAAAATCATAATATACATTTTGGCATTAGCTTTATTGAATATATATTGGCATTAGCTTTATTGAATATATATTGGCATTAACTTTATTGAAAAAGAAACATATCTCTTTATTTCTCACACACGCAAGACTGCCATTCGAGTGGAGGGGGGAAATACAAGATTTCCTCAGCCTTAAAAGGGGCCGGATGGATTTTCAATACAATACTAGGTGTCAGTAACTAAGCCTTAAAAGGCATTTCAACCTTTTAGAATTGGAGAAAAACTGCATAAAATCTAGGAAACCACTAAACAATTGGTCTTTGAGGAAAAGGGGGCATGGCCTTCTGGGAAATCCCAGAGGGCTGGATAGAGATGGGGCAGATTTGAGCCTGATTTAGAGGAAATATGGACAGTCCTATGGCAGGGAAATAGGGAGCCAAGCCAACACGACGATCCCAGTGATAGAGGCAGGTAGAAATTTAATCTTGCCTAAGAATGTAATATGTCAAGGGTTAAAGATGGGTTCTCTGCCAAAGGGTGGCTACAGGTGGCTACATGTCAGATTTGCATTCCTTAATGGTGGACATCATGTGCTAGCAGACAAAGAGGAAAACTTTCAACCAATGAAGCATCAAATGTAACCTATGACTCCTCGAGATTGTGCACCGTAACTTGCAAATTGAATGTAACTTAACTTGCTAAACCCGCCCTGACCAATCAAGGGTTTAGAAACACCCCCTGTGTAATCAGAGCATATATATACTGTAAGATTCCTTTGTTCTTGGTGCCTCTATTTTGTAGAACCGGAGAGCACCTCCATGTTGCAGTATCAGAAGTAAATAGATTAAGAGCATTCTCCAGCCTTGTGTGTTTGATTGGCTACTAATGAACCGGGGTAGCAAGCCTTTCACCCCTGGTTGAGGGGCAACACCAGCATTTGTGAAGCCTCACCTATACTGTCAGATCTGCTCTGCCCCACCTCGCCTTGCCCTATTCATGGGACACCAAGCAAAAACCTATTGGGAAGCTATCCTTTACTGAAACTTGAGAAGCTTTAAGGTGGGATTCCTGCACTGAGCAGGGGGTTGGACTCGATGGCCTTATAGGCCCCTTCCAACTCTACTATTCTATGATCTCAGAACAAAACATCCGACAGTCACGGGTGGGTGGGGAATGAGAAAGCTTAGTAACAGCCTAGATTGGATCCAGACACCCAAAAGCTTCCCCTTCCCAGTGAACGCTCCCAACAAGCACTGAAATGCTACTGAGAGCTACCAGTTGCCAAAGCAGTTTCCATAGCAACCAAAGGGGACATCTCTCAGTCCAACTGGAAGCCAGGCCTGAGCAACAGAGAGAAGCTATCTCGTCTGCATATTAAAGAATTCTTAATGCAGACTAATTACTCCTTAATATTGACACCACATTTTGGAATTGGAATCAGGGTGATAAAGGGACGGAGAGTTTCTCTCCCTCCAGTCTTCCAGCGCATGCAGGGTTATGATGAATAAGAACTGCTAGTGGTTGCAATTGGAGGCGATGGGCAGCCCAGATGAAGGCTGCAATCGTAAACACATTTATGAGGGAGAAAGCTCCATTGTTGATTTTCTGCTAAAACACACATAGGACTGTGCTGCAAGTAAAAGAACTTAGGGCACAATGCTATGCATATTTAGACAGGAAAATGTCCTACAATTCACAGCATACCGCAGCCTGTCTAAACATGCATAGGATTGTGCCCTTAAAAGCAATGTCATGCATGTATCCATAAATACACTCTTTGTCCCATAACCATATAATAGCTCAGCTCAAGGACCTTCAAATCTAACATTCCCCATGGGTTCACCACTACAGATTGATTTCACCTGCCTGGAGAAACCCTCACCTGCTGCTCCACAGCTACACATCCCCACCTTCTCTTGGAAGGTGAACTTCTGGGTGTTTTCCTTAGGCCTGCCTAGCTGTGTGCGTAAGTTCAGAGATGGACTGGGGTAGTTCTAACATCCTGTTGGGGGCAGAGCAGCTTATGAGCTTTCTATGGTAGTTTCCCCTTAACCTATGACCTCCAATTGTTCTGGACTACAACTCCCATCATCCTGGACCACTGGTCATTTTAATGGGTTTATGTTACATACATCTAAGCCTGGATCCAACCCCAGGCATGAGAGCTCTGATCCAAATCAGGACCCTTGCATGGGGGCTGGGGGGGTGGTCTTTAACCCTCAGCCCACTGTGACAGTCACAATCTGAAGCAGTTCCTGTACCTGTGAACTATACAGCTCTCAGTGAATGCCTGCTGAAATCTCAGAAGAACAGAGGGGAGAGGGCTGAGCAGATTTTCTGGTGATCATGGTCAGGGTCACGGTATATAAATTTGGCCCTCCTCACATCTAGTAGAAGCAGAATATATTCCTTTAAAGAAGCAAACATTTGCAAGCTAAGTAAAAACCCTTATATTTGCTAACTTCGCATAATTTGCACGGATTGCAATTTTGTTTTATTTGCTTTTTTGGACATAGTTAGGGTTATCTTGTAGTCTTTTCCCACCCCAAGTTGCACATGTAAATTGATCTAACAATATAGGCCCCAATTTCCATTGTGTCAAATCATTGCAAATGTGGAATGAAAAGCAGGAACCCACAGCTCCATCACACCAGCAATTTTTCACACTCTCACCATGCCTGGTATGTGGTTTTGCAAGACACCATCCCTGTCCTGCACTCATCTTGCCTCTTCCTCCCTTTTTCCGTCTTATTTTGGAGAGGGGAAGGTTTTTCCTCCATGTACAACAAAACTGCTCCTGCCTCCCTATGTAAAGCTGCCCTTGTGCTATCAGCACATCCCGATTTTTTTGGTGTGTGTGTGTGTGTGTGTGTTGAAGGGTGGTCTCCCTGATGAAAGAGGAGGGCAGGGCGGTTCTCCTCCAATACACCACTTGAATTCCTTTCCTTGGGGACACGTGCTGAGTTGGTAGAACAAACTAATGGTCAACCATACTTTTACTGCTCCAGTTCCCACTCTCTTTCAGCTTCCCTCTTTTTACTGCCTGCTGTATGGGTGCTCAGGTAGAATTGCACAACTGGGAAGAGAAAGGGAGCATGGACGCATGAACGCCCTGCGCAGCTCAAATGGCAGAAACAGGCGCCACCGATAATGCCCCATGGTGTCTCCCATTAAAAACACCTTTCCGTTTATTGTGTGCTTCCCCAAAGGCATCCATCACTGATTCCTAACAACCCCCACTTTGCTAATATTGTTTAATATGATCCTTGGGAAAAGCGTTGGGTGTTGGTTTTCTTTAACGACACAGTTTCAGGCTGCCGTGATTGCGCAGTTGTAGGCCCTCACAGCCACAACAACCAATGAACTGCAGGGGGAAGGAGAAGGGAGATGGCGGGGCAGGCACAATAGCGGAAAACAAGTGAGAGGAGATTTCACTGGAATAGTAGCGGTACAAGGAAGTGCAAGCCAGCAGAGGTGAAAAGATGCACGAGCTGAAATAGCACAACAACGCGCACATGTGAAAGCGACCAGGGATTGATGCGCTAATGAAACGAAGGTGGATAACGTGGGGCAAACCAGAACAAAAATGGAGCTTATGGAATGTGGATTGTGCCCCAACAGTTATCAGCGCACTTCAATACCACTTTAAAGCTTGTTGAAATAAATTGGTTAGTCTTTAAGGTGCCACACGACTTTTAGGGAGCAAAACTATGCATGTTTAGGCAGAAAAGAAGTCCTACAATTTCCAGCCTTCCCCAGCCAGTATGACTGACTGGGGAATGCTGGGAGTTGTTTAGACGGGGGGGGGGGGAGGAGGGGAGATTTCATATCCATAGGATTGCACCCTTAGTTGCTTTTCCTTCACACAGAATTGTTGCAAGACAGAAGCAGCTATGGCCAGAGGTGGGGGGAGGCTCTCAGGAAGCATATGTCCCAAGAAGTCCTCCTCGCCAAACAGGTCTACCAAGCATATAAACAAAGGCATCTCCCCTTGGAAAATACCCTACAGATCAGAACTTCTAGAGGAGAGAGAAGAAGCAGCTTTCCAGAACCTGGAAATGAAAGGACTAACATACACACCCTTTTCAGGCGTCCCTCGCTTGTGTCCTGACTGAAGACATCCATGCTAAAGGAAGGAGAAAGGGTAGGGATGGAGTCGGGGTGGAGGGCAGAATTAATCCTGGCTCACAAAGGGCCCGCCAAGACAGCAAGGTGTCTCCTCACCCCACCTCACCCACAAGCAACAGTGTGAACGGAAGGCAGGGAGGAAAGAGACTTACTCCTGTTGGAACAGTATTCAGAACGTGCGCAGTGTACAGGACGATTAAGGAGCGGCATGGATATGCGGGACAGGACATAGGAAGGGGTACAGATATATGCGGAGCACCGCGCATAATCTGCTGTCACCAGGAGGGTTTGCTTCATCTCTGAGCATCAGAGGATCAAGGCGAACGGCAATGGGGAAAGAATACCGCAAAGACAATAGGGCGCAGGGATGGCCCATCATCACGAGCCCCATGGTTGCCTAGGGGCGGGTGGACTGGGGAGCCCTCGGGGTCAGGCAGAGGTCGATTGGCAGCGGCTTTACGTTACCTTGTTTTTGCAGATGCACCAGCGAAGCGGATAGAAAGCAACCAAAGTCACCCCCATCCTGCAACCAGCCATCCCCGAGCTGCCGCCTTCTCCACGAAGCCTCTTTACGGAAATCCAGGAGCGACCATGCCTCCATCCTAGACTACGAGGGCCGGCCCCTGGACGCGCCCATTGGCTGGCAGATTGCAAATCCTCTCCTGATTGGAATAGATGCGCCTCCCAAACAGACCTTAAAAACGCTGGCCCGGGCGAAGAGGGGGGGGGAGGCGGGCTGGGTACGGGGACGACGACGCTTAGAGATAACCCGATGCCATCTGGGGAGATCATGCCTGGCCCAGATTTAAGTCTCTCCAAGAGGGACGCTGGAAGGCAAGCCAGAATGGGAGCTAGGCGGGAGAGGAGGCTCAGTTGTGTCGGCTGTCTCAGTGCCAAGCCTCGGCCCTATACAAATAAAGAGTTCCTCCGATCATGTGCTGAGTACTTTCCCGCGAGGGTGATGATGGATCACCCCGTTCATTTTATTTATCAACCAAGAATCAGAATCCTCACTTCAACCGTCCTTTCCACTGCATACAATCTCATTTGCTCTGGTCCACTCCTATGCAATTCGTGGCTTTTGGGGAGGGCTTGCTTCCAGGCTCTGCCTTATTCCTAGAAGTTTAGAGAGTCCAGACGATGACGGATGTTTCTTGACAAGCGTTGACGTAGCACTAACAGGAGGGTGCAGCTCTTCTGACTGTTTTTTTCCTTATGGGGTTAAGACAGAAGAAGAAATGATGGGAAAACGGGAGAGCTACAACTAAAGTTGTAAAATGACCTCTCTCCCGGATCTTTATAAAATCCTGTAAATGAGGCACTGCAACAGCAAGCTAAAAGCCTCGTCTGGAAACACCAAATCATCCCCCCCCCGGTATTTTATTTATTTTATTGTTAACGTTTATATACTGCCTGTACCTGTTTGCATTCTCTTCCCCTCCTTATTGTTTTACTATGATTTTATTAGATTGTAAGCCTATGCGGCAGGGTCTTGCTATTTACTGTTTTACTCTGTACAGCACCATGTACATTGATGGTGCTATATAAATAAATAAATAAATAATAATAATAATAATAATAATAATAATAATAATAATAATAATAAAAAAACAATAAAATAAAAATATTGCTTCTTCTGTCTTTTTCCGTAAGGCAGAAAATCCGTTATGGAAGAAAAGCCAGAACAGCTGCCCAGTGCCTTTCTGGTATTTATTTATTTATTATTGCATTTCTATACCGTCCCAATAGCTGAAGCTCTCTGGGCGGCTCACAAAAATTAAAACCATGAAGACAATTCAAGTGTAAAACAAACAACAGTATAAAAACCACAGTATAAAAGTACAATATAAAAGCACAAACGGATAAAACCAAGCAGCAATGCAGTGATTTATACAGATTTAAAATATGATGACCATATGGAAAGGAGGACAGGGCTCCTGTATCTTTAACAGTTGCATTAAAAAAGGGAATTTCAGCAGGTGTCATTTGTATGCATGAAATTCCCTCTTCATCACAACAGTTAAAGCTGCAGGAGCCCTGCCTAGTGTGACTGGATACAAAACAGTTACTCTGTTGACAATATCAGCAACTGGGTCCCAGACTATTTAGGGTAGGGGTGGGGAACATGTAACCCTCCAGATATCGTTGGACTGCAACTCCCATCAGCCCTAGCCGATGCGCACTGCAATCACCCAACCAGGAAGTGACAAATCCACTGAGCTACAACCCCTCACCAGGGGTTGTGCCAATCAAAAGGAATTGTACATCTATTCCATCTTTTCTGTAGTAAGAAAAATGCAGGAGCGGTGGGGAAAACCCCAGAGGGTTACAAATGGAAGTCAGCAACGTCTGCACCCCTCTGTAAAGTTCAGTGATTGAGGCAGGGGGATTGAGGCACAATCAAACCCCAGAACAGAAGGTGACTTTAGCATCTGATGTTTTTGCTTTAGAAGTAGCAGCTGTATACACACACTGCAAATACAGTTTGGGACCATGGGCTGCGGGGAGAGGAGGTTTATTTATTTACTGTATTTTTATCCCGTTTTTCAGACAATTTTTGTCTCCAAAGTGGCTCACATAAATCTGAAAGAAATACAGGACCTGCTGTCAGTGAGCTTCATCACACCAGGGTTATACTGTGCAATCACTGTGAATTGCGTGCAAAGGACTCTGAAGTTTTCCAGTTTATAATCTGCTTTATAATCTGTTTATAATCTCCCATGCATCCTGCCTTAATTGTGCTATAAAGCCAAAAGACCCGACCTATTTTGCTACTAGTTTTGGAGCAAATCATTTGTTGTTTTCCGAGCGGCCACTGGGGGTGCAGGAGCAGGATTTGATACTCTTAAGCTTCAAATTAAACAAATGCTTACATCTGTTTAGGTTTTAAAGATAAAGACATCAAAATTGGCACAGTAATAGATATTAAGGAGAGCTTTACGCACACCAAATTTGAATTGGATTGGGTCGTCCGTTGATTTTTTATGATTTTTTTTACATTTCCCCCCCTTAAACCCTTTTCCTGGTATGCAAAGGCGCAACAACGACAGCTTAGCACTGTAGGGGATAATTCAAGGGAAACAGGTACGTGGGATGAAGCTAAGCATTCTGCTACTTATTTTTGTGAACCGCCCATAATTTCTGTGAACTGCCCAGAGAGCTTCGGCTATTGGGCTGTATAAAAATGTAATAAATAAAATAAATAAAATTAGCGTACCTCCAGACAAGGGTTTTACAGCATCACCACATTGCCTCATCGATGGATGTTTACAGAGGTCTGGATGTTATTGTCTTCTCAGGATGGTCCCATGTCACCACTTCTTTCTTTTTTTTCTTAATGCAGATAATCTGTTGCACAGTGCGTTCTGATTGCTAGTGCTAAGAGAGTTCCAGGATACAACACAGGATACAAAAGTAAAATCTCCTAAGCCACCAGGAATGAAGAAGCATCTGGCCTCTTTGAAAAACAGCTTACACAACCCCCCACCCCCCAAGTAACGAAGGAGAGAACAATACACAAACGCCACATCATACATAAACACTATTTATCTTGGATATCAAGTTCCTTATGTGCACCAACAGGGAAAAAAAATCTTATTTCCTCCTTTGTGGTTCTTCTGTTGCACGCTTGCAATGGTTGCAAACCTCAAAATGCTAGTTTCTCAATATATTCTGTTCAGATTACATGCTAAGCTACGGTGGTTAAGCATTTTAAGCTAAACATTATGATTTAGTGTGTCATGCGAACCATTCCTAACCATGGTGGCTACATAACCACGGTTTAAAAACGCTCACTAACCATTTGCTGCAAAAGGGTTAGTAGCTTAACCATGGCTTAGTGTGTTGTCTGAACAGGCCCATTTAGAACCTATGAAGAACCAGGCTGCATAAGAGAAAGGGTCCATCTTATCTAACATCGTATTTCCAGTAGTGATCAGCCAGATGCCTCTTGAGAAGCCCACAAGCGGGACATGACGGCAAAACCATTTCCCCATTATTTGTCCATAGTATCTACTACTCAGAGGTCTAATGACTGTATATAAGGAAAATCCACCCAAGACAGCATAGCTATCTGGGGGACTATGGGAGTGGTAGTCCAACTGATCTGGCAGGAGCCAAGTTGAGGAAGGCTGACTAGGGCTGTAATGCAATATCACATACCTGGAGTAAGCTCCATTGAACTTAAAGGGGCTTATGTTTGTGTAGACATGTATAGGATTGTGCTGTTCATTATCATGGCTAACAGCCATGGGCAGAGCAATCCTAACCACTAGAGGAGCAGTGATGGATGATCTGCCACTTCCAAAGCATATGAATAAACTACCATATTCATGCATAAGAATAAAAATAATTTTGCTATGGTGACAGGGGAATGCTGGGAGTTGTAGGCCTTTAAACTTGCATAGGATTGCACCTTTAAACAATTTTAAAAAATGTTTAAGGGTGCAATCCTATGCAAGTTGCTTGATTAATCAGAGGTATGTGTTTTAACTGATCCAAAGGATTGTAATCCATTAATCAAGCCAGCATAATCCCTCGGGGGATAATGTGAGCAGTAGCCCAAGACGTCTGGAGCTTGCCAGGTTGTGGAAGGTTGAGATTACATCGACTACGGACCACAATTCAGATTTTACTAACACCCACTTGAATGCAAATGTGCATATGTAAGCAGACTGATAACTTTATGTCGCCAACATGTCCCCTAACAAGGATTTTTAAATTTTATTTTTGGCAGCTGAAAAGCTCTGATAGTTTTAAGCCTTTCTTCATAAGGAAGAGCAAGTGTTTCTTTCATGCACCCCAACCTCCAGTTCACATCCATATAAACCAGCACCCGGCTCTTTTCACCCACTTATCTAGACTTAAGTAGACATTTTTATATATTCACAAACATTTCTCTCACTGTAATGGGAAAGACAGTGATCAGGTGACTTGTGTGCCTGCCTGTCTCCTGATCAGGTGCAAACTGATGACGGACAAATTCAAGACCCCTGGTTCTTTATTCCTATGAATCTCTTTTTTAGTCGGGCTTGAACTGGACAGGCCTTCAAACAGGACACCTTGAGACAGAGGGTTCTCCTCTAGCAGCCCTTCAAATAGAGAGCTATACTCTGTAAAGTAGGTCACTGTACTAAAGATGTTCAGGATTCAGCAACATTTTGAAAGGCCTTTTCTAACATCAGTAAAAATAAATGAATAAATAAATAAAAAGATGTAGTTGCAAGATGATGCAGATTTAAAGTAATGTTTGTTTTGGCCCAAAGTCTACTATCATAGCAACGGTTCAGAATGTGCACAATAGGGCTTCACATAGAATGGGACATTTCCATTGATCTTTAAATTCAACTCGGCCGGAGCAAACACAGCAGCAGTGCAGCAGTGCCTTGAACAAGGACTACTACCACCGCCCCAGGGCCCTGTTCTATTTAGCAGGACCCTGGCAATAGCATAGCATTAGCTGGGCTGCAAGCCACATTTAATCTATACGCTCAATAACGATGTTGCATAGAGAAGGCTTTAGGATCAGAGGAATCAAACCAAACCTGAAGCAAAAACTGGGCTCAAAGCTCTACACCAGCATAGGATCCGTTATTCCAGGGGTAACCAGCCTTTTAGGCTATGAGGGCCACTGCTACACAGAGCATGATTTATTAATGCAGCTGGGTTCAGACAATACAATAACCCACATTTCAACAACCCACTTTTAACCCATACTCAACCCTTGAGTGCGGGTTATCGTGTTGTGTGAACCCAGTTACAGAGGACACGGTTTGTATGCAACCCCCAGCTTCTGTAGTTAAAAAGATTGCAGGTAGCATGGATGGAAAGAGCTTGGCCGAAGGCGCAGGAAAATTGCTATCAAACAAAACAATGTTCGACTAGAGGGACCAATGGCATGACTCGCTTAAGGCAGCTTCACCTATTTCTTTCTTCGCCCAGCATCACTGTTTTAAGACTAGATGTTCTGTAATACTGAGCAGCCGTGGGTATTTTAACATATTTTGTAAAGACAAGTTCCAAGCATCCCAAATTTCCAAGTTGACTGTAGATTTTTTTTTTTTTAGAGACAGTCTTTTCCTAGCAGGTAGTCAGAACCAGTCCTAGATGAGAGGGTGCCCTGGGGAAGGAAGGTCTTAGGTGCCTTGCCCTGCAGGGAACTCAGCTTCTGAATACTTCATTTTTTTATTGCATGCATGACCCATTTCATAACTTAGGACACACAATCAGCATCCATGAGTCATCCCTACCCTACAAGCTACCCTACAAGGGAGAGGACGTTTCAGGGGTGCCCCCCACCCCAATTATGGAACTATCAGGTGAGCAATTATGGAACAATTATCCAACTATTAGGTGGATTCACAGTTGGCTACAGAATCGGACTCAAAGAGTACTTATCAATGGAACCTTCCCAAGCTGGGGAGAGGCAACGAGTGGGGTGCCGCAGGGCTCAGTCCTGGGCCCAGTGCTCTTCAACATTTTTATTAATGATTTGGACGAGGAGGTGCAGGGAACGTTGATCAAATTTGCAGATGACACAAAATTGGGTGGGATAGCTAATACCCTGGAAGACAGAAACAAACTTCAAAGTGATCTTGATAGGCTGGAGTGCTGGGCTGAAAACAACAGAATTAAATTTAATAGGGATAAATGCCAAGTTCTACATTTAGGAAATAGAAACCAAAGGCACAGTTACAAGATGGGGGATACTTGGCTCAGCAATACTACAAACGAGAAGGATCTTGGAATTGTAGATCGCAAGCTGAATATGAGCCAATAGTGCGATATGGCTGCAAGAAAGGCAAATGCTATTTTGGGCTGCATTAATAGAAGTATAGCTTCCAAATCACGTGAGGTACTGGTTCCTCTCTATTCGGCCCTGGTTAGGCCTCATCTTGAGTATTGCATCCATTTCTGGGCACCACACTTCAAGAAGGACGCAGACAAGCTGGAGCGTGTTCAGAGGAGGGCAATCAGGATGATCAGGGATCTGGAAACAAAGCCCTATGAAGAGAGACTGAAAGAACTGGGCATGTTTAGCCTGGAGAAGAGAAGATGGAGGGGAGACATGAGAGCACTCTTCAAATACTTAAAAGGTTGTCACACAGAGGAGGGCCAGGATCTCTTCTCGATCCTCCCAGAGTGCAGGACACGGAATAACGGGCTCAAGTTAAAGGAAGCCAGATTCCAGCTGGACATCAGGAAAAACTTCCTGTTACAGTATGGCAATGGAATCAGTTACCTAGGGAGGTTGTGGGTTCTCCCACACTAGAGTAATTCAAGAGGCAGCTGGACAAGCATCTGTCAGGGATACTTTAGGGTGGATTCCTGCATTGAGCAGGGGGTTGGACTCGATGGCCTTCCAACTCTGCTATTCTATGATTATATGAATGATCTCCCTGACGAGTATCGCCTGGCTCCAACATTATCTTTTCTGTGCCAGGTCAAGACTTTTCTCTTCTCACAGGCATTTAGCAACATACACTGAGTTTTTTCTTAACTGACCCCAGAAAAGTTGTTTTAAATGGATATTGTCTGTTTTTATGCTTTTTATGCCTTTAAATTTTGTATATTTGTTTTTAATGTTCACTGTTTTTAATCTTTGTAAACCGCCCAGATAACTTCGGCTATGGGGCAGTATATAAATGTAATAAATAAATAAACAAACAAATAAATAAATAATAAGCTGAGAAACAAGGTTTTTTTTTTCTGTTGGTGGTACTGAAATTAGTGTGCGTCTTACAATCGATGGCGTCTTACAATCGAAGAAATACGTAGTTTTTGCCCTTTGGGGCCATCTAGCTGCCAGGACCTTCCGGCCTAGCAGATGGGCCAAAACCCACTCTCAGTAAGTAATTTGTAGCATGAGGGTAAATTTGATAGAAGGCTAAACCTCCTTAACAAAATAAATACACCTGTTGTATGACGGGCTTTTTCAGTAGTGGTGAATAAAGCAAAAACCCTTATTCCCCTTGGATGAAGCCGTGGTTTAAGGTGTCTTCTGAATGGGCTCATAGACTATTATCCAAGGACTGAACTACTCGCTATGTTAAATGGGTTTTTACTTTAATGTAGGCATGCAGGGTCCAAATCCTGATCAGGATTGGCACCAGTGGAAGGATTTTTTCCCCTCTAGCCCCCACACTGGGGTTGGTGGGTGGGTGGGAGAATTTAGCAGGGGAAGTGGCTGGGTGGAAAGGTTTAGCCTTCCTACCTGTGCACAGTGATTCAAATCCCGATCAGGAGCTGGTGCACTTACACTAAAGTAAAAGAACATTAGGATGAGCTACATGCTATGCATTTAACATAGTGTGTAGTTTAGTTCCTAGTCACCTGCCTCTAAATCTAACCCTGCAGTGAATAGTAGCTCTTGGCTTACTAAATTGCAGGAGCAACTGTCCCTTTTCCTTCAAGATCCTCAATAAAAGGCATCTGTGCTGATGTTTCACAGTATATAAAATGTATTCACGTACAACAAAGAACCTCCTTCAAATGGTCCCTATTGGATACTCCTCTTCAATGTGTAAAAAAAGGTAACCTGACGGATTTTAATACGGAGGTGATCAATGTCCTATACAAATCACTCCCACATGCACCCCACATAAAAGCCAACAACAAAATCTAGGCTGGGTTGGTCTGGATTTATTTGATAGAAAAGTGAATTATGAATCATCTTGCATGTGCCAAGGGAAGAAAGGCGGCAGGATTCTTCTAGCCTCACCCCTTCCTTGGGCAGTGATTCCTCAACTCGTCACCCATTAAGTACCCCTGATTGTTCAGCATTTGAAGTAGACCATTCTGACTGCAAGAGATTTCAGCCAGACTTGTGGCTTGAGACTTCACAGAAGGAACAGCCAGCCCTGTACGCGTGGAGAGGCTGTATTTGTATGCAGTCCGCATACGCTTACATCTAAGGCCCTAGTACACGTGGAGCAATGCAACTAGAGAATAGCGTACAGTAGCCATCTCTCCTCCATCCCGCCCCCCCCCTCCACATTTCACATTCTCTTTTTCACAATCAATAGCTGAAGGTTGCAACTTTGCACACTGGCATTGTTTTGTGCAAGTGTAAATACAGTCAAGGAATGGCCCGTACGATGAGGCAGATTTGCCCTCAGCCCACAAAAAACTTTGAGAGGGGAGGAGGGGAGAATGAAAGAAAAGAGAGGTGCTGGAAAGAGACCAACGCAGGATAGGGAAAGAGTATCCTCTTCTCCAGCTTAACTTTGCAAGGCACACAGGTGACACACAGCCATCCATACAAGCCTGGGGCTGACGTTTCTTCCAAAATACACAAGGGCAAATACATGAGCAACAGAGGGGCACCAGGTCCAGCTCTTCACCCCGATTCCACATTGCGCTGAGCCAAAGGGATTTTCTCTATGGGTCTCCGAGTGTGTTTGTGTGAGCAAACTGCTTCAAGCCAGGACACTTGGGGCAACATATCAATCCCACCGAGTCAGGTGGGCAGCCTGGATTTTGAGTTCCTGATGCCGAGCGCAGCTGACAGGAGACTGAAGGCTGAAGCCAAGAGCTCGGCCTAGGAGGGCGCTGGAATTTTGGCCCTGAGGAAATGCCACCACTGCCAGCTGAGGCAGCTCCTGGAAGCCTTGACGGTGTGGTGAGGACGTGCGGCTGGGGGCGTCTTAGAGAAACTCATGCGACAGCAGAGGGCCTGACAAAGACAGCCCACACCTGTGAGCAGGATGTGCCCCCCACGCCTGCCACCTGCTTTGTGCGCATTCGAATGGGATTCTGGTCGCTACGGAAACGCATTGGGCCTCCTGGCGACAGAGCCGGAAGGGCCCAGCCAAGTCCTGCAGGGGAACAGCCACGGTTGTCTGAGTCCGGACATTTGGCGAGGTTCAGAAATCCAGCTCATCTGAATCGGTGGTGGTGGCGGCGGCCGGCAGTTCTTCCTGGTTGCGCCCCCACACAAAACGGTAGTTGTCTTCCAGCTGCCGCTGCCGCCGCTGTTCCTTGTGGGCTTCCTCTGTGCCCTGGATCTGAGAGAGGAAGGACAAGGCCATGGAACCACAAACACACACCACCCAGACCCATGGCGGATGACAACATCCAGGGCCCACTGCCAACCCAAGACGTTTGGTTGCCCGAGGTGGGAAACCCAAACGGCAAGCTTCCCCACAACACACTGCGCCCCCCCCCAACCACTGCCAGCAACAAGGGGTGCAGGAGGGCAGGGAAATGCTGCCACGGTTCAACTGGAAGAAAAACCTCCTGTGCGAGGCTTAAAATGCATGAGCCATGGGGGATTCTGCTCTTTGGTTTAGAGCCGTGTTTTCAACTCTGCCACCTTTAAGCCCCCCCATAACCCCAAACCCATAAACTCCGGCAGCATCTACGCCCTGTTTTGGAAGGACCACCTCTGTCAAGAAAAGCCCGGGTTAGATCCAGGATCCATCTTTTGTTGGAAGAAGAGCTTCATTTATGGAAGGTGCCTCTCGCCCAATGTTTGGGAATCTCTCCCTTCCACCCACACCACAGCCCATTCAGCAGGCCCGCCCCTGACCCTCTACGTCGTATTTTCAGGGGACAGGAGGAGCTGTGGAAGTTTGCTTCTGCCAGCACAGTTGCGCACACCTCCATCTGGATCCAACCCATTGGGTAGGAATAAAGAGAAGGCCATTCGCAGAGTGTTGCTCCCCCCGCCCCACTTCCCCCCGATCCCAGTCAACCATCCCTGCAGCCAACCTCCCTCCGTCTTGTGAACCGTCCCTCCTCTCGCCCACACCGGAATGAGATTCCCCGTTCAAAGAGTGGCAATGATGCATCTTAGGTCCTCACCAAAATATTGAAGAAAATGTCCTTGAGGTTCTTGGTGTCCTCTTCTGACAGCCAGTGGGTGTCGTCGTCATCCCCAAGGCCGCCCGTCGTCACAATCTTGATTTCAATTTTACCTGCCGATTACAGAGGGAGCCAGACATGAGTCAGCTCCTAAATGCTTAGTGAGTTTAGGAAAATGGCCCATGAAGGCATCTGGCAGGGGTCTAGAACCTCAGGCCCGGGGACCAAATTTCACCTGCCCGGAGTCCCAACCTGGTGTTCCCCAGAGATGCACGCCACCTTCCCTGGCCTTACCTCTTTCCCTCTAACCACTGAGCGTTTAGTGGTTTCCAGGCTTTTGAAGAGTCCACCCCCACCCCATTATAAAAGAATGAAATGACTCTCCTAAAGCTCAGTTACTGGCAGTAAGAGCTTTACGCTAAAATATGCTGGCATCTTTGGCCCCGCCCCCTTTTGCCTTTGGCCCCGCCCACCATGGGGATGCGGGCCCCAAGAGCCTCCCTAAAATTGAATTCGGCCCTCGGGCTGAAAGAGGTTCAACAAGCCTGGCGTATTGGAGAGGCTTAGTGGGCTCTCCCTGTTAAGGAAAAAAGAGAAGGCGACCCAGGCCTGATTCTCAAGAAGAGAAGCCGTGGCAAGAGACGGAGCCATGACAGAAGTAGCCCATCTCCAATCTAAAACGAATACAAAGACAATTTACTCAGGCTCAAACTAAATGCGATGTTCAATATAGGACTGTCGCTGGCCGGAATCTCTTCTCTGCCTCTCCCAGAAATACTTAGTTAAAGCGGAAATGCAAGACAACGTTGCTGAGTTTCGGGTTTCCCTGCACACACCCCCCCCCCCCGCGAACACCTGCCAATGAAGCAGAGCAGAAAGCAGGTAAATGCTGAGCGCAACCGCATCACATCATAAGTGTACTTGAGAGATGCACGGAAGAGGCACGCTGTAAAGGCAAGGGTGAGCAACCTGTGGCCCTCTAAACTTTCTTGGCCTACAACTCCCATGATCCCTCACCATTGGCTATGCTAGCTAGGGCTGATGGGAGTTCCAGCCCTCCAGAGGTTTTGCCCAACCCTGTTTTAAGGGGTCACGTATGACATGGCTCTCAACGCTCCAAGCAACTTGGTAAGACAGAGCCAGGCTAGAGAAGCTAGTTTTATAGCTCTTCCCCTTCTAGCCGCTTGGGGGCGACAAAAGAGCGCATGTACACATCGGCACGGCCAGTTATTATGGCTCTGGTCATAAGCCAAGCAGTTATTCATGTCTTACTCTCTTGCTTGTTTTGCAATGCTTAGGAGGGGAAGTGCCACATGCTTCTTCAAGGGTTCATAATCTGGAAAATGTGGAAGACGTAAGGCGTCGGGGAATCCTCATTCTCCGCCCCACACAAATATTAAAGGGACAGGAGTTCGTCAATGGTAGAAGAGGTCAGGAAGCAACTGTGGTGAACATGACTGGAGCATAGCTGGATACCTATGGTTGTAACGGGATCGTGCGCATGTGGATGCACATTCATCTCCGACTGAAGAAATGCTGGACTTGCCACAGTTTAAAAACTCTCAAAGCAAAGAGCCACTAGATTTTAAGAGTGTGGCGCCTAAACTCATGTGAAGGGAAGTAAGAGAACAATCCTAAATGGGGCAGGGGGAGTGAAGGGTGGATTGTCCACCACTTCCAAAGCCCTGCCTGCTAGCATCAGACAGGGTGGTGTGTGTGTGTGTGTGTGTGTGTGTGTGTGTGTGAGAGAGAGAGAGAGAGAGAGAGAGAGAGAGAGAGAGAGAGAGAGAGAGAGAGAGAGGGAATGTCCTTCAGAGATTTTGTTTTGTTTTTCTTCACCCTATTCTCCCCCCCCCCCCCGGCCTTAATCTGCCTGGATCTGGCAGATTAATTCTGCCAGATCCAGGCTGATGTATTTGGGGGACTTGAACCTGGCATCTATTCCGAGAATGAAGGAGCTTTGGATCCATGGATGCCCAAGAACACCTACTACTGGCAAATCTATGCTCATAGAGCTTGCTGTGGGCATATCAGGGCTCTCTGCAATGAACTCCCTACACCCATTGCTGACAGCAGAGGTCCTCCTCACTAGGAGGCACACTTCCACCCCATCCAAACCACCTCCAGCCAGCAAATCTCCAACTTTGGACTGCTCTACTCTTCAATTTGGAGACAATCTACTGGGAATTCAAAAAGAAGAGTCAGATTTTGTCCAATATGTATTGGTTTTAGAAGCAGAACAAGGAACATGATTGACTATTTAGCAGAGCCTTGGCCTCCAAGTGCCCAGAGATTTTCCGCTTTTCTTTTCTCCTGAACGTTGATTTTTTGACAAATACTGGTTGAATGATCACACACACACACAATACCTCTATCTATCTATCTATCTATCTATCTATCTATCTATCTATAAAATCAAACTACAATGGGAAACACTACAACAGCAACCTTTCTGTATTGCACGCCAACACTTTCCCCACACTTTAATGCTCAAGGATCTTATAATACGGTTTGAATTCGGTTTATAAAACACATTTTTAGAAGGTCATGTCTTATTCTCCTAATTTCATTAGTTATCCCTCGATGAATACCATGACGCAAAGCATCTTGGGTAAGTTCTTTTGGGAGTGTTGTTTTTTATTTTAAAAGAGGGATTCAAAATAAAGAAAGGCTTTCTGTGTCGAAAGCAGTTGCCAGCAACAATCCTTGGGGGTCACACTTTGAAAAGCACAGTTTGCCACCAACCGCCTCCCTGAGCAAGGCCTTGCATAAACCATGGGATCTCCAGCAGCCATAGTGGACCTGGTGTAGAATGTGTGAATCTGGCTTCTATGAAGTCAGAACGTTGGTCTTTCTATCGAACCTCATAGTGCAGCCTTCCTCCCCACCCTGGGGCTCTCCCGATGTGTTGGACTGCAGCTCTCCATCATTCCCGGGCAGCTGGGAATGATGGGAGTTGCACTCCAACACATCGGGAGAGCACCAGGTTGGGGAGGAAGGCTGCGATACTGGGCACTGGACCAAACAGGTCTTAAGGCAGAGGGTCATTCCTAGGTCCTTTTGAACTCGAGGTGCAGGGAAAGAACCTGGGACTGTGTGTAAGATAAACACACCCAACCATTGAACCAGAGACCCTTCCCCGACCACTCCCTTAAACAAGGAAATGGGGGCAACCCTGGCTTCAAAAACCTTCCCAGGAGAAGGCATTAATCAGATCATGTGTTGAGACTATCAGGATGGCCATGACTCTACAAAGATTTGCCATTTGTGTCCTCCGGTGATCTCCCGTCCCTGGCTGCTCTCTCCTAAGGGATGCTGCCCAGCGCCCCTCACCCACCCGGCCTGGAGAAAGGCTCACAAGCATCTCCTATCGCCCGCTGCCCAGGTTGCATGGCTGCATTATTACCTTCTGCCTTCAGGCCTTCCTTCTCCAACAGGTCCTTAACCACACTCTCTATGTGGTGCAGCTGCGGGTTGTCCCTGCTCATCTCTTGGACTCGCAGCTCCTTCTGCTGAGCGCTACCTGGCTTTACTTTAGTGACCCTGACTTTCACGCGCCCGTCTGGGTCGCCATCTGAGACAGAAAGGGGACAGAGGCACGTCAGTAGGCCGGCGTTTGCGGGAGGGAGGGAGGGAGGGAGAGCGCGCAAGCTGGACGGGCTTGCTAGCAAGGCTGGGGGTAGTCTGCACTCGAGAGGAAGAGAGCGCTCTTCCCTGCCAATAATCTACTGTGGTTTTGCATCAAAGGTGTTTTGAGCACAGCGTCAAGCGGCTTCAAAGCATTTGGAACTTTCACAAAAGCAGAAGGTCCCCGGACAGCAGAGGAAAAGGAAGGCAAGAAGTCACAGAGAGGCATGGAGATTAGCCGGTGGGTCAGGCCTGCACCACGTCTGGCCCACCGAAGTGAACGCAGCCCACTGCTTAGGTACAGTAACCCACCAGGGGCACCATAAACCTCCTGGTTTTGCCCCCAGGCAGGGGCTGTCAACCACTGCTGTATATGGTCAGCGGGAAGCATTCAACTGGGTGGATCACAAGCCGCACAGGCCTGCAGTAGGTACAGGGAATAATAAGTTGCCTCCACTATTGGAGAATGAGTACTCTGGACAAATGTACGACCTGATATTTGACCCAGTCCGGACACAGTCAAAAGGCAAAAGCCTTCCCCCGTTTCCCCCAAAAGGAAAGAAATGGGAATTTGACTATGATGTAGGAAGCCCAAACCTCGTCGAAGCAAAAAATTATTCCCTTTACCCGGAAACTGGTGAAAATGGCTGAGCAGCAGCAGCAGCAACAAACTGAGGAGCAGGGATGTTAACAGGGCTTGGCGATGCCTTTTTATCCCAGGGAGTTGATTTGCATCCTTGGGAACGGAGTCCTCCCATTGGTGGATGCTTCCTGGTTCTTGGGACTGACTGCAGTGCTTCGGCCTAGTCGCTTTCTTGACCAATGGCAAGGGAACCCCAAGTGGGGAAATGGCTGAAGACCCACATCTTTTGAAATGGTGCAAGTACTCATACAAGACCCCAGAGATGCCTCTGGCAGAGGCCCACTTTGGCCAGACGCACCTCAAGGCTTGCGTCCAAATGCAGCCTTCCCTGCAGCTTTCCAGCCAGCGCCCGGCAAAACGAACACGAGAATGGGTATGAGCGGCCCCTGAGATGTTTTACCCGTAGGACGTTCAGAAGCTCACCCGTTTCTAACTGGTCCCACAGTTTTCCGAATTTCACCACAACTTCCTAGTCATTTGTATTCACAATGTAGGCCAGCCTTGACCAACCTGATGGCCTCCAGAGGCGTTGGAGGCCAACATCCTGGCTGGGAATTATGGGACTTACCGTCTAAAACATCTGAAGGGCACCAGGTTGGGCATGGCGGATTTAAGTTAACCCCTGACCAACCTGCCTTGATCAAGTGAGTGGGAGCATTTGCCCCCCACCCCACTGCTGTACTGTTTATGACAGAACAGCACCCCCTGCTAGCTGACCCAGAAATATCCTCAAATTCACTCCTATTCACAAGAATGAAATCCACTTCCTTGGTATAGAAACGTACCAGCTGCTGGCTTGGCTGCCTTTTCTTTAGCAGCGTCCCCTCCTTCTGCAGCTGCCACCTCTTCCTCCTCCTCAGGTTGATGCTCCTGTCCCTTATCCCCTTTATCTGGGACTTTGCCAGGATCCAGCTTGTCAATCAGTTTGTTGAGGGTTGACGCCAAAGACTTGGAGGCTTGTTTTCGGTCAAACTCACCTTTCAGGCCTTCTGTTTCTAACTCATCCTCCACCTGCCCAAGCACAAGCAAGCAGAGAAAAAGTATAGGCTAAGACGTTTTGAGACATCAACATTAAGCCTGGCTGGTTTGACTAGGAGGCTAGCTCACGTCCTGCAATTCAGTGTAGGGTCTGGATTCGTGAAACTCTTTTAAGTCAAGTTTCTAGTCCTTGTGAGTGTAGAAATACAAATTTTAAGGCCCTAAGCATTTGCAAGGGGTGGCAGAGAGGGGCAGAACGTGTGTTCCTTGCATGTATAGCCCCGTTTTGTACCACTTGTTACCTAACTATGCACGAGCCATACGGGGGGTGGAAAGGGAGGCCAGCACAGCAAGCGTGTGGCGTCCAGGTAGGAATCTCGGAATTCAGCAGGGCAGGCCATCTTGGTCACGTTATTCGAGGAGAAAAATGCACCATTCTCTAACTTATCATACGAGGGAAAACCGAAGGACAAAGATCAGTTGGAAGAAGACAAACATCGCGGCTAGAGGACTGGAGGGAATGGTATAGCTGTACTTCTGTACAATTATTTGTACAGAAAAAACAAAAATAGCTGTAATGATAGCTCACCGATAGGAGAAGGCACCCTAAGAAGAAGGCATCCAACTGACCATTGCAGAGCCGACAACCGCAAGTAGCATTGGAAGGTGATTTCCTGGACTGGGAGATGGCAAGAGCCCTATGGGGATGTTCACCGCCCAGGCAATTAGAATTGCATGAAGGTGGGGAGCAGAACCAGGCTCCCCACCTTCTTCATGCCATCCCTGTTGCTCAGCTCCACAGCCCTCCATCTGATGGAGGGGGAACGTCTACAGCAGGGAGACTGCTTTATATAGGGAGGCTCACTGCACGATTTAATGCCCTGCACAATCCGGGTTTTAAGTTGTGCAGGGAGAGCCTCCCCCCCGCCCCCCCGGTAGACCAGGCTCCCCGCTGCTTAATTCCCTCCTTCAATGCACAGGGACATGGAGAAAGCACAACTCCCCCTCCACATCATACACTTCTAATCCCACGCAGGGCTAGAAGAGGCCTGAGCGCAACGTTGCTCCCATTCATGCAGGTCTTGATGCCGCTGTTGGTACAGATCCAGTAGAGGCATCCATAGCCCTGGTGAGTCCGGTTGTGCAGGATCAGTTGCCGCTGTCTGCTGATAGGCCTATCTCCTGCACAGGTTTGCCCAGCCCCAGGGTGGGTGACATGCTGCCCGTGGCCACAAATCTGCCCCCAAACTCCTTTCTCTTGGTGCTCCACTTGTTCCAATTTTTGAAAAACAACTACCACATTTTCTCACTGGTAGCTGGAATTGCTCTGAAACTGTTTACTGCTGGTGCTGAAAGATGTAGGTTCAAAGAAGTTGTTTAGTACACTGGGGCTCAGACCCTACCTCTGCCTTCTACTCCATCTTTGAGGTAAGTTACCAGTCCTTTGCCATGTCCACTAACGGCAGCCATTTTGTGATGGTGCCCAGGGCAGTTTCTCAAATTGCCAAATGTGCTTACAGCCCAAAAAAATTACCTTTTCTTTGTCTATTTCTTTTTAGAAAGACATTTAGGCTAGTTTCTTAACTCGCCATTCATCATTGTATGAGTCGATTATACTCGCCTCCCCTTCCAGTCTTTTTTCTGAGACAGAAAACCCAAATGCTTTAGCTTCTCATTACAAAGAAGGCAATGGGCGTGCAAATAAGAGATGATCCGGGATAGATACGGAACATCTAGGATTGGGTCCACCAGCGGGCTTTTTTGGGGGGGGGGCAGGGCAGAAGGGAAACAGAATTAATTTCACTGCAGAGGCCACCATGAGGGAGGAAGCAGCAGCCAGGCATTTCTCCACCGTGCCTGGGTCCAGCTCCAGCTGAGAGCCCCCTCCCTCCTGCTACCAACTGTCTCTGCAGAGGCCACCAGTGAGGGAGGAAGCAGCAGCCAGGCACCTCTCCACCATGCCTGGGTCCAGCTCAAGCTGAGAGCCCCCTCCCTCCTGCAACCTACTGTCTCTGGAGAGGCCACCAGTGAGGGAGGAAGCAGCAGCCAGGCACCTCTCCACCGTGCCTGGGTCCAGCTCCAGCTGAGAGCCCCCTCCCTCCTGCTACCAACTGTCTCTGCAGAGGCCACCAGTGAGGGAGGAAGCAGCAGCCAGGCACCCCTCCACCATGCCTGGGTCCAGCTCCAGCTGAGAGCCCCCTCCTCCTGCTGTCCCCTGTAACTGCTGAACTTTCCAACTAAGATTGTAGTGCCTGAGTTTGCTTTCCTTCCCCCCTCCTCCTCCTCCCTCCCAATCCCCTTTCCTTTTGTGTCATGTCTTTTAGATTGTAAGCCTGTGGGCAGGGACTGTCAAGAAATACTTTTGTAAGCCGCCGTGAGAGCCTTTTTTGGCTGAATGGCGGCATAAAAATACTTAAATAAATAAATAAATAAATAAATAAATTTCATAAATCCTGACCTCATCAATAATGTGGTCAAACTCCTTCTCCATCTCGGTCTTCACCTCTTCCTTCAGCTTGGCCATTTCAGATTTGGGAAGCAAGATGTCTTCCAGCTCCTTTTCAAACTTCCCCAGGAGATCTTCTTCATCCTCCTCGTCCTCCTGGACCCTTTCCTCTGGGTGTTCCGTCCCCACTGTTGGCTCACTTTTGAGAGGTGTTTCTTGTGACTCTTCCTCCGATTCACTAGCCTTCTCTTTGCCCTGAAAGGTCAAAGAGGAGCTCAGAATCTGCAAGGGAATTGATGTCCTCTTGGTTGTTAAATAAAATACTGGTTTTAAAGGCAGATGAACATCCAAGGTGAACCCAAAAAGGAGAGAATGTTCCCAGGATGCTGTATAAGCTCGATGTGTTTTGGCCATTATATTATTATTATTATTATTATTATTATTATTATTATTATTATTCCTTCTTCAAGGGGCTGTAACAATTATTATAAATATAATACGTACATTTTTTTGAAAAATATATTTTTAAGCATGATAAAACCTATAAAACATTACATACTGCGAGCAAGAAACACGGGAAACCCCAGTATTAAAAAAAATAAAATAAATAGGAATGAGATTTCTCCAAATCCTACACTAAGAAGCCAAAAGTTGGCAACTTCTATTAAAAGCCACAAGGAAATTAAGTACATTTGTATGAAACATCACCTGTTCATTGCGGTAGGGGCAAGAATTTATGCAAGGCACCTAAGAGTGGCTCTCCTCTGCGATCAGGGATTTCCCCAGATCCTGTTTATGCATTTTCCAACTTTTCTTTTCAGTCATTTGTACTAGAAATTTGCTTTTATTTAATTTTTTAAAAAAGATGTACAATAGCGGCAGTTTATGGGCTTAAGAACAATCCTTTTTGTACATAAGGATTTATAATTGTATGAGCTTTTAACATTTTTGATATAATAGTAGGATTTGTTGCGTAATAATTATTGGCTGTTACTTTGTTGTTGTTATATGGTGAAATGTAAAAAAGGAACCAGGATTAAATAAATCCCTGCATATCTCCCCACATCTCAAAAAAAAAAAAGGTGTGTGGAGAGAAGCACAACAGATAATCAGCGTTATTCAGAATATTCAGAATTCTGTACCCAAGGCACAGTTGTCGCTATTCTGTTCTTTACTACCCTTGTGTGGAACCCACAGAATCAAGAATGAAGTGTCCAGGGCCGGGCAAAGCTGGTAATAGGCCCAGGCCAGATGGGAAATGTAGTCCCCATTTAAAACTGCTCATTAAGTATTTTTAATCAGTTCTAAATACATATGAACTAGAATGATAAAGGTCATGGCAAGCACTTTTATTCAAGATGTATGTAAGACATCACGGAGTAGGCCCCCTCAAAATCATAGGCCCATGCCAACTAGCCCCACTGCCCCCCACCCCCCGCCCAGCACTGGAAGTGTCTTTGCAGAGCCATTTTGATGCCAGAGGCAGTGTCAAAATCACCCCACCAGGATGAAATGCATCAAGACAACTCATAACTTGCTGCCTTTTCATGGTATCCCCAAACCTGCCATCCAAAAATCTGCCCTATCCACTTGGAGCAGGATGGCTACCTTTTCTCCCAACGATATTTTGCTGCTCAAAGAAACCACATAGGCGTCTGCATTGGATCCTCCACAGTTCAGCCAAGCGGGCCAGAGAGGGCTGGAGGCCCCCGGCCCCCACCCCCCGCCCATATCCACTGTAGGGATCAGAGGTGCAGCCTAATCGAAGGCCATGGGGCAAAGCACTTGGAGTGGCAGTGCAACACAGATCATCAGAGCTCTTCTAGGCTAGATATTCTACTGACCAACTCTTCTTCAACACACTCACTGGTTTGGACCCTTGGCCCTGCCATAATAAACATGAATATTCAGATCAGATGTGGGCAGATGTCGGTGTTCTGGCAAAAAAAAAAAAAGTAGATCCAAGAAGCCAGACGTCTACCAATGGGAGCCAGGTACAAAATGTTCACTTGGGGGTGGAGCCAGATATAATAAGTTGGCTCAAGAGGAGGAGCCAATCGACTGGCAGCCCATGAGCCATTCACTGCCATAGCTTGTATATGCAAGTACACATCTACAGCTGAATTACTACAGATCAAGGATTCTAACAACCTGGGCAAGATCTACACTACTGCTTTAAAGCGCTTTATAACAGTTTTGACAACTGTTGGGGACCAGGACACACTGCATATGTAGTTTTCAAAACGTTTTCAAAGTGCTTTAAAGCGCTTTAAAGCAGTAGTGTAGATCCCCCCCCCCCCCCGTGGTGTGGTGTAGTGGCTAGAGTGTTGGACTGGGAGACGGAGATCCGGGTTCTAGTCCCCACTCAGCCATGGAAGCCCATTGGGTGTGACTTTGGGCCAGTCACAGACTCTCAGCCCAACCCACCCTCACAGGGTTGCTGCTGTGAGGATAAAATGGAGAGGAGGAAGATTATGTACACCACCTTGGGTTCCTTAGAGCGAAAAAGGTGGGATATAAATGCAATAATAATAACAACAACAATAATTCAAAAAGGGGGGGACTGCTTTGCTGTTGCCAAAAAATATATCTTGCTGATCTGCTGCAAGCCATCCAGAGATCTACCGGTAGATTCTGATCGATGTTCTCCCCACCTATGGGTTAAAGTGATGCCAAAAGATCAGAAGGAACATAAAGGCCCTGCCCAAGGGATCAGACCAAAGGTCCATATAGTCCAGGATCCCACAGTGGCCAACCAGATGCTTTCGAGAAGCCCCCAAGCAGGGCATCAAGGCAACAGCCCTTGCTCTCCATTGTAGCTCCCCAGCAACAGCTATTCAGCGGTATACTGTCCCTGAACTGGGAGGTTCAACATAGAAAGCAATTCCACATGTGCGTCAAAGAGGCTTGCCTTGGCAGCAGGCTAAGCCAACCCAGGAAGAAGCAAGCCTGGCCTCAGAGCCTTACCTTCTTAGCATTCTCTTTCAAGTCATGGATGAATTGAACCAGGTCCCCTGGGTTCCGGATAACTTTGAAGTGGATTTTTTTCTTGAAATCTGGAAAGAGCCAGGCAACATGCATTAGGACCCTCTTGGAGACCAGGGGCTGACAAAGATTGCCTCCCGAGAACAAGCACACACACACACACACACACACACTACACCAAGAAAAGCGGAATTCAAAAACCTGTAGAAATTACATGCAAATCTGCACACAACCGTTAGCATTACATACTTTATTCTGCTTCTGCTGATCAGTAGGAGCCTTACTCCTGCGTTAAGCTTCTGCAATTTCACCAAGCATCACCCACACATGCCTTAAGTACTAGAAACTTGCTTTGAAATTAAAAATAGCGAAGAACACAATGAAAGTACGCTGGGCGGAGATGCTCAGTGTGCCTATTTCCATGCTTACATTGTGTAATCTCAGTTATTCCAGTTCCGTGTGCATGGAATACAATGGAGCCAGAGAACGTAACATTTTGGGCTTGGACTTGAGAAACTGCTCCAATTCCAACTCACCCCTGAGTTTGCCAACTGATGTTGAGTAAGCTGCTCTATTTATTTAAAGCACTTTTACCTTGCTCTTCAGCTGAAAAGACTCTCACAGCAACTTATATATGATCAACTAAACAAGGCAGTCCATGCCTGCAGGCTTACAATATACAGGACACAACACAGAAGGAAAATAAGATGGGGAGGGAAGAGGAAAAAAGCAAACTTGTTTTTAAATGGATCCTGTTGTTTTTATACTGTTTTTTAATGTTTTGATGGTTTTTAAATTTTGTATACTTTTAATGTTTACCATTTTTAATTGTTGTAAACCGCCCAGAGAGCTTCGGCTGTGGGGCGGTATATAAATGTAATAAATAAAATAAATAAATAATAAACTCAGGCATCAATTCTTAAAGTTGGAAAGAAAAACTTATGATGACCAGCTGGAAACCAAGGAGGAGGAGCCTGATGGAGCTGGTTTTTCAGAAGGGCTGCTGGAATAGGCCTGCTTCACATCTTTCTCTGCTGTAGCTTGATGAAACAGCTGCTTCCTGGTTTGTGCACATAAAGCTCAAACACACTGTCAGCAGTAAATGTGATGCACAACCGATTCCAGGCTGTTCCCCTGAGTCATCTGGAGAACATTATTCTTGGCTCCACAGATCTTTCAGCTTCAGTTCCCTTTCTGTCAATGGGAAAGAGTCTACCTTGCTAGGACTGTCAGGAGGACTCCATTTTTTTAAAAAAGGCTATCAAACGATTAACTGTTGAAAAGAATCAGAGAGGCATATTATCACACACAAAAGGCAAAACCTGACTTTCACTGTGAGACACGCAGATTATATTTTTTTAAAAAAAGCAAGGTTCTAGTCTGTAAGACTGTAAAGAAGTGTAAAACTCCTCTGGATAATGTTTGGTGAAGTCTCAGAAACCAGAAGAGGATAATGAACAGGATTTCTAGGCTAGGAGGGTTTCATGGTCTTTGCTCCCACCCCATCACTAGCAGAAGCTGAATAAACTTTGCAAAATAAGTATATATATGCTAATAAAATTTCCAAGACTTCATTCGGATGCAACACTAAATCAGAGTTTGGAGCGACGTGAACAAGACTTGATGTGCTTCCTCCCTCTGGCCCAGCTGAGAGGAGTTGGAAGCATTTACTTCTATTTTCAACTAGTCACAGTTTGTCGTCATGACTAAGTGGGGACCAACTGTAGTTGGTCTTAACTATGGTTTATCTGAACAAGCCAAGATTACAAATCACAGTTTGAAGCTGGTTTGTTCAGGCAAACCACAGTTTGTTCCCATCTGGACATAATCACCTGGTTTGTACGTCATGCTGCAATTCCTGGATTGTTTAACCCATGAATTCTGCTGACTAGGAGAGCATGCATGTTATGCGCAAGCCATTTCTGATTTCAATTAACAACCCAGGAACACCTTGTTCCTAGGTTGTTTTGTGATGAATGAACCTGGAACCTCAGGGTTGTTTATGGGTTTATGGGTTAATTCAGAATTAACCCAACAACAAACCTTGGGCAATTGTTGGGTTAACTCTGGGTTGTTTAACCTATAAACAACCCTGAGGTTCCAGGTTCCGTGTTGTGAGGAGGGCACCGTTGGTTGCTGCTGTACTTCAGCTGGCAGGATAGATTTTCGGCAGCAATGGTTGATGGGACACTAACGGGAGGACTGAGGGGGGGGGAGAGAGTGGGGGGGATGAGTGAGTCAACTCAGCATGGACTAATAGTCAACTCAACTCTGATGATTACCCCACTGTTAACTGTTAACTACCGTGCAGCTTATACATGTTAAAAGGAGAGAAATGTACCTTGTTGAAATTAAAATTAAATTTCAGGAGACACACACACACGGCATATATAACTAGAGTCCATGTAAAGTGCTCAACTGTGAACCAATCCCTGTGAAGGGGTTGGGGAGGATGGGTTCAGCTTCAGAGTTCCAAATCCCCTTTCGGCTCATGAAAACTTTCCCCATAGAATCTTTTCGAACTGTTCTCTTTAGGTCCCACCCCACAGCACCTTTGAGCCACAGAGCTACCTGCTAGGTGATTGTCTGCTGTCTTCATGATTGGATCTTCTTCCTGCAGGAAAAGGACATAACAGGAATGGTTTGATTGAGGAACCACCACGGTGGGATTAGATGGGTAGGTTTTAGTGAGACACAAACCCTTGACCTCTGTTACTCATTTTGCCAGAAGAATTCATTATCCACGTTTTCTATAGCATTGTGCATCCTATATACAGAATATACATGCAAGCGTAGTATTGTTCAATACCTAACAGAACTCTCTATTTTGTAGATACAGAACTTTCATTCTTCACTACATGATGTACATGCACCCAGTGGTGGTTAATTATTAGCTGCGTTCCTTTGGGTTGAACCTCACCGCTCTCCATTTCTACCCTGTTCTACTTCAAAGGCATGCAGCGGATAATGTAACTTTGCACAAAAACATTAATCCACACGTCACCCTAACCCACATAACCAACTTAAACAAGGCCTAGACTTCTCCAGTGCTGCACGCTTCACTCTTGGGGGAGTGAAATTTTATGCAGCAGTGAAAAAGAACTTTCATTGTTCACTACCTTCAGAAACAGGTAGTGAAGTGGTTAAGATCAGGTATGACAACAGCCGGTTACCTTCATCTGGTCTGGCACCTGGGCTGGGTTCCCATCTCCACGAAGCACTTTTCCCCAGAAATCAGTCTCCTCACCTGGTTCAGCCTCAGTTGGAGGAGCCGGAGCTGGAGTCACTGATCAAACAGGTAATGCAAAGAGTGTTAAGTGTGAGTGAAGCAGCTGGGCATATCAACAGCAATTTATAAATATATTCTGCAGAATGTTATAGTCATAAAATTTATTTACATGTTTCTAGCTGTAAGCCTTCAAAATACTGATACTGCCCACGCATTTTGAAGTTAGATGAACTGTCGGATGTCCTAGGGGTTTTATGGGTTGAGCAAGACCTTCCAGAGCTCAGAAGTGCCTTGGCTCTCCTCACTCCCAAGACTAGCAAAAATTAGAATGACATCAGCTAAGCAGTGTCAGGGTTGGATTTTCATTGTCCAGATTTTTGAGGCAACCAGAGCTGAAGATTGCATCAGGCTAAGTCATTGCATCAGCCAGTGTCAAGGGTTAATTGACAGCTGGGGTATGGTGTGATTGATTGACTGATTCATGTGATCTGCTGAATCTGTATATAAAGAGTGTCTGTACAGTTTGTATTTTCTCTCCTGTGTGATGTATTTCTGAATGTGTTACATTTCGTGAGTATTGCCTATATGTCTTGATCCTGTAAATATCTACCTCAAAGTAAAGTTATATTCGTGTTTGCTAAACTTGCTGCAAGTGTATTATTCCTAATCCTGTGGAGCATTATTATTCCTGCTATAAAGCTAACTCAGTATCCTGGAAACATCCGCTAAAGTCTGCTATCTACAGGCTTTGCTTTCAACTGAGCTGTGTGAACCAAAGAGGAGAAGTCAGTAGCTTCTAACAGTTTTTTCCAAGCTCAGTTTGTTTGCAATCCTTGACAAACAGTTGCGTGCAAGTGTGTGCGGTTTCTGCAGCTCCCAGAATTTTATTTTTTATTGACACACAATTTGATGCATCAAGATGAGCATATATAGCCTTGAAGATATGATTCCACTATTGTTAAATTACATTTTTAGATTCCGTTGTGCCAGCTGTGTTAAACATGAGGCTTGTGAGTTTAATTAAGGTCCTTTAGCCTTTACGGATCACTAACGCAGCCCATGGCACAAAAAACAAGCCATCTTGGGGACTAGATGCTCTTCACTGTTTTTAACCTTTGTAAACCGCCCTGAGAGTTTCGGCTATGGGGAGGTATATAAACGTAATAAATAAATAAATACCAGCTATCTAACCACCACCCCATCTCCCCTAAATTAGAATAAAAGTATCAAGATCAAATATAGGAGAATGAAATGAAATGCATCTGAGTAGCGGGCATTTATTTATTGTTTTAGTGGAAAAACACTATGGACATGGTCCCCTTCTGGCCATCAACTGGGGATGGAGAATTTGGACCTCCAACCCATCACCATCACTTCAGCAGAAAACATCTGAAATGGTACTTAATATATTAGAGGCTACATACAATCAATAAGGATACATTTAAAAGAAAGAAAGAACGAACGAATAAATGAACTCCCAGGATATCCTTCCCTTGAGGGATCTCAAAAGCTTGGCTGCAAATACTATCTGAAAGTAACACATGATGTTTTTATCTGGAGAGGTATCCAATCAATAAGGACAATTAAGAGGTTGTTTCAAGCTGCAAGTTATTTCAACAGCTGTCCATGCATTCTACATTTTTCAGCGCAATTCCATTTGCCATGCATACATGTGGCATCCCAGCCATGCAATAGGTATCTCTATCGCCACCCCTGTGACAGGACGCTACTGGTGGCAAAGTCTCCAGCTTACGGGGCCATTTGCAGACAGAGTTCAAATAAAAATAGAGTGGCAATTTCCTAACCGTCGTGCGTGTTTTAGATGAAAACTCAGCCTGGAAGGATAAAAGATTATCTGTAGCTGTTAAATCAACAGCAGAAGCTGTTTATACAAGAGAACCTTAGTTTGAGGATAGCTTTCCTTGCTCCTTTACATACACTCACAACCCCAAGGATCGCCATCGAGCCCGGCATAATTTAACACAGCCTTCTCCAACCTGGCGCCCTCCAGATGTGCTAGACTATAACTCCCATCATACCTAGTCAGCATGGGGATGATGGGAGTTGCAGTCCGATACTTCTGCGGTGTGTGTGCCAAGCTGGAAAAGGCTGACTTAACATTGATATTCCGCCTTTGAAATGCAAACATTTTTTCAAGGCAGCTTCTAAAGAAAATAACACATAAATGCAACATTAAAATGGCAATTTGGCTAACTCAAGACGCAGAACACAGCCTAAAAATAAAACCTCAAAAACAATTCTTAAATTTCCCTCAGTGTTCATCAAAAGATCAGGCAACTGAAATGGTTTCAACCTGCCACTTAGCACTATATAGGGGAAGGGCCAGTTTGCACAACATGGCATGGCATCTTATTGTAGGTTAAGTAACCCATGATTTAGCTCCAAGCTGTGGAGCCACCATTTTGAATATGAAACCTCTGATTGGGGCAACCAGGTTTGCGACGTGTCCTGCGAACCCTGCCATAGTGGGTTAATTGGGGGAGAAACAACCCTCACTTAATCCAACTACTAACTGAAAGTAGTTGCTTACCTGTAACTGTGGTTCTTCAAGTGGTCATCTGTGCAGTCACACATATGGGTCTGCGCCTGCGCGGAGCCTTAGTTCGGAACTTTCTCTAATAGCAAAGAGTTTTAGACGGGAACCCCTCCCCGCACCAAGTGCCCGTCAGTCAAGGGTTCCCGCCTATCCCTCAATTCTTTAAGACCGACACAGTGATCTTACTACTAAGGGGAAATTAGCGTAAAAAACACAGGAGAACATAAGACACTAGAGGGGAAGGAGGGAGGGTTGTGTGACTGCACAGATGACCACTCAAAGAACCACAGTTACAGGTAAGCAACCTGTTCTTCCTCGTGGTCTCTGTGCATCACACATATGGGAGATTAGTAAGCTTCCACTTACTGGAGGTGGGAAGGTGTCTTATGTCAGTATTGATGAAAGGACAGCTCTGCCGAATGAGGAGTCTCTTCTGGCTCTAATGTCCAGTTTATAGTGTCGAAGAAATGTCGAAGACTGTGACCACATCGCAGCCTGGCACACTTCATGGAGAGGGACTCCCCTGTCAAAAGCCACTAAGGATGCCATTCCTCTCGTAGAAAGGGCACGCACTTGATCTGGCAGCTGTAGGCCCTGTAGTTCATAGGCCAGCTTAATTGTCCTAACAATCCAGACCGCAAGGCGTTGGGAGGAGACAGGTTGTCCCTTCTTTGGCCTTCCATAGGATAGGAACAGTCTTTGGGACCTCCGTAAATTCTATCTTTGTAAAATGCCACAGCACGGCGCACATCCAGTGAGTGTAGCGTGGTCTCCAACGGTGTTGTTGGGGTTGGGAAAAAGGCCAGAAGGACTATATCTTCATTAAGATGGAAGGTGGAGACTACTTTAGGCAAAAAATTAGGATCTGGCCGGAGAATGACTTTGTCCTTATGAAAGGATAAGTACGGAGGGTCTACTCTCCAAGCTGTGAGTTCGCTTGCCCTTCTGGCTGACATGATTGCCACCAGGAATACTACCTTCATCGTCCTCATATCGAGGCAGTAGCTAAATCTTGTCGTTTCTTCCTGTATAATATTGCCAGGATTCGACCATTTTTGTCTGTCTCTTCTGCCAAGACTCTCGTTCACACACTGGTTATCTCTCGGTTGGACTACTGCAACCTCCTTCTCTCTGGCCTCCCCTCATCTCACATCAGTCCGCTGGTCTCTGTCCACCACTCTGCCGCTAAGATCATCTTCCTGGCCCGCCGCTCTGACCATGTCACTCCGCTTCTGAAATCTCTTCATTGGCTTCCAATTCACTCCAGAATCCAATATAAACTTCTCCTGTTGACCTTCAAAGCTTTTCACGGTCTAGCTCCTGCCTATCTCTCCTCTCTCATCTCACACTATTGCCCCGCTCGGGCTCTTCGCTCCTCTGATGCCATGCTTCTCGCCTGCCCAAGGACCTCCACTTCCCTTACTCGGCTTCGTCCTTTTTCCTCTGCTGCCCCTCATGCCTGGAACGCTCTTCCAGAACACTTGAGAACTACCAACTCAATCACAGCTTTTAAAACTCAGCTAAAAACTTTTCTTTTCCCTATAGCTTTTAAACTTTGAGTTTGTTCTGACTCTATACTGTTAGCTTCACCCTACCCGGTGCCTGTTTACACTTCCCTGTGCCTGTTTGCATTCTCTTTCCCTCCTTATTGTTTACTACAACTTTATTAGATTGTAAGCCTATGCGGCAGGGTCTTGCTATTTACTGTGTGGTCTGTGCAGCACCATGTACATCGATGGTGCTATATAAATAAATAATAATAATAATAATAATAATCAAGTCTATTGTGGCCAAAGGCTCAAATGGTTTCATTGTCAAAGCCTTCAAGACCACTGATAAGCTCCAGGCCGGCACTGGGTTACGTACTGGTGGAGCAATATTCTTTACTTCTCTAAGGAAGAGTTTGACGAGGGGGTGAGAAAAGACCGTGCCCATTCCAATTGGCAGATGTTTCTCCAAAACTGCTGCAAAGTACACCTTCATAGAAGACAGTTTCAGGCCCTTATCCAGCAAAGTGTGTAGGAACCCTAACACTGTGTGAATGGTGGAAGTTACTGGGTCTTCACCCCGACTTTCGCAAATTCCGTAAATTTAGCCTTATAGGATTTGCGAGTTGAAGGCCTCTTGGCTGCCAATATGATTTCCTTGATATTCTGCGGTAAATCCTCTGTGTCTGGGATTACCACACCCTCCACGCCGTGAGCGTCAGTGTATTGACCTCTGGATGGATCAAGTGCCCTTCGTTTTGGGACAGTAAGTTCAGGATGCATGGGAGCCTGAAGTGTTGTTTGGATATCCGTACGAGGGTCGCAAACTATGGTTGTCGGGACCACCATGGTGTTATCAGGATGCAGTCCGTCCTCTCCTGCATAATCTTCGTAATGACCCTCGTGATGAGAGGGAAAGGGGGGGGGAAACGTAAAAATAGTCCATCTTCCATTCTTGGGTGAAAGCATCCCCCCTTGAGTTGGCCCCTATTCCTGCTCTGCTGCAGAAGGCAATGCTGGCAGTGTTGATTTCTGTTGCGAAGAGGTTGATGTTCGGCCTGCCCCATCTCCGAAACAGTTGGTGAAGGACTGTTCTATCGAGCTGCCACTCATGTGGGCTTAACATAGAGCGACTGAGTTGATCCGCCATGATATTGTCGATTCCTGTAATGTGGGTAGCGATGAGGGAGATGTTCCTTTGAATGCACCACTTGTATTAAGTCCATTGTCACTGTTAGCAACCGCTATGAGTGGGTTCCCCCTTGTCTGTTTATGTAGGCAACCACGGTGGTATTGTCCGTAGTAACCTGGACTAGGCATTTCCCAAGGATATGTTCGAAGGCGAGGAGAGAACGCTGCATGGCTATCAGTTCTAGACAGTTGATGTGCAGGACCTTCTCTCCCTTGCTCCAGAGGCCTTGAATTGAGAATTGCTTGCAGTGGCCTCCCCATCCCGAAAGTGATGCATCGGTTGTCACCGTTATAGAAGGACTCGGGGGCGTGAACGGCAACCCTTTTAGGAGATTTTGAGTGTCTATCCCTGAGGGATTGTTTGACCGATTCCGGAAGGCAGACTCGAACTCGGTGAGCACTGGAAGTAAGCTCGAAGGCTCGTAGGAACCATATTTGCAAAGGGCGCATTCTGAGCCTTGCCCATCTGACTACCATGATGGTAGCTGCCATGAGCCCAAGCAGTCTCTGGACTGATATTGCTTTTACTGATCTCTGTTGTGAGATCTTCTGGGCTAGGGAAGAAATCACTTCTGCCCTGTTGTTTGGCAGGAATGCTCTCGCTACTTTGGAGTTTAGCACCGACCCTATAAACTTTATTACTTGTGAGGGAATCAGACAAGACTTTTCCATATTGACATATAGGCCTAGGTCCCTTGTCAGATGAAACACTGTATTCATGTCCTTGAACAGTTGACTCTCCGTGGGCACCACTACCGGCCAGTCATCCAGGTAAGGATGGATCTGGATGCCCTGTAGTCGCAGTTCTGCACATATCACTGCTACAACACCCTGGGCGCCGTGGAGAGACCGAACGGGAGGACCGTGAACTGAAATATGTCTGCGCCTGATCGAAATGTGAAAATAGGCATCTCTTAGGTCTAAGGATGCGAACCAGTCGCCTCTCTGTAAGAGGGGCAAAATCTCTTGCAGGGTTGTCATACGAAACTTCCTTGGAGAAATAAACGTATTTAAATTTATTTATTTATTTATTTATTTATTTATTTATTTAATTACATTTATATACCGCCCCACAGCCGAAGCTCTCTGAAGCTCTCAAAAATTTTTTGAGATCTAGGATAGGACGAAGACCTCCGTCCGATTTCGGGATCGTGAAATAACGGGAGAGAAAGCCCACCCAAGCCCGATGCAGAGGCACCCTGATAACCGCTCCTTTGCTCATCAGGGAAGTTATTTCTTGGGAAATGATCTTGGATGGAGGTGTTACTACAACGCCCGAAAAAGGAGGGAGATCCTTGAACTCTATGTGGTATCCCTTTTGAATTATGGATAAGACCCATTTGTCTGACGTTATGGAGTCCCATCTCGGAAGAAAAGCCTGTAGACGGTTGCCAAATATGGGAGGGGTGTGTGTTGCGCTATGATCCCCATGTAACAGTCAAAGGTGCCTTCTTATTGCTCTCCTTGTTTGTCTTGCAATTTCTTTGGTGAAATGGGGTGTACTGCTTCTTCTGCATGAAGGCATTTTGTTGACGCTGGGGTTTGTCCGAAGATTGACGGGTTTGGTAGAATGGTTGGGGGTTCCAGCGACGCTGTCGGTATCGAAAGTTTTGTTGAGGAGAGTACTGGTGACCTATCCCCATCTTGCGTGCAGTAAGCCTAGCCTTTTGCACGGACTCCATGTCCTCATCAGTACCGGCATTGAATAATCCAATGCCATCAAAGGCGAAGTCCTCTATACGAGATCTAGCCTCTTGGGTGAGACCCGCAGACCGCAACCAAGCATACCTCTTGAGTGCCACTGCTCCAACCATAAGCTTTGTATCACAATCTGTCTGGTGCCTTGCTGTGTTAATTTGCTGTCTAGATAACGCCAGTGCTTCCGCTTGAAAAACCCTCACCAGCTCCCTCCTGTCCTCTGGTAGGTAGTCGCAGAGGGAGTTGATCTTTTCCCATAGAAACAGCTGGTATCTTGACATAGTCGCTTGATAATTAGCAACCTTAAGCCCCAATGCTGCTGTCAAATATTGCCTCCTGCCCATTAAGTCCAATCTTCTGCCCTCTCTGTCAGTAGGCGCTGAATGGATCTTTTGAGAGCGGCTTTGGGAGGACTCTACTATTATGGAGTTCGGTGGAGGATGGGAAAACAAGAATGCCACATCTTTCTCCTGTACTTTATACATGGACTCCAAGCACTTCGAGGTAGGAACCATGAAGGCTGGGGCTTCCCACATTTGTTGAACCGTTTCTAGGAGTTTAGGTAGATAAGGGATGGCCACCAGTATGGATGCATCAGTGCAAACTGCATCAAAAACCGGGTCCTTAATTGTCTGTACTGGCTGTTGCATTTCCAGTCCCAGGGATTGGGCCATTCTTTGAATCTGATCCGAAAAATGGCCCAAATCTTCCGAAGGCGATGCGGTCTCCTTAGACTCCCACCAGCGCATCCGGGGAAGGCACTGACGGTGCTGGGGAAGGCGATAACACTGAGTCGGAGCAGTAGTCTTCCCTATCTGATTCCCTAGAAGGGGGACGCTGTAAGGGATGGCTCAAAGAACAGTCCCCACTTTGACCCTGCTCAGGCCGGTGTTCCTGGGCTCGAAGGGGCTCTAACTGTGGTGCCTGGGAAGGAATCCACTGATGTGGAGACACTATTCGGTCCTGAGGAACCGACACGGTTGCTGAGGGGATGTCCCTATTCCTGGGAGGGGAATCTCGAGAACCCGACCAGTCTATTCCTAGAAGTTAGACCTCCCAAACATCATGTACGATAGAAATACTGTTCCTCTTCCTGCCTGGATCTGTAATTATCGTAGTGATGATGTCTGTGGGGGGCGGACTGCTGAGAACCCCAATTCCAATCCAAGAGGGGAGATCTAGAGCTGTAGCGATAGTAATCTCTGCCGTCCCTGCGTCCATCTCGGCTGGAGGAATCTGAACCTGGTGATAGAGCCCTATAGAGAGGCTCCTCATGGCACCTAGGGTCATCACAGCACCTTCTGCAGCTGTAATCAGAATGGCGCATAGGACTCCGCCTCTACATGAACCCCGTATAGGTAGCGCAGTTAAGATAGTCGGTACGGAGGGTTGCATCGATACTGAGTCACCAGGAGCAAGGCAGGAGATGAACTCTCAGCCGTCAGCTGTGCCGTTTTTTTCTTTTTCTCCTGGCCCTTTGATCTGGATTCCGGCTGTTTAGCCTTTTTCGATAGCCTTTTTGCAGTTGCCAAAGCCGTAGATCTCCCTGGAGTTGGGGGATCGAAACGGGCCGGTTGGCTAGGCCTCTCGGGCGACAACGCCATTATCAGCCAACAGCTTGAAGAGCCCTTTTCCAAAGTTCAGCTCTTAACCTGTCTGCCCGGTTCTTCCTGGCTTGTCTCATAAGAGATTGGCAGTGAGGGCAAGTCTGTGTATTGTGTTCTTCCCCCAGGCAGAATAATCACAGGTTGTGACCATTGAATATGAATAGAACAAAAGAAACAAAAGAAAGGAAATAAAACTCTTAGCTAAAGTCCTAGAGGAAAGATCAATCACTGAGAAGTTCTTTCACGAGGCTCGCACTGTGGCGGTTAAAAAAGAACTGAGGGATAGGCGGGAACCCTTGACTGACGGACACTTGGTGGGGGGAGGGGTTCCCGCCTAAAACTCTTTAGCTAGAAAGTTCCGAACTAAGGCTCAGCGCAGGTGCAGACCCATATGTGTCATGCACAGAGACCACGAAGAAGTAGTGTGGGTTGTTTAACCCTCAATTAACCCGGAATTCGCATGACACACTGCAACCCCTGATTGCAGGTTACATATTCAAAATAGCAGCTGCACACACCCCATTCACACTGTGACTAATCATGGGTTAATTAATCCACAATAACCCACCATGTGATGTGAACTGGCTCAACACGTCAGGCAAATGTCTCTAGTACTGCGTCCAGTTCTGGGCACCACACTTTAAGAAGATGCAGATAAGCTGGAGTGCGTTCAAAGGAGGGCAACGAGGATGATCAGGAGTCTGGAAACAAAGCCCTATGAGGACAGACTGAAAGAACTGGGTACGTTTAGCCTGGAGAAGAGAAGACTGAGGGGAGATATGATAACACTCTTCAAGTACTTGAAAGGTAGGGCCAGGATCTCTTCTCAGTCATCTCAGGGTGCGGGACACGGAATATTGGGCTCAAGTTACAGGAAGCCAGATTCCGGCTGGACATCAGGAAAAACTTCCTGACAGTTAGAGCAGTACACAATGGAACCAATTGCCTAGGGAGGTAGTGGGCTCTCCCACACTAGAGGCATTCAAGAGGCAGCTGGACAGCCATCTACTAACTGAATTCTTGCACTTGTTGGACTCAATGGCCTTATAGGTCCCTTCCAACTCTACTAGTCTATGGTTCTATGCTCACTTAAATCTGTTTCAAGTTCCTGGCAATTACCTCATCCTGAACACCCAAGCTAGATTTTAGTAACATCTTTGTGAGGCTGTTCTTGTCTCTCTAAACCTGTTGCCCTCAAGTTGTTTTGGACTACAACTCCCATTATCCCTGACCACTGGCCATGTTACTTGGGGCTGGAGGGAGTTGCTGGCAACACTCCTGGAAGGCACCAGGTTAGGGAAAGGAAGTGGCAGCCTACCATTTCCATCTGAATCCTGGACAGCAGGGCTGGAATCTTGGTCATTCCACAGCCGTGTGTCTAGAGTCTTCAGCTCCTCGGAGATCTCCTCCACTTTGCGCTTGGTGTCAGCTGCAAAACATTTCGTGTAAGTATTAGAAATAGACATGCATTAGAAATGGGATTGTCCACAGAGGCAAAGTAATCTGGAATTCTATGCCAAGAACCCCACCATCCTTGCAGTCAGAAAACCCAGGAATCTTGTCCGAAAGAGAATGGTATATATATTCTTGGAAATAAACAAATGAAAGGCACTGGGTTCTGTTTGCTGCCTATTACTGGATTTGCCATGTCCTTACCAACATCGGAGGCAGGCAAGAGAAGGAGCGGCCATGGCGGGGGAAATGTTAAGCAGGCCACTTTTCCCCCTGTAGACAGTCCACTCATGTTATGTGGCAGGGCCTAAGCAGCACAGACAAAATAAGAGAGCCTGTTTGCTGGTACATCACCTGTCTTAGGGAAGTCCAACAAACTTTGTTCATCCCCAAGGGGCGTAAACTCACATTCTACACACTCTATAGGACTATGCAAGTTTATTTTCTTCCTCTGAGTTCCTCAGGTCAGCATACACAGTAGCATCCCCCACCCCCACCCAATACAACCCTGTGAGGTAGTTTGGGCTAGTCTCCAATACTAAGGACACACAGTGACCTCCTTGGCTAAGTGGGAATTTGAACCTGGATCCAATATGCTCATCGCTACCCCACACTGGCCTGCCACTCTATTCTCCCTGCTGCTGTGGGTGGAGGCTAGGAGTGAGCACCCCTTCCCACCATATGCTTTACTGAGGTCGAAGGCCTTGGCAGTGGTGCACCTCAGCAGTGCTTTATCCCCCTTCGCAGGGCAATCCCAATGAGAAACCCACAGATCCAGGGTTTTAATCTTAGCCAAGAGTGCACTGCAAGGGCTCCCACCCATTCCTTCTCTATGAGATGTACTTACACACTTGCGCCTTGACATATTCCACATACTCAGCAGGGCTCAGGGCCGGGTGACAGCGGATGGTCTGAGGGGTGGCAGTAGAGGGCGGCCGCAAAAAGGGGTGGTGGCAGATGCGGGTGGTGTGGACGGTCAGCACATAGGAGCAGGACTGGGGCTCGTCAACGCGGGCGATGTAGTCACCGGAACCTTCCTCACACAAAAACTGGAATCAAGATACGAGGAGGTTTGTGAAACTGCCTTAGAGGGGCTCAGACCATTGGTCCAACTAGCCTACTGTGGCCTCTTCCAGCCTTCCCCCACCTGGTATAGTTCTGATGCTTTGGACTTCAGCTCCCATCAGCCCTAGCCAGCATAGCCAATGGTGCGGGATCATGGGAGTTGTAGGCCAAAGCAGCTGGAGGGCTCAACGTTGCCCACCCGTGCTCTACAGACACTGGCAGCTTTGCACCATCACGCAACAAGGGACATTGCTCTGGTTCCATGAATGGAGCCTTCCACTTCCATAGCTTTGTGGGGGGAGACTAGGCACTTTTCATCTCAGCTGATGACTTATTTATTTATTTATTTATTTATTTAATTACATTTATATACCACCCCACAGCCGAAGCTCTCTGGGTGGTTTACAACAATTAAAAATAGTAAACATTAAAAGTATACAATTTTTTTTAAAAAAAAACACACACACACATAAAAACAATATAAAAACAGTATCCATTTAAAATGGACTTCCTTACCCTGACTTCAGCCTCCCTGGGCTTCCCGTTCAGGTTACACTTGGATCCATTGACATAGGTTTGGCTGTGGTAACGCTTCAGCTTGTGCTGCTTCGAAGCCTGTGAACAGGGGAAAACCAGAGGAGCTCTCAAGACGGCACGTCTTACGTTTCACAGCTTTTACTGCATTTTCATCCCTCCTCTTAAGCAGCAGATGAAGGCAAATTTGTTCAGAGCTGATGCAAAGAAGGGTTTATTTTATTTATTTATTTATTTATTTAAGGATTTTTATGCCGCCATTCAGCCAAAAAAGGCTCTCATGGTGGCTTACAAAGGTATTTCTTGACAGTCCCTGCCCACAGGCTTACAATCTAAAAGACATGACACAAAAGGAAAGGGGATTGGGAGGGAGGAGGAGGAGGAGGGGGGAGGAAAGGAAAGCAAACTCAGGCACTACAATCTTAGTTGGAAAGTTCAGCAGTTACAGTTGGTAGCAGGAGGGAGGGGGCTCTCAGCTGGAGCTGGACCCAGGCATGGTGGAGAGGTGCCTGGCTGCTCACTGGTGGCCTCTCCAGAGACAGTTGGTAGCAGGAGGGAGGGGGCTCTGAGCTGGAGCTGGACCCAGGCACGGTGGAGAGGTGCCTGGCTGCTGCTTCCTCCCTCACTGGTGGCCTCTGCAGTGACAGTTGGTAGCAGGAGGGAGGGGGCTCTGAGCTGGAGCTGGACCCAGGCACGGTGGAGAGGTGCCCGGCTGCTGCTTCCTCCCTCACTGGTGGCCTCTGCAGTGACAGTTGGTAGCAGGAGGGAGGGGGCTCTGAGCTGGAGCTGGACCCAGGCACGGTGGAGAGGTGCCTGGCTGCTGCTTCCTCCCTCACTGGTGGCCTCTCCAGAGACAGTTGGTAGCAGGAGGGAGGGGGCTCTCAGCTGGAGCTGGACCCAGGCACGGTGGAGAGGTGCCCGGCTGCTGCTTCCTCCCTCACTGGTGGCCTCTGCAGTGACAGTTGGTAGCAGGAGGGAGGGGGCTCTGAGCTGGAGCTGGACCCAGGCACGGTGGAGAGGTGCCTGGCTGCTGCTTCCTCCCTCACTGGTGGCCTCTGCAGAGACAGTTGGTAGCAGGAGGGAGGGGGCTCTGAGCTGGAGCTGGACCCAGGCACGGTGGAGAGGGGCCTGGCTGCTGCTTCCTCCCTCACTGGTGGCCTCTGCAGAGACAGTTGGTAGCAGGAGGGAGGGGGCTCTGAGCTGGAGCTGGACCCAGGCACGGTGGAGAGGTGCCTGGCTGCTGCTTCCTCCCTCACTGGTGGCCTCTGCAGAGACAGTTGACAGCAGGAGGGAGGGGGCTCTCAGCTGGAGCTGGACCCAGGCACGGTGGAGAGGTGCCCGGCTGCTGCTTCCTCCCTCACTGGTGGCCTCTGCAGTGACAGTTGGTAGCAGGAGGGAGGGGGCTCTGAGCTGGAGCTGGACCCAGGCACGGTGGAGAGGTGCCTGGCTGCTGCTTCCTCCCTCACTGGTGGCCTCTGCAGTGACAGTTGGTAGCAGGAGGGAGGGGGCTCTGAGCTGGAGCTGGACCCAGGCACGGTGGAGAGGGGCCTGGCTGCTGCTTCCTCCCTCACTGGTGGCCTCTGCAGTGACAGTTGGTAGCAGGAGGGAGGGGGCTCTGAGCTGGAGCTGGACCCAGGCACGGTGGAGAGGTGCCTGGCTGCTGCTTCCTCCCTCACTGGTGGCCTCTGCAGGGTTTGCACTGGGACAGCTGCAGTTTTATCTCCAGCAAAGTGTGGAGACATAGCTATTACCACCACCCTGGAATTATCCAAGGACAACAGCAGCAAGCACACTGCCAATAGGGGATGGGGGCAGGGGAAGAGAAAAGAAGGAACAACCCAGAAGCACTATGCAAACAGCTAAAAAAACAAGACCAGGGGCAATTCTTTGGGGAGCAAGTCAAGCTCTGAAGGCCATCTCCCCCTTTTCTTTAAAGAAGCTTCTGAGCAATGCCAGGAGGAAACCTCCAGCCAAAGTGCTCCCCCATCCATGGGGCAGAAACTACCCAGACCCTAATTAATGTCTTAGTCAAAGGAGAGGGAAAAATCAACAAGGAAAACCGCTCTGCTCCATGAGACTCTAAGCTAGGTATACAGATCTCTGTCTTAAGTTTTATTTATTTATCTAATTTCAGATAATATATGCCTTTCAACACTGCAGCTTTCAAAGATAAGTACTAATAGAAATTCTGTAGTGAGCAAAAATTCTGTATTGAGGAAATGATAAAAAATCCTCAAATGTAAACGACCTTAAAGTAAGCCAGTTAAAGTAAAAATACAATTTCAAATATCTAGCTGTAACAAATGCCGTAAAATCTTTTTAATTAAGAGCCGATGTTGTTGTCGTTGTTGATAATAATGTTATTATTTTTATTATTACTGTGGTGATGGTGATGATGGATGGCAGCTAGCCCACGCTGCACAAACTCCATATTCAGGTCTATTTTAGGGATTTTAGGGTACTTTCAGGTCAAAAAAAGGGACCAAAATAGGGACCTCATAAAAAGTATGGAAACAACAAAAACGTCACTCAAAAGAATGTTGTTGTTTTTAAAAAAACCTACCACTAAGCCGGTTAAGGTCAAACCAAAAAACTTATTTTAAAACCCTTTTCAATGCATATTAACTCTTTAAGTTCAATTTTTAGCTTGTCTTTTAACTTTAACTCAACTTTTAAGTTCATCGATTATTTTAGCCATATTAAATTACCAAAAATAAGTTTTTTTTAATAATGTATGTAATTTTTTTTATGATTTTCAGTAGGCATGTGCTCCGCTCCGATTAGAATCAGAAGCAAATTGGCCTGCTCCGCCTTGCCCAGAGGCGGAGTAGAAGCGGACCGTGGACCCCTAGAAGCAAGGCGAAGAGAAGCGGCCATTTTCGGAGCGATCCTCTTTCCGCGGACCGCTCCGATCGCCATTTTGAAACATTTCGCCCATAGGATTGCATTGCGGAAAAGAATAGGGGATAACTGTGTTGTTTTTGAAGCTATCGTTCTGAAAATTCTTGTGCTTAGAGAGTCGTGGATGGGGGTCATTTTGAGCCTACTCTCAGCTCTCTGCGTGCTGCGGTTCGCTTGCTAGAATTTTTTTAAAAATCGGGTAAACAAAGAGGGACAGTGGGTAAACCGGTGGTTTTTTTTTTTTTAAGCGATGACAGGCACATTCAACTCCCAATCCTGATGAGAATTGATCACCTCATGAAGCATCCTCCAATCCCAGCGTTCGAGGGGGGGACTAAGGCAGAGGCACCCTCAGAGCTTTGAGCTCTTAGCGTCTTGTGGGTTTTGGCGTTCGTGGGGAGAGGAGCTAGTTAGGTGGTGCTGCTGTTGTGTTTGGAGATAGATTTAGGATTTAGCTTGGCGTGTGTGTGTGTGTGTGTGTTTGTTTGCTTCTTTCTGACTTTTTGCTTAGTTTGCTCTGTGTTTTTCCCTTACTTTGATTTAATATAAACTTTATTTTTAAATTTTGGAGTGTTTGTTTGTTTAGTTGTCCCCCCCCTTCCCTCTCTTAAAGCCTGACTGTGTTTCATCTTCCTTCTTCCTTCTATATACAAAAAAAAATACAAAAAAATAACCCCCAAAAATTATTCTCTATTTCTTCTCTCTGTTACTTGGACTGTGTATGTGACTGTGTTTTTGTGTGAGTGTGCTGTGTGCACTGTTTGTGAAGTGCAACAGCCACAGATTGAGCATTTCAAATCCTGCTTGGGCAAAGCATACACACACTTCTTCTCCCATTTCCCTACATACAGTAATATTCTTATACATATTATTATATTCTTATACATATCATTATTAGTATTAGTATAATACATATTATTATTAGTATTACTATATTCTTATACATATTATTATTAGTATTAGTATAATATCATCATGAGAAGAGGGAGCAGGCGCATGTCTGTGGCGGGGCGTGCTAAAAGCAGTGGTCAAGGCAAGGCTCAGGCTGGCACCAGTAAGCAGGCTGCCTCTCCTGCTGTGAAAATCAAACGGGCAACTCCTTGGCTGGCTGCTCCGCAACAGAAGCAGGACAAGCAGCAGGCTTCTGCAACTTGCGCCCGTTATTCTCTTTCTGAGGGTGGGAATGGGAAAAGTGCCCCTTTGCAAGAGGCAGGTGGCAGCAGTGCCATTAGAGGAGGAGGAGTATCCCCAACTCCTTCATTATCGTTTGAGCCCACGAGCCCGCTGATGGACCTGTCTCCAGACCTCCTAGACGAAGTCCTCAGCACAGCGGAGGGGCAGGAGGAGGAGGAGGCGGTGGTCCTCCAGGATGTGGGGGCTGAGGAGGAGCAGCAGCAGGCCGAGGCTCTCTCCCCAGTCTCATCTCACACCTCTTCCGCTGCCACCCCTGTTTCTGTGGCAACACCAGAGAGCTCAGGCGGGCAATTGGTGGTGTCACCATGGAAGTGAAAGACAAGCGTAGTGTGGGACCACTTTGAGGTGGGAGCGGATCCCCGCTTTGCTGTCTGTCGCCACTGCAAACTCAGCCTAAGCAGGGGTTCATCTACAGGGCATTATGGAACCAGCAGCATGAAGATGCATCTTCAGAGGCAGCATCAGTCGGTCTTGCTGGGGAAAGAGGCGGGCAAGGCGACTGGTTCCAGGGGAAAGCCGAAGGCTGCTGCTGCTGCTGCTGGCACTGCCACTCTAAGCTCTCCATCTCCCATCCCCACAAGGGTTAGGCAGGCAACCCTGCCGGAAATGGGGTGGGGGAAGTATGGACCCACAAGATGGCGTTTTCCAACGCCCACCCAGATCACCACTTGCATCGGTGAGATGGTGGCGTTGGACGACCAGCCATTCAGCCTCGTCGACAACGCAGGCTTCAAGAGGCTGATGGCGCTTGTGGTTCCATACTATAAGCTGCCGTGTCGCACCACCCTTAGCAGGCGAGTGGTGCCTTCCCTGTACCGTTCCTGCAGGGAGTTAGTGCTGGGTTGTCTGTGCCAGGCAGAGGCACAGATGGTGCACTTCACCTCGGACATTTGGTCCAGCGAGGGCGGAGTGCACGCTTACCTGTCCCTGACGGCTCACTGGTGGGCAGCCGTGGGGCAGGAAGCATCCAGCACCATGATACCTCATGGACGTATACACACGCACACCAAGTTTCAAGGCAATCCCATCATCCCCTGATTTTTGGGGAATTTTTGAAAATCGGGCACCCCATTCACACCCCTTTCGATAGCTCCGTCAATTTGCATGTTAGAAACCTCAAACTCGGCACCATGAAAGCTTATCCATGTGTCCACATGGACGTCCAGACTCAAGGCAATCCCATCATCCCCTGATTTTTGGCGGGGCTCTAACCTCTAACGCACCACCCATAACCCCAATTCATACCCCTTTCGATAGCTCTGTCAATTTGCACGTTAGAAACCTCAAACTCGCCACCATGAAAGCTTACCCATGTGTCCACATGGACACCAAGTTTCAAGCCAATCCCATCATCCCCTGATGTTAGGGGAAGTTTTGAAAATCGGACACTCCAGTATCTCAGGGATTTAAAGTTGCAATGCAGACAGCTCAATGGGGCCAGTTCAAAGGAAATCCCAACATGCCATGAGATAACCCTAAATCTTCTTCCACACTTGAAAAATGGATTTTTGAACTTGATAAAGTCTAAGTGAGCGCAGGAAGGACTTCTCCCCTGAGTCAAAGCAAGACAGCAACCAGCACTAGAGGGACTGGCAAGGAGGGCTACTGCTGGGCCCTCTTCCATACGCAAGTGATGGACCAGTCCCACATGGCAGGGGAGATTACGGAGGCCATGAACCGCATGGTGGATGGGTGGCTAGCTGGGCAGAAGCTCACCCGCGGTTACATGGTCACAGATGGGGGAGCCAACATGGTGAAGGCGGTGTGCGACGGCGGATTCGAGGGCGTTCGCTGCATCGCGCACGTCTTGAACTTGGTGGTGAGGGATGGCCTTAGGATGGGCAGCAAGGCCAACCTCGGTCCCCTGGCCGGTATCCGTAACCTCCTGGAGAGCTGCAGAAAGGTGGCAGGGCATTTCCACCACAGCGTCAAGGGCAGTCGATTGCTGCAGGAGAAGCAGGAGGAGTTGAATCTCCCGCAGCACAGGCTAGTGCAAGACGTGGTGACACGCTGGAACTCCACCTACCTGATGCTGGAGCGGATGGTGGAGCAACAGCGTGCCATCCACGACTTGTTCAGGGTCAGGGACATGGGCGTCCACCCAGCCCTGGGCAAGCAGCAGTGGGACGCCATGTCCCAGCTGGTGGCGGTCCTCAAGCCGTTCCTTGAGGCCACCGAGACCCTGAGCACTAGCTCTGCCCTCCTCAGCCAGGTGATTCCTGTATGCAGGCGTCTCCAGAAACAGATGGGCGAGTTTCTGGAGTACAAGGATCCCGTCACCGGCAGGCGCTTCGAGCCCGAGGTACGCGAAGCGGTGACTAGGCTGAGGGACGGCCTGACGCGGAGGCTGGAGCCCATCCAAACAGACAGGGTCTACATGTTGGCAGCCATGTGCGACCCTCGTGTGAAGGATGGGCTTTGTGGGCCAAATAGCAGGCAGCACTGGGTGGAAATGCTGGTGGGTGAAGTGCGGGCGGCACGGGCCAAGAGGGTGGGGCAGAGTGAGGCAGAGGAGCAGGTCACCACTCCCCGCAGCGGCAGCAGCAGCAGCACCAGCTAATTTTCAGTATAATTTTTTAGGCAAGTTGCAGCAATTCAGGCCCGATGTCTTTAAAAATGGGTAAGTTTCAACCTTTCGTCCCGGGTACGACGTTAAAGTGCGTCTTCAGGGCCCTTTCCCCTTGTTAAGTTTTTATTATTTTTATTTTGCCCTGGGGCCTTTTCCTCTTTGGTTGGCGTTTCTTCCATTCCTTGTGGTATCTGTACCTTTCTTGTTTCCTGTAGGTCTCCCTTAACCACTTCTTGTGTTTTTTCCATCCCGAGACTGTTAGGTTATTGAAGGGTTAAGATTATTTATTTATTTATTAAATTTATATACCGCCCCATAGCTGAAGCTCTCTGGGCGGTTTGTTGTTATAGGTGCTTGGAGAAGATACCAAAAAAAGTAGGTCAAAAGTTTAACTTTGTTAAATGGGGAAGTGCCGTCCTAGTAAAAGATTGGTTGCTACAAAAGGATTCGATTGGACATCAAATCGGGACATGGGCAAAAATTATAAATGACACTGAATTGTTATGTATTGTTTGTGACACTAAAATAAACGTTACCAAAGGTTTTGAAAAAATTAGTCAACATGTTGCCACAAGACAACATTAAAAAAACTGTGAAACAAAACGTTGTACCCGGGACGAAAGGTTGAAACTTACCAATTTTTAAAGACATCAGGCCCAAATTGCTGCAACTTGCCTAAAACATTATACTGAAAAACATAAAAATTTACATAAATTATTCAAAAAAAAATCATATACCCATTTTTAGGGACTTTAGGGACCTAGGATTAAAAAAAGGGGAGTTTTAGGGACTTTAGGGACCAAGTATGAGCCCTGGAAGCGTAGCTATGATGTTCCACTTTACTGATTTCATGATAGTTCAGTGTGTGATATCAAAGTGAAATCCACTTTACTGATTTCATGATAGTTCAGTCTCCCTCTCTCAAGGAGGTAAATGCCTCCTTGAGAGAGGGAGTGGTGCCGGCCTCTTTAAAAGAGGCGGTAATCAGACCACTCCTAAAAAAGCCAAACCTGGACCAGGAAGATGCTAAAAACTACAGGCCGGTGACAAACATCCCCTTCCTGGGCAAGGTGCTTGAGCGGGTGGTTGCAGGACAACTCCAGGCTCTCTTGAATGAAATGGATTTATTGATTTATTGATTTATTACATTTTTATACCGCCCAATAGCCGAAGCTCTCTGGGCGGTTCACAAAAATTAAAACCACAAAAAACATCCAACAGGTTAAAAACACAATTACGAAAATTATCTAGATCCACTTCAATCGGGTTTCAGGCCTGGTTTTGGAACGGAAACTGCCTTGGTCGCCCTTGTGGGATGACCTCTGCCGGGAGAGAGACAGGGGGAGTGCGACCCTGTTGGTTCTCCTGGACCTCTCAGCGGCTTTCGATACTATCGACCATGGTATCCTTCTGGATAGGCTGTCTCAGCTGGGGGTTGGAGGTACTGCGTTGCAGTGGTTCCGCTCCTACTTGGATGGCTGATTCCAGAAGGTGGTGCTGGGGGATTATTGCTCTGTGCCGTGGCTCCTAAGCCATGGGGTTCCGCAGGGCTCTATCTTATCCCCTATGCTGTTTAACATTTACATGAAGCCGCTGGGGGAGGTTACCCGGAGATGTGGACTGAAGTGTCACCAATATGTGGATGATACCCAGCTCTACCTTTCCTTTTCATCAAACCCAGGGGAGGCAGTGGCTGTTCTGAACCAGTGCCTGGGCACGGTAATGGACTGGATGCGAGCTAACAAACTGAGACTCAATCCAGACAAGACGGAGATACTGTTAGCGGGTGGTTCATCTGTCTGGCGAGGTGATGTTTACCCAGTCTTGGATGGAGTTGCACTCTCCCTAAAGGATCGGGTCTGTAGTTTGGGGGTGCTGTCACTTGAGGCACAGGTGAACTCAGTGGCAAAGAGCACCTTTTATCAGCTCAGGCTGATATACCAACTACGCCCTTATCTGGATAGAGATAGCCTAGCTACAGTTATCCATGCTCTGATAACCTCTCGTTTGGATTACTGCAATGCGTTATACATGGGGCTGCCTTTGAAAACGGTCCGGAAACTTCAGCTGGTACAAAACAGGGCAGCCCGCCTACTAACAGGGACTGGCCAATGAGATCATATCATGCCAGTCCTTCTACAACTTCATTGGCTGCCAGTCCAGGTCTGGGCCCGATTCAAAGTGCTGGTATTAACATTCAAAGCCCTAAACAGCTTAGGGCCAAGTTATTTGAAGGAACGCCTCCTCCCATATGTGCCTGCCTGAACCTTAAGATCATCCACAGGGGTCCTTCTCCATGAGCCCCTGCCGAAGGAAGTGAGGGCTTTCTAGGAGGAGGGCTTTCTCTGCTGTGGCATCCCAGCTGTGGAACGAGCTCCCCAGAGAGGTTCGCTTGGCGCCTACATTGTTTTCTTTTCTTCGCCAGCTGAAGACATTTTTATTTTCTCAGTATTTTAACACCTAATTTAACTTAAATTTAAACTCTGCTGTTTTAATCTCATATTTTAACCTATATCAATTTTTGCTGTGTGGTTTTATCCTGGTCGTGCTTTTTATATTGTATTTTGTATTTGTGTTTTTAAATTGTTGGCTGTTTTATTATGCTCTTCATGGTTTTAATTTTTGTGAACCGCCCAGAGAGCTTCAGCTATTGGGCGGTATAGAAATGAAATAAAATATATAAATAAATAAATAAAGTATTTGACCTTAGGGTTTTAGACTGCAGCAAGGGGACAGAGGAAAGAAGGGCCTGTTCAGAAAAGGAAGTGAAACTTCTCAGAATAACTCAAGAGTTGCAGTTGGAGAGGGAAGGAGAGCTACCAGTGACTTAGTAGTGAGTATCAAGCATAGGGACAGCCAGTCAAGCACTTTCTCATTGCATGAAGAGCTCAATGTCTGGGGAACACCTACCTTTGCCGTTTCATTATCCCAGTCAAATGCAGACTGGTAATAGCCAAGGTACAGGATATCCCCTTTGATTTCAGATTCTGGGAAACAAACCCAAGAGATGCAAATGTCAGTAAACAAATTGAAAGTAAAAAAGGAAATGAAGACACCCTAGCTGAGGAAGCTGAGGAAGACATCTGCCTGAGCTGTATCATCAGCTCAAAACTCAGACTACTCGTCTGGCTACAATGACTACCACACAAACGCATACACCTTAAAAGCTTTATTCAGGCAGATGACTGAAGCAAATCAGTTGAAAGAAACAGAGGTCCAATTTCACCACAAGTTCCCTGAGGAAGTTTAGAGAGCACTAAAACCCCCAAATACAGAAAGAACCGTGGGAAATTAAGAGGCCTTTTTTTTTAGTATGCATCAAGTCTGCGATTCTAGTTTAGAAACTAACCCAATTAAGAAATGGATGGGGAAAATAAAGGACCAAGTGAAAAGTTTCAGTTCTGCATACTGATGCAAAAGGAGTAGTGCAGCGAATGACTCCCTCTTGCCTGCCTCACCCCAGGAATCTGGGAATACAGGATCCTCCTCTGGTTAGTTAAAAAGGAGCGAGATGGGCCTTTCCTGGTTTGCCATCAGGAATTACTTAAGTCAGGGGTGCAGAACCTCTTTCAGCTCAATTCCATTTCAGCGAAGCTTTCAGGGCCACATTTTAGTGGTGGGTGGAGCAAAAGGGGCAGGGCGAACCCCTGAAATACCAGCATATTTTAGCTTACACAGGCCCTCCCTCGCCTCTCCTCCCGGTCTGCACGCCGCAGCTGAGAAGGCGTGAGCCAGACCTGGGCAACCTGCTATCCATCTATAACCACTCGAGGAGGACTTACTGAATCGTCGCTGTGCTTGCTACGAAGCAAACATGTGAAATAAAGGCAACGCTCTTAAAGCAAGAGAAACCTTTTACAGATGGAACACCATCCCCTTAAAGCTAGACCAGGTAGGCGGGCGACCAAACAACAAACCATTTAGGGGTTTAAAATTTATATTTGTTGTATTTTATGGTTTTTAATTGTGCACTGCCCAGAGAGCTTCAGCTGATGGGCAGTATACAAATGTAATAAATAAATAAATAAAGGGGAAGACAGTACCTTCCATGTGGTATTGCTGGATGTGCTTCCCATAGCAGAACTCGTACGTCCACCAGTCCTTCGTCTGAGAGAAAAGGGAGACGTTAAAGCCTGGGGTGTCTGGTTGAAGTAAAACCCTGTTAAGTCCCCTCCTGCACTTAGAATTCTCCGATAGTACCACCACTCAAATTCTGTCACGAGAAAAACATCTAATCATGCAACTGAGCAGAGTGTGGAGATTAGCTGAAGTTTGGGTTACACGAGTGGATTTCAGTAAATCAGGGGTGGGGAACTTGTGGGTCTCCAAATGTTTTGGCCTACAACTCCCATCATCCCTCACCACTGGCTATGCTGGCTTAGGGCTGACTGAAGTTGTAGGCCAACAACACTTGGAGGGCCACAAATTGCCCACCTCTGGTATAACAGGGAGAGAAGAACCCTCAAGGACTGAGGTGGGAGAGGAGAGACTGAAATGAATTTTGGTGAAGGGTTTTTAGTAGGTTGCAAGATTCAACCGGTATATTAAAAATGTAACTGAATAACGGGAGGGAGCAGTTTTGAAGTAGACGTGGCCAAGTCTCTATTTGTTTATTTAAATATTTCTGATATTTATATGCCACTCAATAATAAAAATTCTTTTGATAGCTTACAATAAAGGGAACACCTTTTTTTTTGTTTTTCAGAGTGCTTTGTTGCTGTATTGCAATAGTGAAGAATATTTTTTTTTTTAAAAGGAAATGCGGCCTTGTTGTACAATAATTAGCAGTAGCTTTTGTTTATCGAACTGCAAACGTTTCAAACGTCATTTAGTTCTCTCAAAGGGGCAGCTAGAATGAGGCTTCAGAAGTCTGCATTTTAAAACTGGTTAAAAGTCCTGAATCAACTGAAGACGGTGGAGCCAGCTGATAGCAGTACTTCTTACAAAAAAAAGAGGGTGGTCAAGAGGGAGAACAAGGGCTACAGGCCAGGATGGCATGGCGGAAAGTGTTGAGTTTGGACACAAATCCAGTTTCAGGCCCCAGCCCCTCTGGGTAGTCTTAGGCAAAGCCACTCCCTCAGCTTCAGTTCCCCCATCTGTAAAATGGGAACGTTGGTGATCTACCTCCTAGGGTCTGTGAATTGATTAATGAAACGAGTACTGCAAAATGGAATTTGCATTTTATGTGCTGTTATGAACTCTACAAGCAAAACCGCTTCGGGGTCAGATGTGAGAAAGAAGATCTATTACTAGAGAAGCCCCAAGGGCGGCATCCACTGCTTCCTGTCTAGTCTCCCAATGTTCCTTTCCTTCCACCTCTGGTCTAAAGTCACCTTGATAAGACAAGGAGCTACTTCCATGGGCTTCAACAGTTCCGAGATCCCCAGTCCAGTGTAGCTCTGTGAATCCTCCTCTTTCTCCTGGTGGATCTTCACTGCGGCAGCTGGCAGCCGGCACTCATACTTCTGCTTGTATTTGGAGGAGATGGTCACCACCTCAGATGACTTGCTCTGAGAAAGCAGAAGCAAGGGAGTGGGGTGGGAAAGGGCAATTAGGTACAAGCCCTGGCCGGGGACACATGACAGCGAAACTGGAGGGAGCAGGGGAGAACGTGTCATTTGGTTTTTGAAGAAGAGCAAGGTTTCCGGCACCTTAAAAGTTACATCATGGAGCCATCTGTCTGTGCGCATGAGCGCATATGCTTTGTGCCACATACAAGTACATGAGCGCCAACCCAAGCCAAAACTACATGTGGTCCAGCTTTGCTCTGTCCCTTGCCTCTTGGGGGAACACCTGATTACTATATTCTAACCGCCAAAGGAAAGGAGTGCCATTTGGACTTCTTTGTTTCCGGCAGGTATAGTTTTGGGCAGGTATAGTTTTCAATGCAGTAAACCTGCCTAGAACTGAGGCTGGAACCCAGACTTCCCCAACTTGGTGCCTTCCAGAGGTTTTGGATTCCAACTCCCATCAGCCCCTGACCAGCATGGCCAATTTTTGTGAACCGCCCAGAGAGCTCCGGCTATTGGGCGGTATAGAAATGTAATAAATAAATAAATAAATAAATAAATGGTCAGGAATCCTGGGAGTTGTAGTCCAAAACATCTGGAGGGCATCAGGCTGGGGAAGGGGTTTGTACACAGTTCCACTACCAGGCTGATGGCTTGGGGCACAGCTGGGAAGCCAAGTATTTATATATACACACGCATATACACTAAAGTAATCCAAATTCTGCCCACCATATAGGTTATGCAGATTAAGTAATTGGTACGTGTGGATTTTGCACATTACAAAGAAGGCCAAGAAACTAGGCAGGCTACCCAGCCTCCTGTCTAATGCTTAACCCCTTCCCCTCTCCATTTTATTTATTATTTGTTTATTTACATAATTTGTATACCACTTCAGATCAGAATCTGAAACAGATTCTGGAGCGGTGAACATAAGAATTAAATCAGTAAAATGAGTGATTATGCTCACTCCTTCCCCTAGCTGGCACCCTCCAGATATGCTGAACTTCAGCTCCAACTACCCCTAGCCACAACAGCCATTACTGGGTGGGGATGCTGGGAATCGTAGTGCAACACACCCAAAGGGCAGCAGCTTGGGGAAAGCTGTGCTGGGCACTGCCCATACATTTTCCTGCTCATCTTTGTAGATTTAAGGGTTAGGAGATACACTAGTCTTTAAACACATTAGCCCAGTTTGCACATAATGTTACCCATTGTTTAAACCATGGTTTGTTGCCCTAACAGACGACTGAACAAATCATTATTTGTTTTCTCAGTTCCTCCTCTTTCACCTCCTCCTTCCCTGTATCCTAACTGCATTTGTGGCACTCCAGTAGTGGAATGTAAAGAGGCTGGGATGTTCAATTGCTTTTGCCCACTGCCTCTGCAGCTTGGCAAAACAACCCATGATTCTAGACTGACATGTAACAACAACCCTATGTTTTAAACAAACCAGTTTACAGCCCAACAGCAAACCATAGGTTCTCTTCCTGGGCTGTTTGTGGTTAACCACCCACAGTTAACACATAGTTTGCAAGTTTGCATGTAATGACAACCTACAATTCCATTTCAACCTACGATAAACTACAGTTTGTCGTTAAATCTGAACCAGGTCACTGACAGCCTATTGTGGGTTAACTTACCCTTGAGAAACTGTGGCACATGCCAGCCGCCATTATGAATATGTAAGCCCCGACTGGGGGTTGCCATGGTTTCTCATGCCTTGCAAATCTGGCCAGTGGGGGGTTATTTGAGGGTTAAAGAACCCTCACATAACCCAAGTCTGTTTTGGGTTTATGTGAGGTTTGGAAATTAGATCATGATAGGCTACTGTACCATGTGAAGTGGCTTACTGAGGAAGTTGCGATTCCTACACTAAGAGAATGAATTCTGAACTTGCTTCCTTGAAAAATAATTGATTTCACATTGATATAGGACGGGATATAAATGTTTTAAATAAATAAATAAATAAATAAACTTTTAAGGAGTTTGAGGTGTGGGGGGGATACGATAGAGGCCGGATGACCTTCAGGCTCCTCATGTGGAGATATGATTTGAATAGTACATACATAGCAATGATATGCATGAGCATGCAAAAAGGGGTCATTCCCCATAATGTCCTTTAACAGTAAACACACAGTTAGCAATGACTACAAACACACAAGGCCAGCACCAAGGCAAGGTCACCCTGAGCTCAGCTCCAACTACCCAGCAACTGCAGGCCAGGCCTTGGGAATATTCACAGACTTACAAAGAACAGGCTGGACTGGGGCAGGTGTTGCATAGCCTGTTTACGGGAAAGGGTGTGTTTTTTTCCAGACAAACAGACTTGGCAAAAAGCGAAAAAAACCCCTCTCATTCATTCAAATGCACCCTTTTGAAAATGGAAGAGGAGCTGAAAAAGAGAGGAGCTGGATTCTGGTCAGCAGTCTCACAGGGACAGAAAAGCTGTCAACACAGAGGACAGCAGCGCAGTACATGGGCTACTTATTCCTAAATGTAGGGCTGCTGCATTACACAGCCATATTCCTGGCCAAGTCTGGTGGAACCAAACATCAGCCTGGTTCACACGCAACGACAAGCCAGAGTATCGGTTGTCACTGAATCGTGCGTTATTATTGAACCATGGGTTGACATTACATGCGCTATGTCTTAACTCTGGGTTGTTAACCACGAACAACCCTGGAAGAGAACCCATAGTTTGTTGCTGGGTGGTGAACTGGGTTGTCCATGGTTTACAACCCATAATTAAACCACAGTGCAGGGTTTGCACGTAACAACAACCCACGATTCAACCCATACTCTAGGTTGTTGTTACACACGAACCAGGGCAAAATGATGCTCAGGGCTGTGTCTAGGTATGACTTGAGAAACACGCACACAAACACACACACACACATCCCAACAATATTGAGTGAATGGACACACCTGGAGTAAGAAACGGAATGGGACGGCAAGGTAGGAAAGGATCTTTACTTTGGCAAAAAACTATTGGGACAGAATGACTCCTGCCTTTGCCTCAGATCCAGCAGAGGGAGAGGAAACGTGGGCAATAGAAAGAGGCCAAAGCCTTTAACCTGCCAGAGCTGGGAGTTAGCAGAACCAGCATCAGCATGTGTCAGCCTTGGGCAACTGTCAGGGCCCACCACTGAGGCTTTCTGTGGGGCACCTTAAAGGAATTCTGGTGCCACGCAGCTGCATCGAGCCACTGCCAGGAAAGTTTGCAGGGCCCCACCAACAGAGGAGGCCCCCCCCAGAGTGCACTTTGCTTAGAGCAACCTCAAACCTGGGCCTGGGAATTACGATGAAGGGATGCAAGAAGTCTCCCCAACCTCCATTTGCTTGCTTCTCGGAGAACTAGATTGCAAGTATGTGTATCCTCTGAGCCCTCGTGCCAATAGAACCCTCTAAGCACGGGGGGGTAGGGGGGCTCTCTCAAAGCTTGACTGAAACCACACTGAGCTAGACTGTGGCTTGCAATTCCAGAGTGACCTTTACATAGTTATACTTTAAACTGCCCTCCTTCCCTCAATCGTTCACCAATCTTCTTGAAATTTTCAGGGTACGTAAAACCAACATTTCTTTCTGGCACATGTAAATTTCAGGAAGATTGGTGAAACATTTTCAATTTTATGAACGTTAGAATGACCACCACCCAATTACACCTCTATAATGGTAGAATACTTTTTCTTTCCTTTTTTTAACTGTCAAACCTTAATTAAGAAGGCATGACTGTGTCTTTCTAAATACTGATGTCAAAATTCTGGAATTTCATTCTAACACATACACACACACACACACACACCCCACAACTGCCACAGAATCTCTGCAAAGGATTCCAGAGCACGCTGTCAGTTGCAGGAAATGCCAGCCAAGGCTGGCCGAGTCCAGTTGTTGCCACATGCAAACTGCAAACGCACCCCCAATGTGTACAGCAACTCTTGCACCTATGTATGGCAAGGGAAGACTGGCGATGGCACACAAGGAGCCCCTGATAAGTCTCCAACGCTCCCCCCCCCCCGCCCCGCCCCAGTGCATTTGGCACACAGCTTAAAAAACACTGCTGGGATGCAGACTGATTCCTGTAGCAAGGGCCCAGGACTGAATCTGAAGTTGGCGGAGACCTGCTGGGGCAAACTTGCATGCAAAGTCAGAGTGTCACTTCTTCTTACAAAAGGAGGAAGCACCTGTACGGCCTATAGCATCGATGGACAGACTCTAGGCTTGTGGGCTCTTTGTTATTTACTAGAACCGAGAGATCTGCCAACCTGAGCCTGGTCCAAAAGACATACAGTTAGAATTTGGAGCCCAGGCATTTGCACCGAGTCTTAGAACTGAATGGAGCTCATAGACCTTTCACACCCAAATGCACTCGTGATTACCCCAAGCTCTCTCCTCGTTTCATCAGTATAATCTAGGGTGGATGGGTGGGTGGGGGGGGTCATTTTGTTGATATCGTTAACTGCCAGTCATAAATCCTTGCCAGTATACTGCAAGTATACATGCTAATCTACTGGATCTTCCAATACTTCCAGACCTATCTTCCACTCACGCCTGATTTATAGCAGCCTTGAAAGTCAGCCTTGCAAATGAACCCAACGAAAATGATCAGCCCATGCATACTGTCATCCCCAAAGAAAAACAGATGAACAGAGCTTCCCCTACTTAATCGCTTCGAAGAGTCTCTTGGGTGACAGTCTTATGCACACTTAACTGGGACTCAATGGGACTTACTTGCAAGGATACATAGGATTCCCTGTGGCAAGGTGCGGCTAGGCAAATGGCTATTTACAAGCCCAAATTAAGATATCTTGATCCGCCACTTCGGAGGCTACCATTTTACACTCTGCAACCCCGAGCTGTTTAGAATGGCCTGCCAGCACCCGTCTTTCCTTTACCATGCAGGATCCCAGGATTCAGCCCTCGCAAGGAGGGAAACCTCCATAGAACAGTCGCAACCATCTCAGGAGAACCGGATGGTTACGTTTTCGATGCTGATGAATTCAGGCAACAGCTAAGGCTATTTGGGAGCCTCCTTTTCTCCCACTTGCTTTACAAAGGAGGCGAGATCCATTTCTACTGCACGCGCATTCTTCTCAGAGCCAAGACACAACCCAGCAAGAGAGACATACATCTACGCTAGTACTAATGAAAAACGACCCCTTATGTGAAACGTGGCCTATTAGTCAAGATTTTTTAAAGTATTTATATGACATGAAACATCAGCACTATGAACCCTAATATTGCAGTAGCGTTACAATACAAAAACGGAATAGTAAACAAACAAACAAAAATCTTGACGTCGGGATCCTCTAGAACAGCAGTTCTCAACCTGTGGGTCGGGACCCCTTTGGGGGTCGAATGATCCTTTCACAGGGGTCGCCTAAGACCATCGGAAAACACATATTTCTGATGGTCTTAGGAAACTGTATTGACTGAACTATGTCATGTATCATCTTTTGTATTATTAAAGCTATTGTTATGTATTATTTTCATTTGCAAACCATCCCATGACAATGGATCGTGTAGAGAAGAACGAAAATAATTTTATGGTTGGGGGTCACCACAACATGAGGAACTGTATTAAAGGGTCGCGGCATTAGGAAGGTTGAGAACCACTGCTCTAGAAAAACCATCACCACATTATTACAAGTCAAATCAACAACAAAACTGCATACCTTCTAGCCCCAAACAGCTGATTCTTCACTGAAAAGGTGGCTTTATATGCCTTTGCAGAGGAGCATGGCTGTCAATTCTCCCCTGGCCCCCACCTGTGCATGTCTGGATTGTTTTAATGAGTGGTGATCATCGATTTTAACATTCTGCAGTTTATACCAAATTACAGTGTGCTTCTATCTACGTTATAAGACTAGCACAGACAAATATTTCCAAAACATGTGATTTCTCTTAATGATCTAACCATTGAAATAAGTCCCAGATCTCTGAAAATAACATCAAACTATACTGAGGTTATTGGTGTGTGGGGTAGGGTACTTTTTTTTTTGAAATGGGTTAGTAGACAGATCTCTTGACATATATTTTGGAAATATTTAACAGATCTGATATGCACATACAACTAACCACATGGGAGCCAGTCCCCTGTGGTTAGATTCCACATCTCTATGGTAAGCAGCTGACTACCACAATCATGTAGGTGGTTCCAATCATGCAGGTGCTTTGAACCCAATTGTTGTAGCTGGTTTATCTCCTGAATGACTTCACAAGATTTAGTACTAAAATGACTAAATTATCATCCCATTTTTTTTTGATGAAAATTAATCTGAAACCATTCGGAATAATTGTTCAGTGTATACTACCTTCTAATGAAACCTAAATCTCTGAATATGTATTATGGTTATATGACACAATAATGTTTAGTACTTCTACTAAAAATGATTATTAAATAGAATCTTCCTCACTCGTGATTTAAACTATGATTTAAATCATTAAAACTGAGCGTTTCAGAGAACCAATTTAAATCAGCCCTGCATGTGATTGTCCCTACTCATATAGTTCAAGTACCTATAGATTAACAGGAATGGGATGTGATTTTGCTGCAGTGAACTGACACCCACACAGTATCCTGAGCCAACATGTGCAGTTCAAATTCTGGCACAGCAGCAATCCTACCCAGGCTTCCACAGGATCTGGCTGCAAGACAATAGATGTCTCACTCTTCAGTAATTTCTCATTACAAGTGACTTAACCGAATTTTTAAGACCCTATGAAACACATAACTAACTTATACCTCCCTTTCAGAAATTATTTTAGGTGTATACCAAGCTTGAATGGAAAACATGATCTCAAAGGAAATTTTCAGCAATGTTCCTGCATCTTTCCCCTGTTCCCCATTTTGAACTTTTGCCGTCTCACATCCCCTCCCTGCCTTCCTGTAACCCCTCCTTCAGAGCAGGCCTCCCTCAGAAAGCAGCCCACGCCCGATTATGGTGCACAATCAAATGCAAATATAGGCTGCGGTGAACCGAATCCTGATGGACAAAATGAAGAAGAAAAGGCAGAGAAGAGAAAGAATACTGTAGTGAAGGGTGGGGATGGGGGAGGGGAGCAATGTATGTAAATTAAAACCATCTGCCAGTCAAAAACATGATTGGGAGTATGGCATCTTGCACTTGACTGACAAAACTAGATTAAAAGTTGTACAACTAAATGATTCTTAAGTAAGACATTGGAGCAGCTGATGGCCACAGCAAGCTCACATTGGGTCCATTCAGAAGGCACCTTAAACAATGTCTTTAACCACGGTGGTTAAACCAGAAAGCCAGGCCGTGTTCAGAAGACACCTTAAACAATGGCTTTAACCATGGTGAATAAGGCTTTTTGCTTTATTCACTGTGGTTAAAGCCACGGTTTAAGGTGTCTTCTGACCACAACCTGGCTTTCTGGCTTAACCACCATGGTTAAAGCCGAAGTTTAAGGTGTCTTCTGAACCCCAGTCTAGTGCTCCATAACAAAAGCAGCAAGTTCCGTTCAAAAGGAAACCCACTAGTGTCCTTTCTCCTATCAATATTTATCCACAGAACATCCTGGATCACACTTCATAAACAATCCACCTCTGCTGCTTGCAATTCCTTAGCGATTTATAGCTGTACAGTAGGAGTAACAGAAGCAACCCTACTGCCCTGAGAAAGGCCAGACCCTCCATGGCCCGGGTGCTTTCCCTCTCCAGAATATAGCAAGAACCCAAAAAAGCAAAGGAGCCATGTGGTTCTGGCAGAGTTAAGGCAGCACTTTTCAAACCACAAAAGAAATCAATGGTAGGCGTGCTCGAACCACCTTGAGTAAAGCCTCAGTTTCCCCAGGGTCATGTACAGCACAGATGGTGCAAGCCTCAGGTACAATGATGCAACTCTTGCCAGAGCAGTAAACATACACCCACCGAGGCATCTTGCCAATGAAGCCACGATTTCTGCAAAGGGCAAGAATATGGGCTGTGGGAAGTGAAGCAGGAGCATACAAGCTCAATAGGGGCCTGAAAAGGGAGTTAGGGCTTGGATGCCTATTGCTATGATTTGATCACAATTGACAAAGATGCCACGAAGCCAAGAAGGTCTTTGAAAAAGCTAAAAGCCAAGGCAGAACTTCAGACTTCTTGCAGCCCCAGCAGGCACTGATGAAAGGGTGCTTTCAGATTCCAAGTTAGCCTTTTAAAATGTGCAGTTCTTAAAGTGTTTAATATTCTTGTTTTTATTGTTGCAGATTTTTACTGTTTTAGAGTGAATATGGAGGTGCACAACCCTCCAACAAAGAGCAGGAGGAGAGGTGGAGACTCTATGCTCCTCCTTGCTCTGCATTTTCACTCAATGGGCTGTTGTTTGCTCATCTACCTGGGGCACTTTGGAGGGGGAGGGAAGGAGGCTGGAGAGCCCTGGAATGGTGCTGTCTCCAACCACAGATCCAGGAATCCAAAATATTCTATGGACCCTCAGAAGCTGTCTAGGGGCCATAGGAGTGCTCCCTTTAATTGTAGATGGCCTTGATGGCCCCTGGGAATGGTGCTGTCTCCAACCACAGATCCAGGAATCCAAAATATTCTATGGACCCTCAGAAGCTGTCTAGGGGCCATAGGAGTGCTCCCTTTAATTGTAGATGGCCTTGATGGCCCCTGGGAATGGTGCTGTCTCCAACCACAGATCCAGGAATCCAAAATATTCTATGGACCCTCAGAAGCTGTCTAGGGGCCATAGGAGTGCTCCCTTTAATTGTAGATGGCCTTGATGGCCCCTGGGAATGGTGCTGTCTCCAACCACAGATCCAGGAATCCAAAATATTCTATGGACCCTCAGAAGCTGTCTAGGGGCCATAGGAGTGCTCCCTTTAATTGTAGATGGCCTTGATGGCCCCTGGGAATGGTGCTGTCTCCAACCACAGATCCAGGAATCCAAAATATTCTATGGACCCTCAGAAGCTGTCTAGGGGCCATAGGAGTGCTCCCTTTAATTGTAGATGGCCTTGATGGCCCCTGGGAATGGTGCTGTCTCCAACCACAGATCCAGGAATCCAAAATATTCTATGGACCCTCAGAAACTGTCTAGGGGCCATAGGAGTGCTCCCTTTAATTGTAGATGGCCTTGATGGCCCCTGGGAATGGTGCTGTCTCCAGCCACAGATCCAGGAATCCAAAATATTCTATGGACCCTCAGAAGCTGTCTAGGGGCCATAGGAGTGCTCCCTTTAATTGTAGATGGCCTTGATGGCCCCTGGGAATGGTGCTGTCTCCAACCACAGATCCAGGAATCCAAAATATTCTATGGACCCTCAGAAGCTGTCTAGGGGCCATAGGAGTGCTCCCTTTAATTGTAGATGGCCTTGATGGCCCCTGGGAATGGTGCTGTCTCCAACCACAGATCCAGGAATCCAAAATATTCTATGGACCCTCAGAAGCTGTCTAGGGGCCATAGGAGTGCTCCCTTTAATTATAGATGGCCTTGATGGCTATTTAGCAGATAAAACGAAATATAAATGTAAACACACAAAAGGAAAAGACACAACCTCCGCTGAACTACAACCATAAATGCATTTAATGTTCCCCCCACCCCAACATTGATAATAATGGCAGGTGCTTTATTTAATTAAACACTTAAAGACATTGACCGTTTGAGCTATCCTTGGGTTATCTAGTATGAAAGCTGAAAAGCAACTGTACAGCCTCTTAAAACACCATTATTATGCAAGTATACACGAAATGAAACAGAAGTCATTAATCATAATGAACGATTACTAATTTTCAGAAAAGAATGACATTGTTTCATAGTAGTTAAGGAATGATGTAAGTATAGCAAACTGTGTGTGACCATTATTTTTAAGTGGTTAAATAATCAACTCTATGAATTATTCCACTTCCTTTAAAGACATAGACAGCAATCTGAACCATTGTGTCATATAAATGATTATAATCTGCTTTAGGAATAAAAACAACAACCAATTCCATTCTACTCTAAGAAAAAACAAGTTGCATAACTTGAATAGACGTGTTTATATTTTTCTCAGTTCCTTTTGCTTATAGGAAGAGAGAAGGCGTAACTGATCTCTCTCTCCAACTATCCCTGAAAATCACCTGGACTTAGCTACCTTTGGAAGACTGAAACATTGTTCCTGCAAAAAGAGGAGGAAACTGAACTTCTAAGGATGCTAAATTGTCAAACAACCATACTCATGTACATCCTACAACCTGAACACCTGAAACACACACCGCTATAAGCATTATAGCCCACATCCCTTTAGTTAACTTGACACAATGCTATTTCTAATCCAATGTTCAACAGTGAATTAGTTAAAGGGAAACAATAGTATAGATGCTCCCTTTCAATACATAAAGCTAGTGGGTTTGATTGTGCAACTGCCAACATGAAAGGTAGAAAAAACCCCAAAATGGAGGGCGGGGGAATGAAGTATACTGAAGAGGTGGACAAAGCCACTCTGCCCATGGTGCAATATGCCTAGATTGAAGGGAAAGGAAATATAGCTATTTCCACTTGTCTGTAAAGGGAAACAATGAACATTTTTTTATTTCCAGAGTACTTATTGTAAGGAAATGAAGCTACAGGAACAGCCTCTTTTAGAAACTCTACAGATAAATTGATCTTGGCCTGTGGGGAAGAAGAAGGACCGAGGGGACAGGAGCAGGCAGAAGTAACATCGGGGCCTGCTCCTGCTGGACTCTTCCCCCCCCCCCACAGGGCAAACTGCCATCTTGGCCCTGTGGGGAAGAAGGACTGAGGGGACAGGAGCAGGCAGAAGTAACATCGGGGCCTGCTCCTGCTGGACTCTTCCCCCCCCCCCACACACAGGGCAAACTGCCATCTTGGCCCTGTGGGGAAGAAGAAGGACCGAGGGGACAGGAGCAGGCAGAAGTAACATCGGGGCCTGCTCCTGCTGGACTCTTCCCCCCCCCCCCCCACAGGGCAAACTGCCATCTTGGCCCTGTGGGGAAGAAGAAGGACCGAGGAGACAGGAGCAGGCAGAAGTAACATCGGAGCCTGCTCCTGCTGGACTCTCTCTCTCTCTCTTTCTTTCTCTCTCCTCCCTCCCTCCCTCCTTGACTCCTTTTCCTTGTGTGTCATGTCTTTATTAGATTGTAAGCCTGAGGGCAGGGACTGTATTTTTTGCTAAGTGTAAGCCGCTCTGAGAGCCTTTTTTGCCTGAGGAGCGGGGTATAAGTATGATAAATAAATAAATAAATAAATGACCAGTTACCACATAGGTTTAGTATTACTACCACACAATCCAAAACAGGTTTTTCTATATGGCGTCAGGTAGATTCAATACCAGTCTATTATTAGGAAAATTAACTTCCCACTGGAGTTTTCAGGAGTTTTTCCAGTTGTAATGCCTGTGTTACATCAGATCAAAAGGATCTCTGCAAAGTCAACACAGCCTCTGCTGGAAACTGAATGGCCTAATATAAAGTGTGTGTGTGTGTTTGAAGTTGCAAAGCACAAAACTCAAGAGATACCGCCTGTGACATTTCTATGCAGAATCCATACTCATTATTCTATAATATTCTTATTACAAAGGCAAATAAACAGGTCTTGCACTCAGGGTACTTACAGTCTAAAATAAACAGGAAAACAACAGAGAGATGGAAGATGTTTACACATGCTTAAATCTTAGAACTCAGGGAGCTCCTGTATTGTCTGCTTTGACTGCAGAGGGTCTCAGGCAGAGAATCCTTCCCATTAGAAGCTATAGGATTCCTTTAAACTAGAGCTATCAGGGATTGATCCTGGGACCTTCTGCATGCAAACCAAGTGTTCAACCATTGTGCTATGAGAATGGGGATAAAAACCAAAAGCCAAGCAATACACCTGTTAATCTTTAAAGACCCTTTGTAGCTTTTTTTTAACAGCCTAAACAGGATAAACTCTCTAAGATTGAAGGCCCCACATCCACACACATGAACACTGCTTGCAATCATGGAACTTCTGCTGCCCCTTACGCCTTACGCCTGGAACGCTCTTCCAGAACATTTGAGAACTACAAGTTCAACCACAGCTTTTAAAGCTCAACTAAAAACTTTTCTTTTTCCTAAAGCTTTTAAAACTTAATGTTGTGCACTTCTACTGTTACTTTCTACTGTTAGTTTTACCTTACCCTGTGCCTGCTTACCCTACCCTGTACCTGTTTGCATTCTCTTCCCCTCCTTATTGTTTTACTATGATTTTATTAGATTGTAAGCCTATGCGGCAGGGTCTTGCTATTTACTGTTTTACTCTGTGCAGCACCATGTACACTGATGGTGCTATATAAATAAATAATAATAACAATAATTATCTTGTACAGTCAAGCTTGGCCTAGAAATGTCACAGAGCTGACCCTCTTGCAACCCATGGTCTTTTGTTTCATCTTTAACTATGTGCGTATTTATACGTAACGTATATAAGAAGTGGGATTCAAACTGCAAAAGCTTATGCCATAACATATTAAACTTCCACAGGCCTCAAGTTTTTTTCATGATGTTTTCTACAACAGCCTTAACACGAGAGACGGTCCTTCTTCTAGAACAGGGGCTGGCAACCTGGTGCCCTCAAAAAAATAATAATTTTTTTATTACAGCTCCCATCAGCCCCAGCCAGCATGGCCAAGGGTATGAGATTATGGGAGTTGTATTCCAAAACATCTGGAAGGCGTCAGGCTGTCTACCCTTATTCTAGAATGACACTTCGCTTTGCTCCCGCCCCCATCACCTTAACTCGGCCCAACCAGCCATACCTGCCCGGCCATCACGGGCTCCGCACCGATCTCAATCCCGTACTTCAGCTCGCTGAGCTCCTGCAGGTTCAAGGTGCCCAGCGCCTCGCCATGTCCCAGCACTGACACCGCAGCGAAGAACAGAAAAGGGCCGCAGAACCCTGAGAGCTGGTGCGCTGCCGCCATCTTCCTCTCACGGCTTCCTCCTGCTTCTGTTGTTGCCCTTACTTGCGGCGACTACTTCCGCCCTTCCTTTAGACACAATTCCTCCGAAGCTATGGCCCGGATGAAATGTCAGTTATCACACAGGAGCTTTCCCATTGGCCATTGAAGGGAAGTGCCTACCAGTGGGCGTGAGGCTTCCTTGCAAAACCTGGTGAAAGGGGATTGGGTCGCTCTACCGGCCAATCAGGAGAGCGAGCGCTTGCACTGGCTGCGGCTAAAAAAAAAAAACCGGTGAGAAGCGATTGGCCAGAATCGAGCCTTGGAAGCAACCAATCAGGATGGGGAGCGCCTACAGTACTAGAAGGTTGATGAGCAATTCCCGGGGCGCGTGCCGAGACTGCGGGTGCCTCCTATAATCTTGATGGTTTAAACCAGATTATCCGCTACTTCTTATCTCGATACCATGATTACCACTCTGCAGAATCACAGCCTGCCTGAATGTATGCATTGAAAGCTCGAGGAAAATCCCATCCTTTTAGTACTTTAACCATGTCGATTGGTAATTGCAGCGCGCGGAGAAAGTATAGCAATCAATCAACGTTAAGAAATTCTGAACAAAAATAAATTAAAAGGTGAAGCGAAACAGCGCTCTGCCCTAAATCTGGAGTATACGTACTAACTACAAATCTCTTTATCTTAATTCACCTAGAATGACAACCGTCCTGTGATGTGCTTTTAGTTGTTCTCTAATCACTAAACTGGAATGTAATTACTACAATGAGACTGCAACCCTATTCCCGCCTACCTGGAAGTAAGCTCCACTGAATTCCGCAGAACTTGTTAGATTCCGCAGAATTTATTAGATTGTATTAGATTGTAAGCCTATGCGGCAGAGTCTTGCTATTTTGATGGTGCTATATAAATAAATAATAATAATAATAATAATAATAATAATAATAATAATAATAAATGCTGCGTAGCCATGTATAAGGTTGCACCATAATATGCATTGAACTAATGGGAACAATCCATCCCCGCTTACCTGACAGTAAATCTAATTGTACTCAGTCTGACTATAGAGGAAATGAGCATAGGATTGGGTTAATAATACCAACCATACCATTGCTTTACATGGTCCCTTGTCATTATTAACATTTCCTGAAATATGCCCATTTGACTTCTGCAAAATCTTACACAGTGTTCAGGGCTTCTCTACATTTTGAAGGTGTCCTAGATAAAGTGCCCTCACCGCTGCCTTCAGTAGACCCCCTCCCCAGTTTCCCCCATGGGCTTTCCAAGTGGGGGTGGGGGCTGCTATGCAGCAGTGCTGAGTGGAGCACCAGCACTGTGTGTGGCTGACCTCACTGCTGCTTCCTTTTGAGTTGCCCAGAATGCTGTGCTTTATTAGATACATAATATCTCTTCTGCCAAGACTCTCGTTCACGCACTGGTTATCTTTCAGTTGGACTACTGCAACCTTCTTCTCTCTGGCCTTCCTTCGTCTCACATCAGTCCGCTGGTCTCTGTCCACCACTCTGCTGCTAAGATCATCTTCTTGGCCCGCCGCTCTGACCATGTCACTCCACTTCTGAAATCTCTTCATTGGCTTCCAATTCACTCCAGAATCCAATATAAACTTCTCCTGCTGACCTTCAAAGCTTTTCACGGCCTAGCTCCTGCCTATCTCTCCTCTCTCATCTCACACTATTGCCCCGCTCGTGCTCTCCGCTCCTCTGATGCCATGCTTCTCGCCTGCCCAAGGACCTCTACTTCCCTTACTCGGCTTCGTCCTTTTTCTTCTGCTGCCCCTTACGCCTGGAACGCTCTTCCAGAACACTTGAGAACTACCAACTCAATCACAGCTTTTAAAACTCAGCTAAAAACTTTTCTGTTCCCTATAGCTTTTAAATATTGAGTTTGTTCTGACTCCATACTGTTTAGCTTCACCCTACCCAGTGCCTGTTTACACTTCCCTGTGCCTGTTTGCATTCTCTTTCCCTCCTTATTGTTTACTTCAACTTTATTAGATTGTAAGTCTATGCGGCAGGGTCTTGCTATTTACTGTGTAATCTGTACAGCACCATGTACATTGATGGTGCTATATAAATAAATAATAATAATAATAATAACATAAGGGCCGCTGGACACCCACTGCTGAGACTGTACCACCTCATTCTGCTGCATATCTTCACCAAGTCCCATTGCTTCTAGTGGGACTTACAGTACTATCCTGTGCATGTCTACCTAGAAGTAGCGGCCATTGAGTTCAACAGGATTTACTCACAGGTAAGAGGGTATAGAGTTGCAGCCTTAGTCACAACTACTTTTGCTGCAGTACACTTGTAAAAAGGCCAAAAAATCTACAAATCCAATATTAGTATTAATATTTGCAATGCCGAGCATAGCCATGTTAACCTTGATGTGATGTAGAATAATAATGCCTTCACTTTCATTATTCACAGTTTGTTGGTGAATAATTGCAGAATAAGCCACATCATCTCTCTAAAATTGAACAGAATTTTATGATCCAGAATGCGGAAATCCACACAGAACAATTCATTTCTTTGCTAATTGAATCCAAGTCAGACTTTCTCTTGAGCATCACCTTTGAGAAACGCATCAGTTCTGTGAGATTCTTATTCCCTCCCTTCCTTGGCCAGCATCATTTAATGGAGTTTGTTTCCTTCATTAGTTAGAAAATATCTTAGCTTCCATCAGTATTAAATGTATCTTAAACTTTAATATTTTTGTTATAACATTGTTTTCTTCCATAGTTTTTTTATAAAATATCTACATCATTTCTTCCTATTGTGTTTGTATTAGTTTATATTTAAGAGTCCATTATCACCATAGATGTAGAATTTTCATTTCAGAATTATTGTATAGCTTTGTAGAATATTCAGTAAAACTGTTATGTTTTTCTGAATAATCTTGTTATATACTGATATAGGGTTTTTTGTGTGTGACTAAGGATGCTACCAGACAAGGCTTTTATCATGCAATTTCCCTGCCTTGAACACGAAACTTTCCAGGGGGTCCATTGTAACCCTCCTGTGTTTACTCACCACTTCTTCCACCATTTTTCTGAAGAAGAAGAAGAAGAAGAAGAAGAAGAAGAAGAAGAAGAAGAGGCAGAAGCAGCAGCATTTAGGATGAAAAGACAGAATAGCTACACAGTGCCTTTTCATTAGTAGTGCTAAGAGGTGTCCACCTGAAAGCACCCTGAGATGATTTACAAATACATTCTAATTCTGTGTCAAACATTTTAGAAAGATCACAAAAATTGAGCTCCAGCATTTATGTTTTTTGAGTGCAAAACTGGTTTTTCAGTTGTTGAAATTCTGGCCATTTCTACACCTGCCTTTTCCCCCAGGGATCATTCCCAGGATCATCCCTGTGCATGCAAATGACACACAGGGGATCCTGGGAGCAGGCAGGGAGGATCTCTCCATTTTCCTGGAATAATCCTTAGGTGTAGAAAGGCCTCTGTCACTGGAAGACACAAAACTTCCTCACTGCATGTATTTTCATAGGTTTGTGATAACGAATTATAAATTGATGCTTTAAGACTTTTGAGCTGTATGATTGACAGATGCAAACAGGGCATGTTCTAGCTTTCAGCAGAGTGAGAAAGATATCTCAGGTGGCAGATGCTGAGTGGTGGGATCTGTGTGTGCCGCATGGCCTGACGTGAGCCTCCTAAACTCGCCTACCAACCTCAGGTGTAACAAAAGCTTCTCTCCCATTGCCAGTGTTGAAGTAAGGTTCAACTGCTGATCTGGTTGACTTTGGGGTGGGGAGAGGCACCATCTTGTCCCTTACTCAAGGTAGCAAAATTTCTTGGGCCAATCCTGAATATTATTATTATTATTATTATTATTATTATTTATTTATTTATATAGCACCATCAATGTACATGGTGCTGTACAGAGTAAAACAGTAAATAGCAAGACCCTGCCGCATAGGCTTACATTCTAATAAAATCATAATAAAACAATAAGGAGGGGAAGAGAAAGCAAACAGGCACAGGGTAGGGTAAACAGGCACTGGGTAGGGTAAAACTAACAGTATAATACAACTTTACAACTTTAATTACAATACAACTTTAATTAAAACGCACACACACACACACACTTTCATTTATGCCAACTCTAGATTTAATTTCCCTGAGAGGTTCCATACTGAAATTTTCCACCACATCTTCACCACAAGGGAGCAGAATTTGTATTTTCCTGTCATATCGGTACAGCACTTTGACAATCAACTAGGTTGTTTAGGGCTTTGTACACTAGTACAAGAACCTTAAACCGGGGCGGATCCACACGTCGTTCCGAAATCGCTTGCTTGTGTCTGGAGTGCGCCCCAAAGCTCATCGGGACACACAGGCGTACTTTCAAAGCGCCTTTTCCCGGCTTTGGGGCGCTGTTATTTAGTCCGTCTTAGGTCAGTTTTCCAAGGTGTGAAACAATTAGTCGCTCTTTCCTCCCCGCCCCGCCCCGCACCCCAGACTTACTTTGTTTGTTGCCTTTGGACTTCCTCTCCTCTTCCGATAACATTTCCTGTCCGAACAACACCATCCATCTTTAATCATAAACTTTTCCGCGAGCGAGGACAGATGAGGTCGGTTCCATTTACCTCAGTCTTTTCCGCTTTCGGCTTTCTCATTTCTAATTTTTTTTTAATTTGTTCTGATCTCTGCGCATCAATGCATATTCGTTTAAAAGGCTCTTTACAGAGCGCCGGCTAGTATAGGCAAAGCCCCAAATCCGGCGCGAAAAGCAGCCTCCATTTTTCCGCTTCACCTTTCCAGCCAGGGATGGGGGATGGGGCAGGTATTACAACTGGGAATTACAACTGGGAATGGCGAAAGAGAGAAGGCTAAGGAGAATGGATACCTGCCCCATCCCCCATTCCTGGCTGGAAAGGTGAAGCGGAAAATGGCGGCTGCTTTTCGCGCCAGAATTGAGCTTTGCCTATAGAGTTCAAAGCACACTTGCCTGCGCTCTGCGGCTGTACACTCTTTCCTCTTTCGCAATTCCCAGTTGTAATTCTTTTTTTCAGTGTTCTGACCTATGCGCATAGGTGCATATACGTTTAATATTCTCCTTACAGAGCGCAGCGGAGTGCGTGTATAGTGTATAGCCGCAGAGCGCTGGAAACTGTGCTTTGAACTCTATAGGCAAAGCTCAATTCTGGCGCGAAAAGCAGCCTCCATTTTTCCGCTTCACCTTTCCAGCCAGGCAGGGGGAGGGGGCAGGTATCCATTCTCCTCAGCCTTCCCTCTTTCGCCACTCCCAGTTGTAATTCTTTTTGTCAATGGTTATGAACTATGCGCATACGTGCATATTCGTTTAATAGGCACTTTACAGAGCGCAGCGTTGTCTCTGTATAGTGTATAGGCGCAGAGAGCAGGCTACTGTGCTCTGAACTCTAGGCAAGCCCCAAATGCGGCGTGAAAAGCAGCCTCCATTTTTCCGCTTCACCTTTCCAGCCAGGCAGGGGGAGGGGGCAGGTATCCATTCTCCTCAGCCTTCCCTCTTTCGCCATTTCCAGTTGTAATTCTTTTTGTCAATGGTTATGAACTCTAGGCAAGCCCCAAATGCGGCGCGAAAAGCAGCCTCCATTTTTCCCCTTCACCTTTCCAGCCAGGGAGGGGGGATGGGGCAGGTATCCATTCTCCTCAGCCTTCCCTCTTTCGCCATTTCCAGTTGTAATTTTTTAAAATTTATTTATATCCCACCTTTTCCCCCTTTACAGAGCGCAGGCTAGTATAGGCAAGCCCCAAATCCGGCGTGAGAAGCAGCCTCCATTTTTCCTCTTCAGCTTTCCAGCGAGGGAGGGGGGAGGGGGCAGGTATACATTATCCTCAGTCGTTCACTCTTTTGGCTTTCTCATTTGTAATGTTACTTGTTTCTTTAGAAGAAAATGATGCTGTTTAAATGTCTAGATGTTGAAATGTAATATTAAGTTTCTCCCCTCCACACACAAACCCACCCCGCCCCTACATAGATTATTGCACTCTAATGTGGAATGAAATGTTTACTTATAAAGCTTTTGCATGCCTTTTTCGTAAAATCACAGTGTTCCTTTTTTGCTGCTGAAGTTTACATGTTTCTCTTAGAACTGATATTTCAGTTCAGGAACTTTACCTACTTTTGTATAGTTCTTCATATTTCAGGTAATGGTTTTATGAAGAGAGTTATTCCAAGTGCAATACTTTTAAAAGTTGCTTTATGTTTGGTGACATATTAAAAAACTACATTCTGTTAGCAATTCTGCTAAGTGATCATTGACCTAACATTATAACTAAATCAAGGACTTAACGAGTTTAAGCAAGAGTTATCTTTCTTAATTAATAATATTATATAAAAAAAATATTCTTCATAATCCTTAGATCTGAGAATGGCAAGTGGCAGTAAGGGCCGAGGCACCTCATGGCGTCACCCAGAAATTCTCGATTTGCTTGACATATGGGGGGAAAGAAAAACTTCAGGAGCAACTGATTCATTTGAATTGATAGCACAGGAACTACAAAAGAGGGGGCACAACCGAACAGCTGTAGAGTGAAGGAGGAAAAGCAAAGCTATGAGACTTGAGTACCGCAGAGTCATCATGCACAATGCAAAGTCAGGGAACAATGCAACCACATGTCCCTACTTCTCACAGCTACACAGCATTCTCAGGGGTGATGCTACAATGAGACCTAAGCGTGTAGTCTCAAGTTTAGAAATTAGAAGGACCATGCCGTCATCAGGCAGCAGCAGCTCATCCGGAAGTTCATCGAACATCAGTTATGGGTCCTCACAGGAAGAAGAAAATGTGCCTCTGGAAACGGTGAATACTGAAGACCTTTACAATGGTGAGTATTTTTTTTTTGGTTAATATTATATTTCTCCCTTACCTACAGGAGAAGTGTGTATTAAGTATTGCTTTTTTTTACTACTCACAGATGAACAGGTCAGCATGGATTCGGATCCAAATATGAGCTGCACAGTGACAGATCAAGAGCAAGCATCGATTACTGTGGAGCAAGGTTTGGATCTGTTAAAGATGGGCTGACAATGTTTTGGGTTTTAAACCTGTTTTCCCCAGGGTAGCATTGGCTACGAGTAATCATATGTTTTCCAATGCAATAATCACATTTAATAATGCTGTTACTTTTTATTACTGTGTTTTTAAAAAACATTCTAATGTAGAATATTAACATTGTAACTATTTATATTCCTCAATTTAATAATATGAACCATTGTGAACATATGAAGTATGGAAAGAGAAACTGAGTTCATCTTTTTCAACTTATTTTCACAGAAACAGGCTCAACCAGCAGCACTGCAGCTGATGCACAACAGCAAGCATCCCAGCACTCTGGAACTGGTAAATCTAACATTATACCATCCATCATATTTTAGGGTTTAGAAATTAATATTCTAAGTTATGATAATGCCAACAACCACTACCTTTAACTTCAATTCCTTTTTTTTTCTTATCAGACACAGGGATTCCAAATACACAGGCCACTTTGTCGCCTGCCACAAGGCTTGCGATGATTAGAAATCGAAAAACCCAACGTACAGCAAATGATATTGCTGAACGGTTAATGCAGCACTCTTCGTCAGAAAGTGCCAAAACAAGAGCAATGATGCAGGAAGATTCAAGGTTTTTTAATGATTTCTTACGCAAGTCCTTGGAATCAGATGAGGAATACAAACGCGACAGGAAGATCCTGATAAACTCTATTGCACATCACTCATCTATTTTGGAACGCCTGGTTGATAAAATTCCAGATGCCAACAGCATGGCGCGACAGAGAAATATCCAGGCTGCAGAAATCGCTGAGATTCAATCTGCTGCTCAGCATGTAAATGAGATACTTGAAAAGGAGGAAATTATGTCTAATAATTCCTCATCTGCTACATCTACTCCAAAAAGAGGTGTAGAAAATCCTGAGCGTCCAAGACGGCTGATTAAACGTCCCTTAGTGTTTTCTCCGTAACTGTCAAAGTAGTGTGGAAGTAACCTAAAACTTGTTAAATGTTAATGTATCTGGTTTATGATGTTGTTAAAGGGTTGCTGTACTTGTAATTTTTTTTTTAGTATTTAGCACGTTTACCTTTAGTAGTTTAATGGAGCTTTAGCAGATGCTGTAAGTCCCAGAAGGCTTATTAAACCTCCTATTGTGTTTTTACCATCACTTTAATATTACTCATCTAACCACTTTTAACGTGTTAAATGTTTATGGAGTTGGTAAATGCTTCGTTTAAAATGTGGTTCTACTGTAATAGTTCTAATTTTGTTTTAAAAAAATTATGTTAGGGTTTTAAGGCCTAGAAGACAAAAGTGTTACTGTTACTCTTTAAAACTTTGGCTTTACTGCATTGTAAGTATTATAAGTACAATAAAGGAGATAACACTTTTATATTTTCTTTGCAACAACTTTTTTTGTAAGTGCATGGTAATATACTTTTTTTATAATGTACAGTTCTTTCTTTTCTTTAATACAACATAATAAAGTTATTTTTTAAAATAAAAAAAATATATTTACAAAATAGTTTGTGATCACTGATCATTTTGGAGGGGCTTGTGCTGGTGGACCCTCTTGGAGCACCTGGACCCCAATGGTGCGTTTCAGCTGGCGATTGCCCTCCTCTAATAAGGAGACTCTCCTTTGCAAGCGACGCACTATGAATAGAGTAAGTATAACCGTTAATATTCCATGCAGGAAAGAGGTTATTCACAATTCACACTTTAATTTTTTTTTTTTTTTAAAAAAAACATATTTACTTGTTCTTTGAAACGAACCCTCCAGCCGGAGGACAGCTTGCAGCACTGGGTCACTGCTGGATGTTTGCCCTGACTGCTCAGCTGCAGGAGGATCGAGGGTTGATGTCCCTGAAAGGGGAAGCATGTACTTTTAGTTATGAAAAAAAAGGATCATCACTCATTACCTTCATGTGTTAAATTATTCTACAGTTTATTGGAATCAGGGATAGACCTGGGTCCTCAGCAACTGCTGGCGACAGTGGTGGATCTTCACCTTGCTGCTGGCTGTGAGCTGGCTGCATGTCTGAAAAGTAGACAAAGAAGTAGTACGTAAGAGTATTTAACAATTGCTAATGTTTAAGTTTGGCAATAGAAAGTCATAGCTGTTTTATTCTATTAAAATATTATTTTAAATAAAGTTAAAGATAATGATATACTGCATTAAAAAAATAAAATGTGCTCTCTTAACTGGAAAAGCATTTTTTTTTATTACAATATGTATTGACATTTCTTGTCTTTCTTTACTTAACAAATTTACATTGCTGTTTCATTAAGTTGTTTACAGTCTATATATGTTATGTAATGACACAACTTCATAAGTATAGCAATAGTAATTGCCTTAACATTACAGTAACATGATAGTTATTGTAGTGCTCAACCTGCTGCAGATACAGCCAGGTGATCAGACAGGACTGAAATTGTAATGAAGCAGCATATGAGAAAACTAGGAAGTCTTTAAATATAAAAATTGCATTATATTTCATAAGAATATGAACTTACTAGCAGGTCTCCTTTCAAACCAGCTGGGCTCCCCTGCCTCCCGCCACAGCCTATAGAGAGCGTCGAAATGCGCTGGTCTTTGATACCTTGGGGGTGGCCCTTGGTGTCTTTCCATGGCCTCATAAAATTTACCCTTAATAGTTTTGAACTTCGTGCGGGCTTGGATGGCGCTCCACAGGTATCCCTCGCCGGTCAGTGTTTGGGCTACTTTTTTAAAAATATGGATCGTCTTTAAATTGGAGCTGCGCATTAGGCGCTCTGCATTGCCTGATTTCTGCAGTTCCTCCAGGAGCAACTCTATTTCATTCACTTGCCAAAAAGCAACTCTCCTGGGGGCCATTTTGTACTATACACGGGGTATAGTACAGGAAGTGGTTTGCTTCCTGAATTACGCCCCCTACAAACCCGGTGAAGTAATTGCAGATAATCGGACATGCGCAGAGATAATAATTTAAAACGGAAGTACAGCTGCCAAAACCATGCTTTTATGCAATATGAAAGAACGTTACAGAAATATGCACGAATATGCAGTTCAAAGCACACTAGCCTGCGCTCTACGGCTATAAACTATACACAGACTACACTGCGCTCTGTAAAGAGCCTATTAAACAAATATGCAGGGATGCGCATAGGTCATAACAATTGAGAAAAATTTACAACTGGGAATGGCGAAAGACGGAAGGCTGAGCAAAATGGATACCTGCCCCCTCCCCCCTCCCTGCCTGGAAAGGTAAAGAGGAAAAATGGCTGCTTTTAGCGCCAGATTTGAGGTTTGCCTATAGATTTCAAAGCACTCTAGCCAGCGCTCTGCGCCTATACACTATACACAGAGTACGCTGCGCTCTGTAAAGAGCCTATTAAACGAATATGCACGGTGAAGTAATTGCAGATAATCGAACATGCGCAGGGATAATAATTTAAAACGGAAGTACAGCTGCCAAAACCATGATTTTATTCAATATGAAATAACGTTACACAAAACATAAAGTCGCGGAGAGAGAGAATGCATCAACAACATAGCTATTATAGTTCAGTTTAATTTTACTGACGCAACTCCCTCTGGCGCCACAAGTATGTGCAAATTGCATCCCTAACCTCTGTTCCCTCAGCTAGACGCTCGTTTGCATCATTAACATAGGCTTGTCCTAGGGTCGTCAGTGTAATACGGTTTAGAGGTCTGTCTCTGTTAATGATTGCGTAACCTCTGGCTTCACAGATGTTGTGCATAATTACGCAAGCCGTAATAACTGAGGGAACATTTTCCTCGGCCACTTCTAGCCGAGAACTGAGGCACCGGCTTCTGCTCTTCAGCCTCCCAAAGGCACGTTCGACCACGTTCCGGGCACGGCTGAGGCAGTAGTTGAAGTGAGCTTGCGGTGGCTCTAGATTACCCCCATAGGGCTTCATAAGCCATTTCCGCAATGGATAAGCCCCATCAGCAACAATGAAAGGCGGCACTTCGACGTCCCCAATTCTCCAGACCTCATTTGAGGGGCAAAAAAGTCCTGCATCCATTGCCTCAAAGAGGGATGAATTTCTGAAGACATGGGCATCGTGGTTCCTTCCACTCCACCCCACGTCAATATGGGTGAAGCGGCCAGTGTGGTCCGTAGTCCCCTGCAGAATCATGGAATAATAATTTTTGCGATTGATGAAATCGTTGCCTTGCCTTATGGGACAAACTATTTCAATATGGCATCCATCGGTGGCTCCGCAGGCTCCCCGAAATCCCAACGCCGCAAAGCCATCCATTACCTGTATTTAAAAATGATAGTCAATTTTTAAACTACCAGTAATGTTAACATAGATAATGTTATTAAACGAATATGCACCTATGCGCATAGGTCAGAACCCTTGAAAAAAAGAATTACAACTGGGAATGGCGAAAGAGGGAAAGCTTAGCAAAATGGATACCTGCCCCCTCCCCCCTCCCTCGCTCGAAAGGAACTTTGTGGTGTTAGGCACCGAGTTCATTCGTCTCCCTGCTTTTTTCAGACGCTACTGAATGGGTCCATTTTTCCTCTTCACCTTAAACATTAGCAATTGTTAAATACTCTTACGTACTACTTCTTTGTCTACTTTTCAGACATGCAGCCAGCTCACAGCCAGCAGCAAGGTGAAGATCCACCACTGTCGCCAGCAGGACGAATATGCACTGATGCGCATAGCTCAGAACAATTAAAAAAAATTACAAAATGGGAATGCCGAAAGACTGCGGAAAATTGAACGTCATTTTCACTTGTGCATCCAATTCTTCTTAGAAGAAATAAAAAATACCTTTCGATGCTCGCCAAGATAGACTGTGCAACGAAGAAGAACTAGCTCCATTGCCAAGCACACTTCAACAAAGACCTCGCCAACTGTCGAGCGGCCAACCCCAAACTGCTCTGCTGCATTTTTATAGAATCCCGGGTTAGCTAGCTTCCAAATAGCAATTGCCACACGCTTAGCCACTGAAAGCGGCTGCCTCATGGCCGTCTGGTTCCTCTGGAGTGCAGGAGTCAGCTCAGCAACGATTTCAAACAGCGTGGCTCGAGTCACCCTGAAGCTCTCGATCCACCTTTCGTCGTTCCATACTTTCAGAACTAAATTCTCCCACCAGTCCTTGCTACTGGGACGGACCCAGTAGCGTCTGAAAAAAGCAGGGAGACGAATGAACTCGGTGCCTAACACCACAAAGTTCCTCTCCTGCTCCAGCTGCTGCAAGAACAGCATCCTCCGTCTCTGGTGCATTTTCAGGATTTTAAGGAGTTGCGAGCGGCGACGGTGGTAATCATCCTCAATCACAGACAGTGCTCGAAGAACACATAGGAGTAAATTGATGGAAACAGCCATGATGCTGACTAATTCCGTTTGGCTATCCACGGACTCCATCTTCTCCACACTCTGTACAGCACCATGTACACTGATGGTGCTATATAAATAAATTAATAATAATAATAATAATAATAATAATAATAATAATAATAACAAGCACAACGACCCAAACAGGGAATTCTGGGATTTGAGGAATTTTTTTAAAAAGGGGGAGCAAGAGAGAACGTCACAAGCATCCCCCAAAGCCAGCCCCTAAGAAACGCCCACTTGGGACTTAAGGGACAGAAGGGACAGAAGTGTGAACCGCTCAGACGAAACGAAACGAAAGAAAAGCCGCATCAAGCAATAAGAAAGAGCCGCCTCATTTAGAAACGTTCTTAAAAAAGGCGACCTGAAGCGATTTCGGAACGACGTGTGGATCCGCCCCACATCTAGGTCAGGACAGAACGGATCACTAGGATGATGGGCGTGCACAGAGGCCTCAGGTAAGTCCCATGGGCGGGTGGGCAGGTGGGGAGAAGCAGCTGGCCATTGGACCGAAATGGCCATCAGGCTGAATTGGCTGAGTCAGGCCAAGACAGCCCAATCGTGTCCCATACCAAATTCAGGGTGAGGTGGACATGAATAGGCCCCCTTTCACTTGGATTTTGGGTTCAGACCCAAGGCGAAGCACACCCCTGCTATTCTTCACCCCTCTAACTGACACTACACCTGTTTATGCACCTCTTGATCCAATGGAGCAACTTTTATTACTGGCTGCCTGCCCATGAAGGGCTACACAACCCCAGGTCAGTGTGGAGTAGGCAAAAAAAACCCTGTGGGCCCCCAGCCAATCTGGGCCCACAAAGGGAGAAAAAAAATCCTACTCAGCCCCGAACAACTGGTGACCAGCCAGACTCATACTGATATCTGCAGGCAGTGGGCAGGTGCCAGACACAGGAGAACTAGTGCAAGGATGAGGGATACCTAGCTGGGTCCCTCTTTCCTCTCAGCTGGCCGCATGAAGCTTCTGCAACCAGCCTGCCATCTCTCTGCTTTTCTGGCTGACTGGGGGCAGAGTTGCACCCCTGCCCCATGTGTAGCAGAGGGGGGCGAGGTGCAATTGCACTGAGGCCCCATCGTGAAGACATGGGACCCCCAACGCTTGGGTTTGATAAAGGCAACACCTGTGTAAACCATTAGACATGTCTTCTCCAACCTGCTGCTCTCCAGATGGGTTGGACAACAACTCCCATCATCCCCTGGGTGGGGTATTTTAGGAGTTATAGTCCAACACAACTGAAGCGCACCTGGTTGGGGGAGGCTGCTTCAGAGGATCCTCAACAGGACAGTTTTCTTCTATGCATCTACCTCTCATCCCTCTAGTCCAGGGAAGCTGTAGTCTGAGTTGTGGAGGCCTTCTCTTATTGCCTCAGCCACACAGGCCCATGTGGCCAGTGAGGAGCAGAGGCAGACCTGCCCACATCACCACTACCCTGGCCTTGTAGCTCTGGGTGAGTGAATGGTGCAGACCTAAGGCAGTGTTCCTGCTCCAGTTCCTCAAGCCTTCTGGTCCTGATAGCTGGGTCTCAGACAGCCCCCGCCTTTCATCCTGTCGTAATGGGCTACGGTGTTTCCAAACCTCTTTCCCATTGTCTGAGGCTCTGCCCACCCACTCCAATTCACCTCTGAGACTGATTTGGACTCATGGCAAATTTGACGCGTAGCAACTTGGCCCACTTCGGATTCGGTTCCGAATTTGAAGCAGCCCAAGCACAAGGCCAACCCAGAGTTCATTGGACTGCCCCCTCCTCCTGCATGCCCCCAGGTCTCCAACTCTCACCTGTCCGCCTGGCTTCAATCTCTCTCATGTCCAGAGAGAGAAATTCTTGGGACCGGGAGGCCTGTAGCTGGCCCAGGGGGCATCCAGAAAAGGCTTCTATTGTGCAATGACCCTGCTTGCTACATGGAATTAGAAAATTTATAGAAGTGAAATATAGAGTAAGTCCTATCTGCAAATAGAATTTATAGCTGAATTATAACCAGCAGTGCAACCTACACTTGCTTACTCAAAAGTAAGTCCCATGAAGTTCTCTCCCACTTGGGGAGAGGTGTAAAGTCCAGCCCTTCTAGACTGCTGGCCAGGTGCAGCATGTGTCCTTGAGGAGCAATTCAAGGCTTTTTGTGGAAGTTTGGAGCATCAGGGAAGAGAAGAGAGTAAAGAATGGTAGTGAAATAGAGAGTTTTCTTCTCTGATGACCTGAGGGCAACTGTAATTTGCCATAGCTGAACAGGTTTGCCCAAATTCCATTTGCATGGTTCAAGAAAAATTATGTGTTGTCTGTAACAAAGCTGCCATGGAGAAATGAAACCTGAAAAGAAAAAGAATGGAGCTATGGTTCCTTGAGGATGAAGTCTTAAGGTTTCAAGGCGATGCACATGTTCTTCAAGACAGGAAGGCACCCAGAGCCCTCTTCGGTCCAGAGCCCTCTCTGGTCCAGGGCCCGCTCCTCTATGAATGTTGCATTGCACTTCTTCCAAGACCTCAAAGGGAGGAGATACTGCATAACAGATGTGCCATGGAGAGCCCAAAAGCAAAGGAAGTGGGTGCAGGATCTCATGACAAATCTCTGCACTGTCACAAAGGCCCAGGAAATTAAATTGAACGCATAGACCAAGAAGACTTCTCAAGTGGGAAGAGGAACTCAGGAAGGCAGACACACTCCTTACTGAAACCAAAAATGAAGGGATGGGGGCAAACCAAACTTGTGGTTCAGAAGTCCATCAGCAACGGAGCAAGAACCACCAATTGCAAGCCCAGATGTGGAGCCCAAGAAAAACAGGGCCAATGGAAAGGGCTGGTAACGCCAGGGTCTCAGGGGCAGCTGGGGCGGTGGTGGAAGAGACATTGCTACGCAGATCAAATAAGCCTTCCCTGACGAACGTCAAGGGAAATGAACAGTCCACGTGAGCTGGGATGTGCGGTCTGAGGATCCAAGCCTCCCAAAAGCTTTTAGGCCTCATCTTGACAGAAAAGCTACGATACAAGCATCATTACAAGTAGGCCTCCTACTTGGCAAATGGTTTTGCCTGCATGAAGGAACACCGTCAAATGTACAATATTAACCTACCTAACCTTTCTACCCAAATTTCGAATACTCTTACATAGCATTATCAATATCTCAATGAAACATAAAGCAAATCCTATCTGTCAATGTAACGCTTAACTAAACTAACTATGAACCTCAGCAGCTAACGTATTCAAATATATAACCAAATTAAAGCAGTACTGAAATTTTTCAAAAGCGACCATCTCTGGGTTGGATCCAGATTCACACTGGCGCAACTACGCTGAGGGAAGTGGGTTTCCATGGCCCCTCCTTCCCACGACAGTCCTCCAGGCCCCTGGAAATACTACACAGAGGCACAGAAGCCCCTGCTCAAGGAGGTGATCTGCGATCTGGGGGTGGAGATCCCCCCCAAATTAGGCAGAGGGACTTTCCATGAGCAGCAGGCAGATCCTAGACCCATCCCTCTGTTGAGGCTTCTCAACTGTCCTAACAGCTTTTAGATACGGAATGACACCACTGAGGTGATGACATCACTTGGAACCCAGAGCATTGTGGCCTCAGAGGTGTTGTGCATTTCTTCCTCTTAAAGCTATATCCCACGACTCCAACGGAAGCAGCCTGACTGCAGGGCAGGGCAGCATACAAACCTGGATTCAAAACCACAGGATGAGACAGTACATAATTTCAGCTAGCTTGATGCCGGGCTGGTGGTGGCCTCCAAAAGGGCCCACCAAGGCAGTTTGCTGCCTGAGCCAGAGCAGTAAATGGTCCCACCTGCCCTTATAAAAGCCACTGTACACAAAACCACAAACACTATTTTGGCACCTGAAGCAGAAAATCCTACAAGGGCCTCTTTCCCCTCCCTGGCAGTAAGAATGCCGAACAAGGCGTGGGCTACCTTGGCTGGTCCCAGGCCTGCCATCCTTCCCATCTGGATTCTGGATTTGGGCCTGAAAGGCCAAGGGAAAGTGTGGGTGTAAGTTGTAAGCATGCACAAATTGTGACACTGCACCGCATCATCACTGATCATGGGGCACATCTGTTAGGGCATCAGCTTCCCATTTCCTGGCTGTTTGGAATTTGAGCCAACGTTAAAGTGACCATGAGCCTGTCCCGTCCCCCCATGCTGCTTCTCTAGATCCGGGCCCACGCACTGCTTGTAATGGCTTTCTTCCCCTTTCAGGAGCCGCGCAGCACCTGCACGTCCGACAAGGTATCATGAAAGATCCCACAATGCCTTGTGTGAGAAGGGAGAACAAAGCCCTTACCGGCAGCGGAGAGGCTTGGCGGTCCAGGGCCAGATCTACACATCGTTGTGAAGGCGCTTCAGTGCGCCTTTTTAAAGTACGTACCTAAATGAGGCGCCTCTTTCTTTAGTGCCTCATGCGCCTTTTCTTTCGTTTCGTTTCATCGGAGCGGTTCACACTCTTCTAAATTTCTGTCCCTTCCGTCCCTTCCGTCCCAAGTGGGCGTTTCTTAGAGGCTGGCTTTGGTGGATGCTTGTGACGTTCTCACTTGCTCCCCCTTTTTAAAAAAATTCCTCAAATCCCAGAATTCCCTGTTTGGGTCATTGTGCTCGTTATTATTTATTTATTTATTTATTTATTTATATAGCACCATCAGTGTACATGGTGCTGTACAGAGTGTGGAGAAGATGGAATCCGTGGATAGCCAAACGGAATTAGTCAGCACCATGGCTGTTTCTATCAATTTACTTCGTTGAAGTGTGCTTGGCAATGGAGCTAGTTCTTCTTCGTCGCACAGTCTATCTTGGCGATTTTCGAAAGGTAATTTTTTTCTTCTAAGCTAAATTGGATGCACACGTGAAAATGACATTCCATTTTCCTCATTTCTTTCCCCTTTTGCCTTTCCCATTTGTAATTTTTTTTTAGCTCTTAATAGGGATGCGCATATGTGCATGTTCGGTTAATCTGCTGTTTCCAGAGCGGCGGCCCCAAGTTGCCGGTACACGTGCGCATGTGAGACGAACTGCTATGTGTTTCAATTTAAACATTCCTGTTGGTTTAAACATTGTCTTTCACTTTTTAATACAGGTAATGGACGGCTTTGCAGATTTGGGATTTCGGGGAGCCTGCGGAGCCACAGATGGAACGCATATTGAAATTGTATGTCCTGTTAGGCAAGGCAATGATTTCATAAATCGGAAAAACTATTATTCTATGATTCTGCAGGGGACTACGGACCACACTGGCTGCTTCACCCATATTGAGGTGGGGTGGAGTGGCAGGAACCACGATGCCCATGTATTCAGAAATTCATCCCTCTTTGAGGCAATGGATGCTGGAGTTTTTTGCCCCTCCAATGAGGACTGGGGAATTGGGGACATCGAAGTGCCGCCTTTCATTGTCGATTATGTGGCTTATCCGTTGCGGAAATGGCTTATGAAGCCCTACGGGGGTAAAGTTGAGCCACCGCAAACTCACTTCAATTACTGCCTTAGCCGTGCTATAATTGCAATGTTGTTGCTGTATATTCCTTCACTCTCTTCGCGACTTAATGTTTTGTGTTACGTTGTTTCATATTGAATAAAAACCTTTTGTATTGGCATCTGTATTTCCCTTTTCAACCAGCAGCCTCCAAAAAATGAAGTTTTGTTTAAAAACAACAACTTTATTTAAATTAATAAAGTACATAAATAAAAAATAACACTTCATTACAAAGAGAACATGCATTCATCAGCAGACATAAAAACATCGTAATTAAAGGGTAATCTAAGGAGGGGTGGGGTGGGGTGGGGTGTGGAGGGGAGAAACTTAACATTATTTACATTCCAACATGCAGAACTGACCAGGCAGCAAAAGTTGTTCTCCTAAGAAAAATTCTGTGCAAAAGTGCAGTTTTTGAAAAGGGGGGGGGACTGACGAAAGTATCTGTTCTTATTTTAAGAAATTATGCCATGAGGCAGGGGGAAGAAACATTAAAAAGAGAACATGCATTCATCAGCAGACATAAAAACATCGGCATTTTCTTCTAAAGAAAAAAGTTAATGAGAGAGAACACTGCTCCCCTGTCCTCGCTCGCGGGGAAGGTAAAGAGTAAAGACCGATGCTGCTTTTCGTGCTGGATTTGTGGGTTGCCTATAGACTATACGCACAATAGCCGCCGCTCTGTAAACAGCAGATTAACCCTAACCGAACATGCACATATGCGCATCCCTATTAAGAGCTAAAAAAAAATTACAAATGGGAAAGGCAAAAGAGGAAAGGACTGAGGAAAATGGAACCTACCACACCTGTCCCTGCACGTGGGAAAGGTGATGATTAAAGATGGATGCTGCTGTTTGCACCGGAAATGGTATCGGAAGTCGAAAGGCAACAAAAAAAGTCTGGGCGGAGCGGGGCAGGGAGGAAAGAGCGAATAATTGTTACACACATTGGAAGAAGGGACGCCTTAAATTCACTTAAGACGGACTAAATAACAGCACCCAAAAACCAGGAAAATGTGCTTTGAAAGTAAGCCTGTGTGTCTCGATGAGCTTCGGGGCGCACTCCAGACGCACGCAAGTGCCTTCGCAACGACGTGTAGATCTGGCCCATGAATCTTCCCTTCAGGAAAATCGGGGGGTGCAAAATGACCCCCTTACCAAGAACTATGGAGGCAACACAGGGCTTGGCAAGGGGGTCATTTTTGCCCACCCCCACCCCCGATTTCTCACTTTTTGTTTTTGTTCTTATAATCCCATTAGAGCAAATGGGATTTTGAGAAAAACAACAAAACAAGAAACATTAGGAAATCAGGGGTGTCCCCCCTCCCCAAAATGACCCCCTTGCTAGACACTGTGTTGCCCCTACAGTGCTTAGCAATACGAAAATACACAGTCCCTCAGGAAGCATATTCAACTTTTGAAAATAAACAATATCAAATAATTTACAACAACCATAATGATTTATAACATGCAGGTACCATCCGGCCATGTTCTGCCACATTAGTGTATTCGATAAACAGTAACCAAACAGCCGCAAAGGGTCATACTTTCACTGACCTCTCATGACCTGTAATTTTTTTATATGTCAATTTCTCCATTATTGCTGTCTTCCACACCGATTTATACCACTCATTCAACTCGGTAAATTTGAAATCCTTCCAATGCAATGCTATTACTTTCCTGGCAGCAAAAAAAAAAAAAGAAAAAAAGAAATGAAATTAGCTCCTTGTGCTTCAAATTAATATTTACTTCAACAAATATGTTCAATTCTGAATCCATATGCACTTCAACTTTTACAATCTGTTTTTAATCATCATCATCATCATCATTATCATCATCTCATTGAACAAATAAAATGCCTGGGAAAATAAGAAGGTTTTCACCTGGGTCCCAAAGCTTCCTAAGCTTTAAAGCACAATCCTTTGCGTGTTTAGATAGAACAAAAGGCTTGCACCTCCTAGCATGGCTGGTTGGAAAATGTTGAGAGTTGTGGAACGGTTCTTCTGTCTACACGTGCACAAGGTTGTGCCCTTAGAGTTTTAATGCATTTTAAAAAATACTAGACATAACTAACCATTTTTACGAAATTATAGAAAATAGAAAAAGTGGAGGAGTTATCGCTACAATCTTTTTTAGAGTTCAAAATGGAACAGAAGTGTTAAAATCAAGCTGCAGATTTTGATGGTGCTATCATGCTCATAGTATCCAGTGTGCTAATGCTGGTAGTTATTTACAAACTCAATTGTAGCTTTGGGGTTTCAAATAAAGACCCACCCATGCTAAGCTGGCACACTGAGTTCTGGAAAGTTTCATGACCAAAGGGTTCTCACCAGCTTTTGGGGTGGGGGGAGGTGGGTTAACTCCTTTGACGCGTAGGCACCAGGATTTCCAGAAAGTACGGTGAATTTAAATATTGCCCAGTTCCACAAAACCGTATTTTACAGCTCCCACTTCCCCTGACAGAAGGAAGCTCCAGGGTCCGCTGCTACAAAGTTTGCTTACTGGCAAAGTGCAAGGGGTTTACATTCACTGGCAAAGTGCAGGGCAATAATTATTTAAAATTGTTATATCTTTTGTAACGTCTGTTTGTTTACAGACGTACAATTGGAGCATGAAGAAGCAGTCTGGTCTGGTACCCACTCCAAAGAATGGTAGCCTTTAAAACATTGTCACTTTGCCTGGAAAGCAAACAGCATGAAACCTTTGCAGATCTTCCAGTCTTCCTCTTGCAAGCCAGGTCCAAAGCTCACACTTTTGTCCTTTGCTGGCTATCTTCCAACTGCTCAGACTTTTACTCCTCATTACCTGCTATTATTTGCATTTATATACCGCCCCATAGCCAAAGCTCTCTGGGTGGTTTACAAAAGTTAAAAACAGTGAACGTTAAAAAGAAATATACTAAATTTAAAACCATAGAAAGCATGAAATACATACAAAAACAGACAATATCCATTTAAAAACAACTATTCTGGGGTCAGTTTAAAAAACTCAGCATTTGCTGTTAAATGCCTGGGAGAAGAGAAAAGTCTTGAACTGGCGCCGAAAAGATAACAATGTTGGCACCAGGTGAGCCTCGTCAGGGAGATCATTCCATAATTGATCTATGAACTAATAAGATGAATAATGCTGCCAGGCTGAACAGGTTCTCTTCTTTTATGTTTTGTGGGAGTTTCCTTCTGAGTAAACTTTATATAAGAAACTTGGCTAGAGGAATGGGGGTTTCCATGGACAATATCACACCATATTAAATACCACGAGGAGCCATCGTTTTAATTCCGCTCCAAGGTGGCTTTAGAAAAGCAGTGCCTCAGCCCCTCCAAAGGGCTTGAAGAATGATTGTAAATGCAACCTCCAAGTTGAGAAGCAGATGATGATTTCTACTACAACACATTTTAGGAAGGCTTATTTTTCTGGTAAGAACCACAGAGTTGGATCTAGACCTAATCATTTTGAATGTAGACCCAGTGGGAATCTACACTATTGTTATTATAACATTATGAATCAGCAACTGTGACACAAAGCATCACATGACCCTCTGTACCTTCAGTTGTAAATGAGTTGTACTTACCTCCTTGATTTCGTGGTCTCTGTTCGTTGTTGCTCAGTACTAGCGCTTATTTAGAAATCATGTGCCCTGTTCTAACGTTAGCTCTTCTCCGAAAATGTTGAATTGAGTGATCAGCCAATTGCTACCCTGGGGGCGTTTCCACTTCTGCTACCCACCTTTAGTAACCTTTCTACTGAGCGTTTTGCCTCATGGATGACTGCAGTCATCCTATCTTCCTCAGTGATTATTGTTGTTTGATGGAGGGGGCATGAACGTCAGGTTTGTATTGCCCAGAGTCTATATATTAATAAATGTTAGAAACATCAAATTAGGCACCTGATGCACATATACACATGCATGCCAAGCCTCAAGCAAATCCAAGCCTCCTCTGATTTTGGGGGAATTTTTGAAGATCGGACACCCCATTTTCAGACATGGGATTTTCTCCGACATTTTGACAGATAAAAACTTGGAAGCAGGCACATCCACATTCTATTGGGATATGTTGCTCTAATATTCACAACCTTATTTTTAGTTATTGCCAGACTGGGCTTCTGGCCAATAATCTTATAACAGAGTTTTTGCAGCGGTTTCCAGCACAGTCAGCACAGATACAGATTAAGACAGAGACTTTCAGTAGGTTTAAAGAAACCTTTACTGGCATATAAAATATAATTTAGTTATGGCAATCACAAATACAAATACTTACATACGGTCAGTCAAAACAGCTCTGATACATGGAGTGATCTCTGATACATGTACATGGGAATACAATCCTTTTATAGGCTAACTGTACAATTACGCAACTGCTTGCAATCCCTTAATTGAAACAATCAAGACACCAATTATTCAATCATGACATCAATGTCCAGGTGCAACGTTGACCTTTAAGTTTTCTGCTGAGTCTTCTGATTCCTCCAGCTCCTCAGCAATTAGTAAATCCCTGGAAACATAACCAGGATCCATTCCAGGATTCAACACATTCATGGCAAGTTTCAAGCAAATCCCATCATCCCCTGATTTTTGGCGGGGCTTTAACCTCTAACGCATCACCCCAACCCCAATTCACACCCCTTTTGATATCTCCGTCAATTTTCATGTTTATTTATTATTTATTTTATTTATTTATTTATTACATTTTTATACCGCCCAATAGCCGAAGCTCTTCATGTTAGAAATGTCAAATTAGGCACCATGACACCTGATGCATGTATACACATGCATGCCAACCCTCAAGCAAATCCAAGCCTCCCCTGATTTTGGGGGAATTTTTGAAAAACGGACACCCCAGTATCTCAGGGATTTAAAGCTGCAGACAGCTCAATGGACTTTATTCATGGCCATTTCAAAGGAAATCCCAACATGCCATGAATTGGGGAGTAGATAACCCTAAATATGAATCTTCTTCCACACTTGAAAAATTTATTTGGATCTTCAAAAAGTCTAAGTGAGCGCAGGAAGGACTTATCCCGAGTCAAAGCAAGACACACAAACCATCCCTGCGAGGTGGGCACAGAGGAGGAGGACTGGGAGCAAGCATGCCAGAGGCTTGTGGGCACAAACCACAAAGCCCATCATGGAGTACAGCTCCCAGGGGGAGAAGGCAGGCAGGCAGCAGACATTTTGGGGGGCACAAGGAAGTGAGCCAAGGATTGTTTGATTGTTTCTAAGCCAGCAGTAACACATTGCAAACCAACCCTGCGAGGCGGGCACAAGGAAGTGCGGCAAGGATTGCTTGTTTGTTTCTAAGCCAGCAGTAACGCATTGCTGAGAGTTTTCGGTCCCTAAAATTCCCCGCCACTGGCAATTCAAATTACGAGCATGAGCAGATGAGTTAGCAAAGGGGGGACAGGAAGGGAAGAAAAAAGGAAGTGGGCGGAGCAAACTGAGAAACTCATCTAAACACAGAGGAGACAGAGAACAGCTTCAACAGAAGAACAAACAGTGTGCCCTGGATTAATGAATTTATAACGTAAAGGGGAAACGTAAGTACCGCTAGATCCCCATAGTGTGCCCCGTGATTATCAAAACCGACACAGATAGCAACATTAGAAATGGAAAATAACCATGTTATTAGACTAGTGTAGATCTGGCCCAGGGGTGATCCTGGAAATTACAGGATGGTTAGCTTGACATCTGTTCCAGGTAAATTGGTTGAAAGCATTATTAAAGACAAAATTAGTAAGCATATAGAAGGGCAGGTCCAACTGAAGAAGAATCAATACGGCTTCTGCAGAGGCAAGACCTGTCTCACTAATCTACTAGAATACTTTGAGAGTGTCAACAAACATGTAGACAGGGGTGATCTAGTGGACATTGTTTACTTGGACTTCCAAAAGGCTTTTGATAAAGTCCCTCACCAAAGACTCCTGAACAAACTTAGCAATCATGGAATAAGAGGAGAGGGCCTCTTATGGATCACTAACTGGTTAAACAACAGAAAGCAGAGAGTAGGAATAAATGGTCAATTCTCCCGATGGAGGGAAGTAAATAGTGGGGTCCCACAGGGATCGGTATTGGGACCAGTTCTGTTCAACTTATTCATAAATGATCTGGAATTAGGAGTGAGCAGTGAAGTGGCCAAGTTTGCTGATGACACCAAATTATTTAAAACACAAAGGGATTGTGAAGAGTTCCGAAGGGATCTCTCCAAGCTGGGAGAGAGGGCATCCAAATGGCAGGTGTGGTTCAATGTAAGCAAGTGTAAGGTGATGCAGGTTGGGGCAAAAAAACCCAACTTCAAATATAACCTGATGGGATCTGAGCTGGCAGTGACCAAACAAGGAAGAGATCTTGGGATTGTGGTTGAAAATGTCCACCCAGTGTGCAGCCACAATAAAGAAGGCAAACTCCATGTAAGGCATTATAAGAAAAAGAATTGAGAATAAAACTGCCAGTATCATACTGCCTTTATACTAGGCATGTGCTCCGCTCCAATTAGGAGCGGAGAAGCAGTAGCGGATTGGCCTGCTCCGCCTTACCCAGAGGCGGAGTAGAAGCGGACCGCGGACCCCTAGAAGCAAGGCGAAGAGAAGCGGCCATTTTTCGGAGCTCCTATTTCAGGCGGAGCACTCCGATCGCCATCTTGAAAACATTTCGCCATAGGATTGCATTGCGGGAAATAATAGCGGATAACTGGGTTGTTTTTGAAGCTATCGATCTGGAAATTCTTGTGCACAGAGAGTCGTGGATGGGGGTCATTTTGAAACTACTCTCACCTCTCTGCATCGTGCGGGTCGCGTGCTATATTTTTTTAAAAATCGGGTCAACAAACAGGGACAGCGCGGCTCAAATGGCGGTTTTCGGCTTTTCGCCCATAGGATTGCATTGCGGGAAATAATTGGGGATAACTGGGTTGTTTTTTAAGCTATCGTTCTGAAAATTCTTGTGCACAGAGAGTCATGGATGGGGGTCATTTTGAGACTACTCTCACCTCTCTATGTCGTGCGGGTCGCGTGCTAGAATTTTTTAAAAATCGGGTCAACAAACGGTTTGGGGTTTGTTTGTTTGTTGAAGCGATGACAGGCACATTCAACTCCCAATCCTGATGAGAATTGATCTCCTCATGAAGCATCCTCCAATCCCAGCGTTCGAGGGGGGGGGACTAAGGCAGAGTCACCCTGAGATCTTTGAGCTCTCAGCGTCTTGTGGGTTTAGCGTTCGTTGGGAGAGGGTCTACTTAGCTAGCTGCTGCTGTGTACTTTGGAGATAGATTAGGATTTTAGCTTGGCACGTGTGTTTGTTTGCTTCTTTCTGACTTTTTGCTTAGTTTGCTCTGTGTTTTTCCCTTACTTTGATTTAATATAAACTTTATTTTTAAATTTTGGAGTATGTGTTTGTTTGGTTGGTTCGTTTCCCCCCTCCCCTCTCTTAAAGCCTGATTGCGTGCACTGCTTTTGTGTAGTGCAACAGCCACAGATTGAGCATTTTGGGGAAAGCATACACACACTTCTTGTCCCATTTCCCTACATTTAGTAATATTCTTAAACATATTATTATATTCTTATACATGGACATATGGATAAGCTATCATGGTGCCGAGTTTGAGGTTTCTAACGTGCAAATTGACGGAGCTATCGAAAGGGGTGTGAATTAGGGTTATGGGTGGTGCGTTAGAGGTTAGAGCCGCACCAAAAATCAGGGGATGATGGGACTACCTTGAGTCTGGGTGTCCATATGGACACATGGATAAGCTGTCCTGGTGCCGAGTTTGAGGTTTCTAACGTGCAAATTGACGGAGCTATCCCAAGGGGTCTGAATGGGGTGCCCGATTTTCAAAAATTCGCCAAAAATCAGGGGATGATGGGATTTGCTTGAAACTTGGCGTGCATGTGGACACGTGGATAAGCTTTCATGGTGCCGAGTTTGAGGTTTCTAACTTGAACAGAAAAAATGTTGTATAATTTTTTAGCTTTCAATGCAACTCTATGGGGGAAAAAACGGAGCTCCGATCCGGATCTGGAGCTCCGAGCGGAGCGGAGCAGAAGTGGGCGGAGTGGGGGCGGGGCGAAGCAGCCCGCTCTGAAAATGGCAGATCTGGAAGTGAAGCGGAGCGGGGGGTCCATGCACACCCCTACTTTATACAAATCTATCTTAGAATACTGTGTACAATTCTCGTAACCACACCTAAAAGGGAGCTAGAAGAAGTGCAGAAAGGGGCAACTAAAATGATTAAGGGGCTGGAGCATCTCCCCTATGAGGGAAGGTTACAATAACTGGGATTGTTTAGCTTGGGAAAAAGGAGGCTAAGGGGAGACATGATAGAGGTGTGCAAAATTATGCATGGTATGGAGAATGTGGATAGGGAGGCATTTTCCTCCGTCTCTCAAAATACTAGAACTTGGGGTCATCCCATGAAGCTGATGGGTGGGAGATCCAGGACAAATAAGAGGTACTTCTTCACACAGTGTATAGTTAAATTATGAAATTCACTACGAGAAGATGTAGTGATGGCCACCAATTTGGATGGCTTTAAAAGGTGGTTGGATAAATTCCTGGAGGCAAAGGCTATCAATGGCTACTAGCCCTGATGGTTGTGTGCTATCTCATATTCAAGGCAATAAGCCTGTGTGCACCAGTTGCTAGGGAACATGGGCGGGAGGGTGCTGTTGCACCATGTCCTGCTTGTTCATCCCTGGTCGATGGTTGGTTAGTACTAGAGTACTAGAGTGCTGGACACTAAAGTGTCCTGGTTTGATAGTTTTAAAACGTAATAACAGCAGCCAAAGACAAGACACTGCAACAACAGGGTTAAGGTGCCTGCTGCAATCGGAAAAGAGACCATTGGCATTTCAGATGTCTCTGGGGATTTGTTTTACTTATTTATTACATTTTTCTACTACCCAATTGCCAAAGCTATCTGGGCAGTTCACAAACATTACAACCCTAAAATACATGACAAAACATGGGTAGGGAGAGAAATGACATTGTTTCCATTTACTTTACAGTAACAATTGTACGGAAGGAGAAACGGCTGCTCCTATGATCAGGTTGTTGGATCCTGGAATGGACCTGGTTTTACTTTATTCCTGTGTTTTAGAAATGCCACTGACAGAAGATATGAAGAAATATGCTTTCTAAATGTCAAGGCCACAGCTGGACGATGCAATTATTGAATTATTGGCATGAGATAATTATTCAATTAGTCAATTAGTGGCTGGGATGATTGTACAGGTTTTGCCCTATATATATGACTGTGTACATTACCCCCTCCATCCTTTACCCCATCTGTAATGCTACTGCTGTGTATCTGATATGATCGTTTGTGAGTATATGTGTGATGCTGTAACTGATTTAACCAACTGAACTTCTATGCCAGTAAAGGCTTTGTTTTAACTTAAACAAAGTATTCTTAGCCTTATTTGAGTCTTTGCTGTAATCCTGCTGAGAGACGCTTCTAACTCTGCTTATTTCGGAAGAGACTTTAACTTTCAACAGGTTATGGTCCCAGAGTTCGCTCTCAGAAAGGAGCAGTGAGACCAGTGGACGGACCGTGACTGACCAAACCCTAGTGGAGTTGCTGGGAAGGCAAGGAAGGCTGCTTCATGAGCCGTTTGTCTTGGAGGTCAGAGCGGATAGTCTGAAGGCTGGTGGAGGAAGGAGAAGTTGCTGATTTTCAGGGATCTGAGGAATCCACGGAGGATAGCCGGTCAGACCCGGAAGAATCAGGCAACGAAGGGGTTAGAGAGCAGCCAGCAGTTATGGCACAGCCTAATTTTGGCAGTAACGTTCCAATGGAATTGCTCACAGATTCAAATTATCTTTCATGGTTGTTTAAGATTGAAATGTGCCTGAAGAAAGATGCTTTGTGGGATGTAGTGGCTAATGAACAGCCGGAAGATTTGAGTGCAGCAGAAATCCGGGAGTGGGGTCGCTGTGCCGAAAGGGCAAAGGCACAAGTTGATTTGTGCATGAGGAATGACCAGTTGTCTTATATTAACCGTGAAGACACAGTGAATGTCATATGGACAAAACTCAGGGAAGTCTATGTTTGGGACAAATGTACCTATAGATTAGCACATGCAAGTGAGCATTCCCTTTTATTGCTGTTTTCAGTGGTGCCTGCACTCTTTTTTGGCAATGTGTGATTAGCCACTGTACTCTCTTGTCTTGACTCCTGGTTTGCTGTCTGGCCCTGTGTAGGGGTTATTGTTGTCCTTGTTCCAGCTCATTCAGTATGGCTTGCCAATACTGAATGTGTGCCAGAGAGGGACAACAATAAAGGGGTTATTGTTGTCCCTCTCTGGCACACATTCAGTATTGGCAAGCCATACTGAATGAGCTGGAACAAGGACAACAATGATAAGATAAGGCCTTGCTAAGGAACATCTTGGCACTGGCTCACCATGCCTTGGAATGTGCTGACGCAAGAGCCACAGAATACAATACAGTCTTGAAGGCACAATGATCACGCATTTCCTTAACACTTATATGGTATATTCATGCTGAACACACACTAACAGCACCTTCTGTGCACGAGGTAATCATGCATTAACATGCTGTACTCAACAACCAATCATAACTTGTAAACAAGAAATGTAACCACTTAGTTCTTAATAAAAACCAGGACGGGGCCGCCTGTTTGGGATGCCTCATCTTCATGCAGTTGGACTCCTTGCCAGTTATTTACCACACCCCGCCTTCTAGTTTTCCTTTGATCCTGATTGCTCTTCAGTCCTGACTCATGGACCACTTCCTGCGATCCAGCCTTGGCAGTGATTTTATATTTCCATGAGCAAAAAAGCCAAAGGTTAGAAAGCTCATTTATGCCAAAGGCATTTTTCAAAGCCTCAATAGTTTATTGCCTGTTTCTAGATTCCTCCCTCCCAATGTTTCTGGGGGAAATCCTATAGTACATCCTCTCTGTTGGAGGAAGATTGCCTGGAATTGTAATCTGGTGAACATTGTTTACATGGACTTCCAAAGGGCTTTTGATAAAGTCCCCCACCAGAGTCCTGAGCAAACTTAGCAGTCACAGAATAAGAGAAGAAGTCTTCTTATGGATCAGTAACTGGTTGAAGAACAGAATGCAGAGAGTAGGAATAAATAGTAAATTCTTCTGATGGAGGGATGTAAAAAGTGGGGTCCTGCAGGGATCTGTTTTGGGACCAATGCTTTTCATCTTATTCATAAATGGTGGTAGAATTAGGAGTGAGCAGTGAATTGGCCAAGTTTGCTGATGACACCAAAATTATTAAGAGTGGTTAAAACAAAATGGATTGTGAGGAGCTCCAAAAGAATTTCTCCAAACTGGGATAATGGGCATCAAAATGGCAAATGCAGTTTAATGTAAGCAAGTGTAAAGTGTTGCACATTGGAGCAAAAAAACCCAACTTGAAGTATAATCTGATGGGATCTGAGCTAGCAATGACTGAGCAAGAAAGAGATCTTGGGGTTGTGGTGGACAGCTCGACGAAAATGTCAACCAGTGTGTGGTGGCTGTGAAAAAAGCAAATTCCATGTTTGGTATCATTAGAAAAGGAAATGAAAATAAACTGCCCAGGTGGACTCCGTACTTGGGGCTAGCTTCGCCCGATCTGCCAGCTATGGCCTTTCCTGGACAGGGATAACCTGGCCACAGTAGTGCACGCACTAGTGACTTCCAGATTAGACTACTGTAATGCACTCTACATGGGTCTGCCCTTGAAGACAACTCGGAAGTTGCAGCTAGTGCAACATGCAGCAGCTAAACAGCTGACCAGTACATCTTACAGAGGCCATATAACACTGGCCTTAAAGGGATTGCAGTGGCTGCCTATATGCTTCTGGTTGGAATTCAAGGTGTTGGTGATGATGTTTAAATCCCTAAATAGCTTGGTTGCCTCAATACTTGAGAAAGCGCCTCTCCCTATATATGCCTGCCTGAGATTGGAGGTCTGTTGGAGGAGCCCTCCCCTGCATCCCACCAACACGAGACATGTGCTATGGTGGGATGTGGGAGAGGTCTTTCTCTGTTGTGGCACCTCAGCTGTGGAATGCCCTCCCCTTGGAGGCCTGACTGGCACCAACACTGATTTTATTCCTTTTCCTAGAGTAAGACATGGCTTTTTAACAAAGCCTTTGGTGGCTAATATTCACCAAGCCTATAGTTTTAATTGTTTTACTTGATTTTATTGTTTTTAAATTTTGTACTGATTTTAGCTTATTAATGGTTTAATTTGTTTTTAGCTGTGTATATTTATTGTTTTATATTGGTTGTATGATTTTATCTGTATGCCACCCTGAGATCCTTGTGATATAGGGTGGGCTACAATTGTCTTAATAAATAAATAAGATTGTACTTCTCTTTTACAAATCTATGGTGTGACCACACTTAGAATACTGTGTACAGTTCTGTTCACTGCACCTAAAGAAGGATAACGTAGAGTTGGAAAAACTGCAGAAAAGGGAAACTAAAATTAACAAGTGGGTGGAGCAACCCCCTATGAGAAAAGGTCACAACAACTGGGACTATTTAGCTTAGGGGGGGGGGAAGCAAGTAAAGAGGGCATAGTAGAGATGTACAAAATTGTGCATAGGGCAACATTTTTCACTCTCTTTCACAATACTAGAACCCAATGGGGTCATCCCATGAAGCTGAACGGTGGGAGATTCAGAACAGTTAAAAGGAAGGACTTCTTCACACAGCACGTAGTTAAACTAGATGTAGTGATGGCCACCAATTTGGATGGCTTTAAAAGGGGATTGGACAAATTTATGGAGGCTAAGGCTATCAACGGCTACTAGTCCTGATGCTACCTCCAGTATCCGGGGCACTATGCCTATGTATACCAATTACTGGGGAATAGGGATGGGAGGGTACTATTACACTCATTCCTTGCTTGAGGGTTTCCCGTGGGTAGCTGTTTGCCACTGTGTGAACAGAATGCTGGACTAGATGGACCCATGGGGCATGTTTACATGAAGGGTTTGCCCTGGGGTGGCTTAACAGCAGCGGCACGTCATCTACATGACGCAGCTGCCATTGCGAAGCCATCTGGAGGCTAACCCTGGAAACTCCACTCCAAAAAAGTCAGGCACTTACCCTGACTTTTTTTGGCAGCGGAGCCCGTGGCGCCTCCCGATTGGTCACCATGGGAGGTGGGTGTGTAGAATAAATTGCAAAATGCCTGCTTGAATTAGCTAATCACAAGACTCTGAATACACATCTGTGCCTAAGATAGTAGGCTGGGAGCAAAAGTTTATGTTCTGAGTGCAAACTCTGCCCAGAAACAGCAACGTGGCATTTGAACTTTGACTCTGAAGTAACCTCACATGATTGTGACTCATCCCCATTGTTTGTATGCTAATATAAAGAAGTACCTTTAGATTGTTCAGGGCCAGACCCTACAGGGCGCTAGCTTGTTGGAGTCTGGTCTTTCTCGAGAAATAAAAGTTGGGTTGCATCCGCCGAAGGTCTGCGAGTCTGATTCCACCCTGAAGGATAAAATTGGCACAGTCCTCCAGGGGAACGAACCTCTTTCTGCCGTTTAGGCAACAGGTGGGTAGGAACAGGCTGCCAGAGGGAGGAGAAGTGTTTCGCCCAGTGCCTCTCATGTCCTCCTCTGACTGCCTCATTCCTCCCCCTTTTATTTTTATTATCTGTAACTGCAGAGCTCTGCTGATACAGATTATAAAATTAAAAGGGGGAGGAACAGCGCTGTTGTTCTCCCCCACCCTCCGTTTTTTTTAAAAAAAAAAAACTTTTACAGAGACGCAGGGCTAGAAAATTCGCACTTGCCTTCATTCCCGTGCAGATGCTGGGAAGGAACGCAAGTTCAGGTGCAAAGCACCTCGGGGGCTTGGTCTGATCCAGCCGAGCTCTTCTTGTGTTCTTAACTAAATTCTCCCTGCGCACCCAGGCTTTGCCTTGCAGCCACTTCTGTTGGCAAAATGTCAAGTTGAGGGTGTGTCCGTTTACTTATCAACCACATATTAAAAGCTGATTTCTTAGGAACTTCAGCAACTTAAGTCCAGGATACTTGAGGGCACACCTTTTCCCTTAGCACCCTGCCCAGCCTCTGAGGTCATCGGATAAGTAGTTTCACATAATTCCACACAGACCTGAGGTCCATTTAGAATCCACTCAGCATACAGCTTTTAGCGTATTGGCTCCCACTCTGTGGAATTCCCTGCCAGTTGCCAACATTGCTTTGTTCTTGGCATCTGGTGAAGACATTTTTATTTGAACAAGCTTTCCATGGCCCCGTTCAGAACCACACGTTAAACCATGCTGTTTAACCACAAAATGGTTAACGGAATGCATTACATTCCGTTAACCATTTTGTGGTTAAGCAGCATGGTTAAGCCTGTTGTCTGAACGGGGCCTCTGAGTAGAAGACCGGTACAATTCAATTTTAAATGTTTTTATTCTTTTGCATTTTTACATGTTTATAACTGTTTGCTGCTCGGGTTTTCTTCTTCTTCAGTTATAGAGCAGTTTATACATGCTGTAAATAAGTGACAAAACAATTTAAAATCCTAATTGACAGAGATCCGATTCTATAAAACACAAAAACTAAAACATTATATCAAGGTGAAGATAAAAAAAAAAGACCTAAACTATTTTTTCTCAGAGAATAAAACGGCCACATTAAAACATAGCTGAATACACAGTTGAAAATATCTGATTTCAAAAGTCTGTGAGAATAAAAAGTTCCTGGAAAAATAAAATAAAAACGTAATCCCTTGTGTGTAGGCTTACATCTCCCAGCATGCTCCAGCCAGTATAGTTGGCTGGGACATGCTGGGAATTGTAGACCATTGTGAAATTCCCTCTTCATCACAACAGTTAAAGCTGCAGGAGCTATACTAGAGTGACCAGATACAAAAGAGGGCAGGGCACCTGCAGCTTTAACTGTGGTGATGAAGAGAGGATTTCACCAGGTGCTGCATGCATACATGTGACACCTGCTGAAATCCCCTTTTCTGTGCAACTGTTAAAGATACAGGAGCCCTGTCCTCCTTCCCATATGGTTACCCAAATACATCAGATACTGCAGCTCCAACTCTTTCTTCTAAACTTCTCTCAAAAAGTTAGACCATCCATCTGAGCCCTGGCACTTCCCTTACATAAACTGAGCAGTGATCAGCCTCTTTGCCATAGGCGTGCGCAGCACATTTCATTAGGTGGTTCGGCCAGGGATTTTTTAAAAAGGGTTTCACAGCACATAATTAAGACAAACCTGTTCTACATAACATCTTAATGTTAAAATCACTGAAATAAAGAACGGGAGACATTCAATGTATCTGAAATTAACACCACTGGCTATGGAAGTTAAATAACTATGGCAAGAGGGGAAAGTTACATGTATTCCGTTAGTCACCAGCAACACATCATATATCTTTTTTTATTCTTTTACAGAAAACATTCAGAAATTAGGCCTACTAATTGGTTGCATGAAGGAAGGACTTCTTCACACAGCACATAGTTTAGTTATGGAACTCACTACCACAGGATGTGGTGATGACCACCAATCTGGATGGCTTTAAAAGGGGCTTGGATAAGTTCCTGAAGGCAAATGCTATCAATGGCTACTAGCCCTGATGGTTGTGTGCTATCTCCAGTATTTGAGGCAGTAAGCCTGCGTGCACCAGTTGCTGGGGAACATGGGAGGGAGGGTGCTGTTGCACCATGTCCTGTTTGTTCATCCCTGACCGATGGCTGGTTGGCCACTAGATGGACCCTTGGTCTGATCCAGCATGGTGCTTCTTATGATCTTAAAATACATCCACACCAATATCAGGAAAGCTGTCACACTTAAAAAATGTTCAATAGTCAGGAAATTTCTGAATCAGTAAAAGATAGCATGAGTTGGAAAAGCTCATCATGTTCATCTAGAAAGACCACCACTCGTAAGAAAAGAGAGATGATGATAAATAGTAATGGCAACCCTGTTAATTTTTTAAAACGATTTTTTAAAGAAGGATGAATAGTTATCAGCAATTGTTTAAAAATATACAACATCCCAATTATATCAAACAAATTGGAATGGAAGGTCTATGGGTCAAAATGCATTATTTAAAAATGAATTACTGTTTTCTAGCACCAATTAGAGTTCCACGTCTTCCTTCGCACTACTCAAGCAAGTGAGCCAAACCACATACCACAGAGGATGACTAAAAACAACTATCTATATCTATGTTGGGAAAGAATTTCCTTCATGACTCAAAATTCCTGATCCCACCCAGCAAAGTTTTTGGGAAATCTCGCTCATATTGGCATAGGTTGAGATATTTTGCTGGTCAAATTTACCATCAGTACAACACCAATGGAAATACCTTAATGGAAATGTCTTTGTGACTTTTAACAATTTTACTTTGGGCTTTCAGTCTAGAGAAACTGCAGGTGGATTATATGAAATAACTAACAATTACAGGAGAAGTGAAAAACCCTTCTCCATCCCACACCCCACCATGCCTATTGGCACAAGAGCTAATAGTTAAATCCAAAAAAACAAAAAAACCCAGTGAATTTGTTGGAAAACCTTAGAAAAATTTAAAGCAGTTCTGTGATTTGTATCACTGCTTCAGTGTGCTGAACTATCCTTGTCATTTTATGAAAGGGGTATGAATTTATTTATTTATAGTTTCTTCTATTTTATTTCTATGGGGAAAATAAATGTAATGAAGTCCAGAACTCAGATGCAAGAAATGGAAGGGGGGAAATCAAGTCAGGGATTTGGATTTTTAAATTGTTGAGGGGGGAATTTACAGACCTGATAGTCCCCAAACTTTTTGGCACCAGGGACAGGTTTCGTGCACATTACATTCATTGTGCACTTTATTTCTATTATTATTACATTGTAATATATAATGAAATAATTATACAACTCACCATAATGCAGAATCAGTGGGAGCCCTGAGCTTGTTTTCCTGCAACTAGGTGGGTTAGGCTGAGAGTCTGTGACTGGCCCAAAGTCACCCAGTAGGTTTCAATGGCCAAGTGGGGACTAGAACCTGGATCTGGCAAGTCCCAGTCCAACACTCGAACCACTATGCCACACTGGATTAGACAATGGCAGGGCCTGTCCCCATAGAAAATTAATGGAGAACCTCCAACCCACAGACTGGATGCAGCCCCTGGGGGTCCATCCCTGTGCAAGCAAGCTTCTTTTGCTGTTAACTCTGATCACTGATTGGGGATAAGAGGATATTTAAAAGCATTTAACCTTTAAATATCCTGCAAAGAATGGGATAGTTGCAAAGATTTTCAGCAGTGCCTTTTGCAGGCAAGAGAGATGCTGCACAGAATTAAGATGTGCATTTTGCAGACCAGAGAACTGCTCACTTGTGAATAGACATGCAGAGACTTTGAATTTGGGATGTTCTTTAAAAGTGTTGTGGAGTAATTCATTCAGAAGTCTTGTCCTGCTTGCTTCTGAGTAGGGCTAGACACACAGAGAGACGCGCGGGCAGGCAGCACTGCTTGCACAGGCTCGGCGGCCAGGTAGAGCCAGGCCTGGTGCTGCCATAGAGGCAACTCAGGCAGCGGCCTAGAGCGCCAAGCAAATGAGGGCACCAAACAGCGTACCCGGAAGCCGCTCTCCTAGAGCGGCTTCTGGGCGCGCTGTTCCAAAGCCCCCGCCCCGGCCTCCTTCGAAGCCAGGACGCTGGGGTTGGAGGCGGAGGCTTCAGTACGGCATGCCAGGAAGCCACTTCCAGGTGCGCCGCTTCAAAGCCTCTGCCCTGCCCCCCAACCCCAGCGTCCTGGTTTCAAAGCCGGGAGCGGGAGGGAGCAGGCGTTGAGCAGGCGAGTGAGGAGGGAGCCGGAGCGGTGAGCAAGCGAGAGGGTGGGGGTGGTGAGCAGGGGAGCGAGGGGGGAGCCGGAACGGTGAGCGGGCGCGGGTGAGGGGGAGCAAGCGAGTGAGTGAGTGGGAAGGCGGGGGAGCGGGGGGAGCGGTGAGTGAGTGAGTGGGGGCGGGACGGAGGCTTCAGAACACGCCTGCCTAGGGCGCAATATAGTCTGGCACCGGCCCTGGGTAGAGCGTGCTCGCCCAGAGCCCCCTTCCTCCTCCCTCAGCAGCAGGAAGGGAGGCGCCGCGCCACCCGCTACACTTGCGCACACAAGGAGGAGCGAGCAGGAGAAAGAAGGCAGGGGCAGCCACAGCTCAGTTTCCCTGAAGTCGAGCTCTGCGCAGCCGCCTTTGGTCCGCGTTTTCCCCACACGCACACTGCAAAGGGAAGTTTCCCAGGGCTTGAGATTCGGCGGTTACTTCATTCCTCCTCTGTTGATGGCCCTGGAAGAGAGGCTTGCCCAAACAGGTTTGAAGAGTGGGCGGGGCTTAGCAGCACATTAGGGGGTTCAGTTGAACCTGTTGAACCTGTTGACTGCACGCCAATGCTCTTTGAGTAGACATGCAGAGACTTGGAACTTGGGATGTTCTTTAAAAGTGTTGTGGAGTAATTCATTCAGAAGTGTTGTCCTGCTTGTTTCTGAGTAGGGCTAGACACACAGAGAGACGCGCGGGCTTGCAGCGCTGCTTGCACCTGCTCGGCGGCCAGGAAGAGCCAGGCCCCGTGCTGTCATAGAGGCAACTCAGGTGGAGGCCTAGAGCGCCAAGCAAACGAGGGCGCCGAACAGCGTACCTGGAAGCTGCTCTCCTAGAGCAGCTTCCGGGCGCGCTGTTCCAAAGCCCCCGCCCCGGCCTCCTTCGAAGCCAGGACGCTGGGGTTGGAGGCGGAGGCTTCAGTACGGCATGCCAGGAAGCCACTTCCAGGCGCGCCGCTTCAAAGCCTCTGCCCCCCCCCCAACCCCAGCGTCCTGGCTTCAAAGCCGGGAGCGGGAGGGAGCGGGCGTTGAGCAGGCGAGCGAGGAGGGAGCTGGAGCGGTGAGTGAGCGAGTGGGCGGGGGTGGCAGGTGAGAGAAGGGGGAGCTGGAGCGGTGAGCAAGCAAGCGGGCAGGGGCGGCGAGCGGGGGAGGGAGGGGGACCCAGAACGGTGAGCAGGTGCGGGCGGGGGGGAGCAAGCGAGCGAGTGGGCAGGCGGGCGGCGAGCTGTGAGCGAGCGAGCGGGCCGGGGGGAGCGGTGAGTGAGAGAGTGGGGTGGCTGGGCGGAGGCTTCAGAATGCTCCTGCCTAGGGCGCAATATAGTCTGGCTCATAAGGAGCTCATAATCTGATACAGGCTTGAGTCAGAATGAGCTTTGAGATGGAAATCAGAAAACTTTTATGAGCTCACATTTTGCTGATTCGCACATCCCTACATTTGCCTCAGGCAGCAAAATGTCTTCAGCTGATGTGGAGTTTCGTGGAGTGTGAACGTCTTGCGTATGTTTATTGCGTCTGCCACGCTCATGCTTTTATGCTCAGTTCTCCATTGGAGAAACAAGGGTTTGTTTGTTTGTTTGTTTTAATTAGATTTTAGGGGGTACTGATCTATAGGAATACGTGCTCATTTTGCAGTGTGAACTTGTTGAAACCCTGTTGTAAGTAGACATGCAGAGACTTTGAATTTGGGATGTTCGTTAAAAGTGTTGTGGAGTAATTCATTCAGAAGTCTTGTCCTACTTGCTTCTGAGTAGGGCTAGACACACAGAGAGACGCGCGGGCTTGCAGCGCTGCTTGCACCTGCTCGGCGGCCAGATAGAGCCAGGCCCGGTGCTGCCATAGAGGCAACTCAGGCGGCGGCCTAGAGTGCCAAGCAAACGAGGGCGCCGAACTGCGTACCCGGAAGCTGCTCTCCTAGAGCGGCTTCCGGGCGCGCTGTTCCAAAGCCCCCGCCCCGGCCTCCTTCGAAGCCAGGACGCTGGGGTTGGAGGCGGAGGCTTCAGTATGGCGCTCCCGGAAACCACTTCCGGGCACGCCGCTTCAAAGCCTCCACCCTGCCCCCCAACCCCAGCGTCCTGGCTTCAAAGCCGGGAGCGGGAGGGAGTGGGTGGTGAGCGGGTGAGCAAGGAGGGAGCCGGAGCGGTGAGTGAGTGAGCGAACGGGGCAGCAGGTGAGCGAGAGGGGAGCTGGAGCAGTGAGCAAGCGAGCGGGCGGGGGTGGCGAGCAAGGGAGCGAGGGGGGAGCCGGAACGGTGAGCGGGCGCGGGCGGTTGAGCGAGCGAGTGAGCGGGCGAGCGGGGGGAGCGTTGAGTGAGCGAGTGGGGGGGCGGGGCAGAGGCTTCAGAACACACCTGCCTAGGGCGCAATATAGTCTGGCGCCGGCCCTGGGTAGAGCATGCTCGCCCAGAGCCCCCTTCCTCCTCCGTCAACAGCAGGAAAGGAGGTGCCGCGCCACCCGCTACACTTGCGCACACAAGGAGGAGTGAGCAGGAGAAAGAAGGCAGGGGCAGCCACGGCTCAGTTTCCCTGCAGTTGAGCTCTGCGCAGCCGCCTTTGGTCCACGTTTTCCACACACACACACTGCAAAGGGAAGTTTCCCCGGGCTTGAGATTCGGCAGTTACCTCATTCCTCCTCAGTTGATGGCCCTGGAAGAGAGGCTTGCCCAAACAGGTTTGAAGAGTGGGCGGGGCTTAGCAGCACATTAGGGGGTTCAGTTGAACCTGTTGAACCTGTTGTCTGCACGCCAATGCTCTTTGCATTATCCAGGAAAGATGGTTCCCCCACCCCAGTTCTGTAGAAATCAATGGGAAACTAACCCGAGCTTTCAGGCCTCCTCACCCTTTGGAGTTAAAGAGAGCCACTTACTTGCTCTGTGAATCGGGCATTGTGCTAGGGGCGGACCCAAGAGCCTTGCCCCCACACAGAACGGCTCCAGCAGGAGCCCAGCAATGGAGATAATGGAAATCTTTGTACCATCTCAAAGTGGCTCATATTCTTTTCTGGGCTGTAAATTTGTACCACTAGAAAGGCTGCTGCAGCTGGGGTGGATGAGAGGCCCTGGATCTGGATCACCCTCTTGCTGCTTTGAAATGGCTGTGACAGAGAAAAGAGAATTGTATTTGGCTTAAGTGCAGAAATCCTTCAATCCAGGCTACTTACTGGCAATTGCCAAAAGCTCAGCCATCAGGGTCATTTTATGTAATACAATTAAGGGCTGGGATAACAGATCAGGCCATATCCGGCTCAGAGTAAGGAAAATAAAGACACTGGAAGCTCGATTGGATTCTTCGATGACAGATCAGTGTTTGGAAAATATGAACAGAGATGCAATCAGAATTCTAAACGCCTGGTTGCGGTAATAGCCTAGTTGGGGGGGGAGGCACTAAACTGAATCTCAGTTCAGATAGGAGGCGGTTCATCTGTTCAGGTGAGTGGTGTTTAACCTGTTCTGGAAGGGTTTACACTCTCCCCTAGAGGGTCTGGTGGCTTGCAGTTTGCGGGGTGCCCTCTGAACTAGAGGCACCCCGCAAATCCTTTTATAGCACATCCTTCCCCCACCTGGTGGCCTCTAGATATGTTGGGCTACAAGTCCCATCATCCCCAGCATGAGGACTCTGGGAGATGCTGTCCAATATATCTTGAGGCCACCAAGTGGGGAAAGTCTAGCATTTGGAGACATGCCCTAAACTTGGGCTTTCCATAATGTGTAGTATATACCTAATGGTAGGGCTGGCCCCACAAAGCGTCCCTTGGGCAGTGGACGCTGGGCAGTGGGGTTGGGGGGGCCAACACTGGCATGCCACCTGAGCCCTGAAGTTGTTTCCCTCTGCTGGAGGATAGAGGTGTGTGTGTGTATGTATGTATGTATGTATGCATGTATCTCACAGCCTGCTTTGTGCCCCCCTAAGCTACCCTGAACTGCTCAGTTAAGTAGAGGATACCATCGTATTGCCAGTGCTGAATTAAAATTAAAACTGCCAGTATGGTTAGCTTCTGTGTGTCAGTTGGGTGGGGGTGGCCACCTTGCCCTTTGCTTAGGGATGTATGATAAATTCATTTCACTTGTCTTTGATCGGGGTTTACCGAGTTTACACTTTCCAGACTGAACACAGACTTGGATGCAATCTGCAGTTAAAAACCCATACATTTGCGAGCTTGCAGTGCAATTCACAGACCAAAAAAATGCATTCAACAGCATGTGTGCTTCTGAAAAATGCACTTTAATCAATGGGAGAATGCCTACATTTCTAAGATGTGCACAATTGATGCAATGTTTGGAAAAATACACCCAAAAATAAATAGATTTTTGTGCAAAAAAAAAGGAAAAAAAAGAAAAAGAAAGAAGTATGTACCTACCCGGACCTTAAGATCATCTACAGGGGCCCTTCTCCGTGAGCCCCTGCCAAAGGAAGTGAGGCAGGTGGCTACTAGGAGGAGGGCTTTCTCCGCTGTGGCGCCCCGGTTGTGGAACGAGCTCCCCAGAGAGGTCCGCCTGGCGCCTACACTGTACTGCTTTCGTCGCCAGCTGAAGACCTTTTTATTCACTCAGTATTTTAACACTTAATTTTAACTTAAATTTAAATTTTACTGTTTTAACTCTGTATTTAAATCTTATATCAACTTTGCTGTGTGGTTTTATCCTGGTTGCGCTTTTTATACTGTATTTCGTAATTGTGTTTTAAACTGTTGGGTGTTTTACTGTGGTTTTAATTTTTGTGAACCGCCCAGAGAGCTTCGGCTATTGGGCGGTATAAAAATGTAATAAATAAATAAATAAATAAATAAATAAATAAGAAGAAGCTCATAATCTGATACAGACTTGAGTCAGAATGAGCTTTGAGATGGAAGTTAGAAAACTTTTATGAGCTCACATTTTGCTGATTCGCACATCCCTACATTTGCCTCAGGCAGCAAAATGTCTTCAGCTGATGTGGAGTTTCGTGGAGTGTGAACGTCTTGCGTATGTTTATTGCGTCTGCCACGCTCATGCTTTTATGCTCAGTTCTCCATTGGAGAAACAAGGTTTTGTTTGTTTGTTTTAATTAGATTTTAGGGGGTACTGATCTATAGGAATACGTGCTCATTTTGCAGTGTGAACTTGTTGAAACCCTGTTGTAAGTAGACATGCAGAGACTTTGAATTTGGGATGTTCTTTAAAAGTGTTGTGGAGTAATTCATTCAGAAGTCTTGTCCTGCTTGCTTCTGAGTAGGGCTAGACACACAGAGAGACGCGCGGGCAGCCAGCGCTGCTTGCACCTGCTCGGCGGCCAGGTAGAGCGTGCTTGCCCAGAGCCCCCTTCCTCCTCCCTCAGCAGCAGGAAGGGAGGCGCCGTGCCGCCCGCTACACTTGCGCACACAAGGAGGAGCGAGCAGGAGAAAGAAGGCAGGGGCAGCCACGGCTCAGTTTCCCTGCAGTCGAGCTCTGTGCAGCCGCCTTTGGTCCACGTTTTACACACACACACACTGCAAAGGGAAGTTTCCCTGGGCTTGAGATTCTTTAGGGGGTTCAGTTGAACCTGTTGAACCTGTTGTCTGCACGCCAATGCTGGGCATCATAAGTGAGTGTAGAAGTATACGTCAAAGTTAAGCTAGGAGTAGTAGCTACATCAGATAGCTGGAAAGAACTAAAACCACATGAAACAGATAAGGCATGACATCGGCTGAACCTGATGCTCTTCTTTGAGTGAAAGAAGTGGCAGATGGATAGAAGAGCCATTGGAACCACTGGAGTATTATCCAGCTCCTGTTAATAACCATCACGCAAAAATGTGTTTTCTTCTTGAGGAAGTTAGGATAGATGTGGACAACAACAGAGTCTTGCGGCACCTTAAAGAGGAAAAAATGTATCTTGGCATAAACTTTCATGGATTAGAGCTCACTCCCTCAGATGTGGGAATTCTCTGGGTAGGCACCTACTTTTCAGGTGACGCTGAAAAGTCAGGAAGTAGCCTCAGTGGCTAGCTTCTCTCAGATTCACTTGATAAAGAAACTAAACTTACCTGGCCATAGATAAGCTTGCTTCAGTTATACATGCTTCGGTAACCTGGATTGATGCCTCAGTACAGTGTGCTGCATTATATGGAGGGCTGTGTTTGAAAAGAGTCTGGAAACTTCCGTTGGTCCAAAATAAGCTGTGAGTTAGTTAACCGGTACTGGATGTTTGATCATATTGCACCATTCCTTTGTTAACTACAGGTCAATGTTGTTGTTTATTCGTTCAGTCGCTTCCGACTCTTTGTGACTTCATGGACCAGCCCACGCCAGAGCTTTCTGTCGGCCGTCGCCACCCCTAGCTCCCCCAAGGTCAAATCTGTCACCTCCAGAATATCATCCATCCATCTTGCCCTTGGTCGGCCCCTCTTCCTTTTGCCTTCCACTTTCCCTAGCATCAGCCTCTTCTCCAGGGTGTCCTGTCTTCTCATTATGTGGCCAAAGTACTTCAGTTTTGCCTATAATACCATTTCCTCAAGTGAGCAGTCTGGCTTTATTTCCTGGAGTATGGACTGGTTTGATCTTCTTGCAGTCCAAGGCACTCTCAGAATTTTCCTTCAACACCTCAGTTCAAAAGCATCTATCTTCCTTCGCTCAGCTTTCCTTATGGTCCAGCTCTCGCAGCCATAGGTTACTACGGGGAATACCATTGCTTTAACTATGCGGACCTTTGTTGTCAGTGTGGTGTCTCTGCTCTTAACTATTTGATCAAGATTTGTCATTGCTCTCCTCCCAAGAAGTAAACGTCTTCTGATTTCCTGGCTGCAGTCAGCGTCTGCAGTAATTTTTGCACCCAGAAATACAAAGTCTGTCACTGCCTCCACGTTTTCTCCCTCTATTTGCCAGTTATCAATCAAGCTGGTTGCCATAATCTTGGTTTTTTTGAGGTTTAACTGCAACCCAGCTTTTGCACTTTCTTTTTTCACCTTCATCATAAGGCTCCTCAGCTCCTCCTCGCTTTCAGCCATCAAAGTGGTGTCATCTGCATATCTGAGATTGTTAATGTTTCTTCCTGCGATTTTAACTCCAGCCTTGGATTCATCAAGCCCAGCACGTCGCATGATGTGTTCTGCATACAAGTTGAATAGGTAAGGTGAGAGTATGCAACCCTGCCGTACTCCTTTCCCAATCTTAAACCAGTCCGTTGTTCCATGGTCTGTTCTTACCGTGGCTACTTGTTCATTATACAGATTCCTCAGGAGGCAGACAAGATGACTTGGTATCCCCATACCACCAAGAACTTGCCACAGTTTGTTATGATCCACACAGTCAAAGGCTTTAGAATAGTCAATAAAACAGAAATAGATGCTTTTCTGGAACTCCCTGGCTTTCTCCATTATCCAGCGGATATTGGCAATTTGGTCTCTAGTTCCTCTGCCTTTTCTAAACCCAGCTTGTACATCTGGCAATTCTCGCTCCATGAATTGCTGGAGTCTACCTTGCAGGATCTTGAGCATTACCTTGCTGGCATGTGAAATAAGTGCCACTGTCCGATAGTTGGAACATTCTTTAGTGTTTCCCTTTTTTGGTATGGGGATATAAGTTGATTTTTTCCTGTCTGACGGCCATTCTTGTGTTTTCCAAATTTGCTGGCATATGGCATGCATCACCTTGACAGCATCATCTTGCAATATTTTAAACAGTTCAGCTGGTCAATATCTGGACCCAATTCAGAGTGCTGTGTTTGATGTTTAGAGACCTTAACAGTTTGGGACCTAAAGGAATACATCTTCTCACATTTTAGCCTCTCTTGGAGAAATGACCCCACCTTGCAGTCTCCCCCTTTTTTTTTTAATTTCCCCAGACCTCTTAAAACTTATTTTTTAAAAAAGCTAGACCATTTAAATTGTTTTTTTTAAGGTTTAAAATACTGTTGGCACATTGAGAGTTTGTTTTTACTTGCTGCTGTTGGGATTTTTATGCTGCCCTGTATAATATTCTGGTCCTTGTGGTTAATCATTGTCTTTTAATGTTTTGATTGCTGTAAGCCATTCAGCAAACTTGATTATTTGGTGGCATATAAACTCAGTTAATAAATTATGAGCTGTTAACCTGGTTGCTTTTGTTTTCTGGATGATTTAGCAGCACTCATAAAAATAAAACATCCTTCTATATACAGGTTTTGGCTATGGTCATTCTCTTCTATATATCTGAGGGTTTCCTTCCACAGAGATAAAATTCTAAGAATGGCTGTTAGGTTTGGGCAGCAGCAAAAAAGTACAGCGATAGCAGCTTCAGGATTCTTTGTGTAACTGATGTTGACTGGACACCTTCTGTAGCTCAAGGCTCAGTTAAAGTTGCTTCTCTCCCTCCCCCTGGCAAGCAGCCTTCCTTAAGATAGTACCTCCTGTTTTGGACTCCATCCCCCATTCTCCCCAGCAAGTATGGGCAATAGTCAGGGCTGATGAGAAGTGTAGTGCAAAGCATTTTCAGGATGTCAGGCTGGGGAAAGTTGCAGGGTCAGCTTTCCCCATCTGTGTATCTCCTGAGCCAAAAAGGGCTGACCCTGTTGAATTTCTGCCCACTATGCAGCCATGGGTAGAGGGAAAAGATGGTCCTCATCCAAATCAGGGGGACTTGGAGTAGGCCCCCTCAAAATCATCGGCCCGGGGTCATGCCAACTGGCCCCACTGCCTCCCTCCCCTCCAGCCCTTCATTTCCCCAGTGCCTCTGAGTCACCAAAGCCGTCTCTGAGAGGCAGAACTTCTGAAGATGTCATGCTTAGACTTTGATGAGTCCTTTTGGGATGGAATGATGTGATTTTTGTGGTAGGAGAGGGGGGGGTCTATTTCTGGGTACAAAGGGAGAATTTGTTCCATGGGTCCAATCATCTGCCCAATTTATGTTGTCTTAGGGGGCTGGAGGGGAAAGTGGCAAAAATAGGGCTGACAGCTTCTGTCCCTCTCCCTTTAATAGCAGCCTAACATCAGGAAGATGAGTTTCCCCATCACCCTCTCCGTGGAAACTTCACCTTCTTGTCTTCCAAACTACCAGGTTGCTCTTAAGGAGCAACTTTGCAAATTTGGCGTAACAACCCCAAATTTACTACACCTCCATATTCTGGCATCTTTCCTCTAGACACCTGTTCTGATACAGGAAGTGCTTTGCAATCTTTGTATTCCCCTCCCCCACCCCACAACACCCTTGCAAGGTAGTCCTGCTATCCCCATTTTCGAAACTGCTCTCTCTGTAAAAGCGGGGAGGAGGAAGGTTGCCAACTGTTTCCCCTACAAGGGCGCCTGTCCTTCCAAATAGCTGCGTGAGGAGCAGAAACGCAGGACGCAGCGCTGAAGATAGGTTTGGAGCCTTGAGGAGGAATCCAGAGCTGCATTGCCTGCCACGGCTGATCATTTTCAATATTAACTTTTCGAGCAGCACTTAGGGGTTGCTTGTGATTGCTCTTTTTCTTTCTTTTTTGAACCCGCTTTCCAACAGAGTTTACATTTTCAGTAGGGTGAGTGGTTGCCTGATGGATGGAATAAACTATTTAAAAAAGTGGAGGGAGGCGGAAAAACTGGATTAAACCACCACACTGGCTTTTTTCACTCACCGCAGAATTTTCTCGCCCGCTCTCTGGCAACTAGGAGAAAGCAGAGGCATTATTGTTTTTAAACCATGTAGTAGCGCAGGCTGGAGCGTCTCTCCCGTCTCCCCGCCCTTTCTTTCTCCCCCTCCTTTGAACATAGAGACGCGGTTGGCTTACAGAAACACAAGCATTCTTCATTGTGCTGAACATCAGCCGGGACGGGGGGGGGGGGGGGAGAAGAGGCGTCAGAAACAAGGAAGGATACCCCGGGGTCGAGGGGCCGAACCGAAAACAAGATGTGAACCCGCCCCAGAAGATGGTGCAGCACTGAAAGGGGAGCCCCCGTTCCTCCTCCAGGGAAAGGTAACCCACCCCGCCACCCCCATTCCACGATGCCTGAACGAGACGAAGCCGGGGCTTTGCTTTTTGTTATAGCCTTTGGGGGTGGAGACAGATCGAATCGATTTATTCCAATGCAGCTTTCCCCCCCCCCCGCCCCAATGCGGGGACTGAAAGGGATGGGTGGGGACTGTCACAATTTGGATGGGGAGGTGGAAACAACAGGGCCTTTTGGATCCGGATCAAATGAGGCCATTTTTCCGACTCCCCTCCTGTCCAATCCCACCCCGCTTTTCTTCCTCCCTCCCTCTTCTTCTATGGCAGAGAAAAGCGCCCCCTTTCCCATTCTGCTTGACAGGGCAGTGATGGGTTAATGCCTCCTTCTCGCTGGCTTCCCTTGTCGCGTCAGGGCGAGGGGAGGGGGCGGAATCTCCTGGGTGCAGGTTGCATTGCATCTCTCTCTCTCTCTCTCTCTCTCTCTCTCTCTCTCTCTCTCTCTCTGTGCACCTCCCCCCACCCCCGATAGAACCATCTTCTCCTGGGGATTTATCCCAAGGAGAGCCATTGAATTGAATTACTGGCCGGCAGGTGCCAAGATGAAGCCCTGGGAGCAGGCCCCGAGATGCAGCCATGGCCTCTAAAAGAGTCCGTTCTTCGCTCAGACCTGGACTGAAGGTGCTTCTAGAGTCTGCTGGAACCATGGCCAGTCATCAGTCTCGCTAGGGGGACCCCAAATAAGGAAGAAGGTGCCCTAGGAGAAGAACACTTGGACTGAATGGCACTCAGATGATTCTCTGTTGGGCCCAAGTTCTGGAGAGGGGTGATACAGGCGGCGATTTCTTTTCTTTTTAAAAAAGCAATAAGCCCGGTTTCCATAAGGATTCCAGCACCAGGTACCACCATCACCACTCCCAAAAGGAATGGCTCTGATTCAAAAGCTGGGGTTGGTCCACTCTTGTTTCTTCTGCAACCCTGGGTGGATGTGACTCTTAAAAAAAGAAGGAAAGAAAGGGAAACATCTGATGTATCCTCATGACAACCTGTGAGGTAAGTGAGACGGCTTGACTTGTAACCCCACCCCACCCCACAAGCCTGGTGTGTTTTTAAATAGATGTTGCTGCACCCAATATGGGACCTTATGGTAAAGTGTGCATTGCAGCCTACGGCTGTGAATCTAAGCACACTGCTTGCTAAGGAACAAGTCCTGTTGTTCTCAGAGGTGCTTCCTTCTGAGGGTGCACTGCTTTTCTGTCAGTGTAGGTTAAAGAAAAGTAGGGTGAGGTTAAAAAGGGGGGGCAGGGTTTTCTTTTTTATGTTCAAAGGTTATGCTCATGTGCTTTTACACTGCTCGTTCTACTCAGAGGCCCGGTCAGGCTTAATCCATCCTCTACTACAGGACTTTCCAGGTGACACTGAAGAATTTTATACCAAGTTCCTCCTTGCTGATAGAAACCCCTCAGTTGCTAAATTCTGCCACTTGGCTATGAGAACACGTCATAACCTATTAACCACAGAGGACTGTTAAATCTCTGGGAGATGGGAACTAAGGATCTGTACTACTTTGTATGGTTGCTGTGGCTGAATTGATGTTGTGCTGGTCTCGGACCGTAATAAAGTGATTGATTGATACTATCCAATATAATAGTATCAATTAGGGGTGTGATCCGCTCTGATTAGGAGCGTAGAAGCAGTAGCGGATTGGCCTGCTCCGCCTTACCCAGAGGCGGAGTAGGAGCGGACCGTGGACCCCTAGAAGCAAGGCGAAGAGAAGCGACCATTTTTCGGAGCTCCTAGTTCAGGCGGAGCGCTCCGGTCGCCATCTTGAAAACATTTCGCCATAGGATTGCATTGCGGCAAATAATCACGGATAACTACGTTCTTTTTGAAGCTATCGTTCTGGAAATTCTTGTGCTCAGAGAGTCGTGGATGGGGGTCATTTTGAGACCACTCTCACCTCTCTGCGTTGTGCGGGTCGCGTGCTATCTTTTTTTGAAAATCGGGTCAACCGCGTGGCTCAAACGGTGTTTTCGGCTTTTCGCCCATAGGATTGCATTGAGGGAAAGACTCGGGCATAACTAGGTTGGTTTTTAAGCTATCATTCTGAAAATTCTTGTGCACAGAGAGTCGTGGATGGGGGTCATTTTGAGACTACTCTCAACTTTCTGCGTCGTGCGGGTCGCGCGCTAGAAGTTTTTAAAAAATTGGCAGGAAAAATACCTTTTTCAAAGGGCTGAGGGGCAGAGTCAGCTCCCGGTCATGATCACATGATCCCAAAGTTAGAGGAGGGCATAGGCAAAACAGGTAACTTGGGATTCTGGGAAACTTCTCTTTCTTCATCTGAATGGGCTTTTCCCAGTGTTTTTTAAAACAGTAGCCCAAGCAAATGCACAAACACAACCTGAAATCATATACTAAGCCAAGAATAAGAGATAGAAACACAGCACTGCTCCCCACCCTAACTTTGGGGAACAACTGAAAAGATGTGGTGCAAGGGGATGAGCTCCCCTAGGGCATCTCATCGTGGACGTGCCCCCACTCTCTCCTGCACTGGAAGGCCATTAGAGCCTTCCAAAGAGAGTAAAACGGTGGAGCAATGCCTATTATGAGTTGAAGTGAGTGTTTACTTCTTAATCTCAGAGCTGTTGGTGGCTGTCTTGAGTTGAACTGGCAGCTGCTTCCCCCTCCCCCGGGCACGTCCCCCTATTGCTGGTAAAAGACAGATAGATATAGCCTTTTTAAAAAAAATCTTCTTGCTGTTTATTGAGCAACACTGCTGCTTTTAATTCCACCCCTCCTTTGTTTATTTATTGATTTATTCCATTTTATATGCATTACTGGCTTATCCTTGGCTCACTTCCTTATGCCCCCAGAAATGCCAGCTGCATGCCTGCCTGCCTGCCTTCCCTCCCTCCTCCCCTGCCCACCTCGCAGGGATGTTGTGTGTGTGTGGCTTTGACTCAGGGGAGAAATCCTTCCTGCGCTCACTTGGAGTTTTGGAAGTTCCAAATTTTGCAGGTTTAAGCCCCGCCAAAAAACAGGGGATGATGGGACTGCCTTGAGTCTCGGCGTGCGGCGTATGTATCCCTGGATAAGCTGTCATGGTGGTGTGTTTGAGGGTTTTTTTTAACGTGCAAAATTGACGGAGCTATGGAAAGGGGTGTTGGATTTTCATAAATTCCCCAAAAATCAGGGGATGATGGGACTGCCTTGAGTCTCGGCGTGCGTATGTATCCCTGGATAAGCTTTCATGGTGGTGAGTTTGAGGTTTCTAACGTGCAAATTGACGGAGCTATGGAAAGGGGTGTGAATGGGGTGCCCGATTTTCAAAAATTCCCCAAAAATCAGGGGATGATGGGATTGCTTTGAAACTTGGCGTGCATGTGTATACCCCCATGAGGTGTCATGGTGCCAAACATGAGGTTTCTAACTTGAACAGAAAAAAAGTTGTATAATTTTTTAGCTTTCAATGCAAGCCTATGGGGGGGGGAAAACGGAGCTCCGGATCCGGATCCGGAGCTCCGAGCGGAGCGGAGCGGGGGCGGGGCGGAGCGGCCCGATCCGGAAAATGGCGGATCTGCAAGTGAAGTGCACACCCCTAGTATCAATAGAGCATAGTAAAGTTCTTTTTTATGTTTTGCATCTTATCAGTTCATGCCTCCCGATGGTGAAGTACGTGCTAATTCAAGTGGCAGGTATGTACGGCTAGCATGTGGGTATGGCGTGGGCAGGTTTCATGGCTGAGAGCATGAAACCTACATCATCCCTGAGCTGACCGATTTGTTTAGCTCCACAACGGATAACCCTTCCATCCAGTGCTCACCCTTTCACCTTCTGGAGGGTCAGAGAATCACCTTAGTCCCCTTTCCCTCTGGTTTGGAGTCTGCCTCCCTGCCAGGCCTTGCTCCACCACCACGAGGCCTGGGTACCATAGGGGTTGGGTGGGGTGTTCTCATGGCCTGGCATCTTTTTAACCCATTATCATCCCATAAGGCCTCTTGGCACCCTGCCTCGTCTGTCACTCCAGGCCTCAATGTGCAGCTAATCTGGAAGGAAGTGTATGTGAGTGGAACAGCAGATTGATCTAATGTGTGGCACAGGCTTTCCTAATGGCTGTTACCCTCATCATTTGCCCAATTTGTCCCTGCTTTCCATAGCAGTTGGAAGTTTGGGGCAGCTTTTTCCAGGAGCAGAGTCATTTATATGTTGTCTTTTGGAAATTATGTTTATCTATAAAGTTGCGTATTACATTGAGCTGTGGGCATTGCCTCTGTCACTTAAAGGTTCTTTGGAAATGGGGAGGGTGTTGATGCAGCTACTACCTTTGCAAATAAAAAAAGAAAGGGAAAAAGATCCCACAGTCCTTTCTGTCTGCCCCATGCCCTTTCAACTAACATGCTTTTGGCTTTATGGGGTGAGTAAAGTTCAGTCAATGCTGGAAGGTTAAAATTTAATCTCTGTTGAAGGACTAAAGTGCAATTTTACACAAGGGCTCCACATGGACAACCTACCTATTGGACTGCAAGATCAGAGAGGGGAAATTGTGTGTACAGTTCTTAATTGCACACATAGGTCTGTCTCCATCTGGCTTGAGATGTGTATGCAGAAGCCTTTTTCAATGCATACAAAATGGCCCCTAGCTGGACTGGGATATGTGTATATTTTAATATGCTAAAAAAAAAGAGAGTTAAATATTGATTTAAAACAAATGCACCTGCGAATTAATGATCTGGTTCAAACATCTTAAATTTACGATGAACACTGGGCAAGAAGTGCGTACCTTATATAATATACTGGATATTTTTCAACTATTTTTTAGAAAATGTTACATGGTATGCTGTTAATTAATATTTAACTTTGTTCATTATGTCTCATTACATACTGGGCAGAACTGATTTTTTTCATAGGGAAAGGAAAAGAAGACAAAGCATCCTTGTTTATAGAGAGTAAATATTTATAATTTGAGAAAGGAGCAAATTGAAGAGCTTGGGTAGTTTTAAAGAGCATAAAAACAAGAGTATGATTTTCCTCGTAATATTCAGCATGGCACCTCCTAGAGCTAAGGGCTGGATCTCAGTGCCAATGATGACTTGCCAATCCCTGGCCTCCTTTATCAAGCCCATAATAACAACAGAGTATATAACTAAGGCCGTTGCTAGATGAGGGTTTAGCCCGGGCTGATACCCGGGCTCACCCCTGTGTGTCCAGATGATGCACAGGGGATCCCGGGGTCAGCCCGGACTAAACCCTCCCTTAGCCCGGGATAACCGGTGCCAGTTGTGGCCTGGTATTTCCGCAGCCCCGGGCTGAGCTTGGGGCTCCGGAAGGTCTAGACGGTTCTGTGGCTTTTCCCGGCTATGCGGCTTACTCGTGAGTAGCTGGGAGAAGCCAAGCGCTGTGCACATCGGGCTGGGGGGGGGAATCGTGGGGTGGGAGAAATGGGGGCGGGGGGAAGAGCAGACCCGGCGGGAGAGATGGGGGGAAGAGAGATGGGGAGATCACAGCCGGGGGGGATCGGAGATCACGGCCAGGGGGGCGGAAGGGGCATCGGACATGGCGGGCAGGCGGGGCGAGCGAGCGAACGGGGGTGCGGGCGGGGATCGGACATGGCGAGCGGGCAAGTGAGCGAGCGGGGGTGCGGGCAGGGGATCGGACATGGCGGGGCAGGCAGGTGAACGAGCGGTGGTGTGGGCGGGGATCAGACATGGCGAGCGAGTGGGCGAGCGGATCGGACATGACAGGCGGGCAGGGGGCATCAGACATTGCGGGGGGAAATCAGGGACAGGGGGGAGCGGGGAACTTCTTTTTTTTTACCTACCTTGTCGTTGGTGCGCCCCTGCACACATGGCCCCCTTAAGTTTTTTAAAAAATGGCCAATGCAACGGGGCTTTCCCTTACCCCATCATGCGTAGACTGGGGCGACGGCCCGTGCTAGCTGCAGCGCGGGCTCGCCCCTACTCCCCACCGGATTAACAGGTAGGTCTAGCAAGGCCCATAGTCTGTCATATTTAGAATTCTTGATCTCAAATGTGGGGATTTTCTGGTCTAACAGGATAGGCCTGAGCTAGAGGCGGGTCACTAGATGGAACAAAGCTAATTCCATTGTTAGCTACAGTAAACTGGTAGAAGTTTACATATTGAGAAGGCCATGCCTCTATGCCAGCGCCACGTGCTGAGATGGATCAGGTCAACTTCTAGGATTCCAAACCTGGTATTTTATTTTTATTTTGTACTGACAGAGAGGTTCCTTGATCCTTGCAGTTGGCTCTCCTTTTCTGGAGTGGAGGCATTGGCTGCATTCAGACGACACTTTGGTGTGAACTGCAGCCCACGGACTGAGTGGTGTGGGCTTCTAGCACGTTGCTTTAAGGTGTCATGGTAAAAGTTGTCCATGGGGTGGAGTTCATCCATTGTGTGGGGTAGTCTTCTCTCCCCTCTCCACCCTCCCCACCAAATGGTGGTGCTGGTTCTTGCTTACTTTATCGGGGCGCCACCATTCCATGCGGAGGGGAGGGGTGGACCTGGGAAGAGAGCTGGAAGTCGCAACGTACCTGTTGCCCTAGCAACAAGCACCGCCACTGCACCTCCCTGGAAAATGGATCCATCCACCAAAGGAAGAAGGCGATGGCCTAGGCAGATGGATCCATTTTACAGTGAGACACCACCACTTGCTGCTAGGGCGATGGTTGCATCTGTCACTGATGCAGCCGACGCTGTAGGAAGAAAGGGGTGGCGGGTGGATCAGTCCTTGGAGGAAAAGTGATCTATCTGCCGCTTCCTCCTTTCAGCACAGGTAGAGCAATCTGCAGTGGGATGGACTCAGTAAGGACGCCCTGCTGCAGGTTTTTGTAGCTGCGTTGAAAGGAGGAAGGACATCTCTGGTGGTTTGATGATACACATCAAGCCATAGGAGACATTCTTCACCCCCTGCCCTGCAAAGCATTTGGAGATCAGCGTAAGGGGATGGAACAAACTTGGGCTCTCTCTTGAGAGCATCAGGTAAGCACTTTCCATCCCCTCGAGCTGACATCCACATGGATCACAGGTCTGGGGGAGGGGTGGGCGGGCGAAGGGATGTGCATGTCCCTGGGAACATTTGGGTCATCACGATAACAGCGCCCCACTCAGGGCTCCTCAAGTGCATCCTGGCATTCTTTCCCTTGCCTATAGAGCCCCGCTAGGCAAGAGAGCCCAGGGTTTCTGTCGTTCTCGCCTGGCAACTGTGTAGACATGGGGAAAAGTCCATGGAGCCCACCACACGACACTCAACACAACGGTTGTGCAGGAACTCTCGTCTGCACGGTGTTGATATTCTGTGTGGAGTGTTTTCGGGGGAAAAACCAACCCCTCTACCGTTGCATGGAGTTTTCCCACCAGACAACATGTTTCTCAACGGTGGTGTAAAAACTCCACCACGGAATTCTATTTATTTATTAAAACATTTATATCCCGCCCTATTATCACTGGGATCTCAGGGCAGCATACAGATAAAATCAGAACAATATATAAATAATTTACACAGCTAAGAGAAGTGTAGGAGGGAATCAGAAAGTGTGGAGAGGAGGGAGGGAGGGAGGGAGCACGTGAGTCTGAGGGCTCCTTCATCTCCTGAGCCACAAGCCCACATCTGAAGTGAGCTACTGAGTTGGACAAGGGGTTGGGCAGAGGCAGGCGCAGGACAAAAAAAGCTTAGAGATGGGTGAATAGGAAGGTAAAGGAAGAGCGGATTTGCAGAACTAGAATCAGCACAGTATCAAAGACCATGGTAGAACAGCAATGCCGCATTGCCGCTGTGAGCCCCCCAAAACCCACAGTTTCTCTCCTACGGGGTTGTGCCCCATTTAGCTTCATCCCACGTACCTGTTTCCCTCAAATTATCCCCTACAGCGCTAAGCTGTCGCCATTGTTGTTGTTAGCTAAATCACACCCCGGGCGGCAGCGCTCCTAAGATCCTTTGCGTACTAGGAAAAGGGTTTAAGGGGAGAAATGTGAAAAATCATAAAAAAAATCAACGGATGACCAAATCCGATTCAAATTTGGTATGCTTAAAGCTCTCCTTAATATCTATTACTGTGCCAATTTTGATGTCTTTATCTTTAAAACTTACGCAGATGTAAGCATTTGTTTAATTTTTCTTTAAACATGATCCTGCACACCCAGTGGCCGCTTGGAAAACAACAAATGATTTGCTTGAAAACTAGTAGCTAAATACCTCGATTCTTTTCCCTTTATAGCAGAATTAAAGCAGGATGCATGGGAGTACTTCACAGTCAAAGCATATTATAAACTGGAAAATACTTCAGAGTATTTCACAATAAAAGCAGATTATAAGCTGGAAAACTTCGGAGTCCTTTGCATGCAATTCACAGTGATTGCACAGTATAACCCTGGTGTGATTAAGCTCATTATCTCCATGCCAAAGAGTGAGTGTGCGAGGATCATGTTGGGGGAGAGCCACCACCACTGCCTGTCCCTCCATGGCTTCCCCCCCCCCTTACCTCATGGGGATTAAAGCCAATGGAATGGAGACCTTTCCGCCCAGCAAAAGGAAGACTCATAGAATTAGAATCATAGAATAGTAGAATTGGAAAGGGCCTATAGTGCCATCGAGTCCAACCCTCTGTTCAATGCAGGAATCCACCTTAAAGAATCCCTGACAGATGGCTGTCCAGCTGTATCTTGAATGCCTCTAGTGTGGGCAAGCCCATGAGTTCCCTAGATCACTGGTTCCATTGTTATATTGCTCTAACAGTCAGGAAGTTTTTCCTAATGTCCAGCCAGAATCTGGCTTCCTGTAACTTGAGCTCGTTATTCCATGTCCTGCACTCTGGGGTGATCGAGAAGAGATCCTGGCCCTACCTTTCAAGTACTTGAAGAGTGTTATCATATCTCCCCTCAGTCTTCTCTTCTCAAGGCTAAACATGCCCAGTTCTTTTAGTCACCATCAGCACTCTGCTGCAGTATCTCCCTTGTGGTTAGAAGGTAGAAAGCCAACAGGGGAGTGGGGGCTTCCCAGTGTACTGCACTGAGTGACATATGTTAGAGCAGTATAACAATGGAATCAGTTGCCTGGTGAGGTTGTGGCCTCTCCCGCACTAGAGGCCTTCAAGAGGCAGCTGGACAACCATCTGTCAGGGATGCTTTAGGGTGGATTCCTGCATTGAGCAGGGGGTTGGACTCGATGGCCTTGTAGGACCCTTCCAACTCTGCTATTCTATGATTCTATGTACAACTATCTGCCTGCTGGACAGAAGTCATGGGGGTGTGCTCGATGTAATGAGCTTCTGGCTCTCAGGGAACAAGTTTGTTCCCTTGAGGCCAAGGTTGCAGATGTGGAGAAGCTAAGAGAGGCAGAGAGGTTCAATAATAAAGGAATCCAGCAAGGAAAAGGCTCTGAAGTTATTGCCTGGTGGTCTAGGGGCAAGTGGCAGGCTGAGCAGGTAAGCTCACCCCTATGGTCCCTATGCCTGAGGGATACCACATGGTGTTAGAAGTGGGATATCCCCTTCAGAAAACCACTTGAAGAGGGTTTTTAGTGCCCACTGCCATATTGGAAGACAAGATGGAGCATTTTAAACCTCCTGGAACAGTGACACACCAAACTCCCTGCAGCAAAGCCCACGCCACCAAGTGGATGAAACAGAGGCCCCACCCAGGCCTTTGATGAGGACCTGGAGGCTGCAGGCCTCTTAAAGGTACATCCGGATATCACAGACCGAATAGCGACATCCCACTCCATTGGGGACAGCTCCTTGCAGTCATGGTGAATGCGGGTCTCCAGGAAGGAAGGTGTCATTCTGAGAAAGAGGGAAATGAGGCCCTAGAAGGGATCCATTCCTCAGAAGATGAGCAAATATCCTCTTGTGATGAGGATGTGCCTCTGGGGAGAAGGGGGCTTGTGGTAGTGGGGTATTTGATCATTAGACACATAGACGGGCTCCACTTGAACCAAAATGGAACCACACTGCTGGTACTAAACGTAAAAAGGTGGCAGAGTAGCTTTTAAACTAAACCCTTCCCAACAGGGACTGGGAAGCATCCAGTTCAGATTAAATCATCTGAATGGGATGAAGATGAAAATGTTTTTGATTGTCCAAATATAGAAGGGGAGCAAATAGATCATGAGGGACACTGTGTTTCTATGCAAATGCTAGAAGCCTCCGAGCCAAAATGGGAGATTTGGAGTGCTTGGGTTTAAAGGAGAAGCTGGACATAGTGGGCATTACAGAAACCTGGTGGGATGGAGAGAACCAGTGGAATACTGTTATCTCTGGATATAAACTCTACAGGAAGGACAGGGAAGGGCGTACTGGGGGCGGTGTTGCTCTGTATGTCAAAAAGGGCATAGAGTCGAGTAGGCTAGAGCACCTAAATGGGGTAGATTCTTCCACAGAAGCGCTGTGGGTGACAAAATAGGGCCCCCAAACTAATTTAGTGGTAGGAATGTGCTATCGTCTCCCATACCAGAATGCTCAGGGTGACCTTGAGATGGAAAATGAAATCATGGAGGTCTTCAAATGAAGTGTTGAAATAATAGGTGATTTCAATTACTCCCAGATTGACTGGATAAATGTGTGTTCCAGTCATGACAAAGAGGCTAAGTTTCTTGGTGCCCTAGAACAGCTGGTCAGGGAACTGACCAGAGGGGAGGCAACCCTGAATATAATCCTAAGTGGTGTTGCCCAGAACCTAGATGTAAATTTATTGAACCAATTGGTAACAGTGACCACAGTGCTATCAGATTCAATGTGTGGAGCTGAGCCTTTGTAACGTAACTTGTATCGCTGCCTTGTATACCATTGCTCAGTAGCATTACTTACCTTTTCTTGTAACGTTGCGGAACACACTGTTCGTTGCCCCGTTGTCTGTGTTGTTTCTTCTTCTCGTTTCTGTGATCCTTGCAATTCCCAGACTGTCCTTTCTCTGTGCCTCCCACTTCCTTGTTTTTGTATTTTCCGCGTGTCTCTAGCTAACATTCCTTTATGCACATGCTTTTAATTTCAAATCTTTGTGACGGGAGTTCTTCAGAGAGAGTGGTTTGTGGATTGTCGGAGATGTCTGTCTCTTGAGGAAAGTGTAGGGATGCCTGGTGAACGGAATGTGTTAAATCTTTCTCATTTTTAAAACATTATTTCCGTGGCATTACATGCAACCTACCTTGGGTAAAAACTTTATATATATATATATATATATATATATATATATATTAAAGGATATGCATATGCGCATTGATAATTTAATTTATTTTTATGCATATTTATGCTAATTTAATGCATATTTTTAAAAGACCCCCACCCCCTCCCCCTGCCCATGCAAATCAAGGCCTTTGAAAGGGCTCTTAATTCAAGCATTAAGAGGCTCTTTCAGAGGTCTCAATTGGTGCGGGTGGGGTGAGGAGAGTGGATGTCTTCCTGGTCTCTAGAAAGTGCTCTGATTGGCTACTCCGTTGGCATGGCTGGGATGATATTTGCATGTGCAGATATCGTCCCAGCCATGCCAACGGAGTAGCCAATCTGAGCACTTTCCGGAAGATGCCCATCCTCCTCCCCCTACCTGGTGGATGGAGGAGGGCAGGTGTCTTCCGGGCCCCTCTCCCAGAAGTCTCATGTCCTGCAAGACTTTCGGGATGAGTTGCCTAAAGTCTCATGAGATGAGACTTCTGGGAAAGGATTGGTGCGTGTCTGTGCACCAAAGAGAAAAACGCAAGCTGCTTGCTTGGCTGGCAGGCTGGGTGGCGGCGTTGGGCAACAGGCAGTGCCACCCATGCCAACAGCACCAGCTGTATGTGGTGGTGGTAGCAGTGGGCTGCAGCGGGTCGAACCAGCAGATCCAGCAGCATGCGAATGGGGGGGGGGCAGCAGCAGCAGCTCAGGTACCACGGCAGCCCTTCTGTCAGCTGGGTCAGTGAAGTGGTGATGATGGTGGTGGGCAGGAAAGGGGCCAGGACTGTCCTTGAGAAGGGAGGAGGGAAGGAAGCAGCGGAGCAACTGATATACTAATATGATAAATCTACACTTCTGGACTTCACTATATGCACATCCACAATCCCAGAAGCCTATTCCCCCCCCCGAAAAATTGAAAAAAATGAAGAAATAATGGATTATGGAATGTTTTATTTTAGCATGATGAATAATTTTTTTAAGACAAGGTGTTCAAATATTTACACCTCCAAATGATCCCTAAAAAGTATGTACAGTATCAGATTATTAGAATTTCTGTGCACTGAGGACAAGCAACTCCTTAACAAGGAAGTCCTTGCAAATTGAGTCTACAACTCTCAAATGCAAGAGCAAGATGCATTTCTGCCTCTAGGGGGCACTACCATTGAAGCTGAGACTGAAACTGATAGTGATAGCTATAGCCCTAGGGTGACCAACTGTCAGGATTTCCCCGGATTTGTCCTGGTTTTTGTTCTTTCCATGGTGTCAGGGAGGATTTTCTCTAATTTTCAATAATGTCCTGGAATGACACACCTTCCCCTTTAAGGCTGCCATTAGCATGGCAGGAGGGAGTGACATGCTTTCTTGAGGCACATCATTCCCCCACCCCGAGCTCCAATTGAGGTCTTAAAGGGGAAAGTGGGTCATGCGTGGACATTATAGAAAAGGCCCCAATTGGAGTGGATGGTGGTGGTGCAGAATGAAATCCTTTCCCCTCCTCCACTCCAATCGGGTTCTTTAAGGTGGCGGGGGAATAACGTACTTTCTGCAGGACTCAGAAAGCTGCTTCCCCCCCCACACACACACACACTCTAGGTGTCCTCTTTTTTGGTTTCCCAAATATGGTCACCCTCTATAGCCCAGAAAATGACTCTGATTAAATTTCATGCATATTCATTGAGTCTTGGATCCCCCCCCCCGCCATTTTCTCAATTCTTTTTATGGGAATGGGTGCTTTATGTCTGCTTGAAACTGTGGAGGACTAGCAGAGACATAAATAATTTTCTTTTTTACTAATGTTGATGGTTTCTTCTGTTGTTGTTTTTTAAAATTGCTTTTTGCCTATTCCTCATAAACTTGCAAAACCAAAGAAGTTCCTTATAGTTCAGGAGCTTGTAGCTCCATTTGTTTCCAAAAAAAGTCAAAATTTAAAAAAGTAAATTCAATTTGTAATAATTGTTTGAATACACTGTACTTTTAATATACCAAATGTAATAATTTTATGCCAAACCTACTGGGACATAATTACATTTTATGTTCCTAAAGTAACAAAGAGACTTTCAAATCTGTAAAAAGTGCTAATATTGCATTCCCCCCCCACAATTTCCCCCCAAATTTCCATTTTTTCCCAACCCCCCATGAGAAAAAATGGGTTTCTTTCTTGGTTTCAAAATTTCCAGAAATTTTACATCTCTGTTAATGACTAAACAAGTGCTAACGTCTTTACTGATGATGGCACTTCATGAATTAAGAGTTCTATCTGCCAGGTCTCTGGGTTAGCCAATTCCAGATGAGCCCTGAGTAGTTTGATTAGAATAAGAAATAGGCTATCAGACTTGCTAATTCTGTAGTTCTCATGCTTATATATCAGCAAGGGTTACTCTTAGACCCAGTTTGCATGATCAAACAACCCATGGTTTGTTAACTACAGGGTTGCTTGTGAGTGTGGAGGAATGCCTTCAATTAGTCCAGGAACCCCTGCTTTCAATTAGCCCAGGAGTGTGATATGCGAGCCCTGATTGTTTAGGAATTAAACAATCCAGAGTTAGTTCTCCACCAATTCCATAGTTAAACAACTCTGGAATTGGCCATGACATGTGAATCAGCTCTTAGTGAGTTGTATAAATTTCAGGTCAGGAATTGTAAATGGCAGTGTTCTTTCTGTAGCTGAGGGATTGGCAACTTGTGGCTTTCCAGATGTTTTGACTAACAACTCCAATAAACCCTCACCATTGGCTATGCTGTGCAATCCTAGCTGATACAGAACCCTTGCATCGCTAGGCTTCCTGGACAAAATAGAGATAGAATTAAGGTGTGTGAGGCATATACCTCAAAAAAGCAGTACAGCTGAGCTCTTTGGTGACTCCAGTCTTATTCTTTCGCTGCCCCTCCACCCCAATATTTTTGTCTGCTCAGCTCCCAAATTAGGAGATAGTTGACGTTCATTTCTATGCATGCAATAGAATTAACAGGTGCTGAGGTTTGCAGAATGTTGTGTGGGTAAAGGAATCGTCATTAGGAGCTGGTTGTTGACCTTTGGTTTGCATCCATCCGCTGCTTCCTTGCTGACTTGGTTCTTTTGACCGTAGAACCAAGTCCGGTAGCTCACTTGAATGGGGGAGGAGAAAGGGAATTGCTGAGTGTGCTAACAGGATTTGAATGACAAATATGTTAAGCAAATTGCCTGTTTCTAAAGTTGTTCCTGTTATGGGCTGGAGGAGGAAAGAGTGTTTTGTTTTTTACATTTTCTGGAGGCATCTGGCAAGAATCATGGCTTGAAAATGTTGCAAAATGTATTCTTTGTTGCACTCCACATCTCTCTCTGCTGATTATTTCCTTATGGCAAAAGAGGGCCCCAGTTCTTTGTACTCACATTTTGTTTGCCTTATTCCTTCAGTCATCACTGAGCACTTAGCAGAGACCTTGTGCCTGCACATCTACCTCCTTGCCATACATTGCAAGAGGATTTTTTTTTTCTGGAGGAGTAGGGGCAGTTTTTTTTAAAAAAAAAATGGATTCACATTCACAGTCTTAGACACTGCAGAGAGCGCATGTTCACTACCCCCAAGGGGCGGGGGTAAGGAAAAACAATGAAAAATCCCAGTTGCAGAAACTCACAATGAGCCAGCAAAAGAGAGGAGGGTCTAGTGGTAATTTAAAATGTGCATTGATTGCTTTTGTGCAAATTGTATTCAAAACCATTTACAATCAAAATAAAGCAAATAGGCTCTAGGGTGACCATATGAAAAGGAGGATAGGGCTCCCTTTACCTTTAACAGTTGCATAGAAAAGGAAATTTCAGCAGGTGTCATTTGTATATATGGAGAACCTGCTGAAATTCCCTCTTCATCACAACAGTTAAAGGTGCAGGAGCTATACTAGAGTGACCAGATTTAAAAGAGGGCAGGGCTCCTGCAGCTTTAACTGTTGTGATGAAGAGGAAATTTCACCAGGTTCCCCATATATACAAATGACATCTGCTGAAATTTCCTTTTCAATACAACTGTTAAAGATACAGGAGCCCTGTCCTCCTTTTCATATGGTCACCCTAAAATAGCAATAATAAAAAATGCATTAACTCTACTATCAAATAATGTGCTTGAAAGTGATGATACAGACGACCATCCCATAGGTGTTCATAGCAGTTTTCTACAGAAAGACAGGCTCAATCAGGGATGGCAGTAAAGGGTAGGCATAGTTGGATACCTGCCCAGGGACCCACTGACAAGAGCCCCCTCTACTTGTTCTTCCTCTTCACCATGGCAACCTGGTTGTTCACCTGCCTCTTGCTTTGACCCAGACAACAGTGGTGGTGAGAAGGAGGAGCAGGAAATGCCACTCACCCTGTTCAGAAGACCCCTTAAACCACGGGTTTAACCATGGTGAATAAGGCAAAAAGCCTTATTCACTGCGGTGGTGTGGAGTGGGCAAGACCCCCCCCCCCCCACAAACAAGGTGCTTGCCACCCCAGTTGCTGGACTCCTGTTATAATCACTTGCTTTCTAGGATGGCCAAGAAGGCAGTGGGTACAGGGGTTGATCCGCTTCCCAGCCAGTTCCAGGGCTGCTTGGTCAGCGGTTTCTAGGCAATTAATCATGTCATGGCAATTAATAGGGTTTGTTTTAGGAAGAGGTGGGGCAGGGTGGGAAGGTTAGGGAGTGATTGTGTGCAGGAGAGTGAGCACGTGCCAGCCAGGCTGGGGCTTCCCAAACAATGAGCAGCCTTAGTGAGTGGACACTGCCTACACCTTTCCTTTCGGCATCCCTGGTGGAGTGAGAAGAGAAAAGAAAGCAAGCCAGAGGAGGAAGGAAGGGACAAGGAGGGACCAGGGACCAGGTCTCTGCCTCTGCTTTGCTGCACCGCCAACTGTGCCCAGTTTAAATGAAGTATGTTTTAAAAGATTCTCCCCTTCTTTTCTTTAAGTTACTGATACCTTATTTCATTCCTTAAAACTGTCTGCTGACTTAACCTAGCATTCCATTTATATTTATTTCTCTCCCTTATAAAAAACACTTCCTAATATTGTTGGTCAGGAACATGCTTAAGACACTATTCAAATCTTCTGCACTGAAGAATCTTTAATTAACCCCTTGGGTTCTGTCAACCCACTTTTGCCTTTTTGTGAATTGAATCTGGTTGGTAGAATATTTCTGTGCTGGTTGCAAAAAGCTTTTAATGTTCAGCACATTGTCTTCCTTTACATTTTTTTTTTTTTTGGCATGTTGCTTTTTGGTATCAGCCTCTTTTGCCCAGTGTTTTGCCCAGTCTTTTAAGTTTTACTGTTTACTGTTTAACATTTGCCTATCTGGCCAGCTCAGTTTGAGCGAGGGTGGCTGGGTGGGTGGGGCGGCGGTGGGAGGCAGTTTTAAGAATATCACTATCCTCCTTCTCCTCCTCCTGGTATGATCTTATTATTATTTTTTAAACCTTTTTTGCTGGTGGAGGTTGCTGATATCCTTTGTTCATTTCTGGGTGGGTAGGGGATCATTTTTCTGCAGTGGTGGGGCATTTACCTCAGCACAAATACTTTTGTTTTAACAAAACCCATTCACATCAGAGTCCAGAGATTCATGTAAAAATGTTTTAATGAGGTTGTGACTTGTTAGAAATGCGATTTGAAATAAAGATTCAAGGACAATGGTGAAAGCACTCTGTTCCTTTTATTGATACAGAATTGCAAGTCTGGGTGCTCTAGCAAAGTAGGCACACCCTCCAAGCACATGTCAAGACATCTTAGACCCTACACCCGGCCGAAGAGGTCCCTCCCCGTCTCATTATTGGTCAGAGACTTGTGGGGTTACAGCCTATCCCGGCACGCAGCTTTGTTTACTTGCTACGCCTTTGATTACTTGCTTTTTCATTTCATTTAATATTCCACCCACCCCTATTTACTTATGTCCAAATATGGGTTTGATTGGTCTGGGCCTACCCACTTTATTGCTCTTTATCATCCCTCCACCCATCAGGTAACCACAAAATCACAAGTTAAGAAACAACAGATGTATGTTTCAGTTTTGTCACTTCTTCTGGCCACTAGTCTAACCACAAGTTCCGTATTTTTTTTTTTTTACTGTAACTGAATAGTCTAATGGCTAAAACTTCTGTCTGAGCAGTTTCCTGTCCCTTAACGATCTTTCAGTAAAGGTAACAGTACTTTAGCCTGGCTGCTATTTAGCTACATATTTTTAATTATATTATATTTGATATATATATATATATATATATATATATATATATATATATATATATATTTTAGCATAGCATTAATGAAAAAGTAACATATCTCTTTATTTCTCACAGACTGAATACAGAATGCATTTAAGTCTGTGCTGCCATGTTGTGTAAAAAATATTTGGGCTTGTGTGTGTGTGTGATTTGCAGATTGAGAAGTGTGTGTGTGTGTGTGTGTGTGTGTGTTTCGGCCTAGAATACATTTTGTTTTGCTGTATAATGCATCTCAATTATATTGTGAACATGTGGTTTTTAAAAAATCCTTTTTTTCCCTTTTCGTGGTACAAGTTAACACATATTCCTGGCTAAATTCCTCCTGTTTGATGGGGCACATCCCCCCCCCTTTAAACATGTGATTATGTAACCCAAACTCTCTCCCTTGTAGTCATTGACTCTTATTTGCCTGCTGCCTCAGTTTTCATATGTGTGAAACAGGTTTCCTTGTCTCCCATCTTCCTTTAATTTAAATGTTGGAGAAGTGGTCTCATCTATAAATGCCTTTCTCTGTGTTGTGACATACCCTGGATAAATTGTGTTTTTTCTAAGATACTTAAAAAGCCTGATCTCTATTGGTTCTGGGAACATACTGTGCTGCAATTATGTAACCGAAACTCACTCCCTTCCAGTCATTGACTCTTATTTGCCTGCTGCCTCAGTTTGCCTGTGTGTGAAATGGCTTTCCCACCTCCCTTTGCTTTCAATGAGTAGGCTCTGCCACAAACTGCTTTCTCTGTGTTATTTTGAAGAGGTTTCTGGGAAGAGGGTGACCCCCCTTGGCTCTGCCTCCAGTGAACCCACTTTCTGCCCCACCAGTTAGGGTTAGGTAACTGAAGTTTGGGGTGGGGGCACTCATAACTGCATCACACTTAAAACCCCTGATGCCTAAACTTATTCTTGGCAGTTCTCCAAACTATACTCCGGCACCATCAGCCAGACCCCGCTAGAAGACCTTTAGAAGAATTAAGCAGAACTCAGAGTTCCCCCCAAAGTTCTAGAGAGGTATGAATGAGGAAGACAAATAAAAATTGACAGTGAACCAAGTGCTTACTGTTCTTGAAGAACTGAAACAGTCTTTCAGTGAACTCCATAGACTGTGCCATAGCCATTACAATACCTCCAACAAGTGCTAGATGTGAACAAACATTTTCATCTCTGTGGCAAATTAAGTCATACCTGAGGAGCAGTATGGGTGATGAACATCTAAGTAATATTGCTATATTGGCAATTGAAAAGAAACTGTCACAAGCCCTAGAACTTGAAACTGTTGTCAGTCGTTTTACAGGCATGCGTAAGAATTGGCACATTTCCGCTTCTTTAGATCTACATACTTCTCCATTCCCTCTCAGTGAGTGACAATCTAATCACCCAGTGATGGCTATAAATTAGATACACAACAACATGCATTGGGTTTCCTAGGTGTACAGGGCCCAGGTGTCTCAGTTTGCTCTTACTTTCCATACACTAAAGACTCTACCTTCCTGGGTCTGCCTGCACTGGTTGAAAAGTAACTGTTTTCCAAAGAAAGTGTTCTGTCTGTCTAATCGGTATGTCAAGGAAATGCTTATGAAAGCCTTTTTCATAAGCATTTATGAAAGGAAATGCATTGAAAGCCTTTTTCCTTATTGCAACTTGAATTTGGCTAATACATGCTATATTTTTAAAAAGTAAATTAATCAATGTATGATTTATTTCAGAATATATGGTTAGGATGGCAGTTGTAGTGTGAGATATACTGTTATTTTTCTTTCAGAGATCTTAATGTGTGGGGCACAGCCCACCCACCTAGAAATATTTATTTATAGACTGTTAAAATGCTGGGAGAATAAAAAGGTCTTCACCTGGCGTCTAAAAGCTTATAACGTAGGTGCCAAGCGAACCTCCTTAGGGAGCTCATTCCACAGCAGAGAAGGCCCTCCTCCTGGTAGCCCCCTGCCTCACTTCCTTTGGCAGGGGCTCACGGAGAAGGACCCCTGAGGATGATCTTAGGGTCTGGGCAGGTACATACGGGAGGAGGCGTTCCTTCAGATAGCCTGGCCCCAAGCTACTCACGGCACCTTTTAAAAAAAATAATCCATGATGCCCCGCCACACAAGTGGCTTATTAAATTACTTGTGGGTAGTTTATTGAACAACTGTGCTTAATCTGAGTCTCTTGTCTCACTGAACAGTGGCGTTGTTTCACCCATTGACAACATTCCAGCATCACCCTGACTGGGTTGGGGTAGGGTGGGGTTGTGACTTTTTAATATGTCCTGAATCTCCTGGGCTATGCAGGCAGCGTGTTTCCCAGTTGCCCTGCACAGTGGGAGGCAATGAGTCAGTGTTCTGCAGTAAAAAACGGCACATTCTGTAAGGCTAGTTCAGCCTGGCTGACTGGTGAAAAGAGCTTGATAGTGACCCTGTTTAGACAACACACTAAGCCACGGCGGTTAAGCATTTTGAGCTAAACATTATGGCTTAGCGTGTTGTTTGAACCATGGCTACCCATGTTGTGCTGTGTGAACCATTGACTACACATGTCACACTCACTAATTTACCATTTGCTGCAAAAGGGTTAGTGGCCTAGCCATGGCTTTTAGTGGGCACGCCCCCTTGGGGGCGGCCATGTTGTCCTCCTTTTTGGTTTCTAAAATATGGTCATCCTAGCATGGTAGTCATCTGCTGAGGGCCCACACCCCAGCAGGGACCCACTGACAAAAGTTTCCTGGAGTTTATCCTCTTCACCATGGCATCCTGCTTCTTCACTTGCCTTTGGATCTGGCCCAGACAATGGTGGTGGTGATAAGGAGGAGGAACAGATGCCATGGCCTACTTGCTGTCTGGCTCTCTGCCTGTCAAGAAGGCAAGTGGTAGCAGTGATGAGGAAGGAGATGAGGAAGAAGACCAGCTGGTGAGAAGAGAGACTCACTGAGGGAGAGCGAGCGCCCAGCGTGTCTTGCCCAAGGACCTTCAAAAACCTGGAACCAGCACTACGTTGTGGTATTTTTTGGACAACTTGTACATGTATTTCCCTGGCATTCTGTGTGGAAGGAGGGGCTGATGCTTGCCATCCTTTTTGTCCTCCTCTTCCCTGACTTCACCTCTGAGATTCCAGTTGAGCAACAAGGCCAATTCTCCCTAGCCATCCATATCCTCCCTTGAAACATGGCATGACAAGTTATAGAAGCTCCCTGCAGCATCCACTCCTCTCCCAGAGCAGCTAGGGTTTTCACCTGGGGCTGCAGCATCGCGTTCTCCTTGGCTACCAGGTTGCTGTGCTCCTCCTGGTCAATCACCTTAGCTTCTGGCATTGGTTGCCTACACAGATGGGGCAGTTGCCACAACTAACAACACGGTATCTCCTCCCCACCCCTCTCCCAGGGATGAAGCATTCCAGAGTCACGTGCATTCCAGGGTCCATGAAGCATTCCAGAGTCACATTGTCTCAGGACTGGGATTTGCCAGGCATAGGAGAAAAAGAGAATGGCCCTCCCCTCTACAGTACAAGTACACGATGCAAGCTGATTTTGTGTACATGATGTTCTTTTCCACCCTGTGGTTCCTTGGGTCACTGGTGATAAAATTAATGCTCTTCCTGTTGTGACATGTGTCTCTTTCCCTCAAAAATGACTTTTCCTCATAATTGTGATGGGAGGAAAAAGAAGTTTTACGAAAGCAGACTGCCTCAAGTGAGAGGAAAGAGAGCCTTCCTCTTCTGGATAAGGTAAGCAAAACTAGCGTGGGGGACCAAAGCTCAGTAGCAGAGAGTCCTATGTTCAATTCCTTTCACTTCTAGGTTTGTACGTAGGGATGTGCTCCGCTCCGATTAGAAGCGGTGAATCAGAAGCGAATTGGCCTGCTCCGCCTTGCCCAGAGGCGGAGTAGAAGCGGACCGGGGACCCGTAGAAGCAAGGCGAAGAGAAGCGGCCATTGGCAGAGCGCTTCTCTTTACGCAGAGCAATCCGATCGCCATTTTGAAAAATTTCGCCCATAGGATTGCATTGCGGAAAAGAATCAGGGATAACTGTGTTGTTTTTTAAGCTATCTTTCTGAAACTTATTGTGTTTAGAGAGTCATGGATGGGGGTCATTTTGAGCCTACTCTCAGCTCTCTGCATGCTGCGGTTCGCTTGCTAGAATTTTTGGGAAAGTCGGGTAAACAAACGGACAGCTGGTAAACCGTCGGGTGGTTTTTGTTTTGTTTTTTTTAAGCGATGACAGGCACATTCAACTCCCAATCCTGATGAGAATTTATCACCTCATGAAGCATCCTCCAATCCCAGCGTTGGAGGGGGGGACTAAGGCAGAGGCACCCTCAGAGCTTTGAGCTCTCAGCGTCTTGTGGGTTTTGCGTTCGTGGGGAGAGGAGTTAGTTAGGTGCTGCTGCTGTGTTTGGAGATAGATTAGATTTAGCTTGGCATGTGTGTGTGTTTGTTTGCTTCTTTCTGACTTTTTGCTTAGTTTGCTCTGTGTTTTTCCCTTACTATGATTTAATATAAACTTTATTTTTAAATTTTGGAGTGTTTGGTTGGTTGGTTGGTTCCCCCCCGTTCCCTCTCTTAAAGCCTGACTGTGTTTCATCCTTCTTTCTTCTAAATACAAAAAAATACCAAAAAAAAATTATTCTCTATTTCTTCACTCTGTTACTTGGACTGTGTGTGTGAGACTGTGTTATTGTGTGAGTGTGCTGTGTGCACTGTTTGTGAAGTGCAACAGCCACAGATTGAGCATTTCAAATCCTGTTTGGCAAAGCATACACACTTCTTGTCCCATTTCCCTACATATAGTATTAGTAATATTCTTATACATATTATTATTAGTATTAGTATTATATTCTTATACATAATATTATAATTAGTATTAGGGTGGCATCTGGGAGGGTGCCCGCTTCAATTCTTTTTATCTGTCAAACCGTCAGAGAACAGCCCATGTCTGCAAATGGGGTGTCCGATTTTCATAAATTCCCCAAAAATCAGGGGATGATGGGACTGCCTTGAGTCTTGGCGTGCATGTGTATCCCTGGATAAGCTATCATGGTGGTGAGTTTGAGGTTTCTAACGTGCAAATTGACGGAGCTATCGAAAGGGGTGTGAATGGGGTGCCCGATTTTCATAAATTCCCCAAAAATCAGGGGATGATGGGACTGCCTTGAGTCTTGGCATGCATGTGTATCCCTGGATAAGCTGTCATGGTGGCAAGTTTGAGGTTTCTAACGTGCAAATTGACGGAGCTATCGAAAGGGGTGTGAATGGGGTGCCCAATTTTCATAAATTCCCCAAAAATCAGGGGATGATGGGATTGCCTTGAGTCTTGGCGTGCGTGTGTATACATCCATGAGGTGTCATGGTGCCAAACTTGAGGTTTCTAACTTTAACAGAAAAAAAGTTGTATACTTTTTTAGCTTAATACAAGCCTATGGGGGGGAAATGGAGTTCCGATCCGGATCCGGAGCTCTGCAGCGGACATAGGCGGAGCGAAGCGGCCCGATCTGCAAATCGCGGATCTGGAAGAGAAGCGGAGCGGGGGGTCCGTGCACACCCCTAGTTTGTAGGATCATATAGCACAGAGGGGTTCAACTTATGGCTCCCAGATGTTTTGGCCATATTTATTTATTATTATTGCATTTATATCCCACCTTTTTTCCTCCAAGGAACCCAAGGCGGCGTACATAATCTTCCTCTCCATTTTATCCTCACAACGACAACCCTGTGAGGTGGGTTGGTCTGAGAGTGTGTGACTGGCCCAAAGTCACCGAGTGGGTTTCCATGGCCGAGTGGGGACTAGAACCCAGATCTCCACACTCCCAGTCCAACACTTTAACCACTATAACACACTACACCACCTAGCCAACATAGCCAACCAATTGTCATGCTTTACACAATCAAACAACCTTTCAGATATTTATTTTTTTAGAATCAGCCAATCTCTCAGAAGAGAATTTAGCTTTGTGCGTTGCAACATTTTGACTAATAATTGGTGTGTCTTCATATTTTTGACTAGAATGAAATTCAACGTAAACACTACATGGACTCAAAGCATTTATGATTAAATTGTGAAATTGTTAAAATATTTTAACAGTTTGCTCTATGTAGACTGAGGTCTGCTTTTATGCATTGTTGTAATTTCCTGTAGCCTGCCCAATCCCAAGGCCTTGAGCTGGATATAATAGTATTATACAAATGTAAAGATGCAACTCTCTGTTCAGAAGATCACATATACAATTGGATAATGGACATAAGAAAATGGGACAACATAAGGAGCAGATAATACAATGGACAGAAAAAACACTCCCCTGTTGGTTAGATTTAACCCATCACTTGAATCCAAAAGCCAAAGGCCATGTTCTCGCATCCTTTAAACGGCTCCTGAAAGCATTTCCCCCCCCAGACAGGCTTTCCCTGGGCTATATTTTAGTTTTATATGGTGTAGAAGGGGGATTGTTTTTGGTTTTGTTATTTTGACTTGTGATATGTTACGGTTTTAATTGTAAACTGCCCAGAGAGCCTTGGCTATTGGGCAGTATAAAAATATAATAAATAAAAAATAAAAATGCTGCCCTGCGCTTTGGATAGCTCCTTTAGTTTTCTGACTGAAACTAGGCCGGGATTCATTGCCCCACAGACACCAGAACCACCGGCCTCCACTGATGAGGGATCCAAAATATCTGGCAGTTGCCGACTCTTCATACAGCAGGCGATGGGAAAAACTCTTCTCTGCCTGAGACTGTGCGAGCAGCTGCTGCTTGGGGTAGATGGATTCACAATCTGATTTGGATTAAGGCAGCAGAGTGTTTCTAAAGTGGATCGTAGGTTGGATCAATGACAATCAAGGTGTCATTTTTTTTTAATGTGGAATGCAAAAAATAATCTGGGAGGTGAAGGTTATAATCCTATGCACTCCTGGGAGTAAGTCCCATTGAACTCAATGTGGCTTCCTTCTGAGGAGATGTGCTACTGTAACTCTGTTAATTTGCTAGAAGTTGTGCTTCAAGCATCAGTTGGTGACTCAAGGTGAGTAAGGGGAGACATGATAGAGGTGTACAAAATTATGCATAGTGTGGAGAATGTAGATAGGGAGGCATTTTTCTCCCTCTCGCGTAATACTAAAACCCGGAGTCATCCCAGGAAGCTGTTTGGTGGGAGATTCAGGGCAAATAAAACGAAGGACTTCTTCACACAGCACATAGTTATTAGGGTGATCATATTTTGGAAACCAAAAAGGAGGACAACATGGCTTCCCCCCAAGGGGGCATGCCCACCAACATGGCCGGCCCCCAAGGGGGTGTGCCCACCCGAACATGGCTTTGGTCACATGTCTGATTTCACATCACACAGTTAAGACAAACCTGTTCTACATAACAGCTTAATGCTAAAATCACTGAAAAAAGAACAAGTGAAACATTCAATGTATCTGAAATTAACTTTACTCACTCTCCGTACTTTCCCTGCACTTTAAATTCTCCTTTTTCCATTTTTTGTCCATTGTTCTAGCTGTAAGGCCTCCATCCAGGAATTTTTTCTCTCCCTTACTATCTCCTTTATTTTCTCTTTATTATTCATCGTTTCCATCCAATCTTTTAATTTATTTACTTCTCTTTCCCTTAATTCTTTTTCCAACTCTAAGTTGTCAGGGAAATTTTGCACCATTACTACTGGAGTTAGTGGGGAGATCTTTGGCATTAATTTTCCCTTATATTTGGCCCAGATTTCTATAATATTCTTAAGTTAAAATATTCTCAATTTCCTCCAGATCTTTCCCCCCAAAATTATTTAAAAAAATATTCTCCAATTTATACTTCCTTTCTTGCATCTCCCACTCTAACCAATCTAAATATTCAGATCCTCTTATCCCCTCTATCAAATATCTTAATTGATTTGCAATATAATACCATTTTATATTTGGGAGCCCTAAACCTCCAATCTTTTGAGGTTCATACCATATCTTTTTGATGACCCTTGCTTTTTTATCTCCATTGCAATAATTATTAATTACGTTTGCCAATACTTCAATTCTATTTCCGACATTTTAATTGGTGACATCCTAAATAGGAAATTGATCTTTGGTAAAATTTTCATTTTAATAATCACTATTCTACCAAACCATGATAATTTTAACCTCCTAAAATCCTCTATCTCTTTCTTAACTTCTTGTTTCAACCCCTCAAAATTTTTCTCTCCCAAATCTCTTACATCCTTAGTTATATATACCCCGAAATACTTAATTGATTCCCTTACTTTGATCTTTACACTCCTTCTTAACCCTTCCTGTACCTGTTCCGTACTATAGTTAAATAGCATCATCTCTGATTTGGGCCAATTAATTTGTAGCCCTGTCATCCCTCCAAACTCCTCCAGATATTGTTTTATTCTTTCCATTCTCTCTAAAGGCTCTTCTATTGATAATAAAGTATCATTTGCGAATAGACTTATTTTATTCTTTTCCCTATGCCCAATTCCTTTAATACTTTCATCTTTCCTGATCACATTTGCTAAAAATTTCCTTTACTAATACAAATAATATCGGAGAAAGGGGACATCCTTGTCTTGTACCTCAGGTTAGGGAAATCCTTCCTGTCCATCCATCGTTAACCTGTACCCATGCACATTTTTATATATATATATAGTTGATTTATCACTCTCTTAAATCTTTCTCCAAATCCTAATCTTTCGATTATCATCTTTAATGCTGGCCATTCCATGCAATCAAAGGCTTTAAAAATATCCAATGCTATTAACCCTTGTTTAACCTTATTTTTCCTAATTATATTTGTTATATTTATTACCCTTCTAATTATATTTGACATCTGTCTCCCTGTTACAAAACCACACTGATCCCTTTTAATGTAACTAGATATAAACTTATTCAACCTTTTTGCCATAATAGCTGTGAATATTTTTGCATCTTGATTCAACAAGGAGATGCATTGAGCAGGGGGTTGGACTAGATGGCCTTGTAGGCCCCTTCCAACTCTGCTATTCTATGATTCTATACGATCCTGGATCTGTCGGGTCTTTATACGGTTTTAAAATTAATATTATCAATGATTGTTCCCAAGATGGCGGGATCCTTTCCCCTTCTTGTATTTTATTATATAATTCTTTTAGTTTTGGTATCAACATTCCCTTATATGTTTTATAATATTCCGGCCCCAGCCCATCTAATCCTGGGGATTTACCCCCTTTTAACCCATCAATAACCTCCTCTATTTCTCTACTCGTCACTTCTCGCTCCATCTCCTTTCTATCCTCATCCTGAATCTTCAACCTCCAATGTTCTTCAATATACTTCTTAATTTTTTCCTTAGAAATACTTTCCGACGTATATAATGTCTGATAAAATTCTTGAAATACTTTCAGCTTTTCTTTCATCAAATTACAACTTTTCCCCATTTTATCTTTAATCACCCCAATCAAATTTCTCCTCTTTTTTGATTGCGTGGATCTAGCCCGCCACTTAGAATTCTTATTACTATATTCAAAGAAATTTCTTTTTAAGTATATTAAATTCCCCTGTACTTCTTCAATACTTTTTTCATCCCATTCCTTCCTCTTTGCCTGTAATTGTGCATAACTTTGCTTATCTCTGTTTTTAATATACTTCTCCTCCAGTTCTTTAATCTCTTTCTCCAGCTTCTTTACCTTTTCTTCCTGTTGCTTCTTCATTGTATTTGTTTCCCGTATAAAAATCCCCCTCATAACTGCCTTCATCGTATCCCATAATGTTGCTTGAGTACATTGTCCCATATCATTAATTTCCCAAATCTCTTTCATTTCTTTCTCAATTTCCCCAACTTTCTCCCTATAATTAAACAATCTAGTATCCAATCTCCATCTTCTAGCAATTCTATAATCTCTTTGTCTTTTAATTTCTACACTAACTAAAGCGTGGTCCATAATTTTAATTAACCCTATTTCACTATTTAATAACTCCGGCACTAAATTTTTCTACAAAAAAATATAGTCTATTCTGGAGTAAGTTTTATGCACTGGTGAGAAATATGTATACCTTTGTTCTTGCCCCATAATCCATCTCCACGTGCCAACCATTTCAATTCTTTTCATAATTAATTACATTTAATTATATTTACATTTTATATACCGCCCCACAGCCGAAGCTCTCTGGGCGGTTTACAACATTTAAAAATAGTAAACATTAAAAGTATACAATTTAAAACCACACACACACACACACACACATAAAAACAGTATAAAAACAACAGTATCCATTTAAAAACAACAATTGTGGGGTCCATTAAAAACAAACTTAACGTTGTTAAATGCTGTTAAAATGCTGTTAAAAATAATTCTATATAACTGTTATATTTTTTCATTTTTCTTGTGTTGTGGGATTCGATTTATCTTTTAATTTATCTAACACCATATTAAAATCCCCAGCAATAATTGTTGATCCACCTTGTATACCCCCCATCTCTTTCAGTACTTGTTCAAGAAATCCCACCTGGTTCTCATTCGGAGCATATATATTTACCAGAGTGTAAAATGTTGTAACAGTCCAACCTCCACTCCCATGGTTGTTAAAATATATAATGGCAGAATGTAAGGCGATGATTGCCAGGGAAACCCCTGCCAAACCTACTGCTCCCAGCCACCAGGGCCCTTTTAAATTGGATTGCAGAGAAAGATTATTAAATCTCTGGGGGAAAGGCTCAAATACTCCAGTAAGAAGTCACCTTCCTCGGGTATTGGATTTCCAAGGGACTCCAAAACCTGGGCTCTGACAGGGTTCAGGCCATACAGGACTTCGCCGAGCCCACCAACCCACAGGAGTTGAGAGCCTTTTTGGGCCTCACAGGGTTCTGCAGGCTATGGATACCTGACTATGGGGAAACGAAGGAGACAGCCAAACTCTCCTAAAGAACCACAGAGTCTTCTTGTCAGGTACAACACTTCTTTATTCTGAGTTACCTTCAGCTGATCGGGTGTCTCCTTCTAGCTATGCGCCAGGAAAGGAGATCACACCACTGGTTATTTTGTAGCTCCTTATATAGTAGGGCACAAACAATTTACATCGTGATTTTGTGTCTGTACATTTCCGCAATAACAGGATGTAGAACCAGTTTGAGCTGCCTTAGTGGTTAGCTCATGGTGGGGGTTATTTGTCATCTCAGCAACTGAAATTTTCCAGACAAAAGGTTACAGAGTGAACAAAGATGGAGTTACTTTGGCTAACAGTTCCCCCCTTAAGAGTGTTACAAAGAGCATCAAGATTAACATTTGTCTATGCAAAAGCAGCGTCCTGTATACGTGAGTCTAAGCTAGTCTTCTCTGAGGCAGGGTGTATGTACAACTCTAGCACCGGGGTCCATGTTTGTCTCTTTAAGTTACACATTTCCCTAATACAAATCCCTCTTGTTACAGCCTTCATGGTGGCCTTGATGTACGGCAAGGCAAACTACTGGCCTTGCCGTACATCCCTTTTCATTAATTTTCCAAGTTTCTGACAATTCCCTTTGCATTTTCCCCACCACTTTATTATATTTAAATATCTTTGTATTCAATTTCCACCTAAACGCTTCTCTATAATCCTTTCTAACTGTAAAAGCTAAACTTACCAGTGCATGATCTGTTACCTTGATTACCCCCAATTCCATTCTACAAACCTTAGTTGCAAACTCCTTAGAGACAAAGATATGTTCTATCCTAGAATACATATGATGAACTGGAGAATAATATGTAAAACCAGGGTCCGCCCCTTTAAGTAATCGCCACCCGTCAACAAAATCTTTTTCTTTTATCAATTTATTTAATATGGTAATATTATTCCTCTTTTCGGCACTGGTGGGGTTTGACCTGCCCAATCTATTGTCCATAACCATATTAAAATCTCCAGCTAAAATAACATATCCCTCCTTAATTTCTTCTATTTCTCTAAATAATTCTTTATAAAATTCTCTGTCTCTCATTTGGGGCATAAACATTGACCAACATATGCTTTACCTTCAATTTGACCCTTTATCAAAATATATCTACCTTTCCCATCCTTTTTTATATTCTCCAAAGTAAATCCACTTCTTTTTTAAATCAAAATGGCCACTCCATTTTTTTTTGAAGTCCCCAATGACTTTTCATAATAGACTGACCATTTCAAACGAATTTCATTTACCCCATCCTTAACTTGGTGGGTTTCTTGCAAAAAAATAATGTCAGATCCTTCTCTATTTAGCAATTGCTCAATTCTCCTCCTTTTCACAACTGCCCCCAGACCTTTGACATTGAGCGTTGATATCCTTATGTTCTTATCCATATTCAGTTTTTTTATATTCTTTCCGGTCCCTTGTGCTCTGAAACTCAAATTCACATACATAAAAACATAAATCCCCTTTCAAACCCCTCCCTCCCACCCAACCATAACCCTCCACCCCCCCACCCTCCCTCCCACCTCTTTTCCCCCCACTAAATCCCTGTGAGTCTAACACTCCGGCCATATTTTACCCTTGGGGGGGGGAGATGAAGCCCACAGCCCTGAACCAGTAAGCCTTCTATTTAAAATTACTTCTATATTATCATCTCATTATCAAAAGTGTCACATCTTGGATGTTCCAGCTCCTTCTTCCCTTCCAGGTGCTTTCTTTGGACTTGCGCCAGCATTCAATCCCAGACTTTTCAACAACTCCTTGCCCTGATCCAGAGAGGTTACTCTGTGTTGCTTCCCACCATGCATAAACCTCAAAAAGACAGGGTAACCCCAGGAATAGTTTATTGCATTCCTCTTAAGTATTTCAGTAATTGGTTTGATGCTGTGTCTCCACTTAATTGTTTGCTGACAGAGATCGTTGTAAATTTGAACTGGAATGAATTGAAATTGTATCAGAGCCAAAGACCTTAATTTCTTCATAATTTGCTCTTTTTTGAAATAATTACCAAATTTCATCAGGACATCTCTTGTTACACTTCTGGATCTTATTCCTCCCACCCGGTGAACCCTATCCACTTCGTAAACATTTATTTCCAAATCAGACATCATTTCTTTAAACCAACGAAGAATTACTTTTCTCAAATCTTCTCCTAACATTTCCCCAAAGTTCTTAATCCGAATCGTAGATTGTCGGTTCTGGTCTTCTAATTGAATCAATCTTTTCTCATGGGCGTCAAACTCCAGGTTGCATTTAAGTTCAAACAGCTCCTGTCGCTTCTCCAATGAATTTACTTCTGCTTTCAGTGATTTTATGCTCTTGTCATTTTGAACAATCCTGTCAGCTAACTCATCCATTCTTTTCCCCGCCTTCTCTGCGTGGTCATCCATTTTTTAAAAAAGGACGTCGTTGTTGCTACGTATGAACTCCTTAATTTCCTCCATGGTGGCTGGCTGGCTGCCAGATTTTGCCGCCATGTTCGTGTCGCTGTCGGAATCCTCCTCCGAAGACAAAGACAGTTTCACGAGCCTAGCTGCACTATGATTTAAGGGACGATTGTGCCTTTGCCAGGTGAACTTATCTGGTTTCTTTTTTGATTTCCTAATATTCGGCATAAGGCATAAATCAACATTTATTTAATGTTCAGGGTAAGGATCAAAACAATTTTCAAATCCTTCAACATAAAAACAAACTTCTCTCTCACTGCTTCCCGGTGGTTAGATTTATTGCCAATTACTTGAGCAGCACTGATAAGGTGAAATAACCTCTGCTTAATCTCAGTTGTCGATGGAAGAGTTCCAAAAATAATACAGCTCAAACTCTTTCTCTTCTCTCCACTCCAACAAGCTGCTGTACTGCCCTGCCAGGCTGCGTTATTTACACCGCTCCGTGTACAAGCTATACTATCACAAACAACTCCAGTTCTTTCCCACCATTAGCCGAGAGAGTCATAAACAAGTATGTTACAAATTCTTGCCCATTTAATTGAGATAATTATGATTTCGGCTTCCCAATCCAGGAGCCTAAGAAGAGTTCCTACTGGTACATTTGGCTGTCAGGCTCTGCCCCCCATGGAACCTTATTCTTATATATAACGGCAGCAAGGCTAATTTAGGCACAAAAGTGGAAATGATCAACATTACCTACAATGGATGAATGGCTGTTGAAGATGCTGGAGTTGGCGGAGATGGCAAAACTTATGTCAATAATTAGAGAAAAGTCAACATCTAGGTTTATAATAGAATGGAAACCTTTTATTGACTTTTTGCGGAACTAGAAAAAATGATATTTTTTCCTGTGGATTCAATGAAGAAGAAAACTTTAAGATAATAGAAAGAGGGGAACTTTGTTGTTGTTTTGTAACTACAGAGTAAGAGAAAATATTGTTACGTATCTTTGCTGTGAAGAAAATCGGAAGCACCTTCATGTCCATATTCCCCAGCTTACTGCCTCTGATACAGCATCATGACTAATATCCATTAAGAGGCTTCCATTCCAGGAATTTGCTCAACTCCCTTTTTAACCATTCAAATCAGTGGCCATCACTATATCTTCTGGTAGTGAACTCCATAGTATAACTATTAAGGTGACCATCTGTACAGTTTTGCCCAGAAAGGTCTGGGAAATGGGGGGTGGGGATATTTCAAAAGGTATTATAATGTCGGGGAAATTTGACCTGTCCAAGCCCTTCTGGTATGGCCATCCAGGCCTTTTCTTGGCTGACGCCATTGCGCTGGCCACGAAAAAGCCCAGATTGGTGCGGGAGAGGACCTTGAAGGACGCATTTCTGGGCTTCAGGGAACGTGTCCCCCAGCCCTTCCCAGCTTCGATCTGGCCTTCTTTGTGGCCATTGAGATTGCGCCAGCCAAGAAAAGGCCCGGATCAGTGCGGGGAAGGGCATTGAAGGACTCATTTCCAGGATTCCAGAAATGCATCCCACAGCCCCTCCCAGCCCCAATCTGGCCGCCTTCCTGGCCTGCATCAACCCAGAAAGGATGTGGGAAACAGAAAGCCCTCCTGGTAAGGCAGTAAGATTTTTATTTTTTTATTTTTTTATTTTTACCTGAACTATCCATCGACCCTTTCTCCAACAATATTCTATATATTTCACTCATTAACCCTTTTGACGCTGTTCTTTTTCCCTTATCATTTTCTTTTTTAACTATTAATTCCTCAAACTTCATCAACTCTCTACAATCTTCATGGAGATTGAATAATAATAATAATAATAATTTTAATTCCAAAGCCGGATAAGGATTTGACTGTCCCTGATTCATATAGACCTATTTCGTTAATACATCAAGATGCTAATTTTTTTTCAACTATTTTAGCAAAACGATTAAATAAATTCATAGCTAAATATATAGGGGAAGACCAATGTGGATTTGTAACAGGTAGACAAATGCATAATTTAGTGGGAAGAGTTTTAAATGTAATACAGGTGATAAAAAAAAGTCAGTCTAAAGCGGGAATTTTAGCGTTGGATAGTTTTAAGGCTTTCAATTGTGTGAGCTGGCAGGCATTAAAGATGGTTTAAAATAAAATGGGATTTGGAAACAAATTTAAAGCTATAATAGAACAATTATATTCTCAAAATACAGCCGTAGTGGTAGAAATTATGGAGTTACTGATCAGATACGACTAGCCAGAGGGACAAGACAAGGATGTCCACTCTCGCCTGTCCTGTTTGTAATGGTAATGGAATTATTGGCAAATGCAATAAGAGATGATGGGGAGATAGAAGGGATAGGTATTATTAAGAAGATAAAATTGAATATGTTTGCGGATGATACTTTTTTAACTATTTAAAACCCAGTAGGAAAGATGGAAAGAATTAAACAGCAGTTGAAAGAATTTGAAGAAATTACTGGATTAAGAATAAACTGGTCAAAATCAGAGTTGATGTTACTTAATTATACTAAAAAGGAAGAGAAGGATTGGGAAGGAAAAGAAATAGAAATGAGAGTTAAAGAGCAGATTAGATATTTGGGAATTAGAATTACAAAAAATTTGGAGAGTTTAGAGAAGGAAAATTTAAATAGTTTGAAAAAAGAGATTTTAGTAAAATTGGAAAAATATAAAAGATTGAATTTATCATGGTTTGGAAGAATAGCATTAATTAAAATGAAGATTTTAGCAAAGATCAATTTTATTTTTAGGATGTTACGAATAAAAATTTCAGAATCAGAGTTAAAAAGTTGGCAGAATATTATAAATAATTATTGTAATGGGGATAAGAAAGCGAGGATAAATAAGAATAAATGGTATTTAAGCCAAAAAAAGGGAGGATTGGGTCTCCCAAATATTAATTTATATTATGTAGCTAATAGGTTAAGACATATTGCAGAGGCAATTTTAGGTGTAGGAGATTTAGATTGGATGGAGGATAAAACGACAAGTAATATAAATTTAAATCTGAAAAATGTATTTTTTAGGGAAGGAAGTAAAAAATGGGCTGAAAGTATAGGTAACCCACTTTTGAAGTTCCACTGGGAAATCTGGAATAAATATAAAGGGGAGTTGCTCTCGAGCAGCTCCCCTTTGTCACCGGTAATAATGTTAAAGAATTTCCCTGGGAACTTAAAGAGTAGATTAAGCAAAGTTCCAATAGAGAAAAATAAAATGAAATTAAGGGGATGGTTAAGAGGAATGAACACAAGAGAGGAGTTGGAAGAGGTTTTAAAAGATAAAAAAAATAACTTGGTTAAATTATTGGCAATTGGAACAATGGACTAAAAATTGGGTAAGAGAAAATGGAGATTGTAGAGAGTTGACGAAGTTTGAGGAATTAATAGTTAAAAAAGAAAATGATAAGGGAAAAAGAACAGCGTCAAAAGGGTTAATGAGTGAAATATATAGAATATTGCTTGAGAAAGGGTTGATGGATAGCTCAGGAAAATTGGTTTGGGAGACAGATTTGAAGGTACAGATAGGACAGCAGAGTTGGGAAGGACTATGGAGACAAAGAGTTTTGAGAAATATGTCAGTGAGAATAAAAGAATTATTATAAAATTATATGGAGGTGGTACCTAACCCCGATTAGATTAAATAAGATAAATAAGCAGCTCTCAGCAAATTGTTGGAGAAGTTGTGGGGAAAAAGGAACGTATTTACATATGTGGTGGGAATGTAAATTTGTGCAAAAGTTGTGGAAGATGGTGTTTTCTGAGATTGAAGAAATTGTTGGAATCATTGGCGTGCAGACAGGGGGTTCAGTCTGAGATGTAACTCTTGGGTTTTTTGCAATATCTCTGAGCATTGCACGGTCTGACCTTGGGGTGATTTTGCTATTGTTAGAAACACGATTTTGAAATGAAATTGCTTGGACAAAGTGGTGAAAGTTTAAACACTCTGTTTTATTGAGCAAACTTGCAAGTTTGGGTTTCTAGGCAGGTAGGCACACCCACCAGTTAGTGCATAGTCTTTTTATCCCTTAGCCCGGCCGAAGCAGTCCCTCCCCAGTCTCTCCATTGGTCAGAGACTAAAGGGGTTACAGCCTATCCCGGTACGCCTTGTAACTCCTCCCTTGCTTACTTGCTTTTTCATTTCATTTGATATTCCACCCACTATTATTTACTTATGTCCAAATTTAGATTTTATTCTTTCTGGGCACACCTTTCTTTATTCCTCTTCATCACGTCCCCCCCATAAGGTCATGAGTTCAAACAACAGATTTGTTTCTCTTCCCCTATCATAACCTCAAAAACATAAATTCTGACAGTTCACATAGTTATTTAACCTCAAAGTCATAAATTCTGAGGGGGCTCCAGTAAGTCTAACACACAATTCCGTTACTCATGTTATCTCTGTTATAATAATATGACCTTCCCTCTGCTAGGTCTTCTCCCCTTGCCCTTTGCCATCTTCACCATCCCAGCTGAAAATACCAACATTCCTTTTAGCTGACCCATTTCAGAAACTCTCACAAAATGTTTTAATAATGCATTATCTACTATATTTCCCTTATAACATCTATATAATCCATTGGTTATATCTCATCACAATACACTCATAACCCTGAAAAAGCAACATATTTTTCTATATATAACAATCCCTCCTCTTTTTTTATTCTGTGTTGTCTTTTTCACATTTGTATATAAAAGTATATTTTTGTCTGGACCACATGTTTGTAGGAACATTTCTCATTGCTGCGTACACGCTCTCACTGTTAAAGAATGCACACATGAGAGTAAATGTGCACAGAGTTGTTGCTATGGCGTTGTCTTAAGTTGTTGTTGTTGTTGTGTTGTTGTTGTTTTTCACTGAACAGCGGAAGGCGTACATTCAGACTTTTTCGTAGCGAGGATTATTATGCCTCGTTATCTCAGGAATATTTCTGATCCGAGTTTACAAAGACAGCCATGCTGATTGACTAGATGTCGTTCCATGGAGGGGGCTCTTCAGCACTCTCCTTCCACTGGACACCTGTCTTTAGTGCTCACATGGGGCTTTCCAGCTTCTTCCTGGCTGCTTATTTTGTCTTTTAACTTCTCGAACAGATCTGGACAATTCTCAGTCTCTAGTACAGATGGGTCATCTGGATCACTTCTATGGCATCCAAAGTTCAGCTTTTCACATGTGCCGCTTGGACCTTGGGCTAACAGTCTGTGTAGGCTTAGAACACAACAGATTATTTCCTCCTTGGTAAAGACAGTCTCATAGCTATAGACTCTCCAAACACTTTGTATATGTGTTGGGACAGTCAAATACTTGCCAATTGTTCATGTACTCGAACAATCACAGTGGTCAGTCAGGAACAAGGGTCTAAACTCTCTTGCTTCTAGCTTCTGTTGTCTTAGTTTGGCAGCACGTAGCAGACCTATGGAAAACTGATTTTGCTAAAAAAATTAATTATGCAATAGTCTTTGATTTGTTCACCACGTGACAACAAAGCTGTATCTGTATTAGCTTGCTCACTTGATTTGAGCTGATGAACTTCTTCTCTAGGTCTGTTGCTGCGAAAAACCTGTGAAGAAACTTTCTTATACACTCATTAGTTTGGGGTTTCTTATCAAATAATTTCATGGTTTTAATTATAAATCCCTCTGTTTTCTATTCAGTCTATTTCTAAGACTCATTAATACTCAGGGAAGAATTAAGACTAGTTCTTTAGATTCAAGGTAGTACTAAAAATGTGGAATTCCATTCTAATTCTTAGCAAGGTGATACTAAAAATCTCTTTGTACAAAGGTCCCTCTCCCTTGGCAATGTAAGGGAAGAGGCTTAGAGCAGAAGTTTACATTTCATTCTATACAGGGGGAAACATTGTGTGTAAATATTTGGTTGCTTGCTCAGATTGTCACAGCTGATCTTCCTCCCTGTTTTCTTGACATGCCCAGATGGGTGAGAAACCCTATTGACTTTGCAAACTCTATTATCACATGATTCTTCGTATTGAATCCTGGGACTTTCTTATCACATATTCTATTGTCTTTAACTAATTTCTCTGTTCACCACTATTTCTCTGGTTCCCCTCCCTTTTGGGGCTTGACATTCCTTTCAATGGGTGAGTTTCCCACCTCTTATTTCTCACCCCAGTTTCCCACTGAACTGTGGGAAATGAGAAACAAGAGGGGTGTGTGTGTGTGTCAAGCGCCCAGTGATTTAACCAGTGGTTAGGGCTTGTCTTTACCTCTGAGCAAGCAACCTTACCTAAATAGGTAAATGGGACTTTTTCTCTCCTACTTAGGAGTAGGGAGTCTATTCTACTCATCTAAATCACTTAGAAATCACCCAAGGGTGGCATTTTGGGAAAGGGAAATGAGGAATTTTTGGAAGAAGGACGGGAGAGAAGAGATGGGGCAAAGGGAGTAGTGGGAAATCAGTTATTTCCCTTTTAACAAAGGTAGCCAAGGTAACTGCTTCTTTTATTAGACATTTTACATTAAACTCTGCAGTCACGTTATTACAGGCTTTATAGGAAATGCATTAGTACAGATGTTTAGCTCTACAGCATTAGAAATTTCAATTACTTTTGAAAATTCTATACATGTTACACAATGATGCTTAACTAAGTCTCAGGGTGCAATCGGCTTAGTACTATAAGACATCCACACTTCATTTTTCAATTTTTTTTCTTTCTTTTCTTTGACAGCTTTATTTTTGAAATTAAGGTGTGTGGTTTTTTTTTTCTTCCCCCCCAAACAATTTCTCAATGAGAGGGCTATGTGGCTACTGGGCTTCTTATAGCTGTCATGAAATTCCTAGGTTTACAAATCAGTCTAGCTTCGCAGCAAATTGAAAAAGGAACTCTGAACACTAGTGTGGATATCCATAGATAAGCCCTTTGCTCATCAAAACAATCTATTTTATTCTTCATACCTGGACAGAACAAACACAGCTTCTATTAGAGAGGTTGTGGGCTCTCTCACACTAGAGGCTTTCAACAGGCAGCTGGACAACCATCCATCAGGGATGCTCCAGGGTGGATTCCTGCATTGAGCAGGGGGCTGAACTTGATGACCTTGCAGGCTCCTTCCAACTCTGCCATTCTACGATTCTATGAAAACTTTCCTATTACAAATATTTACTTCCTCTTTTCTGTTGGTTTTACATAAAATTACAACAACTTCTTGTTAAAATCCACCCCCCCCCCCCCCCGGTATTCTTTTTGTAATTTAGAGTTGTTAAAGCAACTGGGAGTGGCTAACTCCTGAGTTTCAACTTTTCAATCACCTGGATCTCAGATATGTTGTCTTCAACAAAGAAAACAAGATACTTGGATTCAAGGTATTCTCTATGCAACATTTATTCATATCAAGTCAATCTTTGATTTGATAGATTCTTTTTGCACACAAAGCAGATGCAGCACCTGCTCTGAGAACACTGTTCTTTCTCTCCCCCCATGACATTCCAGCACTTAGGCAGGATTTACAGCACTGCTTCCAAAGCGCTCTCAAAGCAGCAGTGCAGATTTCTCTCTAAATTTCACTGAGAAGCTCATTCAGTAGCAAATCAGTTATTTGCCAGTTGTTTGCCAGAACAGTTGTTCTGTGGATCACCTGATAGCACATTTCATCTAGATGTTTTGTAGGAAAAATAAATAATAAAAAGCACCAAATTTGAAACATAAGAACATAAGAAGAGCCATGCTGGATCAGACCAAGGGTCCATCCAGCAGCACTCTGTTAACACAATGGCCAACCAGCCATGAGCCAGGGATGAACAAGCAGGACACGGTGCAACAGCACCCTCCCACCCATGTTCCCCAGCAACTGGAGCACACAGGCTTATTGCCTTGAACACTAGAGACAGCACACAACCACCAGGGCGAGCATATAAAATATATGTTTTACCTCTAGGAACCCACCTAACCCTCCCCTGAAGCCATCCAGACCGGTGGCCATCAGTACATCCTGTGGCAGTGAGTTCCATAATTTAACCATGCTCTGTGTGAAGAAGTACTTCCTTTTATTAGTCCTGGATCTCCCACCACTCAGCTCCGTGGGATGACCCCACTGGGTTCTAGTATTCTGAGATAGGGAGAAAAATGTCTCCCTATCCACACCCTCCGCAACATGCATCACTCCGTACACCTCTAACCTGTCTCCTCTCAGCCTCCTTTCCCCCCTTCTTTTCTAAGCTAAACATTCCCAGTTGATGTCACCTTCTTTCGTAGGGGAGATGCTCCAGACCCTTCATCATTCTAGTTGCCTTTTCCTGCACTTTTGGCAGGAAACTTACTGGGGGAGCAGGCATTTCCTTAGTGGTGCCTGCCTCTCCTTGAACACCTTAGAAGGGAAAAGGGGGGGCTCTACATTTCCCTCCTACCCCCTACCCCTCCTTAAAAACAGAAAGAGTCACGGTGAATTTCCCTCACTCCCTAGAAAAGAATCTAACTCCTCAAAGTCTTGCTCTCAGGGAGACTGACAAGGGCAGGGGTGTCGGGCAGTGCCAGTCCCTTTGCCTTCGATCTCCGAAGGGGGCGTTTCCTCGGGAGCAAGCCCCCAGACCTGGACAGCCCTTGTTCCCAAGGAGACCAGCCTAGGCGTAGAGGGCAAGTGTCCCTCGCCATCCTGTTTCTTGCGCGCGCACACGTGGTGCCTTACGCGCATCTCTCCTCTTCCTCCTCCTTGTCGGATTGAATCCAGTGAGTTCCCCCCTCCCGAGGAGGCAGAGACGTGCAGCCAGCCAGCCAGCGTCTGCCTTGCGAGCCCCCCCTTCTCCTGCTGCATGAGAAAGGGGGCCAGGCTGGTGCACACAGACACACAGCGCTCCTCTGAGATCTGCTGCTCTAGGTGGCTGCTTCAGATCATTCTATCTTTCAACTTTCTGTAATTTCTTAGCCACGTCTGGCCAATTCTAAGTGACAAAATTGATTTTTTTTTTTTAAAAAAAGACCCTGTGCTACTGAATCATCTGGAGACAATCCAGAATATTGTCTCATTCTTTCTCTCAAACGCTGGAGAAATTTTGGGTTTTAGGTGTGGCATTTTTATTCTTCTTTTCACAAACCTGACAACTGATTTCTCTTTCTTGTCTTACCACGCTGGAGGTCTGCCTTTATTAAAGCAAGTTCTCCAGTGGGGAAGGGTTTTCTAGCTAGACCATAAGGCCTAAGTAATCTCTGTTCATAATTCTAATTATTAGCTAAATTCTAAAGCTGGTAAGCTCTGGCTGGAGCTTGATTTGGGGCAGCAAAATTTTAGCACAGGAAACAATTTACAGGGAGCATTTTTAATGCTAGAGTCTAGTAAACTTCTTACATGTTTTCTTTATAGTGTTTTTGCTGTTTCTGGACAGCCTGACTTTAACCTGGTGCTTCCCATTAATCTAGCTGTGATGTTCTCATGACCACAATCAAATCACATACAGGGCTTTTGTACATGGCAATTTCCAGGTTTTGGCACAGGCACACAGAATTTCCACACAAGGACTTGCTAATTAAAGGGTGTTTGTGCTTCTCTCGCTCCTCTAGCGGCTCTGTCCCTACTCAAGGGAAGGCACAAAAGATAGAGATTGATCAGCACAACTCATGATTGGAGGGAAACAGGAAAGGAGGTCCACTCATTCAGGGCAACTCATTCAGACATGTCACACTACACACAACACGGGTATGGACCATATAGGAGTCCTGTTATTTTACTTTTTCTTTGGCCATTCAACACAACACGACAATAGTTAATCATCATCATTCATTTCTTTTTATCCTTTCCCCTTGTACAAGATAAATATTCCTAGGATTTTAACATCCTCCCCAATGAACTATCAAGAGGTATGTTCAAGGACTCATCACTAGAAGGTCCTTTTCTATTCTTGGGCACTTTATTTCCCATTGTGGAACCCGGGGCTAAGCAATTATTACAAAACGTCTACCAGGGTTGTGGATTCTTCTTGGGGCTAAGTGAGAACTGCCAAATGTCTACCCAATACCTGGGGCTAAGCATGAACCACAAAACGTCTACCCAAGATGTGGATGTGTCATTCAATCAGTCAATTTCTCAATCACTTCATCTGTCTCCGCTGTCCTCCTCGCGGAGAAACAGAAACGCGGATCGAGACTACATTCGCTTCGTACCTCTTGGGCACGTCTCAAACACCAGTCAACACACCCCATTCCACAGTCCACCCCCCCGACCACCAAGGCAATACTTAATAGTCAATTTTCTTACCTTGGTTCGTGCACGAAGTTGCCTGGTCGGATCCAGTGCCTACTTGTTAATTCCCTGAGTGGTTTCACCAGTCCAAATGATCCAGGAATTTTTGCCAGTCACACCCTACTGACAGCCGGTGTCCCCAAGAGACTGCCAGAACTCGGCAGGACGCGTCTTCCCTGTGTCTGGCACCGGCTGCCAGCGGCCTATGATGGCTGGACGAGCCCCCAAATTGTTAGAAACACGATTTTGAAATGAAATTGCTTGGACAAAGTGGTGAAAGTTTAAACACTCTGTTTTATTGAGCAAACTTGCAAGTTTGGGTGTCTAGGCAGGTAGGCACACCCACCAGTTAGTGCATAGTCTTTTTATCCCTTAGCCCAGCCGAAGCAGTCCCTCCCCAGTCTCTCCATTGGTCAGAGACTAAAGGGGTTACAGCCTATCCCGGTACGCCTTGTAACTCCTCCCTTGTTTACTTGCTTTTTCATTTCATTTGATATTCCACCCACTATTATTTACTTATGTCCAAATTTAGATTTTATTCTTTCTGGGCACACCTTTCTTTATTCCTCTTCATCACGTCCCCCCCCATAAGGTCATGAGTTCAAACAACAGATTTGTTTCTCTTCCCCTATCATAACCTCAAAAACATAAATTCTGACAGTTCACATAGTTATTTAACCTCAAAGTCATAAATTCTGAGGGGGCTCCAGTAAGTCTAACACACAATTCCGTTACTCATGTTATCTCTGTTATAATAATATGACCTTCCCTCTGCTAGGTCTTCTCCCCTTGCCCTTTGCCATCTTCACCATCCCAGCTGAAAATACCAACATTCCTTTTAGCTGACCCATCTCAGAAACTCTCACAAAATGTTTTAATAATGCATTATCTACTATATTTCCCTTATAACATCTATATAATCCATTGGTTATATCTCATCACAATACACTCATAACCCTGAAAAAGCAACATATTTTTCTATATATAACACTGGGATGTCCTCTCCTGGGAAGATTGGCAACAGTCTTGAATGTTTTCCACTTTTGAATCATCTTTCTCACTGTAGAATGATGGACTTTAAATTGTTTGGCAATGGCCTTATAACCCTTCCCAGATTGATGGGCAGCAGCAATTGCTTCTCTAAGATCATTGCTGATGTCTTTCCTCCTTGGCATTGTGTTAACACACACCTGAATGCTCCAGACCATCAAACTGAAAAAACTTTGGCTTTTATAGAAGTGGTCATACTTGTGAAGGACATGGGGCTTTGCTGATTTATGGGCTGTACTGGCTCTTTAAGCGTACTGGCTTTTTAATTGTATTATTCTTTCTGCTTTGTATCTGTTCTGGTATGTGTTGTGTAGCCATGATGGCATGTTAAGTGGAGGTGGGAGTTTGGAACTCTAGGCGCCAAGACTCCAAGAGACTCCAAGGTCAGATTGGGCCTCACACCTGCAGGTTATCTCCATGGTTGTTAGGATAATTGGGTTTAGTTGTGAGAGAGAGGGCGAAGCCCTCCCTAAGAAGGGAGGGTCATTAAGAGCCAGGCCGAGCTAGGGGTTGGTTCAGTGAGGTCATGGGGCCCTATAGTCAAAAGGGGATAAAAAGGGTATCCTGTTTGGGAGGAGAATCTTCTGCTCTGGTTTTGGAGGAAGAACATCAAAAGCAGCCTAGGATGGCTGCTTGGAGTAAGCTAGGGTCTTTTTGTTTATTTTAAATGTCTGGTTTTCCTGAGACAAAGCTAGCCACTTTTATGGCTAGGGGTGGGTTGTGTCTTTGCAGGTTTTAAATGGAGCGCTGGCTACTAGTATCTTATTCCTTTGTAATCTCTCCTTTAACCCCCCTCCTTCCTCCCCGCCCTTTTATTCCTATCTGCTGCTACCTCTGGCCAAAACCTTACGTGTTAGTTTTAGCTGAATGGTATTAAACTTGTTTTGGCCCTTACTCTGAGTGTGTGCGTGTTTTATTCCAGGAATCTCTGGCTCATCCCGATTGGGAAAGGGTTAGGGCGAGGGGTGGCCGGGGACAACAGGACGTTTGGTCCGGGGCCTACCTTGCAGGAAGGTTGGATTGACTCCAGCTTTCGTCTACAATACTTGCTGATGATCAATTAATCACGGGCATTTGATTAGCAGCACCTGTCCGCTACTTAGCATCTTTTCCTATGGAAGCAGTAAGGGTGTACTTACTTTTTCACACATGGCTTCTCCATTTTGGCTTTATTTCTGTTAAATAAGTCATGACACGGTGTAATATGTCATGTGTTGTTGTTCATCTGAGGTTGTATTTACCTATTTTTTAGACCTGCTAAGGAACAGATGATTGTTATTATGTCCTGATATGTAAAATCATACAATTCCAAGAGGGTGTACTTTCTTTTTCACACGACTGTACTTTCAAAATATTTTTTCAGATTTGCGAACTGTTCAAAGCAATTGACATCGTTGATGACCACTCCTCTCTCTGTCAAGTACTGCACGGTAGTCTCCACATCAGCCCATTTTGGTGCCTCAGTCAGGGCAATCCATCTGAATATAGATAACTCTTTTAGGGGTCTCGTCCACTTCTGGAGATATTTAATGCACCTCTTGTACTGCTGTTTTATTTGGGCACAGAATGAGTCACACTGTGCATCAAGTCCCTCCTTGCGACTTTTCCCCAGGAGTTCCTTAACTTTAAGAGACAAAAAATTGTTGGTCTCCCGTTCATGGAGGACGACGTACATGACAGGGTCCAAACATTTCAACACTTCCATCACGGAGTTGTTCTCACGCTCCAGCTCCTCGATGTATTTTTGGAACATGCTCAAGAGTGTGTGCATGTGCCAGAGGTAGATCTCGCTGAAGCTGTCTTCAAAGAACTTCTGGAGCATAGGAGGTGGATTGTCTTGAGAAAGAAAGAAGGACTTCAAGGCTGGAAACATCTGTAGTAGCCTTGTGATTCCAGGGAATAAGGATAGCCACCATGTCCTGCTGTGGGAAAGCATCTGTCTATATTCAATGTCCACAAACTTGCAATATTCCTTCAGACTCTCTGTTCTCATTGTGTAAATGCTCAAGTATTGGTATATTTTAAAAATAATAGTCTCCACATCCACATCTAGTTTCTGTGTCCTGTGATGTACACAATTGTTCAAAATGTGTGCTGGGCAACCCACATCAATCAAAGTAGTCTTCTGCAGCAGCCTTTTCAAGTTTGCAAAGTCGTTACTCCCACGTTCAGCCCACCGTAGTCCACCAAACATGGTATTCCTGCCCGCCTTGGTCCGCCACCAGGCCCCTGCCGCGCTGCTTGTTCCACTGCTGCATCTTCTGCCGCCGCCACCTTGCGGCCCTTGCCGCTTGTTCCACTGCCGTATCTTGGCAGCGGCGGCACAAGCGGTGGCACAAGACACAGCGGAGGAATAAGCGGCAGTGCTTGTTCCGCCACCACATCTTGTTCCGCCGCCTCCGCCTTGCCGCTTGTTCCACTGCCGCCGCCTTGCTGCTTCTTCTGGAACAAGCGGCAAGATGGCGTCAAGGCCTGCGCCTTGGTCCACCTCATGGCACGCCACCTCTTCTTGCTCCGCCGGCCCAGCGCAGCTTCCACGTGCGAGAATTGCGTGCGTTCTCGGCTGCTGGCTGGGTCTTGTGAGAGTTCCCAGACCCAGCCAGCAGCCGACAACTTGCGTGATTCTCACGAGAGTTCCAGCTGTAATCAAGATGGCCACTGCTGCACCCGAAAAAAATGGCTTCAAGAAGAAAGTAAGGCTGGCTGAGTAATCTGCAACCCCCCCCCCCCGGTATTTTGGTGTCCCACTCCGGTTCCTCTGGTTCCTGCATGCCCCCGGAGGTTTCCGGAATTTTCTAGTGCCAATGGTCACCCTAGACATACTATATTATTTAAGGAGATTTTTTTTATAATTAGGTAAGTCCAGTGAGCTCCCTGGAAATTATTTCTAAGTAAACATGCATAAGTTTAGGTAGCTAAATGTGTTTAATAGTAGCTGGATCGTGCCATTATGTGTTCAGACATATTTAAAAGGCTACCCACCCACCCCTTCACACATTGTAATTCCTAAATGGGCAACCTTTTGTCCCACAAGGCCTGAGGGGGTAGGAGGAAATGAATCTGGGGAAGGCTGAACTTGACACAAAAGGAGAGCGGCTTTGGACTGTAAGCTTACTGATGTTACCTGGTTGGGCATTGAACCCTCTGGGAAAGGTAGTGGTCCTATAGTTTACTCCCCTGAGAAATCAGGAAAACGAGATGGTTGTTATGGAGGGCTTGGACACGCCAGTCAGGAAGCTAGAAGAGAAGAGGACTTCATTGCAAGCGTGGGCCAACTTTAGGCTTCTGGAAACTACTTGGTTGGCATTTTTTTTCTAGAACCCTGAAATTCACGAACTAGAGCCTGGTGCAGAAGACATACAATTAGAGTTAAAGAATTTCTGAGCCCAGGAATTTGTGTGGCATACCAGAACTAAACTGAATTAACAGTCCTTCCACTTTTGGTTAACCCAACCCTTTTTTGGCAGTTATAATTTGTGGGGAGAGGATAGGGAATCATTTTGTTGCTGCAATTGTTGGACAATTGGCAGTCAGAAAACCTTGCAGATCTACTACTGATCCATAAGAAAAATCTAAGAACATAGGAAGAGCCCTGCTGGATCAGAAGAAGGTTTAATTCAGCATTTTGTTTACACAGTGGCCAACAAACTGCCCATGGAAAAACCCCAAGCAGGAGGACATGAGTGTAACAGCACCCGTCCAGATAGATCCAGATCTACCTTCCACCCATCCCTGCTTCATTGTCTCTCTTAAAAAGGACAAAACAGCAACAGGACATTCCTGGCTCCATTTAGCTACAACTAGCCCCAGTGCCAGTCTGTGCCTAAACTATATGATGATATTATTCACACAGACGTGACAGAGTTGTTGGGTGTGGACTGGGGTTGTGTATGGAACAACAGAGAAAGCAGAACTGGAAAGACTAGCCTGAACCAATATTTCAAGGTGAAATTGGAGGTTTTCTGATGGTCTGAGAACTGTAGTGGGAAACCAAAAGTAGTTTTAAGACTTGTGAAATTTCTTGTAGGGGTGGGGTAGTGGTCCATACCTCCCTAGCAGGGGTGAAAGAAAACAAGAACCCACACTGAATGGAACAGAGAGGAAATGGTTCAAAAGGATAAGACGCATCACCAGGGAAAAGGGTCTCAGACAGCAGCAGAAAAGGATCTTGTGTGATAGGGTGGCAGGTCAGGAAAAGATACCTCTCCACTTGAGATCCAGTGTCTGTAGAGTAGGTATATTAGGCTAGACAGACCAATCAATTGTCCTACTTGGTATAAGGCAGGTTCGTGTGAGATTTGAATGTTTCTTAAACGTCTTAGCTGCCTTTCTCATAATGTTTTGACATGGTTTTGCACCTTTACCGTGGATTCCCCAGGATGTGCCTCCAAAGGTGATTGGCATTGTCAATATTTGAAACATTTCTTGGTCGCCTTTCAGGACAGAAGCCGTCACGAGGTGGCTTACAACAATAAAATACATAAAAACTGTTTAAAACATTAAAAAGCAGTAAAAACATACCCAGTAAAATAGCAGTTAAAACCATTATCAAGAACAACAATGGCAATAGCAGCAAAACAGTACTCCTCATGAGGCCACAGTAGAATAAAATGTTTTTCAGGCCTTCTTAAAAGCCTGCAAGGATGGTATTAACATTTAAAGCTCTAAACGGCTTGGGGCCAGGTTATCTGAAGGAACGCCTCCTCCCGTATGTACCTGCCCGGACCCTAAGGTCATCCTCAGGGGTCCTTCTCCGTGAGCCCCTGCCAAAGGAAATGAGGCAGGTGGCTACCAGGAGGAGGGCCTTCTCTGCTGTGGCACCCCAGCTGTGGAATAAGCTCCCTAAGGAGGTGCGCTTGGCACCTACATTATATGCTTTTCTCCCAGCATTTTAACAGTCTATAAATAAATTTTAACTTGGTGATTTAAATTTGTAATTTTGCATTGCTGCTGTTTTTATCTGGTTGAGCTTTTATATTGTATTTTATATTATGGTTTTATACTGTTGTTTTATACCTTGAATGTTTTTAATTTTTGTGAACCGCCCAGAGAGCTCCGGCTATTGGGCGGTATAGAAATGTAATTAATAATAAATAAATAAATAAATAAATAAATAAATGGTGCATGGTGGACCTCCAATGGGAGTGTGGGGCCACTGATGAGAAGCCCCTATCCCATGTGGACACCCACCTAATTTCTCTCACAGGTGGGCAAATGAGACTGATGGAGAGAGTGATGAAGAGCAATAGATGGAGAACTAGAGTGGTGGAGAAGTGCTTCACCTTTTCTGTCTATTTGCTTTTTATCAGATCCTTCTTCCCGGGAGCTCAAGGCAGCTAACGTGGTCCCCTTCCATTTAGGCTATTTATTATTAAAGTTTTTTTCTGCCTTCTCCATTTATTAGTCCAAATAACTTCCCAAATGGCTTACAAATATCAGTCGTAGGATGGTCCCTGCCCTCAGGCTTACATCCTAAAAGCATAGCCACCAGAAAAAATGGAGGAAGATGGGGACAAAAAGCAAGCTCAGGCATCAGTTCTTAAAGTTACACTTCTTATCATGACCAGCTGGGTTGGAAACAGTTTAGGTAACCTGATCAGATTGCTTGCTGGTTAAGTGACAGGTGGGGAGAGCCAAAGGGATTTGGTGTCTCAGGAGAGGTGCTGGAATAGATCCCTCTGCTCTGAAGCTTGGTGGAATAATTAGGCTAAGAGATAATGACTGACCTAAGTCACCCTCTCCAGATACTAAATGTGCCTTAGACTGCAAAACTATACACACTTACTGGGGAATAAGTTTCACTGAGCTAAATAGAATTTACCTCTGAATAGACATGCATAGGATGTATTTGCACTGTTAATGTATTTGAACTGTTAATGTATTATTATTATTATTATTATTATTATTATTATTATTATTATTATTAATTTGTATCCCACGTTTTGCCCAATACTGGGCCTCACAAAATAATTGCATTTGCACTGTTCCTCTTCAGTGCAGCTTGCAAAGTTAATGTATTTCAGTTGCACCTCTTCCATAAAAAGCACCAACCAGACCCATTGTGGAGAACAATCTATCCAATATTCTTAGAAGTAAAAGGATGCATTGACTAATGCATCCTGCAGTCCAGCTAGGTGACAGTGGGGGAGAGCCAAAGGTATTTGGTGTCTCAGTGGGGAAGAGCCAAAGGCAACTGGTGTCTTAGGAGAGGTGACAGAGTAGTCCTGCTCCTTTGTGCTCTGCAGCCTGATGGAATAATTAGACTAAGGGTTAACGATTCATCCGTCAGATTGTGGCTAAGTACTCTTTCCTTGCTATCCCATACAGGACATTTCTCTTTTTTTAAATGCTCCTTCTTCCCCCCCCCCTTTCCTCTTCTATACCCTGCAGGATGCGTCCAGTCCAAAAGTCCTTGTGTGTGCTGATGGTGCTGACGGCATCCCTGGCTTTTCTCTACCTTCACGTGTGGTCACCAAAGCCCTCCAATACAGTGGACCTGCGATATCGGTCTGACCGAATGCCCGAGCAACTGCTGAATGACCACCTCTTGGTGTCTGACAAGAAATATGCGCACGTTGCTTTCCAGATCAAGGAAGAGATCCTGGAGTAAGGGCACCCCCCATAGCAACTGCTCCCCAAGCCCCTATTTTCTAGTACCTATCCCTGATAAAATACTGCCCATTTTGAGAAAGTGGTGCATTATATGTGCTTTAAAAATAATAATTAGTGGGCTCTGGAACAGGGAGAGGCAGATTTCTGGCTTGCAGGATCTACTTTGTTTTTTACCAGAACCCCAACATCTGTTCACCCATAGGAGCTGGTGCAAAAGAAAGACACTTAGTAAAATTAAAGAATGCAGAACCTGGATATTTGTTTCGAGGCCCAAAACTGAGCGGAGCTCACAATGTTTGTGAACTGTCCAGAGAGCTTTGGCTGTGGGGCAGTATAGAACATAATGAATGAATGAATCATTCCACACAAAATTCCACTCCTGTTTACCCCAGGCTTTCTACATTTCAGCAATATAATTTGGAGCAGGGGAGTGTTGCTGCCGCTATTTTGTGTCCATTTTATTGCTGCCCTTGAGAGTCAGAAATGCTTGCTGGTGTACTACGAATTAGAAACATAGAATAGTAGAGTTAGAAGGCCATCGAGTCCCACTCCCTGCTCATTGCAGGAATCCACTTTAAAGCATCCTTGATAGATGGCTGTCCAGCTGCCTCTTGAATGCCTCTAGCATGGGAGAGCCCACGACCTCCCTAGGTCATTGGATCCATTGTCATACTGCTCTAACAGTCAGGAAGTTTTTCCTGATGTCCAGCCGGAATCTGGTTTCCTGTAACCTCAGCCCGTTATTCCGTGTCCTGCACTCTGGGAGGATCGAGAAGAGATCCTGGCCCTCCTCTGTGTGACAACCTTTCAAGTATTTGAAGAGTGCTCTCATGTCTCCCCTCAGCCTTTCTTCTCCAGGCTAAATTACGCAGAGATCTGTCGTTAGATTTAGCTGTACCCTCTGCCAACCTCCGCAATAGACTTCTAGGGGTTCTTCTTCGTGGTCTCTGTGCATCACACACTATGGGCTTCTGCGCCTGCGCAAGACCAGTGTCGGGAACTTCAATAGCTGAGTATGATTTTTGGCAGGATCCCCGCCCACCATCCTACTGCGCATGTCCAGGGGGGTCCCGCCATGTTCCTCAGTTCTCTTTCGACCGCGCTGTTACCAGCACGTCGGGAGCTTCGCTCGTCCTTAAAGAGAATATTTAGCTGAGACTTCGTCTATTCTTATCTTTATCCTCCTCCTCCTCCTCCTCCTCCTCCTCCTCCTCCTCCTTTCATTCTTCTCCTAAAAAACACACAAAACACTTAGTGTTTGTTACTCCTTTACTTTCGTTTTCCTTTCTAATGTCTAACAACGGCCCTTTTAAAAGATGTCTTTCCTGCAATGGAAATGTTCCTCTTTCTGATGGACACTCCTTGTGCTTCTTATGCTTGGGCGAGTCGCACGTCGTTGAATCCTGCCATGCTGCATGAAACTATCCAAACAGTCTCACCGCAATAGAGCTGACCGACTGAAAGCTCTTCTTTGGAAAAAGGCCCTTGAATCGGTTCACGAACGTATTCCGCAGGTCTCGACATCGACTGCCCTCCCTCGATCTCCTATCATGGAGCAACGGGCACCTTCGGGCAATAAATCCCACACCCTTGTAGCAGCAAAAAAGCTCTCAAAAAGGGCAAGGGATCATAAGGCGGACAACGGAAAGCAAAAGAAAAAACCTCGCCGAGACAAGGAGCCGCGCCCTCCATCTCGCCCTCCAACTCCGCAGCCACAACCGATACTGTCGGTACCGTCGCCACCACCACCACCGACAACGCCACCACTTCCCTCGGTACCGTTGCCTACGGCATCGATATCAGAAGGTGAACTCCGGGATTCTCCGTTATCATCTAGAGCCATTCCATTGGCACAACCAATTCCTCCCCAACAACCTTATGAACAACAAATTTCTACTCAAGGGGCTACCCGCCCTCCTTCTTATAGATCACGATCTCCACTCCGTGACTGGGACTCCGACTCTAACTGGTCCATGCTAAGACCCCACGACTCGCATCGACGTCGAGATCGAGACCCTGACCGTCGTCGAGACCGAGAGTTCACCACGGCATACCACCGTTCTCCGTACCGCGAACGCACAGCTCCGCGCGCTCCGTGCTCTCCAACACCTCCACCAGTACCTCCTAGGTTCACATCACTGCAGCGTTCCCTACAAATACAACAATGACGCCATGATCAACGGAGATCACCTTCTCCTTCCGACAATGACTATCGATCGGATTCATCTTCAGTTGTATCGGTACCGAGATCGGTACCATCACCAACTGACGCTGTCGACACAACCGAGCACACATCTCCTTCCGATGACACTGACCACTTAACTAAACAAATCCTTCGCATGGCCCAGTCCCTTGGCATCGATGCTCAACAGCCCTCCTAGGAAATCTCTGATCTTATTTTTGATTCCGCCTATCCAGATAGTACACCTCCGGTGTCGATACCATTCTTTCCGAGACTCCTGCATATTGCTCGCCAGTCCTGGAAGGTACCAACCGCCCTCGGACCCACATCTAGGCGACTCAAGAGTCTCTATAGGGTACAAGAGAAGGACGCCTCCTTCCTCTTTAGCCACCCTAAACCCAACTCCGTAATCGTAGAATCCTCCCAGGGCCGCTCTACCAAAACCCACACTACGCCCTCCGACAAGGAATCTCGCCACCTTGACATAATAGGCAGACGTCTATATTCCTCTGCTGCTCTCACCATTAAGGTAGCCAATTATACCGCCCTTATGGCGTGCTACCAAATTTTTCTCTGGGACAAGATGGCTTCTCTTACATCTCACCTTCACGATGACCAAAGGGAGCTTGCCCAACTTTTCCACATCGAGGCAGCTAAGATTTCCCGACTCCAGCTCAATGCTTCTCGTCATTTGACCGACTGCGCTTCCAAGTCTATGATTGGTTCTGTTGCCCTTCGTCTCCATGCTTGGCTTCATGCCGCTGGCTTGACCCCCGAAACTCGCTCAAGGATCGAAGACCTTCCATTCGATGGTGACGGTCTATTTAATTCCACCACCGACGAGGCGATGGATACCATTCAGAAGGCACGCCTCACGGCACGGAAAATGGGAATTTCTCAATCCTCTTTCCTTCCATCCTATAAAAGAAAATGGCATTGCCCACAAGGCTCCTTTTCATCAAAGTATCAACACCAACAGCAACAGCAACATCACGACAGATTCAATCATTACCAACAACAATTCAATCAACCCAAGCCGCAAATATCTTCTCCACGTTTTCATCAACCTCGTTCCAAACCAGAGGCATTTCCTAAATGTCGTCTTTGACAACTACTCTCTTCCACTAATACCAACCTTCGGCTCCATACTAAAACCCTTCTATCATGCCTGGTCCAACATCACAAATGACACCTGGGTTCTCACCATTATCCTAACAGGTTACCGCCTCGAGCTTCAAGACACTCCACCTCTCGGTACCGTAAAAATCACTTCTCCGTCACAACTTCTCATAGACAAATCACGCCTCCTCCTCAGCAAGGGAGCCATTCGAAGAGTCTCCACCAACACCACCCAAGGATTCTTCTCCCGATACTTTATGGTACCGAAAGCCGACGGTGGACTACGTCCTATATTAGACCTCAGAAACCTCAACACATACATTCAACTAAGAAAATTCAGAATGACCACCTTGGCTTACATCCTTCCCCTCCTCCGAAAAAACCACTGGTTCACCTCCGTCGACTTAAAGGACGCATATTTTCACATTGTGATCCACCCGTCCCATCACAAACTCCTCCGTTTCGCCATCGGGACCGACGTTTTTCAATTTACAGTTCTTCCCTTCAGACTCTCCTCTGCCCCAAGGGTATTCACAAAGTGCATGGCACCAGTGTGCGCACATCTTCGCACCCGAGGGGTCACAATCTTTCCCTATCTGGATGATTGGCTTCTGACAGCCCCATCTTCCTCAACAGTCCTCCGGGACACCACATACACCCTCGACCTCCTTGCCTCTCTAGGTCTTTGTGTCAACAACGAAAAGTCAAACCTTCTTCCCTCACAACGCATCTCGTTCATCGGAGTCGACATAGATTCAAGAACCGCCACAGTGTATCTACCTCAAAAACGATTACTCACCCTCATCGCTCACACACATACAATCCGTCGTCGCTCCTCTCCGACAGTCTGGACCATCCAACGCTTGCTCGGCCTCATGGCTTCCACCGTGTATGTTGCACAGTGGGCACATCTGCGAATGCGTCTTCTACAAGCATACCTCATACGCGCTTACAACGGCACAACCAATCCGCGTCGAACTCACCTCATCATCCCACCAGAGGTTCATTCCTCCCTGCGGTGGTGGACTCGACCACACAACCTTCTCCAAGGAATGCCCTTTCGGCAACCTCAACCATCCATCACAATCACAACCGATGCGTCCAACCTCAGTTGGGGCGCCCACACCGATCATTTCAACACCCAAGGTCGATGGTCCACCAGCGAGCGCACGCTACATATCAACGCCCTCGAACTCCTGGCGGTATACAAAGCGATCGTCGTTTTCGAACCCAACATCCAACACAAGCATGTCTTAATCCTGTCCGACAACACCTCAGTCGTGTGGTACCTCAACAAACAAGGAGGGACACGCTCCCCTACACTCCTCAACATAACCCTCGACATCTTCAACTGGGTAATCCCCGGGAACATTTCTCTGATCGCCATCCACATTGCGGGGAAGTCCAATCAAGTTGCAGACACCCTCAGTCGCACCTTCTCCCCGACCCACGAGTGGGAACTCTCCCGGACCATCCTTCTCAAACTTTTTCTTCGATGGAGAACTCCATCTATAGACCTCTTCGCCTCTCAGACCAACACTGCTTGCTGACTCTTCTGCTCCCGAGCTGGGCACAGAAAATCCTCTCTCGGAGATGCCTTTCAGATTCAGTGGGCACACACCTTTGGTTACATATTCCCCCCCTTCCCTCTCCTCAACACAGTCATTGCCAGGCTACGGACAGAACCAATGACTGCAATCCTCATAGCCCCGTGGTGGCCCCGCCAGTCTTGGTTCGCTCCCCTCCTCTCCATGTCGAACCAGACCTACATCCGCCTGCCCACGATACCGAACCTCATCACGATGGACAACGGACACATACACCACCCAGATCTCCGAACACTTCGACTAACTGCATGGAAGATCAACAATCATCGTTAGACATCCCCCCCCCCAATTCAACATATATTACGTTCAGCGAGAAAACCATTGACCCAGAAAGCCTATCGAGCCAAATGCCGCCGATTCAGATCCTTTGCAAGGCAACACAAATTTGACCCTCGAAACTGTTCCATCAAGGATGTTCTCCTTTTTCTTAAACACCTTGTGGACTCTGGTCTCAAGAACTCTTAGCTCCAGGTCCACTTAGCAGCCCTGTCCGCTGTTCATCCTCCAATCCAAGGACATTCTGTCTTCACTCATCCTCTTATCAAGCAATTCCTAAAAGGTGCCAAAAATTTGTTTCCTCCAACAAGACACATCACTCCACAATGGAGCCTATCGGTTGTCCTAAAAGCTTTAACGGCCAAACCCTTTGAGCCCTTAGCATCCATCAGCATACGCCTCCTCTCGATGAAAGTAGCCTTCCTCGTGGCTATCACATCCGCCCGTCGGGCATCTGAACTCACAGCCCTTCGTGTCGACCCCCATATCTGTCTTTTCACCCTGACAAGGTCACACTTCGACCAGATCTACAATTCCTTCCTAAGGTTGTAACATCCTTCCACCTCAACCAGGATATTATTCTTCCCACTTTCTTTAAACAGCCCTCTTCTCCATTGGAAACAACTTTGCATTGTCTCGATGTTCGCCGAGCCCTGGCGTTCTACAAAGCTCGAACCGAAGCGTTCAGAACTACTCCTCGCCTATTTGTTTCATATGGTAAGCCGAACCAAGGCTCACCTGTATCATCGCAAAGGCTTGCAGTATGGATCACCCAGACAATCCGTCTTGCCTATCAACTACAAAACCTACCTATACCTAATCCTCTGACGGCACACTCTACCAGAGGCATTGCCACCTCTATGGCCTTTTCCAGAGGAATTCCTATTCAAGAACTGTGTAGAGCAGCCACCTGGGCTAGGCCCTCTACTTTCATCAGACACTACCGACTAGATGTCAGAGCCAGAGCTGATTCCAGTTTCGGTAGAGCTGTCTTATCCTCACTCCTGTGACATCAACGCGACCAACGAGACTACCCTCCTCCGGTAAGTCAGCTTGCTACTCTCCCATAGTGTGTGATGCACAGAGACCACGAAGAAGAAATGCAGGTTGCTTGCCTGTAACCGTAGTTCTTCTAGTGGTCATCTGTGCATTCACACAACCCACCCACCATCCCCACTTGTCTCGTTGAGGCTTGAGGTATATTGCACTATACAATGTGACAACTTATCACACGTGTACATTGCTTCATCCATGGTTTGAAGATATGTATAGACATGCACGTCTGTCTCTCCACATACCATGTATACACACACACACACACACACACATATATATATATATATATATATATATACATTATAATGCTAGGTATATGTGTAATATATATATATATATATATATATATATATATATACTATCCTTGGTTCTATTGACTGCGGTCTCAAGGAACTGAGGAACATGGCGGGACCCCCTGGACATGCGCAGTAGGATGGTGGGCGGGGATCCCGCCAAAAATCATACTCAGCTATTGAAGTTCCCGACACTGGTCTTGCGCAGGCGCAGAAGCCCATACTGTGTGAATGCACAGATGACCACTAGAAGAACTACGGTTACAGGTAAGCAACCTGCATTTTCTGCAGCCCACATCACCCTTGGTATTGAGAAGCTACATATCTGAATGTAAGGATGGATGCATCTTTACACATTAATGCACATGCATACAAACAAGACAGGAGACTGTGTGTGCTCTGGTCGGGCACCTACTCGATTAAAATAATGCAAGCAATCCATCTCCACGGTAAATCAGGAGTAGACAACCTGGTACCCTCCAGATGTTTTGGACTCCAACTCCCATCAGGTCCAGCCAGCAATGGCCAATGTTAGTGATAATGGGAGTTGTAGACTGAAATATCTGAAGGACACTAGATTGCCTACCACTGATGTAAATTAACCCAAATTCACACCAATGGCTAGTACACTATTTCCCTTCAATTCCCCTCTATAATTGCATCTCCAGATGCTAAATATGTCTTAGGCTGCAATCGTATGCACACTTACTTGGGAGTAAGTCCCACTGAATGCAATGGGACTTACTTCTGAGTAGACAAGCATAGAATTGCGCTATTAATGCGTTTCAGTTGCACCTCTTCTGTAACAAGCAACAACCAGATATATTGTGAAAAATATTCTACCGTATTTCTTCAATTCTAAGACGCACTTTTTTCCCCATATAAACATCTCTAAAAATGGGGTGCGTCTTAGAATCGCGGGTGTGTCTTGGTTTTTTTTTCTGTTGGTGGTACTGAAATTAGTGTGTGTCTTACAATCGATGGCATCTTACCATTGAAGAAATAAGGTATTAAAGATTCTTAGAAGTAAACCATCATTATTTGCTAATCCATCCTGCAGTTTAGGGTGAGCTGTTATATATTCAATGAATTTGCAATACAGCAGGTGGAGAAGTTTCTTCAGCAATGTTTACTGACTTTGCCCCCATCCCTTCACAGACTCCTTCCTAAGAATTCCTGCAAATGTGTGGTGGAACCTAGTATGAACCTCCCCTTCCAGAAGCAGCTCTTCGGCAGTGTCTATTCTCGGGAATTTGCAAGCGCCTTCAAGCCTTCCGAACTGCCAGATATCAACATCAAGCGAGAACAGGAGTACCGCAGTTATCGGCAGAGGTTAGCTCCACCTGTGGCTATGTGTATTTGTTTGTTTGTTCACATGCATTGCACAAGCACAGAAGTTAGAAAGATGACTTAGAGCTTCTCCACACCAGTCTTTTTATCCTGTAACTTTACAGGGGCTTCTGCTTCCAGATTCTTTGCGGGATTAAGATCGACTTTTTACACGCTTTATCTGCAATTTCTATAAGTTTCATTATACAGCCACTAGATGGTGCTGTGGTTATAGTGCAACTCATGTTTACACGTTGAGATTCAAAACGATTCAAATAACTCATTATCCCTATTACATCAAAGCCGCAGAAATGGTCATAAAACAAGGTGTAGATCTGGCCAGGAAACAACCCCCTCCCCAAACTCACAAAATGTGGCTCTTTTATCCACCATAATGGTAATAAGTAATGTGAAATGAAGACACTAAGGATGCAATTTTATGCATGTCAGACAGAAGAAAAGTCCTACAACTCCCAGAATTTCCCAGCTAGCCACGCTTTCTGGGGCATGCTGGAAGTTTAAGAACTTTTTCTGCCTAGGCTGCAATCCCTATCCACACTTACCTGGGAGTAAGCGCCATTGCACTCAATGGGATTTAATTCTGATTAGATATGTATAGGATTGCGCCATAAAGCTGCCATCCTGTACACACTTAGTGAGGGTAAGCTGCTCCACTGAGCTCAATGGGACTGACCTCTGACTAAACATACACCTATGCTGTAAAGCTTTAATCCTAAGCGTATTTCATGGGGAGTAATTCCCACTGAGCGTAACAGGGCTTACTTTTGAGTAAACATCACATTTAGGGACTTACTTCTAACTGAACATGCATTGGATTTGGATTTTAGCCACCTGCTTACTGAGAGTCAAAGCAAAGTGGCAAGTGAAGGCACCAAGGAGCTGAAGAGTGGGTTTGCTCCAATACCTTCAATTGCCATGGCAAGGCAACGGTTGGCAGGCACAACTTTGAGTGTGGGAGCCTTTGTGCTTGTCATGTGTCCCTGCTGTTTAGCTTTTAGAAGCCGCCTTGATCCTTCTTGCTTTACCCCCTCCCAGGTCCCAGTCCCCAGCTGACCAGCTCTTCATAGTCCGAGCCAACTCGCCGCTGGAATATCCGGCCCAGGGGGTGGAAGTTCGGCCCTTGCAGACTATTCTCATCCCAGGTGAGTCTTTCTCCCTCACCTCCCGCCAGAGTTTCCGAGGAAGCAGTGAGGGGGACGGGCAGGGCTGTGGAATAGGGTGCCGTGGTGGGAGGTGGTCTGCTTGATATGGAGATTTCTCCCAGAGGCCTAGGGATGGTGAAAACTCACTAACCTCCTTGTACCTTTTTATTCCTCAGGCCTGAGCTTACAGGCAGCTGAAAGGACACTGTACCGGGTAAGCAGTCTAAGGCACAGAGATTTGAGGGCTGGATAAAAATGCTGTTTTTCTTCTTCGTGGTCTCTGTGCATCACACTTAATGGAGCTCTGCGCCTGCGCGGAGCCTCAGTCGGACTTCTAATAGCTGAGAACTTTTTGGGCGGGAACTCCTCCCTCAGTTCCTCTTCGACCGCTGTCGCCTTCACCTCATCAGGACTAGAGTGATCATACTCACCTTGCTGAGATCCTCTCTTCTTCTTTTACCTTTTTTCCTTCCTCATCTTCCTCTTATTCCTAAAAGGCAAAGAACAAAAAACAAACTAAGGAAGTTTAGCATCGCTCGTAGTGTCCTCTCGGGTGCATGGCCTCGAAGGCCCCGTTTACTAAATGCAGCCAGTGTGGCAGTAAATTTCCACCCTCCGACGGACACACGCGCTCTGCCTTTTGTGCCTCGGAGAAACCCATGTTGTCGAATCCTGCAAGCATTGTATGTCCTTTTCTAGGCAAGCTAGAAAGAACAGGGCAGATAGATTAAAAGCTCTCCTTTGGCAAAAAGCGCTCCACGCAGTTGATTGCAACCGACAAGCCAACATGGCGTCCATGGACGAGCCCACCGCGTCCACCTCAAAAACCCCACCCTTCAGCCTTCCAACCTTTGGGGGCTCCACGATGCAAGGAAGCAGCAAAGAAGCTGACAAAAAAGGCAAAAAGGCCTAAAACGTCAGCTGAACTGTGGCCCAAAAAGAAGAAGGTCAAGACTAGGAATCATAGCCCGCCAAAAACAACGCCACCACCTCCCCCTCTACTCGACTCTCTAATTCGAGTATTGGTGCGGTCTCCCTTGCCTCCACTGGTCATCGAACCTATTTCAACGGCCTCAGAAGGGGGAATTGTGGAAATTCCTCCCCACGCCCGACTCTCCCCTCTGACCGCTTGGGCCCGAGAAGCTTCCCCGGACCATCCAGTACCGCCTAACCAGGCTGCGTACACCGCGCCACCTTGCATCTGACAAACCAGTCCACCAAGCCGCTCGCCTTCACATCCCCACTCTAGGGATAGGGAACGGCAGTCTTGCCCACAACCAGAGTGCGATCCATACCGTGCTCGCTCCAGGTCACCACATCGAGACTGGGGCTGCTTCTACGAGTATTATCGCCCACCTAGTCATCACTATTATGACTATTGGAGGGGCTATCCAGAACGCTCAAGCCCACAATACCATGACCACTACTACGATCCCGCGCCACGTCCACCACGACCCAGGTGTCCTCCTCCTCCTCCTCCACCTGTACCACCCAGGAGAGCGTCTCTTGCCATTTCGCATAGAGAACAACGATCCTCGCCTCGGGACCGACCTCTCCCACCTCCACCGGCTGCAGCCCGTCAACCCGCTCCAATCCGAGCCACTCGACAAGTTTCCCCTCCTTCGGAGGAAGACTATTGGTCCAACTCATCTTCGACCTCGTCGCCCCACACCGTCCATGCCTTCTCCCGTCGACACGGTACCGACAAAGGCAGAGCATCCCTGTCCGAGGAACTCGGAATTTTCTCTCTGACCAAGTGCTCCGAATGGCCCAGAATCTCGATATCGAGGCGCAACAACAAGTTGAGTAAGTAAGAAGACCCGGTAAACGATGCAGTTTATACAGATTCCGCTGTACCGGTATCGATTCCATTCCTCCCAGCCTTGCTGCAGACCATCCACCAGTCCTGGGATACACCCTCAGCTATTACCTCGACATCAAAACGGCTTGAATCCATGTACAGAGTACAAGAGAAAGATACTTCTTTCCTATTCTCTCACCCTCGACCCAATTCCATAATCGTGGAATCAGCACAGGGGAAAACACACAAGCAACTTAGCGCCCCTGTAGACAGAGAAGGTTGTAGACTTGATGCCCTCGGGAGAAAACTATACTCAACAGCAGCCCTGGGCCTCCGAGTTTCCAACTATGGAGCGATGATGTCCAGATACCAACTGTTTCTCTGGGACAAGATAGGATCACTCTGTGACTACCTCCCAGAACACCAAAGAGAACTGGCCAGAGTATTCCAATCAGAGGCAATGAAACTTTCTCGCCACCAAATAAATACAGCCCGACACCAGACCGACTGCCATGCCAAATCCATGGTTGGTGCAGTAGCATTGCGCCGACATGCCTGGCTACGCTCAGCAGGATTAACTCCTGAAGCCAGAACCAGGATCGAATAGCTTCCCTTTGATGGAGAAGGCCTCTTCAACTCTAAAACAGATGACCAAATGGACTCAGTACAAAAAGCACGGTCCACAGCAAAAAAGATGGGAATCGGCCATTCACCAGCGCAAACGGCTACCAGGCCTCGCAGATGGTTCCGACAACAGAACCCCTACTACAACAAACAGTACACAGACCGCCCATCACGGTACCAACCACAACAGCAACGTAAGCAGTACGAACCACCAAAACCATGTCCAACTTATGGCCGCACTAATACACTCCAAAGACGTCACCTTTGACAACCACCCAGTTGCGCCTATCAGGTTCGGCAACAGGCTGACCCATTTCCATCAAGCATGGACTTCCATCACTACAGACGCATGGGTACTCAACATCATAACAAACGGTTACCGCTTAAAATTCACCAGCCTTCCCCACCTAGGCATCGTGAAGATCATCCCCCCTACTCAAGTGGTCACAATGGAGACCTTAACCCTCCTCCAAAAGGGAGCAATAGAGCACATTACCACCAACCCATATACAAACGGATTCTTCTCCCGATACTTCACGGTCCCCAAGCACGATGGGGGACTCCGCCCCGTCTTGGACCTTCGCCCCCTGAACAAATTCATCTCGACCAAGAAATTCAGGATGAACACATTAGGAACAATTCTACCCCTTCTACGACAGGGAACATGGTTCGCATCCGTCAACCTCCAGGATGCATACTTTCACATCCAAATACATCCCAATCACTGCAAATATCTCTGCTTCGCAATTGGTTCGGAAGTATTCCAATTCACAGTCCTCCCATTTGGCCTCTCCTCTGCCCCCAGGGCCTTCACAAAATGCATGGCCCCGGTATGTGCATTTCTCAGAACCCAGGGCCTCGAGATATACCCGTATTTAGACGATTGGCTGATCATTGCACCCGAGAAACACAAACTTCAAGCTGATTTGTGCTACACCCTTCGTCTTCTGGATACCATCGGTCTCTGCGTCAACATCGAAAAGTCCAACCTACAGCCTTGCCAAACCATCCAATTCATTGGAGCACAACTGGATTCCCAAAATGGGAGACCGTATCTCCCCAGAGACAGAGCCATCAAACTCGTCTCTTTGGCTGCTTCAATTTTCTACAAAAAGCGCACGACTGCGCACACTATCCAGAGACTTCTAGGCTACATGGCAGCAACCATAGCCATTGTGGAGTGGGCGAGGCTCAAAATGAGACCCCTCCAGTTATGGCTAACAAAAGTTTTCGATTTCGCATCCGACGGCCGTCGGATCTGTCTCTCCCTCCCACACACCACAGCACGATCCCTACTCTGGTGGATGGACATCTCCAACCTGACTCAGGGCACCCCATTCCTAGCTCCCCGCCACACAAGTACCATAACAACAGACGAATCCCTCAAGGGATGGGGAGCCCATTGCGGCAACCTCCAAGCACAAGGTCTCTGGTCCACTTCCGAGACCCATTCCCATATCAACAAACTAGAACTCCTCGCCGTATGGAAAGCAATGATTGCTTTCGAGCCAGACATTACAGGCTGCCAAATCCAAATTCTCACGGACAACACATCCGTATTATGGCACCTAAACAAGCAAGGAGGCACCCACTCACCACCACTTGTCAATCTTACAATCACAATTCTTACTTGGACAATGTCCAGAGACATACGCCTCACTGCGGTTCACATCGCGGGCGTCTCCAATACTTTAGCAGACTCTCTTTGCCACTCATCAAAGACATGTCACGAATGGGAACTAGCACCCGACATTCGCCAATCCATATTTCTCAAATGGGGACAACCTACGATAGACCTATTTGCCTCCCCACAGAACACTGCCTGCTGCGACTTTTGCTCCAGAGGAGGACACCACACATCACTCGGGGACGCATTCTCCATACATTGGTCAGGGACACTATTTTACCTGTTCCCACCTTTTCCCCTCCTAACGAGGGTAATGGCAAAAATTACCAGAGAGAACACGGATGCTATTGTCATCGCACCGTGGTGGCCATGCCAAACACGATTCCACACACTACTCCGCCTAGCACAAGGACAATACATACATCTCCCATTGCAACACAATCTCATATCTCACAGCCACCGCAGGGTTCACCATCCAGACCTGAAAACCCTAAAACTCACGGCATGGAAAGTACACCACCCGCCTTAATACCTAGCCAAGTCCAGAGAATACTCGATGCTTCTAAATGACCATCCACGAGACGTTCATACACATCAAAATGGACAGCCTTTCAATGCTTCGCAACTGACCACAGATTCGATCCAATCCATGGCCCAGTAACAGACATCCTCCAATTCCTGACAAACCTCTTCGACACAGGGCTTAAACCCTCATCGATTAGAGCCAAATCGGATTCTCGACCGTCCATTGACGGCTACACTCTATTCTGCCACCCACTTGTCAGGTCCTTCCTTAGAGGCTTGAACAATCTTGCACCACCTCTCAGAATACAAGCACCTTCATGGGACTTACCCTTGGTACTAAAAATCCTTACGGCTGAACTCTTCGAACCTATGGCAACTTGCACTCTCCAATTTCTCTCTTGGAAAGTCACCTTTCTAGTTGCCATTACCTCAGCCAGACGAGTCAGTGAACTTTCAGCTCTAACAGTTGACCCTCCTTACCTGATGTTTCACAAAGAATCAGCGTCATTGCGCCCAGACATCTCCTTCCTTCCAAAAGTGGCATCCGACTTCCACATCAATTAGACAATATCACTACCAGCTTTCTTCCCCAATCCGACTTCCAACCTGGAAAGACAATTACACTCACTGGATGTGCGCAGAGCATTTTACAAGGCTAGAACCCAATCCTTTAGGTCCACACAGAGACTATTCGTCTGTTATGGAGAACCTAGGAAAGGCACACCGGTATCTAAACAACGTATCGCCACCTGGATCCGTCAGACAATCCAGCTAACATACCAAATCTCCAAAAGAGACCTTCCAACCCAGGTCAAGGCTCACTCCAAACGAGGAGTAGCAACCTCCACAGCATTCGCCAGAGGGATTCCCCTCTCCAATCTGTGTAAAGCAGCTACCTGGTCATCACATTCCACATTCATTAAGCACTACAAGATGGATATACACGCCAGATCCACCGCTCGTTTTGGGAAAGCCGTGCTCTCGTCGATATTGCGATGAGACACCTTACCCACCTCCGGTAAGTGGGCTTGCTAATCGCCCCATTAAGTGTGATGCACAGAGACCACGAAGAAGAAATGCAAGTTGCTTACCTGTAACTGTAGATCTTCGAGTGGTCATCTGTGCATTCACACTACCCCCCCCCCACCGTCCCGCTTCGGTGTCAGTAAATCTGTCAGTACCTAGGCATGGGTTCTCCAGAAGCCTGGGATCGACTTTCGGTCTCGAGGAACTGAGGGAGTGGGTGAGAATACCATATATATACCACATGACAGTGGGGGAGGAGTTCCCTCCCCAAAAGTTCTCAGCTATTAGAAGTCCGACTGAGGCTCCGCGCAGGCGCAGAGCCCCATTAAGTGTGAATGCACAGATGACCACTCGAAGAACTACAGTTACAGGTAAGCAACTTGCACCACTTCTTCTTCTTCTTCTTCTTTTTCTTCTTCTTCTTTTTCTTCTTCTTCTTCTTCTTCTTCTTCTTCTTCTTCTTCTTCTTCTTCTTCTTCTTCTTCTTCTTCTTCTTCTTCTTCTTCCTTATTTATTTATAGCTAGCTGATGGGTCCCAAGAGCAATTTGAAATGAAAAGGACAACTGACAGTTCAGCTGGAATTCAAAGCATTGTTGTGTAGGCATTATTGTGACCTCAGAGATTCATACATGTCTTTATTTTAAAGGGATATACCTTTCCCCCCCCCCCCCCTCAACAGCCTGCAATCCAATTTACCAACATGAAGTAAAAATTTCAGCGATAGATGATGTCTGATTTTGGCTGGCTTGTTGCTAGGCTCCTGGTTGCCTCCAGTGCAAAAGCATTGGAGGGAAGAAGCACCTCAGTCCTTGAGACATGTTTACAAAGTGTTTTTTTTATATTACAATGGCTGCCAAAGGCCAGTAATCTGGTCTTCCACCCAAGGCATGCTGGGAGTTGTAGTAGTAAGCCTATGTTTTTATTAAATTCTTAAAAAAAAATACTTTAAGCCAAATAATTCCTGGTTTTAGATTTTTCTTGTACATTGTACAGCCAAACCTATCAGCATGCCAAATTTCAAGTTTCTAACTCATCTGGAAGTGGGTAAACATTTCCGGACATACAAATCCACATAACACCGGTCTTAAAGGAACTGCACTGGCTGCCTATATGCTTCCGGTCGGAATTCAAAGTGTTGGTAATGACGTTTAAAGCCCTAGATGGCTTGGGACCTCGATACTTGAGGGAGCGCCTCTCCTTATATATGCCTGCTGAAGACTTGAGATCTGTTAGAGGAGCCCTTCTCTGCATCCCACCAACGCAACATATACGCTATGATGGGACAAGGGAGAGGGCTTTCTCTGCTGTAGCACCCAGACTGTGGAATGCCCTCTCCTTGAAGGCCCGACTGGCACCAACATTGATTTCATTTCGACGCCAAGTAAAAACATGGCTTTTTAACAAAGCCTTTGATGGTTAAATTCACTGGCTTCATTGGCTTCCAATTCACTTCAGAATCCAATATAAACTTCTCCTGTTAACCTTCAAAGCTTTTCACGGTCTAGCTCCTTCCTCTCTCTCCTCTCTCATCTCACACTATTGCCCCGCTCGTGCTCTTCGCTCCTCTGATGCCATGTTTCTCGCCTGCCCAAGGGCCTCTACTTCCCTTGCTCGGCTCCGTCCATTTTCTTCTGCTGCCCCTTACGCCTGGAACGCTCTTCCAGAACATTTGAGAACTACAAGTTCAATCGCAGCTTTTAAAGCTCAACTAAAAACTTTTCTTTTTCCTAAAGCTTTTAAAACTTGATGTTGTGCGGACTTTACACTGTTAGTTTTACCCTACCCTGTGCCTGCTTACCCTACCCTGTGCCTGTTTGCATTCTCTTCCCCTCCTTATTGTTTTACTATGATTTGATTAGATTGTAAGCCTATGCGGCAGGGTCTTGCTATTTACTGTTTTACTCTGTACAGCACCATGTACATTGATGGTGCTATATAAATAAATTAATAATAATAATAATAATAATAATAATAATAATAATAACTAAGATGGCACATTGTTTTAACTGTTTTAACTGCTTTTAAATTATATATTGTTTTAACTTGGTTCATGGCTTAATTTGTTTGTAACTGTGCATATTTAGTGTTTTATACTGTATGCTTTTATCTGTATGCCGCCCTGAGATCTTAATGATATAGGGCGGGATACAAATGTTTTAAAGATATACGTACATATATACTTTCAGCTTTACAGGTAGAGATACTTTTATACCATAATATAATAAAATCCCTAAGTGGTTCACACTAACATGCTTCTCTAAAACAATATAAAATAAATATAAAATAGGAAAATATAAAATATAAACTCAATATAAAATATAACAATATTGATATAAAATAAATATAAAAACAACGCCCTGTGACTGGGCAATGTCATAGTCCCTTACAGTTCAGGGAAAGCCTGTGTGAACAAATATGTTTTGAGTTGCTTTTATTTATAGCTGATAGCCTTGTATTCTAGTTGGGACTGTTTTTTATGTGTGATCTATGGTGTGTCCTAGAAAAAGTTCTGTTCTGTTCCCAAGTAGACAATTGGCCAGCTTGATCCTAAAAGCGGACGCTGGCTTCCTTCGCACTTGACCCTGTCATTTTTTTTTTACTCCTCTGGCAGGTCAACCTGACCGCTACAATGGGCACCTTTGATGTGGTTGCAGAAGTAGAAGGTGTCAAGGTGGAAGGGGAGGGAGGAATGCACCTCACCCTGTCAGGATCCCAGCTGGACAACCTCAACCGGCAAATGCAGTTTGTCACCTACACCAACACGCTCTTCCATCCCAACACCGCTGATACAGGTGGGTATGGGGGCAGTCTTTGCAACCCCACAGCATTGGGACTTGAAGGCGGAGAACTGGAGGGACACAGCAGGCATTGCTGAGAGAGTTTGCACAGAGAACCGAGGGAATCTGCATCAAGGCAGGAGCCCTTGTGGGGATGTAAGCAAAGGCTTTGAGGCAGGGTTGTTCTTTAGGGGGTGTGTGCAGCAGGTGTATCCTTTGTAGGCCTCTGTCTTGGTGGGGACCCCCAACAGATTTGCAGCATAATGTAGTAACATATTAATAGCATGGACCTAGAAGTGTTAAGCTGTGAGCCAGCAAGTCCCCAGTTCAAACCTCTGCCATTACATGACCTGAAGCAAACCACAATCTCTCATCCTCAGTCCTACCATCTACTGTATGGGCATAACAATTAAGAGATGTTGCAAGAAATTTGACTCCTCATAAGTGAGCAGTAGCCTGACTTATGAGGAGGAACCCGGGGACTTGCCTGTAGTGGTGGTGGTGGGAGGGGGAAGCAGCCCAGGGCACCTCTGGCTCTCCTGGGGGCTGCCTACACAGTGGTGGGTTGTCACTGCAATAAGCAAAAATCTATGCTTTTGCTGTGTCAGTTGCTAATCCTGACACACAGCGAAAGCGTGGCATTTCTGGCAGCAGGGCCTGCCCCCTGCCCTCTGCCCGGATGGACTGCGACCAGCCAGGGGTTGCCATCCGCCCGGCCATGCCTCTGCATTGGGATGGAGTGAGGTTAGATGGCTGAAGGGCCGTGTTCTCCTCATTCCATCCTGAAAAGTTGGGGTAAGTCCCTGACTTTTAAAATGTGGAGATTCTCTGGAAAGCCCTGCAATGACTTCTAGGTGGCTGCTGTGTTGTATAATCGATGCAGAACAACTGCAGGGCCACCTCGGGGCTTCCAAGCATCCATTTTCCACCAGGGTGAGAACTGAAACTACTAATCTCAGCGACCTCAGCAGAAATTTGCATCTTTTCCACTGGGGAGAAGGCCCTCCGCAACCAACTCCCCCTTTTCTGCCCCTGGTAAGTTTTGTGGGCTCTTGTGGAAAGCAGGGGTACGGAAGAGACGGCAGGCGCTTTGCGTGCCCATAAGCGTTTTGCACATCCTGGCATGGAGACGGTGCAAGACATTTTTACCTTTTGTGCATACCTGCATGGAGCAAGTACAAAAGTTCAAGCCTCTTGCAGGATAGATATAGGGGTGCTTGTACATCCGAAAAAGCAATAATTGGCCTAATTCACATTAATAATGACATCAGCAATAACAGCCAGCCCCATAGTGGTACTCTAAACACCTTGAAAAGACTATACACATCCCTCCAGATGTGTTGGACTACAACTCCCATCATTATGGGAGTTGTAGTTCAACACACATTGGGAAGGCTGCCATAGAGCCACACAGAAGGCATCCGAGTTCTTCTGGGCTGACAACTGTGCGAGTGAATAATCTGTGCCGGCTGTTCAGGCGGTCCTGGGAGGGTTCGTTGCTGACTTGCCCCTGGGACTGAGGCTAAACAATGCGGTATTGACAAAATCATTGAGGCCCTTGCAGGGCGATGTGGAAGACCAGAAATAGAGGCCCAGAGTCAGCAAAGTAGGCTTGAAGGTTGTGATCCCAAGCACACTTTCTAGGAAGTTAGTCCCATTTAAATCACTGGGACTTGTTTCTGAGAAAGCCTGCTGAAAATACTCTGTTTACACAGGGACTCTTGTAGCCAGGATTCGCTGGAACCTGTACTGCCAGCATGTCTTCAGGATCTTGACAGAGGTCCTACCCAGTCCTGCAGAGCTGGCTGAGTTCCTCTTACCAGGAATCTGGGATGTGGATTTATTTATTTATTTATTTATTTATTTATTTATTACATTTCTATACCACCCAAGAGCCGGAGCTCTCTGGGCAGTTCACAAAAATTAAAAACATTCAAAGTGTAAAACAACAGTATAAAACCATAGTACAAAATACAATATAAAAGCTCAACCAGATAAAAACAGCAGCAATGCCAAATTACAGATTTAAAACACCAAGTTAAAATTTATTTATAGACTGTTAAAATACTGGGAGAATAAAAAGGTCTTCACCTGGCGTCTAAAAGCATATAATGTAGGTGCCAAGCGAACCTCCTTAGGGAGCTCATTCCACAGCTGGGGTGCCACAGCAGAGAAGGCCCTCCTTCTGGTAGCCACCTGCCTCACTTCCTTTGGCAGAGGCTTGCAGAGAAGGAAGTCACCTCGTTTTGTTGGCAAGTGTTGACCCAACAGCAAGGATCCCTTTTTAAAGGGTTAGAACCTCTTAGGATTCAGTCTTCTTGGAAATGATCACACAAGAGAAATTCTAGAAGAGTAGGTGGATTGTTTAGAACAGCCTTGCCCAACCTGGTGGGCTTTAGATGTATTGGACTACAACTCCCATTACCCAGCCTGCTGGCTAGCAATGATGGGAGTTGTAGTCCAACACACCTGGAGCATGCCGGATTCAGCAAGGCTACTTTAGAAGAATGAGGGTCATAGTATCATAGAGTCATAGAATGGTTGAGTTGGAAGGGGCCTATAAGGCCATCGAGTCCCAACCCCCTGCTCCATGCAGGAATCCCACCTTAAAGCATCCCTGACAGATGGGTGTCCAGCTGCCTCTTGAAGGCCTCTAGTGTGGGAGAGCCCACCACCTCCCTAGGTACACTTGAATGATATTCTCACAAAGGGCAGAGAAATGTAAAATTTATAAGTTCCAATCTGATTTATATTTAAGGCTGGGCTGAATTTTTATGGGGGCTTTCTTGTACGGCAAAAAGTGCCAATTTCTATGTAGGGGTTGTTTCCCTAAAAGAGCATCACTCCCCGGGGGTGGGAGGTGGGTACCCTTTGTTGCCAAATCACCATCTGAGCCCACTTACTTGGGGGGGAAAACAGTTGCCAAGTGAAGAGAGGACTCCCACTTTGGAGTGGCTCCTGCCACTTTAAATGAGGCAATCGACAGCATTTCCCTGTGGAGCCGAGGGCTTTGCCAAGAGAGGGGAATGATCACACTGTGGATTTCCTCCTCCTCTGAAGCAGTGTCAGTTTGTCTGTAGCTGTTTGAAAGGAAGCCGTCTGCTTTGTGGTGCTGCCTCCTCTCTGCAAAGCGCTAGTGACGGGGAGGGAGCCTGCTACAAATGGCCTGTTTTCCTCCTTTCTCCTCCCTGCTCGTGTTCCCACCCGCCCACTCCCAAATGACTGAAACAGGAGGATGGACTGTTTTGCTAAAAGGGGCCTATCTTTTGACTGGGCTGCAGTGTGCTTTATACCATGCTAAAACTACCTTGGTTCATTGCAGAAGAGCAGAGCAGAGCAGAGGGGATTTTCTTGTCCGAGGTGACTTCCAGCACAATCTTATGAGTAGCATAGGGATGTAAGAAGAGCCCCGCTGGACCAGACCAAGATCCATCTATTCCAGCACTCTGTTCTCACAGTAGCCAACCAGCTGCCCCAATGGGAAGCCCACAAGCAGGATGTGCACCAAGAGAGCACCCCCTTAACCATGTTCCCCAGCAACTGGTATTGGGTGACACCCTGCCTTTGATCCTGGAGGTAGAGATTTGAATGAAAGGATTGCAGTACTGGCCATTTTATTTTCAATTCCTCTCGCAACACACCCTAATACAGAATTTTTCACAGTTGTCGCACACTGGATCGATGATTTCATGGAGATCAACCACAATCCTGATCTGTCCCCTCCAGCTCAGGCCCTCCTCAGTTTGCACAATCACGGAGGGAAAATAAGCCACGGTGACTTATTTTCCCTCCCCAGGTGTGTCAGTTGTGAGCTCCCTAATTAGCATAATTTCCCTCATGGGGTTTGAATGGGGGTTGTCATGACGTCCAGTCCCAGTGGCGGTAGATGGCCGGGGTGGAATCCAAATCACCCTGAAAACCATGGCTTGCTCTAGGGTTTCAGGATGGTTTGTAAACTGCCCCAGCCACCCATCATTAGGTCAGCCCTGCCTTAATGTAATAATACTTAGCGTTTATTATAGAAAGTGCCAAATGTTCAAAGTGCTTCATGTACTCTTATTTCTGTAATCCTTACGTCAGCCCTGTAAGGTAGATTAGTATTATTGGGTTTTTCTACACAAGGTATTTATTGTGCGCTCGTCATTCCCTGCTCACGGTTGTTTACGTGTTCTTTAGACAACATTGTGACCCTCTAAGTTCACATCTGTGTCTAATCAGCACTTTTGGCAAGTTCTTTTTATATCAGGGAAAATGTGGCATTAAAATGTGAAAGTGAAAGAAGGGTAATTTCCTCTTGTGTATTTGCACTATTTATTTATTTATTTATTTATTTAAGGATTTTTATGCCGCCATTCAGCCAAAAAAGGCTCTCACGGCGGCTTACAAAAGTATTTCTTGACAGTCCCTGCCCACAGGCTTACAATCTAAAAGACATGACACAAAAGGAAAGGGGATTGGGAGGGAGGAGGAGGGGGGGGAAGGAAAGCAAATTCAGGCACTACAATCTTAGTTGTAAAGTTCACCAGTATACTATTCTGGTATACCACAGTGCCACCTTGAGGTTATGTAGCAGAAAAGGAAACGCTCCTCATGTCGTGCTCGGATCTCAGTTCTGTGATGAAACCAAAAGTAGATACAGTGAATTAACAGCCAGTTAACAGCTTCATGTAGGCAACCTCATTATCCCCATATTGCAAAGGAGAGGTGGGTGCTGAGGATGAGATGGTAGGTAGAGGTTTGGATAAAGCTAACGAGTAAATTCCTGGCTCAGGTGAGATTTCAAACTGGGGGGCTTCCCACGCCAAACTCTTAGCCATTATGGTACACCTGTTCCGAGAAATATGATCCTCTATGTGAGGACGTTTGCTCATGGGCAGCAAGTATTTGTGAAAGGTAGAGGAAGGTGAGCCCCTCAAGCTAGACTATGTTGGCTATCTGTTTAAGTAAGTGAATGCAGTCCTAGACTGGTGTTCTGCCTCCTCTGTTTTCCAGTGCAGTTTTCTACTGATGAGCATCATGCATCTTTCATCATTCGCATACGCCATGCGCCCACCCCCAGGCTCTACAACCCAGGATCCCCCAGCGGAGGGGCCAGTGGAGGTGAGTGCAACGGATGGGGTCCACGGACAGACCACTCATGGGGAAAGCTGAGGAAACATCTGAGCTTTGGAGCCTGTTTGCTGTGGCCAGGCTCAGACTTGGAAGTCCAGAAGTAAGAGTGTCCCTGAGCATGTGCAGGGTGTCACCCCACCCCTACCTGGACCCCTGAGTTCACCGCATTCTTAGAGGTGCTCATGTCCTTATAACACTGCTTGCTCCAGAGCTGAGCTTTGGCTTTCACAACAGGCCCTGGGGAAGAGCCCAAGTCAAGGCTTAGATGAAGCCCTGTACAGATGTACCTTTTAACCATTGCCTCCTACTGCACCCATTGTTATGAGATATGAACAACTGCTTATCATCGTAATTTGCTGGTTTTAATGGCTGTTTTAATGAATTTTGTACACTGCCCTGGAATGTGTTAATGAAGGGTAGTATATAGATACTTAGAATAATAATGCTGCTGCTGATGATGATGATGCAAGCATTGTGCTTAACTGTGTGTCTTTCCAGGGTGTCTCTTGCTCTCTAGTGGCCTATTTGAGCACTGCACCATAGTGAGATGCTGTGGTGTCCTGCTGATGGAACACAAGCCGCCCTGGGCCCCTTGAGAGGAAGAGTGGGATATAAAGCAAATAAATTAATACACTCTTTCCCCAGGACTGAGGTGGCTCACCTACTGCCCACTCTGTTGCTGTTTTGGCACCTGGCAATGCCCTTCTTCCTTGTTAAATACCCTGGAAATATGGTTGAAGTGCAGTGTAGAAATCCTCTAAATATCCTATGTAAATAGATCTTGTATATGTTGTTCTTTTAACCTGGACTTTTAGCACTGTGAAGAATGTGGGGTTTCCCCCCCCCTTTGATGCGTCCCATCCCTCAGAGGCCCTGTCAACCTCTCCTGTTTCTTCTCCCCAGCAGAATATGACATCAGTGCCCTGGTCACCATAGCAACCAAGACCTTCTTGCGCTATGACAAGCTGCGAGAGTTGATCAACAGCATCCGCAAGTTTTACCCTACAGTGACCATCATCATTGCTGACGACAGTCTGACCACTGAACATGTGCAGGGACCCCACATTGAACAGTACTTCATGCCCTTTGGCAAGGTGTGGCGAGACTGTCAGAAGGCCTCAGGCCTGACAGGGCCACCTTACTAAGTGCTCTGCAGGGTTCCATGTGATGGGTTCTCTAAGGGCATGATGGGAACTTCTCCTTGGGCTCCAAGCTCCTGAAATGGGGCGAGGGAAGGGCCTGATGGACGCTTGCTAAGACGGGCAATTCTATTGCCTGCTTGTGTCATGGAATATTCGATTTTTATGACCCAAAATTCTTGATAGGGCATGAGTGGTAATCCAATTGATAGAGGCAGGGAGAGATTTCATCTTGCCTAAGAAAGTTATGTGCCAAGGGTTAAAGATGGCTTCTCTGCCAAAGGGTGGCTACAGGTGGCTACATGCCAGATTTGCATTCCTTAATGGTGGACATCATGTGCTAGCAGACAAAGAGGAAAACTTTCAACCAATGGAGCTTCAAATGTAACCTATTGTTGCAAAAATTGCTTGTTCCCTGGTGTAGCAAGTCCAATACAGCACACAAGGAGGAGAGGAGATGAAGTATGGGTCAAACAATGTTTATTCTGCAGAATAAGAGACACAAGGAGCTAATTGCTGCAAAGCATGTGCCTACCTCACAAGGGAGGTAGCTAGGTTTTATATACTATCTTCACTGGTGTCAAATACGTAGGCACCATCTAACAGGAAATTTCTAGCTGAAAAAGAGAAGACATGGCATGTTCTTTTGGCAGGCATCAATACAAAGAGATAGGTAGTAAATGTTCTTTAAGAGAACATTCCCTTGATTTTGCTTTATCCGAAGAATGGCTTCTCATAGACATTTTGCAACATTTCGTTAGCAACTCTGCCTCAGAGAGGGCACTTTTCCAACACTATGACTCACTGAGATTGCAAATCGAATGTAACTTAACTTGCTAATCCAGAACTGACCAATAGAAGGGTTAGAAAGAGACTAACATTCTCTTGTAGTCAGGGCCTATTTATTTATTTATTTATTTAAGGATTTTTATGCCGCCATTCAGCCAAAAAAGGCTCTCACGGCAGCTTACAAAAGTATTTCTTGACAGTCCCTGCCCACAGGCTTGCAATCTAAAAGACATGACGCAAAAGGAAAGGGGATTGGGAGGGAGGAGGAGGAGGGGGGAAAGCAAAGCAAATTCAGGCACTACAATCTTAGTTGGAAAGTTCAGCAGTTACAGGTGACAGCAGGAGGGAGGGGGCTCTGAGCTGGAGCTGGACCCAGGCACAGTGGAGAGGTGCCTGGCTGCTGCTTCCTCCCTCACTGGTGGCCTCTCCAGAGACAGTTGGTAGCAGGAGGGAGGGGGCTCTCAGCTGGAGCTGGACCCAGGCACGGTGGAGAGGTGCCTGGCTGCTGCTTCCTCCCTCACTGGTGGCCTCTGCAGAAACAGTTGGCAGCAGGAGGGAGGGGGCTCTCAGCTGGAGCTGGACCCAGGCACGGTGGAGAGGTGCCTGGCTGCTGCTTCCTCCCTCACTGGTGGCCTCTGCAGAGACAGTTGGCAGCAGGAGGGAGGGGGCTCTCAGCTGGAGCTGGACCCAGGCACGGTGGAGAGGTGCCTGGCTGCTGCTTCCTCCCTCACTGGTGGCCTCTGCAGAGACCGTTGGCAGCAGGAGGGAGGGGGCTCTCAGCTGGAGCTGGACCCAGGCACGGTGGAGAGGTGCCTGGCTGCTGCTTCCTCCCTCACTGGTGGCCTCTGCAGAAACAGTTGGCAGCAGGAGGGAGGGGGCTCTCAGCTGGAGCTGGACCCAGGCATGGTGGAGAGGTGCCTGGCTGCTGCTTCCTCCCTCACTGGTGGCCTCTGCAGAGACCGTTGGCAGCAGGAGGGAGGGGGCTCTCAGCTGGAGCTGGACCCAGGCACGGTGGAGAGGTGCCTGGCTGCTGCTTCCTCCCTCACTGGTGGCCTCTCCAGAGACAGTTGGTAGCAGGAGGGACCTTGGTGCCTCCATTTTGTAGAACCAGAGAGCACCCCCATACTGCAGTATCGGAAGTAAATGGATTAAGAGCATTCTCCAGCCTCGTGTGTTTGATTGGCTACTAACGTGCCGGGGTAGGGAGCCTTTAACCCCTGGTTGAGAGGCAACACTCTCATCTTGGTTTAGTTACTCCTCATCACACTTTAACTGTGGCCGTCTTCCTTGTTAAGATGCGTACCTTTTCCATGCGTTCTTATGTATGATTCTAATCCGCTTTAAATGATTGCCAATTCAGCACCAGGAAGTAGTTCAGTAAACGTTGGGTGAATTTAATATGGAGTTCAAGGGTGCTGTCTTGTATTCATGGTACAAATGGGGTGTGTGTGGAACAGTGCTTTAATAAGGCCACAGTATTGGGGCAGCACCTTAATAAGAGTTAGTAATAAAGTTGGTAGGAAGCAGTAATGGGTCAGCAGCTGGGGGCCCATGAGTCAAATCTGGGGGACCCTTAGTGAATTACCTGGCACCCTAGTTGCTAATGCAGAGACAAAAGGGAGTTGCTGACCGGGGATCTAGGTGTTTGTGGGTGGAATGGGATGGCAATACTTGGGTCCATGGGGCCCAATAAAGAGGTACTGTGCCCAGTGATTGAGCTGATGTTAAAGTGGCGGAATCATCCATTGCTTCGTGGCAAAAGCAGCAATATGTGGCTGTGAGGCAATGGGATTGACTTTGGCAATGGCCTTGAATGGTGTTTTCAGGAACTGTACTCTCCCTTTCTAGGGCTGGTTTGCCGGCAGGAACCTGGCCATCTCCCAGGTGACCACTAAATATGTCCTGTGGGTGGATGACGATTTCATCTTCACACCCCGCACCAAAGTGGAGAAGCTGGTAGATGTCCTTGAGAAGACTAGTTTGGACCTGGTGAGTCCTAGAACATTTTCCTCCATCAGCCACACCTTTGGGGGGGGAGGGGCATGGGGCGTGAGACAATATGGCATCAAAATATCATATCAGGAGGTGGGAGAGATCCCTGTAATGGAGCCTGAAGCCATGATGTGAAAACCTGATAGCCTTGGCAGTAGAGGAGACAGACAAGACCCATCAGGCATGGGTTAGTGGTACATGCTGGGCCCAAATCAGAGACATGTTGGGAGAGCCAGGGATAAAGGAACCTCACGTGGGCTGAAGTTGCTTCCTAGTTTGTTAACTGCAGCTTCTAGTTTCGCAGTTAGTTCAGAAATCAAAATACAGCCTTATCAATGGAACGTGAAAGACAAATATAGATCTCCAAGTAAAACAATCCAAAATGGTGGTGGTGTATCCACAATAAGATGATTAATATCTGTAAACCGCCCAGAGAGCCCTGGCTATGGGAGCGGTATATAAGTTTAATAAATAAATAAAATACCTTGATTAGGACCGACCAAAATGGGGTGGTTATTTGAAGAGCTCTGCCTACCATCCTGAGGTTTGAGACTATTCTGAACTCCAGATGCTAGGAAGAACAGGAATGGTCATCATTTTTCATGCCTCTGGGAAGAAGCGGGGCAGCTGGCTAGCTGCTGTTGAGAGAAAGAATGCTGCATTAGAAGGTCCTTTGGTCTGGTCCCACCAGGGCAGTTCTCATGTGAGTCCCATGGCCATGGCCATGTCTGGCCCAAAGCTTTCTTTGAGATCCAGAATTGTTTGCATCCTCCATTCTTGATCCAGGCTTCATCTGCTTAAGGATGATGTAATTAAATAAGGAACAACAAATATGTGTCAGTTTCTTCATGACCAACTGGTGGGAGCACCCCAACCCTGTTCTGCTCCACCCCAAATGTCTTTTTTTTTTAATTTACAAAATATGTATACCACTCCATATCTAAAACAGATTCCAAAGCAGTGAACATAAGAAGCAAAACAGTAAAAAAGAAAAGGGGGGGGAGAGTGAAACACCATATTAAAATTATACTTTTTAAAAACAGAATACCAATAAAAACTGTAGCTGTTAAGGAATTCTTCCTGGAATAGAACTGTTCTCTGGAGGCGCCAGAAGGAACACAGCGTTGGTGCCTGCCTCACCTGCAGGGGTCACCACACTGAAGGCTCTTCTCTTGATGGACTCCAGTCAGGCTATAGGTCTATGTGGAACCACTAGGAGCAGGCCTATTATACACATGATATACCATCATGTGTATGGTATACATACACATGACCTCAGTGACCAGGCAGGTTGGTAAGGGAGAAGGTACTCTTTATCAGGTATCCTGGTCCCAAGTTGTTTATAGTTTTGTACTCTAGTATCAAAACCTTAAACCTGGGCTTCAGTACAAATAGTGTAGTTCCCTCAGCAAAGGAGTTGCATACTGAAAAGTGGCAGGTCCCGAAAACAACCAAGCTGCTGTGTTCTGCACTAGCTCAGCTTCCAGAGCAACAGAGTGCAGTGTGGTGGCCCCTGGAAGTCAGGCAATCCAGTCCTGAGGTTACTACCGCCTCTATTACTGTGGCCAAGCTATCCCTGTCCAGGAGAGATTGTAATTGGTGAACCAGCCAAAGCTGGTAAAAGGCACTCCAAGCCGTCGAGGCCACTTGGGCTTCCAGACACAGTGATGGATCTAGGACTACTCTCAAACTACAGACCTGATCTTTCAGAGGGAGTGCAACCCCATCCAGAACAGGCATTGAGCCTATCTCCTGAACTCAGGAACCATTCACCCATAGGGCTTCCATCTTGCCAGGATTCAGTTTTAGTCATCTCTTATCCCTGGCAGGTGGGCGGAGCAGTGCGGGAGATCAGCGGCTACACCACCACGTACCGTCAGCAGATCAGCGTGCAGCCTGGTGGCGAGGACGGAGATTGCCTGCGAACCCGCCAGGGCTACCACCACATCATCGAAGGCTTCCCGGACTGTGTGGTGACTGATGGTGTGATCAATTTCTTCTTGGCGCGTACAGAGAAGGTGCTGCAGGTTGGCTTTGACCCTCGTCTCAGCCGTGTTGCCCACCTCGGTGAGTGATGTTGGCAGCACAGATGATACTTAGTGTGTGTGTGTGTGTGTGTGTATGTGTGTGTGTGTGTGTGTGTGTGTGTGTGTGTGTGTGTGTGTGTATATATATATATATATATATATATATATATATATATATATGGCATGGGGTAGCACTTCCCCCTTCTGTACAAGGAAGCTAAAAAGAATCCTGTGGAATATACTGAATTCATAATGCACTAACATGTCTACATAATCAGGACTGAAGGCAAGTGCTGAATGCATCAGTGTTAGTAACCTCTGAACTAACCTGGTGAGTTCCAGCAATCACAGTCATACGTAAATGCAAACAGCAGGTGCTTGTATGGATAAACAGGGAAGGCTGTCAGCTACCTAGAGAGGAATCATCTGGTCCCTGGCAGAGCGTCCAAGGACCGTAGGAAAAATTGGATTCTCCCTGCTATGAGGCTGGAGACAGTGATCTGACCCTCCTCCTCCTCGTAGCTGGCATAGAGAGAACCATGCTGGCTGCCCTTCGAGGTCGGAAAACCAACCTCAAGAGAGGGTGAAGAGGCGGTATTCCAATGGGCAGGGACAAGAGGAGAAATGAGAAGACACCATATGAGTTATACTCAGCTTCTTCCAGCCTCCTTCCCTCCCCATCCAAAGTTACCTTTTTAGAGGGGCTGAAAGCCCATCTAGCAAAAGTCATGGAAGAGCTGAGGATAGGGTAGTGAAGATCTCCCTCCTTCCATCCTGCTGCTGGCTTCCAGCCAGCGAGGGAGAAATTGACAGGATTGAGCCCTTAGAGCAGCGGTTCTCAACCTGTGGGTCGGGACCCCTTTGGGGGTCGAATGACCCTTTCACAGGGGTCGCCTAAGACCATCGGAAAACACATGTTTCCGATGGTCTTAGGAAACTGTATTGACTGAACTATGTCATGTATCATCTTTTGTATTATTAAAGCTATTGTTATGTATTATTTTCATTTGCAAACCATCCCATGACAATGGATCGTGTAGAGAAGAACGAAAATAATTTTATGGTTGGGGGTCACCACAACATGAGGAACTGTATTAAAGGGTCGCGGCATTAGGAAGGTTGAGAACCACTGCCTTAGAGAGTGGCACACACAGGAGAACTGTATCCAAAATGTAACAATTTGTCAGTTAAACAGTAAACCTACACAGCTTTAATGACCCGTTAGGCCTTCCTGTTTTAGGGCTTTCTCCCAAGAGTCCCAGCGTTGAGTTTGGTTCAACCTGCTAAAAAGAATCATCTTCACCCCGTCTCTTCACTGGTGTTTCATCAGTCCTCACAGACCTGTTCCAAGGCTGTAGTCCTTTTCCTCTGTGGCGCTGTTAAGACGTAACACTAAGCCACCATGGCTTAATTTCCCTGTGGGGCTTAGCAGAGTGTGCTAGCCGCTATTTTGAAGATGCAAGCAGTGGTGCGGTCATAGCTTGCAGTGTCATGCAGACCCAGTGTCATAGGTTGTTTGAGGGGGTAGACAACTCTCAAATAAGCCATAGCTTGTTTTAGGGTTATTGAAGGTTGACTACCCCCTTGAACAACCCACGACGCAGTAGCTCCCATGGCTAACTTAAGCTAAGGTGGGCTGTCATGTCATGTGAATTGGGTCGCTGTGTATGTGTGTGTTGCTCCCACTCCTGACTGCGTTTCTTCACCTGCAGGCAACACCCAGAACCACAGGTCAGAGCAGGGGCTGTTGGGAAATGTAATGCTAAGAAGTTCTAAGATGCCCACAGACCCATTACAGTACAAACCGAGTGATGTGCTCAGGATCCCTTCTGGTGATTTAAAGCTTTGTCACACCAGCATTATACTGTGCAATCACGGTGAATTGCATGCAAAGGACTCAGAAGTTTTCCACCTTATAATCTGCTTTGATTGTGAAGTACTCCCATGCATCCTGCCTTAATTGTGCAATAAAGCAAAAAGATTTGCCGTATTTAGCCCCTACTTTTTGAGCGTATCTTCCGAGCTGCCGCTGGGGTGCAGGAGCAGGATTTAAAAGAGTAGGCTTTAAAGATAAAGCCACCAAAACTGGCACAGTAATAGATATTAGGGAGAGCTTTATGCGTACCAAATTTGAATTGAATTGGGTCATCCGTTGATTTTTTATGATTTTTTTACATTTCCCCCCTTAAACTCACTTCCTGGTATGCAAAGGATCGCTGTCACCTGGTAGCAAAAACCACAACAACCACAAAAGCTTAGCACTATGAGGATAATCCGAGGGAAGTAGGTACGTGGAATGAAGCTTCAAGTCACAGAAGATGGTTGGAACACAACTGTGAATATTGACCGGGTCTGAATTAAGGTGTGGGATTCTTGTTCGTTTTTTATTCATTGTGTTAGTAGCCCGATTCTCAAGTTGATGTACAATAATGTACAAGTAAAATCCAAAAATGTACGTATGTATGACGGCTTCCTGCCTAAGGCCCCGAAGACAGTGTTGACCCCCTTCCCTGCCCTTTTCTTTCTTGTAAATATAGAATTCTTCATCGACGGCCTGGGTATTCTGCACGTGGGCTCCTGCTCCAATGTAGTAGTGGACCACGCCTCCAAGATCAAGCTGCCCTGGCTAAAGACGGAGAGCGAGAAGCAGTATGCCAAATTCCGCTATCCCAACTCCAGTGACAGCCTGATCCTCAAGCAAAGCCTCTTCTACTTCAAGAACCGTTTCAAATGCATGACGGGCAACTAATCTTCGTCGCTAGGGGCACTTAGCCCTGCCCCTGACCACTGGCTAAATCCTTGGGCAATCCGGCCTAGCAATCTCAGGCAGCCTGCTCTGGCAACTGGCCACAGCCCTGGGCCAATGGTCTTGCCTGTCAACTAGCCAAACCCCGCAGGCCTCAAGGAGGCTTCAGCATCCTCAGGCCTGAAGAGTGATTTGAGAAATGGGACAACTGCTCCTACTTTTTTTTTCTTTAAAAAAAAGTATTTTCTAGCAGGCTGGAGAGGCTTTACTATTGCTTGTTTTGCGATGGAGATGCTGACGCATTGGTTTTACTCCTTTTGCATACAAATTGGAGAATCCTAGATGGGGAATGATACTGGTGAACTTCACCGTGAAGCCCTGGGAGTTGAGTGTTTGTTTTTCTTCTTTCCTAGTTGGGAGTAATCTTGTTTCTCAATCATTTCTGGGCTCCCTCAGCTTCCGCCACCCCACCCCACCACCCCACACACATGTACCCTATCAAAAACCTGCCAACAATATCCCAGCGTCCTCTGCTTCCATTTAATCTGAATGAGGGGAACGTGATCAGAAAGAGACAATGCCTGAACTGTGGAGCTTCCTCTAGTGCCACAACGTTTTGTGCCAAGTCTTTGCATGAGTGCGCCTCCCTTTTGCCAGAGTCTTCCCACCACCCACCCTCCAACTGGTGCCATCCTGGAAGATTTTGAAGTGCCAAATAGTACAGTGATGGAAAACTACCACGAGGGACAAGCCTTGAGGTCTGCCCTGCAATGAAGTGACAGGAAGGCAGGGCAGGGCACAGTCCAACCACAAGGCAGTTCCAGGTTTGCCCTCTCCCCTGCAGCCAAAGCGGCCTGCGTGTTCACGGAGTGTGGCGGAGGTCAGGCCAGTTTCTTTTGTAAATTGGCGGATTTTTTTATATGCAGAAGCAGAAAGACTGTCCACCACAGACTGCAATATGGGTGGTTTTTTTTTTAAATTTTATTTAAACCAGATCCATTTGCCAGGGCTTTCCCCATATCCTCAAACTCTCCTTCCTTTGCCTTCTTGATCCTAATCCTGCAACGTTCTGCATTTGCTGCTTTTCATACAGCTGCTGTTTGTTAAAGGGAATAAATATTTGTACACCGGGGCCGCGTTTGGTTTTTCCTACGTTTAGATCCAATGCATGGGGGTTGGTCCATAGGGTAAGTCACAGCAGAGGCTGCAGCCAGTCTGGCCACCCTGTTATATGCCACGCTTTCCAGCCCCAATATGTTTTGCACAACCTCCTGGCAGTCCAGCTACAAACTGTTCTCCTGCAAGCACTCTGGGAGGTGAGAGTATTGGAATAGGGGTAACCACAGCAGAGGCCTCTCAAGTCTCTGGACGCTGAAGCAATCATAGCGTGGCAAGTGACACCATGGTGGGATAGATGCGGTAGGTTTCAAAACTCTGCATGGCTCGGACAGCACTGAGGGCACCGTACTAGGAGTTCCGGGGCACGTCTACAGAAAGGGTTTGCCCCGGGGTGGCACGTCATCTAAATGAGGCAGCTGCTGTTGAGAAGTCGTCCGGGGGCAAACCCTGGAAACTCCGCTTCAAAAGAAGTCGGGCACTTACCCTGACTTTTTTGGCAGCGGAACCCATGGCGCTTCCTGATTAGTCGCCATGGGTGGCCCTGCGCCTCTGGAGAAGTAAAAACAAAACATGGGGGGGAGGAGAGGGTTAGGGTTAGGGCTCCCCCCTTTTAATATTTTTTTATTGTCTATACCTGCGGAGCTCCACAGATACAGATAATAAAAAGAAAAATAAATGGGGGTGGGTGGGGAGGAACAGGCAGCCAGAGTAGTTTGCCCAGTCCTCTGGCTGCCTTCTTCCTCCCCCCCCCATTTTTATTATTTGTATCTGCAGAGCTCCTCCCCCCTTTTTTAATTTTTTTAATTTTTCCAGAGGTGCTGGGCTGGAAAATTCACACTTGCCTTCCTTCCTGTGCAGATGCTGAGAAGCAACGCACGTGCGAGTGCAAGGCACCTCGTGGTGCCTATGGCTGCCATAAAGGCAGGGGCCCAGTATATTTGTTGTGTGCTATTTAATCCTTGTTCATCTCTGGGCATGTCAATAGAAAGAGGAATATGTGCTGCCTTCTTGAGCGCATCCTTGTGCTTTTCCACCACCGTCGATAAGGAGAGCAGGGACCCCAGCAGGCCAAGCATCGTATTCTGCTACACCCAAATCCTTATATTTTCCCCTTCTCCTGCCCAACTCACTCCCTTTATTTCTTAGGATTGTTTCTTAGAGCTCCATCAGATGAGGAAAATCGTGTTTGCTTAGCGTTGCTTCTCTGCCCGTGTGTTTGTCCCTCGTTACTCCCTCTTTTGAAAGAGGAAGTGAACAACCTGCATGTGGCCCATTTGATCTCGCTGCTTCTCCTACACACAGTGTTCTCCCCATGTAATGGGGGAGATTAGTGCATATATAAAAACTATCCTATAAAGTGGATTGGTTCAACCTGGCATGCTAATTTTGCTATGTCTGGGTACGTTGATCCTTTATTTATGTATTTATTTTTCCCAGGGATTGGTGGGAGCATGCAAAGTTGCCACTCCCCACCTGCATCTTGAATTGGCACAGGGAAATCTTTGCAACTTGATTCTGCTATCAGTATAAACAGCTTCCGGTCCCATTTCAGTAGCTTTTAGTGGGACTTAGCTGTGTTCAGCGTGTGGCCTGGGGGAAAGGCAACACTGTTCAACATAAGTGACATGGGAGAAGCCTCTACATTCCTCCTCCAATTCTCTCCCAACAAAACTAAGGGCCATTCATTTCCAGGTGTCCATTGTTGACGTTTTGATGCGGAAACAATGCTGGAAACTTTATAGCCTAACTCAAGCAAATAAGTGCTTAGGCTGCTGCACACTGAATGTGGTGCAAATTCAAATCGCGATGAAGTCAACCATGCCGGTGTTACTGCATAGAATGGAGAGCTAAAATTGCAAGCTTCCTAGCAGGCACACTTCATCTCCCTTTTTGCCCACTGCCCAACTGGCATGGAGAGGCAAGGGCAAAGTGCCGTCTTTAGGGCAGACTGCTACAAAGCGACCAGGCAAGACTTCCATTGATTAGGGAGGAATGTCCGCTTTCTCCAGAGCAGCGTAAGGAATCTATGGGGAACACATGGCCCTCTCTACAATAGGTTGCATTGGAGGCTGTGTTGCTTATGACAGCAGTGTATACACATTGTTGCCCCAATACTGCTGAGGACAGTATAGGAGGAGAGAAACCCTGTTCAGGCATTATAAAAATGGCGACACCACGCGAGCAGGAACAGGGCTGTGCTGAGTCACCTCCCCACCCCACATCACGTCATAATGAAACTAACGAAAGAGGCCTTTGGGAAGATCGCTGCAGGCTGTATGTGTGGATGCCTATGGGAAGAGCTTCATTACGATGTCACATTGGGGAGTGGCGCTACTCGGCATGGCCCCACTGCTGCTCACAGGGTGAGTTTCACTACTTTACAGAGAGCCTAAACAGCGCTAGAGTCTCTTCCTGCTTACCCATCCCTGCTACCCCTTCTTGCATCCAATAGGCTGGGAGGAGGGTTGGGACTGCTCCAGCTGGAACAAGCGATGGCGCAGTATTGGTTACCTTTCGTTCCAAGCTCCCCGCAAACACACGGTCTCAATCCCGCCTTGGCCCTATGGGCTGAAAGCCTGTCTGCCCCTTTCCACTTGGTTGCAACGACACTTCCTGTGATTACATCAAACAGATGTTTGTTTTTCTGTAAAGGGAACCATTTGGGGGAAGGGAATAAAAGATTTTTTTAAAAAATAATGTAACTCTCTCGTTGTTTTTGGCTATTGCGCATGAGCAATTTCTGAGAAGGATCCAGCGAAGAGGGAGCTAGGACTGGAGGGAGTGCAAAATGAATCCTCCCTCTGCTAGGGCAGCGGTGGACTAATTCAAACTACAGCCGGCCAGCCAGATCATGGCAAAAGGAGGAGCTGCTGCATCCAAGGGCTCTGCTCATCTCGGACTGCTGCCTCTTTCTTCTGTGTGTCCTTTTTCCTGAACAAGCCAGTAGCAAGCAGGGCCTCCAAGGCAGCCCGCTGCCTTTAGCACGACTCTGTGTACTCAGATAGTCCTTGTCCTGGTACGCAGGGCTTCACTGACACAGTCCTTGACCCTTGGCAGGCAGGCGAGGGCTATACCCAGATGGTGGGGTCCTTCTGTTCCATGCTTTCCTGAGCAGAAACCAAAAAAAGTTATCCATGAGGCTCTACGCAGCATAACAGAATCACACCTCTACCCACCTGATCCTCACTACGTGCCAGTCTTTCCCCTCAAGCCCACATCTGCAACATGGGGAGGAGGAGGAGGAGGATCTACCTTATTGGGTGGTTGTAAGAAATGACAAAGCTAATGTATGTGAAGTGCTTTGAGTACTCTAAAATGGTTTTTGGAAGATGCTGGGGAGCAATAAGCAGCAGACACAATGGAAAATGGTTTACTAAGCACTAAGGACCAAATTTCATTTTCAGGGGCTGCATTCCAGTGGCAGATGGGGCCAAAAATAACAGCATATTTTTGTTTTAAAGTTGTTACTGCCAGTAATTCAGCCTTAGCAGAGGAATTTCAACCTTTTAGAATGGGGGGGGGGGATGCACAGAAGCCAGGAAACTACCAAATGAGAAGTGGTTGGGGAGAGGGGAGGGGCCAGGAAAAGGAGGTGTGGCCATCTGGAGAACCCCAGGGGACTAGACTAGGCCAAGTTTGGCCTCCAGTCCTGAAGTTCTGCCCCCTCCCTGCTCTAAAATATTCCAACTCCAGCTCTGCACAAGCAGAGATCCCAAAGGTGATGCTGCATGGAGAACTCAAATACATGCTCTCTCACTAATCTCTCGAAAAGATCTCTCCTTTGGCCAGCACATAGTGAAAAAGGCCTGTTAAGCCAACACTGAATGAGCCAGAATGGCTTGTTCCTGAAGAGAGAGAGAGTGGCCCAGTCTCCCAAACAGCAGATAAAGTGATGAACCTTTGTCTGAACTGGAGCATTTAAGGCTTCAAGTACAGGTTCACTGCTCACCCATTAAAAAATAAATAAATTCCCTAACATAGAAAACTAGCAAATCAGGGAGAAGCCTAGATTAGAATATTTCTATCTGTAGAAAAGTGTTTCCCCCCCCCCCCATAGGGGGTGCAGTCTAAAGCATTACAACCTTGGCACTGTGTTTGCTATTTGGGAGAACTAGGCTACAGTGTCCCAACCCATATCATCACCACCCTTAGATACAGGGGGGTGGATCAGGAGCAACAAGCACAAAGGCTCTTCAGTGGTTTGTCTGCACCCGCTGCCTCTTACCGTGGTCTGCTGGAGGTAGGAAGCAGCATCATGAACAGTGACAAAAATCTGTTGTGGGTGTAGGTGATGCATGAGGCCACAGAAGCTCAAGGTCTGTAAGACATTGGCTAGATGGAAAGGAAGAAAGAAAGGGAGGTAGTGAGGTCTAGAATCCAGGTCTCCTGAGTCCCAGTCCCGTACGCAATCTGGTGTACCACACATTGGATAAAATCTTTACGTACAACCTTAGATTAAAACTACCAGCAAAGTCAACTGGAGGAGGCCTGATTTGACTTCCGGTTTCACTCACCATTACAGGCAGCCAGATGCATCTGCACGCCTGCTTTTTGGCATTCCACGCACACCTGCAAAGCAAGGCAAGCCATTGGTAGGGTATCTTAAACAACATCTCTTAACTACAATCCGTCTCAGTGGGTCCATAGCAGCAATTCTCTGATTACTTAGGAGCCCTGATGACTTAGGAGCACTGCCACTGATATTTGCAAAAGGAGTCTCTATATTCTATTGTAGGAGCTATCAAGTTTGCACTCCAGTTTTTCATTCAAACATTCAAAATCCTGACTTCAGATTACTTAGCGGTAAATTGCTTAAATAATCATTGGCCTCAATACAGATCCTGGACCCCACTATTTATTATAGTGTGTGTTCTCTCCCAGTTAGTGTTAATGCAGCAGACAGGGGTCAGAGTTTAAACTGTCTTAGCGTTATAGAGCCTGCAAAATTGGCTGACTGATGCTGGGCTCATTTCTGCACAAGGTGAGATTCAGGCAAAAGGGTCTTTTATTTATGAATAAGAACATTCCCTATTCCTAACTTTGAAGGTAAAACACAGCCTTACTGATCTCTTGACGGCCTTACTTGGATCCTGAAACCCTTATGCCTAAATGGAGGGTGCTTTTCTCTACATCTGTTTAATAGATAAGAGAGGACAGCACCTTTGAACAGCTACTGATGCAGGCGTGGGTAACCTGCGGCCCTGGGGCTGCAAGCAGCCTTTGGCCTAATTTCAAAAGCCTTTTGCAAGCAATCGGTTCAAAAGTCTGGCAAGAACATTCTGTCCTTCCCCTGGCAGCCTGCTAGGAGTGGTGTAGTGGAGCCAGGCCTCTCAGGGATGTGGGGCAGGCACATTTTTATTAGCAGGGATGCTGATATCATCTGCTGACCGTCTCAAAATTCCTAGTTTCCTATGACCTGAGCAGCAATCTTCATAGCAGTTGGTGGGGAATGAATTTCCCCAGTAGCAACATATTGTTCATTGTTGTAATGTAAAGTATTTCAGAGTAGGCAATTAAGACCCATTAGCTTCACCAAAGGCCTGGTGAAGATGGAAAACTTCTAGAACTGGTTTGTTGGTATATGCATCAATGCAGCTGCCTGCCTTTTTGGACTCTCCTTGGGGGTGTGGCTATGGGACTGTCATGATGCGCACCTTTACTTTAAAATGGACCACTGCCTGTTGAAAGGGAGGAAGAGGTGGGGAGAGGGAGAGAGAAGGGGGCGCCGGGGGCGGGGAGGGGAGAGAGACAGAGGGCCTTTCTATACCATGCGGGTGTAGAGGGAGGGAGGGGGGAGGATCTCACGATATTCTTATCGCGAGATCCTCCCCTTAGTCCAAATGCGCGCACGACATCCCAGGAGGAAGGAGGGATGTCGTGCCCGCCATATATTTTTTTAAGGAGATCCTCCCCTTAGTCCAAACGCACGAGCGCTCCAACTAAAGGTAAGATTTTTAAAAAAACATGCTCCCCCTCCCCCTCCCCCCCGATGGGCAAAGAGCACCTTAAGAGCTCTGTGCCCATTTCCTGCCTACTCGCGAGGAGGCAGGACGAAGCCATGATGGGCACGCACACACCTCCCATGATGTCGGGACAATCCCAAGACTGCGGGAAGAATCAATTTCCCAGGGATTATTTATCCCTGGGAAAACCCATGCTCATCCCCACTCGCCCCCGGGAGTCCCTGTGCGTCATTTGGATGCTCAGGGACTCGGCTGTGACCAGACCTAATTTTCGGGCTGGTGTAGAAACAGCCAGAGAGAAAGGGAGGGAAGAATGGGGTTATCCAAATAAGATGTACATTGATGGTGCTATATAAATAAATAAATAAATAATAATAATAATAATAATAATAATAAGAGGAAGAAAAGGAGTGACCAAACCCACTTTGAGCTCAGGGTTTTCCCACTGCTGGCATGCTACCCCTGACAGATTAGTGAATTAACACCGCCCATCACAGCCAGCCACTATGCACTGTGTTTAGAGGGCAGGGAGCCTGGATTCCAGCCTGGCTTTAGTCTAGTTTACACTCATTCTTTTTGACTGTAAGTACTCCATCATCACCACTGCCACCCTCCTGCATGTTTGGTACCTGAATAAGGAGGCGGGCCCCAGCTGAGTCAACAAAGGACACTCCACTGCAGTCAAGAATCACTGCTTGTACTGCTACGCCTGGAGGAGCAAACAAGACAGGCGTCTCAGCCCGAATCCACAGTGGATCCACAGCAGCTCCAATTATGATTATGATTATTAACATTTCCATTTGGAATTAAGGATCCTCTGCAAGATTCAGGAAAGGAGAAAACAGATTTCCCCACCACAGAGTTCAAAATGCAGGCTTACTGAGCAAAACCTTCCAGGAGCTGGAAGGGAATGAACATTGGCTTACCTGAGCTAAGCTTCTTCTCCAGGACAGAGACACTGCTCTCCTAGGGGAGGGAAACCAAGAATTAACTTCCACTTAGGAGAGGTGGGAATTTACTTTGTCAACTCTAGACAAAGTAAAATCCCTTAGTCTGAGCTTGTTAGACATGTATTTATTTAAAATACATTTATCCTGCCTCATCAGAGGATATTTTGAAGCACCCTGGATGGTCAGTTATCACAAGGTAACAATCCCCAAACTCATCTCAACCTTTGTTGTTGTTTTAAACCCACCAGAACCCAATCAGAGGGTGAAATACTGAGCTTTTCTACACAAGGCTGTTAATTAGCTGCATCTGTTTTCACTTTTGTCGGAGAGTTGAGACATGAGGAGTGCTTCCTTTTCTGCTACATAACCTCTAGGTGGCACTGTGGTATAGCAGAATAGCACAAATATGCAAAAGGAAATCACACCTCGTTTAACTTTCACAATTAAATGCTGCATTTTAACTGCTCTAAAGTACTGTTTGGACACGGAAATGAAACTGGAGGGTCATGACATCGTCAAAAGGACCTGAAACCAACCGACAAGCGCACAATAAATGCCTCATGTAGAAAAGCCCACAGCCAACAAGCTCAAACTATACTGGGTTCCCGACTCATGTCAGGGATAAGATCTCATAAATAATAATTGCTATGTAGAATAAGGTTCACTAAAAAATGTACAGTGTTTCCTACAAATGACCAAACAAAATCTCCAAGAGGGCTGGGCTGAAACACCTTAGGATTCATACAAGCATATGAAGCTGCCATACATTGAATGAGAATAATGAGTAGGTGCAGGGCCCCCAATCTGTATCTGTATGGGGGCATTGTAGGGGGGTGCTTTTAAGATTCTAGAGTATAAATGAAAAGAAAATGTAGTTGCGCAATTCACATTGAATGTAATCTGTTTTGGCCCTGATTCTAACTGAATTCAACCCCAGTATTCCACTCTGGATCACCCACCTACCCCAATCACGATCCCATCTTAGCCTTGCACCAAGGAGATGATTACCACAGTGCTGATGTCCATCTTGATTCTGCTCTCTGGACTTAGGTCCTTGGGACACTCATTTTCCTGGTCCAGCCCCACCAGTCGGCTCAGAGCATCACGGAAGAAACTGCGGTTCCCATAATAGATGGGGGCCTGGTAACTTAAGATCTTCACACCTGGGATCTCAAAGCACTGAGAAGAAGAGGTGGGGAAGATAAAAAGGGTACAGATCCATCAATGGACTCAATGGGGTTTACTTCTGAGTAGTCATGTAGAGGCAGCCTTCCTCAACCTAACGCCCTGCAGAGGTTTTAATCTACAGCTTTAATCTACAACTCTTTTCCAATCATTAATAAAAAAAACCCATCTTATTTCAAAGGTAAAGCTCAGCCTTCCCCAACCTGGTGACCTCCAGATGTGTTGGACTACAATTTCCAACATCCCCTCAGCCAAGTTGGGAAAGATTGCTATAGGTTCTGCTCTGCCTAACTAAAGGCTGAATCCTGTCTGTGTTTAGATGGGGGGAAAGTTCTGCAACTCCCAGCATTTATTCTGTCTAAACGTGCCTAGGATTGCACCCAAAGTTCATCAATTTACAGTACAATCCTCTACATCCTCTATGTGTCTACTATGAAGTAAGCCCCATTGAATTTGTGGAGGCTTACCCTAAGGCAAGCAGGCATGAAATTGGAAATTGGACAGTGGCAGGAAGGGGAAGGGAATACGATAGAACAAGAAGTAGCTTTGCTTCCTCCCCTTAATTTTTGGGGTGTTGAGCTAGCGTGGGTTGGGCGTTGTGGTGGACCACCAACAGTTCCAAGTTTTACTGCTGAGATGTATTCCCTCTGTAGTAGATGCTTTGGGGGCACAATTTCAAATATGCCAGATTTCATTTCTCAGTCTCAATCATGGCTTGGGACCACAATACCTGATGGAACGCCTCTCCCAACATGAACCTACCTGTACACTGCGCTCAGCATCTAAGGTTCTCCTCCAAGTGCCTACTCTGAGGGAAGCTTGGAGGATGGCCACAAGGGAGAGGGCCTTCTCGGTGGTGGCCCCCCCCCCGACTGTGGAATGATCTCCCCGATGAGGCTCGCCTGGCACCAACACTGTTATCTTTCAGGCGCCAGGTCAAGACGTTTCTCTTCTCCCAGGCGTTTAACAGCATTTAACAATGCTAAGTTTGTTTTTGAATGGACCCCAGAAATGTTGTTTTTATAAATGGATACTGTTGTTTTTATGTTTTTGATGGTTTTAAATTTTGTATACTTTTTAAATGTTTACTGTTTTAAACTTTTGTAAACCGCCCAGAGAGCTTCGGCTATGGGGCGGTATATAAATGTAATAAATAAATAAATAAATAAATAAATAAATAAATCATAGGAACATAGGAAGCTATGTTACACTGAGGCAGACCCTTGGTCCACCTGGCTCAGTATTGTTGACACTGACTGGCAGCAATGTCAACATGGAGATGCCGGGGCTTGAACTTGGCACCTTCCGCATGCAAAGTAGTTGCCCCACCCCTGAGCTTCACCACCTTGATCCTCACCACCTTTACCTTGCTGTTGTACTTGACAGGCTTGTAGATTTCTGTGTCAGCTGCCCTGCCCAGCACTGAGCATTCGGTTCTGTAAGACGAAAGAAGCAACAAGAAGGATACATTAAGCTGGGCTGAGATTCCCCAACGCTGTTCATAGCCGTGACTTATCAGTATGGACAATGGGTGGAGAAGCAGCAGCTTGAACTTCTTCTATTGGGTGTATTAAAAATATAATTAATGAAAATAAAAATAAATATACTGATCCCCTTCCCTCCTGTGTAAGGTTGATACTGCCTCCATGGTCTGGCCAGCACCTCCTAATCCCAACAAGGGGTAGGATAGCCATGAGTTCTCTTTAACAGAGTTCTTTATTTGAAGGGATGTCTGGTCCAATAATACATTAAAAAAATTAAAAAACAAAACATAGCTGTTGGCCAACAATAGTTATCACCTGGACAGTAGGCTGAACAGGTAGGTACATAGGTCACTGCCATTTACACCTTTAATGAGATTATTATATTCCTATTTAAATTATAATGATAATGTCTTCCTTTAGGAAGCTATACATTGCTAATCCATATGCATTTTTATGCAATTCTTCTTTTTTGTGTAATGTATTTCCTCTGTTGTTGACTATTCAAAAGTAGGCACCCTAACAATGAGGCATCTGTTCCAAGCAGTTGGGCTTGATCCAGTATTTAGCAAAGGGAGTATGCAGAGGAAGAGGGCCGATATGTGAGTACCTCTGTGTGCGGCAAACAACAGTCATCATGGAAAACACAACCCCCACGGCCAAGCCAAGGTCCACGTTGAGCACCACCACAGAGAGCCACGTGACCACCCACACGGTCTGCAATGTATAAGAAAAGATGGTGGCAGAATGTCAACAAATCAGGGAAGAGGGCTTGCGTATTGACTGGGGGTGTTGGTCTGAGGTGCAACCGCCTCTCTAGAGTCCATTACCACTGTCACAAACAGTGACAAGGGGAAGGGGAAAACATACAACTTGTACGTTTTCCCCTTCAGTGACCTGGTTCGCACAATCAAAACAGTCCACCATGGGTTATTTAAGCCACGGTAGGCTGTGGCACGTGCCCGGCAGGTTTTGAATGACCCAGGGACTGTGGGTGCCTGAGGGCTAAACAGCCCTTCATAACCCTCGGTCTCCATGTTCAGATGCCTCATACCAGCACGCACACATGCACAATAACCTATCATGTGAGCCATTTGATCTTGTAAACCGGCCCACTGGCTCTGTCTTTCCTTCTTGCCTGTTGCCTACTCAGATCTGATAGAGCACATTCTTCTGCTGTGCAGAAGCTCTTCAAAATCTCCCGTGGTGAAGCCCACATGGAACATGGCCATATTCAAGGCCACATTCAAGGGCAGTGATTCTCAAGCTCCCAAATAAAGGCGTTTTAACTCTGAAATCCATAGAGCGACATGTGTCCATTGGGCTGCACCAAAGGGAGAGGTGAAAAGGTGAGGGCCCTCCCATTGGCCAAGCCAGGAGGACAAACGGCCAGTTGGCTTCTCCCTCCCCAAACTGCTGAATGCGGCGTCCATGAAGTTGCTTAGTTTCTTCCTCTCTTCCTCTCTCCTTTTTTTGTATTGCGTCTATTAAATTCCAAGCCATTGTTTTACTCCAGCCTTCTCCAACCTGTTGCTCTCCAGATGTTTGGGCTTCAACTCCCATCAGCCTCAGCCAGCCCAGCCAAAGGTCAGGAATGCTGGGAGTTGTAGTCTACAGTGTAGACTATTTTACACTGTAAATTGCCTTGAGAGCATTGTATTGGCAGAATCTACAAGTATATACACAGAGAGAGAGAGAGAGAGAGAGAGAGAGAGAGAGAGATGCAAGAATGTGACAGCTATGTAAACGTTTTTGGTAAGGTAGAAGCATATACAATGCTAAATTTCTAGCCATTAGATTAGAAATAGGGCCATTCCTAGCCGCTGTTACTGCTTACAAAGTCAACATGGCTGATCCTCCACAGCTCAGGCAGGTCCTGGAATTGTAGAAACATCTGCCGAAGGCTGGTGACATTGATACAAGCCAAGACAGCCTAGAGGGGAAAGAGAATCCCGGTGTGAGACACATACTGTCCACCAGCAAGATAGGAGAAGGCTGACTATGGGTAGTGTAGAAGAGAGAATCTGCAGCCATGTACAAGGGGGCCTCCACCCGTGAAACAGGTTTGGAGCCAGCAGTTGAGAAATGGTACTCTGTGTCACACCTTCTCAGCCCTTGACACACAGGGTCACCTGAGCTCCAGTCCTTGTTGATGCCTCAGAACGTATAGAGTTAGGTGCACCTAAGTCCATCAAAAGGAATGTCTACCTCTGCATAGGTTTGGGCTATTAGAAGTATGGGTGCCACTTCCTCATGAGAACCTAATAATAACCCGACTAGCAACTGTGGTTGCTTCCAAACTACAGCGTAGTTTCCGCAACCCTGCTGCGGAATTGCTTTTCTACAATCAGCTGAAAGTGGAATTAAAATGGTAGTTCCACACACTAATTAATATAGCACTATATAGTCTAGCGATACCCATCCACATGGCCATTATTCTCATATAATGTTTACGCAGAAATAAGCCATTTTGCAGTTCCCCCTGAAGCTTTAATTAGAAGCTTCCTCCTTGTGACTTCTACCCCTGTAATGGCTTCCTGTTCAGCAGGAATGTGGCATTACTGAATTGCTCCTTAATTAGTCCTTAAGTAGTCAGTTCCTGCACTTGGTGAAAAGAAGGTTTTAGTTACACATTTGCTCTCATTAATGTTTTTATTTTATTTTATTAGATGTGAAATAGTGCTAGTTTGCAGTTAGAGAGGGGGGAGGGGAAACCATTATTTAAAGCTTACTCCTGCCATTGAAAGCTGAAAGTGACTAGTTAAGGGGCAATTCATCAGTAATTCCACAGCCACACTGAACAGGAAGCAATCAGAGACAAAAACCACAAGAAGAAAGCTTTTCACTAAAGGCACAGTAGCCCAAAGAAGCTTCAATAGTACTTTGCCAGTCTACGCTGGACAAGGTGGTTCTGCAATGGCATTTTACATTTTTAAAAAGAGCTCGGATGCAACAGGTTAGCAACAATGGCATCTGGATTCTCTATAAAAAACGAGAGAGCTAAGTGTGCAAATTTCAAACTAAGCAGCTAATATGGAAGCAAATCTGTCTAGTAAAGGTGTATGTGTACATTTTACTTCACTCTAGGAACCAAGTGTCGCAAGTAAGTAGATAATCAAAAATATCCATCAAGAGAACCCAAAATCTGCATGGAATAAATTATCAGAGTTGATCAAAATAAGCATATAGTTATCAATTATCATTTATACACATCATTTATCCTTGTTTCAGGATTGGCTGGGGGTAATAAATGGCCCTCTGGATTATCCCTACTCACATCCCTCTGACTGGCTTACCTTGGGCAAGTAGTAGAAGAGGGGCCCAATCCATAGCAATACAACCAGGACAACAGCACTGGTGAAGAGACCAGAAAGCTGTGGGTAAGGAAGACTGGTTAGCCGTGGCAGAGTTAAATGAAGGTACATTAGGCCCACTGGGAACAAAACAGCATTGTGCATTCTTAGTACTACACAGCAGTTGAAAACACCAGTCATACCAAATAAACGAGCAGGTCTTTATTCACCATTATGTTAATCAGGCTAAAGAAGGAGTGGGCTAAACAAGCAGCCAGTCTTCTGATGCCACCAAAATTTGGCAGTACGGGAGCAGAAAAATAATAAACCCCAGCAGTTTGCTGCCAAACTTTGGCAGCAAACCACTACAGACTTTTAAAAAGCCAAATTTAGTGGCACCAGCAGGAGGGCAAGAGGTTGAAAGTAGCCCCCAGACACCCCAAAGTTGCCCACCCCTGGTCTAAAGAATAGAATTCCAGCTAAATAGGGGCTCTTAGAGCTTTGTCACACCAGCGTTATACTGTGTAGTCACTGCGAATTGTATGCAAAGGACTCAGAAGTTTTCCACCTTACAATCTGCTTTGATTGTGAAGTACTCCCAGGCATCCTGCCTTAATTATGCAGCCCCTACTTTTTGAGCGTATCTTCCGAGCCACCGCTGGGGCACAGGAGCAGGATTTTAGAGAAATACTTACATCTGCGTAGGCTTTAAAGATAAAGACACCAAAATTGGCACAGTAATAGATATTAGGGAGAGCTTTAATCATACCAAATTTGAATTGAATTGGGTCGTCCGTTGATTTTTTAATGATTTTTTACAGAATGTTATATAGAAATGTAATAAATAAATAAATAATTCCCCCCCCCCGCCCCGTTAAAGTCACTTCCTGGTATGCAAAGATTCGCTGTCGCCCGGTAGCAAAAACAACAACAACCGCGAAAGCTTAGCGCTACGGGAATAATCCGAGGGAAGCAGGTACGTGGGATGAAGCTTTTTGCCAGCTCAGCCTTGAATATATGAACATAATTAACACAACATCAAAATGATGTGGGAATGCCCACAGCATTGTAAGCCTATGCGGCAGGGTCTTGCTATTTACTGTTTTACTCTGTACAGCACCATGTACGTTGATGGTGCTATATAAATAAATAAATAAATAAATAAATAAATAAATAATAATAATAATAATAATAGCTATGCCTTGCTCATCAGCAGCCAAAGCTCACAGCCTCCCTCTTCACATGGAGCTTTTTTTCTGGACACAGGCTCTGTGCCTTTAACAACTGCATGAGAGGCGGATGACTTCCCCCCACTCCCCGGCCCCCCAGCATGGAGATACAGTGATAGTAAAACCAGCTCAGAACACAGTTTACCACCTGTTTATTTTCCAGTGGGGCTCCTCTGCCTTTAACAGCAGCATGGCGAGAAAATTCTACCAGCTGAAGCTTGTCCGTATCTCTTTGCCAGGGGGACTGGTCTATGCTCACTGCACAGCTCTTAAAGGCAAAAGAGTCCTGCCAGGAGAAAAAAGTTGTCTGCTTTGATCCCAAGAGGCTACTGCTGCCGCTTATGCCTCAAATCTAGCCCTAGGCCTACACTTTCCTTCCTGCTCTCACTTCCTCACATTTCTCTAGCCACTGGCCGTTTTGCACCTTGTTTTTCCAATAATTTTAATATGGCGTTTTAATCTTTTTACTTTGGTAAATTATACATTTTCTGTTCACCACTCCAGAATTTGTATAGATATGGAGCAGTAAATAAATAAATAAATGGAAACCAAAAGTACCATGATAGGACTAGGCAAGGTGACGCTAGTTAAAATGCACCTGAGGCATCTGCATTAGGTGCACCAGCTCAAGACAATTTACTGTCTGAGGTAAATGACAAAATGGCATTCTCCCCACACCCTGAGGCATCTGCCTTATATAGAGCAAGCTCAAGTCATTTTGCTGTCTGAGGTACTCAACAGGATGGTGGCCTGTCCTCACTCTCCTTCAGCCAGCTCAAGTATTTTGCTGCCTGAGGTAAATGACAAGATGCCATCCTCCCCACCACTCCTCATATACAAGCCAGCTCAAGACATTTTGCTGTCTGCAGTAAACAACAAAATGGTGTCCTCCCTTCATTCCAACCTCCAAGCCTCATGCAAAAACCAATCACAGCGGCAGCTGAATTTTACTTCAACACTTGTGACAGGCCAGTGTCCTCCAAGCAGCTGAGGGCAGCAGGCTAGCTTAGAGGGCACAGGGACGGCTGAGTGTCATGCACCCAGCTCTGTCCTTCCTCCGACACCTCACCATCACTCCCCGTCCCCTGGCATGTGTTGCCTGAGGCAGCTGCCTCATTCTGCCTAATGATACAGCTGTCCCTAGCCTTATACCTGCGTGTGTCCACCGGCACTCTCCAAAATGTTGGTCGTAGCCAGTGTGGCTGAGTTGGGAAAACAGGTGAACAGGGACGAAACCAGATTTGAGAGGCCATGAGCCAATAATTCCTGTGGGAGGAGAGAGGCAAGGTGAGAGCAGATTCTGATCTGGTTGAACTAGAAGCTGTCCTGATACAAGGGAAGGGGTTGGGTTAGGGTGGGGTGATGGCTAGATGAAGAAAGGAAATGGGGGAAGAACGCTCAAGCTAAAGTCTACACTACAAATAGAGACCAGCTTTAAACTGGTTTACTGTCATGGCTCCCCTCTCTCCAAAGAAAACTGAAAACTGTTTGTGGGGGTACTGGGAATTCACAAAGATCCCCATAAATACCTCGCAGAATTATAGTACCCAGGGTTCCCTGTTGGAGAGGCTGGTGGGAGTGGGAACACATGGGAGTTACAGCAGGTAACTCAGTTTAGCTTTGCTTGTCATCCTGGATCTACTACACGGGGCTGGAACTGAGGGTACAAGTGACATTGCTGATACTTGGAACACCTCTGCCAAAGACCATTCAAGCAGAAGTGAGTTGTATGATGCCCTTAGAGCAGCCTTACCCAACCTGGGGAATACAGCAGATCCCCAGGACACCACATTGGGGAAAGCTGCCTGAGCGGGTGCAGAAAGCAGGTTTGGGGATCGACGGCAGAAACAGCATCAATTTGTCCTCCTATGGTACCTCAAGAATGGCTGAAAGAATACATGCCATCACTGATAGTACATGCATTGCAACCTGGTTATTCCCCTGTCTCTTGCTCTGTCCCAGACAATGCTGATGGTGAGAAGGAGAAGCAGGAGATGCCATGGTCTACTTGCTCCCTGGCTCCCTGCCTGCCAAGCAAGCAAGTGGCAACAATAATGAGGAAGAGGATGAGGAGCAGCTGATGACAGTGGTGGTGAGAAGGTGGACTCACTGAGAGAGGGGCCCCATGGAGGGTGTCTTGTCCGAGGGCCCTCAAAATCCTGGAGGCTGGGCACACACCTGGTTGGGGTCAATGACATAGTGGTGCTTCTCAGCGTAGATCATGGCCAGGGACACTGAGATGGCGTAGGCCACGAATGTGAGGGCCACTGTGTCACCCAGCACTTGGGGCAGCAGATGCAGGGCTGGGAGCTGGGGTTGTGGGAACCTGCATGAAAGAATGGTGGAACAGGAATCACTGTGTGCTGGGACGGAGGTCATCCCCTGCCCCTCCCCAACATTCATCCCCAGGGTGGGCTTGGCCGCCATGTTAGGCCAACAATAATAGGGTCAGCAAGGCAGGAAGTTGCACTCCTGTTGCCTGCCAACAAAGCACCATGGCCCACAGGCGGCATGGAGCATAAGGGAAGAGAGGCCGAGAAAGGGGGTCTTACCCTGCCGGGAGGTGTCCAACGATCTGCACGTTGTAATGAGTGTTTAGGGAGGAAGCAAAGCAGAGCCCAGTGGCCAGCAGTACCTGCCAAAGAAGACGCAATACAAGAGAGTGAGTCCAAAGGAGCGTAGGCTGCGTCGCCTTTCAAAGAAGCCCCTCAGTGCTGGCTCAAGGTTTTGAACTTTCCTTAGGCTAGACACCCTCCATGGGCCCCCTCCCTCAGCGAGTCTGTCTTCTCACCGCCTTTGTCACCAGCTGTTCTTGCTCACCCTCTTTCTCATCTTTGCTACCATATGTTCACCTGACAGGCAGAGAGCCAGGGAGCGCGTAGGCCGTGGCATCTCCTCCTCCTCCTCACCACTACCGCCAGAGGAGCAAGAGGCAGGTGAGCAAGCAAGCTGCAAAGGTGAAGAGGCAGAGCAAGTCCAGGAGCCCGTCTACACTTGTCTAGATGAAACGTAACAAGTTGGCAGAGATGACGTCAGCAGTCACGTGATGCTGTTGTTGTTACGTTTCTTCTGACTTTTAAAACCGTTCCACTTTCTGTTAAAATCGTTTTAAAACTAACAATGTGCCCCAACATTTCGTTGTTTTCAATGCCGTCTTTCAAAGTCATGTCTCGTGACCATGGTCTTTGCTTCCTGATTAGGACAAGTGAGGGCTTTTCTAGACGAGGGGAGGGAGAGCTGGCACAACGCGATGAGGGGGAGGGGGAGGGCGGGTGGTGAAAGAGGGGACAGAGTCTTAATTTTTTAAAAAACCCGCTTATCTTTCGGGGCGCACGTGGCCCCTTTAAGACGCTGCAGGGCTTCCCTCGTCCCTACGCGTCGCCCCACCTCCCTGCCGGCTTATCCCGGCAGGTCTAGCCCAGAGTCACCGGAAGAAGGAGGTTTACTTCAGAGCCGGTATGAGCATAATGAAGAACGTTCTAAAGAAGAGTGTGCCGGGGTAAAACGATAGAAGAAAAGGTATTTCGGTTGACTGGGCTCAAGTTGCATTTTGTAACGTAGCAGGGGAGGACGCAACAATGCACTTAAACAACGGTGTAATGAATAGTGTAGATCCTGTCCAGGGGTCTTTTGCCAGTGGGCCCCTGTTGGGCTATGGGTCTTGGCAGTTGCCCAACCCGGCTTACCCTTGACACCAGCCCTGAACCCCCTCATCACCTTTGAAAGCATCTGCTGTAGCTGTTGTGACCTGGATGCCCCGAATATGAAACCTCCCTAAATGTGCTGCCATTATCTCCCAAATACCCTTCATTGTGAGGGGACACCTCACATTTGTCAAGGCTTCCAAATATTACAAGAATTAAGGTCGATTTGAATTAATGAGGGGAACTTTTATATGCCAACCACCGCAAGTAGGTGTTGTTGTTTATTTAAGGGGAATCAAGTTATATATAAAACAGCCTGGGCAGGTTGCAAAGTATAAATGCAGAGTTTCCACAAGTATGGCTTTCCTTCAGTGGAGCTTGGGTGTGTAGCCTATTCTATCCTCTCTTCTTGGTCTCTGTCATCCCTATTTATATCTGTACAGCAGGGGTGTTAAGCCTCTTTCTACCCATGGGCTGAATTTTGAAGAAGCTCTTGAGTGCCATATTCCAGCAGTGGGTGGGACCAAAGGCAAAAGGGGCAGGGCTAAAAGACCCCAAATACTAGCATGTCAGACCTTAAAGCTAACTAAGTAACTAAGCCTTAGGAGAAGCATTTCAACCTCTAAGAAGGGGGCGGGGGAACGGCACAAAAGCAGGAAAACCATCAAATGATTGGTGGCCAGGGGAAGGGGTGGGGCCTGGGGAAGGGGTGGGGCCATCTGGGAAACCCCAGAGGGCTGGATTGGGACCCCACGTGGGCCAGATTTGACCTCCTCCCCCCAGGTCTGCACCCATTACATCATACTGGATCCAAGATCTGCCTTCATGAAGACTGAACAGAAAGACTCCACTCATGGAAGTTGCCTTTGCTCGATCCGCTTCACCTCCTCGCACCACAGCTCACACCGTTCAGCACGGTCCCCGAACCCCTGTGCAGCATTTTTGGTGGGCTGGAGGGTCTGCTGTGGCAAGGAGAGGGTGGGGAGTTCTGCTTCCACCAGCCCGGTCGTGCCTGCCTAAATCTGGGCCTAATCTACACCATATTGCACTATGAAAGCCGTATGAAAGCAGTATATAAAAGTCAGGAGCCACACCAAGCAGGACATAGCGGTATGAAAGCGGTATATGGCAAGTGTCAATGGGTCCCAACAGTTGTCAGGGCACTTCAATACTGCTATAAAGCAGTCGTGTGGCTCCTGCCTTTTATATACTACTTCCATAGTGCAATATCCCGTTTGGGGTAGATGAGGCCCTGGAACCCACCCATGATTTCCAAACCTTTTGATGACCTCAAACATGAAAATGGAAATATGCAAAGGAAATACAAACAGGTTGATTGAAGAGACACGACGTGTGAGCATCAAGTGTGAATTTCCTCCCCATGGGCCCCCCACCAAGTGGCTGGATGCCGCTGCAAGACATCATGGAGCTTCCCCACGTACCATGATGATCTCTCCCGGAATGGGGACCCTCATCCGGCTACGGTAGCGGTTGTTGATCTCCTTGATGGGTACCAGCACAGCCAAGCACAGGCCTGAGATGAGCAGTTCTGCTATGTTGGTTAAGGGCAAGGCTTCCGCGACAGATGCCAGCGTCTAGGGAATAACACACGAGATGTGAACCTTCTAGCATGGCACTCACAAAGGGAAACCAGGTCTTCTGGCAAAGGCATAGGTTGGAATGCTTTTAGCAGCCTGGGAAGAAGGAGTAGCGACGCCTCTTGACAGCTTCCAGTTTCAATCAACATGGGCATTGGCAGGCAGTTCCAGCATATCTGATCAACCACAAAACTTTGTCTAAAAGCCCCAAGCTGAGACATGGGGAGGGGGGAAAGGGAGGGGCCATATTTCCAGCTATCACAGAATATATATTAGCCCAGAGAACTGATATCTCCCATGTTTTGTATTCAGGAACAGCTAGGAAGAAGAAAGACATTCACCCTCTGCACTTATACTTCCTGTGACTTCAGAAGTAGATCCACATACCTTGAAGATGGCGAAGCAGCCATCAGGTCGTGGTAGGGGCAGGCCCAGTAGGCTCTGGAGCTGAGACACCACCACATGCAGGGCAGCTGCGCTGGTAAAGGCCTTGACAACCGGCTCCGAGAGATAGGTGGAGAGGAAGCCCAGGTGAAGGGTAAACATCACGATCTAGGGAAGAGGGGCGGGGGCATGTTAGTGCTAGCTACGCAAAGTGTAGACTTCCCTGAACCGGGGCTCTATGTCTGCTGAAATTCTACAGGTGGAAAAGATGTAGAATATGTGGAACCTTGTGTATAACTGTGCTTCTTCAGCTTGTGTTGCTGTTCTATATTTTTAAAGCAAGTTTCTAGTCCTTATGGTTACAGGCGTTAAGCTTGAAAGTGTGTGGGCTGGGCCTAGTAAAATCTCAAAGTCAGAGGAGTTGCTGAATAAGGTTCCCAGAGGGCAATACAACAAGGTTTAAGGATACCAGCCCTCGAGGTCAGGAGACAGAACGTTTACAGAACAGACAAATTAAAACAGCTCTTCACACACTGCACCATTAACTACAGGACTCATTGCCGTGAGATGCGGTGATGGTCACCAGCACAGATGGGTTTCCCTAAGAATCAAGCAACATCGTGGAGGGCAATAGCTGTCAGTCAAACTAGCTTAGCACTTTGGCAATTTGGAATGGACAGGCATCTTTTATGGCTGATAAAAAAATCTCTACTCAAATACCTCCATGCGGGTAAGAGTAGGTAGAGGTGGACAATTATCCAATGAAATAGAAACATCTTTAGGAGTTACACAAGGTTGCTTGCTAGCTCCAACTCTATTTAATATATATGTAAATAATATCATTGGTGAATTAGTAAATAAACAGAATTTCCCTGTGGCAGTAGGTTCAAGAAAACTGAACATTTTTTTATACGCAGACGATATGGTATTATTATCAGAAAAACCTAGTGGGTATGCGAAGATCACTCAAAGCATTTGGTGAGATTTGTAGGAAGGAATTACTAACCATTAACTATCAGAAGACAAAAGTAATGGTTTTTGGGAGAAGCCCACAAATACATAAATGGACATTAAATGGACACCGTCTGGAACAAACAAATCAATTTAACTACTTAGGTATATTTTTTAAACAAAATGGTGCATGGACGAGTCATATGGAGGCAATAAAATTGAAAGCAAATAGGTCAATGCAGACAGTGTTAAAATTCGCCAGAATAATAAGAGGAGGACAAATGATAGCCCCAGCATGTAAAGTTTTTGCGGCAAAGGTTTTGCCGCAGTTATTCTATGGGGCAGAAATTTGGGCCAACGCTAATATAAAGCAACTTGAGGTGGTCCAAAATAAATTCCTACGGATATTGTTGGGTCTTCCCCCTGACACACCCATTTGTTATATGAGGGTGGAAGTTGGGATGCTTCCAATAGAGTATACCATCTGGAGGAACATGTTTTTTTATTACCTCAAAATGAAAACATCAATAAATAACCTAGTTAAGGTGGTGGTGAAAGATCAGAGAAAATACCCCTCACATGGCAACTGGATAGAAAGGTGTGAAGCCAAGCTAAGACAATTCGGAATAGATCCTAAAACGATATTAGAAGGAAATATAGACCAACAACGCATGGCGATTAGACAAACATTGAGGAATTATATTGGTAAGATGGATTTTAATGGAATTAAAGCTTCCAAATTCTCCAATATTTATCCTTTCATAAAATTAAAGCCTAGAGAAGAAAAATGCCTAATTGAAATTACGAATCCAGTCTTGCGTAAAGCTCTTACAAGCCTGAGAATGCAGACCATGCAGACGAATTTTAGAGAAGGTAGATTTAATAATATACCCAGAGATCAAAGAATTTGCTGTTGTGGAGAACAAGAGGTGGAGGACTCTGTTCACTATATATTATACTGCAGATTATACAACAGCCCTAGGAATAAATATTTAGCCCCTATGGTGCATTTAACAGACCAAGCGAAATTAGGCTACCTACTAACGGCAGAGAAATCGACCCTACTGAATTTGGCCTATTTTGCAGTAAGAGCTGCAAAAATTAGGAAGGAACACGTTCAGGTGGATGATTGTAAACAGTAGATATACCGTAGATATACAGAGTACAAGGAGAAATTAGGATGTGTTTACTGTAGAAGATGTGTGCTGATGGGAGTAACTGCTGTACAGAGTTCGGCTCATTTTAATTTTTTATGTAATAATGTGTGATAATATGTGTTCGGCTAAAACCCATTCAGGGTAGCCATGAATAAGATTTGTATAAATAGCTTAGCATGAAGCCTCCATGTTCAGGAGGAGTATACCTATTACTTATCAGCCCTTCTTTTCACCGGAATGTAGCCTCTCACAGCATGACTCTCTTTTGAGGAGGATAGCCTTTTCTTGGTCTACTAGGCCTCCCAAAAGCCACTCAGGCCCATTGGGTTCTGGCAGCACCGGCTGACTCACCATGAGGAGCCCCATGAGGAAGGCCATGGCAGCAGCCACACCAATGCGCTGGCCTTCGAGCAAAGCCTCTTCATCGGGGACTGCCGTGCTGTTGGACTGCTGGGATGAAGGAACCAAACGCTCCACCACAGAGCCAGTCATCAGACTCACCACAGCAAAGGTGCCTGCAGAGTAGGAAGGGGTAGAAAGGAGAAAGGAACTAATTAAAACCCTGTGTTACAGGCCACGGTAACACCCATTCATAAGCCCTGTGTTGCTGTATTGACAGCAACAGTGCCACCCGTTCCTACTGAGAGACGGCAGCAAGGTCATTCCACCAGTCCCACTGACAGATGTCCCCCATGAAGGCTCCCTCAACTGTCACCACCACCAGCCATTCCAGCAGGCCAGATGGAGGGAGATGACAGGGGGAAGCAGGGCCGTTCCACCAGCCCAGCTGAAAGAATTGTCTTTTTCCTCTTACCTCCCCATTCCTCCCCCCCCCCCGGCATGTAGTGTCTTTTTAGATTGTGGGTGTTCTCTTCATTATAGAAAAATCCTGCAGGCTTACCGGGGCTTCCTGCTTCTGTGTCCGTGGCATGATTAGCATGGGCTTCTTTAGACAACGAACATGTGCGGTGGAATTAAAAATGCCCTTTCTCACCAGACTTATCAGCAGCCTTTCTATATGTTCAGTGAAACAGCGCTGTCTAGTGACCGAAATATAGCACTATGCTGGCATTTCATACTGCCGATATATCGCAGGGTTTTTAATTCCAGCTTATCTCTGATCTTTTTGAAAGCAGGATAAATGGGGAAAAGAGCAGGAGATGTCCTGGAGGTTGACAATGTCATGTAAAAGACAAGCGTGCGACCAATCGCTCGTAGAGAGATGCCCTGTAAATTGGGCAGAGAACCCCTGCCTGTCCCCCACTCACTTGTGGTAGAGATTTCCCCCCGCAACCAGTGTTTTCACTGCTTCCAAGTGCAACATGTAGTCTTCTCCTCTACTCAGGGGAGACATGATAGCACTCTTCAAATACTTAAAAGGTTGTCACACAGAGGAGGGCCAGGATCTCTTCTCGATCCTCCCAGAGTGCAGGACACGGAATAATGGGCTCAAGTTAAAGGAAGCCAGATTCCAGCTGGACATCAGGAAAAACTTCCTGACTGTTAGAGCAGTACGGCAATGGAATCAGTTACCTAGGGAGGTTGTGGGCTCTCCCACACTAGAGGCATTCAAGAGGCAGCTGGACAACCATCTGTCAGGGATGCTTTAGGGTGGATTCCTGCATTGAGCAGGGGGTTGGACTCGATGGCCTTGTAGGCCCCTTCCTACTCTGCTATTCTATGATTCTATGATCCTCTGGCAATCTCAGAAGAATACCAAGCATCTGCCCTGGCCTCAGCCCCAATGGACACAAGCAGCCACTGTCTTTTTCTGTAAATGTGCCCAGTTTAAATGGAATAATAATAATAATAATAATAATAATAATAATAATAATAATAATAATAATAATTTAATACCACTTCTCCCTCTGGATCGAGGCAGGGAACTACCAAAACAACCCATCATCATAACAAACTGTATATGTGTGTTTGGCAAAAAGGATTGTATATTGAAACCCTGAGAGATGAGACACATTGCAAACTCCTACATCAGGGATGGGGAACTTGCAGCCTTCCAGATGCTGTTGGACAACAGTTCCTATTGTCCCCAAGCACTGGCCGTGGGGAGGGGCGCTAATGGGAGTTTGGAGCCCAACAACTTCTGGGGGGCCAGCATCATCTTCCCCACCCCACATGTAGTGCCGGGGGAGAACAAGTGTGGCTCTCAATGCAACAGTGTCTTCAAATGCCAGGTGTTATTTTTCCTTGAAGAAGTAAATAGCAGCCATTCACCTATCTTGGAGAAAATAAAATGGGGTACTCAAGAGATGTTAATGGAGCGGGGATGGAGCTAACATTGCTTCCTGCCCTTGGTGATCCCAGTTGTTAAGAATTAAGCAAGCACCTATCTGGGTAGCCCCACCTCTTTATTTGCATATTCCCATCCTGGTTTCTGTTCCTTGCAGATACTTCATAAGAGCAAAATAAGGCACGTTTGTGACTGGCCACTTACAGAAGTTTGCAGATCCTTCTGACGTTGTCATCAACCCCCTGCACATCTCCCATGCTTTCACAAGGAAATCCTGTTCTAACCCCACCCCCTGGATATCCTGATTCTTCTGAAATATCGAGGGATTTCCTACCGTGTGCCTCTGAAATTGCTCTACAAAGCAGCCACTAGAGGGTGTAGTCCCATTCCAGGCTATGAGCACCGAGAGGAGGAGAAGTTTTCAATTACAGACCACGTGGTTGTCCCCCTCCACCCGTGTAATGTAGTCCATTACAACTGTGCAAGAGAGGCAGGAAGCAAAACCCGGTAAGGCAATTTAATTTCCTCTTAATCTAAAGAAGCCCTTGGACATGCTATAGTGACAGAAGGCTGGAGAAATACATTTCTCAAGACAGACTGATGTTGGTCTCCCCCATCCCAAAAATTGGTGATCAGAGGTATTTGAGAAACTCCCTAATAAGCTGCCATGTGTAAAACACGTTTATTTATTTATTTATTTATTTATTTGTATTATTAATCATATTTTATGGGTGTAGATCTGTGGGAGTACATTACAGCTGGGAGGTTGAGAAGAGCGCCCCCACAGGCCACAGGGGTTACTGCATCCTGACTGAAACTTGTAGCACTCTTACCTGTGGACACATGGCGCCCGGTGCCAAAAAGCATGTACAGCAGGGCAGGGAAGAACGATGTGTAGAGCCCATAGACTGGTGCTACTGAGGTGAGCAGGGCAAAGGCCATTCCTGTAGGAAGAGCAAACAGAAAGAGCTATATAATCCCCACAGGCTGCGAGGCCAAGTGTAAACAATCGGTTGGGAATGGGAATGCCGACCTCTAAAAACACAAGCTGTAATTATTAGGCTCCAGTTCCCTGACAAAGGACTACCAATGTCATTGGTGCCTATGAGACAAGAGAAGTGATCATGGGAAGAGACTGGGCCATATGCCCTTCCCCGGAGTTGAATTCATGGGTGGGCATGGTCAGGCATTTGCTAAGGGCCCACCCCCAGCAGGGGCCCACTGACAAGAGTCTTCTGGACCTGCTGCTCCTCTTCACCATTGCAGCCTGCTTGTTCACCTGCCTCTCACTCTGGACCAGACAACAGTGGTGGTGAGAAGGAGGAGCAGAAGACACCAAGGCCTACTTGCTCACTTGCTTTTTGCCTGTCAGGTGAGCAAGTGGTAGTAATGAGAAAGAAGGGGGAGGGGGAGCAGCAGCTGGCCACAATGAGAAGGTAGCCTTGCTGAGGGAAGGCCCCCATCAAGGGTGTCCTGCCCAAGGGTTCACAAACTTTGGAGCCTCCTCCCACATGGGTCTCCTCATAGCATTAGTTACTGGCCCAGAGAGACAGCACTTGCTATAACTACGTGGCAACGATGCTGCTCAAGGTACAGAGGATCCAGCCCTGAATTAGAACTGTGGAGTAATAACCTAAAAAGAGCCCTCTCAAGCCCACCTGTCTTGGAGCATCTATGGAGAGTGTTTCCCTTACCACTAAACAGTCACATCTGGAATCAGGAGTGAGGGCTTCAGATCATAAGGATAGTCTCCTGGGCTTCCTAGCACCTGCCTCTTCTGGGCTTCAAGAAGGACTTATTCTGGTCTTCTGAGACCTGGCTCAGAAGAAGCCCTGATGACAGTGAAGGTCCAGCCCCAAACATTTCATTGCCTGAGGCAAAGGACAACACGGCAGGTACATCTGATTTTAATGCTGATGATAGGACAGCATCCTTTGCTGTACCTGTGGGCAGCAGACTAGCTTAGGCGGCACAGAGCAGGTTGACATGGCACGTACAGCCCTATCCATTCCATGACCTCAGCATTGCTGCCTGAAGTGGCCACCTCACTCTGCCTCATGGCAGGGCTGGTCCTGTGACAAGGCTACTTCACAAGCTTCACAGATGCAGATCTAAATGAAGGTCTTCCACCTCCGTACCAAACCCTTTCACCATGCTACAGGATACTGCATGGAATCTGAACGTAAGTCTCCCCTTCTCTTTTGGAATAAGGGAGAGAAATCCAGGAATCCAAGTCCTGCTCTTATTACGAGTCCAGGCAACCCTGAAGTCTTGCTTGACTCACTCTCAGACAACAACCTGCACTTTCCTCTTCTAGTCATTGAGCCAGAACGTGTGTTGCAACTGTACGGAACATACTGTTTGATGAGATCCCAAAGATATGGTCCCTGAATTACCCACTGTGGGTACAAGTTTTTGTATACACACAGAGCCGAAGTACTTGTTAATACAAACACATGTTTTTAAGAAGACAACATGGCCCAACCATGATGGATGGTTTTGCTAAGCAAAATGCTTTTGGAAAGAGCAGGTTGGAGCAGAAAAGTGATGGGAGGGAGAGGGTGCTTAACCCTTTAACACCCCTGTTGCTTCTCTGCTCCAAATCAGCCCACCTTAAGCTGTTTGTCCTTCTGCGGGTTTCAAAATGTATGTAAACCCTCATCAGGTTCTCCCAAAGCTGCTCTTGCTTAGAAAAAGTAGCCATCTGGAGTACATTACACATATTTAACTATAGCTAATACCCAAAATTACTTGGCAACCACTTCATTTTGCTGGTACAATGCACTCTATGTTATTTGGGCTAAGTCCAGGCAGCTGCTCATTTCTCTCTAGTAGTGCCAATCCGGAAGTAGAGGAAGGGTGAATTTTTACAAAGAGGTACCAGCTAGCACAATGCCGGCCCAACCATGAGGCAGGAAATTGGGAGGGGGGGGGGGATAGGATTTAAAGGTGGCAAAAGTTGGACAAGAACAAGATTTTATCAGATCATTAGCGAGCATAGTATAGAGATGTTTGGGTTGTAACGGCATTTTGCAGGGTGTTTGTTGGGTTACAGCCGCCTTTCCCCAAACTGGTGCCTTCCAGATGTGTCAGACTACAATCCCCATCATCTCCATTGGCCAGCTTGGCTGGGGATGATGAGAGTTGTGTTCCAACACATTTGGAAGGCGGCAGGTTGGGGAAACCCAGGACAGAGGAATCTACAAAGGGGGAGCCCTGACCTCATAGAAACATGTGCCATTGCCTTCCAGATAGTGCCAGTCATGGGCATTCTGTGCTGGTTTCCAGAAACACTTGCTCTAGGGTAGCACCGTCTCTTGTCTATGGAGACACCACCTTAGGAAAATTATCCAAGGTGCCCTGCTGCTGCTCCTGGCATCCTCTTGAAGCTCTTCTCTGCCCAGTTTCCCAGCACTGTATTTCAAGGAGAAGGTTTCCCTGATAAGGGATGGGGGGAGGGAGTAGGAGGCAGCTGACCTAGAGGAGGGTGGAGAAGGAGACCCACCCAGGGTAAGTGGCAATGTAGCCTTTTTTTTACCCATGTGGTAAAAGGAGATCAACCAGGTAGCTGACTTTGCTGGTCCATCTGGACCAGGTGGGTCGAACATCAGAAGAGCCCTGCTGGACCAGACCGAGGGTCCATCTAGTCCAGCATTCTGTTCCCACAGTGGCCAACCAGCTGTCAACCAGGGATCCACAGTGCAGCAGCGCCCTCCCACCCATGTTCCCCAGAAACTGGTATATATAGGCTTACTGCCTCTGATACTGGATGTAGCACAGAGCCATCAGGAGCTACAATACATCTGTTAAGTCTGTAAGGCACCACAAGACTCTGTGTTGTTTTTGCTGCAGCAGACTATAACACGGCCACCTCTCTGGAAGCAGAAGCAAAGCAAAACAAAACCCTGCAGGATTTCAAAAGTGCCGTCTCAACACGAAAATGGGCTCTTAGACAGCTAGAGATTTGATATGACTATCTCCAGTCTGCCCCGGACGTTTCTTTGTTTGTCTTGATCAACAGTCAGAGGAGAATTGGCAACAGCAGCTCTGGCCAGGAGCTCAGGAGCCATGCTCCATTCACCCCAGCTGCCTAAGGCTGAGGTGGCGATGAAGGAAAAGGAGCTCTACCTTAACAAGGCCAGGCAGGGCAGGATTCCAGGCAGAAAGACATCCAGGAGCTCAGGGTTGTTTCCCCTCTCTCCTCCTCCTCTGTTCTACCACCCTGCCCCAGCAAGACAACCAGGCAGAGCAGAGGGAACAATTTCTGGTGCAAGGCAGACTGCCCAACTGTATGCAGGTTTACTTAGAAGTAAGCTCCACAGTGCCCATTGGGGCCTTTCCCCAGGTAGGTGTGCACAGGATACCAACCTCCGAAAGCCAGACAAGAGGCTGCAGAGTTTCAAAAGGAAGCTGCCAGGCTGTTGAAGGATCTTAAAAGTATGTGAACCAAAGAGAGGGTAAAAGAGGGGAGGTTTCTTTTGGAGGAGCAGAGACTGGAATGACAAGGGAGGGAGGGAGGGAGGACTGGGAAGTGAATTCCTGGGGCCAGACGAAAACTAGGGGGAAAGAATGAGGGAAGGCAGACATCAGAAACCCAATATGTGGGGGGGGGGGGGAGAGATGGAGTCCAAATCCCCAGGAAGAACATGGGGGTGGGTGGGATGGGGACAGAGACGCTTCAAGCCTCAGAGAGAGCAGGGATCCATCAGAACTTGCTTTGAAGAGCAGGGAGAAAGACAGAGATCTGAATTTCTGGGGGAGTGAAGGGAAGTCCCTGATGATGTTGCAGGTGGGAAGCAGAAATCAGGCAGCTAAAGATGGGAACAAATGGGATAAAAACGTGTGAAGATCAAAGATTTTTGGGAGACTAGGAAGAGGAGAGATTATAGATCAAGAGAAGGACACGTGTGGAGTACCAATGATGCCTAGCAATGTGCCCCTTCCCCACATTTCCCAAATAATCCCCTTTTTGCTACCCAGTGCAGGAGAGGCTTCCAGAAGGGAAGAATGACTGACCCACAACTATTCATTCTGCAACAAACATAGGAATGGAAAGGGAGGGGGAAAGGGTTCCTCTTCAGCCTTTCGCTGTGCAGTGTGTCTCTTAGGGTCGCAGCTGGCATTCAGTGCAGCTGCATCCCTACACCCACCCACGCACTCCCACGCAAACTCACCTTGTGGGATGTGTACAATGCCCACGGTTAGCCCTGCAACCACGTCACCCAGGAGCCACTTCTTGGGCTGGTACCTGGGCAGCCAGCTTGCCACAGGCAGTCTGCTTCTAAGCAAGTGCAAGGCGGCAGCCCTGGAGCACCGGCAGCCCCGGGCCAGCTTGCCTTTCAGCATCCCTGCCAGGTTGCTTTCGGGCTCTGGCGGCGCCCCGTAGCCCTGCTGGAAGCGCTCCTCGGTGTAGATGCCACGGTACAAGGCCAAACTGCTCATACTGACAGCTGCAGGCAGGCAGCGAGACAGGCAGGATGCTCATTCTCTGTCACCTTTTATTCCTGACTGGGCTCGATTTTCCTGGCCAATCGCAAGGCTTGGGTGGCTGGGTTTCTCCTCCCTCTGGGGTCTGGGCAGGAAGAGGGAGGAAGCTCAGGGTGCTAAGGGTCAAACGCAGGCCACCAGTCCCCCCCCCATGCCTCACCGTGCCCTCTGAGTCAGCTCTCTAGCCTCTAGACACCTTGTCACTGACCCTGATTACCAGATATTTCCCTAGTTAGAACAATCTATTAAGTGGTCCCCTTGTTCTCCTTGCATTTTCCTTGGCTCCCCTGTTATGAAAGACTCGGGTTTTATTTTTATTTTTGGGCTGCTTCAACATAGGGAAAAACAAACAAAGGGGCCACTGTAAACGTTATACCCCCGCAACATAAATCAAATCAACGAGTACCCCAAAAGATGCCAAATCTTGATGTCACATTTTGAGCTTAGGTACATAGGAACCTGCCTTACCTTTGGTACTGTTGGCACGGACAGGTGGTGGATCCCCAGGGTTTCAGGAAGGATTCGTTCTCAGCTCTGCCTGGAGATGCGGGGTGTTGAGCTTGGGGCTTTACGCATGCGACACAGGGGCTCTACCGCTGTGCCACAGCTCTTCTCATCGGTGGATATAAACAACATTCAACACCCTGTGACACATCAAGATGAATGCAGCCCATGAGCTGTGGGTGGCAGGCAGCAAGGGGCTTGATAAGTTCTCCTGGTCTTGCCTCCTGCCTTGACTTGCAAAAGCAGGGCTTATACCTCACAAACCTAGCAAGCCACTCTACGTGCATTCAGCTTGGTGGATCGCTAACTGTGCAGTCCTGCTCAGGACAGTTTCTGTCTTTAGACCGTGGGCATCTTATCTGATTTGCTACAGTGTATTAAATTATTTTCGATAACCACATATCGCACTCCTGTGGCCACTGGTAGGGAAACCACGCCAAGATTATACATTTCTAGCAGTGGTAGACATATGCATGGAGAATCTCCTCTGGGGGGCTGTCTATACATGGGGAAAGACCAACAGCGGCTGTGGATCTTCACCGCAACAGTTAGATGACACAAGTGCAGGTTCGCAGACACCGTGGAAATGTCAAACAAGGAAATGTCGGGGGGTGGGGGCGTGTTAGGTTTCCCCCGACCTCGAAGAAGGCTGGGAGATAATCACATCAAATGATTATTTCCTACGATGCTGCGTTTTGAAAAGATTGGGGATTTACCCTGATTTTTTCAAAGGGAGCAATGTTGACATGGCACTTCCACGGGGGTGGGGTTAAGCTTTTCCACCTACACCATGGCTCCAATCCAAATCACCCCTCAAAGCTACTATGGCAGAGGTGCAGAACTTCTTTCTGACTGAGGGCCAAATTGTCCTTCAGAGAAGCTCGGGGGGGGGGGCACATTCCAGTGGTGGGTGGGGCCCAAAACAAAAGGGGTGGGGCCAAAAGGCCAGCATATTTGCGCTTCAAGCTCTTACTGCCAACAGCTAAGCTAAATATAACTAAACTAAATATGGCAAAGACTGAATTGCTCGTTTTTCCGCCTAAACCTTCTCCTCATCTTTCATTCTCTCTCACTGTCAACGATGTCACGCTTACTCCAGTCAAGGAAGCTCGCAGTCTTGGCTTCATATTTGACTCCTCGCTCTCCTTTATTCCGCATATTGAGGCAGTAGCTAAATCCTGTCGTTTTTTCCTGTATAATATTGCCAGGATTCGACCATCTCTGTCTGTCTCTTCCGCCAAGACGCTTGTTCATGCGCTGGTTATCTCGCGGTTGGACTACTGCAACCTTCTTCTCTCTGGCCTTCCTTCTTCTCACATCAGTCCATTGGTTTCTGTTCACCACTCTGCCGCAAAGATCATCTTCCTGGCTCGCCGCTCTGACCATGTTCCTCCACTTCTGAAATCTCTTCATTGGCTTCCAATTCACTTCAGAATCCAATATCAACTTCTCCTGTCGACCTACAAAGCTTTTCATGGTCTAGCTCCTTCCTATCTCTCCTCTCTCATCTCACACTATTGCCCCGCTCGTGCTCTTCGCTCCTCTGATGCCATGTTTCTCGCCTGCCCAAGGGTCTCTACATCCCTTGCTCGGCTTCGTCCATTTTCCTCTGCTGCCCCTTACGCCTGGAACGCTCTTCCAGAACACTTGAGAACTACAAGTTCAACCGCAGCTTTTAAAGCTCAGCTAAAAACTTTTCTTTTCCCTAAAGCCTTTAAAACTTGATGTTGCTTGGACTTTATACTGTTAGTTCTACCCTACCCTGTGCCTGTTTACCCTACCCAGTGCTTGTTTGCATTCTCTTCCCCTCCTCATTGCTTTACTATGATTTTATTAGATTGTAAGCCTATGCGGCAGGGTCTTGCTATTTACTGTTTTACTCTGTACAGCACCATGTACATTGATGGTGCTATATAAATAAATAATAATAAATAATAATAATAATAACTTTAGGAGAGGCATTTCGACTTTTTAGGATGGGGAAAATCCTGCACAATTACCAGGAAAAATGCCAAATGATCAGGGGAAGCCCAAACTCGGACCATGTGGGGCGGTTTAGGCTCCTGGGTCTAAGGTTTTGTACCCCTGACCTATGCAGTCCCTTGCTAATGCAGAAGGTAAAAAATTGTCTGTGCTAATAGAATCTTTTTTGGGTGTGTGTGTGTGTTAGATCAGGGAAATGACAGAGGGGAGGGATTAACACACAGCCCAACACTATGACCTTGATTTACATCAGGGGCCCACATGGCTGTATTTAAGCAAAATAAAATTAAATATAAAACACACACTTAGGATCTCTCATGTCCCTCCTAGTTATGTCCTGAGGTGTACAATACATGAATGCTGTTAATCGTGTGGAAGGAGAGAAAGCATTTCCCCCCCAGAAGACTGGAACTTGGGATCATCTGACTGAAATTCTTAGCAGTATTTTATTTATGTATCAGGCTTGCATCCTGCCCTCCTTCTCCAAGCCTGTCAAGCTCTCCCATTCGATCCTCACAATCCGCCTGCGAAGCAGCTTGTCGATAGAGCATTGCCCAAGGACAGGCAATGAGCTTCAGCAGACGTTTCAACCCACGTTCCCCGTGGTCCAAGTCCGTCCCACTCTCCACGGCTGCACCACAATGGCTCTCAGCAGGGGTCAGGACAGAGCAAAGGAAGTTATGCTTTCGCACAATATGTCATTAACTTATGGAATTCATTGCCACAGGATGTTGTGATAACAACTAACCTATGGCTTTTTGGAAGGACGAGTTCAACCCATGGAAAATAGATTCGTCAATAACTGATGTCAGATAGGAATGGAGCAGGCATGATCAGAGGCGATATGCATAAGATCACTGGGCGATACAGATAAACCTCTGAGGATGGCCTCTCACCATGATCCTTCTCTGCCTGTGAGCCTCCTTGGGGCGTCTGGCAAGCCACTGTTGGTGTGCTGGGCTAGGTGCACAGTGGGAAGCAGCTCACTGGCAGGAATTGCTGGTTCATACTGTGGGACAACCGAAGGGAAAGAGGAAAGCACCCTCTTATCAGTAACCATTAGGAGACAGCAGATGAGGCAGGGGTGTCTCAAAACCATCCATGTATGTGGTTGCTGATTGACTAGTCCAAGCTGCTGTCGGTGGGGGCTGCTAGTCAGTTAGCAATCACACACTTGTGCTAGCCAGTTAGCAATCACACACTTGTGCTAGCCAGCTAGCAATCACACTCTTGTGCTAGCCAGTTAGCAATCCCATGCTTGCAGGGGCTGACTGAGATATTCATTGACTCCATCATTGCCTGTCGTCAGTTTCTTATAAAAACAGGCTTTTCCTCCCACTTTAAAAACTGCAGCAGATTTGACCAAAGTACAACAAAATGGGGGTGAGGGTGGGATGGAGAAGGGAAGCCTGGTGCAGTGCTTAGAGCAGGGGTGCAGCAACTCAGGCCCAGGGGTCAATCTAACTCTCTGGGGTTCCCCAAACAGCAGACCCCCCAGCTCTTTTCCCCCAGCCACCAAATGTTTGGTGGTTTTCCAGTTTTTGTGCAGTTTCCCCCCATTCTAAAAAGTTCAAATGCCTCTCCTAAGACTTAGTTACTAGCAGTAAAAGCTTTAAGGTAAAATATGTATGTCCGTTTGCACACACACACCCCTTTGGAATTCAGCCCAAGAGCTTTTCTGGAATGGAATTCGGCCCTTGAGCTGAAAAAGCTTTTACACCACTGGCTTAGAGTATCAGGCCAGCCCCGGGTTAAAATTACCATTCAGCCGTGAAGCTCCCTTGGGGGCTGCCTTGGCCGCACCAGATTGCTGCTGCTTTTGCAAAAACCCTGCACTTTTGCTGCTGGGGTGGGGAGCACAACAGCTAATCCTCGTGCAGAAGGCAGTGTGGGCTTTCCAGCAACCAATCAGGGGTCACCTTCTGCCCAGGAACGCCTCCGCCTCAACGATGGAGTGAAGTTAGACAGTGGAAGGGCCATGTTTTCATCACTCCAGCCTAAAAAATCAGGGTAAGTCCCTGACTTTTTAAATGCGGAACTTAGCAGCAACGCCCTGTGGTGGCTTTGAGGTGGCTGTTGCGTCGTATAACTGACATAGCACCACTGCGCAGCCACTGCAGGGCTTTTAACAAGTATAGACAGCCCCTGTGTGACCTTGGACTGTTCCCTAGCTCCCAGCCTAAGAAACCTCACAGGCTTTCTGGGTCAAGGGAAATTTATTCTACAGCGAGTGTGGTAAGGTACATAGATTGGCTAGACAGTGAACATGGAGGCTATTCAAGATACAGGGTGTGGGTGGGTGTGTGGAGACAGCATGGCAACAGGCACAAAATATCCACCCGCCCATGTTTTTCTAGTTCTATGCTGCATTGATCTTTTCACAGCTAGCGGGACTTTTGACTTATTAACACTCTGTTTGATCACTTTGAGGGCTGTGTTAGGTGGCCAATTGTAGATAAAGGAGATCCTGCCAAGAAATCTAACCTGGCAGACAATCTAACATTTGCATGAAAATGCATGTCACTTAGAAAGAAAGAAAGAAAAGTAAATCTCCATAAATACATATATGGTCTTAAGGGGGCTGGGTGGGGACAATGAATCATCTCTTCCAAACTGCTGTGTAACAATGGTCAATTTAGTTGCACCTTAAAGACAAACAAGTATACATTACCGAATAAGCTTTCGTGGGCTGGCGCCCACTTGGTCAAGAGGGGCTGTAACTCAGTGTGATAGAGCAGCTCTTTGCACGGAGAAAGTCCCAGTTTGATCCCCAGCATCTCCAGGTAGGGCTAGGAAAGAATCCTGCCTGAAACCTTAGAGAGCTGCTGCCAGTCTGTGTCGACAATACTGGGCTAAATTGGCTGATGGTCTGAGTTAGTATAAGGTGCCTTTCTATGTTCTTATATTATCCGATGCACAAGTACGACCATTCATTCCCATTTGGTTTCTTTGACAGTGCTAACTGAAGAAGGGCGATGGGTGGAGCAATGGTACATTTACCAGCGGCTTTGGGATTTGTTCTGCCTCTGCCAAGGTGGCTGACACCGTGCAGTGAAGCTCTTGTAAGGAAAGTTCGCCTCCCCTTTCCCCCAAATTTGCACGCCATCATGCAATAAATGATGTACTGACAACTTTCATTGGCTTCAAATCAGGACCGGGGTTGGCACAGCTGGGCACCTCCCAAGGTCCAGTCCCCTGCAGGGCCCCAGCAAAGAGCCCCCTGGCTTGCTCAGCTGCCCTATTATTATTATTATTATTATTATTATTATTTTTATTTATTTATTTATTTATTTATTTATTTATTTATATAGCACCATCAATGTACATGGTGCTGTACAGAGTAAAACAGTAAATAGCAAGACTCTGCCGCATAGGCTTACAATCTAATAAAATCCTAGTAAAACAATAAGGAGGGGAAGAGAATGCAAACAGGCACAGGGTAGGGTAAGCAGGCACAGGGTAGGGTAAAACTAACAGTATAAAGTCTGCACAACATCAAGTTTTAAAAGCTTTAGGAAAAAGAAAAGTTTTTAGTTGAGCTTTAAAAGCTGTGGTTGAACTTGTAGTTCTCAAATGTTCTGGAAGAGCGTTCCAGGCGTAAGGGGCAGCAGAAGAAAATGGACGGAGCCGAGCAAGGGAAGTAGAGGCCCTTGGGCAGGCGAGAAACATGGCATCAGAGGAGCGAAGAGCACGAGCGGGGCAATAGTGTGAGATGAGAGAGGAGAGATAGGAAGGAGCTAGACCGTGAAAAGCTTTGAAGGTTAACAGGAGAAGTTTATATTGGATTCTGAAGTGAATTGGAAGCCAATGAAGAGATTTCAGAAGCAGAGTAACATGGTCAGAGCGGCGAGCCAAGAAGATGATCTTTGCGGCAGAGTGGTGGACAGAAACCAACGGACTGATGTGAGAAGAAGGAAGGCCAGAGAGAAGAAGGTTGCAGTAGTCCAACCGCGAGATAACCAGTGCATGAACAAGCGTCTTGGCGGAAGAGGCAGACAAAAATGATCGAATCCTGGCAATATTATACAGGAAAAATCGACAAGATTTAGCTACTGCCTCAATATGAGGAATAAAGGAGAGCGAGGAGTCAAATATAAAGCCAAGGCTACGAGCTTCCTTGACCGGAGTAAGCGTAACATCACTGACAGTAAGAGAGAATGAGAGATGAGGAGAAGGTTTAGGAGGAAAAACGAGCAATTCAGTCTTTGCCATATTGAGTTTCAAACGACGATGAAGCAGCCAAGCTGAGATATCTGAAAGACATGCCGAGATACGATCATGAACATCAGGAGAAAGTTCCGGAGATGACAGATATAGTTGTGTATCATCGGCGTACAGATGATATTGGAGGCCATGAGATTGAATAGGCTTGCCCAGAGGGAAGCTACTGAATGGATGCTAGCAGTGAAAGGAGACTCCAACTGCTCACTGACTTTTCAGTTCTTCCCCTGGTAAGCAAGCAGGCAGCAGTAGAGAGAGGAGCAATGTCCATTTCAAGATGCACAGTAGATCCCAGTGAGGGTTTCTTGCTTGAGGACCCCTCAGGACCTGAAGTCAGCACTGCCTCAAACATACACACAACCTGAATGCCACATGACTGAGTTCATACCGTTTTCTGCCAATATCATTAAATTGAATTTGGGGGCTGCCACTGGTTGCCACTGTGATAAGCAAAAACCTGTGCTTTTGCTGTTTTGGGGTGGTAGTGGCATTATTATTATTATTATTATTATTATTATTATTATTATTATTACCCGCCTTTTTCCCAGTACTGGGACTCAAGGCAGTTTACAGGATTAAAACATGTACAATTAAAACATATAAATATAAATTTACAAAAGTTAAAATAGAATTAAACCTACAGTAAAATTAAAAACATGTTAATTTTTTTTTTAAAAAAAAACTGTAACAGATTAAAAGGGGGGGATAAAATGCATTAACACAGGTCCAGTATAGTTCCAAAAGCCTGCTGAAACAAAACAAAAAATTCCTGCCTCCACAAGTGTAGCACAGAGGGAGCCATCCTAGCCTCCCTGGGAAGGGAGTTCCAGAGCCTTGGAGCAGCCACCAAGAAGGCCCTCTCCCGCATACCCATCAGGTGTGCCTGGGATGTTTGTGGGACTGAAAGAAAGGCCTCCCCAGAAGATCTCAGAGCACGGGCAGGCTCATATAGGATAATACGGGCTTTCAGATAACCTGGACCCGCCTTATAGGTGTTAACCAGCTGCATTGGGGTGATAACTAACCTCAATGCAGCAGCAAAAGCATGGGGTTCCTGGCAGCCAGGCCCACCCTGGCATGCCTTCTTCTGTAGGGTGACCATAAGGAAAGGAGGACAAGGCTCCTGTATCTTTAACAGTTGTAAAGAAAAGGGAATTTCAGCAGGTGTCATTTGAATATGTGCAGCACCTGCTGAAATTCCTTCTTCATCACAACAGCTAAAACTGCAGGAGCCCTGACCTCTTGACCAGATACAAAAGAGGCCAGGGCTCCTGCAGCTTAACTGTTGTGATGGAGAGGAAATTTCACCAGGTGCTGCATGCATACCAGTGACGCCTGCTGAAATTCCCTTTTCTATACAACAGTTAAAGATACAGAAGCCCTGTCCTCCTTTCCATATGGTCACCCTATCTTCTGTGACTCCAGAGCAAGGGTAGATGGCAGATGAGCCATACTCGCCTCGCTCCAGAGAAAAAGTCAAGGTAAGTCCCCAACTTGTTCTCTTCGCAGCTTTGCGGGAAAGCCCCACGAAGGCTGCAAGGTGGCTACTGCATTGTATAATCGACACAGCAGCACCGCACACCCATCCTGGGACTTTCCATGCATATAAACATCCACTAAGTAGTATAATCTGTTTAATGCTGACTTTTAAAATCATCTTCCCTATGTTTTTAGCTGCTCAGCTATTTATCTCTTTTAAATACTGGATTTCTGTTGCTGCTTTTAAAACATTATCTTCTAATACGTTTTAGTATTTGTTTTTATTATTTGCTTTATTATTTGTTTTTATCATTGGCTTTATTGGTTTTGCTTTTATTGCATACATCACCCTGAGAGCTTCGTCTATACGGCAACTCATAAATCAAAACAACAACAAATAACAAAACAGGGTGGTAAAACAAACGTAGGAAGGGTATGTGGTCCGTGATGGGCTCTGGAAAATAAAGTCTGGCTTTTTCATCTCCGTTTTTTGCAGGCAACCTTGCATTTTGTTCGTACTGCTAGACTCAGAACCTACCAGAAGCCTTGAACCCACCTCTCTTGGCAGCTTGCTTAACCAGAGTCCCTAGGTTTAGCCCTGCAAACTTGTTTTGTTTCCTACAGGGTAGCCTGGCCTTTGCGTAACCTGCACTGGAGCAAATCCCTTTCTATAAACAGAATTTTCTCATTGAAACAGCATCTTGGGCCAAGAGCTGCTATCAAAATAAATGCTTCCTTGGGCAGCCCGTAGTCCCAGCTCAGCACAGGCTGTCCCCAGGTTTTCTGTCCTCCTGCCCCCGCTCAGCTCCAGTATACCAAACACAGAAAGTATTATTTGCTTGGGTGCAAGCTGAGGGCACACAGCATTGGGAAGCCGCTGGGGTCCAACAGGAGCCAGGCAGGGGCCCAGACAGAACAGCTATACGGCGCCAGTCAGACTCCCAAGCTCTAGCTTTCCCCATAAGGTCTTTTAGTGGGGATGGAGATGAAAAGGGGGAGGTGTAGTAGAAAATGCACTCTAGCATTGGGGTATTAACGAACCATCTCATATTTATCGCATCTAGCAGCGCTTCAGCGTTTGCTTTGCTTAGTTACCAACAGCAATTATGTGAACTGTTTGAATGTGGCCAGAGGCGCATCTAGTCCATATTTATTTCCTCCTGACCCCACAGCAGTCTACAGGCAAAATCCTACCAGGGGCTTTAATTATTACTTAAATTATAAATCTGGCCTTGCTTCAATTAGCATCTCTCTCCACCATTCAGAAGTGATGCTATTCCTGCCTTAAATGTAGGGTTGCCATATTCTGAATCCACAAAACTGGGACAATTTTTTTTGCGGGGGTGGGGCTTGGTTTTTTTTTAAAAAAAACACACTGAGCACTATATAAAGATCTAGGGAAAGCCCAATTTTTCAATTAAAACAACTACTGTAAAACCAGACATCTTAAATTCACTGCAACTTACTTCCAAGTAGCAGATTTGAGGCTTACAACCCAAATCCAAGGAGGTGGATTTTTGAAGGGTGATTTTTGGGGGGAGTGATTTTTCTTTCCTTTCTCCCCTCTCTCCTTTCCTTCACCCCCTCGTCCCCCACTCGCTCCCTCCCTCATGTCCCCCACAAAACTCTCTTTCTTCCCCCACAAATAACCCAGCAGCTCCGCCCAGCGCTTACCCTAATGGTCTGACCACAACCAGCCAAGCTCACCAAACTCCTTTGCATTGCATGGGCCTCAGGTAGCCTGAGGAGAGCCCGTGTGCCTTTCCTCGATGTTGTTCCTCTTCTACACATCTGCAGGCGCAATAAGGTGAGTTACACTGAGTGACTCAGATGAGCCTGTGAAAGAGCGGTGATGCTCTGGAAAAGGCACCAGATTGATGCGTTTTTTTCTCTGCTGCCGCCGCTCCACTGAACAGGCTCAAGGCACCATTTTGGAGGTCAGAATTTCTCCGGCCAGCTGGACCAGGAATCCGGGATTCTTGCCCAGCCGGTCAGGACATTTCAGAATCTCCTGGAAATCAGGACATTCCCGGTTTTCCGGGACATATGGCAACCCTACTTAAATGTCAACATGGCCCCTCCAGTTAATGCAAGGTAAGACAGTTCCCCCCACCCACCCTGCAAGTTGTCCTATGCTGCGCTGAAAGACGAACGCAGCCCCCTGCCCTATGGAACTCCCTTCCAAGAGATGGCTCCATCTGTTGTTAAGAGAGTTTGTAAAACAGATTTGTTTTCTTTGGCCTTTAATCTCTATATGCTGCTTTAGTTAACGGTTCATTTTTAAATTGGTATTAAAATTAACTGATGGTTTTATGAACTTGTTATACCGAAACAGAATGGTATGTTGTACATTGTACGATGCCTTGGGAAGAATGCAGTCTTGAAAGGTGGCTAAGAAATGTACCAAGGGTGCAATCCTGTTCATGTTAAGACAGTAAAAAGTCCTACAACTTCCATGTTGGGAGAACGTTGGGAATGTTGGGAGAATGTTTGAAGTTGTAGGACTTTTTTCTATCTGAACTTGCACCCTAAATTAAATAACTAATAGATCTTAAAGTATCCCCTGCACTGTTTCCTTCACATTCCAGCTACTCCACATTCCCCCATCCCACCCTTTGCTCTCTGTTGAGAGGAGAAGAAAAGCCTTGTCAGTTTCACGGAAGAGAAGAGAAAAGAAGGAGAGAGTGGTATCATCACTCAGCACTGATGAAACTGACAAAGACTTCCACTACTTTGTCAGTTTCACCACATAGGGAAGCTGGAAGTGGAGGAAATTGACAAGTTTTCCCTACCAGGCTTTGGCACAGGGAGGAAAAATTAAAATGTGGGGAAAGGGGATTCCCGAATGTGTACGACTCTTTGGGAAAAAAATATTGAGTATGGGGCTTCACTGGTGCCTTAAAAAATGCAGGAAGATTAAAATGCAATTGTAAAATTGTCTTCCTACATGGCCATGCATTGATTTACAAAACAGATCCAAGCACATGTAAAGTTGCATTTCTGTCTTTCACACATTGGATCCAGGATCTGCCTTCTGCAAGAGGAAGGGACCTTATGCAAGAGGAAAGTTCCTGTGCCTGATTTTGGGGGATACCCCACTCCTTCCCACCACAGTTCAACCCATTCAGCAAGATCTGTGTAGCCAGTACAGTTGGTTCAGCTTAACTCTGGATCAAAACCATGCACTGAAATATCAAGATAAAGGCTCAAAGGTGTTTCAATGGCACATGTGAAATCTGTATTCATATACTGATAGCTTCAACCCAGACAGGCCTCTCCTCTGTCCCACTCAATCTGGGAAGAACATCTTCATGAAATGCACAATTAGAGCATTGCTACATGAGTTTTATTGCATGCTTGTGATTGGCCACTCACGGAAATGTATGGGTCTTTTTACATGAAGTCGGCAACTGCACTTTCCCTCCTTTATCTGGCTTTCAAAAAGATCAGAGATAACGCTATAAGCAAAGATAATCTGAAATATTGGCAGCACCATCTAGTGCGTGTATAATGAAACCTATATCAAACATACAGAATTTACCAAATAAGGACATCCTCGATTCAAAATTTATGTCCGCCTGTGTAAAGGAACCAATTTTTATCATGCAAATAATCTGGAAACAGAAGTCCCAATAAAGATGCTGGATTTTAGCCTGGTGTGGGAAAGCTAGTCTATGGGAGTCAATGCCACATGCCATTGTGTTGGCTGCTGGTTATAAGTACCTTTTTAAAAACAAAATCATGGAGGTTAGCCATGGAACCTGGAACTGAACCTCCATATACAGAGACTATATAACTGTGATTACTAATGACAACTGTTGGGGAACATGGTGGAAGGTTACAAATATAATAAACTATATGGAGAAAGAAAATAGAGACCCCCACCCCCAGCAAGAAAAAATAATACTAGAATTCAAGGTCACTGATTGATATTATTGGCCATGATGGCTGCAGATTGTGGTAGTTGTCACTCTAGCTCTTCTAGAGTGTACTAGAGTTGTGATGAAGAGGGAATTTCACCAGGTGCTGCAGCCATACAAATGACACCTGCTGAAATTCTATGGTCTGATCCAGCAAGGCAGTTCTTACATCAGTCCAGTTCACACACACACCTACACGCTTAGAAAAAGTGTGAGAAATGCCATTTTAAAGTCCAAGGCTGACTCCTGCAGAGAATCTATGAACTAGGTCAGAACGTGAGCTGGCCCTTAAGAACCAAGCAAACCTCAAATATTAGCAGACTTACACAGCTTTAGCCTGCCTTTTCCCAACATGACCCCCTCCAGATGTTTTGGACTACAATTCCCATCATTCCTTACCATTGACCACGCCAGCTAGGGCTGAAGGGAGTTGAAGTCCAAAATTATCTAGGCAGTGCTGGCTCCAAGTTTCCGTGGGCCCTTGGGCAAGACACCCTCCATGGGACCCCTCCAGCAGTAAGTCTACCTTCTCATTGCCATGGTCATCAGTTGCTCTTGCTCCTCCGCCTCATTGTTACCACTTGAATGCAGGGCCAGATCTACACCAAGCAGGATAGGACACTTTGAAAACAGTTTGAAAGCTGTATATGGAGTGTGTCCTGGGTCCCAGCAGTTGTCAATACCATTATAAACTGGTTTAAAGCAGTAGTGTAGATCCTGCCCAAGACAGGCTGAGAGTCAGTGAGCAGGTAGGCCTTGGCAACTCCTGCTCCTCCTCCTCACCACCGCTATTGTCTGGGCCTACAGGAGAACTAGAAGGTTGCAGTGGTGAAAAGGAGGAGCGATGGCAGGGGGCACTTGCCAGCTGCCCACCCATGCCTACCTTTGATGCTGGCCCTGCATCTGGAGGTTACCAGCTTGGGGAAAGCCGGCCTAAGCTCTTGCTGTACTGTGCTACTTCGGAATGCAGGTAAAGGATCAAATTTTTGAATGCCCCTCCATCAAATCTTACAGTCCTCCTCCTCTTCATTCCTTCTCACCCCTCAATGAAAGCTTTGGTCCCAAAGAGCTGCTCAGCCCCTCTCCCTGCCAGTGATGGCCCCTGCAAAGGGCTTCTCTGTGCAGCTGCCTAGGTGTGGCCTTCGTGCCACATCCCCGCCTTCCTTGGCCTCTCTCTAGCCAGCCCCGGCCAGAGCCGGCCGCTGCCGCAGCCCCCAAAAACCCATTCTTCAAAGTCTGGGTGGTGCTCGCTCCAGAGCGAAGGCATCCAATTCCTTCTATTGTTCCCAGTGGCGTCTTATCTCGGCGGCTGGCCGCCTGGCCTGCTGGCTCGGCACGTCCTGTCAGCCGTAATCCCACCGCAGGGAGCTCCCGCTCAGTCTCTCATTGTTTGCGGGGAGGATCACTCCCGGATGGGTTCCTGTGTTTTGGATGGGCCTCCGAGGATTAGCCTTGGCCACCGTCCAGTTGGCAGCTCGCAGCCTGCCAGGGTGACGGCGGGGTGTGGGGTGTAGTTGGGCCTGGACCTGGGTGTCGTCTTCATCCCCCCCTGCCCCCCGCCTCCCCGGGCTATTGTCTTGAGGGCAGGAAGCCGGACCAAACACGCGACGAGGCCAAAATAGATCGTGATGTGCCCGGAGGGATGTGGTGCTGAGCCTCCAGCCTGGTACATTCAACACACACACACACACACACACACACACACACGAGAGAGAGAGAGAGAGAGATGGGCAGCAGGTTTTATTGCCTTCATGACGAGAACAAAAGGCAAATGGGGTTAGGTACACACAAGATCAAGGGAGAGCGCTGGTTAACGCATCCAAGCGCATCTCTTGATTATTATTTACCATTCGATGACCGGCAGCTGAATGATGTGGGATGCCACTGCAAAGAACTGGCTTTGATGTGACATTGGGGGGGGGGGGAGATACGGAAATCCCTTCTGTGGTGTCACATAGGAAACTGCTGTGTCAGACTCTTGGTCCAACTAGCCCAATATGGACGACACTGACTGGCAGCAACGGCTCTCCAGGATTTCAGGCAGGATCCTTTCCTACCCCTACCTGGAGATGCCAGAGTTCAAACCTGGGACCTTCTGCATGCAGAACAGCTGCTCTACTGCTAAGCTATGGCCCCTTCTCTTGCGCATCACTCAGTGCTGGTGCGGACATTGTTCGTCTCTTGATGGTGACACATGCGAGTCATCATCAAGAGATGAACCAGGTCTGTACCAGCACTGAGGTCATCACCAGCATCCTTATTTGTTCTGCTTTCTATTGGGAAGCAGGGTCCCTCTCCATAGCGCAGACAGAGGGAGAGCGGATGGAACTCCCGAGCCTAGTAACATTCACAGGAACAACACTCCTCTTTAAAGATGAGCCCGCATTTGTTTATGCCAGCCGTGTTCCACTTCTTTTAGCCTGAGGGCTGAATTCCATTTTGGAGAAGCACTTGAGGGCCACATTCCAGTGGTGGGTGGAGCCAAAGGCAAAATGGGTGGGACCATATTTTAGCTTGAAGCTCTTACTGCCAGTAACTAAGGCATTTCAACCTTTAGAATGAGGAAAAGAACTGCACACAGGAACCACCCTGGGGATGATTCCACTACTTCCACCAATATATCCTGCTGTGCACTCTAGGGTGACCATATGGAAAGGAGGACAGTGCTCCTGTATCTTTAACAGTTGCATAGAAAAGGGAAATTTCAGCAGGTGTCATTTGCAGGCATCACCTGGTGAAATTCCCTCTTCATCACAACAGTTAAAGCTGCAGGAGCCCTGTCCTCTTTTGTATCTGGTCACTCTAACTATACTTGAGTGACCAGATGCATAGAAATGGCACCCTTTTCTATACAATTGTTAAAGGTACAGGAACCCTGTCCTCTTTTCCATATGGTCACCCAAATCTATCTATCTATCTATCTATTATTACATTTATATCCCACTTTTTTTTCTTCTTGCAAGGAGCCCAAGGTGGCTTACATGGTCCTCTTCTCCATTTCATCCTCACAACAACCCTGTTAAGTAGGCTAGGTTCAGAGTCAATGACCAGCCCAAAATCACCCATAGTGAGCTTCATGGCTGGGTGGGGACTAGAACCCGGATCTCCCAAGTCCCAGTCCAACACTCTAACCACTACACCACGCATTGCATACAACCTATACATGCAACTTTAGATTAACCTCCACCCCAGTAAAATTAACTGGAGGAGGAGGAGGAGGACTGATTGACCACCTATTTCACTCACCTATTTCATTCAGCCAGCCAAATGTATCCTCAGGCCTTTTTTGGTATTCCACATACTGTTGGATCCTGGATTGGATCTGGTTTTTCTTTTTCCACTGTTTTTACAAGTACCTAGAGACCTGAAGAAAATGAGGAGTCAGCAGAACATGTATTCTCTTAAATGTCAAGGTCTCAGCTGGACAGTTATTGAATTATTGCATGGAAGCATTTTCTGCAATTAATCAATTAGTGATTGCATCATTGTACAGGTCTACCCTATATAAGTAGCTGTGTTCTGTATGCTTTTACCTTCCCTCCATCTTGATGTATGCTGCTGTATAATAATCGTCTGTGAGTATTTGTGTGTGCTAAATTATTTCAAATGCCAGTAAAGGATTTATTTTAACTACAAAAATCCTTTGTCTCTTTGAGTCTTTGCTGCGTCCTAAACTAGAGCTGCTGCTACTTCTGCTCAACTCTGGTTCAGAGTGTGATTTGCCAACACATACACCTGCAAGGCAAAGCAAGCCATTAATAGGGGATCTCAAATTACGCCTCTTAGCTACGTTCAGCTTCAATGGATCCAAGGCAGCAACTCCATGTGAGCTTTATGGCTGAGTGGGGAATAGAATCCAGATCTCTAAGTGTAACACCCTAACCGCTACACCACACTGTCTCCCACTGCACCTAACCAATGTAGATTCCAAGTACCATTGGGCAGGGCCTGTTTCACTTCTGCGACCTGTACAACACAGGAGGGCAGACTTCAAGCATCCAGAACCAATTCTGAGGACCAGCAACTAGAGCCAGGGGCCAAATAGTGGCTTAGTACTTAACAGCCCATGAGTTAATTGGGTGAACCCAAGCTTTTGTATTTTGAAACTGTGTGGGTAAGGTTTTGATTCAGCTTTCCACATCACTCATGAGTTTTTCAAACTTCTATACTGTTTGCACCTCACCTGTTCCCCCCATCCCCTAAGCTAAACATCCCTTAAGTGTTAAAGTTCAACCAGGGACAACCAAGGCAGCAGGAAGGAAATGATGGTTTAAAGGGCACAGATTTGTGCCCTATAGTTTAGTACTTAAGATGGTGATGACAGAAGCCCCCAACAGACTAATTAGATTAATACTTCAGCCACGTGCAAAAATCTCAGATAACACAGAGCTGTGCAAGGATAGAGACAGTTCTTCTTTAGAAAATATAAAGATTAGGCATTTATGTGAATCTGCCTTGGGCATTTATCAGGACTCAAAGCTCCCTTGTTTAATCAGAGTACAGAAGAAAAGATAACTTGGTGGTGCCTATTTTTATTTATTTAATCAAAATATTCATATCCTGGCTTTCAGCTCTGAAAGTCCCCCAAGAAAACGCAAGAGCTATTAGCAAGAGTGATTAATTTGATTAAACAAACGAACGCTAGATAAAAAATCAATAGAAGCCACACCGGACTGTGCTACTTAGCAGTTGGAGGACTATTAGGGGTTTTATTTGACTGTATTGTCATTAGGTAGGGCTAACATTACTCTAATTTGGCTCCATGATATAGCAAAATCTGATTGGCTACATGGTGCCATGACATCATTATGTGGGTTTATGTGATTCCTTGTTGAGAGTGAAGAAGAGCAAAATGGCGTGAAAAGAAGAGGTGTGTTTGGGATGTCTGCCTGATCTTTGCCATTTTGTCTTCTTTTCTCCCCACCCCTCCTCCTCCTCCTCCTCCTTCAAAATGACCTCCAAGTGTCTTCTGATCTGTAATCTTCTACAAGTGGCTTTCCTTTGCGGATGAAATCAGGCATAAATTCTTCTTGGGAACTGATGTCAGTTTTGCACTGGTCACACCAAAACATTAGACCAGCTGTGGCAATACCCACCTTTCTGTCCCTTAGGTATGTCTGTCTTTGTATGTCTAGTGAGTGCGGAATGGTTGACTGAGTGGGTGTGGCTAGTGATGCGGTGAGAGAGGGGGAGGGAGGAGTATTAATAGGTTGGCTGAGGGGATTGTGAGTTTTAGTTTGGTGTTGGTTTTAGTCTGGGGTTTTTAGTCTGGCTTGTGCTTCAAGAGAGTGTTTGGTGTGTGAGGAGTGAGAAGAGATAGGATTTTAAGGGACGGGATTGTTGTTTTAAATATAAAAATATGCAGGTTTGATCTAAATTGAAATACTAAAGATCTGTTCAATTTCAATAAACCTTACTCTGTGTTCTGTTACCACAAACCACGTGTCAGCTCGGATTTATTACCTGCTATATTACAGAGTGTAAAAACATCTAACAATACACCTGCAGTTCAGTGCCTCAACAATAGAACCTATTTTCCAAAACCCTTTACCTTGTTCCCTCACATATAGGGGAGAGGTTGTGTTGGTTTTACCCTTTCCTCAGGCTTTTCAAGAGGTGGCGCTTGATTTGAGAAGGGTGTGCTATGCAAGGCCTTCTGTGTGAGGCTGGTGCCGTCACACCAGCCTTCTTCAACCTGGCGCCCCCAAATGTGTTGGATGTTGTAGTCTAAAATATCTGGGGGGCACCAGGTTGGAGAAGGCTAGGTTAGAGTGGCATCACCTATTGGATTCAACCATTGGAAGGATACCTTCTTCCTCACCCACAAACTCCAAATTCTGGAACAGTGAGGCACATAACCCTCTCCCTTCCTCTCCACATTCTATCCCCCGCCCCTCTGATTGCAACTCCTCTTGTTCCATTATAAGTCAAAGGGAAAAAAATGCACCATTCATTTATATGGGACAAAATGAAGATAGAAGCTACCTTATACTGAGTCAGGTGACCATTGGTCCACCTAGGCCAGTATTGTTGACACTTATAAGTCAAAGGGAAAAAAATGCACCATTCATTTATATGGGACAAAATGAAGATAGAAGCTACCTTATACTGAGTCAGGTGACCATTGGTCCACCTAGGCCAGTATTGTTGACACTGAGTGGCAGCAACGGCCCTACAGAGGCTGGGGACAGAGGCAGTTCATAGCTTTGTGTGAATAGGAGAGTTTGAATCTGAATTGGTCCCCGTGTGCTTCAAGTAAGAAAGGGAGAGAAAGAGAGGGAGAGAAAATGAGAATGTAAAATAAAACGTACGTGTGTGTGTGTGTGTGTGTGTGTGTGTGCGCGCGCGTGCGTATAAAAAAGAGATCCACTCCCCTGCTTTGCATTAATGGTCTTGAAGTTACTTGCCTTTGCTTCTCTTCTATGGGCAATGAGGATTGTAGCTGAAGTAGAAAAAGGTTGTTCTAAAGGAATGTTGCTGTGTTGCTTTATGGATCTCCCACCAACGCACCCAACGGCTATTAGCCCTGATGGTTGCGTGCTATCTCCAGTATTCGAGGCAGTAAGCCTGTGTGCCCCAGTTGCTGGGGAACATGGGTGGGAGGGTGCTGTTGCACCATGTCCTGCTTGTTCACCCCTGGCCGATGGCTGGTTGGCCACTGTGTGAACAGAGTGCTGGGCTAGATGGACCCTTGGTCTGATCCAGCAGGGCTCCTCTTATGTTCTTAATCCTCTGCTTTGCAGGCATGGTTTCAAAGTTAATTTCCCTTAGTTTCCTTTTTCCGTGCAATGAGTTGCTGTAGTGGATAGCTGTGACTCCTTGGCTCCACCTACCATTGATTGCCCTGCCCTCCACCCACCAGTCCCAATGGGACCTTCTGCATGCAAAGCAGGTGTTCTACCACTGAGCCAGGGCCCCATAAGAAACCCCTAGTCTAGCAGCAACTGGCTGCATGTGGCTACCATGGCTGCATGTGATAAATTATGTGCCAGCCCTGCTGGAACTAAGCCATCATTCACATCTATTCCATTGTCAAGGCCGATAATTTCCTATTGAGGTTTAGGCTCTCAGCGGCCTTTTCCCTCTGCAAGGGTGGGGGACTCATGATTTGTATTTCTTTATTTACAGTCAACAGACCAATATAAAACAAGAAGATACACCATTATATAAAACAATACAGAGTAGGGATAAAAAAGAAGGAGTGCTACAAAATCACTTAAGATACTAGATTGTTATTTGTTGGTTTCTGAAAAGGGAACAGAATTGGGTTATTGGGGCCTAGCATAGTGAAAAAGGGAGGGATATATAGATAATAAAATTGCTAATCTGTGGATTTAAACGCAATCAACATCCATAAGCGATCTGGTGCGGATGGCCAAATTCAGGAATTTGGCCACCTGCTCAGTGGTAGATTTACTGGAGCCCTGAAGTAGACTAATCAGGAGTGACTCAGGGGATCGTCCAGGGAGACGTTGCATAATAGGACATAATAGGTCTTTTCTTGCCTGTTGGTAAAAATTGCAATGGAAGAGCACATGCAGAATGGATTCCACCTCGATGTTATTACATGGGCAGTATCTGTTTTTGGATGGAACTTTCTTATATCTGCCCTCCAGCAACTTGGAGGGGAGGGGGACTCATTAAAATGGTTTGCCACTGGAGGCGATTGGATTCCAGGGGGCTCTGGAGGAGTTTCCTGGCTGGTGCTCTTGTCAAAGCCCAGGTCACTCTAGAATCAGGGATTATTTGGGCAGGTGCATGAACACACCCATGTGCCCTCACCCTCTGAGCAGAGCCCAGCCAGCTCTTTGCTATACACCTGTGCTGAGGGTAATGAAGCAAGATGGAAGACGGCTAGAACACAAGCGGAGAAAAACGTGTGCTGAGTCTGACCAAACACAGGTTAGTGCTCATTGAGCCTATTCTGTGGCGGTGATGGTAGCAAAGGGACAGTTCCACCAGTATCATCCAGTGGAGCTTTTCCAAGTGGTTCATGGACTGCTACAATACGGCTCAGGAAAAGAAATGGCAGCACTCTGTGAACAGTTTGCCTGGAACTTTGAAGATAAAGCTGCTCAAATTCTTTACGAACTGGACACCACAATTAATGCAGTTCCATTACTAGAGGAGCCCAGAGCACCGTCTGGTCCAGTTTTATTGGGTGAGTTTCAGTTGCTGAGGCCTGAAGATGTGGACAAGGTGCTTGGCCAAGTCTGATTGACCATACATGTGCTTGATGCTTGCCCATCATGGCTTATTACATCAAATAAGGAGCAGATATCCGTCTGGTTCCAGGAGGTTGTAAATTCCTCCTTGAGAGATGGGGTGGTCCCAGCCTCTTTAAAAGAGGCGGTAATCAGACCACTCCTGAAAAAGCCTAACTTGGACCCGGATGCTGTTAACAATTATAGGCCAGTAGCCAACATTCCCTTCCCATGCAAGATGCTTGAGCGTGTGGTTGCCTGACAACTCCAGGCACTCTTAAATGAAACCAATTATCCAGATCCAATTCAATTGGGCTTCAGGCCTGTTTTGGTACAGAAACTGCCTTTGTCACCCTGTGGGATGACCTTTGCCGAGAGAGAGACAGTGGGAGTGTGACCCTGTTGATTCCCCTGATCCTCTCAGTGGTTAATGATACCATTGACTCCGGGCTGGGAGTTGCAATGGTTCCGCTCCTACTTGAATGGCCGATTCCAGAAGGTGGGGCTGGAGGATTATTGCTCTGTGCCTTGGCAGCTATGCCATGGTGTTCAACAGGGCTCTATTCTATCCTCCATGCCATTCAACATCTACATGAAACTGCTGGGGGAAGTTATCCATAGGTGTGGGCTGAGGTATCATCAGTATGTGGGTGGCACCCAGCTCTATCTCCCATTTTCATCAAATCCAAGTAAGGCAGTGGATGTTCTGAATCCGTGCTTGGGCATGGTAATGGACTGGATGAGGGCCAATAAACTGAGACTCAATTCAGATAAGATGGAGGTACTGTTAGCGAGTGGTTCATCTTCCCAGCCAAGTGATATTCATCCTGTTCTGGAGGGGGTTGCACTCCCCCTAAAGGATTGGGTTTGTAGTTTATGGGGGCTCTTAGTTCCAGAACTGTCACTTGAGGCACAGGTGAACTCAGTAGCATGCAACACCTTTTTATCAGCTCAGGCTGATATACCAATGACAGTATGTCCCTATCTGAACAGAGACAACCTAGCTACATTTGTCTATGCTCTGATACCCTCTCATCTGTATTACTGCAATGCATTATATGTGGGTCTGCCTTTGAAAACAGTTCAGAAACTTCAGCTCATCCAAAATAGGGCAGCAAGGTTGTTAATGGGGATTGGCGCATATGATCATTATGCCAATACTTTTCCATCTGCACTGGCTCCCAGTCCATGTCTGGGCCCAATTCAAAGTGCTGGTATTAACATTCAAAGCCCTTAAAGGCATGAGGGCAGGTTATCTGAAGGATCGCCTCCTCCCATATACACCTGCCCAGACCCTAAGATTATCTTTAGCAGTCCTTTTCCAGGGAACCCCGCCAAAGGAAGTGAGGTGGGTGGCTACCAAACAGAGGGCTTTTTCAGCGGTGGCACCCTGGCTGTGAAATAAGCTTCCTAGAGAGGTTCGCCTAGCACCTACATTGTGTTCTTTCCAGCACCATGTGAAGACCTTCCTACTTTCCCAGGGATTTTAGTCTTTTAATTCTGTTGTTTTTAATCTTTTCACTGTATCTTAAATCTTTGCATTGCTGCTAGGTTTTATCTTGTTTTTTACTTTTATTTTATAGTGTAGTTTTAAACTTCTGTAATGCGCCTTAAGTGGTATTTTATGGATTTAATTGTTGTGAACCACCCCGAGAGCTTTGGCTCTTGGGCAGTAGAGAAATGTAATAAATAAATGAAATGATAATGATTAGAGTGAAGAAAGCATATTTGCTGGGGATTCACTGTGGGCTTGTGTGAATGTGTGTCTGGAGGGGGTGGGGGGTGGGGGGGGGCGGAGGAATATTTGTCCATGGTCACTGGTACATCTAGGGGTGATCACATTACACCAGTCTTAAAATCTCTTCAGTGGCTGCCAATTAGTTTCCACGCGAAGTATGAAGTGCTGGTTATACCTTTAAAGCCCTACCTGGTTTGGGTCCAGGCTACCTGCGGGATCGCCTTCTCCCGTACAATCTGCCCCGCATGCTCAGGTCCTCTTCAGTGAGCAAAGACTAGGCTCCATTCTCTTCTGCTGCTCCCAGACTGTGGAACAGCCTGCCGGAGGAGACTCGTCAGCTTGACTGTCTTTTAGCATTCAAGAAAACTATCAAGACTGATCTCTTCTGGCAGGCCTATCCAGTAGAATTTTAGGAAGCTTTTAGGATGCTTTTAGGATGTTTTTAACAGTGTATGCTATGTTTTTAATCAGTATTTTATGTATTTTATGATTGCTGTTGTTCCCCACCTCGATCCAATCGGAGAGGCGGGTAAGAAATATATTATTATTATTATTATTATTATTATTATTATTATTATTATTATTATTATTATTCCCTGGCCCCCTTTTGCTTCCCCCTCGCATCATTCGGAGATCTGCCCGGGACCCACAGCGATCCCTGTTTTCAGTCCACGCTTCTTCTTCACCGTCTTCTTCTCTAAAGCTCAGATTCCATTTGGAGAAATGTGACCCCAAGGGAGGTGCACAATGGGCTCTTTTATCCGTTCAAAGAAGCTCTTCCAATGCCAGCCGCCGGAGCCTTTGGCCAAGGAAAGTCTGCCAGCTACGGGAATGGATGGGAAGCAAGGGGCCGCAGAGCCATCCTGTTCGCTCCTCGTGGGCAGTTCATCCGGGCCTTTAGCATGGTGCCCCTGAGTCCAGTTTCGGCACGTAGCCTTTCCCAGCTCTGGAGCCCCTCCCTGGCCTCTTGACCCTCATTGTCACACTCCCTCCCTTCCCCTGCCCTCCATGAGCTTGTGAAACCCTTCAAGGAGCAAGCAGCCTGAATGGCTTCCTTTACAATAGGCAGAAAGTTCTAAGACGAGGTAATTTATCAATGCGTCCAGCGGGACACCCACAGCAGATATAAATAGTACTGTAGCTGGGACCGAGCCAGAGGCTAGAGCCCCTCATGGAGACCTTAGCAAGAGGGTAAAAACAAAATACCCAGGAATCGGAAGAAGTGGGGAGTGGGGAAACCTCCCAAATTCTGAAGGTTAGCCTGCTTCTTAGCGCCCCTCAGCCGGACCAGAAGAAAACTATTAATAGGGATTTATTAGCAAAACAGGAAACCTGACCCAAACTAAAATATGTCCTTTATTAGGAGGGTGGCGGGTTGGATCCAGACCCACTGACATCAAGGGGACAAGTTAGTCATGCCTAACTTGAGTCCCATTGATTTCTGTGGGTCTGTTCCCAGGTAGGGAACCCTTTTTGGGCCATGGGCACGCTGGGCAATTTGAGAAAGCGTCCTGGGCACCACCACAAAATGGCTAACGTAGGAGGCATGGCAAAGGGCAAGTAATCCGCCTGAAAGATGGAGTGCAAGGGAGAGGTGGGGATTCTCTATATAAGGCAACTCTGTTGTAAGTCTCACTAGACTTTCCAACAGATTTAAGCCAAAGCGATTTAATCTTGGCTATCTTGCGTCTTAGTTATCTCCCACATTTATTTATTTATTTATTTATTTATTACATTTCTATACCGCCCAATAGCCAGAGCTCTCTGGGCGATTCACAAACATATTCTGTTCTTTTAAAATGTAATTTTTAATGATGTATTAATTCTGTTTTTATTCTCTTACCTCAGTTGTTCACCGCTCCGAAATTCTCAGATAGGGAGTGGTATAGAAATATTGTAAATAAATAAATAAATTTAGAGGCCCCTCGTAAGATGAGTCCCTAAGCCATTGCCTACTTGGCTTGTTCCTAAATCTGGCACCAGCTGAACGGCCTTTATCCTCTTCTTCTCCATGTAGCCTTAAGGTCCCCAAACCACAACATTTCTGGCTACAGCCCTGGATAGACCAATCGCCAGTAGGCAAGGAAATTAGGGAGCAGATTGGGGTACTCCATAAGCAGAAGTGAGCAGACTTTAGGCTTACAAGATTTACTTTGTTTTTCCCTTGTAGTATCCCAAGATCTACCAGCCAGAGACAGCTACAAAATCATGGTCCACAAAGGTGGGCCTAGAATTTGCAGAACAAGGTACCTCTGAGCACAAGCTTAGGACTAGAATTGGCACTTGTGCTCAATTGGTTTCACACACAAACCTACTCCTATTTTGTCCCAAGCTTTCTGATTTCAGCAGCCTAATTTAGAAGGCGGGGAGGCTTTGTTCTTGTCGCTAATGGCAAGCCATTGGAAGTTGGAAAACCCTGCCAAAGTACTGTAAATCAACCGGAGATCTACCAGGAAATCATGACCTACCTTCTGCCCGCCCCTGTTGTAAAGTACCCAAGCAGAAATAAACATTCTGCCCATTGAGAAGGGCCCATTTGCTCCATACAGGGAGCTGTCCCAACCAGTCCAGTAGTGTGCACTGGTTCCAAGTACATTGCCACCAGGCCCTCCCTCTTCCTGATTCATCAAAGCAGGAGAGGTGCGGAATGGGTGTGTGTGTGTGGGGGGGGGCTTTTATCACCCATTGTGGGGAAACAAAGCCTGTGTACAATGATCTCCATGTAATTATTTCCACGTAACACCTTCCCCCTCGTATCTACCATGGCACAAGCCCGGCACTGCAGGAAGCAGAACCAAGAACAACACTGGGATATCCCTGCGTGACTTCATTGAACACCGTCCCCTTAAAGCAGCCTTCCCCAACCTGGTGCCCTCCAGATGTTTTGGGCATCATCTCTCATCAGCCCCAGTCAACATGGAATTCTGAATGTTGTCAGAAATGCTGGGAGCTGTGCCCCAAAACATTTGGAGGGCACCAGGCTGGGTAAGTCTGCCTCAGAGGAAAAACAGAATCTGTGCCCTCCTGTTCTGAATGCATGTGGGAACAGTCCACTCGGCCCTGCCCTTGTAAATAACCCCTATAGAAGAACAGAAATACCAAATATGGCATAAGTAATGATGAGGCCCTTCTACCTGCCACTAGCGGTCTTCAGGTAGAATGAAATTTTAGGTTTGTTTAAGGATTTGCCTTCAAAATACACCCACTTCATAACACAGTAGAGACACTGACGTGGATCCCACATCATCAATGACCCATGGTTTGTTAACCGCGGGTTTTTGACATTTCAGCGGGAGCGAGCAAGCAAGCGTGCCGATTCCAGCTGGCCCTGGGTTTATTGTGACATCCAAAACCCTGAGTTCGGGGTTCGGACATTATGATAAACAACCCAGGGATGGAGAGTCCATAGGTTGAATAATTGAATGGTTGTGGCATTCAACCATAGGTTGAATGCCACACTAGAGGCCTTCAAGAGGCAGCTGGACAACCATCTGTCAGGGATGCTTTAGGGTGGATTCCTGCATTGAGCAGGGCGTTGGACTTGATGGCCTTGTAGGCCCCTTCCAACTCTGCAATTCTATGATTCTATGATTCACCAGGCAGCAGTGGGAGCAGGCAGGCAGCTGGGAACTAGCTGGCTTGTTCACTCACTCCTGATGAATTTTCAGCAACTCAGTTTGTTAACCGTGGGTTGTTGTGTTGTGCGAGTGGAATTATTGGGTTGTAAAGATTGCTATGGGATCCCTCATACCTGCAGCAGCTTCCACATTCCAGTCACTTTGGAAGCACAAAAGCACTAGCTGGGCTCACAGCTTAGGCGTGCATGGAGGTGTTGGGCCGATGAACCAGTATGTGCACATGTGAACATGGGGAGCACATCTGCATCAAGGCAGCTTTGGCTTTTCACAGAAAGGGTGCCTCCCATTGGGTCTTGGCCAGGCTGCAAGTCCAGCAGGAGGCATGCTTGTTCCCAAAGCAATCACAGGGAGTGCTGCTTGAAAGAACCAGTCCTATTCAGTTGATGGGAGGTTGCAAATGTGGAAGACGGTGGAGAGCTTCAACCTTTCATCCTAGCCCCCTCTCCCAAAGAGGATGGTGGGAAATAATTGCTATTGGCTGTGGCTCAGTGGTAAAGCACCTACTTTGCATGGAGACAGTCCTACTCAGGTTCAGTCCCCAGCATCTCTGGAGAGCCGCTGCTGCCTGTCAGCATCGACAATACTGGGCTAGATGGACCAAGAGTCTGACTCAGTATAAGGCAGCTTCCTAGGTTCCTAGGTATGAATGGGGCTGTGGCTCAGTGGTAGAGTATTTGCTTTGCATGCAGAAGGTCCCGGTTTGATCCCCAGCATCTCCAGTTAGGGTTGACAAAATTACTGCCTAAAACCCTGGAGAACTGCTGCCAGCCAGTGTCGACAATACTGGGCTAGATGGACTAATGGTCTGGCTCAGTATAGGTGTATGAGCTGAAGCGCAGGATGTAACTACCAACTATCACTATTATCAATGCCTGTAACTCTCATGGTGGGCGAAGAATCATGCCTCTTTAGAACTACTGTAGTGTTATGGATGGGGCAGGGTAACGTGAGATCCTAATTAATAGAGGAGCAAATGGATGCTTCCCTGAGGAAGTTACTGTCCTAAGATGCCCCCAAGCCCTGAGTGGCCTTTGAAACCCTTGTTGGAACTGGTTCATGCATCACAAGAGTTCTTGGGAAAGAGAGAGAGAGCTCCCTCACACCAGAGATTTATCGCACTCTCGCCACGCCTGGCATGTGTTTTTGCAGAGCGGTACTCACACGACGATGTCCCTGTCCTGCGCTCATCTCACCTCTTCTCCTTCCTTTTCCATCTTATTTTAGAGTGGGGAAGTCTTTTTTCCCCCTCCGTGTGCAATAAAGCCTCTCCTCTGTCCCATGTATTGCTGTCCTTGTGCTATATCGGACCATCCTGGTTTTTTTGGGGGGGGTATGAGTGTTGAAGGGGTCTCACTGACAAAAGAGGAGGGTGGGGCAGTTCTCCGCTCAACTACTCAACCATGCAGGGGGAGGAATAGAGGGCGGACCACCCCGCAGAGAAGGCAAGCGAGGCCATCGTCGCCGTGCCAGGGACTCAGTTCCCATTCAATGCTATGATTCTTACTCTTGAGTAGGCATGTCTAGGTTTCCTGATCAGAACAATGTCAGCTTCCCATTGCCATGCCAACATTGACCACAAACTTCTCCAAAAACTAATTGTGATACTTTCTCTTCACTTATATTGTTTAATGATCTATGGGGAAAGCATAGTGTATTGTTTTACTGTGATTGTGCGGTTTCAGGTTGCCGTACTATTGTATTTGTGCAGAAATTATTGCAGGGGGAAGGAGAATGTAGGGGGTGGAACAGAAGATTTTGCCGGCACAGCAGCAATACAGGTAAATGAGCTGAAATAGCGCAACAACCCGCAGACGTGAAAGTGCCCAGCACTAGACCCGCTAAAGAAACGGAGGGGGAAACCAAGGACTCAAAAGGGGGAGTGTGAGTAGGTGTGATAGAGCTCAGAGAGAGAGAGGGAGAAGCAGAAAGCAGCCATTGCAATGAAAATATACAGGGCCAGAATTGGAGTAACAATTATGCTGAGTGTGTTACAGTGTAGGGTTACAGACATAGCATAAACAATGAAGAGTTTTGTGGCACCATGAAGGCTAACCAATTTATTCTGGCATAAGCTTTCATGGGCACTGTTCACTGCATCAGATGCACGCATTGGAGAGTGCCCACAAAAGCTTATGCCAGAATGAATTTGTTAGTTTTTAAGGTGCCGCAAGACGCTTTGTTGTTTTTGCTGCAACAGACGAACAGGGCTACCCTTCTGGAAATTAACGGAGCACAATGACGAGAAGACCTCTGTCAACATCGACTCAATGTGCAGAGGCTGTGAAAGGGCAAATTTCATGCAAAGGGATTGAAACTCAGGTGGGCAGCATTGAAACGCCTCTCCATCAATCTATGTTGAACACATATTTGGAATACTCTGTACAGTTTGGGTTGCTGCATCTCAAAAAGGGACATTGCTGGGAAAGGTGAACATTTTCCTTTCACCTCACTAGTATTCCCAAGTGCCATAGGAGTGAATGGCAGCCATTTACTTGCTAGAAAAAAAGTAAAAGTAACTCTATCCAAAAAACACCAAAACAAAAACCAAAAAAAACCACTGCAGCACATGACTAACACCTCCCAGCCTTATTCTCCATGCCATCATTTAATGATGGAATTATATTCCTTGTATAAAAGCCATTTATGCCAGTGCTGATGTCAACATCCTGTGTCAACAGGTTCCAAAGGCTGTTTCAGGAAAGATTTCCACTTCCTAGCCTGCAACCAGCAAGCCATCATTTTCACTGGATGAAGTCAGGTATCATCTTTTGAGAGAATATGAATAATTCTCTTTCCCTCACATACGCACACAATTTTCTTTTTCTTCACATGGTTTTACAAAACTCCCATCATAGATCTAACCTTCCCCCACCACCACCTAAGCTAAAAGCCACACTTTCATTCTCCCTTCATCAAACCTGATCATTTGACTCGGGGTTAGGGAATGTGTGTCCCTCCAGATGTCCTTGGTCTGCAACTCCCTCACTGGGCTGGGGGTGGGACACATCCCCCATTCCGGATTTAGCTGCCTATTGTTGAATACCATCTCCAGAGATTTTGTTGTTTACTGGTTGCCCGAGATCAAACTCATACAATTTGTGATCGACCAAACCAAACACAGCCCATCAATGATGTATTGTTGAGGGCCAGCGTGGTGTAGTGGTTTGAGTGTTGGGCAGGATCTACACTATTCATTACACCGTTGTTTAAGTGCATTGTTGCGTCCTCCCTTGCTACGTTACAAAATGCAACTTGAGCCCAGTCAATCGAAGTACCTTTTCTTCTATCGTTTTACCCCGGCACACACTTCTTTAGAACGTTCTTCATTATGCTCATACCGGCTCTGAAGTAAACCTCCTTCTTCCGGTGACTCTGAGCTAGACCTGCCGGGATAAGCCGGCAGGGAGGCGGGGCGACGCGTAGGGACGAGGGAAGCCCTGCAGCGTCTTAAAGGGCCACGTGCGCCCCGAAAGATAAGCAGTTTTTTTAAAAAATTAAGCCTCTGTCCCCTCTTTCACCGCCCTCCCTCGCCCTCCCCCTCCCCCTCGTCGCGTTGTGCCAGCTCTCCCTCCCCTCGTCTAGAAAAGCCCTCACTTGTCCTAATCAGGAAGCAAAGACCATGGTCACGAGACATGACTTTGAAAGACGGCATTGAAAACAACGAAAGGTTGGGGCACATTGTTAGTTTTAAAACGATTTTAACAGAAAGTGGAACGGTTTTAAAAGTCAGAAGAAACGTAACAACAACAGCATCACGTGACTGCTGACGTCATCTCTGCCAACTTGTTACGTTTCATCTAGACAAGTGTAGACGGGCTCTTGGACTGCAATGTGGGAGACTTGGATTCTAGTCCCCACTTGGCCTGTTTTACCCTACCCAGTGCCTGTTTACCCTACCCTGTGCCTGTTTGAATTCTCTTCCCCTCCTTATTGTTTTATTATGATTTTATTAGAATGTAAGCCTATGCGGCAGGGTCTTGCTATTTACTGTTTTACTCTGTACAGCACCATGTACATTGATGGTGCTATATAAATAAATAAATAATAATAATAATAATAACTGGGTTGACTGATATATACAGTTTGTTTACCCCAACCTAAATGCGCAGATTCACATTTCAGGACACATGACGCAGCTGTCCAGTCGCCATAGCGCCAGGTTTTTAAAGCGATAATGCGCATATTCGCATTCACCATTTACAGCGACTTTTGGAGCAATGTCTGAGTTTGCACCGCTTTATGGTTATGTGTCGTTGGGGGAGGTAAATTCCATTTTGACATGTGGGCAGAGCATTGAGGGTAGGACAATGTGATTGGCCGCTTTCCCACCAATCGGCTGCCTCGTTCCTTTGCACTGTTTTCAGTTTGAATTCTATGATTCTGCGGAGCTCCGCAGATAGAGGTTATTAAAACAAACAGGGGGCGGAACGGGCAGCCAGAGGGAGGAGACGTGTTCAGCCCCCTCTCGCATCCTCCTCTGCTGCCTCATTCTTTTCCTCCCTCGCTCCCGGTTTGTCTGTTATATGAATCTGCAGAGCTCCGCATATAAAATTTATAGCTTTCATCATCTCCTCCATAGTGTCATATCATGGTATATGCGATAATGTGCAGGTGTGCATTTATAACTGCACTACAAAAAAATATATCAGGAGATAAATCACTGTTGCAGCTGCAGTGTGACACTCTTTACCTAGATTCGAATCAATGAAAATTCGGGTTTATATTCAAAGAGGAGCAATCCAGTTGTCGTATAGACGGTGGTTGGGTGACTTGGGGCCAAGTCACTGACTCTCAGTCTAACCTACCTCACAGGGTTGTTGTTGTGAGGATAAAATGGTGAGGAGGAGGATCATGTAAAGCCACCTTAAGCTCCTTGCAAGAGGGAAAATGCTGGGATATAAATGTAAGAATGAATGAATGCACGAACAAATGAATGAATAAGGAGTTTGATAAAACTCCTTTTTGCTGTCTTCCAGGGCTGCAAAAAGCAATGGGGCTATAAGGTGATGGGCAGCCACCATACATGGCTGGTGGACTACGCTCAGCTTGAGAGCCTGCCCTACACATTACATTCTCCCCAGTTTTGATACTGCAATGGGAGACTCATACTTGTCATAGACAGGTTGACCCACAAGCTCTGTAAGAACAGCAAGAAGTTATCACCAAGAATGATTCCCTCTGGGGGAAGGCTAGGCACGTGCTGTGGCTCCTCTTAAGGGGCAGCAGACCTCCCATGATCCCAACAGAGCCCAAGCGGTTCTGATCTGTCCCCTGTGTTCACATCAAACGATTTCCAGCTGCAGCCTGGTTGCTTTTTCTTCCCTTCCATGAATATTCAAGCATCCTCCGTGTTTGCCAGCAAAGAGAGTCAAGAGACCTGTCTCACATTTGGAGGAGACGGCGGGGGAGAAGGGGAGATTATTCCACATCTGATAAAGCAATTTGGATTTTGACTCCCAAAGGAAGCATGAGATTCCAAAAGGGAGAGAGTAACATAGCAGGAAGTGAGCCAGCCGGTGAAACATATGATGGGCGTAGCAACAGCACCCTACCTCCTGGGATTGGGCAGTGGCTCAGTTCAGGCATTGCACCAAATCGGGGTTTGTACTAATCATAGTAAAGGATCTCTACCATGGTTTGAGCTTCCAGATGTGCCACAGGAAACCATGGCTTCTTTTCCCATCTGTTCAGCACTCATCTCCATACATTCACTCTCACCTCCCTAACACAAGAGACTCTTAAGACAGCAACTGTGGGATGGCCAGATGCAAAAGGGGACAAAGCCACAGAGATTTCTTACTATTTTCTGAATTAGCGAATAGGTATAATTTAGCGGCTGCAGCAAATTTACAATATTTGCAAACCGTTAACTATATGCATGCCCCCTCGGCTCCTAGTACTTCTGCAACTCCTGAAAACAACTCTTAATCCAAGAAACCTTCCCCCAACTGACTAGCCTCTTTTTTTACCTGGTCCTTTATTTTAAATTGAACAATTTTGTTGTTTTAATCTTCTTTCTTTTTACTGTTTTATACCTACCTTCACCCTTCTGGAAGCTTTCAGATATTAAGCGGTATAGAAATATTGTAAATAAATTGTTAGGGGAACTATTAGTCTATCCCAGGGACAGGCAGCCTGCTCCCCTCCAAATGTTTTTGACTACAACTTCCATCCGCCCCAATGTTTTAGACTACAAAAAAAAAAAAATCTGGAGGACACCAGGTTGCCCGGCCCTGGTCTACCCCAAGCAATTAAGCACACCATACAGCATTAGCGCAAGTCTGGATTTGTGCAATCCCCCCCACACACACACACACACTGCAAAAGGAAAGAACTGGTCTGCTGCAGAATTCATGGAAATCTGAACTCATCAGAATCCACTGTGGATTTTTCTGACATCCCTAGTCCTGTTGGAAGTTTGGTATCCTCTGAATAAAAGCTTTTTTATCGGGACTTGCCTAGAATCTGTTTCTTCTGCCTCGAGGAATTTCCCTGACAAAAGACTTATCCTTCCAATGCTGCAATACAAATTATCTTGCTCTAAATTAAAAACACACACAGGAGGGTGGGTGTTTGGCCAGCATCTTGTAATGTCATCATTGTTAACAAGGGATATTTAAAAAGTAATCACAACAAATGCTCTTAATACACAGGGGGTTGGAGTTTTTTGTTTTGTTTTGTAGCTTAATCTTGAATGTATCCAAAAGCAGTTTTGAACCTTGCTGTGAATCAAAATGCACGCGCACACAGAGAGAGAGAGTAAAATCTCTTTTCCTCTCTGCTCTCACCATAAAATTTGAAATGGCACCCTTGGTTCAGAATTGAAAACACTGATCATCTATGGGCCCATGGGATCGAGTACACACCACAAGAGAGGTCAGACAAGATCCAAAGAGCTTCAGTTATTGGATGGTATAAAAATATTGTAATTAAATAAATCCAGTCCCCCCCTCCCGCCTCTTACAGTAGCCCTATGCAAGCCATCCCCACCATGGATGTGGGGATATTTTGTACTTCAAGTCTCACGAGCCCCAAACAGCATGGTCAATGATGAGGGGTGATGGGAAGACCCCAGGGCCAGATCTACACTACTGCCTTTAAAGCGCTTTATAACAGTTTTATAGCGCTTTAAAGCAGTTAAAGCGCTTTATAGTTGTTATAAAGCGCTTTAAAGCAGTAGTGTAGATCCGGCCCAGGTCTGGGAAGCTGCCCTAGAAGTGTCTAGTAGGGGAGATCCAGGAGGAGCAGCAACCTCTTTTATGCTCCTGAATCTTGCTCAATGGTTTACAGAGGTGTAGTGGAGCCAGGATTCACAAGGGAGGCATGCTAGCCCTTTTTTAAAAAATTAGCAGGGATGCTGAAGTCCCAGCTGAGAAAAAAGACTTCCTTATTCCCCCTGGGGTGAGCCCCAATCTTCTCAGCAGCTGAAGGGGGAATGGATTTTCCCCACAACAATATCTTGCTATGCCTATCATGCTTGTAATGCAAAGTATTTTGGGTCAGCTTAGTCCTGAATGGGCAATTAAGTTTTACAAAAGACCTGCTCTTGGTGGAGGTGAAAATGGTTAAAATTGGTTTGTTGATAAAGGCAGCTGCTTGCATTTTTTGGACTCTCCTTGGGCGTGTGGCTCTACGGCCTGTCATGATAAACACCTGCCCTTCAAAATCTATTAATACACCATTGCTGGGCAATGGCTTTTCTATTTGTACACTAGCAATATGCCTGCCATTAAGAAACAACGTGCAGTCTCCTAAATTATAAGAACATAAGAAAAGCCATATCAGATCAGACCAAGGGTCCGTCTAATCCAGCACTCTGTTCACACAGTCGCCAGCCAGCTGTCTAACAGGGACCAACAAAGCAGGACATGGTGCAACAGCACCCTCAAACCCATGTTCCCCTTACTGCCTCTGCTGCTGGAGGTAGCACATAGCCATCACGACTAGTAGACCTTGATAGCCTTCTCTTACAGGAATTTATCCAACCCCCTTTTAAAGCCATCCAAATTGATGGCCATCACTACACCTTGTGGTAGCGAATTCCATAGTTTATCTATGTGCTGTGTGAAGAAGTACTTCTTTTTATTTGTCCCGAATCCCCCACCAATCAGCTTCACGGGGTGACCCTGGGTTCTAGTGTTACGGGAAAGGGAGAAAAATCTCTCCATTTCCACAGTCTCCACCCATGCCTGGAGGTCACGAAAACCCATGCCCGGCGAGGATAATTAGGGAAATCAAGCCAGCACGTCATGGCTTAATAACCACGTTCACGATGTATAAATGCCATCATCGTCATCCTTTCAGTACCAGGATAGGACTTTACTCCTAGGCATTTGACATATAAGATTTTAACTGGTCCTAGAATTTTTATTGTTGACCGCTTTAAATTGTTTTGTAAATGGATTCTAAATTATGTTTTATATTGTATTTTTCAGGTTTTAAACTTTTGTAAGCTTACTTTATTTTTTTATCACAATGGGTGAGGGGGGGGGGAAAGATACCAATTCAGTGATGAAACTAGGTAATTTTAGACCTACTTGGACTTCATGGTCTTTTGGGGCACCCGTTTAGATGGCCACATATATCATTTCAGTTGTGAAACACACCATTGACATTTCTCTCTGCCCACTCCCTGCCATTCCATGCTTTAGAACTACTTCCACATTCCTGATATGCCAGAGCAGCAAAGAAACAAACAAACACAACTTTGCCAGCCATGATAAAATAAATAAAGACTTTTGAGCATGTGCAGTTTCGCAATTTAAATCAATCATAGCATCATCTTGACCACAGGAATGAAATACAGAGTTTGGTTTTGCTGCAAGGCTATCCGCATCATCTGCTGCTCCCCCAAGCTGCAAGGCCTGGGATTTTGGCCCCAATGTCCAGCCCTTGCCGAACCATGGCACCAATTGGATTTTGATCGCAGGCACTCAAATATATTTGGCTCTCCGTCAGGTGATAGCCATGGACTTGTTTCCTACATCCACTCTAGTGTGTCCTTTTAAATGGGAAACTATCAAAGGGTGGTGGTGCACACTTTTTTGCTTCAGCGTGAAAATGTCCAAAGCCAGACAATGGCCTGAACCAAGGCAGGATCTACACTATTCATTACACCGTTGTTTAAGTGCATTGTTGCATCCTCCCTTGCTACGTTACAAAATGCAACTTGAGCCCAGTCAATCGAAATACCTTTTCTTCTATCGTTTTACCCCGGCACACTCTTCTTTAGAACGTTCTTCATTATGCTCATATCGGCTCTGACGTAAACCTCCTTCTTCCGGTGACTCTGAGCTAGACCTGCCGGGATAAGCCGGCAGGGAGGCGGGGCGACGTGTAGGGACGAGGGAAGCCCTGCAGCGTCTTAAAGGGGTCACGTGCGCCCCGAAAGATAAGCGGTTTTTTTAAAAAAATTAAGCCTCTGTCCCCTCTTTCACCGCCCGCCCTCCCCCTCCCCCTCGTTGCGTTGTGCCAGCTCTCCCTCCCCTAGAAAAGCCCTCACTTGTCCTAATCAGGAAGCAAAGACCATGGTCACGAGACATGACTTTGAAAGACGGCATTGAAAACAACAAAATGTTGGGGCACATTGTTAGTTTTAAAACAATTTTAACAGAAAGTGGAACGGTTTTAAAAGTCAGAAGAAACGTAACAACAACAGCATCACGTGACTGCTGACGTCATCTCTGCCAACTTGTTACGTTTCATCTAGACAAGTGTAGACGGGCTCCAAATCAGTTTTTGCCCTTACAGATGATCAGCACTCTCAGTTCCGAAACGTTGCAATTTTAAAGGATGCCAGCAGGGGGGACTGAATAGACGCACTCTAAGCTCCATCCCACGGGCGTTTTATTGCAAGCTCGTTACTGGGCGCTCCCGGAGTTTGCTCAGGACCCTCACATGACGTTGTCTGTCTCCCTTCTGGCCTTCCTTGCATGACAAAAAAAAAAAAACCTCATCAAGTCCAATGTTTTTTTAAACTCAGAATTGCTGCTCTCTCCTTCTATGTGCAGGAGAAGCAGAGCCATTAGAACAACAGACTGAATGGGCCTTGTGCTGAGAAGCGAGGAGGGGGGAGCATGTTAACCCCCGGTGTGATGGAGCTTTCTACCCTGACGAAGAGGCTGCTGTCAGATAATCACACTGTGTACCATACAGCAACGACTTGATATGCCTAGGGCTGGGCTGCCTAACCTACAATCAGTAAGCCAGACAGCTGCATGCAAAAATGATGAAATATGAACTCTCTTATGTTTCCGTTCATTCTGCTCATTAGAGCACTAAAATATTATTTCCTCGTCTCCAAAAACCCCAAATGCAGAGGACAAGATGGGAGTTTCAGTGGACACTGAACAGAGCTTCGGGGATTCTTTTGTTTTTATTTATTGCGTTTTTATCCCACTTTTTCATGATTGTTTCCCACGTCAATAAAAAGAGAGAGAGAAGCTCTACCACCAGACTTATAAACTAAAATGGCAAGATACACTAAGGAAGTGGAGTGCGGGCAAAAGGAAGAGGAGGGACTTTGGTTTTTCAAGGCCAGAATGAGATGGTGAGCTATGAGCAGGCATTTCAATGCACTTTGGGCCAGGCTGAACTTACTTTGCAGGTGTTCCTGCTTGAATGCAACCACGAACTGTTTTTTTCATGATTGTTGAAGCGAGGACACCATCGAGGGCATATCAGCTTGGTGCAAAGTGCATTTAAATGCCTGCCAATGAAGAAGTGCCAATAAGACCTAAAATACATTAGGGATTTTCAACAAGCAGAGAGAATATTTTTCAGCTCAAACGAATAGTATGGACTGATAATCAAGACTTATGTCATCATTTATATACATCCTGAATGTTTTCCATGTGGATTGCTCCCAAAACACCCTCTCAGGTTGATGGTGAGGCTAAATGACCACTGTCAGCTCCGTCAAGGAAAGGCATGCTACAAACAGCCAGTGTCAAGCGTTGTGGAAGAGCCTGTGGTTCAAATCCCTGTTAAGCTTTAAGCCAGCTAGTATCTCTCAGCCTCACTTCCCTCCCTATTCCCTGTATTCAACTCAAAGATAATAAATAACACAGGCTCCCCCGGCTTCCGTTGGGGCCGGACAAAAGGGGGGGGGACAGTATTTCCAGCCGGACGCAGATTACCCCCCCCGTTTCCCGGGCGTGTCCGGACGAAACCGGACGTTTGGTCACCCTGACACAGGTCTACCTTCCAAAGTAAGGATCACTGAAATAATATATATGAAGTTCTTCAGGGAAAGCACTGTTGTTAAGTGTAATGAAGGGATGGTTCATCTGATCTTACCTTGCTCCCGTATCTCCCAAACTGGCCCCTTCATTGCCCTCGTGGACCATGACTCAGCAATTCTAGCATCCCTTCTAGGTCCTTGGCGTACTACAATCCGACAGAATAAAATTATCTCCCTCGATTGAAGCTGCCATGGCTGTGAACGGGACCTCCTGAGAGCTGGGCTGTAGCACCCCCTGCAGGAAAAAGCATGCCACCGACACAAATTCCATACATATTGCTGGTATGATGATTTGATGTTTGGAGTCTCCTTTTTGGGGACCAGCTCCTTGTTGGTGTTGGTGTGTGCAAGCCTTTCAAGATATAGAGAAGCAGCTCATTTTTTGCTGCAGGGATTTTTCTGCCACCATACTGCCAATTTTCGGTGGCAAATTCAGCAACGTGGAGGAGGAACAGTCTAAGGGGCAGCCTCCGATGGGATCCGAGGGGACAATTGGTGTCTGTCAGTGTTTAAACTGTATCTCCATCTATGCTTGTCCTGTATACTTGTAAATAAACACAAATATTACAAAACACCAATGAAGCCTCCAGTGACGTCCTTCCAAAGGAAACCAGACCGGGATAAGCACTGTTCCTCTGGAACATCTAAACCACTCAGAAAAATGGAGCATGTGTAACAGTACTGAACCTTTTCTGCCATCCTTCTCTTTGCCCACTTTTACCCAAAACCAGGAGCTAAGACCTCCAAATCTTGAAGTCAAACAATTCTGGCACTTGGGAGGGGCATGTGATTGAGTTAGGCCCAGTATATATATATATATATATATATATATATATATATATGAAAAAGAAAAAGGTATACTTAGCGCTTTTTCTATCTCAAGATACAGAGAAGAAGAATTTCATGTTTTGCTGCAGGGATTTTTGATGCCACATTGCCAAATTTTGTTGGCAAATTCAGCAGGATGGGGGGGAGGGAGGAAATGGCCATTCCCTTTGCTTTTCAGGCAATTGGCCCAAACACAGAGAGAGAGAGAGAGAGAGAACCCGTGAGCTTCACCACCAACTCTTGGATGCAGGAGGAGCAGGCAAAGTGCCTGGGCTGGATGGAGGCGATCGAGTTAGACAAACTTCTGAAACTCCCCTATTTATGAAGCAAATGTAGATTGAGATTTCTCTCTCCACCCTCATCTTCATTTCCCCCACCCCACCCGCTTTCCCGGCACGAGCCCTGTCTTCTGGCTCCCCTTGGGTAGCTTTGATTCAGGCTGGGTTTGAAGATCAAGTGAAGCAAAAGGTAAATTCGGGGCCTTTGATCTGCAAACACAGGCGTCTTCATTTCCATGTTTGATTTTTCATCCGCTTTCTGAACTGAAAAGGTGCCAGCATTGTCAGCACTCACCTTGCAAGGGGGAACAGGCTGTGGAAAGCCATGGGGAGGCTGAGGATGGGGGGGGACACCTCAAGGGCATATGGTATGAAGCAGGAAAGCATGGAGGATACCAGCATAGGGTGGTTAGATAGCATGCAGCTTCACAACACATGGCCGCATAATTTGTAGCAATGCAATTGCCCACCCTTGCACATTGCATGGGTTTATATTGCTCCCCCAAATGCACAGACCGCTGCTTTGTGATGCGCACAGGGTAAACATGGCATGCATTGGAGACTCAGAGGCTATATGACATTATCTCAGAGCGTGTAATATGCAATTTGTTAACCCCTGAGCAGTTCTCATGATATTAAAGAGACTATTCTGGAGTAAATCATGCTAGGGCACCTAGCTTGGCACCTACATTATATGCTTTTAGACACCAGGTGAAGACCTTTTTATTCTCCCAACATTTTAACAATCTATAAATTTTAAATAACATGGTTTTAAATTTGTAATTTTGCATTGCTGCTGTTTTTATCTGGTTGAGCTTTTATATTGTATTTTATATTATGGTTTTATACTGTTGTTTTATACTTTGAATGGTTTTGATTTTTGTGAACCGCCCAGAGAGCTCCGGCTATTGGGCAGTATAGAAATGTAATAAATAAATAAATAAATAAATAAATAGGGGCTTTCAAACACTGGCGCAAAAGACACAATTCACCCCTACACAGTGCAACAGTAGGACACAACAACCTTGTTCAGATGGCACACTAAGTCACGTTGGTTAAGCATTTTGAACGTGTTGTGTGAACCATGACTCAGGCCATAGCTAGACGGGGCTTTATCCTGGGGTGATCCCGGGATCGTCCCTGTGTGTCCACATGACGCACAGGGGATCCCAGGATCAACGAGGGATGATCCTTCCCTTGCCCCGGGATCTCGCCCTCACCTTTAGCCCTCTTTTTTCCATGGACCGCAGAATGCGTGGCCGGGCGCTGCAGGCTGACCCAGCTCCACGCGATTCCTTGTGAGAAGCTGGGAGCCGTGCACAGGGCACAGCACTCCTCAGGAGTGCTGTGCCCATCGGGGGTAGAGTGGGGAAAGCAGGGAAAGTAATTTAAATTTTTAAAATTACTCACCATTTGCGCATGAGCATTCGTGTGCTGCTGGCCCTTTAAGTTAAAAAAATGGCAGGCGCGACGCCTCTCCTTCTGAGGTTGTCGCGCGTCGCGTATAAACAGAGGGGGGATCTCGCAATAAACACATCGCAAGATCTTCCCTCCTCCATCGCGGGCTAACAGGTAGGTCTAGCTAAGGCCTTAGTGTGCCGTGTGAACCATTCATAACCATGGTGTCTACATAACCATGGTTTAAACATGCTTACTATCAGTTTGATGCAAAAGGGTTAGCGGCCTAACCATGGCTTAGCGTGTTGTCTGAACAGGCCTATAATGTTGCTGATACAAGGCAGAAATTAACATGGCACAGGGCAAAGAAGACTATGGTATGATGTACAGCTATATAACACAAGAGCACATGCATACTGTGATCAAGCCAGGGCTAATCTTGAATAGTTCTGCATTCAACAGGATTAAAATAGGTAAATTAGGGTGACCATATGAAAAGGAGGACAGGGCTCCTATATCTTTAACAGTTGCATAGAAAAGGGAATTTCAGCAGGAGTCATTTGTATATATGGAAAACCTGGTGAAATTCCCTCTTCATCACAACAGTTAAAGTGCAGGAGCTATACTAGAGTGACCAGATTTAAAAGAGGGCAGGGCACCTGCAGCTTTAACTGTTGTGATGAAGAGGGAATTTCACCAGGTTCTCCATATATACAAATGACACCTGCAGAAATTCCCTTTTCAATACAACTGTTAAAGATACAGGAGCCCTGTCCTCCTTTTCATATGGTCACCCTAATTTACCTTTTCTATACAACTGTTAAAGATGCCAAAGCTCTTTGGGCAGTGCACAATTAGAAAACATAAAATACAAATTTAAAACATTAAAAGTTTAAAAGGCAATATAAAACCACCTACATTAAAGACCGGGGAAAGCCTGTGGGAAAAGGTACGTATGTCTTCAGGAGAAGTTTAAAAGATATTATGTTTTCCGCCTCCCGAGCCACATGAGGGAGGGTCCTCCAGAGGGTGGGTGCCACCACAGAGAAGGCCCAACGCCGAGGTTCTTCATGGCAGCATTCCGTACATCTTGGAATGGTCAGTAGAGCCTCCCCTTAGGATCGTAGTTGACTTTTAGGTGTATATAAGGGAAGGCAGTCTGATTTGTCAATGCCAAGGCATGAAGCTTGGGTTACCTTTGTAGAAGACTTCCAGCCATGTAGTTAATGAAGATTCATCTATTCCCAAACAGAAACAAAGCTGGGCTTCTGCCATAGTTTAATTACAGTCATGGTGGAGACGCATGGGGGTCATCAGTAGTCCTGAAAGAGCAAAGTCAAAGACCAGATCAACAACTAAAAAGACATGAGCAAAACAATGACCTAGGTGACAGGCTGTGACATCATAAAAACATGTAGCATAGCAGCTGTGAGTTGTAGCCATGATCTGGAAGGCTCTGGTTTGTATCTCACTAGATAAATGAACCAGGAATGGTACTAGGCTTGGGCCTGTGAGGCTGAGCCCCAAATCTATTTTTCTAGTACCCCCCGAGTCTATTTCCGAAGATCCTGAGTGTCCATTGGAGCCAATGGAAAGTTTTTTCCCCTCAGCTTTATTACCATGCAGGGGGAAATTGATAAACTGGGGAAGGAAGGAGTAACATTCCACTTCCCACATGCTTCAACATCACTACCACTCACCCCACGAAAAATCTCCCCTTGCTTGGCAATTAAGCTCAGACTCTTCTTTTCCCCATAGGTTTGGGATGGTCTTGGTCAAGGTGTAAATTAATTGAATAATTCTTTGAGATGATTTGGATAAGAAATTAATTGGCTGGCTTTGTCCAGTGTGAAATTTGAATAAATACTAGTAATTAGATATAGATATTTATTTTATTTTATTTATTTACCATTGTTTTTAGGCTGCCTTTAAGGGTAGAACCCTCTCAAGATGGCATACCTGATCAAAAAGAATACAAATAGGTAATAAATATACAATAAAACACTATACAGGCAGTTTACATCAATAAAACCTGCAGCCAACATATTACGTGAAAGCCAACAAAAATAGGTGAGTCTGCTATTCTAGGATTCTACTAGGGAGGTCGTGGGCTCTCCCATACTAGAGGCATTCCAGAGGCAGCTGGACAACCATCTGCTTTAAGGTAGATTCCTGCAATGAGCAGGGGGTTAGATTCAATGGCCTGGACAGCTGAAGCTAAGAGAATGGTGAATTGCCAGAAGCCCAGAACTGTTGCTAGGCATTTAAGAAATTAAGGGCCTAGGCCCATAGGACATCAATCTGGATAAATTTTGCATATGCAAATTTAGGTCTTCAGGAAAGTGCTTTCAGAAAAAAATGCATCTGCAGAATTTATCCAGATTTGTGTTATATGGGCCTTCTTGGGCCCTAATCTTTTAAGTACTTACCAACACTTCTGACATTTCACCACTCTCTTGGCCTCAGCCATCCATAGAGAGATAAGAATATCAGCCATTATAGGGCTTTTGTTTCAGTGACTATTGAGATAAAGTCTGGGTTCCCATGGTCTGTAATCCCTCCAGCCAGTCTCAACCCTAGTGGCATGGCTTGTGTGAGGAAGGAGCACCCCACAGATAATCCGTGGCCTGTTATTGGGCCATTTGAGGGTTGCTGCCCCCTCCCACCACCACAACAAGCCATGTCGCCTGGGTTTTGATGACATGGCAAGCCATGCCAGTGAGGGTAATGAGGAAAATCCCTCCGACATACATGAAAGTGCCATGTGTGACTTATATCCCTCACTGCCATGGTGGGAATCTGCCCAACATATATGAAGCAGTTTGAATGCTCAAATACATCAATGCTGAATGTTATTACTGTAATGTCTAAGCAGATCTTGGCCAGGGAGGGAGGTAATTTAAGAATTTACATGCCAAAGGTCCCAAAATAATTTCCTTTGAAAACTTGCTAGAACTACTAGTAACAGCATTCTCTCTCTTAACAAAGAGACACAGAAGACACCCTAGAGCTGCAAGGCTCTAGTTGACTGTGGTTTTGCTAGCTATTCTTACACAAAAGAGTAGCTCTGAATTTGTTGGGCTATTGACCTAGCCTGGGAGAGCCATTTACACATGGCAAAGGCCACTGAAGGATGCTAATTAAATCCTATTCTACATTCTGGCTACTGGAAGCAGGATTTCTACTTCTCACATTCTACTTAGCTGGGAAGATCAGAACATGGCAAGATGTAACGCATGCACTAACCAAGCAAAACGCATTCTACACAATTAGGGTGACCATATTTGGGAAACCAAAAAAGAGGACACCTAGTGTGTGTGTGGGGAAGCAGCTTTCTGAGTCCTGCAGAAAGTACGTTATTCCCCCGCCACCTTAACGAACCCGATTGGAGTGGAGGAGGGGAAAGGATTTCATTCTGCACCACCACCATCCACTCCAATTGGGGCCTTTTCTATAATGTCCACGAATGACCCACTTTCCCCTTTAAGACCTCAATTGGAGCTCGGGGTGGGGGAATGATGTGCCTCAAGAAAGCATATCACTCCCTCCTGCCATGCTAATGGCAGCCTTAAAGGGGAAGGTGTGTCATTCCAGGACATTATTGAAAATTATAGAAAATCCCCCCTGACACTATGGAAAGAACAAAAACCAGGACAAATCCGGGGAAATCCAGACAGTTGGTCACCCTATACACGATGGACACAACATATATACTTGCATAACACATAATACCATACCAACACTGTGTGCAATCGTAGAATAGTAGAGTTGGAAGGGGCCTATAAGGCTATCACCTTATTGTTTGACAGTATACATGAATGATGGACATGAATCCTTGTCCCAATAAAATCTGTGAGAGCTACTTCCATAAATCCAAATTGTGTGTTGTGACGGAGAGAAAGAGGAAATTACTGTATAGGGGAGAGGGGACTCATGGCCCCATCAAAAAGGATAGTGATCGGGTTTTGTGTGTTTTTGAAGTAAAAAGTTGGCAACTCCGTACCACCCCCCATATCTCTCCTCCAGCTATGGCCCTGCTCTCATTAGGCCAAAGACACACTTCTTTCTTTTTTCTACAAGTCTGTTTTCAGGCACATGAAGCCCACCTGTCCACTCTTTTGGGCTGGAGGGGGCTCCGTTGGCTGGACTTCTAGGGGGCTGGATCCTATAGGTGCTAATTGTTAGACCACCCTTGTGATTAGCTGTGGGTGCGATATAAAGGGGGAAATTTGAAACAGTTCTACTTGGAGCAGGGACTAGGTGAGAAGAAACTAACAGGATTGGGGGTAGCAGGCCCAATCGCCACTCCCCACCCCACTGCTAATGAGCAACAGCATGCAACTCAGCCAGACAGCATAATTCATGGCTGCCAGGCACCCCATGCTGTGTCCACCCCAGATCTATTATTCATCATGCCACTGCCACCCTCTTAAAGCCATTTCTGGGCCCTTTGGATTGACGACACTTCCAGGGTGTCCCTCAGAGGCCGCTTGTCTTAATCTGCTAATGAGCTGCTCCCCAGGGGGCCTCAGGGACCAAAGGAAAAAGAGCAGGCCTTAATTTGTGGCAAGGCTCACTGGGACTGAGCTCTAGAAGCTCTTTTCGATGCCTCGTCTGAACTTGCAAAGGGAGAGATTAGTGCGTTTGCGTTGCGTTGGTTATGTCTCCTGCTAGAGAAGGCCAGGCTTTCAAAGGCCTTTTATTACCCATTGAAGTGGGCAACGTTGTTGTATCAATAGGTTAGGGTGACCCTATGGAAAGGAGGACAGGGCTCCTGTATCTTTAACAGTTTCATAGAAAAGGGAGTTTCAGCAGGTGTCATTTGTATATATGGAGAACCTGGTGAAATTCCCTCTTCATCACCACAGTTAAAGCTGCAGGAGCTATACTAGAGTGCCCAGATTTAAAAGAGGACAGGGCACCTGCAGCTTTCACTGGTGTGATGAAGAGGAAATTTCACCAAGTTCCCCATATATACAAATGACACCTGCTGAAATTTCCTTTTCAATACAACTGTTAAAGATACAGGAGCCCTGCCCTCCTTTTCATATGGTCACCCTACAATAGGTAGAACTAAGTGAGACACACAGGAAGTTAGATGGAAGAGGAAGTCAGGGACACAGACTTTGATTGAAGGAATACTCGCCCAATCAGGAGGTGACACAGCAGGCAGTGACTCAGCACTCTCAGGAGTCAGTCAGGGCTGGAGAGAAGTTAGTTAGAAGCTATGTTTGTTTGTGGCAATAAAAGTTTTATTTTTATATAATACTGCATTCCTCATTTGCAACAAACCTATCTTTGAAACATGGTGTCAGAAGTCTAACAGGACCCATTTACAACAACAACAGAAAAACAGCTTGAGATTTTGGATTATGGAGCGAGGTTTGAAAGCACCATGTACACTGATGGTGCTATATAAATAAATAAATAAATAATAATAATAATAATAATAATAATAATAATAATAATAATAATAAAGCCCCCCCATCACTGGATTTCACTGGGCCTAATCTGGCTCAAGCTTGGCAGAACTGGAAAGAGGAGTTTGAATTGTACCTGGATCTTGCCTTCACAAAAGAGGAAGACAAGCAAAAGGTAAAGTTATTATATTATCTGATTGGAGAAAAGGGGCGAGAGATATGCAAAACTCTTGGGTTTAGTACAACTTCTACTCTGCAACAGCTAGTAAAAGGGCTGGATGATTACTGCATACCTAAACAAAATGAAACAATGGAACGATATCTATTCTTTATGAGGCAGCAGGGGACTGAAGAGAGACTGGATGCTTATGTTACTGCACTAAGGACTTTGGCAACAACCTGTAATTTTGGGGCTATCGCAGACTCCCTCATCAGAGACAGAATTGTCTGTGGGACCACAGACCAACATCTCCGTGAGAAGCTGTTGCGGGAGCCAGATTTAACACTGACTCGTTGTTTGGAGATTGCTAGGGCAGCTGAAGCTACTAAAGAGATGCTTAGGACATTAGAAGGCACCCATGAGGTGCAGGTGCATGCAGTCCAACACCAGTCAAGTCAGTATAATGAGCAGGGCCGGCAGCCTCAGAGACGACTGCCTAAAATACAGTGTACGTTCTGTGGGAAACAACACGAAAAGAGAAAAGAAAGGTGCCCAGCATATGGACAGAAGTGTAAAGGTTGTGGCAAACCCAACCATTTCCAAAGTCAGTGCAAGAGTGAGAAGAAACCTAATAGGCTGGCTGTGAGAACAATACAGAATGAAAGCGATGAGTCTGAAAACTGTGAGGATGTTTTAAGCCTCACTTTGGGTCCAGTGAATCATGATGTCCACATAGTGGGGAATACAGGGAAGAAGGTAACCTACCCCACCGCATTGTTTGCCACTATGTTGTTGAACAAACACCCAGTTCGTTTCCAACTGGATTGTGGAGCCACCTGCAATGTGCTGCCATTAGCTCTAATAGACAAGAAAACAGATCTGGAACCATGTGGCCAATTGCTCATTATGTACAATAGCAGTACCCTGAAACCTGTGGGGAAGTGCAGGCTAAAGATTCGCAATCCAAAGAAGAATAGACTCTATCGCTTAGAGTTCATCATCGTGGAAGGGAATGCCCACAGACCACTGCTAGGAAGCAAAGCAGTCCAAGCTATGCAATTGATTCACGTGCAACATAAGAACATCCTGAATGCTGTACAAGCCAGTGAGCAGAACCAGTCCAGGATTTGGACTATGGAGAAAATACTGAAAGATTTTGGGGATGTTTTTGAAGGGGAAGGACATTTGGCAGGGAAATTGAAACTTGAGGTAGATCCTTCAGTAGAACCAGTAAAGATCCCTAAAAGGAGAGTTCCTATGGCACTGGCAGAACCACTGAAGAAGGAACTAGCAAGCCTTCAAAGCAAAGGCATAATTGCTCCAGTAGAGACTAGCACAGAATGGATCAGCAGCTTGGTCATTGTACGGAAACCCTCTGGAAAACTCCGTATTTGTATTGACCCTAAACCTTTAAATAAGGCATTAAAACGCAGTCATTATCCCCTGCCAACCATTGACGATGTTCTATGTGACCTATCACGAGCCAAGGTTTTTTCAGTGTTTGATGTGAAAAATGGATTTTGGCACATAGAACTGGATAAGGAATCTAGCTACCTGACCACATTTGCAACCCCTTTTGGCAGATACCGCTGGTTACGAATGCCAATGGGCATCAGCCCTGCCCCAGAAGTGTTTCAACGCAGGTTGAATCAAGAGCTAGAGAACATCCCAGGCCTGAAGATAATCACAGATGATATCCTAATTGTGGGAGAAGGAGATACGATAATAGAAGCAACAAGGGATCATGACAAAAAGTTGTGCCATTTTCTGGAGAGGTGCAGAGAGAGGAACATCAAATCAGGATAAGGCCAGATTAAGACTGAAAGAAGTACCTTACATTGGCCACCTGCTGACTGCAGATGGGTTGAAGGTGGACCCTGGAAAAGTTAAGGCAATCCGAGAGATGCCACGACCCGCGGATGTGAAAGGTGTGCAACGATTCTTAGGCATGGTAAATTACCTGGCGAAGTTTTGTAAAGGGTTAGCAGCTGACTGTGAGCCACTCAGACAGTTGACACACAAAGAAGTAGAATGGGAATGGTCAGAGAGTCATCAGCAAGCATTTCATAAAATTAAGGATACTATATGCAAGACCCCTGTACTGAAGTACTACAGCCCAGGAGAACAGCTAGTCCTACAATGTGATGCCTCACAAAAGGGGCTTGGAGCGGCCCTTTTACAAAAACAACAACCAATTGCTTTTGCCAGTAGAGCACTGTCAGAAACAGAGAGAGGTTATGCACAAATTGAAAAAGAACTGTTAGCTGTCCTTTTTGGGATGGAACGCTTCCACCAGCTCACTTTTGCACAGACAGTACATGTCCAATCTGACCACAAGCCACTGGAAACCATTGTGCGGAAACCATTATTGAGTGCCCCAAAGAGGCTTCAAAGGATGTTGATGAGATTGCAAAAGTATGATGTACAGATCCAATATCATCCAGGCAAGCACCTGGTAATGGCAGACACATTAAGCAGAGCATATCTCTCAGAGCCCAGTGAAGATGGTTCAGTTGAAAAGGACATAGAGTCAATAAATATGCTGTAATATCTACCCATTTCACGGCCACGCCTACAAGCAATACAGGAAGGCACAGAGCAGGATACCAACTTACAGATAGTTAAACACACTGTCCTGGATGGTTGGCCAGAGACCAAACATCAGCTACCAGTGGAAGCTACACCCTATTTCTCAATGAGAGAGGAGCTCAGTGTGCAAGACGGAATTCTCTTTAGGGCAAACAGAGCTATCATCCCAGCGGCAATGCGCTTGGACATAATGAAAAGGATACACTCCTCACATATGGGAATTGAGAGCTGTCTGAGGAGAGCGAGAGAATGCGTATATTGGCCTGGCATGAATGATCAGCTGAAAACTTACATGGCACAATGTGAGATCTGCAATTCTCTAGGTGACAGACAGCAAAAAGAAACACTCCACCCACATGAGATTCCAAGGAGGCCTTGGGAAAAGGTAGGAGTAAACTTATTCAAGTTGCAAGACAAAGACTACCTCATAACGGTGGACTACTATTCCAATTTCTGGGAGATAGACTCCTTGCTAGATACCTGATCTCGAACAATTATCAGAAAGCTTAAAGGACACTTTGCTCGTTATGGAATACCCGATGTTTTATTTTCAGACAATGGCCCTCAGTTTGTGTCTGAAGAATTTAGGGCCTTCAGAGCACAGTGGGAATTTGATCATCAGACATCGTCACCAGCCTATCCCCAGAGCAATGGGAAAGCTGAGTCAGCTGTCAAGACAGCAAAGCGTATTTTGGTCAAAGCCAAGAAAGCTGGGACAGATCCATATCTAGCTGTCTTAGACCACAGGAACACCCCATCACAAGGCTTGGATGCGAGTCCAGCTCAGAGTCTCATGGGTCGAAGAACTAAGACCTTACTTCCAATGCGAGGAAATTTGCTGCAGCCAGAAATCCATAACAGACGAGCTGACTCTATAGCAGAACAAAAATCTAGACAGGCCCATTATTATAATAAGTCGGCCAAAGATCTACCTGATCTACACAGTGGTGAGCAAGTCTGGATTCAGCCAGCAGGGCAAGAGAACAAGGAATGGCAAAAGGCAGAAGTACAAAGGCAAGTGAACACACGGTCATTTGAGGTGGTGACACCAGAGGGTCAAGTCTTCAGAAGAAACCGTAGACATCTGCGGAGGAGCAGCCAACTAGTATCAAATGCAGGTGTGCAGAACCACAACCAAGAACAGCAATTCCAGGAGGAGAGAGCACCCACTTCACAGTCTGGCCTCCAGGCAAGAGGTCATTTGGAATCCCCTGCCATAGAGACTGGGGAGATAGTTGAAATGTCCTCACATCCTAGTGATACCCATGATACCGCTTATCACCCCAGAGAAACTACATCTCCTATAGCAAAACAAGTAAGAACTCGAGCAGGTCACCTGCTACAGAAGCCACACCATCTACAAGACTATGTTTAACGTTTTGGGGGAGTAAATGGGAGTTGTAATGTATTGTTGGTTAAAATAAAAAAGGAAAGATGTATCAATAGGTAGAACTAAGTGAGACACACAGGAAGTTAGATGGAAGAGGAAGTCAGGGACACAGACTTTGATTGAAGGAATACTCGCCCAGTCAGGAGGTGACACAGCAGACAGTGACTCAGCACTCTCAAGAGTCAGTCAGGGCTGGAGAGAAGTTAGTTAGAAGCAATGTTTGTTTGAGGCAATAAAAGTTTTATTTGTATATAATACTGCATTCCTCATTTGCAACAAACCTATCTTTGAAACAGTGTGGCCTACAACTCCCATCAGCTCTAGTCAGCATAGCCAAGGGCGAGGGGTGTTATTAGGCCAAAACAACTGAAGGACCACAAGTTGCCCATTAACAATTATTCCTCCTTACTCCACAGGAACATATTTGAATATAAAAACAGATTCTATTTATCTGGAACGTTGGTCCCTGTCCAGGGAAATATAGCACATCCTACAGATGTGCTCTATATTTTTTTTTTATCCAAGTCACTTTTACAGACAATAAAAGAAACTCAGTTCCTGTTTTACTGTACTTTGTCACCAAGATCTTATTCATTAATTAGTTTAAAAATATTTCCAATCTGCGTTTCCCAGAACGGAAGGTCTTCACAATATGCTTTTAAGCCTTATATAATGATACAGGGGAACCAATATTTACAGCGAAGCAATATATTAAATATAAAGCAAAACAAATAGGTAAATCATTACAGCCGGGCCTCCCAAGAACCTTCTACCCATCTAACCAAAGGCTTTCATTAACACATGGGTCATACTTAAAACTAAAGAGGAAGGGAGATTTAGTCAAGCTCCTAGGTGAGGTCATTCCACAGTAGGGATTCCCAGCTCTGGAAATAAAGAAAATATAGAATAGTAGAATTGGAAGGGGGCTATAAGGCCATTGATTCCGCTCAATGCAGGAATCCACCCTAAAGCATACCTGACAGATGCTTGTCCAGCTGCCTCTTGAATGGCTCTAGTGTGGGAGAGCCCACAACCTCCCTAGGTAGGTAACTGGTTCCATTGTCGTACTGCTCTAACAGTCAGGAAGTTTTTCCTGATGTCCAGCCGGAATCTGGCTTCCTGTAACTTGAGCCCATTATTCCGTGACCTGCACTCTGGGATGATCGAGAAGAGATCCTGGCCCTCCTCTGTGTGACAACCTTTTAAGTATTTGAAGAGTGCTCTCATGTCTCCCCTCAATCTTCTCTTCTCCAGGCTAAACATACCCAGTTCTTTCAGTCTCCTCGTAGGGCTTTGTTTCCAGACCCCTGATCATCCTGGTTGCCCTCCTCTGAACACGCTCCAGCTTGTCTGCGTCCTTCTTATAATCTGGTACTCAGGTAAAATGGTCACTTGTTGATTGTCAAAAAACAGGACATGCATCACCAAAAAGAGGACACCGATTTGTATATGCATATTACATGCATGGATGCAAATTTAGAAATAGCTATTATTGGAAGAGAAATACAGTACATCTCACCCTGGTGGGGAAGACTGTGACCGGCGTGCCTTGCTCAGTCTGCAATCCAGGTGGGCAATTCAAGGCCCTTGCTGGCTCTCCCCTCTTAGGGCTTTGCATCTTTAAACTGAACTTGGACTGGACAGTTCTTCAAATAGAGGGCACCTTCAAATACAGGCTTTCAGATAGAGGACCGTCCCATATAAAGTAACAATTTCCAGAGGGGTAGCTGTGTTGTAGCAAAAACAACGAAGAGTTTTGTATGGTACTTTAAAGATTAACAAATTTATTCTGGCATAAATTGTCATGGATACTGTCCAGGTAATCTGATGCATATTTACTGCAGATTGGGAAATTAATATATACATGGTGGGGTGGGAATATTAAACTGTTCTGTCAGAGGGGATTGAAATGCCATTCAAAAAAAATTCTTCAGTGATAACACCAACCCTATTGCAATACTGAGTCAATTAACATATACACTGTGAGTTGGAGTGTCTTAAAACAATATTTTCCTTACTCAAAGGACAGGAAATAGAGCTGACAATGGCAATGTTCAGAAAGCAGTGAGAGAACGTTTTAATCTCCCAGACCACTCTGTCAGTAACCTTAATAGTCCAGGAGCATATGTAGAAAAATCATGTTCCGTGGCAGTTTTATGCCGTTTCTACACCTGCCTTTTTTCCAGGGATTGTCCAGGGATCATCCCTGTGCATGCAAATGACACACAGGGGATCCCGGGAGCAGGCAGGGACAATCCCTCTATTTTCCTGGGATAATTCTTAGGTGTAGAAAGGGCCTTAGTGAGGCGAAGGTGGGACTGGTTTGGTTTCATTAAAAAAAAAACTATCTATAGATGACTAATTTCCATGATGTCACTCTATGTTGTGTAATATTGATGATGTCATCAAGATGACCGCCAATAAAATTCATAAAATCATCAATATCCCTATTATCCTATTATTTATGGATGGATTTAAAATGTTAAGGTCTCATTTTAAAGGTATTTCCTACACCTAAAAAGTGGTCTGTACAACATTTACTGTTAAGTCAATGGTTTCTCAGATATGTGTATATTTCTAGTACAGAAATGCAATTACATCACTAGTGTATATGTTCAGTTGTTCATTTTTTTTGTCATTCATTCCCCGCCCCCCCATTATTTTAGGTAGAACTATTTGATTAAAGGTATGGAAGGTGTAATGCCGATAGATCAACCATTGTCATCCAAATGTACGCACATGCCAGGACTAGAGCCATCAAGAGTACAGCACCATGTACATTGATGGTGCTATATAAATAAATAAATAATAATAAGAGATTCAACTCTATTTTCTGTGGCTTGAATAAAGACAAAAGGGGGGGTATTCATCTTAATCCACTCACCATTGTAATGACACCTGTGTTATCATTGCAGAATGTTTTGTGAATGGCACCTGTTAAGGTAAGCATAACTATCTGTAATTTTTGCATCTCAATTCCCTCTGCCAATGATCTCTTCCGGCAGTCCTATCCAGTAGAATTTTAGGATTACTTAAGGGTCCTACCTTAAGTTATATAAAGCTACAGAACACACACCCAGCATGTGAGAGAGATGGATTTGCCTTGTCCTTTGTATTTCTGACAAACATCTTAAAAATGGGCACAGAATGGCTAAGGCAGGTTCCCCACCCCCTCCCCAGTAAATTGGCAGTCTTTTCTACAATACCAGGGCAATCACCAAGAAGACCCTGCTTCTCATGCCGTAGAATACATGGGACTGTGTTCTCACAAAGATGTCAGTGTTATTAAGGTAGTGTCTTGTTGCCAGGGCTCAGGCTTGTGTGGTATCTACCCTGCTAGAGTGACCATATTTGGGAAACCAAAAAAGAGGACACCTAGTGTGTGTGTGGGGAAGCAGCTTTCTGAGTCCTGCAGAAAGTACGTTATTCCCCCGCCACCTTAAAGAACCCGATTGGAGTGGAGGAGGGGAAAGGATTTCATTCTGCACCACCACCATCCACTCCAATTGGGGCCTTTTCTATAATGTCCATGAATGACCCACTTTCCCCTTTAAGACCTCAATTGGAGCTCGGGGTGGGGGAATGACGTGCCTCAAGAAAACATGTCACTCCCTCCTGCCATGCTAATGGCAGCCTTAAAGGGGAAGGTGTGTCATTCCAGGACATTATTGAAAATTATAGAAAATCCCCCCTGACACCATGGAAAGAACAAAAAACCAGGACAAAGCCGGGGAAATCCTGACAGTTGGTCACCCTGTACCCTGCCATCCGGACTGGAAGAAAGCCCTGCCCCATCATTTTCAGTTTGTAGGGACAGACTGCAAGTTCTCAGTGATGAGAGGAAGACAGTCTCTGCTCCCACCCAGAAGTTCATTTCTTTACTACATTATTTCATGTCTATTTCTTTAAAGAAGGGGCAAGGCCAGAAACAGGCCGAGGTGATACTAGATGATGATGATGATGATGATGATGATGATGATGATTTATTTATTTATATAGCACCATCAATGTACATGGTGCTGTACAGATTACACAGTAAATAGCAAAACCCTGCCGCATAGGCTTACAATCTAATAAAGTTGTAGTAAACAATAAGGAGGGAAAGAGAATGCAAACAGGCACAGGGAAGTGTAAACAGGCACCGGGTAGGGTGAGGCTAACAGTATAGAGTCAGAACAAACTCAACATTTAAAAGCTATAGGGAAAAGAAAAGTTTTTAGCTGAGTTTTAAAAGCTGTGATTGAGTTGGTAGTTCTCAAGTGTTCTGGAAGAGCGTTCCAGGCGTAAGGGGCAGCAGAAGAAAAAGGACGAAGCCGAGTAAGGGAAGTGGAGGTCCTTGGGCAGGCGAGAAGCATGGCATCAGAGGAGCGGAGAGCACGAGCGGGGCAATAGTGTGAGATGAGAGAGGAGAGATAGGAGAGATAGACAGGAGCAAAATGGTTAAAGGAAGGGGGGCTACAAAGAAAGATGAGAGCAGGAGCAAAATAGGGTCGTTGCCCCCCCCTTCCCAATTACACCACAGGTCAAGATGGAAGTTGGCACGATGTCTGCGTTGGGAAAACAGTGAATTAGGGCCCAAACAGACATTACAGTAAATCTGTGTCTAGCAGCTACGTCTTTTGTCCTTTCACTTTTGCCCTAGGGTAGGTGTAGGGACCCAATACAGATCTTAAAATCCCCCACCCCCACTCCAGGGTCCTAATCTGGATTGGAGGCCCTGCACTTAATCTAGAGTAAAAATTAGAGGAGGATGTACAGTAGCTACTAGATGCAGTTTTTCAGTCATTGGCTGTTTGGGCCCTTACATTCTCTCAAGAGAGGGAGGTGTTGATTCAGACCTAAAGGGGTCCATGGAGTGCAACTCCTGCCTGAACATTTCAGCGAAAGCCCTGTGAACATTTTCCTGCAGAGGTCAAAATTTCAACAGGTGGTACCATCCCATTCCAGAAGTATTCACTTTTTCTGATGTTCCCCTCACAATGCCCCCGCCCAAATCATCAACTTAATACAGAGAGAGGGGGTTGCCCGCCTCCCTGCCTTGTTTTTCCCCCCTAATTGAATGGCGTGGGACTGGCAGCAGATGCTGCTCAGATGCCGAGTGCCGTGTTATGCTAAGCAGGTGTCTTCAAAGCCAGGCCTACACAGCGCGAGCAAATTGGACAAGTCATTGGGTATCCACGTGGGGTTCACCAGGCCTTTGTACGGCCGCATCCGAACCGCTTGGCTGCTTCCTTCAATTTCCGTCATCCGGGTGGCGGGAGACCAGATGAAACGGAGGCTAGTCGGGGGAACAGCCTGTCCCCCGAGTCAACGCTGCTTGTTGTTTTTCCTGCGGAGGAGAACTTTGCGCAAATCGCTGGGTTTCAGAGACAGCAGTGGGCAGCTGGTCTGGGACTCAGGTGGTGAAATTTCACTTCGCCAAGGAACTTTCTGTGTCAGGGAAAGGAAAAGGGCCTGGTATCTCCTCAGGTAGCAGGGCAGACAGCCCTCTTCAACAAAGTGAGAGGCCTAGAACCATAACGGGTGGAAAACACCCTGCTCATAACTTCCCAAGAATTCTTAGTCTCCTCAGTTCCAACCAACTTACATACACAGGATGGGTTGGATCCAGTTTTAGTCATATTTAGAGCAGACCTGTCGAAATCAATAGGACTTGAGTTATAATTAAGTGAAGTCTCTTTGATTTGAATGGGTCTGCTCTAAGTATGACTGGATCTGGATCCAACCCAATGTATATGTTTGCATTTGGGCCTCCCTCACACACTCAAAGATTGACAGACCTGTAAATGATTTAAGGTACAAACACTCTGAGCATTCTTGCCAAGGCAGGTTTTATGTTTTTGCATTACAAATTGATTGCAGCAGCAGCAACAACAGCCTTTAAGTCTCATGTTGTGTGGAGGGAGGGAAAGCTCTTTAGAGTAACAGGCCACAGCTAGACCGAAGGTTTATCCTGGGATCATCCAGGGTTCGCCCCTGCCTGAGCACTGGATCCCCTGTGTGTCACCTAGATGAACAGGTTTGACCCCTGGACGATCCAGGGATAAACCTTAGGTCTAGCTATGGCCCCAGTGGGCAACTTGTGGCCTTCCTGGTGTTTTGGCTGCCTAGAACTCCCATGAGCTCTAGCCTAGGATGAGGATTGATGGACTTGCAAGCCAAAGCAAATCGAAGGCCACACGTTGCCCACCCCTGCTTTAGTCTGCAAGAGGTTTAGATGGAAAGTCACTTCAAGAAACTTGGAGGAGAGCCTATCCTCCTCCCCACCCCCCACGTGGTCTGCTACCACGGGATCCACACATCCCTTTTATTATTTGTTTGTTTGTTTATTTATTGCATTTTGCCTCTGAGTTGGCCGTTCAAGGCTCAGTTCACTCCTCAAGAGGCTGGATTTGGCCAAGGGTCTGCAAATTGCTGATCCTTACCACAGAGTGATGAAAAACGCCAACATTAGGGTCAGCTAATGATGATTAGTTATGTGTTAAAAGGCCTTTTGCCATCCTTTCTTCTCCATTGTGAGGAGTGGACAACTTGTGACCTACAACTCCCACCAAACTTAGCCAGCACAGCCAATGGTGAGGGGTCAGGGAAGTTGTAAGCCAAAACATCTGGAGGGCCACAAGTTGCCGACACCTGTCCTACATCATAGAGCTGCTTTTCCCATGGGCATTGGCTAAAGATGCGGGGAGTTGAAATTAAATTTGTATTTTAGTTTAAATTAATTATATTCAGTGGTATATAAATTATATTATATTACATTCAGCAGTATATAAATGCCACAGATAATAACAACATAAATAATCTTGTGGCACGCCTGCCTTGTGCCGACACTGGCTTTATTTCAGCGCCAAGTTAAAACATGGCTTTTTATCAAAGCCTTCAAAGGCTAAATTCTCCATATTTACACATTGTTTTAAATTGTTTTATTGCTTTTTAAAGTTTCCACTGGTTTTAATTTGTTAACGATTTAATACATTTTTAGCTGTGTAAATTATTGATGTGTATAGTGTTCTGATTTTATCTGTACGCCGCCCTAAGATGCCAGTGATAATAGGGCAGGATGCAAATGTATGTATAAATAAATAAATAAATAAATAAATAAATTCTTACAGACCTGGAGGGCAGATTGGGGAAGGCTGGTCATAAGTAAAGTGATAAATGATTAGATTTTACTCACTCTTCAAATGCATGTCTGGAGCGGTGATTTTAGCCTGCATCAGGGGTTGACCTAAAGATTTGTTTGCAGATCCAGGAGTGGGAAACCAGATAATCACTTATCAGTTGCAAAGTGCTGGTGGGGGAAAGATGCAATTTGCAGCAGGTAGATTGCCTCTATCGTGTCTGCACTAGCCCAAGTGCCACTGGATGAATGACTGTATTAGAATGGAACGAAGAGTTTCCACTTTCACCACTGACAGAAACTCTTTGACTTTAACAACAGCAGCAAGCAACCGCTAATACTTTCCCAGCACAGAGAGGCAGCAACTGGGAAAGCTAGACCTGCTGAATGTCTGTCTGTCATCCAATTATTTCATAGAGACTTTGTTCTCCAAAGAGTTGGAAGTCCTGGTGGTTCTTAAGCCCACGTTTTTATTTGTTTTTAGTTTATATAATTCCACTCATCCATGTATTTTTCCCTTTCAAGAATCATGCTAAAATTCTGTTGCTCAGCAAAACCCATCTGACTTTGGCTTGGGAAAGAAACGTGGCAAACCAGAGGTTTTGAGCCCAATGGGTAGAGGAGAATGGAGTCAGGGTCATCCCCGAAGCACAGGTGCCAAGGCCTGGCGGTGGGGCATGGGAGTTAGTGGTGTGGGGAAAGGATCCAAGCTCAAGAGAACTTTGTGTGCCTGTTCAAAGTGATGCACCATAGTTTGCATTTCAAAGGGCCGAACTGGGACCATGCAGGGAGACAGGAAATGATGTGGAGCAATTAACACATGTGTTACAACGGGGTAGATTAAAGAGAGTTCTCATGTGGCAGCGAAACACAGATTTTAGTAAAGAGAGTTGCAATACACCAGTGCAAAACACCACAGGTATATGTATAGAAAGATAGTGTTGCCACTGAGATGGTGAAAACAGAAACTAATAAATATACAAAGAAATATCTGTACAGCTATGCATCACAAAAATCAGAGAAGCGTGAAATAAACACACAAAAACACAGGTATACATACCTATAGGGTGACCATATGAAAAGGAGGACAGGGCTCCTGTATCTTTAACAGTTGCATAGAAAAGGGAATTTCAGCAGGTGTCATTTGCTTATATGGAGAACCTGTTGAAATTCCCTCTTCTTCACAACAGTTAAAGGTGCAGGTACCCTGCCCTCTTTTAAATCTGGTCACAGTACAGCTGCAGTATAGCTCCTGCAGCTTTAACTGTTGTGATGAAGAAGGAATTTCACCAGGTGTGATATGCATACAAATGACACCTGCTGAAATTCCCTTTTCTATGAAACTATTAAAGATACAGGAGCCCTGTCCTCCTTTTAATATGGTCACCCTACATACCTAGGGTGACCATAAGGAAAGGAGGACAAGGCTCCTGTACCTTTAACAGTTGTAAAGAAAAGGGAATTTCAGCAGGTGTCATTTGAATATGTGCAGCACCTGCTGAAATTCCTTCTTCATCACAACAGCTAAAACTGCAGGAGCCCTGACCTCTTGACCAGATACAAAAGAGGCCAAGGCCGGATCTACACTACTGCTTTAAAGCGCTTTATAACAGTTATAAAGCGCTTTAACTGCTTTAAAGCGCTATAAAACTGTTATAAAGCGCTTTAAAGCAATAGTGTAGATCCGGCCCAGGGCTCCTGTAGCTTAACTGTTGTGATGGAGAGGAAATTTCACCAGGTGCTGCATGCATACCAGTGACGCCTGCTGAAATTCCCTTTTCTATACAACAGTTAAAGATACAGAAGCCCTGTCCTCCTTTCCATATGGTCACCCTAGTTAAAAGGCTCAAATAGCTGGTGATGCAAAATCCCCTTCTCTGCCTGTGGCCTTGGAGTGCTGCTCCCAGTTGGAGTAAACAATACTGGGCTAGGTGGACAAATACTCTGACCTGGTATAAGACAGCATCCTTTGTTGCTTATACAAGCACAGCCATATTCCTATTGCTAGATGACACCAGGTCTTAGCTCCCTCTTACCCCACTATTCCAGCGACTCTGCTGTGCACATAACAAAACTCCTACAAGGAAGTCATTCTGTTTAGGAATTTGCATTCATATCATCATCATCATCATCATCATCATCATCATGCCTATAATGCCCAATAGTTGAAACTCTCTGGGCTGTTCATACAACCATTAAAACCATAAAATGATGGAAAAAATCTTAATTAAAGTTTAAAACGACAATATAAAATAAAAATAAAAATAAGCAGCATTGCAACAATCTAAAATACAGTAACAGTTTTAAAACAATAGGAATTAAAAAAACAAAATACTTGGGAAAATAAGGTCTTTACCCGGCGCTGAAAAGAGCACAAGTAGGTGCCAGTTTAGCCTCCTGGGATGCTCAGTCCACATCTGGGGTGCCAGAAGTGGCCCTGACCTTAATAGCCACGTACTTTACTTCCTTTGGTAGGAGTTCCGAAAGAAGGCCTGCTGAATTATCATTTGTGAATGTTCATATATAACAACCAGATATGCTTGAATTTCACTCCATGTGCGCACATGGGACGATGTGATTGGTTATGGCTTTGCAGTGAAGTCATAGCACACGTATATACAGCCAAATTTGGGCAGTCAATCAATGAAAGAAGGTTAAGCAATGAAAGAATGTTTAGTTGACAAATAATTTGCCTTTTAACCAATTAATAAACTGGTATTGTAGTTATCAAAACTATGATATTGGGGCCCTTTGGAGATATTGAAGTGTTTTAAGATAGCTTACAATTTAATAAACAAAAACTATTACTCATTGTCAGAAGGAAAGGTCGATTTTAGTGTTTGTTTGGTTTTTAATTCCCTAGTACAGTGATGTACTGGAATAACAACAAAATAATAAAGAAGTACTTGTGTAGATTACTTGAATCCTTACTGATTAGAATTTGCTTTCGTGAATTTTAACATTGACCGCTATCAATAGATTTATTAATCTGCTAAAGCTTAAAAATCACATCCATGTTGGGGAGGCAAGAAGAGAGGGAAGGGTGAAAGACAGGAATGGTGCCCCTCTCCCCATGGAAAGGCTGGAAGAGCTTTCTGCCAACTCACCCCATGAGTTTCTGCCAACTCAACTCACCCACCAGGCATTGCCTGACCTATCTGCTCTGCCACCATAACACACCACCTGGACATCCATCCATCTCTGTCTCAACCCAGCAACCACAGTCTGGCACTGAGCATCATGTGTGTCAGGGTGTCCTCCTGATACACAAATATCTAACACAGACAATCGGGCTTCTAACCGTAGCATCCAACAGATGGAATCCAAAATTCCCGTCAAATTTTTAAAGGTCAACTGTGACGCGGTCAAAATACAAGTATATAGTTTCCTGTGAGCGATCTGTTTGGTCCCTGTTTCAGATATAGGGGGAGAGACAGATCAACAAAGATCTGCACCAGGGGTGTATAACTTGTGGCCCTCCAGATGTTTTGGCTTACACCTCCCATCATCCCTCACTTTTGGCTGTGCAGTGAGGGATGATGGGAGGCGTAAGCCAAAACATCTGGAGGGCCACATGTTGCTGATCCCTGATCTACGCAGAGATAAGTGGATAATAAATGCACGTTCCTCCAGTGTCCCAGGTAAAGTTCCTTAAGAGATATTTCGCCAAAAATCAAAACAAACAAAACACCAACTGTCTGAAACCCTGGAAAGAAGATAGAGGGAGGGAGATCATAGAATCATAGAATAGCAGAGTTTAACTTGAGTTTAACTTCCTTTAACTTGAGCCCGTTATTCCGTGTCCTGCACTCTGGGAGGATCAAGAAGAGATCCTGGCCCTCCTCCATGGATATTACACCATGGAGCAGAGTACTTTTCGAGCTTGGCAAACTACCCCGGAGCTGCAAACGGGGCCCTAAAATGCATGGAGGAGGGAGTGGGAATGGTAGCCCGATCTTTCCCTCCATCCACGTGTTTATTATTTCTGCAGAGCTCTACCATGTGTTAGGCGCTGCTCAGGACGCCGTGGCCTAACAGTGGGCGCGTTTTCGGCGGACCCCTCCATCCCCTTCCCTCTCCCTTGCGCTGCACCTTTAAAAGAGATAAAAGGAGCGCCCCTCCGCTCTCTTGATCCCCCGCCCCAGCCCAATCACCCCCTTTTGCATCCATAACAAGCACCTCAGCGGGGGAGCCCGGCACTTAAAGGAGATCTAGCCAGGCCCCGCTTTGAAATCATTCAATCTATTTTAATGATTGGTTCGCTCGCCCGACTTCAAAGGCGCCTCCAGTCGCCACTTCTGATAGGCTGAGAAGGGAAGCCAAAAAACCAAACCCCAAAAAGGGGAGGGGGCATGATCGCAGGAGGAAAAAGGTGCAGGAGGAGGGAGGGGGGGCAGGAGAAAGCAAGGCTTTCGAACAGAGGAAGGCAGATGGTCGCCTCTGCTTTTGCGCCTCTGGTTTCCGGGCTCTCTTCTGTTGGAGACCGTTGCGCGCTCTCCTCCTTGGATAGTCGCTGTAGCCCCGATGGCAACTCTGGCTGTGCAGAATTCGGAGAACATCTTACACTCCTTCCTGCAGGTAAGGAGACCCTCCCCCGAGCCACCTGGAGGGAGCGAGCGAGCGCAGGGCTTCTGAGCCGTTGGCCAGGTTGAAATCAAACAAGGCATGATGTTCCCGGCATGGCAGCCGGGGAGTGGGGGGAGCTTTACCTGTTGATTTTTCTGCCTGACATGAGCTGTTAAGAGCACTCGAGAAATCAGTCTGGGGTGAGGAAATAAATGTCTCTCCTAGATTTGCAGGATACCTACCTACTCAGAAGTAAGTCCCATGAGGATCAATGAGACTTACTCCCAACTAAGGAATGCCTACGGATTGCAGCGGCCCTGAAATAGGTAGATCTGATTTTGGAACGGGGTGGGGGTGCAAACTTCAGAGGGTTGTTGTTCAAATATGGGTAGGTATAAAATAAGGAAAAGTGTAGGTTTGTTTGATGCATAAGTTTTGGGATAACACAGAAGTCTTTGCTATGCAGAATGGTAAAGTAGCATATTCTTGGCATTTATATAGTCCTAAAATCCCAGGTCTGCAAGTGGTCTGGAGCTCATCTGGTCAGCCACAATACCCTACCGTAGAAACCGCCTTGTATTTAATCACATCTACTCTCTCTCTTCCCAGATCAGTTTATCTTATCCTGGTCATAGTATGACTCTGTCTAAGCTTTCCGTACCAAACTTCCTTGCCCGTTTCAATCGCTCCGAGGGAGAAGTGTAATTCCAATATGTGTGTGTCTTACATCAAAATACATTGGTCCTGAACTAAAATAGCTGTGGATGTTTAAAAACAACAGGAAATATTTTATCTCTGAATCCGCTAGTCACTCTTTTGGGATATTGAGAAGGACAGGGTAGCAGACACCAAATAAAGTTGTTTTTTTTTTTTAAAGTGTTGGTTTCAGCTAGGATCTCGGTACCACAAAAATGGACAAGTATAAACCCTCTTCTCTGTGTGAAGAGTTTTCTATAAAACAGACATTAAAAGTGTTAAGTGTTGGTCTATGTGATTTGGCTTACACTATAATCAGGAAATGAACTTAACTTGAATTTGGTCAAGATTTTAAAGTGCGTACTCAGTTCCGGGAAATGATCGATTGATTTATTAATATTTCAACCTTATATTTGTTATACTAAATCAGTTGTGCATGTTGGTTATGTATCAATGAGTGCTCATATGTTTTAAATGGTCTAATATAGATACTCAGATCAGTGGAAGCTGGTGGCTCCTATATCAGTGGGGTGGTGAATCTGCTCTGGATTTCAGTCATAGCGCCTTTAGTCTTCTGACTGAAACCCAGAGTGGATTCACTGCTCCATTGATGTTCTGCTTGTGGCTTTCATGTGGGTATCTGGTTGGCCCCTGTGTGAACAAAATGCCGGACTAGATGGCCCCTTGGTCTCATTCACCATGGCTTTTCTTACACATTTATGTTCTCAATGGTCAAAAATGCTGTGAATTGTGGCCCAGGATATCTAGACGGCACCAGGTTGGGGAAAACTGAGGTTGACAATACTGGGGTAGGTGGATAAGAGAATCCAAACTGATATAGGGAAGTTTGTGTTCCTATGAGCAGGAACATTCAACCATATAATGCTTAGATCAAGGCCCTAAAATTGTGTTTTACAACAACTTATTCCATACTTTTTAGGAAGTGTTTCACTATCTCACTTATCCTGACAACAGCTAGTAAAGCATGTCAGTGATGTTTATCCACATGTTGCACCCGAGGGCGAGAGAATCTCGTGCTACATCATAAAGTAGAGCTTTGGCTATTGGGCGGTATAAAAATGTAATAAATAAAATAAAATAAATAAATAAAGTGAGTTCTAGGCAAATGGACCATCCTGGTTCACAGCTCAGCTTCTGTGTCACTACCCTGCACCAGCTCGTTAGAGAGATAGGCTTGCTAATTAGATGCCAGGTAGAGCCCAGGCAATTTCTCTTTCACTGTTTCCCTCCATCACTACAATTTATGGGTTGGGGATCATTATCAGTGTATAAATATAATATTGTCTAGAAAAATATGGCCCAGTCCTAGATGAAGTGCTGTAGGTTGGTGATGTATCTGTCTAGGGATACAACTTCTTCTGGATGGGCTGGCACTCCCCTTAAGGCACTTGTTCAAAGGTGTGCCAGCCCATCCAGAGAAGATCAAACATTGTCACTAGAGGCATGGAGCACTTTCCACCACCTAAGGATTGAGCATTAGCTGCAGCCCATGCTGGACAGGTTAGACTACTGTAATGTATTATATGTGGTGCTGCTTTTGGAGACTGTTGGGAAACTATATTTAGTTCAAAATCACTCAGCTGCTAGCTGGGACAAGGTGATGGGAACACATCTTGCCAGTGGTCTATTCCTGGACACGATTCAAAATGCTGGAGCTTATCTTTAAAGTCCTACATGGCTTTAGTGCCAGACACCTCCAACATGAACCTGCCCTTCCACTCAGACCACTGCCTCAGGTGAGGTGGGTGGTGCGTGGAAGGAAGGCTTCCTCAGTTTTCATGATCTTTCCCAGAGCACCTTGCCTAGTGAAGACTCAGATGTCCTTTCAGCATCAAAGATCTTTTTGATTTCCCCAGCCATTTAATCCTTAAATATTTAAAATCTGTGGGAAAATAGTTTTTAACTGTTGTGTTATTGTGCTGTTCATTTTTTATATGTTTGAGGGGGGGTTGTTTTTGTTTTTAGTGTGATTTTTCTTTTGTTAGTGTGATTTTTTTGTGGGTTTTTAGTGTGATTTTTGTATGCAGTCTTGGAAATGTTTCTTAAGAAAGAGTGGGTTATAAATTCACAACTTTTAAAAATAAAGAAGCAAGGAAATAAGCATAGAACTAGAGCTTTAATGTTGACTTAAGGGGACTGCAAAGAATAAAGGGAGTTGCATCTAAGTTAGTCCTACTTAGAGTAGACCTATTAAAATGAATGGGACAAGTTAGCCAAACGTTGGTTATCACTCATTGGATAAAACCCAAAATCTTCCCCCATTCTTGGTGTGGGTGGTGGTGGAGAGGGTGTCCTATGTTCCACAATGTCTAAAGGAACTCAACTTTAAATTAAAGTCACTGTTCCTTCCTCCTCCCCTTCAAGATCCTCTTTATAAACAAATGCTTTCTACCTGACACTACTGTGAATGTTAAACAGGAATTTGTAGAGGGTAAATGTATTAGTCTATTGCAGCAAAAATGACAAAAAGGCGTGTGGCACCATAAAAACTAACGTATTTATTCTGGCATAAACTTTCACGGACAGCAGCTCACTTTATCAGATGCATGGAGTATTATGGAGAGTTTCAAATTAATACGCAGTACATATTATGGCGATGGGGAGGTAGGAGAATGGTAAACAGTGAGGTCAGAAGGAAATTAAATGACGGGAAGTACTTGACAGTGAGAATCACATTATTAACTGTGGTCTTTCACAGTGCAGATGTTGCTGATAGCAAACATTCTGGCACTAGGTAAGCCAATGAGTGTACGTGATAAATTTAATTGTCCCGATTCAAGCCTGTGGTGATAGAATTAAACCTGTCAATGAATTCCAACTCAGCAGTTTCTTGCTCTGATATCCCTTTGAAGTTCTTTTGCTCCTCAGTGATCACTTTAAGATCGGTGATAGAGTGTCTAGGGAGGCTGAGGTGTTCTCCCATGGAATTCTCAGATTACTGCCCACTTATCTTTTCCATAGAGACTAGCTGTCTGCCCTATGTAGGATTCACCCCCATATATATGTCTGAGACTCTCCATGATATTCCATAGTCATGAAAGCTTCTGCTAGAATAAATGTGTGGCTCTTTAAAGTGCCACAAGCCTCTACGTTAGTTCAATAGAAAGCGATCCAGTTCTGTAAATGAGATGGCTGAAGAACAATTTGAATGCTTTTGATACTCTCTGACCTGCAGGCATTAATCCAGTGTGAATGACCAGCATCACTAGAAAACAACCTGTTGCTTTCTGAAACCAACTAGTATACTTTCATCTTTAAAATTAATTGTAGTGAACAAAATCAAATTATCAGTGAATTTCATAATGAAGTAACAGCATCAGGTGTGTACTGAGTGCCAGTATAAAATAAATGGTAACCAGTACTGTACAAAACAAATCTTTCTTGATTTATCTATTATTATTATTATTATTATTTATTTATATAGCACCATCAATGTACATGGTGCTGTACAGATAACACAGTAAATAGCAGGACCCTGCCGCGTAGGCTTACAATCTAATAAGTTGTAGTAAACAATAAAGAGGGAAGGAGAATGCAAACAGGCACAGGGAAGTGTAAACAGGCACCGGGTGGGGTGAAGCTAAACAGTATAGAGTCAGAACAAACTCAATATTTGAAGGCTATAGGGAAAATAAAAGTTTTTAGCTGAGTTTTAAAAGCTGTGATTGAGTTTGTAGTTCTCAAGTGTTCTGGAAGAGTGTTCCAGGCGTAAGGGGCAGCAGAAGAAAAAGGACGAAGCCGAGTAAGGGAAGTGGAGGTCCTTGGGCAGGCGAGAAGCATGGTGCTGTGCAATTTGCTTGGAAGTGAGTCCCACTGGGTTGAGAACTGTAAATATAAATGTGCTTAGAACACTAGGACAGTCAGTATCAAGTCTGCCTTGTAGGAACAAACCCCTTCATTATACTCAATAGAAATAATTGAGTATAAAATGGTATGCATCCACTTCCGCAATGATTGATTATGATCTTTTTCACGACATCAGAGCAAAATCTCTGGATCACTGTTTGGGCCCAAAGTATATGCACTGTACCTACACCGATCCTTCTACACCAGTGTATATCATCAAAATTCTGATACCTGGGACACAAGTATTTTCTCTCTCTTCTCTATTAAGATGGGAAGTACCCTTAGTATAAGGCAGCTTCCTGCTTTCCTGAGTCATACCACTAAGCTATGGTCCTTCCTTGTAGCTCAAACTCAAAAGGATGTACATATATTTTCTTAACCCGCTCCTGGAATAATGAGCAGGCACTCTCCTTAGAACAACAGAACACCACTATGTCTGTTTGTTTCGGTCATAGACCAGCACAGCAGAAAACATCATCACAATAATATTAAAAACCACTATTAATATTCCCCCCTGGCATCTCATCCTCCCTTTTTCCCATTTATTCAGAATTTAGGAATGGCACCAGGCTTTCAGGGTGATCATAGAGTTGGAGTTCACCTAGTGCAACCCCCTGCAATGCAGGATGCGGCTGGACCACCCAGCCTCCGCTTAAATACCTCCAGCGAAGGAGAAACCATCCCTTCCAGAGCTACTCTTCCAGTGCCAAACTGATAGAAAGTTTCTCCTTATGTTCAGCTGACATCTGCTTCCCTGCAACTTCCCGCCATTGCTTCTCATCCTCCTACCCCCCCCAGCCCCGGAGCACAAGCCTGCTTCATCTTCAGCATGACAGTCCTTCAGATATTTGAAGGTAGCTATCATGTCTCCGGTTAATCTTTTTTTCTCCAAGTTAAATGGCAGGGGTGATACTTCTGGAATTTGTCCACCCCTGGCTCCCTCTATCAATTTACTGAGAAGTAAATCTCATTGGGTCCCATGGGACTTCTTTCTTCCCTAGTAAGTGTGCTTTAGGAATTTTAATAAATTACTCTGGCCAAGCCTTTAATTGTCAGATGTTGGGTGCAAGCAACAGGAGATGACTGACTCCAGTTTGTTTTGTGTATGAACTTCTCAGGAGCACCTGGTTGATCACTAGACCCACCGACCACTGCTTCACTCCAGCATTGCCGCTCTTGGGTATCCATGTTCTCAAACTTCTGGCAGATGGAGATGCATGTTCTAAGAACAGCCCTTCCACAGGGAAAGGATTTAGCTGATGTTTAACATGAGGTCAATGACAGTTAAGCATTAACTGGCTATCTCCTTGCAGATCTGAACGTAACAAACAGAAAGAGGAAGGGGGTATCTATGCAAAATACTTTGAAATGGGTTTTCTTCCTGTTAATCCGTATTTTAAAGGAGGTTGGGGTCTTTTGATGCCTGAGGCAGTAAAATCCAGTTAGCTAGCCTCTTTCCCCATGTTGGTAAAAACAACCTTTTCTTTTCTTTTTAAATGGTGAATTTGCTGCCGTTTAGTATCTCCACACCTGAGTGTTACAATTATGTGTGTGCAGGAAACATCTCAATCAAATAAACACAACTGTAGACAAGCCATTTGGTTGTCATAAGGACAAAAGAACACTTTTTGCCTTTTAGTGGGTGGGTAAGCTGGCCTTCCTCCTTTGCATACTGTTTTGACTTCTACTTTTTAGATCAAATTTAGGGCTCCTTTGGATGATCAATATGCCTAAAGGAAGCCCAGCTTTTTTGGATTTCCTGAACTGCCCCACATTTACAAGCAGGAGAGCAGCCTTCCACAACCCAGCATCCTACAGATGTGTTGGACTACCACTCCCACCATCCCCAGCCAGTGGGGCCATTGGCTTGATTATGGGAGCTGTAGAGGTCATGACATTTGGAATGGCTGCAAAAGAGCAATTTCTGGCCCGCATGAAATCTATGGGAGATAGGGGAGTGTTTAACCTTGCATTGAGGGATCATAATGTACATCACTTTTGGGGGGAAATACTTTGGGAGAGAAACACATCTCAGTGTCAAAGGGAGATGGGAAATCACTTTTTCAAAGCCCTCTCCGAAACACCAAACACTTAGCAAAATACTCTAGGAGTGTCATGTTCTGCCTGCCTTCGAAGGACTGCAGGGGCGCGAAGAGTTTTACTTTTCTTCTTCTTTTTTTAAAGCAAATGAAAAACTTGGAAAAAGTTCACAGAGCTATTCAGTTCAGGTGGGGAAAAGGAATTGTGCCATTAGTGATGTCAACAGCAGTTTCTAATGGAGATTTGGAACACTCATGCCAGCACCTTATATATGGAACATGCTCCATATTTGCTTTATGTGCTAGCAAAAGGCCCATAATTATGATGGGTTTGGATGGAGTTGGGGTTTCTGTGTACCCAAATGCACTACACATCACCGCAAGCCCTCTCTGTTGGTTGGGTCCATCAGACAAACAACAATCCCAAGAACAGTGATCAAAGAATCATAGAATAGAATAATAGAATAGCAGAGTTGGAAGGGGTCTACAAGGCCATCAAGTCCAGCCCCCTGCTCAATGCCAGCCATGTCCCAACAGCAGGGTGACAAGGTGATGGCAGGAACTGATGTCTGGATGGTGCAAGAAAACTTCTTTAAATTGTTGGCCCTGGGACGGAGCAGCAGACGGTGCTTCATTTGGTCTCTGCGCTGGGCAGCAAAATGTCTTGGGCCAACAGTGGGTGCTTTGCTTTTCGCTCTAGGAGTGAATAGTAGCCATTCACTAACATGGGAGGAAGTACAGGGGTGCATTGGGAGAGCCCACTGGGGTCTGGCTAAACTAGGGTGGCCACTTATGCATCACCAAAAATGAGAGCACCTATTTGCATAACATTTGTATATGCATATTACATGCATGGATGCAAATTTAGAAATAGCTATTATTGGAAGGGAAATACAGTACATCTCACCCTGGTGGGGAAGACTGTGACCGGTGTGCCTTGCTCAGTCTGCAATCCAGGTGGGCAATTCAAGGCCCTTGCTGGCTCTCCCCTCTTAGGGCTTTCCGTCTTTAAACTGGATCGGCACCTTCAAATAGCGGGCTGTCCTCTGTAAAACAGAACCAAGCTCTGAAGGCTATCAATAGTCCTGATAGTTAAGTCTCCAGTATCAGAGGCAGTAAGCTTATGTACACCAGTTGCTGGGGAACATGGGTGGGAGGGTGCTGTTGCTTGTGGGTCCCTGGTCGACAGCTGGTACAGAGTGCTGGGCTAGATGGACCCTTGGCCTGATCCAGCAGGGATGTTCTTATGCCTGTTGGGAAATTTTTGAAGCTTATTCAGAGACCGACTGAGGAAGATGAAGGCCAACATAGGCAAACATCCAGGGAAACCTCAGTAGAAGTCACTTGGCTACCTTCACATCCGCTTAACTCTCTGCTTAGTGGCTCATTTATGTCGGAGTTAGGAAAGAAGGAACAAGAGGAATTATTCTTCTCCCATGTAAACGCCCAAATGCCACCATATCGAATAGTAACTCATTGTTAATATAGACACTTGCATGGGAGAATGTCTGGAGAGTGGTTATAAATAAATAAATAAATAAATAAATAAATAACTTGGCCTGAAAACAGTACTAAAGAATACTGCTGGGACTATCATACTGGTAAGAATCCGAGATAGTGGTTGTAATTTTTTTTTTTACATAGGTAGCCTTGTTTACACCTGAGGGGGGGGGATGCAATGCCATAGCTGTACAATACTTTTCTTCAGACCAACCAAAATGTCACAAAGTTATGAGCAAGCTTTCAGGTTCTCCAGAACTCTTCTCCAGACTAGATGTTAAATGAAACAGGGGGTGGGGAGTGGAGCATGATGTGAAAACTCTAAAATCTGACCCAAATTTTGTTCTCTTAGCAGCCATCCCCAATCAAGTGCCCTCCAGATGTGTTAGACTACAGCTGGCTGGGGCATGCTGGGAGTTGTAGTCCTGTCCAACACATCTAGAGGACAACAGGTTGGAGAAGGCTCTTTAACACATTACACAAAGAACAATGTACAGTTATTCTCCACCTGCTTTAAACTACAAGAACAGATATGCACAGTATAAGGCCTGTTCCTGTATCTTCCTTTTAATACCGCTGAAGGCATCAGATGTCTCGAGGCTTTACTAATGACCTATCTCTAAGTCCTGCAAAATCCTTTAAATAAAAAGGAGCATAGAGGAAATTTTTATACAATGACACTGTTTTAGAAATGGATATAGTTACTTTGTACATCAGTCAGTCTCTGCCTCAGAAACGTTTTGGTGAGCTCTATTCCCAAATTCTTTTCATTTACTTCAGAAAAGCCACATATCACCACTAAGGATGGGGGGGGGGGGACACTTTCCAAGAGCGATTGTCAGTCTCCTCAAAGGGTATCCCAAGAGGATCTGGAAATTCACTGAAGATCATTTTTAACCAATTTAACATTTTCTGTGCAACAGTTTGCATGGTTACTGTAGCCAGTTCAGCTCTACATAAGTGAAAAACCGACTACAGGTAGGTAGGTGGGTGGGGAGTGCTAATAATGATAATAAAAACAGTATGGAGGGATTAAATTTCAAGAAGTCCACCCCTGGGCCTTGCTCAGCACTTGCTTTGCCCCATATGGCGAGGCAATTATTGGGAATGGCCCCCAGCCGTGGTTGCTTGCTGGCCCAAGACGTGAACTCAATGGCTCCTTTCTTCTGACAGCTGATTTATTTATTTTTATTTAAAACATTTGTATCTCGCCCTGTCACTAGGATCTCAGGGTGGCGTGCAGATAAAATCGCACAATATAAAACAATAAATATACGCAGCTAAAAACAAATTAAACCATTAATCAAGTTAAAGCCAGTATATAGTTTAAAAGCAGTAAAAGGCAAGTGGTGTTGAGGTTTAGTTCAACCTGGCCCTTGTGCAGTAGTCGGTTTGTGCACAGGAATGCATTTACTTGATGACTTAGCCATGTAGGCGTTCCTAATAGGAACTACTTGCAGTAAATCGTACAACTATAGTGAAGAAATGGTCATGTGGAGAGAGGTGGGCAGAAGGGAGATCTCCAGATGTTTGGGATTTCAACTCCCAGAAGCTCCTGCCAGCATGGCCAACAATCAGGAAGGCATAGAGGGGGGGAGGCAGGCAGCAAGGAGAGTCAAGAAGAGATGGAGGATGGGAAAAAAGAGACGGTTGGAGCAATGGGGTGGTAATGGTGGCGGGGGAGAAGAGATGGGACAGCAGGGGTAGCATGGCTCTGGGATGGGAGAGAGAAGTGGGGGCTGCTGGGATGGGGCAGCGCATCCACCGGGGCGCCAACGTACCTAGAGTTGGCCTGGGTTAAGGGTTAGGGATTATTACCAGCCTGTGCTCTTTCTCAGTCTTTTCCTCTCTGCCTCAGGACCGGACCTCCAACTTGTCTCCAGGTGACATCACTCCTTGCAGCCCCACCTTGGCCTTCGTCGCAACAGCACCCACTGCTCCCCACTCCTCAGCCTGCGCCCCAAGAGCCTATGAGTCTGTGGGGATGTTCCAGCTCTGGAGCAATGAGGTGCCATCGGGCTCCCACACAACCATGGCTTTCGGGCTGCCCAAGATGACCTATCACGGGCAGGTGGTGCCCGGAGGTGCCGGTGGCTCTGCCCACGAACTGCCGCTGACCCCGCCAGCTGAACCCACTTACTCCTTTGAGCTGTCGCCCGTCAAGATGTTGGCTCCGGCAGTGCCGGCCTCATACACCTTCCCCGAGGCCCAGGACTTCTCTGGCTTTTTGCAAGGCCCCCGGCCTCTGGGCCCCGCTGCTGCGGCTGTTCCTCCTCCTCCGGGCACCCCCTCGGTGGACGATGCCCCTTGGTGGAGCCTGCAGCCGCCTGGCAGCTTTTCCCTGGGCCGCCCACTGGTCCTCAGCTCCCAGCCGCCCCTCGCCGCTCTCCTCCAGGGCACCCCGAAGGGCCTTCTGGGGACGGCCCGCCGCTGCCGCCGTTGCAAGTGCCCCAACTGCCAGGCAGCCACCGGGGCCAATGAGGAGCTGGGCCGGAAGAAACAACACATCTGCCACTTGCCGGGCTGCGGCAAGGTCTATGGCAAGACGTCCCACCTGAAGGCCCACCTCCGCTGGCACGCCGGCGAGCGCCCCTTCGTCTGCTCCTGGCTGTATTGCGGGAAAAGCTTCACCCGCTCGGACGAGCTGCAGAGGCACCTTCGGACACACACGGGCGAGAAGCGCTTTGGCTGCCAGCTGTGTCCCAAGAGGTTTATGCGGAGCGACCACCTGGCCAAGCATGTCAAGACCCACCAGGGGAAGCGAGTGCGGGGCATGGCGGTGGGCATCAAGCAAGAGTGATGAGATGGGAAGCTGGACATGGAGGTGGGTGCGAGGCCGCAACCGGAAGACTTTGGAGGGCCAGAGCTTATTTCGCACCCAGGTGCCAATTTTAAAATTGCCAACCTATTCACTACCATAAATTCCCTTCCATCAGAAATCCCTAGGCCAGGGATGGGGAATGTGTGCCCCTCCAGATGTTGTTGGGCTGCAGTTCCCATCAACCCCGGCCGGCCGGCATGGGCAACAGGAATTAGAATAGTGATGTTTGTGCTCGCAGATTCTCCGAGCTCTGCCTTAAAGCTCAGACCACCTCGCTCCTGTTTCTGATAGTGACCTGATTTTCTTTTCATTTGAATGGGGAAAGTGTGCACATTCTTCCCATAGACTAAAGTGCACTTTCTTAAAAGTGTGCATTAAAAAATGCATTTAAAAAACAACAACACACAATGCCACTTTAAGAACATGCGAGCTTTCCCCAAAAATGACTCTCCTGTTCATGCTCGTGGTTGCAAATGGGGCAAATTCCAGGTAAAAGTCAAGGACAAACTAATCTAAATGACATTCTTGTGCATCCCTAATGGGCGAAGGTGAGGGTTAATGGTAGCTGCAGCCCACCGACATTTGGAGGACCCTATGTTCCACTGCCCTAAGCCCTGCCTCATAGAATTACATTCCCTGGGAAGTAAGAAGGCCTTGTTAAGACAAACTAAAGCCCTGCCTTGTAAAACTACATTCCCTGGGAAGTAAGAAGGCCCTGTTAAGCCAAACAAAAGCCCTGCCTCATAGAACTACATTCCCTGGGAAGTAAGAAGGCTCTGTTAAGCCAAACAAAAGCCCTGTCTCATAGAACTACATTCCCTGGGAAGTAAGAAGGCTTCATTAAGCCAAGCTACGTGTGTCGTGTGCAAATGCCCTGCCACTCAAATGGCATAGAATCCTCTTTTCCTGGGCATGCATTCAAAGACTCCACCTGCTCAAACCCTGATTGGGAGTATGACACAGCAGGTGAAACGGGGTTAACGGGTAACTAATGCAAGCTGAGTTTCCTTGAGGATCCATCCAAGGAGAGGAAGCAGATGCAAACATGCTGAGGCACAAACAGGGAAATAGTGCACACAGGAAAATTCTGAGATACATACATGTACATTCATGTTCAAAGCACATCACTATCCAGAAGGTTACAAGTGAATGTAGGCTCAGTAGGGGCATGTCCACACACAGCCACTCGTGGAGGGATCATATTCATTCAGTGTGCTTGATCCAGGCAAGTCATTTATCTAGGATGACCATATGGAAAGGAGGCCAGGGCTCCTGTATCTTTAACAGTTATATAGGAAAAGGAATTTCAGCAGGTGTCATTTGTATGCATGCAGCACCTGGTGAAATTCCTTTTTAATCACAACAGTTAAAGCTGCAAAAGTAAAGCTAAAGTAACTGGTTACAAAAGAGGGCAGGGCCCCTGCAACTTTAACTGTTATGATGAAGAGGATATTTCACCAGGTGCTGCATGCATACAGATGATGCCTGCTGAAATTCCCTTTTCTATACAATTGTTAAAGATGCAGGAGCTCTGGCCTCCTTTCCATATGGTCACCCTGGTTTATCAGCACAGGTGGTGCAGTCCATCCCGGGGTTCTAGGAAAATAGGAAGCTGTCTTATACTAGTCAGTCCACTGGTCCATATAGTTCAGTATTGTTTATACTTGGTTGGATCCAGATTTAAGCTGAATCTACTGCACTGTTGGAAGTGGACTCGCCTGCCCTCTTTCCCATGTCAGCCCCTCCAGCCTCCTGAAAATGCTAGAGGGAGAGAGACAGGAGACCCTGCTGAACAGGGTGAGCTGTGGCATGGGTGGACGGGAGATTCCCCCCCCCCAAATTGGGCAGAGGGACCTTCAATGAGCAGATCCCTTCTTCTCAAGGAAGGCAGATCCTGGATCCAACCCACTGATTGGCAGTGTCTCTCCAGAGTTTGAGGCAGGGATTTTTCCAGCCCTATTTGGAGACACTGGGGGTTGAACCTGGAACCTTCTGCATTCAAAGCTCTATCCCTGAGCTGCAGCTGCTTCCTTCAACAGTGATGGTGAGGTGCACTTATTTCCCACCAAACGCATATAATCACTCACAGCGTTGGGGCGGGGGGAAATCCCATGCATCTGAGCATTAGATATTAGGGCCTCGGAATCTGAAATATTTTCCCATCTCTGTGCTGGCCTCTTGCCTGCACATCTGATGCTGGCTTCAGAACATCTGATGCTGACAAGAGGGAACTTAAATTATTTTTGCCATCCCTTTTCCTTACAACATTTCCTATATCCTGATTTGCTCTGAAAGAAAGAACATTGAGGCTTAGTTCACAGAGATGAGCCAGTAAAACTTCCTGGCTGTACCACTTCAGACAAGAGACGGGGATTTTCTTGATCTTTCTATATCCCCTATTGCCCATTGGCCCTATTAAGAGAGCTAGTGTGGTGTAGTGGCTAAAGTGTTGGACTGGGAATCGGGAGATCTGGGTTCTAGTCCCCACTTGGCCATGGAAACCCACTGGGTGATTTTGGGCCAGTCACAGACTCTCAGCCCAACCTACTTCACAGGGTTGTTGTTAGGATAAAATGGCGTGGAGCAGGATTATGTACACCACCTTGGGCTCCTTGGAGGAAAAATGGTGGGATATAAATGCAATAATAAATAAGATATCTGTATTAATATAATGGCTTAATATCCTGGTTAATAAACGGACATTAAACCAGAGATCCCCCTTCCATGTGAAATGGGGAACTTTGGTTTTGAACAAAGGAGGACGTCTGTGCCAAATCCAGTGTGCAAGGCAAGATGGGGGCAGTGGGGGTGGGGACAGGGGAGAACCTGAGGCCCATTCTGGATTTAGGGAACAAGGAACATCTAAACTTATACATGTGCACTTGTGAACACACAAATATAAACATTAACACATATTCATGTATTACTATTTGGGGAGGGGCTGTAGCTCAGTGGTATTGCTGCTGCTTTGCATGCAGAAGGTCCCCGGTTCAATCCCAGGCATCTCCAGGAAGGGCTGGAAAAACTTCTTCCTGAAACCTGGAGAGCCATTGCTGCCAGTCAGTGTCAACAATACTGGGCTATATGGACCCATGGTCTGACTCAGTATAAGGAAGCTTCCTATGTTGGGATATACACTCTCTCTCCATGTAGATAACTAATTATTTGTGAAAATAGTTAAAGCATAGCCCTTCTCCCTGATGTACTAGTTCTATATGTGCAGGGATCCCGCCCCCGTGGAAGCACTAGACCATGCGATTCCATTGCCTGCAATTTAAAATAGTAGAGCCCAAGAACATTTAAACCTCATGTGCTGTTTGTGTGAGTTTGAATGCGAATGTTTCAGGGTGGGTATACTCCACACAAACAGAATTTGAACACACTCAAAAGTATGTCCACGCGAACCCTCTGATCTCTTATGCAGCCCTTGGATAATATAAGCCTAAACCCAGGCTCAACAGAGGTGCAGTTGGCCAAAATATGTACTTTTCTATATGACAAAAACGTATAGAAGTACACATCACTTATAAGAAAATATGCAAAGGTTAGCCACTTACACATCACTAAAAAAAAAGGTGATGCAGATTTGCATATGCTAATTTAACTGTCTAGATGCAAATGTGGAGATAATTACTATAATTTAAACAGAAATATGATTAGTCTGACCTTAATGTGGAAGGCAGTGACTAGGTAGCCCGGGACTCTGCTATCCAGGAGCTGAGTGTTGATAGGCAATTTTAAGGCCCTTCTGTATGGTGCTTTGACTTTAAACCAGACTTGGACCAGGCAGCCCTTCAAGCAGAGGACACCTTCAAATAAAGGACTCTCCTCTGTAAAGGAGAGCACACAGCCATCCTAAAAGACAGTTGCAGAAGAAATGAATGGATATATAAACACACTCACAGCAGAGTTTTCCAGCTGCTTCCACGCCTAACCACGCCTCTTTCTACATGGAGATGGAAGATTATGGGCCATTGAGCACCTCCAAGTCCTCTGCTCCTGTTGCCACAGGAAACGCCACATCACATTTGTTTGCATGGCTGACCGGGGGTGACATCACTTGTGGGCCTATGACATCAACTGACTTGACTTTGGTATCTGTGTTAATGGGAAAGGGTGCCATGTAACCAAGATGGAAACACACACACACACTTTACCCTACTGTAAGTTGTATGCAAGCAAATCATTAAAATAGCTCCACCAAATGCAGTTGTAGCCTTTCATTTGTTCCAGAGGCAGGGAATTTCAGCCTGAGGACTGGCTTCAATTTCAGAAAAGCACTCCCCAGGAGGAGGGCTGCATTCCAGTGGTGAACTGGGCAAAGGGGGTGGAGCCCAAAATACTAGCATATTGTAACTTCAAGCTCGTACTCCCATTAACTAAGTCTTAGGAGATGCATTCCAACCATTTTGAATGGGGAAAATTGTGCTGGGAAAAGCAGTTTTACTTGCAAATGGCAAAAAAAATCCAATGCAAAGAGCAGTTGATTGGAAATGACCTTTTCTTTCTTACCAGAGACTTCAGGCAGGCCTGTAACTCACTCAGGATCCACATTGGAGCAGATCCCCCTTTGTTTAAATAGGCTGTGTGGCCTTTGATGTGTAGGAGAGCCCAGCTTCATTCATTTGCATCTCCTCAATAGTTCTGGCTGCTTTATAAAAAGGTAGATGACAGAAGCAGCAGTTCTATCCTCCTGACCCTTCCCTCTGCCAGGTGAAACCAAATCCCATTAATTCAGAACAGCCCTGTGGGATTGCAGAGATAGGGAGTCTGTCTTGATCTCTGCACTGCTGTTAACTGGCAGATCTTCGGAAATAGAGTCCTTTAGCCCCATAGCTTATTTCCTTTCTATGATTGTGTGTACCAGGCCAGTGATGTGTGAATATTGCAGACGACAACACAAACAGCAAGTGCACTGGTTAAAGTGTTAGACTGGGACTCAGGAGATCTGGGTTCTACTTGGCCATGAAGCTCTACTTGGCCATGAGAGTCAGTGACTGGGACCAGTCACTGACTCTCAACCTAATCTACTTCACAGGGTTGTTGTGAGGATAAATTGGAGGAGGCAGAGGATCATGTACACCGCCTTGGGCTCCTTGGAGGAAAGGAGGGAAAACAACCAACCAACAAAAATTGATCAGAATGGGAAATGGATATTGAGAATCAAGCCAGTAATTCACTTATAGAGTATAGGGATCATTTGTATGCCGCCCTATACTCCGTACAAATGCAGCAAATGATTTTGCTCAGCATTTGTTACCCTGTGAACTACTGCATCATCATTGTGGTTTTTAAAGTAAGTGTCTAGTTCATATGATTTCAAAGTATAACCAGAGCTTGTGGGTAGTCTCTTCTAAATTAATTGAGGCTTTGGCTTGGACTGAGCTTCCACCCCAAAATATGGTACTACTCTGTTTTGAGGTCTCTTGCCCAACTCTAGTGTTGTTTGGATGTACAAAAGTTAGATACACTCCTCAATTACATCCAGAGTGGGGGTTGTTTGTGTATGCAGAGGGACACTCATGCTTGCTTAAGTTGTGTCTGCACCAGTAGTAAGCATGCATGCAAACACATGGATAGTAGCGTTGGCTAAGGTTTTCCTTCCTACCATTTTTGCCCATGTAAAGTGATTTGCACAATTACTGTCCAGATATGCTTTCTTTCAGATTTGCTATTTGGGTTAGGCGTAGGTCATTATGATGAAGATGATGATGCTAAGGTTGCACACAGGGAGGAGTTGTGAAACATTCATAGTCCAAACATACATCTGCAAAAGGAAGTGTGAGGGATTTAGTTTTATGCTAAATATTAATACAGACGTGGAGACAAGGAGAGGGACTTTATTAGATTGTAAGCCTATGCGGCAGGGTCTTGCTATTTACTGTGTTATCTGTACAGCACCATGTACATTGATGGTGCTATATAAATAAATAAATAAATAAATAATAATAATAATAATAATAATAATAATAATAATAATAATAATAATAATACTGGAACAGAGGCTGCCAAGACTGAGCCATGTAAATACTGGTGCCTGTGTGACTCACTGATCTTAGATGACACAAAACCCAGGAGTCTCCATGTTTGTTTTAACTAAAATCTTTATTATTACAACAAACAAAATAAAATTCTCATGTCACGCAATCCAACCCCCCTCATCTGAGACCCCTGACCTGAAGCCCCCTAGAACCCCACAGCATGCATATACTGGGGTCTGGGGGAAAGGGGAGGGCCTCCGGCAGCATTCCCTGGTCCCAATGTGGGGTTCCTGCACCCCTTTACGGGAAGGGGACGCCAGGGCTTTAGGAGCAGGATCAGAGGGCAGCGAGTGTTTTCATTGTGATGCCGCTGCGTCTCTCCCTCAGAGCCACCAGAAGGAGAGGGGGAGGGAAGAGCCACTTAGATCTCCCCCAATCTAAGTCCCTGGGCCTGACAGGGCCTATCCCACAGCCCAAGAGTCACAGTTCATCCTCGTCAAGTTTGGCAAGTCGGGCGCAGCCTTGAGGGAAGATGATATCCGGGACGTCAGGATCGGGGAGCAGCGGGCTGGCGTCGTCATCCCTCGGGGCCTGACAAGGGACAGAGAAACAAGTCAAACCTTCCCAAGACCACCATCCACGGCATAGTAGCACTGTATATATCATTGGCTTTATATTAAAAATCAATGGGGTTTAAGTTCATCCTGACTATCTTAAATCCCACGGGAGGGAGGGAATGTTGGCTCCCCCTTTCATCCACCTGCCCTGTAGCTGTCTTGATCATTAAAAAAGAAGAGATGACTGACTTGTGGGGCTTCCTCTTTAGTAAGTGTGTTTAGCAAACCTGAACACACTGGCCGGCGAGACCACATTACGCCAGTCCTTCTACAACTTCATTGGCTGCCAGTCCAGGTCCGGGCCCGATTCAAAATACTGGTACTAACATTCAAAGCCCTAAACAGCTTGGGGCCAGGTTATTTGAAGGAACGCCTCCTCCCATATGTACCTGCCCAGACCTTAAGATCATCCACAGGGGTCCTTCTCCATGAGCCCCTGCCAAAGGAAGTGAGGCAGGTGGCTACTAGGAGGAGGGCCTTCTCTGCTGTGGCACCCCGGCTGTGGAACGAGCTCCTCAGAGAGGTCCGCCTGGTGCCTATACTGTATTCCTTTCATCGCCAGCTGAAGACCTTTTTATTCTCTCAGTATTTTAACAACTAATTTTAACTTACATTTAAATTTTACTGTTTTAATTCTGTATTTTAATCTTATATCAACTTCTGCTGTGTGGTCTTATCCTGGTTGTGCTTTTTTTTTTTTACTGTATTTTGTATTTGTGTTTTTAGATTGTTGGTTGTTTTATTATGTTCTTCATGGTTTTAATTTTTGTGAACCGCCCAGAGAGCTTCGGCTATTGGGCGGTATAAAAATGTAATAAATAAATAAATAAATAAATAAATGTGTGTGAGAGAGGGGGACAGAAAAGGGGGTGGCAAGGAGAGAAAAGGGGTAGACCCCACTTTTGGCTCTGGCAGCACCCACTACTTGTGTCCATCTCCCCGACCCCACAGACATTGTTCCCATGGGTCTTTAAAGAAAAAAAGGTTCCCCATCCCTTCTCTATAGTAATGATCTTCAAACTGTGTTCTAGAGAAACCTGGGTTCCTTGGGAAATTGTCAGTGGTTTCTGAATGACAAGATCGGAAATGATGGGCAAGATCTGAATTGTACATTTCCCCCATGGTGCTCCTGTGGTGTAACAGCACGCCCACACAGCCTTGCTTAAGACCTGTTAGAGCAGCCTTCCTCAACCTGGGGCGCTCCAGATGTGTTGGACTGCATCTCCCAGAATGCCCCAGCTGGCTGAGACATTCTGGGAGTTGTAGTCCAACACATCTGGAGCGCCCCAGGTTGAGGAAGGCTGTGTTAGAGGGAACGGTTATCCAAGCAGTGGAGACAAGCGGGCGCATGAAAACGTAAATAGTCAGCAAAAGTTAAACCAATGCCTAGGAGACGGGTAGAAATGCAAACCATCAGCCTCAGTGGGCAAAGCAACAGGACCAGAATCATTAAAAGTTCAAGGATGAGTTTGAGGCCTCGCTTGGATGAGTAGGAGCACTTCCTCACCGTGTGCAGGGACTCCTGCTGGGGGGCATCAGAAAGTTGCATCTCAGAGCTATCCGAATGTATGTGAACTGGTCCAGGCCCTGGAGAGCTTTGACTGCGAGATGGCTGTGGTTGAAAGGCAAAGAGAGGGGGTTTAATTTGAGGAAGCACACTGCAGAACAGAAATGATATTTAGTGTCTGGAGGCTGGGCACTCTCCCTTTGGCACTGAAAAGGCAGGTGTCATTTCTTCCTTCTCCCCCACTTGACCTTTGTGGGCCAGATGGGGAGGCCTAACAGGCCAAATTCGGCTTGTAGGCCAGAGGTTACCTACCCTTGATTTAAAAGTATAAATGTGTTATGAACTGCAGTTTAAACCAACCTTCCCTAGCGTGGTGCTGTTCAGATGTGTTGGACTACATTACAGCATGGGCGACTGAGGTTGATGTGAACTGTAGTTCAATGCAGCTGGAGAGCACCAGGTTGGAGAAGTGTGGTTTAAACAAACAAAAGTACTGAACTGAATTTTAAATAGGCACTTCCAAGTACTCCACCCCCTTCACCTCCCAAGCAGAACGGGAATTTTCCAGCAGTATGACCCAATCCAGCGCCACACAGCTGCTATTTTAACTGGGACCTTTTGTGATGACCTTCCTAGCTTACCTCAACAGAGGGCAGATGTTCAGGTTGGGCTGGGCCAGGAAGATAAAGCGAAGGCAGGGAGGCATTGTGGGTCTGGAGGCTGGATCCCTTGTTCTGGTCCATGGAGACTGAAGAGCAGGGCCGGGCGGGTGAAGGATGCAGGGCTCCGGTCCGACCCAGGCTGTGGGTCTTGCTCTCTCGACGTTGGTACTCTATGGGCGATTGCAGTGCTGGGGGGAAGACAGTAAGGGGAATTGAGCCACAGAGTCACACAATAGTTTGAATTCCAGATGAGAAAGTATTAACCTTCAAGCAGCAAAAAGACACCTTAGGTCAAAGGTAGGTAACCTAGTGCCATCCAGATAATTTGGCGAAGAAAATTAGCATGCAGGGAGAACTCTTCTCATTGACGTGTTAGTTCTTTACTTGTAAGGAACTGGGAGGCAGGTGTGTGTGTGTGTGTGTGTGTGTGTGTGCGTTTTAATCCTGGGGACTATTTAAGGTGCAATCCTGTGCATATGTTTTCAGAAAAAGAAGTCCTACAATTCCCAGCATGCTCCAGCCAGCAGGTAGAGGTTGTGCCCTTAATCTGAAATGGTACATTCCATTCTAACCCCTTATTATAGAACAAGTCACTTACTGCCTTACGTCTTAGAGACTCAGCATTAAGTGATGGACACGTAATCAGCCCTGACACTCTAAGATCATTTAATACAAACTAGTTACCCCCATCACCATTCCTTAATGATCCTCTTATAATCAGGAAAGGATGGATTTCCCCCCCACCCTTTTACATTTTTTATTATTAAAAATTATATATACGAGAGCATAATACATATTTTATAAACAATCAGTAAGATTTTCACCATTTTAATGTGTGGTTCAAATGTGAAGTGGGGATTCTAATCCACTTTAGTAAAGGGAATTTGGACCGAAAAAACTGGGCATGTTTAGCCTGGAGAAGAGAAGATTGAGGGGAGACATGATAGCACTCTTCAAATACTTAAAAGGTTGTCACACAGAGGAGGGCCAGGATCTCTTCTCCATCATCCCAGAGTGCAGGGCACGGAATAACAGGCTCAAGTTAAAGGAAGCCAGATTCCAGCTGGACATAAGGAAAAACTTCCTGACTGTTAGAGCAGTATGACAATGGAACCAATTGCCTAGGAAGGTCGTGGGCTCTCCCACACTAGAGGCCTTCAAGAGGTGGCTGGACAACCATCTGTCAGGGATGCTTTAAGGTGGGATTCCTGCATTGAGCAGGGGGTTGGACTTGATGGCCTTATAGGACCCTTCCAACTCTACTATTCTATGATTCTAATGCAGAGTACAGCAACAGGATCCCCAACCTCTACGGATACAGAAATATGCAGACTGTTGACCTGCAGAGCTCGTTTTCAAGCAGATCATAGGACTTGGAATTGGAAAACCAATTCTTTTGACTTGCTTCTCGGCCATGCAAAGGAAGAGGCCTGGTGACTGGCAAGGCTGGGGAAGACTGCTCTAGATTATGACAAAGGGAAGGAACCTGGGAACTGGCTTTTGTATGATATATGATATACACAGCGGAAGCACATAAAAATAAGTTAACAAGGTGAGAAGAAAATATGTCCCTGATTGATGGAGCAATACCCAAAAAGGGAATCACATATAAGATATATAACCAAATACAAGGTGGTTTCTTTCACAACAGATAATACCAACCCGTATTTAAATCCTGGGACAGGCAAAAATATTTGTTAATAAATTTTTATGCCTCTAATTCAGCCTTCCTCAACCTGGGGCGCTCCAGATGTGTTGGACTGTAGTCCAACACATCTGGAGCGCCCCAGGTTGAGGAAGGCTGCTCTAATTCAAATTACTCTTTGAAAATTGCCTATTGGTCACTCCTCATCTGTGAACCACTTAATATTTCCCATGCTTGTGCAAAGCATTATGGAAATATCCCAACAGCCTTCATAGCCGCCCTGGACTCCTTGTGAGCAAGGGTGGGGTGTGAGCAGTGGAGGCTAGTGGTTCCGATTTTGGTGGGGCTGTGAATCCATTCTGGGTTATAGTCAGAACGAGCCAGCACTGTGGAGCTATCGAAGGAGCAATCTTGAGGATAGCTTTCAGCACCTTGGATAGCTCCTTTTATTTTAATTTTTAATTTTATTTTATTGTGAATATCAACAAAACAGAACAAAAAACATTGTGAAAACAAAAAAAATACATTACAGGAATATCCTCATTTTTCATCAGATATACTATTAATTTAAAAGGGGAGAGATTTGTGCATAGGTTAGGCTCTTTTAGAGTTCTTGTTGGTTCTAATTAAAACCCAGAATGGTTTTGGTTCTGATTAAAACCCAGCCCCACCAAAATTGGAGTTACCAGCTTCCACTGGATATAATTATAAATAAATATTCAGTCCAAATCAGGAATTGGGAAAATGAGAGAAGATTTTTTTTAAAAAAGTAACAGCCCTTGAAGAAGTGTGGATGTAGTATAGTGGGTTTGCTGTGAGGTAATACCAGCAGATCAGGGTTGGGGACTGACCATCTTCAACCCCCTACCATTGAGGAAATCACGTTGTGTCTCCAAGATGAGGCTGATGTCGGCCACCCAGGCCTGGGCAATCTCTGGCGTTGCTGCCTGCAGTACATAACGGATGGTGCCCCGTTCTGAGCCACGAGAGATCAGTGCAAATTTGCAGGGATCATTGTCCACGCAGGGCTCCAGGCCCAAACAGCTTACCTGGAGTAGAGATGGGCAGTGGATGAGTAAAGACAACAGAAGTGACAGTGGATACGTAAAGACAGCAGAAGTGGAGCTTGCCAAGTGAAAGATTGGACCGTATGAAGCCCCCATGTGTACTTCTCAGGCAATGATGCTCAAAAGCAAGAAAAATCTAACTACCAATGAAGTGGAGACACACGTAGGGCCAGAGGCGGGACAGTCCAGCAAAAGGAGGGCCCTGCAATTATTTGTAGATGTGGGTGTTTCTGCACATTCACGAGGTCCTAGAAATTGTTTGTTTTGCTGTATGTAACTGTGTATACTCTCTGCTTTAAACAAAACATACATACAACAAAATCCTGCACTAACCCAGCCTAAATTCTTTGCCGAAAGAGCTACATTCCACGACCTGTACAAAGAACATGGGTCAAGCTAATCTAAAATCTTTGTTCGTTTTGCATTCCCCCTACTTCCTGGTCCTGAGATTTCACCAACCATCGGCAACATCATTTCAAGCCTAACTTCACAGCCCTAAAGGTTAGAAAAAAATACATATATTGATGATGGAGGAGATTTTTGAGGTTGCTGAATTCAACACTCAATAAGGCAGCTGCGGAAACATGGGACACACAGCCTTGGATGTATGTGTGTGTGTGTGTGTGTGTGTGGAGTCTCCAGTGTAAAATGTCTTGTGAAGGGGGCTCCAGGGATGTAGGTTTGCCCAGGGTCTCAACTGCTAGCCCTGTAATACCTTGATGCTGCTCTTGAAGGCATAAGTTGGGGCAGTATATGGACCATGCCGCCGCTCCAGGATTTCACTTAGGATGACAATCTGCTCAAAGAGAAAGATGCGGCGCTCACGACCGCGGGCCAGGATCCCGCCTGCCTGCTCCGTGACCCAGAAGGTGTTCTGCTGCAGCAGTTTTCCCTGGGCTGTTAATTTCCCCTGGAGAGGAGAGGGCAGCTCCTAGTTATTCGGCTGTGAAGAAGGTACAAAACTGCCCTGTTCTTAGAGCAGAACACTTAGAATTACCACATGCAGATGGGATTGCATGTCTTGAATGCTGCCCCATGACAAAAAAAACCCCTCCCCTCCTATGGAAAGCTGGTCTGTCCGAGAGAAGGCAAGGCTAGAACCTTTCTTCTTAAAAGTGGCAGCTTTCCAGGTGCAGAGAGGTTTGGGGGCTTTTAAAGTTTAGAGCAGCATTCCAACATGCGAAACTGCACTTCTATTTGAAGCACTACAGTCCCAGGAAGGGTTGTACTACAGTGGTTCCCAAAGTGGGCGATACTCCCCCTTGGGGGCGGTGGGATTGCATAGTGGGGCGTTAAGAGGCAAGGGGGCAGCAGGGGGGCGCTCGAGGTGGTCTTTTCCGAGAAGCGCCTCTCCAGAAGGTCTTAAAACCCAGGGACATTTTTATGGGAGAAGGTAGTTTGGTCCCAAGCCATATAGGGGAAGAATCCACACATGTATTAATACCGTTTAAGAAGAGTCCTTTTAACAATGATTAGAAATGTTTCAAAAGCACCAAAACGCTAATGAAGAGACATGCCCTGCTTGGTGTGCCCTGCCACGCTGGCTGCAAAACAGAGGTGTTCGCTTTCTTTTCCCTCCCTCCCTTGGCAAGCCTATGGCCGGTACTTCAGATTTTGAATAAATATTCAATTCATTGCTACTGTTTTGAATTTTATTGTTATTATCTTCCTTAGTGGGTCGTTGAAAACCACTATTCTGAATAATGATTTTTATAGTGTATGGTAGGGGGCACTGGGCATGAGTTTGTGGAACTAAGGGGGCGGTTACCTGAAAAATTTGGGAACCAGTGTACTACATGATGCTTCTAAACAAGTTGTCTCAGTCTTAATTCTGTCCATTACCTCCCCAATTTCTACTCTCCTTTCAAGTTCCTGTATTTTATGTCCACAGTTTCCAGTTTAACATGCACTGAGGTGGAGAACCCACAAAATAGCCAAATAAGATCCCCTTCCTTGAACGCCTCCCACACTTCCTATCGCTACAAGACAGGGAGAAATCACTCCCATGCTCCTGACCATACCTAGCTAAAAAAAACTAGAGGCCTTCTAAAACACAGTTGATTGGGAAACTCCAGGCTGAGAGTCTGGGCTCCCAAAGGATGGATGAAATCTCTGCCCCCACCCCTGACGTTGACTCCTAGGACCTACCTCAAAGCCTTGAAGCCGCCCCACATTCATCATGTCATTGCAGCGCTTGGGAACAAAACACATCACCTCCACAGCTCTCTGAAAGGCAAAGGCAAAGGAAGGGAGTTGGAAAAGGTGTTGGAATGAAATGAGAGTAGCAACGCCGGCTGGCTGGAGGAGCATGCAAGAGCGCTCAGGGTGAGTGGGTAGCAGCAACATGGTCAAACCCAGGAGGTGCAGATGGAAGTAAATGGCATTAGGCAACCTACACCACGCAGGTTGATGAGGCCACAGGTTCAGACTAAGGAACACTGAGCACCATCAGACGAGTGTTTTATCGTTCGCTCATTACTGGCCACTCACGGATTTTTGCAGGTCCTTTTCACGACACTGCGTGCCTCCTGCTCCTTCTGCTCATTTTCCAGTCACAAAAAAAGACCTAGAAAATCCGATTCTTTTGGTTGTGACGAAACTTGCCGCCATTTCCTGCTGCGTGCAGGAGAAGCAGCGCAATAAAAAACGCCCACTGAATGGGCCATAGGTTTGTTGCTTGCTATCTCTTTCTTCCCTGTGTTCGTCCTATTGTGGGACAGAAGCAGGAGGCAAAGCAACGGTAAGGAAACATGATTTCCCCCCTGTCTGATGACGTTCGTTGTCTGGTGTGGATACTGTTACACCAGGGTCTGTGAGATCTGGGTTCAAGTCCCCTCTCGGTTGGGAGTTCGCTCCAGGGTGACAAAGCCTCACCTTCCTCTCTCAAGGCTTAAGCAGAGGACAGGTTCCCAGTGTGCCTATACCATGCTATATATAGCCCTGACAGGACAGTTCTGCAAGTCCTGATACAAAATCAATAGTGTAATATCCAGTCTATATATAATGGTGCTGTGGAGGAACAATCGTTACAAGACAGGTTGCCATGCATTCAAGTCCTACCTCCAGCTGTTCTGTGTCCTTGCCAGCTTTGCCATAGTACTTCAGGAAATCCTGGAGGGGCAGGGGATGGGGTGGGGGGAGAGGAAAAGAACAAGGGTATTCTTAAATGGGAGAGGGAGAGCGGCATTAGCTACTCTTTGATGAGAGGGTTGGATTTGACTGGAGCCAAGTGTGTCACCAGGTCTGAGTGGGATCTGGGGACAACTTTCCCGGGGCAACACAAATTGTGAAAACTGTCCCCCGGTTTCTCATGTCATTCTCAACTATACGCCCTAATAAAGTCCAGGATAGGGACTATCAGAACTGAGGAACGCAGACCTGGAGACAGGCCCTTGATAGACCACCTTACTCCAAAATTAAGCACCATTGACAAAAATCAAGTTTGGACCATTGGTGCAATTTTGAGGTCACAAACCAGGAATTTCAGCTCTATCACCTTGCTGACTTGGTTCGGTCCACCCAGCAGAGAGAATCACTCTGCTATTTTTTACATACACTGTGTGTGTCTATCTGTCTGCCCTATTAATCCCACAGGAGCTGTGCAGAGGCACTGCATTGTTTATATGATGCAGCCGCCAACTCACAGCCACATCGGGCTTCTCCCCCCACACCCCAAAACTGTGCATTTTCAAAGTGTTGGATTTAACGTGACTTTTCGATTTGCTCCGAGATCACCGTGTTGTTTTTGTGTTTGGTGGCTTCAGTTTGGGTTATTCACAAGTGGGCGTAGCCCTGAGTAAGGGCAGGAACGCAGGGCAGGGGGCCGGCATGAGAAGCGAAATGGCCACTGGGGCTATGGTTTTTCCTGGCCGAATAGCCCGCGTTCCCTCTCGCCATCTAGCTTTTTTTGGTTTTGCCTCACAACAGCTACACTGCAGGGTTTTGAGGGAGCCACCTACCAACACCCCAAAGCTACTTACCTTGGGAGGCACAGAGGACTGTTCCAAGAGCTCCTGACCTTGCCAGGAGATATTAATTCCCTTCCCATTCACTTCAGCTTCTGATCCCCTTGCTTTAAACATACAAACCGCTGGTTTTCAACAGGTGGGTTTTGACCTAGAATCAGGTTGTATCCCTGCCTAAAGTGGTTGAGGACTAGCAAAGCCAATGCCATTTTCTATTTTGTTTGTTTAATGGCAAGATTCACATTACCAGTTAGAGACCCATGATCTCTTGACATAAAATAAATACATAAATGCAGCAAGATATCTGTATGGGTGCATGTGTGGAAGGGTGGCTGGGTGGGTAGGAATGTCTGTAGCAATGGCATTGAGGAAGAGGGTGTTTAATTTCCCCCACCCATGAAGGTTCTGTTTTACCTATTAAAATCCTACCCACCACCACCTTTTAACACTGGGGTGAGGAATCTCTTTCAGCCTGAGGGCTGAATTCAATTTCAGAGAAGCTCTCGGGGGCTGCATTCCAGCAGGGGGTGGAGCCAAAGGCAAAGGGGGTGGGGCCAAACATGTCAGCATATTTTAACTTAAATCTTTAACTGCAGTTAACTAAGAGGCAATTCAACCTTTTAGAATGGGGCAAAACCTGTACAAAAGCCAGGAAATCATCAGACGATCTGTGGTTGGGTTCCCTGACCCTGCTTTGACACCTGACAAAAGAGTGTTCGGGTTTCTTAATGAATGAAGGTAATCTCTTGAAAGGGTACTTCGTTGCACCAGCGAGCAAGGTGTAGGACTAGTGCCAGAGTGATGAATGGGTGAGAACCATTTCATAGTTGAAAGGAAGAGAAAGAGACAAAAGTTTTTGCTAGAGAGCGCAAAAACTGGGGCTGCTGCTGCACAAATATCTCTCTGGGGATCGGATTCAACCTATGCTGTCTGGTTTCAGGAGTTTGCCTTCACCGATGCTCTGCAAATAAAGCAACGAGTCCAAAGGATCTATATAATCCAAGTCTTCTGTGTTCACTTCAGGCAAAAGGAAACTAAATCTAGTAGTGTTGCTCCTCAGACTTTTTATTACTTGGGGCATTGAGGACCACTAAGTATCAAAGATCTGAAAGGAAGTATCAAGGAACTTCTGCAGTCAAGAGTGCGCCCATGGTGGCAAGGATGTGTTTGCTGTAACGTTCGAAGCAGCCCTAGCCAGGCTTCCAGCTCTGGGGGCAGATGCAACCACTATCCATGAGGTGGCGATAGAAGGCCACCAGATGAAGCGGACACTCCTTTTCCATTTGTAATATTTGGGTGGGTTTGCTGCCTTGTAGGAGGCACAGACACTGCAGGACTTCACCACCCCTGCAAAACAATGTTTTCCCCCCACTGCTGTTCTTGACACATATCAGTCTCAGTTCTCCTTTCCTGTGCCAGGCCAAGGACCTGCTATCTCCCCCACCCCCCACCCTGCCCACCACCAATCCCTGCCTTGCTTTGGGTTTGGAGATCAACACTCCACCTCACACTTTAGCACCTTGAGAAGCAGCTGGTATTTCATGATCCGTTGTATAGGCTTGATGAGCAAGTCACTGAGCTGCAAGCGGTGTCCCAGTTCCTGCTTCAGTTCCTGGAAAGGCAAGAATGAAGCACAGCACAGTCTGGTTTTTTAAAAAGTGGGAACTCAACCTCCTGCCTTTTAAATTCCCACCTGCTCCACAGAAGTGTTTAAAAGCACATTCCCGGGAAGACTTTTAATTCTTTCCTCTGATCCTATGCAGCTGCTAAAGCAGAGTTGGAGAACCTGTGGCTCTTCAGAAGTTGTACTACAACTCCCATAATCCCCAACCATTGGCCATGCTGACTAGGCTGATGGGAGTCCAGCAACATAGTCCGGGTTCTCCACCCCTGCCTTGACAGCAGATGAGAGCAGGATAGTGGCTAAGATACTGGGCTGTTAACACAGAGGCCCCCAGTTCAAATGTCACCCTGCAGGTAGGAAGACACTAAGTGTCTTAGGTAAACCACTCTTGCTCAACCTTAAAGCTCTATCCAACGAGCGTTTACTGCACGCTTGCTACTGGGCACTCACGGATTGCACACATGATGTCGTCTGCCTCTCATGCGCCGCAAAAACTCCCAGAGAAAGTCTGGTTGCTGCTCTCTCCTACCGGACTGAATGGGCCTGATTACTTCCTGTTTTCAGGAAGCGACATCGGAGTGGCGACAGAGAAGGGACGGGAGCCATGTGTTTGATCTAGATGTAGGGTGATCATATGAAAAGGAGGACAGGGCTCCTGTATCTTTAACAGTTGTATTGAAAAGGGAATTTCAGCAGGGGTCATTTGTATATACGGAGAACCTGGTGAAATCCCCTCTTCATTACAACAATTAAAGTGCAGGAGCTATACTAGAGTGACCAGATTTAAAAGAGGGCAGGGCACCTGCAGCTTTAACTGTTGTGATGAAGAGGAAATTTCATCAGGTTCTCCATATGTACAAATGACACCTGCTGAAATTCCCTTTTCAATACAACTGTTAAAGATACAGGAGCCCTGTCCTCCTTTTCACATGGTCACCCTACTAGATGTGATGGGGTTCTTAGAACAAAAACACACACCCCTGCAATGTGGGACATGCTTTCATGCTGAAAGTCTAATCCCTGGCATCGCCTTTAAAAGGGTCTCCGGTATCAGGACTGAGAAAGCCACTGCCAGTCCGAGACCCTGGGAGAGCGACTGCCAGCCAGAACAGCTAATACTAGACCCATAACAAATGTCAGTAAAAGGCAGCTCCACATGTTTACCTATGTTGAGAGCACAGCCTGGCACCAAGGAACTCCGGCAGGCTGGGCACCAAGGGACAGGCTACAGTTAAGATCTCGTTCCAGTGCAGAGGGTGACCATATTTGTGAAACCGCCCAGAGAGCCCTGGCTATGGGAGCGGTGTATAAGTTAAATAAATAAATAATAAATAAATAAACCAAAGAAGAGGTCACCTGCGGTGGGGGAGAAGTGCGCTTTCCAGGGCTTCTAGAAAGCACATCATCTCCCCTGCCATGCTAATGGCAGGTGCCATTAGTATGGCGGTTGTGAACAACATGCTTTCCAGAGGCCCCAGAAAACCCGCGTTCCCCTCCTCCATGCCAACTGGGGCCTTAAGGGCCCCGATTGGAGAAGAGGAGGGGAAAGCATGTCATTCCTGCCTTCCCCTGCTCCAATAGGGGACTCCAGAAAGCACATCATTCCCCCACCACACTAATGGCAGTCTTAAAGGGGAAGGTGTGTCATTCCAGGACATTATAGAAAATTACAGAAAATCCCCGGACACCGAGGATAGAACAAAAAACAGGACAAATCCGGGAAAATCCTGACAGTTGGTCACCCTTGTGAAAGACATTCCTTCCCCATTTAGCACAAGGGCAGATATTCCCAAGGAGAAGGGCAATTTTGTAGCCATGGCCCAGACAAAAAGTTGCTCGCTGCTCATGTGCCAATGCAAAGAGTCAATACACATGCAGATCTGGGGTGGGTGGAAGGGAGAGCTTTTAAACTGTCTCTCACAACAGCTCTCACCTGAAGGCAAACTCTAGGGGAAGGGGTGTAGCTCAGTGCTCTGCATGCAGGTTCAATTTCCAGCATTTCAAAGTAGGGCTAGAGATTTTCCTGCCTGAAACCCTGGACAGACAATGCTAGTGAATGTCTACAATACTGGGCTAGATGGACCAAAGGTCCGCCTCAGGATAAGGCAGTTTCCATGAGTTTGGTATATAACAAATGTTTTCAGGTCTGTTGTGGCATGTAAAAAACCAATCGATATGGTGTGTGTGTGTGTCACCTGCTCCATGCAAATGACTTCGCCCCAAGGTGAGAGCTGCTAGGTGTGTGAATTTAAAGGAACTGCTAAATACGCTGGAGTTCCTCTGTGCTGGTTCAGAAAGGAGCACAAAAATGTAGGAGATGGCGGCAGATGGATGCCAGCAGGAGATGGAGTCAGACACAGGCATGCCATGTGGCAGAAGCCGCAGCAGGAGAGGACAAAGCTATGGCAAAAATCACAGGGTCTCTTACCTCGAAGTAAGTGTCGATAAATTCGGACACGACATGCTCAGATTTGGGCTTATTCTGACAGTAAACAACATACATGTGCAAGCGGCGCTCCTGGAACACAAGAAGGAAAAAAATTCAGTGGGGCATTCAAGACAAAACCTGGGCCCATCGAATACTACAGTGGGTTGGCTATATGGGCCTTACACAAACCACTAGCCCTGATGAGGGCTTCGCCTTAAGACAGTATATTTGGTAAAGATGCTTCAGTGTGTTTTGTACAGCAAAACCAATGAACAGCCTTGAGGCACCTTTACAAACGAAGAAATAGCTTTTGTGGGCTAGAGTCCGTTCCATACCTAGTTTTACATAGGCTGTCCACAATGCCAAGGAAATGCAAGAAGTGCAGTGGGACAATCCCATTTCTAGGCAGAGCACAAATGAATACAAGTTCCAATTGGGCAGAAGTGACAAAAATACAGATACCAAAAAGCTCCTTCCTATCTCTCCTCTCACACTATTGCCCCGCTCGTGCTCTTCGCTCCTCTGATGCCATGTTTCTCGCCTGCCCAAGGGTCTCTACTTCCCTTGCTCGGCTCCGTCCATTTTCTTCTGCTGCCCCTTACGCCTGGAACGCTCTTCCAGAACATTTGAGAACTACAAGTTCAACTGCAGCTTTTAAAGCTCAGCTAAAAACTTTTCTTTTTCCTAAAGCTTTTAAAACTTGATTTTGTTCTGACTTTATACTGTTAGTTTTACCCTACCCAGTGCCTGTTACCCTACTCTGTGCCTGTTTGCATTCTCTTCCCCTCCTTACTGTTTTATTATGATTTTATTAGAATGTAAGCCTATGCGGCAGGGTCTTGCTATTTACTGTTTTACTCTGTACAGCACCATGTACATTGATGGTGCTATATAAATAAATAAATAATAATAATAATAATAATAATAATAATAATAATAATAATAATAAAAAGCGGCCCGCCCCCAGAAGTTGACTTTTTTTTTTAACCTTGTAGCACAATGCTATCTATTATTATACAGCAATGCTCCTACATTTTGAGGGTGTTTTTTTAAATGTAGTTTTCTCTGAACAATGGGTACATCTTTCCTCTCTATCACATTCAAGAACATTTTCTTACACGTCTCCCCTTCCAGGTGAAATTGGCTGGGCCAGAAGCTGCTTGTGACTTGGCCTAGTCAATTCCACTGGGCTTTTACTAGGACTAGGCCCTGGTGGACATGGCCTGCATGCAGTCTCCCATGGCCATTTTTGTGGGCTGGCTGTTCCTGCTGTGGCAACACAAATTCCAGCTGTTTTGCAAGGAAACGAAGTGTTTGAGGAGCAAGAAGAATTCCACTCCTGAAAAGCTCCTGGCAGGGGTGAAATACTGTCCCTGTGGGTTGGGGGGGGGGCAATGCAGCCACCTTGACCTCCAGAGGTTTCCCAATTAGTTTCCCTCTGCCACAAGCCTTCACTCCATTATATCTGTAAAGTTATCAAGCTGCTGTTAAGAGAACTGGGCTAGTGTCACAACAGTGGCAATGGCCCAGTTGCTTCCACTGCTCTGTAGGAATGATGGTTGGCAAAGTTTCAATTACTCCTAGCCTAATGCAAACCCTCTACGTTCAAAGACATCATACCCCTGGCTTAAAAACACTTGAGATGAACCACTGGGGATGGAGATCACACACACACACAACCATTTCCTATGTCTTACATCTACAGTAGCTGAGTGCTGTCTGAAGGCAGCATCCTGAGCTAAATGGCCACAAGAACATAAGAAGAGCAGAGCTGAGTCAGACTGAATTGGCTCTCCCTAACCCAGTATTCTGTTTCCAACGGTGGCCATCTGGATGCTTTCAAGCAGCTTACACAAAGGCCATGAATGTAACGACCGTGACCATTATTCGATCCGGTGACTTTGATCATCAGAGGTACACTGCCTGTCAGTTAGGAGGTTCTGCTCTTGTTTTAGTAATAGGCAACAGGGACTTACATGCTTTATGAACAGGTCCGCCAATATTTCAGGATCCTCCAGACATCTTTCCAGCTGCTTGAGTAAATAACTGCGGTTGGGGGATGAGAGAGAACAGAGGCTGCGTGAGATCCACAGGACATGTTCTCTTGCACACCCACCCACCACCCTGCATTTCATCTCAAGGCTCAACCCCAAATGCTTCCCAAGGATTGTTCAGACATGCCTTAACTTCTCCTGGGACTGGAAAACAGGGAAGGGGGCAGCAGGAGGGGAGCACTCATCCACCGATCCCCGTGTCTCCTGGATCCAGTGGTGTAGTGGAGCCAGGGCTCACAGTGTCAGAGCCCAGGGATATTTTGATAAGCAGTGACAATGACATTATTGTCACCCTCCACTTCCCTGTTCCCTCTGAACTTAGCTGCAATCCTCACAGGAGCTGGAGTGGAATGGATTCTTGTAGCAACAATATATTGTTATGAGCTATCCTTGTTGTAAAGGCAAACGATTTTGGTCTTGGGCAACGAAGACTCATTAGCTTTATCAAAGACCTGCTGCTGCTGGGGATAAAAAGTTGTAGAACTTTTTTTTAAAAAAAAAAATATTAAAAACAATATGGATCAACACAATTGCCTGCATTTTGGGCTTCTTCTTTGGGCATGGCCATAGGCATTTTGAAGCGCCTGCATTTCAAAATTCACCACTGGCTGGACCACAGGCACTAAGCCAGGCAATCCAAGAGGAATCCACTACGAGCCATCAGCCATAACCCGTACGGTCCCCATTTTAAGGTTTCCATAACACCTGCACATCCTGATGCACCCAAGAACAGGTGCTCGCTCGCTCACTCACTCACTCTTTGTGCCAGTCATAGATCTGATGGATGTTCCCAAAGATTATCTTGTCCTTGCCCTTCATGTTCTCGGGGATGCCACGGGCTTTCATGGTCACCATATAGCCCTGCAGAAGTCAGAAGAGGAGGCTAAAGGAGGCAGCCTGCTTCATCTTTAAGGCTATGGAGGCACTGGACATAGTAAACTAGGTAGATGGAGTTAATGCAATACTAGTGCCTGGACTGGTGGACTTAGTGCCCAGAAGGAGAGAATAGAAGATGGACAGGAAATAGGTGGGATGAGCTGAGGCCTGCTGACTGGGAAGGAATGTTATTCACAGCAATGTTCTTTTGTGTTCTGGGGAACTCTGAGAGTCTATTAAGTGTTCTGCAAGTAGAGTAACACTAATGGTAGACATGTTTTCCTGAAAGACAGCTTGCCCACTGTTAGCGATCATTCCCTGAAATGAGTAGCTACAGAAGACTTTTTGGAAACCACTGAATGTTGTTTGGAGGGAATAATGAGGAGGAGGCAGCACCCTGCAGGAACGGAAAGCATACCCTAGAATACACCCCTCCCCTCAAAATAATCTGCAACACTATCTGGTGTTCCTCAAAAGACAAACTGGTGTGGAAATAGTTCCCTGAAGGCAGAACATTTGGAAAACCACTGCCCTGCTGAGCTGAAGATAGGGCTGTTTACATGGTCGGTAATAAAATAAAAGCCCTAATTTTTCAGTCTATGCACTTTACGTGAATCCATAGAAGCATAGAATAGTAGAGTTGGAAGGGGTCTATAAGGCCATCGAGTCCAACCCCCTGCTCAATGCAGGAATCTACCCTAAAGCATCCCTGACAGATGGTTGTCCAGCTGCCTCTTGAAGGCCTCTAGTGTGGGAGAGCCCACAACCTCCCTAGGTAACTGGTTCCATTGTCGTACTGCTCTAACAGTCAGGGGTGTTATTTAGGGATTTTGTTTGTTCGTTTCTGCCCAATTCAGTTTCAAGTTGCTCAATCCAGTTTCAAGTTGTTCAATCTGCATGCTTTATTCTGAACTCTTGTATCTTAAGGCCTTAGTCTTGGGGTGGAATGGGATTGGGGAGAGATACTGGGTCAAAGGTCCTTCCCCCAAATCTCAACAACATTAAAAAAAAAATTGTGGAATTGGTGCAGGATTCTACCCCATTGCTCAATAAGTAGCACACCTGCTCCCATCTTCTAGCATTCTGACTAAGGTGTGCAAAAGCACTGGGATAACTGAAAAGCAAAAATGTCCTGCTTCTTTTTCCTCCACCTCCTGGTATTGACCAATGTACAGGCAGTATTTCTCTACTATCATCACTTACAATTAAAGCTGTCATTTTGTTCGAGTTGACTGTGGCTGCATTGCTTTCATAACCGCCTATATTTCCTAGGTTGACTGACTAGATCACAGATTTTCCAGTCTTGTGAATATATTGATGCGTATGGGGTATTCATTTTTCTGGCTTAAGGACATCCTGACAGGCACTTAGCACTTATTTCTGCCATTTTATTTTAATGATTAAGAGACCTGGTTCTCTCTGATTAAGAGACCTGGTTCACATGTAACAGCAATTCATCGATTACGTAACCCACTGCCTCTGGGGGGGCTTAATCGCTCCCACTCTTCACCAACAACCCATGGGTTAAATAACCCATGAGTTGCCATGACATGTGAACCAGGTCTACTACTTTTATTTAGGGTTTTTTGTTTTGTTTGTTTCTGCCCAATTCAGTCCCAGCTGGCTAACATTTCTGGCTATGGGTCTGCAAAATCTAAAGTTTGTGTAATTTTTGATGGCTTAACCAGTGTTAACATAGTGGGAGGAATGGCTGATGCCTGACTTGCATCGAGAGGTATGCCCAAAATGGAAAAATAAACAAGGTTGATGTAAGGTCATTGTAAACATGTAATAACAGACACCGAAATAAAATACGCACCACAGATTTTTTTTTTAAAGGCACAAACAAGCTCAACAGTAAGTCAACATGGTTAAATAGCAGAACCAAGGAGACTATAAAAGGCAAAATGATTTTTATTAAAAAAAGATGGATGTTTTGCCCACATGAAGGAAGAGCAGAAATGAACACAAATGTTGCAAAGCAAATGTAGATGTAAATATGTAGCAAGAGGGGAAAAGAAATATGTGAAGTGGAAATTTCTAAAGATATTAAAATATATTAAAACCCTGAATAGAAGTTTCTTTAAATATATAAGAAGCAGGAAGCCAACCAAAGAAACAGCGGGACCTTGATATGACAAAGACATAGAAGGAGCCATTATGGGAGACAGGGAAATTGCAGAGAAACCGATGGAATTGTTTGTTTCAGTTGTCACATCAAAAGATGCTGGAATTGTACCCATGCCTGAATCAGTCTGTCTTAGAATTAACTGAAAAAAAAGAATAAAAAGGAGCAAGGCTTTGTGGCCAAGTGGCATTCACCCAATAGTTCTTAAAGAACAGATGAGAAACTGCTGAAGTATTAACTAAAATATGTACCATCACTTAAATCAGCTTCCTTACCAGAGGACTTGGAAGGCAGCCAATATGTTAACAATCTTTTAAAAAGGAAATGGGGGCTGGAGAGCAGGAAGAGATCCAGGAAATGACAAACCTGCTCCAGGTACACTGATGGAAAGCACTATTAGGACTAGAATTGTAATAGATAGATAGATAGATAGATAGATAGATAGATAGATAGATAGATATAGATAGACAGCCTCTTTCTTCGATTCTAAGACACACTTTTTCCCCATATAAACATCTCTAAAAAATGGGGTGCATCTTAGAATCGCGGGTGTGTCTTAGGGTTTTTTTTTCTGTTGGTGGTACTGAAATTTGTGTGCGTCTTACAATCGATGGCGTCTTACAATCGAAGAAATACGGTAGATAGATAGATAGATATGATACAGATATAGATATAGATATAGATGAAGAACAAGCCTTGCTGTGAAAAGATTAGCAAGGCTTTTGCAAATGGAAGTTCTGCCTCACTAATATTTTTAGAATCCTGTGAGGACATCATCAAACATGTAGAAACATGTCTGCATGTCTAGCTGGGGAATACTGGTGGTTGTAGGACTTTTCTAACTAAACATGCATAGGATTATGCCCTAAATATTCAAAATTACAAGTGGAACATGCAACTAAATATTGCAGTTGTGGAGTGCTCCTGTTCCGGGTTCCAACCAGCCTGCCACACCTTCTTCAATAATACTCCATTTCACACACCCAGACAAACACAGCCACACCCACACACACCATCATTCTGTGCCTACTGAATGTGCGTAGTCCTAACTGGGCTGCTTTAGGATTTCAGTTTTGCTTCCAGAACAGTGCAGGGTTTCTTTCCTAAGCTTTTTTTTTTTTGGGGGGGGGGGTACTTCTGCAAACCTTTTGTACTCCTGTAAACCTAAGCCTAGCCTATTGATGCCCCCCTCTTTTGCATGGATGGTTGCATTTTGGTTACATTCTCTGTACCCAGAGTCTGAGTTCACCATAGGATTAGGAAAAGAAATGATTATATAGATGTAAGTCTATAGCATGCCAACATTTAGACTACTGTGTACTTTTGGAAATGGTCATCCCATTTCAAAAAACATATCACAGCACAGAGCTGGAGAAGTCACAGAAAAGAGCAACTAAAAATGTGGGGATTGAGCACCTTCCCTACAAAGACAGGTATAAGAAGGTGGGATTTGAAGTTTAGAGAGAGAGAGAATAACTAAACAGAGATAAGACTGTTTTATAAAAATGCTGGTGCAGAGAAAGTGAATACAGAACAATTATTCTCAAAATACTAGAACTCGATGTCATACAATGAAATTGACTGGCAACAACAGCACAGCAAAAGGAAAGCATTTATCCATGTGAAACCAAGAAATGGAGCTACTTGTCACAAAATGAGGTAGTGATGAGTAATTTGTGGTACCTCATTCATTCATATGTACAGATATGTACACACTCATATATACACAAACATAAACACACATCATTAGCATCTCTCAGATTGTAAGAGTTTCAACAACATCTAACAACCATCGCTCTAACTTGGCAGACTGACTACGAGCCTTTAGTCTGATTCTTCCTATAAGTGGAATTAAGGACGTGTAGTTATGGAATATGACCACAAGCTATGAGAAAGGGCCAGGGATCCATGTAAGGCAAGGATGTTCCTTCACTTAAAAACTAGAGCCTTTTGCAGCTATTACAGCCTGCATATTTTAATAACTGTGAGGAACAGAAATTTGCCTTGCATTTAAAAACAAAAATGAAACCTGAAGTGCTTAGAGGGGTCCAAATGCTGTTTGAAAGCAAACACTTCCAAAAAAAGTATGCGTGCAGAATTGATTAAGATGAACAGATTTAGCCAAGCTGGATTTATTAGGACAGCAGGGTCTAAAAAAAAAAGGAGGGGGGAGTTTTCCGTACATAAGAGACAGAACGAAGATTGTGGGACAGGAATGGAATTGCAGTTAGTTTCCACAGGGGAAGTGGCTGTTGTTTCTTCCAGAACGGGCAGAGCACAGTAACACTGATATACCGCATAAGGAATGGGCTGGCAGACATGGCAGTGCCCCCTGCCTGGTGGTGGGGAAGAGGGGGAGCACAAATACTTGAAAGCCCCACTGGGTGGAATACTGGGACCAATCATGGTCATTCATCCACCCTTCCTACTGCTCTCCCGGTGCTCAGGAGGACAGTGATGAGGGTGCATCAAGAAAGACAGAAGTGAGCAAGCAGCACACTCTCACTGTAAGATGGGCTGGTTCTCGCCCAGAGTCCTACAAAAATCTGGAGACGGCCCTGCTGGTAGATAGGGGAATCAGTCCCTAAAACAGAGGGGATGGTTGGCACCTCCACAATCTTGCCCAGGTCCTCCACGTACTTCTTCTCGGTCTCAATCAACTCCCTGAGAACAAACCTGCAGACGAGAGGAAGCAGCAGCGTCTGAGGGGAAGGAACTTCACTGTGTGACTCTCGTTCCCTACCTTCCTATACATCCTTCCCATCTCTCCTGTTCTGCACACGCCACTCAGCCTCCTCCTCCTCCACGCATATCCTCCGTGCATGATACTCAAAGGCTCCTGTCTGCAGGCTATGTTGCATGTTACAGATAGAGCAGGTATATTGCAAGTATACCATTTTGCAGTCATGGCTGCTCTCCAGCTATTCAAGTTGCACCGTTATGCATGAATATGGCAGAGGGCCAGGGCCAAGGGCAATTCCAAACAGAATGTACACACTGAAAAAATGAGGTGTGCCAACTAATTAACCTTCTAGGGCAGCCTTCCAGAACCTGGTGCCCGCCAGATGTGTTGGACTACAGTTCCCATCAAGCCCCAGCCAGCATGGCCAAAGGTCAGGGTTTGTGGGAGCTGCAGTCCAAGACATTTGGAGAACAGCAGGTTGCAGGAAGGCTGGTCTATGGGGTACACTCTGAGCACACACATGCTGCCCATACACTAGGGTGACCATATTTGGGAAACCAGAAAAGAGGACACCTAGTGTGTGTGTGGGGAAGCAGCTTTCTGAGTCCTGCAGAAAGTACATTATTCCCCCGCCACCTTAAAGAACCCGATTAGAGTGGAGGAGGGGAAAGGATTTCATTCTGCACCACCACCATCCACTCCAATTGCGGCCTTTTCTATAATGTCCACGAATGACCCACTTTCCCCTTTAAGACCTCAATTGGAGCTCGGGGTGGGGGAATGATGTGCCTCAAGAAAGCATGTCATTCCCTCCTGCCATGCTAATGGCAGCCTTAAAGGGGAAGGTGTGTCATTCCAGGACATTATTGAAAATTATAGAAAATCCCCCCTGACACTATGGAAAGAACAAAAACCAGGACAAATCCGGGGAAATCCTGACAGTTGGTCACCCTACCATACACTGAATCTGCTAAACCGCACTATAGGAATCAGCCCTTCTTCGACATTCACCAGGACTGCGCCTCTGTGCTCCCCAGCAGTCCCAAGCTATAGAGTGACAAAGGCTGCAATTCCCCTGCTCCCACCCCCCTGCCCTTCCCCCCCCCCCCCATCATGCCTGTATGCTGGCACACCAAAGGAAATCACTTACATACTCTTTTCTAAGGCACTGTGCCTCTCCTCCTCTTCCTGTTCCTCAGAGGCTGGGGGCTGCACCAGAGGTTCCAAGGGCCCCCCAGAGCTTTGGGAGTCACTGGGGAGCAGAGAGGGGTCAGGATCCTGCCACGAGAGAAGAGAACCCCTTGCATTTTATGGCTTCAAGCATTCATCAATTAAATGAATAAAGGGAAAGGGAGCCTGGGGCCCCAAGAGACACACCAGATCATCTTGCTTTAGGCCAAGAAGTGATAGTAGTATGATCCCATATTTCCCCTAAGCTCACTCAGAATGCCAGAGGCTAGGAAAGGTCAGTGAAGGGAGGGGATACGTGTCAATCACAGACCTAGGAACACTTTCCCATTTACAGCAGGCATTCTGCTTCTGGTACTGTCAGCTGATGAAGTGCCCAAAACAGAGCCAAAACTCATTTTGTGGGACACATTCCAGATTAGACATTTTCTTTTTTTAAAAACGGCGAACTGCTCCGAGAGCTTCGGCTATGGGGCGTTATAGAAATATAATAAATGAAATGAATGAATGCTTTTATTCAAATTTTGCTTGATTTTTTTTTTTACACCCACACCTCGGAAAAATGCATGTAAAACTTTGTTGTTGATGTTTTTAAAAAATGTAACTTATTCTCCAGTTGTTTGGTTTTCATTGTTTTGTTTTCATTTCCGCAGATCTGTGGCTAGCCATATATTGTATCAACAACAGAAAGGAACAAAACCAAATTCATTTATGGAACTGTGAAGAAATCACACAATATTTCTTGAAAATATTGTGACTGCTGATTCTCCTTGATCTCTCAGTGGCTTTCCATATCATCGGCCATGGTATCCTTCTGGGGCGACTGTCTGAATTGGGAGTGGGGGGCACTGCATTGCAGTGGTTCCGCTGCTACTTGGCAGGTCGGTTTCAGAAGGTGGTGCTTGGGGGACATTGCTCAGCCCCATGGTTTCTCCATTATAGGGTTCCACAGGGGTCAGTCTTGTTCCCCATGCTGTTTAATATTTACATGAAACGGTTGGGTGGGGTCAGCCAGAGTTTTGGAGTGCGCTGTCATCAGTACACTGATGACACGCAGCTCTTCTTCACCTTCTCATCTTCATCAGGTGAGGCTGTGGATGTGCTGAACCAGTGCTTGGCTGCGACAATGGACTGGATGAGAGCTAATAAACTGAAACACTGGCCATGGCTAGACCAGCCCTATATCCCTGGATTGTCCCGGGATCATCCCTGTAAGTCCACATGACGCACAGGGGATCCCGGTAGCAAGGAGGGATGATCCCTCCCTTGGCCCGGGATATCGGCAGGCCCTTTCCCCCACTTTTTCCATGGTCCTGGGATGATCGGGGTAGGGTGGGGGGAGGGAGAGTTTTTTTAAAAAACTTACTTTTGTCAGACGAGCACTCATGCGCTCATTTTCCTTTCAAAAACCAAATACAAAATGGCGGCCACGATGTCGCATGCCACATGTAGACCAGGGCAATGATCTCATGATCATAAAATCGCAAGATCGTTGCCCTCCTAACCCCTCGTCTAGCCATGGCCTCAATCCAGACAAGACTGAGGCCATAGCTAGACCTAAAGTTTATCCTGGGATCATCCAGGGTTCACCCCTGCCTGAGCACTGGATCCCCTGTGTGTCACCTAGATGAACAGGTTTGACCTCTGGATGATCCAGGGATAAACCTTAGGTCTAGCTATGGCCTGAGATGCTGTTAGTGGGTGGTTCTTCTGACCGGATGGAGGGTACTCAACTTGTTCTGGATGGGGTTGCCCTCCCCCTGAAGTAGCAGGTTCGTAGCTTGGGGGTTCTCCTAGAACCATCTCTGTCACTTGAGGCCCAGGTGGCCTCGGTGGCACAGAGTGCCTTCTACCAACTTCAGTTGATGGCGCAGCTATGCTCCTATCTGGACAGGGATAACCTGACTTTAGTTGTCTATGCTCTGGTAACCTCCAAGTTGGATTACGGCAATGCACTCTACGTGGGGCTGCCTTTGAAGACGGTTCAGAAGCTGCAGCTTGTTCAAAATGCAGCGGCCAGATTGATAACGGGGACCAGAAGGTTTGAACATATAAGACCAACAATGGCCTGCCTGTACGTTTCCAAGCTCGATTTAAGGTGCTGTTTTTAACCTATTAAGCCTTACACGGCTTGGGACCACAATACCTGACGGAACGCCTCTTCCGACATGAACCTACCTGTACACTACACTCAACATCTAAGGTCCTCCTCTGGGTGCTTGCTCTGAGGGAAGCTTGGAGGTCAGCAACAAGGGAGAGGACCTTTTCTGTGGTGGCCCCCAATTATGGAACAATCTCTCCAATGAGGCCAGTTTGGTGCCAATATTGTTATCTTTTCAGTGCTAGGTTAAGACTTTTCTTTTCTCCCAGTCATTCAACAGCATATGTTGAGTTTTAACTGACTCCAAAACTAGCTTTGGCCTGGCTGAGTGGTGTTTCTTTTTTTAAAAAAAAAATGTTTTAAATGTTAGCTGTTTTTATGATTTTTTTAATTTTGGGTATTGATTTTTAATGTTTAGTCTTTTTAATCTAATATTTTAAATTTTTGTAAACCGCCTAGGGAGTTTCAGCTATGGGGTGGTATATACATGTAATAAATAAATAAATAATGTATAAATTCTAAAAATATATAAATAAAAGCCATTTGTTTTTATAGTTCCTTCCTTTTCCGATTCATATTAAATTACAATCCTATCCATATCTTCTGAAAAGAAAGTCCCATTGAATTCAATGGGGCTTAAGTAGGTATTCACCAATCTCATTAACTTTGTCCCATTCTTCTTTTTTAAAGTCTCTGTTAGAACCTCCAGCATTTTCCATCTTGCTGCTACCTCTATTTATTTATTTATTTTAGCTGCTAATCACCAATTCAGTGTCTTCCTCACCTATCTTTACTTTTAAAGTCTGATTCTGCATGACACTTTAAAAAACACCCACCACAGCTTAAAATTTTGCTAATAAAATTTAGGCCAATAAAAGCAAAAATAAACAGCCCAATTCTAGGCAGAGAAAAGTATACACCAATCTGTTGAAATAAGTGGGTTTCATGCAGACATATTAAGCTACCTTCTGTGAATTCAGATCACTGGCCCATCTAACTCTGATTTATCTAGTCTGACAGCCCTGTGCCTCCCTAGGGTGTCAAGCAGAGGTCTTTCCAAACCCTTCTGCTCCCTCAAATCTTGTTACCAAGATGCCAAAGACTGAACTTGGGACTAAATGCATATGATCTAACGCTAAGCTACAGCCTCCCCAAGCTCGGCATAAGATCCAGGGCTGAGCATTTAATTGCTACATTCACTGCGCTACAGTCTATTTTTCTAAACCTACCTAAACAGAACAGCGTCCAGCAGCGTGTGCTGTGTATTGCATATATAAATCAATTTGCTTAAATGCACTCCACCTTTAGAGGTGGGTTTAGTTGTACTGATGCATTAGATACAGTTACTAAGAAGATCCCAGCCCAGATTACCCTCACCTGCTGGGCACAGAGGTAGTTCCAGCAGCAGCTCTCCATTCATGCCAACGCCCAGGCCTTTCTGAAGTGCCAGGCAGTCCCCTTGTCCCATGGAGAGGGGAGCAACTGTTGCCCCCACACCACACCACACCACACCACACAGACACACATCTGATGCAAGGCAACCTCCCCTCTCCTCTCTCGCAGCTCACCTGGGTATGTCTTCCTGAGCTATCCCCTTCTAGCAGGCTGGAAAGCAGGGAAAGGTCCGGGAGATGAGGATTGCCATCCTTTAAAACAAGGGAAAGTTGTTAGAGAGGGGAAGTTTCACAGCCTGGCCTACAGGAGGCTACACAGATATCCCCACTCCCAAATCTTCTACCTTCCCTGAGGGAAGGACACCATCCCAAATCCCTTAGTCAACCCCAACACTTATTTATTTATTTATTTATTATTGTATTTATATCCCGCCTTTTTTCCTCCAAGGAACCCAAGGCGGTATACATAATCTTCCTCCTCTCCATTTTATCCTCACAACAACAACCCTGTGAGGTGGGTTGGGCTGAGAGTCTGTGACTGGCCCAAAGTCACCCAGTGGGCTTCCATGGCCAAGTGGGGACTAGAACCCGGATTTCCCGACTGCCAGTCCAAAACTTTAGCCACTACACCACAATGGCTCTTGTCAGTTCATACTACTTACAGATCAAACTAGAGTTGCCTCTTAGTTGTCCGGGTGTTAAGATCTGCAGAAGAGGCCTTTTTTACAGCACCAATACTTGCAGAGGCCCATTTAATAGTTTTAAGGTGAGAATACAATGCATATTTAGAGAGAAAGACATCCCAGAACCCCCAGCATTTTAGGAACTGTAAGACTTTTTCCCCCAGTCTAAACATGCATCGGATTGTACCTTTAATGTTTTTACTGTTTCTAATGTTCTTTTTTATTGTTCTAAGGTTTTATTATTTTAAACTTTTGTACACTGCTCTGATGGCTTTCTAGCAGTTCAGGTGATATGATATGTATATTAATAAGAAATTAATATATAAAATAGAAATAAATTGGTTGGGCCCTTTCCATTAAGCCTGCCTTCGCCAACCCGGTGTCCTCTAGATGTGTTGGTCTGCAACTCCCAACATCTCCAGTCAGCATGGAGATTGCCATTGGCTACACTGGCTGGGGATGACAGGTGTTGTAGTCCAACTCATCGAGAAGGCACCAGGTTGGGGAAGCTTGCATTAAAAATTACACACAACACGTATAGAAAAATCCCAATGGTGTGTTTTTTTTTCTTTTTACAGAAAAGGGTTCCCAAGTCTTTGGGCATGGCTAGACAAGGAGGGTGGAGGGGGATGATCTCGTGATTTTATGATCGCGAGATCGTCCCCCTTATCTACACGTGGCGCACGACATCCCGGGAGGAAGAGGGCGTCACACCCACCATTTTGTTTTTGTTTTAATTGGAGAAGAGGGCACGAGTGTTTTAAAGGGGGAAAAACCTTTGTGCTCCCCCCTCCCCCGCCTCTGATGGGCACAGAGCTCCTGAGGAACTCTGTGCCCGGGTCCCGGGTCCTCACGGTTACTCACGAGGAGCTGGGACAAAACCGTGATGGCGGGCCACATGTCCTACGGTCTTGGGATCATCCCGAGACCATGAGAAAAATAAAAATTAATGGGTAGGGCGATATCCTGGGGGAAAGGAGGGATCGTCCCTCCCTGCTCCCGGGATGCCCTGTGCGTCATGTGAACACACAGGGACGATCCCGGGATATCGCCCTGTGTAGTCATGCCCTTTGTTTCCCTTGTAAAGGGGATCCCAACTGCGCTTCTCTTGTAAAGCCAATAAACAGATGGAGAGACCTGCACGGAAGAACTGGTAGGAGGGAGATTTTTTATTCTGTTCACCAATTATTCCCTGCTATTATTATTATTATTATTATTATTATTATTATTATTATTATTTATATAGCACCATCAATGTACATGGTGCTGTACAGAGTAAAACAGTAAATAGCAAGACTCTGCCGCATAGGCTTACAATCTAATAAAATCATAGTAAAACAAAAAGGAGGGGAAGAGAATGCCAACAGGCACAGGGTAGGGTAAGCAGGCACAGGGTAGGGTAAGCAGGCACAGGGTAGGGTAAGCAGGCACAGGGTAGGGTAAAACTAACAGTATAAAGTCTGCACAACATCAAGTTTTAAAAGCTTTAGGAAAAAGAAAAGTTTTTAGTTGAGCTTTAAAAGCTGCGATTGAAGTTGTAGTTCTCAAATGTTCTGGAAGAGCGTTCCAGGCGTAAGGGGCAGCAGAAGAAAATGGACGGAGCCGAGCAAGGGAAGGAGAGGCCCTTGGGCAGGCGAGAAACATGGCATCAGAGGAGCGAAGAGCACGAGCGGGGCGATAGTGTGAGAGGAGAGAGGAGAGATAGGAAGGAGCTAGACCGTGAAAAGCTTTGAAGGTTAACAGGAGAAGTTTATATTGGATTCTGAAGTGAATTGGAAGCCAATGAAGAGATTTCAGAAGCGGAGTAACATGGTCAGAGCGGCGAGCCAAGAAGATGATCTTTGCGGCAGAGTGGTGAACAGAAACCAACGGACTGATGTGAGAAGAAGGAAGGCCAGAGAGAAGAAGGTTGCAGTAGTCCAACTGTGAAATAACCAGTGCATGAACAAGCGTCTTGGCGGAAGAGACAGACAAAAATGATCGAATCCTGGCAATATTATACAGGAAAAATCGACAAGATTTAGCTACTGCCTCAATATGAGGAAATTGCTAATGCCCACCCATTTTTAATTTAGTTTCCCTCCAGCTGGGGCTGGAAGTTAGCCCAGCTGAAAGGAAGGTGTCCTAGGCGAGGCATAGAGGGGTTGGCTTTAGTGTCATTGAGAACAAGATATCAGCCCAAGTTTCTGATCCAGACCCAGCATGCAGGCAGAGCAATATCTGTTGCAGTCCACAGATTGTGGAATTCCCTTTCTAGAACAGGAGTGGACAGAAGGTAGATTTCTGGATGTTTTGGACTTCAACTCCCAAAAGCCCCTGTTAGCATGGTGAGTGGTCAGTAATGCTGAGAGCTGAAGTCCCAAACATCTGGAGATCTCCTTTCTGCCCACCCCTGCTCTTGAGAGAGTCAGTTGGCTTCCTCTCTTTTAGACAAGCTGCTAAGTCCTTTTTATTTGGCCAAGCTTTGTGCGAGGGTTCAAATTCTGTCTTCCTGTTTTTATGTTGAATTGTTTTATCCTGTTCTTGGTTCTATGGGATTTTAGTAATTTGGTCTATTTGTTTTGACTGTGTGTTGTATATTTTATGGTCCTTTTTCTAAGTCGCTTTGAGTTTATTTTATAACAAAAGCAGGGTATGAATGTTAAAAAATAAAATTATTAACAATATTGCTAGCTTTTAGAAATGATTAAGATGCTGTTTCTCCTCACCCAATCTGAAAATCCAGCTTCTCCAATTGATATACTAAAATCCTTCAACCAAAATTAATTATGTAACTCAAAAGCAATTGCTTAATTATGCACCCTTTATTTTGTTTCCGGTATTTGAGTTTTCAAGGACCTTGAATTTTTAAAGGCAGATGTAGTCCAGCACTCTGTTCACACAGTGGACAACGAGCTGTCCACCAGGGACCAACAAAGGAGGACATGATGCAACAGCACCCTCCCACCCATGTTCCCCAGCAACTGGTGCACACAGGCTTACTGCCTCGGATACTGGAGGTAGCACACAACCATCAGGGCTAGTAGCCATTGATAGCCTTCTCCTCCAGGAATTTATCCAATCCCCTTTTAAAGCCATCCAAATTGGTGGCCATCCCTACACCTCGTGGTAGTGAATTCCATAGTTTAACTATGGTACCCAAAGGACCTTCTCTGCTGCTGCTCCCAGACTGTGGAATGGCCTGCCGGGAGAGATCCGCCAACTCAATAGTCTTTCTGAATATAAAAAAGCCATGAAGACTGATCTCTTCCGGCAGGCCTACCCGTCAAATTTTAAGATGTCTGGCTGTTGTTTTAATACTATATTGGTTTTTATATGTTTTAATCAGTTTTATGTATTTTATAATATTTTGTATTTTATGTTGTTCCCCGCCTCGATCCAGAGGGAGAGGCGGGAAATAAATTATTATTATTATTATTATTATTATTATTATTATTATTATTATTATTATTATTCTATGTGCTGTGTGAAGAAGTACTTCCTTTTATTTGTTCTGAATCTCCCACCACTCAGTTTCAGGGGATGACCCCAGTTCTGGTATTTTGAGAGATGGAGAAAAATGTCTCCCTATCCACATTTTCCATACCATACATAATTTTGTACACCTCTATCGTGTCTCCCCTTAGCCTCCTTTTTCCAAGCTAAAAAATCCCAGCTGTTGTAACCTTCCCTCATAGAGGAGATGCTCCAGCCCCTTAATCGTTTTAGCTGCCCTTTTCTGCCCTTTTTCCAGCTCCATAATAACCTTTTTTTAGGTGTGGTGACCAGAACTGTACACAGTATTCTAAGTGTGGTCGCACCATACATTTGTACAAAGGCAGTTTGATATTGGCAGTTTTAGTCTCAATTCTTTTTCTTATGATACCAAACACAGAGTTTGCCTTCTTTACAGTGGCCGCACACTGGGTTGACATTTTCATTGAGCTGTCTACCACAACCCCAAGATCTCTTTCTTGTTTGGTCACTGCCAGCTCAGATCCCATCAGGTTATACTTGAAATTGGGTTTTCCCCACCCCAACATGCATCACCTTACACTTGCTTACATTGACCCGCACCTGCCATTTGGATGCCCACTCTCCCAGCTTGGAGAGAGATCCCTTTGGAGCTCTTCACAATCCCTTTGTGTTTTAACAACCTTAAATAATTTGGTGTTGTTGGCAAACTTGGCCACTTCACTGCTCACTCCTAATTCCAAATCATTTATGAACAAGTTGAAAAGAATTGTTCCCAATACCGATCCCTGTGGGACCCCACTATTTACTTCCCTCCATCGGGAGAATTGACCATTTATTCCTACTCTCTGCTTTCTGTTGTTTAACCAGTTACTGATCCATAAGAGGACCTCTCCTCTTATCCCATGACTGCTAAGTTTATTCAGGAGTCTTTGGTGGGGGACTTTATCAAAAGCCTTTTGGAAGACCAAGTAAACAATGTCCAACAAAATTACCCCTGTCTACAATCTGTAAACATTAGACATTTTTCAGGGGGAGACAAGATGTGCTGGAGCGTAACGATCAATTAAACAATAAAATAAGAAAAATAATACCATAAAAATACAACATGTTTGAAGCAGCTAAGGTTAAAACAGGAACCAAAAGGCACCCACCAGAACTATTATGGCAGCTTCCAACCAAATTAACACAAGTCTTCCAGACAACAATGCTGGAAGGGGCCAAAAAGAGGCAGCAAGGCAGGCTTCCCTTAGGAGGGAGTTCCAAAGACTGGGTGCAGCTACCAAAAAGGTCCTTCTTCTTGGTCCCAGCCTAAGGGTGGGCAGAGTGATGCAAAAGAAGGCAGGGCTCTAGCACCTTTCATAGCCATGTGGTAGAGGGCATTTCAGCAGGGGTAGCTTATCATGCAACCACACCTTCTGAAATTCCCTCTTCTACACAACCATGAAAGGTGTAGGAGCCCTATGGCCTCTTTTGCATCATTCTGGCTATCCTATCCCAACCAGGTGTATTTCAAGAGCTGCTGGAACACACAAGGGGGCCTCTGCTGAAGATGTCAATCTATAGCCAGGCTTGTATGGGAGAAGGTAGTTAGACCCTTTTATGGGTTGAGACCCAGGAGCACTTCTGAAATAGGGGCAAAAACAAGTTTGTTTTATCTTTTATTTTTCCTAGTTTGAGAAAAGAAATCAAACTGTGTCGAGGAAACCCACATTGTTTACCACAGCATAGAAATTAACGACATACAAAACAGGGAGGGGAAGAAAACAATATTACTTCTTTTCTTTCTTTAAAAAACCCAGACTACAGATCCCCAAATAACCTCAAAGGTACAATGGACCTTTGAATCCTGCTCCCCTGCCCCACCCCTTTGACATTAGCTTCCGTGGACAAAAGTCCCCTGTAGCATCTTATCCAGCTTCACAGCTCCAAGCCACGTGTTGGGTCCCACTGATTCCCCTATAAATATTAGGCACTTACGTGGTGCCAACAGGATACAGATAGACAGTTGCTCCTATCCTGTGCCAGATGCACAGGAAACTAGAGATAAGTGGAACCAGCTGGTGCCACTCCAGAAATAGTCCAGCAAAACCAGTTTCCCCTGCCCCCCGAACAGATTAATCCAATTTTCAGTATCATTTGGATTCAGGACACCCAGATCTGCATCTAAACTTAATCCAGGGTGTTCCAGCAGTTTTGGAGGCTTTGTTTATGGTATTTGACACTGTAGGCCCCTGCCACACATCTATAGGCTCAGAGGCCTACATAGGGGTCTCCCACTCCCATGTTTCAGATGATATGTGATCAACTTAAAGCAGTGTTCATGACCTACATTGTGGGATTGGGAGCACTAGTATAGGTCTCCATAGGTCCTAAAGAAACCTAAAAGAATTCTCCCAAGACCACAGTGTAAAGGAAGCCTTCCAGAACATTCCTTCATGTCATCACTCTAGTGTCATATAAAAATGGAATTCATTGACTTCTCTATAGAAGAGCAATGAAGGGAAGGGGTAAGGGCTGACAAAGAAGTAGTTGAGATGTCGCAAGGAAAAATCTACTACCATGGAAGCTAGGATTGCTTTGCTGTTACAATCATGGCCAACTGGGATAAGAAAGGAGAACCCCCTCCGTGCTCCCTTGCAAAAATATTATCTTGAGGGTTTATTCTCCTGATTTTCTTGGGACATAAGGAGCACCGTTAATGGAGAGAGCAGGATGGGTGGTGCAGGGATGCACCCTATCAATTCATCTCCAGCTATTTACTCTATGAGCGCACTGGTGTTGGCTCTTGCCTTGTGACATGCTGTGGTTGAGATTGCATACACTGATCTGTAGGGGACCGGTGAGTGGCTAGTGCTGCCTTGTGGCAGCAGGTAAAACTACATGGCCTCTATATGAGGATGAATTGGCTGTTAATCTGCTGTATCTACTTTTGGTTTTGTCACAGAGCTAAGAGCAGAGCAGTACACCAGGAATGTTTCCTCTCCTGCTTTTCCTTGTGACATAACCTCTAGGTGGCACTGTGGTATAGCGGAATAGCACAAACACACAAGAGGAAACTATGCTTTCTTTCACTTTCACAATTAAAAGTCATATACTCCCTGCCCTAAAAAAAACCCTCGCCCAAAGTGCTAGTTAGTCACAGGAGTGAAACCGGAGGGTGACAACATTGTCTAAAGAATCCATAAATGACCGTGAGTAAGCAATGATGAGTGCACGATAAATGCCTTATGCAGAAAAGCCCAAACTCCGCAAGTCAGTTTTCCTTTGCTCTCACCGTGGCAATCACTGTCTCTCCCCGTTGGACAGCAAAAGGCCCCTCTGCTTGGCTCAGAAGCCCAAGGTCGATGCTCTTGCGATCCTCCTGGCGGCCTTGTCGTCGAGTCCGGCCATCTGTTTTCCTGAGCGGGCGTTCGCCCCGAGGTAGCCCACCGGCACTTAGCTTGCGCACAGGGTTGGTCAGCCATTTCTTCAGAGTGCTGACCGAGTGGCGGGAGGCAGGGGAGCTAGGAGCTGAACTGCTGGATGCCTGTGGTTGGATTGAGGCCACTGAGGCAGAGATGCTGCCATCGCTGCCTGCAATGGAGTAGGGATCTGCAGGGAGAGGCCAAGCACAATCATTGAGTACACAGTCAGATCTTGGTGATATTCAAAACGTATACCCAAATCTGAAAGCACAGAGGCTACACTTTGGGCCTTCCTAGACGAGGCCTTAGCGCGCCTTCTGTCCCGGCTTCCCTGCTGTGCGTCCAGATGACGCACAGGGGAATCCGGAGACAGGCCGCGCTGAGGCCTCTTCAAACGTGCCATAAGCCAATGCGCTTATGGCTTTTCGCGGCTCTTCGCTTACTTGCAAGGAGCCGCGAAAAGCCGCGGACCTGGCACAGCGCTCATAGGAGCGCTGTGCCCATTGGCGGGGGGGGGGGGCGAAGGATGACAGGGTGGGTGGCAGGGTGGGTGGCATGAGGGGAGGGCGGGTACGATCGCGCCGCGCGCCGCCCGGGCAATGCCTGGCATGGGGCGGCACTTGCCCGGACAATGCCACCCCATGCCAGGCATTGCCCGGGCTCGGGCGGCGCGATCGCACCCGCCCTCCCCCCGTGCCACCCACCCTGCCACCCACCCTGTCATCCTTCGCCCCCCCCCCATAAAAAAAAAAAAAACCACTTACCTTGTCCGCCGTCTTCGGGCCGCACCCGGCCCCTTTAAAATAAAATAAAAAATGGCGGATGCCGCAGGGACGTGTGGTAGCCTGGGGGAGGCGCGCTAACGTTAGCGTGCCTCGGCCCCACCTCCCTGCCGGCGTAAGCCGGCAGGTCTAGCAAGGCCCTTAGTTTCTAAGGGAGAGGCAACTGATCTCAAGACTGCCCAGAGGAAGTTATGCCCTTTGACCTGAAAGTCCTTCTCCGTAATTTCCAGAAAGGTTCCTCAATGGTGAGAAAAAGGCATTCTGCATATGCTCAAAGGCACACATGGTTGGGGATGGGAGAATCAGGGACTAATCGGACGGGCGAATTAGAAGCGGAGCGGGGGGCTTCGCCTGCCCTTAAGGCGGAGGCGAAGAGGATTGGGGGGCCGGAGGAGCGTGGCGAAGAGGATCGAGGTGAAGGCGGATCCTTCGCCTCAATCCGGAGCTCCGCCAGAAAGGTAAGTGGGGTTTACCGGGCCCTGCCGCACTTGCGGCCCAGACTTCCTGGTTGAACCGCGGGCTCAATTGAAGAAGCCGACGGACCGCAGACGGAGGCAGGTAAGGCCCCCCTCCCCCTTGGTCCCTTACCGGGCTCTGCCGCCGTCGCCGCATGGGCAGTGACGGCGGCAGGGCCCAGTAACCCTCCTCTCCCGGCCTTACCTGGCGCCACTCTCCTCCACTGCGAAGCTCCGATTCGGAGCCGGAGCTCTGCGGCGAAGAGGAGCGGAGTATGGGCGGAGCGGCGCAGGGCGGAGCGGGCCAATCCAAAATTTTTGGATCGGCCCATGGGGTAGAGCGGGGGGTCCGTGCACACCCCTATCAGAGACCTTCATGTGCACCGAGATTCTCCAAGCTCCACTTTCCATTTGCAACCTGGGGCCTGTCTTGACAAGGGGGTTGCCCTGGGGTGGATTCAGAATGGCAGCAGGTCATCTATAGGACACAGCCTCCATTCTGAAACCATCCAGGGGCAAACCTCCTAAACTCCACTCCAAAAAAGTCGGGCACTTACCCCGACTTTTTTGGACACGGAGGTAGGTGTGCCAGAGCCAATGGCGACCGCTGAGTGGTCGCTATCGGCTAGAGGGCTGGTTCAGGTGCCGCGCATCCCTCTCTTCTTCCCCCTCTGGCTGCCTCATTCCTTCACTTCCCGTTTTAATTTTTTTTATCTATAGATGAAATCCTTCGCATCTATAGATAAAAAAAATTAAAAAGTGTGGGAGGGAGAACGGGACAGCCAGAGGGGGAGGAAGAGAGGGACCCTCCTTCTGACCTCCTTCTTGCTTCCCTGTTCCTCTCCAACCCCCGTTTTTATTTTTATTTTATTTCTTATCTATAGCTGCGATCCTTCCCATAGATAAAACACAATCGCAAACTTGGGAATGTGCAAACATTTTCCAACAAAAAGAATTCACAGTAGGAGTTGCAAACAGGGCAAATTCTGGTCATAAACTAATCACAATGAGATTCGCATGCATCTCTATGCATGGGGTTCCTAAGCAGCTGCCCATCCACACACTGACCAGGCCCAGACCTGCTTAGCTTCAGAAAGATTGCTGCACCATGTTCCTTCAGACCATAATTCAGACCTTATGAGAGCTACTGCCAATCGGAATGGATAACATAGGTGGACCAATGGTCTGACAGTAAAAAGCAATTTCATATGTTCATTTCCAAATTGGTTCTGTGGCTAAAAACTGCACCAAATTAATACTAACATTCAAAGTGAGTAAGGGAGTGAACAGATCTGCATCCCCCTTGATTCCTCCTGCTCATCCCTGGGTAAAATGATCTTCTCCACTTTGCACTGTTGGGATGCTCAATGTAATTAAAGGATCACATTTGAAGGCAGGGGCTGTATTTCTCGAAGTTCACCACCACCTCTGGGCAATATCCCATATAGCTCCTTCACCAGCTAATCTCAACTCCCTCAGAGGCCATTAACATCTTATTAAGACATCACTTTGCAGGCTCCATGCTTATTTTAATTGAACAGCACCCCACTGCGTGGTTAGGGACTGTTCCCCTGAGGGACTTCGCAGGCTGTCCATGTGAAGCGCATCCAACCTGTGAGATGTGCACTGTTTAGCACAGATGCGCTGTATAGTTCATCTGCATTGCAAATTGAGTTGGGACAATATCAAAGCAGCAGTTCAGAAATGGTGAGAACTTGTATTAGTCCAGTACAACCAGCAACATTTTAGGCCCGACATGGACATTTAGAAGGAAAAGCTGCCCATTGCAAGATATGTTCATTTGTTAACTATGATAAATGTACAGAAAGTCCCCAACAATCCATCTTGGGCTGGGGTGGGTGGGGAGGCTGCCATATTAGAAAAAAAAGTGGGTACTTTTCTGTTTAGCTAAAAGCACTCATGTCTCTGTTACTAATGAGACAGATCTGAAATGAACAAACTGAACTGAATGTTCTTGCACTCAAAATGGTCAGAGAATCTCAGAGAACCATTCTGGGCAGGATTCTAAAACCTAGGATTTTGTGTTTTTTTATGTACATTCATCATGTTTATCAAAGGAAAATAACCTGTAATCTTCAGGATTTTATTCTACACGTCTGGGTCATATGCTAATTTGCCTGGACTGCATAGGGCTATTGCACACTACACTATTTTTTAAACAGGAATTACTGCTTTTACTCCTAAACCTTCAACTTCAGTAGGTGCATGACAACCCTTCAACACTGACATGGACTTTTCTCTTTCTCTTTTACTACAGCTGGTATAGCTATTCTTCAACTTAAGTCTATAGCGAAGGAAAGGCATTTGCACATGCTCAGGGACACGTCTCCCTTATTACTACTACACATATTCTAGTTGGAAGCCCCCACACTGAAGGTAGGTTCAAATTAAGCCCTGGCGGATGCTGCAGAGGTGCATTCATGTCCATGATTTTTTTTTTAAATCAAAAATGTGCAAAAAATGTATTCAACTGTGTAAACGTGAGGGCCACCAAGTATTGTGCCAGGATATGGATTGACTGGATTAAAGTACTGCACTGGGCTGTGTGTGGAAGCAGTCATGAGATAGCTACACAGTGCACTTAGCTTACAAATCATACCCCAATGTTACTGCCTCAACCCCTGGCCCACATTTGGCTTGGTAAGGAATACAGATTGTGTTGCCAGCTGGACACTTAGTGAAGTGACAGCACAGATCCATGACAACAGATCCATATAACTCATATCTTAAGATACTTGTTTATTATTTACTATCATACTTCCATCCCCACCCTTCCTCCAAACGGCTCAGGCCTGCTTTACAGATGTACGTACATGCATCACTTGATTTCTCTGTCCTCAATTACTCTATGCTTGGAATCTAGTTCATTAATTATCTGACAAATTCAGTGTCAAGGGATTACCTGGATGTGTGAATGGGGCCATCACAGATATATAATCACAGCTCAAATTTTCATTTCACTCTGCATCACCTCAAACTACAAGGCTTTTCACTGGAGCCAGTTCACAGAAGCAGCTACCAGACATCAAGTGTAAGGAAATCTAGTGATGTACATGCCTGTATGAACCAAGCATTGATAACTGATGGCTGAATTTATTTATTTATATTTATTATATTTTTATTCCTACCCACCCCCCACCCCAGTTTCCTCCAAGGAGGTCAGGATGACATAAATAGTTCTGTCCTTCCTATTTTATCCTTGCAGCCACTCTGTGAGGGAGGTCAGGATGAAAGATATCCAGTATGTTTCATGGTCAAGTGGAGAGTTGAAGCTGGGTCTCCCTGGTTCAAGTCAAAACCACTACAGCACTCTTAATGTGCAAACTGATTCCTATGAAATTTCTATCAGGGTGTTCTGTGAGGTCATGTGATACTGCAGTTGATCAAATGATCAACATTAATATGTGAACTAACCTATATGTAAGAGTAACTCAAAGGCCATTGCTAGACCAGGCTATATCCCAGGCTGACACCGGAATGGCCCCTGTGCGTCCAGATGACGCACAGGGGATCCCGGGTTCAGGGAGGGATCAACCCTCTCTGGCTCCAGGATATAGCCTACCCCTTTCAGCCCGATTTTTCCCATAGTCCTGGGCTGAGCCTGACACCGCCAGCGTGTAGCCTGTTCCGCAGCTTTTCCAGGCTCTGCACAATTACTCGCGTGTAGCCGGGAGAAGCCGCGCACGGGGCGCAGCGTTCCCCAGGGGCGCTGCGCCCATCGGGGCAGCGTGGGGGGAGTGGGAAAATCAAATTAATTTATAAAAAACCCTTACCTGAGCGCACGAGCGTTCATGCACATCACCCCTTTAAGGAAAAAAATGGCGGACACAACGGGTCTTTCCTTTAGCTCGTCGCGTCTGACATCTAGACTAGGGTGACAGCCCACGGTAGTTGCATCGCGGGCTCTCCCCTCCTCCGTCGCAGATTTTAAGGTGGGTCTAGCAAAGGCCAAATATGGTTACCAGTCAGTGTCCCATCTAAAGACCTTTTGCAGTGCCTTCTATTGTATAACTTCCCTGAAATTTGAATCTGATGAAAGTCAGTATTTTTAAAAAACAAACCAACAGAAACCAACAGGGACAGACCTGCTTAGCTTCAGCACTGAGTGCATGTCAAATACCTTCTTCATCCCATTCTCTGTGAGGCAAAGGACAAGATGATGCCCTCCCCACAATTCCATGTACAGAAGTCAGCTGGACTAAAAGTCGCTGTCCCATCAACACTGGTAATGGGACAGCATCCTCCACCACACCTGAGGGCAACATACTAGCTTGGGGAGCACAAGGTAGGCTGAGCATAATACACATAGCTCAGCCGACATCTCCCTGTCACATCCCGCCCCCAGCGTCGGCTGCCTGAGGCGCCTACTTCACTCAACTTAGCCTTGGGAACTGGCCCCAATGGCATGGTCATATGTGTCTGATTGCAGGCAAGTGGGCACATGCATAAATATATCCCCAGTAAGCAATGTCTGTGTGGCACAGCTAGTAGGCTTAAAGGCAGACAGGGAAAGCCATATTCCCAGAAATAAGCACAGTAGCATCAGCCTCACGAGCGACCAGCAGGAGGCAATAATGCAATGCAGCGGCATGGCACCTGCTCCTGAAATAACTGTGCCTGCGTCAGGAACCTGAGATGTATCAAGCTAATACCACAGGCACCTGACCCCACCTTGGAAACTGACATGACAGTGTGAGGGGTGTTGCTATGGCAACTGGCCAGCACTATCCATGTCCATGGCCTAGTTGGGACCAGACTTAGAAATAACTAATTTGTACCTGCAAAGCATAGCAAACAATGCCTTACCTACAGCTGCTGCTTTATTTTCCCATAGGCTTCGGTCTACTCTTCACTTGGGGGGGGGGGGGAATGGTGTCTGGGCTATATTGCTTCAGACCGCCAACAAGAGCTGGTGTTAACTGAAAATGTTCCTCCATATTTAAAACAGCAACACAATTCCACCACTTAGGGGGGGGAAGCATGTCATGATGGAAGGAGGTTAGAAGCTGAGAGAATTCTTTTGTATGAAGGACGTCCCATCTGCAATCTGAAGTGGCAGACCCTAGAAACAGGTTTTCCACCTCAAAAGAACTAGGCCCTAGTTATTGTTGTTTTGCTCATTTATAATAAACTTTTCTAATTTTTAGTGCTAGTGATGGGCCTAGGGGTGAGAAACCTGTAGCCCTCCAAATGTTTTGGCCTACAAATTGCCCATCCTTGCAATAAATGTTCAAAATGAGGACCAGACATGAAACCCAAGCATACAGGCAGCATAGAACAGCACCTGGAAATAGTGTGAACAACCATTTTCTGGCTGGCCAGCAGCAGCATCGCGTTTAGCTACTTAATTCCCCAAATCATAAACTTAATTCACTTCTCAGGTCTGTGAACAGCACATGTAGCATTTCTGAGAAAGGGTCATTTACCCTCAATCAAAGAGAATCCCACATACTTCGGGTATCTAAGATTATGCAAGTATCTTAAGTTCATACGTGCATGTTGATCACTTGGTGACTGCAGTAGCCAGTGTTGTGAATCCATGTGAATGAGCCATGATAAGATCTAATACTAGAGAGTCGATTCTCTCATCACTACAAAATACAAAGTACAGACATTCAACTGTCAGTTATCAAAGGTAGAAATATTAAGTGGATGTGTGAACCAGCATTAACAGCTTGTGCAAGCATTCTGTTTTACCCCTAAATGACTGTTGTATTTACCTCTAGGTAACTTGAAAATGTCCCTTTATATTCTTCTCAATGCACATTTTAAAAAATTTATTCCATTTCTATACTGCACACATTCTACAACTATAAAGGAACTGTGTACAGGCCCATATGGTTTGTGTGTGTGTGTGTGGCTAGCACCTTGAGGCAATTATCTCATGCCCCTCACATTACACTAGCTACACCTTTGGCCTCAGGGACCTACTATGCTGAATGCAGCCCAAGAGAAGCTCAATAAGCCGAACTCACCCCAAGACATTTTGCTGCCCAAGGCAGAAATTCCTAATGGAAACACACACTGTGATATAGAAGAAATAAACTAAATCATCAAAAATTAGCTTCTTTTTAACTATATCTTGTCCCACCTCAGGAAATCTGTCTCATCCTATCTCAGTGGCAGAGAACCTCAGGTATAGGGGGCAAATTTGGCCTTCCTGGAGTCCCAATCCAGTTCTTTGGGGCTCCCCAGATGTCCAAGCCCCTTCCCCCTGGCTTCATCTGCTTTCCTCCAACCACCAATTCTTTGGTGGCTCTCTGGCTTTTGTGTAGTTTTCCCCATTCTAAAAGGTTTAAATGTCTCTCTGAAGGCTTGCAGTAAGAGGTTTAGAGTGTCATTATATGAGCTTTTTATCAAACGCTCACTACTGCCCATTTCCGGATGTGTCCGCCTCCCATGCATCTCTCGCTCCTTCCGCTTGTTTTTCCATCACAAAATAGACCCCTTTTAATCCATCTTTTTTTTTAAATGGAATGTGCCACCATTTCCTGCTGTGTGCAGGAAAAGTGGTGTGATTTAAATAGTCCCTGAATGGGCCACGTGGTCGTTGCTGCTTCCTCTTTCTCTCCCCATGCAGAGACCATCACTATTGTGGGACAGCAGAAGGAGGCGAGAGTGATGGTAGCTAAATGTGAAAATGTGAAACGAGTGTTTTATAGCACACTTGTTACTGGCCACTTATGGATGTTCGCGGGTCCTTTTGACCACGCCATCCATCTCCCATGTGTCTCCTGGTCCTTCTGGTCTTTTTTCCACTCTGCTGCAAGCCTCTTCTGGCAGAGAGGCTTGGAGCAGAGCAATTCCTTTTTGCTCCTGCTTTTGTTCCTGCTGCGTCTGGAGCCCCCTCTAGATCCCTACTCAATGGCCTCCTCAATTCGGGGCTTACTGCTTGAGACATTAGGGTGTGCCTGGGCACACCCGACACACCCCTTCCGCATGCGTATGGGGAAGAACTGAAAAGCTGACAAGATCCTGGCAGGCCACAATATGTGGCTGGTGGGATGTGCTTAGCTTAGTGGTTCGCACGTAGTTGTGCAAGCCTACTGGAATTACACCATCTCTCTGATCAATGTAGAAAGAGCTGGATTTACAGCTCCCCAGAAGGATCCCAAGAGCCAGAGCATAGCATACAAGGGGTAAATGTCACATTTACACAAGCTGTGCGCCACGAAGAGAGTGCCATGTTATGCTGTGTTCTAACCAAGTCAATCTCCCTCAGCTCCCTCCTCCCCTTCTACGGGCGATGGGGCAACAGCCTAATATTGGCGGAGGAGGAATGTGCACGGCACGTTCCTTGGCAGGGCCTACATAGCTCTGGCTGCACCTTCCACCATCTGTTTTTCAGGAGTTCAGTGTGCTGGTGGGTGGAGCCATGTGGGGGAAGGAGAGGCTCAGAACTCAAGGGGAGAGGACTTGACACATTTTTTCCCTCTCTTCATCATCAATTTATTTTTCAGGATTTTGAAAAGGCGGCAGTTCGCAGACTATATTACCATCCAGCCACTAAACTTCAGCACTCTATTTTCAGTCAATTTTTTTTAAATGCACTCAGGGAGGGATCTGAGCTTAATCCCAGCTCAGAGTTTACTATGGCAGGACTCCAGAGCCTGTTTTTCAGTGTCAAGACTCATTCCTAGAACATGTGAAACAAAAATAAAAGAACAGAGTATCTTTAAGCGTGTGGAAAGGATCTTTCTTCCTTCTCCTGCCCTGTGAAAAACCATGGCCATAACTGGGAGGGCCTTCCTGTTCAAGTGTGGTCTCCAAGCAGGATTAAGCCCATCTGTCTTGTAGGATAAAATAACTCCTGGCCCTGATTTTCTGTGAGAAAGGGTTGCCAGATGAAAAATGTCAAAAATTCTGAAGAACACAGCTCACCAGCCATGGATGGTGGCCCAATAAGGAGTCAAAACTTTGCATTGTTGCTCTCTGCATGGATCTGATAAAACAGAAGTGGGGAGTCGTCAAGCTTTTGTAAGGCTGGAAGGGGGTATATAAAGTGGGGTGTTAAAATAGTTCATATATTTGTTTGTCTTTAGGATGCCACAAGTCTCTTTGTTGTTTTTGCTGCTACAGTCTAACACAGCTACCTCCTTTGGGAGGGGGGGAATGTAAGTGTACTAATAAACAAAATACCTTATAAAAATTGAACTTTAAAAAACAAAACAAAACTACCTGGTAAGCTACAGTCCATGGATGATGGGTCACAACTTGTGCAGGTCAAATCAGGGGTACATGGGGAAAAAGTCATTCCTTGAAATCTATGGAAGTGAGGAAATCAGAGCTTTACCTAGGGGACGTCTGTAAGATGCTGCTTTGCAGCTGCTTCCAAAAAATACGACAATTTAGATGGTAGGAGGGAACGCAGGCTCTCCAGCCACAATGCGAGATACACTTTACTGGCACTTTCTGGTTCTTCTTCATGCCCCTGCATGGAAGAGCCACAAGCAATATGGCAAAAACTGAACTGCTTGTTTTTCCTCCTAAACCTTCTCCTCACCTCTCATTCTCTCTTACTGTCAACGATGTCACGCTTACTCCGGTCAAGGAAGCTCGTAGTCTTGGCTTTATATTTGATTCCTCGCTCTCCTTTATTCCTCATATCAAGGCAGTAGCTAAATCTTGTCGTTTCTTCCTGTATAATATTGCCAGGATTCGACCATTTTTGTCTGTCTCTTCTGCCAAGACTCTCGTTCACGCACTGGTTATCTCTCGGTTGGACTACTGCAACCTCCTTCTCTCTGGCCTCCCCTCATCTCACATCAGTCCGCTGGTCTCTGTCCACCACTCTGCCGCTAAGATCATCTTCCTGGCCCGCCGCTCTGACCATGTCACTCCACTTCTGAAATCTCTTCATTGGCTTCCAATTCACTCCAGAATCCAATATAAACTTCTCCTGTTGACCTTCAAAGCTTTTCACGGTCTAGCTCCTGCCTATCTCTCCTCTCTCATCTCACACTACTGTTCCGCTCGTGCTCTCCGCTCCTCTGATGCCATGCTTCTCGCCTGCCCAAGGACCTCCACTTCCCTTACTCGGCTTCGTCCTTTTTCCTCTGCTGCCCCTCATGCCTGGAACGCTCTTCCAGAACACTTGAGAACTACCAACTCAATCACAGCTTTTAAAACTCAGCTAAAAACTTTTCTTTTCCCTATAGCTTTTAAACTTTGAGTTTGTTCTGACTCTATACTGTTAACTTCACCCTACCCGGTGCCTGTTTACACTTCCCTGTGCCTGTTTGCATTCTTTTTCCCTCCTTATTGTTTACTACAACTTTATTAGATTGTAAGCCTATGCGGCAGGGTCTTGCTATTTACTGTGTGGTCTGTGCAGCACCATGTACATCGATGGTGCTATATAAATAAATAAATAAATAAATAATAATAATAATAATAAAGCTCCCTGACAATTTCACCCCAACCGTAACCTCGCAGTTGTGTCCTGGAGAGCATTGCGGGATGCCGTGCTAACTGCTCCTTATGGGACCACCTTCCCACCAGTCAGAAAGAAAAGAGAAGTCAGCCTGTAGTGGGTGGGCTAGCGGAGAGGAAGACCCGGCGCAGCTGCTGCATCCCAAACCCGCCGCCCACCAGACAGCAGCACAGGGGCTCCCGCAAATAACAACAACAATAATATATAAATAAATAAATAAATAAATAAATAAATAAATAATAATAATAATAATAATAATAATAATAATAATAATAATAATCTTACACTTATAAAATCATAGAATTACAGAATAGTAGAGTTGGAAGGGGCCTATAAGGCCATTGAGTCCAATGCCCTGCTGCTACTCATGAACAAGGTCACGCCTTTATTTATTTATTCATTCCGCTTGTCAAGCCCGCTCCCTGCCCTGCGTTCCTGGGCTTACCCTGCAGTGGGATCCTCACCCCTAGGAACACCCCCAATTCGACGCCACTACAGACAGACAGAAGAAACAATGTGGTGGTTTCGGAACAACTGGAGAAGTCGCAGTTAAAGGACACCACAAAAAAGCATAGTTTCAAAGATAAAGCACCCATGTGGCTGCCTCATATAAACTACGCAGCGCCATTGAAACCTTACCCTACTTAAGAAAAAAATCATACAGATTGGTTGGTATCTTTTAAAACCCGTTAAATCTCCCCTTCTTTCATTCTAAATCCTGAAGTAGTTCTTGCCCAGATTCAGTGCTACACCAGGCTTCCCCAACATGGCTATGCTACACAATGGATGGAGGAAGAGGACAGTTGCTTGAGGGCTTATGCTGTGAGGTTAGGGGGAGAAAATTGCCCATTTTTTCTGTTTTCGTTTTTAAGCATGAGAAAGAGATGTGTGCACCTAAGCTCTAAAAGTGCGTATGGGATTTCCCTCCCTACATCTGAAAAGGCTACGCAAGCACTCTCTGGCTGAATAGGTACAGTGGGAAATGCTAAGTCTCTGAGGCTGCAACCCTAGACACACTTCAACCCCACTGAAATCAATGGGACTTACTTCTGAATAGGTATGTATAGGATTGCACTGTGCAGCCAGCACTGCAAACTAAATGGTTAATTTTAGGAGGTAGTGGTCAACCCTACCACTAGCTAGGATGTGACAGCCTGCTTCAAGCAGCAGAAGACTTTAGCGTAGCCTTCACAACCTCATGCCCTCCAGATGTTTTGAGCTTCAAATCTCATCAGCCCTAGCCAGCACACTCAATGGTGAGGAATGCTGGGAGTTGTAGTCCAAAACATCTGGAAGGCACCAGACTGGAGAAGGTTGCTTTAGAGTACCAAAAAAAGAACAGCAAATTGTCATTTTTTTTCATTTATTATTTTATTTTTTATCACTAAGGAGGGCATCATTGAGTCTTCTACTTCAGGCGAAGAAAAGCAGGTCATTGGTCAACAATGGGCACCAGTCAATCTATTTGCATTCCAGAAACTCCCATTCCTATGCAAGGGGCTTGTCTTTATGGGGGATTCCCTGCAGACTGGGAGCACGGTGAGGTTGTTCACAGCACATGACATTGTGGCCAATGCACTGCCAATCAGCAGCATCCCACCTTTAGGGTGGCCATATGAAAAGGAGGACAGGGTTCCTGTATTGAAAAGGGAATTTCAGCAGGTGTCATTTGTATACATGGAGAACCTGGTGAAATTTCCTCTTCATCACAACAGTTAAAGCTGCAGGTGCCCTGCCCTCTTTCAAATCTGGTCACTCTAGTATAGCTCCTGCAGCTTTAACTGTTGTGATGAAGAGGAAATTTCACCAGGTTCTCCATATATACAAATGACACCTGCTGAAATTCCCTTTTCTATGCAACTGTTAAAAATACAGGAGCCCTGTCCTCCTTTTCATATGGTCACCCTACCCACCTGAAAAGCTCTATCATTGTTTTACTTTGATTTAAAAAATTAAAGCAGCTCCCAGGAAATGTGCCCCATCCCCCCGCATTAAATCCTGGGTGTGCCTCTGTGACCTGACTGTGACATAGTCAAGGGATGGGGCTGCATCGTCCACCCCCTTCACTCGGAGTGTTTTCTGGCAGGGTTGTGGTGGAATTGCATTTCATTACCACTGCTTTGCTTCCTGCTTCTCTTCCGCAATAGGGATGGGCAGAATCACACGGGGAAGAAAGAGGAAGCATGCAGCAACCACGTAGGCCATTCAGGGGGCATTTTTATAGCGCAATCTCTCTTGCACACGGCAGGAAATAGTATTATTATTATTATTATTTATTTATATAGCACCATCGATGTACATGGTGCTGTACAGATAACACAGTAAATAGTACCAATTATCATTAAAGCTGAGAAGAATTGGATTTTCTTGGACTTTTGTAGCGTAGCGGGAAAAACAACAGAAGAAGCCAGAGACACACAGGAGGATCACTGTGTTGTCAAAACGACCCTCAAAGATCCATGAGGCCAGTTATAAGCGTGCTATAAACCACTTGTCTAAAGACGCTCTCTAGCCCATTCCTGAATACTCTGATTAAGCGCTTCTCTTATTGGATACTGTTGTTTTTATACTGTTTTTATGTTTTTAAAATTTTTGTATATTTTTAATGTTCACTATTTTTAATTGTTGTAAACCGCCCAGAGAGCTTCGGCTGTGGGGTGGTATATAAATGTAATAAATAAAATAAATAAATAAATAATAAATATTGTTGCATCATTTTGCTTCTCTGATGTTTGCATTATTTCACTTCTCTGATGAACATAATGGGGAAAAGAGGCAGGAGCTATAACTCCATGACAGTTTGCTGGAACGGTGCAAAATTGTGATGGTGGCATGTTCTTGTAGGGAGCCTTCAGATCCTGTCCTGGATAACTTAGGATTTTTGCTTCTTCTTGGAAAAGTGAGTATTTTCCCCTCCCTAGTCCCCTTTCTCCCTATTCAACAGTTACCTCTGTTCCTTTATTTTTGTATTTTCTTGCTTTGTACATTTGTGCATTTCTGAATATGTGAATTTGCAGAGTTGGGAAAAGAGAGTGTTTGCTCTTTCCTTTGCATTACACAAATGCGCATTAGCACTTTATCGAAGTAGCGATCTATCGTGGTATTGGGATTACGGGAGGCTGTCGACAGCAAAGAAGCCTTGTCATTGCGGGCAGGGGAAGAGGCCAGGAAAGGGGTTGGGGTTGAGGCTATAATTCCCTGCCCGTTTGCAGGAGTGAAGTTTATTTGTGCTGCTGGGGTATTCTCAAGGGGAGGGAGTAACTAGCCTGCCTTTCTATGTAGATACTACAACGCTTACTTTCCATTCATGATAACATAGTAGGAGGGGGGATCTTGGAGAAGGGTGGGAAACAAGTCTCCCTCATTCCCTGAGCAGCACCAGTCAGGTTCCTGACTTTTAATTATACTCTGCATTCAAACCCTGACCCAGAAGTATGTTTATTTCAAGCGCTGGGAAAAGCGGAGTATGATTTGCCGTGTGACCCTGACAGGCCAGTTTCCTCAAAATGCGGATAATACCATGACACGCTTTCCTCCCATGGTCATGACGATGGCCCCCAACTGACACCATGAAAATCCCATAGGACTACTGGCTGAGGCTGTAATGGGACTGAGATGGTGATTCTTCTTCCCTCATAGCATACGGCCAGAAAAGAGTGTTTCCTATCGTAGCAGTGAAAATCAGCTCGGCTATAACAAGACGTTTTGAGGTGACCAGATGGTTCTCACACCCTCAGTCCTCTCTAGGCCCTTATGCCATATTTGATAGAGCATGGGAAATTCTCCATCTTTCCCACCCCGGCTTTGATGGATGGCAAGGCCGCTTTCTAGAACCAGAGTAGCAGGAGGATAACATGGAATACTGAGTCTTAACGTCACTCCAGGGAATGCAGTAAAGAAGAGATTAATACAGGTTCCTGCCCAAGCCAGTAAATCCATGTCAGCATTTTTCCTTATTAGATGTGTGTTTATTTTAATGAGGTTGAGGAAAAATCTGGCATTATTGCAGTGAGAGGGGAAAGGATAAGGCGGGGTACAAAGCGGTAAGAACAGCCTGAAAGTTGGGCTCCAGAGAGACACTTATATGATGCTCCTTAAAAACAGAGACAGACCATCTATCAAGCCCACTACTGTCTGAAAAAAGCACTGGTCCTCCAAGGCAGAAGAGGCCTTTTCTAGCCCTGTTGCTGCCTCTTAGCTGGAGATGCTAGTAGTGGTAGGGTGACCATATTTGGGAAACCAAAAAAGAGGACACCTAGTGTGTTTGTGGGGAAGCAGCTTTCTGAGTCCTGCAGAAAGTACGTGATTCCCCCGCCACCTTAAAGAACCCGATTGGAGTGGAGGAGGGGAAAGGATTTCATTCTGCACCACCACCATCCACTCCAATTGGGGCCTTTTCTATAATGTCCACGAATGACCCACTTTCCCCTTTAAGACCTCAATTGGAGCTCGGGGTGGGGGAATGATGTGCCTCAAGAAAGCATGTCATTCCCTCCTGCCATGCTAATGGCAGCCTTAAAGGGAAGGTGTGTCATTCCAGGACATTATTGAAAATTATAGAAAATCCCCCCTGACACCATGGAAAGAACAAAAACCAGGACAAATCCGGGGAAATCCTGACAGTTGGTCACCCTAAGTAGTGGGACCATTGACACAACACTCCCTAAAGAGGAAATGCATCACCAAAAAAGAGAGGACAACATAGGATGCCAATTTCCATAAACTTTGCACATGCTAATTTATATGTACATCTGCAAATTTAGAAATCATGATAATTAAAATAGAAATACAATACATGTTAACAAACTGGGGAAGACAGTGACCAGATGACCTGTGTTCCAGCTTTGTCTGCTGTCCACGTGCTAAAATTGCCTGTGTATGTAGGTACAGATACATAAAGTGTATATGAAGTGTATATACTTCTCTACTTCTGTTCTGAAGCCAACCAAGGTGGCATACAAAAATGTCAGAAAATTTAAAAAAAACCATAATCAAATAAAAAAACTTAGTACAACATTTTTTAAAAAAAAAAACTTAAAAACATTAACAATTTTAAAAGCCAATTAAAAAGATGTGTCTCGACTCCCCACACCCTTCCTGAATCCAGAAAGAGTAGGCCCATATTAATGTCCCTACCTGCTTCCCCTTCTCATGATTCTTTAACTGGAGTAAGATTAGACAGCCCTTCAATACACCCTGAATGAGGACTATCCTCTATAAAGTAGGACACATGGCCACTCTATGCCAGGGATTAACCTGGTAGGATCTTCTTTATGCAAGGAATTGTACACTTTTACCACTGAGTTATGGGCCCAGCTCAAAAATGTGAGATCAGTCATAGAACATAAGAAGAGCTCTGCTGGATCAGACCAAGGGTCCATCTAGTCCAGCACTCTGTTCACACAGTGGCCAACCAGCCATCAGCCAGGGATGAACAAGCATGGTGCAACAGCACCCTCCCACCCATGTTCCCCAGCAACTGGTGCACACAGGCTTATTGTCTCAAATACTGGAGATAGCTCGCAACCATCAGGGCTAGTAGCCATTGATAGCCTTAGCCTCCAGGAATTTATCCAACCCCCTTTTAAAGCCATCCAGATTGATGGCCATCCCTACATCTTGTGGTAGTGAGTTCCATAATTTAACTATGCGCTGTGTGAAGAAGTCCTTCCTTTTATTTGTCCTGGATCTCCCACCAATCAGTTTCATGGGAGAGAGGAGAGTCATAGAGAAAGGAGGGGAGGGTTAGAAACTGTAATGACTCAGGCCCAGCAGTGTAAGAGGAAAGGAAATGGGCTTAGAAGCCTTTGAGATGCATTCAGCGCCAGCACTCTTGTCCCGTTTCATCGCATTCTGATCCCGCAGGGCATCTGCACGAGCTTTTCTACGCTCTAAAAAAATCTCACAGAAGAGCTCTTAAAAATGAGAAGCGAAACTGGAGGATCACATCGTCGTCTAAAGAACCCATAAACAACCGCGAGTAAGGAATCACAAGGGCACAATAAATACATCCTGTAGAAAAGCTCTACATCGCAGATTTGTATTGGCTGTATAACGCATTTAAGTGTCATGGCTTTCCCCCCAGAGAATTCTGGGAGTTGCAGCTTAGTGACGCTACTGAGACTTCACTGTTAGAGATGCCTAGTCCCACTTAGACCTACACTTCCAAGGGGGTAACGATATAATGAAGTCTATAATATAGATATGTCCCATCAGTGTACCAATAATGGACGTTCCATATTTCATACATATCCAGTCTCCTGCTGTTAAAAAAATGAAGGCCTGGCTTGTTTATTTTTTTCCTCACAACTGCACTCATGAGCCTCCCAATAAAAATGATGTAGTTTGCTGATAAGAAAAAGGATTTGGGGGTTGGGGGACAATCTGTGAGATGGAGGTTATGAAGTAGCCACATTTTTAGGGGAAAGTAGTCAGGTTTCATTTCTGCTGAAATAAAATAACAGACAAAATTAGCAAGGTTTCTAGGTGAATGGGTGCAGGCTGGCATTGGAGGTTAACACTGTTGGGGGTTAGCATCACTGGGCACCTGCTGATATCCATGCCTCAGTGGGGGGGGGCACTGCTAAGTTCTGGACCCCCTGTCCCTGTAGCTATTACTTGATTCCATGACTTATAGTGGTGAAAGCAGCGAGGAGGTGGTGGGCCCCACTCAAGGAAGGGGACCTCAAAAGAGCATCTTGCCCAGGCGCTCCCACAAAACACCTGGAACTGGACCTAAGTAGGTATAAATTCATTTTTCTTTTTTTTTTAAATTGGAGAGTGTTCTGATAACAGAGGATGAGGCAGTGGTAAAATGACGTGTGGAGGGTAGAACAATGTGACACTGGTGCCCAGATCAATTGTGCAAAAATGTGTGTGTAAAAAACAGTAAGAAGCGGATGCGAATGACAGATCGCAGGATGTAGTTCAGCTTAAGCCTGCATTTCGTGTTATTTTTCTACAGCACATTAGGCAGGCAAACAAACAAACGAAACTCTGCTGTTTATTTTATTTATTTATTTATTTATTTACTACATATCTGCTGTTGCAGATATAACTTCAAAGAGTGAAATAGGAATTGCTCCACAGGTGAACTTGTAACATTTTTGAAATCTTTCACCTGATTCAATTCAAGCACATTTTTTTATCCCTGGGGCTGAACTCTTTAAAAAAGGATTCTGCAACTTTACAGCTGAAGCCAGATATGGATTGTGCTTATTGAACAGCACCTGTGTAGTCACAAAAACCTTCCTATTCCCAATGAGCTCCATCACACCAGTGTTTTATTGCACTTTCATCCTGCCTTGTTTACCTTTTTGCCCCGTGATCTTTACACGACGTCGTGCCTGTGCTGTAGTCAACTCGCCTTTCCCCCTACATTTTCCGTGTTTTGGGGGGCAGAGAAAGTGCAGTATTTTCTTTCCCCATGGGATAAAACCACCCTACCATCCTTATGTACTGCCCTCCTTGTGCTATGTCGTGGAACATCCCGCTTTGGTTTCGGGTGTGTGCAGTGAAGGGCGGTCTTGCTGACGAAACAGACGTGGGGGCAGTTCTCCTCTAGCGTGCCATTTGAATTCCTTCCCTCATTTTGCTTGGGGATGCATGTTGAGTCAGTCAAATGGATTTGTGCTGAGTCAGTCAAACAGACTTTCACTGCTCCAACCCCAGTCTCATTCGCACGCTCTCATCTACCTGTTTCAACTTTCCTCTTTTTTTTGTTTGTCCGCTGTATGAGGTGCTCCAGTGGACTTGTGCTACTACACCCTCACTCCTATCCTCTCTCACGTTCATTTACATCCCCACTCTCATCCATCCATTTCATCCTGCTATTTTTTCCTCCGTGCACGAGGTGGTGTAGTGGACTTGCACTACTACACCCTCGCCCTCACTTTCATCTCTTCGTTTTTATTTTCTGTTGTCTTTTTTTCTTCCCCCCACTTTTCTTATGGCTAAGTCTGGTGTTCCCATTCCTTGTAATGCCCTCAATGCCCACAGGGTCTCCTGGTGTCACCAGGAGACACTAGATTTGCTTGAAATTTGGGGAGAAAGTAAGATCGAGGAGCAGCTGTGGAGCAGCCATAGGAACAAAGATCCATTTGAATTCATTGCTGGGGAGATGGCTGCGCGGGGCCACAACTGCACAGCCTTGGAATGTCAGTCAAAAACGATGGTAATGCGGCTGGAATACAAGCACAAGGTGGCTTTTAATTCCTGTTCTGGGAATGACCAGGTCACCTGCCCTTTCTTCGAGGCGCTCCATCACATCCTTCATGGGGATGCAGGTGTCACCCCAAAGCACGTGGCACAGAGCGCAAATATAAAACCAGTACAGTATTGTTTTAAAATATTATACAAATATAATATTTAAGAATTAATTGAAAGGCAGAAAATGAAAGTTTATTAAATGGCTAAGTGTTCATGTTTTGCTTTAAAAAACCCAAAAGGAGGCCAGCCTGAAACTTGGAGGTGGGTGGTGGGAAGCTGATGGCTGAATCAGCATTCCATTTGCTGCTGTGTGTGTCTATTATTCAAATTGCAAAAGCAGGAGGAAGCTGGGGCTTGCCCCTTAGCTGAAGAATTCACCACAGATGTTTTTATACCACGTCTGTCTGTCTTCACCCTACATGCCAAAATTCACAATAAGATTATCAACTCTCCCTTTGTCAGAATACCCCCAATCCTCTGAGCTACATCGAGTAGACAACCCGCCCACAGATTTAGGAAGTCAGTATGTACTTGCTAAGGAAGGGTTTTAAACAAAAATTCTTCTTAGCTTTGCCTCATCTCAAAGCAGAGTGTCATTTTAAATCTGCATACATTTAAATGAATTATCGTGCGTAATGAGCAGTAGCCCTTTCTTTTTCTCCTCAGAGGGATGAACAGCTCAGCACAGAGCAGAAATCCTCTGGCTTTGTGGAATCCCATAGGATACTGGTCTTCAACTGGCAGATTAGGACCTAACCTATGAAAGTAGCACCACAGAGACAGGGAAAAGGGAGAGGTGAAGAGAGAGAGAAGAGGAGAAAAGGGTGGCAAGAGATCAAAATAGAAAGAAGGACAGATCTAGATTAAACAGGGTGGAGTTAAAAATAATACTAAAAATAAATGAATACATGAACGATCCCATGCCGTGGATTAAATGAAGATCCTATGTCTGGAAAGGTTAATGGCTACTACCATACGGTAGGCAGGAAGCAGTATGGTCCAGTGAATAGAGCACTGGATATAGAATAAGGAAATGGCTTCAAATCCCTGCTCAGTCCCAGACCTGGTGAACCAGACTTCCCCAGCCTGGCGCGCTCCAAATGTTTGGGACTGCAATATCCAGCTTTCTCCACGTTGGCCATGCTGGTTCAGGCTGAAGGGAGCTGAAGTCCAGAACAGCTGAAGGGCACCAGTTTGGAGAAGACTGCACTAAGCTGCCTTTAACAAAGATGTTCTCTCTCTCTCTCAAATTCAGTTTTCCCATATGGGAATAATTGCAACTCACCTCACAAGTATGTTGAGAGGACAGAACAGATGAAGACCATAAAATTCCTTGCACATTAAAAGCACGATGTAACCATTCAACAACAATAACAGCATGACACAAAATAAATTTGAGCTAGGCTGTTCCTATCAAGCAAGGAATAAGGAGAATTAGTTCACGTCTGGACATATCCCTAGATTATTATGACTTAACAATGCATAACCTTCAGCTTCAGGGTCACGCAGGGTACCCCCACCTCTATAAAAACCCATGGAATACACACACTAAAGCGTTTTAAAGCAGGCTGTACCAACCAAATAATCCTGACTCCTCCATCAGATCTCACCAGTGCCAAATATTGCCACAGAATTATAGGACACAAACACCCCACCTTCCCATGGAACCCCACAGAGCAATGTCCAGTCCACTGTAGTAATGCATCTCAAAACACACAGCCCTGCACCATGATCAAGTGGGCTAGAGAGAAGCAGGAATCATTGTGTTTCTCACTCTGTCGAAGCAACCAAGCGAATAAGAACAGCTACTCATGGCTGTATGATATTGATTACTTACTCTGACAGCATTTAGTCACCAAACCATACTCACTATTAGGATTGTTAAGAGGGGTAAGGCTTAGGGTGACCATACGAAAAGGAGGACAGGGCTCCTGTATCTTTAACAGTTGCATAGAAAAGGGAATTTCAGCAGGCGTCACATGTATATATGGAGAACCTGGTGAAATTTCCTCTTCATCACAACAGTTAAAAGTGCAAGAGCTATACTAGAGTGACCAGATTTAAAAGCGGGCAGGGCACCTGCAGCTTTAACTGTGGTGATGAAGAGGAAATTTCACCAGGTTCTCCATATATACAAATGATGCCTGCTGAAATTTCCTTTTCTATGCAACTGTTAAAGATACAGGAGCCCTGTCCTCCTTTTCATATGGTCACCCTAGGTAAGGATCTTGGTTGCCCAACGCCATCCTTTCAATCAAACAGGTTTCTAATTGAGATAAATTAGATTGTATAACCAGGGGGTGAGAGATAGCCCAGACAAGAGATAGCTTCCTCGCGGTTACTCGGGAGAAGCTGGGACCCATGCATGGGGTACAGAGCTCTTCAGGAGCTTTGTGCCCATTGGGTGGGGGGAGCAGGGTTTTTTTTTTAACTACCTTGACTGCACAAATGCTAGTGCGCATCTTCTGGGATTTTTTAAAAAAAGAAAAGGTCCTCTCCCTCCGAGGTCGTTGCGCACCTTGTGTAAACCAGGTAGGTCTAGCTGAGGCCAGAATATAATTGCTAGATAGTTGTATTTTCATATATAGGCGTTACCTATGTATTCATTGCTATGGATATATACAAGCCCATGGCAATTTTTTAAAAAATGCAGGTGCCTGCAGGCGTTGTGTTGGTGACCCCTGTTATATAGGATAGCTACAGACTATGTGATTGTAAAGTTGTGTAAAACTGGAGACAGACAATCATTTTCTAAAGGTGGGATAACAGAAACTTGGCTGCCCTTGGAATACACACCAATTCTTTTGTCTCATCATCTCTGATAAAGTTTTCTTTCTTTTTTGAAAGTACAACAGAAAGTCTACAAGGCATCTGAACAGAGACGACAACAGTGAGATATGTGTGCACACTATAGGTAATGATCACACCACTTTCAACACTCTGGGAAAAAAAATTATCATCTGTGTACAGCCTAAGAGAATAAAGACTGATTCACACAATTGTTCAGCTTGCAGTCAGCTGCTATTGTTGTAAATGTCTTTGTTGTCCTTGCCAGAATACAAGCAAATTGCTGGCAAAAGGGGCATCTGAATTGTTTGCCCAAGTAGAAGCTGCAGGATGGTTTTTCATGCCACTACTGAAGCAGCTGACCGGGTTTGCGTAATCACGAAAGGAAAATAAGGCCCAGTGGTTTATTTTCCCTCCCCGTGCTTGCCGGTTGTGTGCTGTCTAATTAGCACAATCAAAATAATTATGCTAATTAGGCGACTTGCAACTGGCACGCGTGGGGAGGCAAAATAAGCCACCGTGGCTTATTTTCTCTCCATGATCGTGCGAACCTGCCCGTTGCCTACTAATTATGGATTCTGATCATGGTCAGAAAACCCATTTACCATGAGCACAGCTGGATCCAGGCAGGAAAACAAAAGAAAGCAGACTGATTGTGTGAATCATCCCTTCAAGCCCTTTCCAGGGCCACTTCATGCTTAATGCATTTCCTCTGCAGAAAGCCCATCTGGGAAGAAGCAGAACAACACTCCCATACAGATTGCTACAAGTGACAATTGGATGTCCATATATTTTAAACACACGCACACAGAGTGTACACATCCTGGGAATATACAGCCATTCTGGGAAAGTCAGGGGCCACTACCTAGAGTGTATCCCAAATGCAGGTAGGCCCAACCCTCTCAGTGACAGAAACTGCATGACTTCCTTCCTTCTTTCTTCCCCATATCATAGGGGCCATGAATGGGGTAAAGACTGTCCCCCATATGTGCCATGAATGGGATACAACCTCTTGCCCCATAGGTGCCATCAACAGGGTATAGACTCCTGCCCAATAGGTGTCATGAATGGGGTATAGGCTTTCCCCCCAAGGGGTAGAGGCTCTGCCCATAGGCGCCATGAACGTGGTTCAGACTCCCCCTCAATTTGCTGCACCCTAATTCGCTGCTTGAGGTTCCCCCTGCTTTGTGGGCAGGCTGATCCTGTACAAAAGGCCTAATTCATTGCTGTGCCTCTCTTGCACTATTTATACTAACATGATCGATGTTTATCCAGAAGAGAAAGCAAATGAAAGGCATTTGCAATGTGAATGGAGCATTGTCATCAATGCAGGTTTTGTATTCACACTACAAATCTTGAACAAAGCAAGAGCTGTTTTAAGCCTCAGATGTAGGGAGTGAGCAGGTTTCAATTTTGCAAACCCTTCATGCACAGACCACTTTGGGATATCCTCTCAAAAATTCATTGGACCTGTCCTTCTGGGGACAAAAATGTGGGACACAAACTCCTGTACATCAGTCGTGATCCGCAGAGAAACAAAACCCAAAGACAGTTAGTAAGAGCTGCACATCAGGACTGGTCTGAGATGAATCTCCAGAATTTATCAATGCAGTTTTAGGCAACAAGTCATATCTGTTTTGCGGTCCGATTTGACACCTTCTCTCTCTCTCTCTCTCTCTCTCTCTCTCTCTCTCTCTCTCTCTCTCTCACACACACACACACACACACACACACACACACACAAAGACACAGTCTGTGCCCTGTCCTGTAGCTGCTCCAATCAGCAGATGCTGCATCAGCATCAATTTAGGGGAATGTTGAGCTCAGGGAAACATGAACCATCATCTCCACTGTGCAGGTTACTGTGCAGGCTGGGCCGTACCACCCTGAAGCTCATGTGTGAGCTCATCTGTCAGGTACAGCATCATCCCTGAGCACCTGGGAAATAAACAGGGATATCCACATGGTCCTCCTTTACAGAGTGATAGGATCACTCACTTATTGATTGGCCCCATTCCTGGAATTGAATTCCTGACACAAATTTGGCAGGCAAAGCTTTACCGACTACTTATCAGCAACAGCAGCATTTCTATAGTGCTTTCAAGTTTTCGACCCAGTTATCTTGTTCTAATCTTGTCTCCTTGGGACTGGAGAGCTGAAGGGCTGCATGGCCCCTGGCCTCATCCATTGGCCTGGACACCAAGAGCCAGTGGGAGGCTGTACCTCCTGCCAAAGAACACAATGGCAAAAGGGTGACCATCCTGGCCCCTTCCACTAGCCAGAGAAGGCTAGCTTGCTTTTGCTGCCGTGATAAGGAAAACCCCACACTTTTGCTGTGTAGGGATAGTGGTGTCTAATCCTGATGCACAGCAGAAGTGTGGGGTTTCCAGTGGCTGGCCTGCCCCCTGCCCTCTACCAATGCGGATGGCGACCCATCATGGGTCGCTATCTGCCTGGCCATGCCTCCACATCGAGGATGGAGCGAGGTTAGATGGCCAAAGGGCCGTGTTCGCTTTGCTCCATCCTGAAAAGTCAAAGTAAGTCCCCAACTTTTAAAATGCAGAGCTTCTCTGGAAAGCCCCACAGTGGCTTTGAGGTAGCTGCTGCATCGTATAATCAACGCATCGCCACTGTGGAGCCACCTCGGGGCTTCCAGAACATAAAGATGGTCCCTCAGCCATTTGTGCCAATGTAAGCTTTCTTTCAAGAGCTAATGCAACCTGGAGTGAGGGGCTGGGATTTTCATTAGGATTGTGCTGGGGAGGAAAGGTTAAAAAATAGTACACTATGCCTAAGCCATTTTCAGCCAGGAAAGGTTAATTTCTGTGTGTTGGGCTGGTGTTAACAGCACAGCAGCAGAGCCAGCAAAAAAAGAAGTTGGCAAAACTCAAGTATGGATGTTATGGCTGCAAGTGCAAAAGGAGGGACTGAACTTGCTTTCAGATTTAATCTCACACCCCAGGTCCAAAAGTTGATTCACAGATCTCGGCCCCTATCAGGTTGTTAAGGACCAAGACTGACCCCCTCTCCAAACACACATACACTTCTTTCTTCCCCTCCTGCTTCGGCGTTCTCTCTCTAGATAATGTTATCTGGTGATGGATCAGCATCAGGTACTCTTTCGACTTGAAATGGCTATAAGAATTTGCTTTAGTAAGGAACTTCATTGTTGTTTTTCCTATAATATCTGGAGCCACATATTAAGACCTGCATTTCACATTCATTTCAAGATGCACTTAAGGAAGCAACCCACAGTAGCTGGAAAATTGATATAGGTGCCTGACACATCCGACTGGTAGAAACCAGACTAGACGGATCTTGATCTCATACACAAGGCAGTTCTGCCCCACAAACCTCCAGAAAAGGTGGCCGGCAAGCACATATTTCAGTCACATACTAGGATAATTGACAAGTTTAAAAGCCCTCCATATATTTGTACCATCTCTAGACACCTCTTCAGAAGCAAGTACCTTTCCATTCTACCTGACAAATTGCTCAGTGTAATTCAAAAGCTTGCACAATCCTCTAACAATATGACTTACAGCGACGAAAGGCCTGTTTTCTCTCTCTCTCTCTCTCTCTCTCTCCTCTTAGGATCAATGTCACACAATCACTCTGCTTGAGACAGCTACCTTCCACAATATACAGCACTTCTAAGCTCACAGTGGCAAGCCAAATGGCGCCTTCTACACATGATGAGCTAATCAGACAAACCCTTTCCCACAGTCAGCAAGATGGCTCAAACTGTAAGGGGAAATGAGAGGCTGCTTCAAAACAGACGAGCCTTGAGTGTTAATCCTTACACTGCACTTCATGCTGGGCTGTTAATAAAGGCATTTGCTTCCTAAATTATTTACTGTTTACTCATTGCTTGTACTTCCACTGAGACAGTTAAAAGTATCCAAGCCCACTCCTGTCTGGGACAGTATTTGCACTGGTTTCTGGGGCCTGGTTCTCTCAGATATCAAAATGCAGAAGGGTACCCACCGGAGCACAGAAAGAAGACAGAGCAAGGACAACCTTCTGTAAACTTCCCAGTGAGCTTCAGCTATGGGGCGGTATATAAATGTAATAAAATAAAATATACCTAAAATGGGAGTCAGCCTTCAGGTAATATGAGAAGAAGCAAGCCTGGCTGGTTCAGAACTCCTGACAAATAGGTGCAAGGGGAGAGGAGTCTTGAAGGCCTGAAACGAGATGGCTTGACCACCCATACGCTCAAGATCACTTAATGACACTAAGCAGGGTTACTGACTCAAGATCACACTTAATGAGGTCTAGCTACCATGTATCACCCTGCAAACGCTTTTTAGCGCTGCACACCTTCAAGGTGGTTAAAGGCTGCATTTCACTGCATGCTTCTGGGCAAAACAAAGACTCTAATCCATTGTTGTGATTGCAGCTACAGAACAACGGGGTGGCAATTATATTTCGGGTTAGTTAAGACAAGACTATACAGGAGTAATTTGGGGTATATGGTGTATAGTGCTCCTGAGGTTACTACTATTCTGTACATGACTACTCAGTCTCTAAGTGGGTACCCCATTTCCAGCTGGCATTTGTGACTTGCTCAGGTCTTCTGCTCCTCATGGGCAAAAGCGTCTGCCCAGAGGTTTTATGCCACCCACTGATACCACAACAATTCAACTCTGCTTCCCCAGAGAGAAGTAGATCCAAACAGCACTGGCAGCCCCAGACCCCAAATTCTAATGCATTAAACTCCACAGAAGGAGAGGACTTGACTGCTAATTCACCTAGTCCACACCCCACAGCCTAGACCACCATATTGTTCCCTTTCTTTCTCTGTTTAAAGTTGAGAGAGGATGCACAAGCAAGCATGCATACATACACACACACACACACACACACACACACACACACACACACTCCCCGGAATAGAATTTCTAAAATGAGGAATGCCAGAGCTCAAGTTGGCCTAGAAGCTATATCCTATCAGACCTGGAAAACATCCTTTTATTTCAGAACAGCCAGTTGTTATCACTTAATGTGGAGGAAAAGACACTCTGCACAAGCTCAAGGACACTGCCAACTTCATGCTGCTGCTTCTCTTCTGGGAATGAAACCAGTTCCCAGATCTGGTGATACCTGGTTTGGACTGAGATGCTTCCTCACACTAGGCCTCACAGATTCCCTTCACCCCGCCTGTCCCCAAGTTTGTAACACTTGCCACAGGAAATGTTTCCATGCCTTGTTTGTTGAGGCCAGAGAGAAGAGAGGCAGGGGCAGAATAAGTAACACTCCCGACCACAATCTGGGAGCAGCTCCAGTCGGATCTAAACTGGGGGAGTAGATGGTAACCGGAGCAGCCAGCTGCAGCGTGGATGGTGAGTCACGGAAGCCTGGGTTTAGGCCAGCATTTATTCCAGGGTCAGATTCTCAAGGAAGATCCTGTGGAGCAGGCAAGAAGGACTTGTCTTTCCCTTCTACTCACCCTGACCCTTCCCTGGTGCTTAATTTTTTTAAAATCAGAGGTGCTGGTCTCTAGCTTATTTGGAAGCTATTCTGTGCTCTGGAAGTCTTTGTCCCTAGTCCCACAATGCACTGGAAGTGGTTGTGATTCCTCAAGTCACAAGGGACAGCACTCTACACATGCTTAAAGGTACTCTTTTCTTGAAGTATGTCTCAGATTAAGCCCTTGCTCTCCTGACATAGAGTTCCTGTGTCAGATAAAGAGAGGCCCACATGAGGAAAAGGCCCTATATTGACCACCACCCTTCATTATAGCTTCCCTCTTACACCATCAGTTACCATGGTGAGGGAGCTTGGGAACATGGAAGCAATGTACCCTTCAGCATTTCCAGTAGACTGCGGCAACGGGGCGTCAAACCACCACCTTTGATCTCTGAACACAGAGAGAGGGAATTAATACCAGCTTCTATTCCCCCCCTCCCCAATTCCTGCCTCACCGCACACGTCTCAACTGCTCTCCCAGAGATGTGAACAGAAACCAGGCATTTGGCTCCCACACTCTCTGTTCCAATTTCACTAGGGGCCACTGCCATTACCACAGCTGCTTATAGGCCCCCAGAGAAGTGGTTCCAATGCCATCAAATCCATGAGACCAGCCAGCAAGCCCTTTTAGTGGGCCTTTGGAGGCCCAGAAATGGAGCACAGATTGGAGATTAAGTACCAAGCCTTTGAGATCTGTAAGCACAAGTTCCACTCCTATGAGGAGAGACTGAAAGAACTGGGCATGTTAGCCTGGAGAAGAGAAGATTGAGGGGAGACATGAGAGCACTCTTCAAATACCTGAAAGGCTGTTACACAGAGGAGGACCCAGGATGTCTTCTCAATCCTCCCAGAGTGCAGGACACGGAATAATGGGCTCAAGTTACAGGAAACCAGATTCTGGCTGGACCTCAGGAAAAACATCTTGACTGTTAGAGCAGTACGACAATGGAACCAATGACCTAGGGAGGTGATGGGCTCTCTCACACTAGAGACCATCAAGATGCCGCTGGACAGCCATCTGTCAGGGATGCTTTAAGATGGATTCCTGCATTGAGCAAGGGATTGGACTCGATGGTCTAATAGGCCCCTTCCAACTCTACTATTCTATGATTCACAAGTGGCGTGAAAACCGACAGTAGGCTTGGGCACGGATAGAGACATACAGTTATATAATGAAGCACAGGGATATAATGAAGAGTCCTAGTGCAGATTAAATGGGTCAGGTGCCCTACATCAGCCTGCCTAACACCTCAAAAATGTGTAAGTATTCCATTATTTAATAGCGTCCACTCAGTACCAAAGTAAATGTCATTATTTATTTGACTTGTACCCTGCCTTTCCACCAAGAAAATGGCACCCAAACGGACTAACAATCATAGTGAACCAGTTTCAAACTGTCTAACTGTCAGGGGCTGTAATCCATGGCTCCTGGGAACTATAGTTCTAGGGCATTCCATTAGAGAAATTGTAGGAGTTTTAAAGACAAAAGCAACATCCTACAGTTCCAAGCAATTCCTTGGGAGAAGCTATGCTCTTTAAATCATTTTCCAAACAGGTTTAAAGTTGTAATACGCCCTTAGTAGAGTGTCTAATCATTTCTAGGCTATATAAACCACCCACAAAGAGGTCCTTGGTGCCAGAAGTAGTTGAATTCTTCCCTAAACTATTTTGTGTGTGGTGTTACCTTGAGTGGTTCCCCAGGAAAAGGGGCAGCCTTATTCTGCTCTGCAAACCTTGAGGAGCATTGATGTCTACTTGGCACCAAATTTGTCAATTCCAGTGGTCCTCTCTTCTATCCCATTATCAGTCCAGTTGCACAACTGAGAATCGGCAGGTATCAACTTCCTTTAGCACAATGGAAGAGGACAGGGCAGCTCCAGCAGTGAGAGAAGAACACCACAGCAGGGAACAAAATGATCAAGGAACATGACTGACCATAACAATCAGAATGATCAAGGGGCTGAAGCAACTCCTCTATGAGAAAAGGTTACAACATTGGGAGCATTTAAGCTTAGGGAAAAAAGTGAATGGGGGGGGGGGAATCATAGCAGGTGTACAAAATTATGCATGGTGTGGAGAACCTAGAAAGGGAGACTTTTTCTCCCTCTCTTTAAATGCTAGAACCCAGGGTCATCCCATGAAACTGAATGTTGGGAGAGCCAGGACATATAAAAGGGAGTACTTCTTGATGCAGTGCATAATTACAATTTGGAATTTGCTACAGCAAGATGTGATAGATACCAACCTGAATGGCTTTGAAAAGAGGATTAGACAAATTCAAAGAGGATAGGGCTATCAATGGCAACTAGTCATGATGGGTATTATTACCTCCAGTATCAGAGGCAGCATTCCTCTGCATGCCAGTTACTGGGGAACATGGGTAAGGGGGTGCTCTCTTGGCTCATGTCCTGCTTGTGGGCATCCCATTGGGGCATGGTTGGCTGCTGTGTGAATAGAATGCTAGATTAGACAGGCCTTTGGACTGATCCAGCATGGCTGTTCTTATGTTATATGTTTACAGTCAACCTGGACAGAATTAATTGGGCACAGAAAACACTAAAGAAATCCACAGGTAGTACGTTATGAAATGGAAGATGGGTCTGGGCGGAACAAATGGAGAACCAAGTATAGGACCGAAAAACCATGTATGCATACCTTTAACAATTTTTGCATTCATTTGTGGATACACACACACACACACAACCCTACACAAATTAAGGCAGTGGTCTTCAAACTATGTTCCGAAGAACACCTCTGCAGACTCCCGGAAGCTTATCTTAGGATTCTTAATGGGACAATCAGGCATAGCGGACAAGCTTCCCTGAAACACAACTTGTCCACCAAGCTCCCTCTGCAACATGCAACCACAGAGAAGTGCTGAGTATGTTTAGGGTACCATTTTATCAACAGCAGCCACAGTGAAGTCTTACAGACCTGGACAGTGTCCTGCATGCCCAGTCTGGATGCATACCCCAGAATCCTCTGCGAGTCACTGCAGTTCTATGGCAGGCCTACAGGGATGCTTCAGCAAAGTAGACTCAATGGTAAAAGGATTCCCTGAAGATAGAAAGTCTGAAACGCCACTGACACAGTCAGTTGCCCACATGGAGTTGTTATTTATACACGGTGCTGTCAATGTACATGGTGTTTTCTTGACACAGCAACAACCCAGGTCTCTGCCCTGAGGAGCTTACAATCTACATTTCAACCAAGGGGGAGGGATAGATGACAAAGGGAGAGGCAGTTAACCTCAGATTTGTTTCAGACAGCTGGGCATAGGCACTGAATGTTTAAGTCAGAGGCATCAGGAAAAAAGTAGGTTTTAAGATGAGATCTGAAAGAGGGGGGAAACACAGAGACCCCGCGCAGCTATTCTAGGAGGGAGTTCCAAGCATAAAAGGCAGCAAGAGAGATGTATAAAGAGATGGTGCTTGTCTTCCACCCACAATCACAAGGCCAACATTAGCCCTGAAGAGTCCCAGGACAGGGCTCCTGGCTCTGCTTCATCCCCAGCTATACCTCTATGGTTCCTCAAAGCACAACCCTTTTATTTCCTCCCATCATCACTACTTGTGACTTTCAGCCCTGATCTAGACATTTGGGCAATGAAGACTGGCTGAAAACAGGGGCAAGGGTGAGTGGCAGGAAGGTCACAGCAAGGAGCATTATCAGCTCCTGAAGTATCCCACCCCAGGGCTACTCAGCATCCCACATACTGAATGCTTTACAACCTTTGCTGTTGCTGTTTTTACCTTTGTGCGTGCAGAGTGTGCTACACACTCTCACACCTGTGCACAGAGCATGGTACATCAATACACAGCCACATACATTCACAGCCTGCACTTACAGAAACACAGGAGAAATGCAGTCGTTCACAAAGTGAGACACAGCCACACACACAAGCAACCTCCTACACAGACAGTCTCTCCCTGCTCTTTCTCTCACTCACACAGACACACTTCTCGCACGTCCAACCTCCCACAAATGTCCCCACCCCCCACTACATGGCTAAACATTATCTGAACACAGAGAAAGATCTATGCACGCAGAGACGCACACATGTAAAGGGATGCAGGAAGAGTTCTAATTCATATCTGCAATCCTAAATGTTAGGTTTTGAGGGTGTACACACAGTCACACTGACAGATGCATTAAGAAACGTATGCAGAAAATGCTCTCTTCTGCATGTAAGCATATTCAGTTTTTCTAAAAACACATCCTCATGGACAAGACTTGCTGAACTCTCCAATACCCAACCCTTTTACCCTACTCTGCCCCCACCCACCCAGCAGCGAAGGTACTGGGTCACCCTAACTCCAAATGTGTCTCTGATTCTTGCCACAAACTTTTCCTAACCCCCCACCTCCGCCTTACTCTGCCCCCTGATTAGTGCCCTATCTAGTGCGACCACAAGGGAGTGGCATCTCTAAGATAAACCTGGCATCACCACCACCCCCAATCCTACAATGCCTTTCTTTGCCTGAAAGCAGTCCTTTCGAGAGCAAAAAAAAAGTGCCAGGCTCCTTTGAGAATGGGGTACCTAACATTAACAAAAGCAGATCCCGTTCCAAAGGCCAACAATACCATGAATCAAGCCATGTCCATCCGTAGGAAGCCTGGCACAGGTGGAGAGCAAAGAGGCCAGGCATGGGACGCAATGCCCCTCGGTGCCAGGGGCAGTAGCGAGGACTCCACTGCTAATGATGGTGGCCAGGTAAAAAGATATTAGTGCCCAAGCCATAGCAATAGGCAGTGGTGTCCAGGAAGGAACCCCAGGGCAGGTGATGCTGTCAAGCAGGGAAGACAGACAACGCCCATGCCATGCCATGCCGCGAGGCGGTGATGCCCATCACCTCAAGCCACCAAGCGGTAGGTGGCACCCAACCAGGGACAAGCAGGAGAGCAGTGTGCGTTGCAGGTGAAGGGCAGAATGGGGGCCATGCCCATGCATGGGAAAGGGGGAGGTCAGGGGAAAGGAGAAAAGTGTGCCCATGCCGGAGCACCACTCACCTCGTGCCCGGGAGGGGCAGCAGCTGCACTTCGCCAGGACTTTGCGGAACAAGTGGTGGCAGGCACAGCCTTGCTGGCTCCCACCCCTCATGGTGCCGCCCGGCCACGCTGGGCTCTGTCACCCACTGTGCCAGCCATTGAGCAAAGGGACAGCGCGGCCCAGGCAGCGAAAGGGGCCCGCGGGGGGGGGGAGGGGGGGCTCCCGCCACCGCAGCCGTTTGCTCAGTGACAGAACAACAGGGCTGGGCTGGTGCTGCCCGTGGGGAGGAGGAGCTTCTGCAGCTCCCCCCCCCCCCCCCGCACAGCTCTCTCTCTCTCTCTCCCCCCCCTCCCTCCTTCTCTCTCTCTCTCTCTTTCCATCCATCTCCAGAGCTTCCCGGAGCCAGACACCGCCCCCCCTCCCTTCCTTCTCGATCCTGCTGAGCCATTGCAGCCAGCTCTGCAGCAGTGGAGCCTGCAGCGGGCATGGGTGAGGGGGCGGGCAGATCTCTGTGTCCCTATCACCCCAAAGGCGAGTGGGGGATACCAGGTTTCTGCGTGTGTGCGTGCATGTGTGTGTATATGTGCATGCAGAGATGGAGAAGAATGGGGGTGGGGGAATCAGTGGATGCAAGGGTCAGGGACTGGCCATGAGGATGCCTGGATGTTAAAAAAAGACACACACACACACACACACACACACACACACACGGAGAAGGAACAAATATGAAGGGGCTGTGTAGGTGTGCCTGTGCTTGTGCTTGTGCATGTAAAGGGGGTGAACATTCAGAATGCACAAAGTTGGGGGAATCTCTGAGTATCAGCTGATGGAATGCCCAGGAATGAGTGGGCAACTCCTAGGTGGAACAGGTTGCTAGGGCTGAACTCTCCATATAGTGCATCAGGTTTATGGCCATCCATGCCCACACAGGGCATCAGTGCTCCAGAAAAAGGGAGTGGAAGGGGAGCAGTCCAGGTCTTCTCCCACCACTCTACAGCAAACGTCAGGGACCCTCAGGATCCACCCCATATTGAGATAGTCTTCCCCAGCTGTGTCTTGGGGATGGAGGTTGTGAGGTCGGTGGGTGGGGAGTGAGCTCAAGCCTGCTTCAAACTGTTAACACATTTCCTACACAGAAAGCAATTCCAGATAGGAAAAAAATGCATGAAATCTCCATGTTGAGACAAGTCACATAATCTCTCTTTCTCACACACACACCCATTGTGTTGCATGTACAAATCATGAGCTGCCAGTACGCACACTGTGAAACACAGATGTGTGATGATTGGCCAAGTGAAGTACAGCATGTCAGATTGGGACTGGAAAGACCCAGTTTCAAATCCTCACTCAGCCACGAAGTTTACTGGGTGACCTTGGGACAGTCACTCAGACGAAGCTTTTGTCACCCTGTGTCATTCACAGAATTATACAGCGCGGGGGGGGGGGGGGAGACAGAGCCCTCCTATGTTTTCCCAACACTTCTTCTATTCTTTCTCTTACTGCAGAACACCCATTAAGAAAGAAAAGACAAAATAGCTGTGTAATGCCTTCTCGTTGGTAGCACCCTAAAGTGATTCTACCTCACTGGATCATTGTGAGGTTAAAATGGGGGTGGAAGAGGAAGAAAAGTGGGATATCAAATGGAAGAGATAAATAAACATTGACATAAAAGTGCTTTTTGAGCATATGAAATGTTACGTTTGCATCAATCCCCAGTGTGTTACATTACTGCCATCTGTCAACTTTTCTCTCCCTTATGCAAAGGCACTGATCCCTTCCCTCATTCATTCTTATCACCACATCATGCTGTTTGCCACGCAAGACGTGTACATGGAAAGTAACTCCATGCTTCTCGCCTGCCCAAGGACCTCCACTTCCCTTACTCGGCTTCGTCCTTTTTCTTCTGCTGCCCCTTACGCCTGGAACGCTCTTCCAGAACACTTGAGAACTACCAACTCAATCACAGCTTTTAAAACTCAGCTAAAAACTTTTCTTTTCCCTATAGCTTTTAAATATTGAGTTTGTTCTGACTCTATACTGTTAGCTTCACCGTACCCGGTGCCTGTTTACACTTCCCTGTGCCTGTTTGCATTCTCCTTCCCTCCTTATTGTTTACTACAACTTTATTAGATTGTAAGCCTATGCGGCAGGGTCTTGCTATTTACTGTGCAATCTGTACAGCACCATGTACATTGATGGTGCTATATATATAAATAAATAAATAAATAAATAAATAAATAAATAAATAATAATAAGGTCAGGACCTGCAGTCCTTGCTCAGTTCAAAATACAAAGAGCTACTAGCCAAAGCTGTATAGGAGGGCTGGTTTTACACAAGCTGCAAAATGAAATGCTAGAATTCTGGGGTGGCAGAATACAGACTGCAAGAGGAGAAACCACATTTGTTAATGCTCTTCTGCAATGAAAACCTTTCTGCTGAAGAAACAACAACTAGCACATCAAAAAGCCAATTGGGAGAGAACTTTTTCTCCCTGATATGCTAGATTTTTCATTTCCTTTTACTTGCAGGGATATGGTTATTTATTGCATGGAGTAGCATTCAGCATCTTCCTTCTGAAATTCCTAGAATATGTGGGACAATAATAATGAAGGTGGCCCTGAGCATGGGGAGTGGAGGAGGAGAGAAAAGAAGCACAGGATCAGTGCAGAGCCTAGTGATGAAGTCACAGGGGGGGGCCTGTAGATCAGTGACCCCTTTTGTAGAGTTGGGGCAGGAAGGAGAATGGCCATTGTTCTTTTGCATATGTTAATACATTACTCCCGCCTTCTTAAATGGCCAGTGGCTAGAACTGGTATTTGAGGGGAAAGCTAAACAGTCCAGGCAGTGCGTAGTAAAACCCAGTCGGAACTGCCCAGAGAACATCAGCTGCCTTGGGACTGCCAAAGGTAGCCAATATTGGGATAAGGGACCGCAGGTCAGGTACCACGACACACACAACAGCCTCAGACTCTGAGATTCTGTGTTCATTCCTGGTGAAGTACAACCCCACCTGGTTCTACCCTTGCAATCACTCAAGTGAATCATAATCTCTTCTTCACCCTAGGGTGGGGTGGGGGGTTGAAGGAGAAGCTGCCAGGTTATGGGCTGCTTGAGAAGGTCGCTGGTGCCCACTGTGGCTTAAATACTACAGCCCATGGGTTCCGGGTGGCTTGTTACACAAGGGTTGCAAAACCTTCCCCAGTTGGCACATTACGATGAGCTATGGTGACCACCTGCCTCAGCTTAAATATTCTCAATGGTGGCTAGCACACGCCACAACCCACTGTGGTTTGTTTAAGCCATGGTAGGCGCTGCCAATCGTGCAAACCGGGTCAATGGATTCATTAGAAAGCAAATCCTCACACAGGAGGAAGCTTTGCCACAGAACGCTTGCCGTCAGCTAAGGCTGCTTCTGAGTGAAAAGCAGAGTCACAGGCTACTGGCCAAGCCCGTAACAGGAGAAAATATTTCCCTTGAGTCCTGGATTCTATAGTTTTCACAGAGCTGGAGGCCACTAGTCCCATCCCAGATCCAGGCTGGTTGAGGCTCAGCTGGATCTGTGCAACCAGGACCCCCTCTAACGTGAGGGGCCATAGCTCAGCGGCAGAGCAGCTGCTTTGTATGCAGAAGGCCCCAGGTTCAATCCCCGGCATCTCCAGCTAGGGCAAAGAAAGAATCCTGCCTGAAATCCTGGGGCTCGTCTATACGGCTTGTTTACCCTGACCTTAATGTGCATATTCATGCCTCAGGACACACGACGCAGCTGTCCATTTGCCGTAGCGCTGGGTTTCTAACGCGATGATGCGCATATTCGTAGTGGCGATTTACCGCGACTTTTGGATCATGTCCAAGTTTGCACCGCGTTACGGTTATGTGTCTTTGGGGGAGTTAAATTGCATTTTGACATGTGGGCGGAGCTTTGAGGGTAGGACAACGTGATTGGCCGATTTCCCAATTTCCCACCTATCTGCTGCCTTGTTCCTTTGTGCCGTTTTTAGTTTGAATTCTCTGATTCTGCGAAGCTCCGCAGAGAGAGCTTATTAAAACAAAGAAGAGGGAATGGGCATCCTCCTCTGCTGCCTCATTCCTTTCCCCACCCCTCTCCCGGTTTGTCTGTTATATGAATCTGAGGAGCTCTGCATATAAAATTTATAGTTTCCATCATCTCTATTCCGTAGCATCTAATCTGCATATATGCACATTTATAACTGCACTATAAAAAAAATTAGGAAATAAATCGCTGTTGCTGCTGCAGTGTGACGCTCTTTACCTACGTTCAAATCCACAAAAATTCAGGTTTATATTTAATGAGGAGCAATCCCGTTGTCACATAGACAGGGGCCTGGAGAGCCATTGCTGCCAGTCAGTATTGACAATGCTAGGCTAGATGGGCCAAGGGCAGCTTTTTATGTCCCCTCCAGATCTGAACAGACTGTTAACACAGATAAGATCGGGAGTTTGCTGGAGAACACCTCTGATCCCATCCCTCTGTGACTGTCGGGAAGATGGGACTGGCAGGGTGCTGGCGTCCACTTTAACTAATAATAATAATAATATATTTATTTATTTATTTATTTGTTACCCGCCTCTCCCTCTGGATCGAAACCACATTTTACTTTTACACAAGTAAAAACACCATAAAATACATAAAACTAATTCAAACGTTTAAAACTAGTGCATCATTAAAAGCAGCACACCATTAAAACCGCCCAGAGAGCTCCAGCTATTGGGCGGTATAGAAATGTAATAAATAAATAAATAAATAAATAAATAAATAAATAAATAAATAAATAAGGCATCTTAAAATTCAGCTGGGTAGGCCTGCCAGAAGAGATCAGTCTTTATGGCTTTCTTAAATTCTGGAAGACGGTTAAGTTGACGAATCTCTCCCGGCAAGCCATTCCACAAACTGGAATGGAATCGATTCTGGAGTATCCCTAACTTGTTTGCCCGCCCTGCCTGCCAGGTATTCACAGAAATGCTTCAGACAGCTATTGCTTCTTCCACGAACAAATGTTCCACAATCAACTGACACCCCTGGTCATTCTCTCGGCCTTTCTTGCCCCGCCTGCCTTACCACTTGCCTGCTCGGTCTTCCTGCCCTTTCCTTCAAACCTCTTGCTTGTGTTTTGAATTCTTCAACTGGCCTAATTTATTACAGTCGCCACTTTGATCGTGCTTCTCTTCTTTTCCCTTGCCTACATTGGTTCCCTCTTTCTTTTTGCATTCTGTTTAAACTTCGCCCAACCTTCCGAGATCTTCATTCTCTCATCGAAATTCCCACTTGCCTGTTTATTCTTTTTCTTTTCTTTCAGATGCTTTCCCTTCATCCCCCTTCTCAGTCCTTTGGTACTCTTATGTCCCACAAACCTTGATGGAAGGGACTGTAGCTCAATGACAGAGCACCTGCTTTATATTTAGAAGGTCCCAGGTTCGGTCCCTGGCATCTAGTGATATAGGACGGGATACAAATGTTTTAAATAAATACATAAATGAAATAAAAAAAATCTCCAGGAAGGGCTCAGAAAGAATCCTGCCTGAATCCCCAGAGAGCTGCTGCCAGTCAGTGTCGACAATACTGAGCTAGATGGACCAAGGGCCTGACTCAGTTATAAGGCAGCTTCCTATGTTCCTAAAGCCCAAATTAAATCCTCATTCCCCAACTGTGCCCCTTCTCCCTTGCTGCTTGCTTCCATAGGAAAATTCTACTTCCTGGCACTTGCCTGGCTTCTCCATAAGACCTGATAATAAAAAAAAGATGGAAACTCACTTCTTCAGTTCATATCTCTCTGATCTCACCTCTTTCCCAGGCTCTCAGCATTCTCCTTGTGTGTCTCTTCTTATTTAGAATGTAAGCCCGAGGGCAAAGTCTGCTGTGTATGTCTTTTATTTTATCTGCAGTGCTCAGTTTGTATTGGCCCTCTGGAAATAATTCCCAATCACAACAGAAAATAAATTCTTACTGCAATAGCTTGCATGTACAAAGTCCACTATCATGCTTATCTCCTTCACCTGCAATTTGGTCCCACAGGGTGGTTCATCCCTTGCCCCATGACACTGGAAATGAAGGGACAAGCTGGGTGTGACATCGTTCACACAATTCACTATTGCTCAGTGTTGATTTTTAGGGTAAATAGCAGGCATAGGGCCCTGATCTGGAATAAGACTCCGGTGGGGGACAGGGGAGCTTTAACCCTTTGCCCCCTGCTGTAATCTTGATCCAGGTCACCATCTCTGCTATTTATTCTCATGATAAAACAAACAAACCCTTTCACACAGTTTCTAATTCAGTGAATGATATTTATGCACGGCCTCTATTTGCATATTGTGTCACATCTCCTTTAGCCCAAAGGTGGAAGGGCAGAGACTTTCCAAAGGCCACCTCCTGCATCCCCGGCTCACCAGGTATTAGAATGAGTTCCGATTTTTATTTCATACACATCTTAACACCCCTGGTTCTGATCAACAAGTGGAGTGGCCAATAGAGCAATCTAGAACGCAAAAGAATGGGGGAGAGAAGAGGGTGTGTGTGTGTGACCTTCTCTCATATATACTGTGGTCTCCAGATGGGAATTGTTGGCTAAGAACATTTGGAGGCCACAGTATATATGTGAGAAGGCCATTGGCTATGCTGGTTGGAACTGATGGGAGTTAGAGACCAAAAACATCTGGAGGATCACAGACTCTCCAGCCCTGCACTCACTTGCTGCTCAGGAGATACTATAATTTTGTTGTTATTGTTGTTGTTGTTGTGATGATGACAATGATGACGATGTTATAATGTTGTAGAAAAGGAAGAGGAAAAGAGAGAGAAACATACACCACTGACCATGGAAGTCAAAGAACTCTGGCAACAGGAAAAGGTGACAATTATTCTGGTCGCATCAGTCACCGGCATCACATCAAAAAACTATACAGAAAACCTTCAGAAACGGGGCCTACCAAAATACATCCACACCAACATCCAGAAAGCAGTAATATTTAAAACATGCTCAATGGCCAGGAAATTTCTGAATCAGTAAAAGACAGCATGACTTGGCAAAGCCTGTCGGGTCCATCTAGAAAAACCACCACGAGTGAGAAAAAGAGAGATAATCTAACAACAACAACTCACTTGCTGTCTATCGCTACCAGTTCTCTACTGTCCCCATTTCCTTTCCCACTTCCATGCTGTTGGTTCTTCCTTTCTACAATCCAAACCGGCATAGGCCACATCACACACATAAAATACTTCTCTGATGGAATCTCAATTAGACTTCAATCAGCCACAAAGCAGCAATAAAAACAATGCTGTGTGTGATGTATAATAAGCCTCTTGCCAATATGAAGGTTGGAGGAGCAGCAGCAACTACAGACAAATAAACAGACAGCAGATGACCCCAGGGTGGCAAAGGGAGGATTATTTAGAATGCCAGACACACAGCTACTTTTCTTGGATTAGTTTTGGCCCAGGGGCAGCCTGTGGCTGACTTCTATTATAATGGGGCTATCTTCACATAATGACAACCGTTCAGTTTAAAAAACAATGGTTTGTCAGGGATTCGCAGCTGTGCTACCTGCTTGCGTCTTCCGCTTTACCGCACAATCCATGATCAGCTCCTTTTTAGGCTGTGCAGCATAACATGCAAACATGGACTGCTGGGATGTCTAGGGGCTAAAGAACCCATCAGTTAACCTAACAATAAAACATGGTTAACCACTGGGCTGTTTAGCCCCTAAACAACCTACTGGTCTGGGTTCATACATCATGCTCAACAACCTATGAAAGAATAGATTGTGGGTTGTGCGGGTAAATTGGAAGAGGTAAGCAGGCAGCACAGACCCACAATCCCTGACAAGCCATTGGTGTAGTGGCTAGAGTGCTGGCCTGGGAGTTGGGAGATCCGGGTTCTAGACTGCACTCGGCCATGGAAACCCAGTGGGTGACCTTGGGCCAGTCACAGACTCTCAGCCCAAACTACCTCAGAGGGTTGTTGTTGTGAGGATAAAATGAAGAGGAGGAGACTTACGTACGCCACCTTGGGTTCCTTGGCGGAAAAAAGGTGGGATATAAATGCAATAATAAATAAATTGGTTTTACTGTTATTATGTGCAAACTAGGTCTATATGTACTCCCATCAATTACACATTACAAAGTGGCAAAAGTATGTTTACCACAACATGGAAACAATGTGCAAAGCAGCTTTTAGACCATCAAGACATACCTCTGGGAAAATTCCTCAAAGCCAATCCGCAAAAGCATGCTTTGGCAGCGACACCAACACACTGTAACCACTCTTGTGTAATTTAGTGCATAATCAGACCAGGGAAAAGAGCAACTTTTGCTGATAGGCCAATTTTCATTGGGGAAACAGAATTTATTTATTAATAAATATTTTTACACGGCTTGAGTGGTTTACATGCCATTTACCCAGCTCAGATTTCAAACGATGCCCACTGAGTATCTGGCTGGAAGATTTTCTAATAGACCTGTAAAAGAGTGCTTTTGCATATGTGAAGCAGGACATATTGAAGATCTTGTACATTATATCCTATACTGTCCATTATATAATTAGCCCAGGGCTAAATTTATTCTCCCTTTCCAGAGCACCTTAGAAGACCAATCAGATGATTTTAAAATTAGATGGCTGTTGGCTGATGTGGACAAATTCATCAGCTATAAGATAGCTTTATTTGAGCTAGCTGCAAGAAAAATAAGAGCAGCCTTTCTAAACCATACCACTCTCAAATCCTAAGGGGGTTAAACAGAAGGAATGTTTTAAATCCTGATCATTTTGTTTTATTGTTATCAAAAAAAATTCTGCTTTGTACTTGTGTGCTTTGTGTTTGTATTGTGATGGCCATTGGCTATAAACAATAAAATCTTGAGAGAGAGAGAGAGAGAGAGAGAGAGAGAGAGAGAGAGAGAGAGAGAGAGAGAGAGGTTTACATGCCAAAGCAAGGAGAAAATGGGTTAAATCTCCCCTCCCACCACCTTCAACACTAAGTGAGCTTGAGAGGAGGGCTGTAGCTGCTATTACACTTTAAAATAGGGGTGGCGGACCTTTTTCAGACCCAGTAGCAGATTCCATTTTGTACAAACTCTCGCGCACCGCATTCCACCTTTTTCAGTGCTAAGCCAGGGAAAGCACATATCTCCGATCAGCTGCTGATCAGGGATGAGAGCTTTTCTCTCTGTAGCAGAGAGGGCGGGCCCACGGGAAACAGCTGCTGGGACGCATAGGGAACCCCCCTCCCAGGAAGCTCCACCCCCACTTTTAAAAAGCAGCCAGAGATCTGGTCACGGATCTCCCATTGTTACTTCTAGTTTGTTCTCTAGAAGCCAATTACACATGACATGCAAATGTGTACAACGAAGTCCCAACTGTTTTGTTTCAAACTGAAAAGCAGCCTTGGGAGGCTGAGATTTTTGAGTGGAGGGGCGGTGGGACGGAAAAGGTTCCTCCGCGCTTTCCCTTGCATGTCATTTTCTGACTCAAAATCATCATGGCACGCCAAGCTGCTTTTCCCCTTCCATGATTCCAGCCACCTGATTGCAAGGGACACGGGAAGTTGCCTTATACCGAGTCAAATCATTATTCCGTGTAGTGCAGCGGTTCTCAACCTGTGGGTCGGGACCCCTTTGGGGGTCGAATGACCCTTTCACAGGGGTCGCCTAAGACCATTGGAAAACATATTTCCGATGGTCTTAGGAAACTGTATTGACTGAACTATGTCATGTATCATCTTTTGTATTATTAAAGCTATTGTTATGCATTATTTTCATTAGCAAACCAGCCCATGACAATGGATCGTGTAGAGAAGAATGAAAATAATTTTATGGTTGGGGGTCACCACAACATGAGGAACTTTATTAAAGGGTCGCGGCATTAGGAAGGTTGAGAACCACTGGTGTAGTGCAACATTGTCTACAGTGCCTGAGAGCAGCCCTCCAGGGTTTCAGGCAAAGGTTTTCCCTAGTCCTACGGAAGGTGTCAGAAATTGATCCCAGGATCCTCTGCATGCAAAACATGTGTTCAGAACCACCTCCACTCACGCTTCTCAATTTCAAAGTATTTATTTATTTATTTATTTATTACATTTTTATACCGCCCAATAGCCGAAGCTCTCTGGGCGGTTCACAAAAATTGAACCGCCCCAAAGCTGTTCTCCGATAGAAGCTGCTGCCATATTTCCATGCCATATGCAGTTCTGCCCTGATCTTCGCACCAGTGATTAGGCAAATGTCAGCTTCCCTTCCAAAACTGGCAGCTGGGCCACCTGCTCTCAGGTTTTCTTGGTTGTTTCGTGTTCTGTGTAACAGACGCAGACATCTAGGAATTCAAAAGCAAAGCTGATATGGGATCTAAACAATTTACAGTCCCATGTGGCTAAAAGTGAATGAGGGAGGCATTTTGTAATGGAGTGTCCCATCCTGGCTGTATAGAGTATGGATGGTTATGTCATGGGTTTGCAGCTGGCAGCCTATGGACTAAATCGACCCTGCAGAGGTCTGTTCATAGCTTCACCAAACTATTCTTGATGTTGTGCGGACTTTATACTGTTAGTTTTACCCTACCCTGTGCCTGCTTACCCTACCCTGTGCCTGTTGGCATTCTCTTCCCCTCCTTATTGTTTTACTATGATTTTATTAGATTGTAAGCCTATGCGGCAGGGCCTTGCTATTTACTGTTTTGCTCTGTACAGCACCATGTACATTGATGGTGCTATATAAATAAATAAATAAATAATAATAATAATAATAATAATAATAATAATCTACACTCACTCACTTGTCTTTCTCCCTCTTCTCCCTCGATCCTAAGCTTCAACTCTTTGTTTTAGAAGTCCTAAAACAGCCTTTCCCAACCTCTAGATGCGTTGGACTACAACTCCCATGATTCCTAGTCAGCATGCCATAAAAAGACATTGGATCCAGGTACCAAAAAATGCACAATGAGCCAAACTAGTCAGGTAGCAATGTCAGGTAGCAGGGGGAAAGAGCACAGCTTCTATCAGGTTCTCCAGAAGTGATGGGAGAGCTCAGGAGATGGCCAAGAAGCCACACTAGTTACTTCTCCCAGCTTTTCCCATATCGGGTCACAGCAGCGGAGTCAAGGGAATTATTCACCCGATGTTCTAAATACAGAGGGAGCAGAGCGTGAGTAGGGAAAAGATGCTGAAGAACGTTCTGGCTAAGAGTAAGCAGTAGTTGGGGAACATAGTAGAAAGTGGCTGAGATGAGAGAGGGAGAAGGGAAGCAGGGCCATTCCGCCTGCTCCCACTGAAAGACTTCATTTGTTCCTCTTCCCTCCCCATCCCTTCTTCCTTGTGTCATGTCTTTGTGGATTCTAAGCCTGCAGGCAGGGGGACTGTCTTGTTTTATTGACTGCATGTAAGATGCTCTGGAAGCCTTTCTGGCTGAGGAACAGGATAAAAATACTTCAAAATAAATAAATAAATAAATAAATACTGACCTAAGGACAGCACTGGATTTGGCCTCGCACAAGCAATCCATTTGGGAGAGGCTGAAGGTCGGTGATGGAGCACATGGCTTTGCATGCAAAAAGGTCCCCAGATTCACAGCCCAGCATTGCCAGTTAAAGCAGAGTTTCCCAACCTGGTGCCCTACACATGTTTTTTGGGGAGACTTCAACTCCCATCAGCCCTACTCAGCATGGCCAATGGCCAGAGGTGCTGGGAGTTGTAGTCCAAAGCAATTGGAGGACACCAGATTGAGGAAGGCTGAGTTAAAGGAACTCAGGCAACAGGACTGGGAAGAACCTTGAGAAACCACTGATACTCAGAAGAGACAGCACTGGGTTAGACAGGCCAAGCACTGCCTGTCAATATGAGGCAGCTTCATACATGGATAGGAAGCCATTGCCAGCTAGTGGTGAGAGTTCTCCAGGGCAACCAGATGGCTCCAGGGAATATACGGTAGTGCATAGTAAGATAAAAACCAAAGGTAAAGCTGCTTCCCCCATTGCAAGACACCTGGAAAGGTCAACATGGAAGGAACCAGGAGGCTCACCTTCTTCTGTGGTCTGGCCCTCAGGGGCTCCTGGTGCCTTTGCTTCTGGCTGGGATTCCCCATGCTGCTGCTTCCTGTGGTCTTTGGACGCCTCCGCACTGCTGCTAGCCTGGGGTTGCATCTCAGCTCCCGGCTGCGGAGAACACAGGTCTGGCAGCTGCAATTTAGCATAGAAAAACAAGTTTAGGTTTTAGGGCAGGATGTGGGCAACCTGTTTGGCATGAGGCGAATCTGCCTCAGAAATAGATCACAAGCTGGAGAGCAGCCGTTAATGGGCATATTTTAGAAGCATGCAATTAGCATCGTTTGCAGATCATTTTCCTGAGCATCAAGGATGCCAAAACTACATTTGGCAGACATATTGCACTTATCACACCATATTCTTATGCAAGTGTAGTTGCTTCCCTCAAATGAGAAAAAAAACCAACTGGGAGAATGTGTGTGTGTTCACATGTATGTAGGAGGCAGGGGAGATACGTTAACATGCAGCCTCAAAAATAATGTCAGCTGAAAAACAACAAAGTCTTGCTTCTTTTTTATTTGCCTCGCCATCCTGTATACGTCAAGATTTCTGCCAACTCATATTCAAGTGTCTCTACCATGAGGACTAGAAACATAGTTTGGGTTTAAAAAAGAAAGAAAGAAAAAGAACCAGCAATCTGTGCAATCTCAGGATTGCACCAAAGTGCAGGGGAATGTCCATTTCATACTTTATATATTACATAGCTGGAGGCTCCTAGCCACAGGAATTGGTGACACAACTGGGATGAAAAGGAAAAGAGGGGCTGATACATGTAGGTACAGTTCCACATGGATGGGAATAGGATCTTCCTCCTCACTGAATTGGATAGGTCTGTTAGTGGCTATTCACCTGATAGTTAAACAGAGGCTTTAGCTAGACCTAAGGATTATCCCAAGCAAATGGAGGGGTCGCCCCTGCCTGCTCCCGGGATCCCCTGTGTGTCATTTGGATGCACAGGGATGATCCCAGGAGAATCCTGGGATATAGGCCTGGTTAGGGTGACCATATGGAAAGGAGGACAGGGCTCCTGTATCTTTAACAGTTGTATAGAAAAGGGAATTTCTACAGGTGTCATTTGTATATATGGAGAACCTGGTGAAATTTCCTCTTCACCACCCTAGGCCTGGTCTAGCCATGGCCAGAACCTCCATCTTTTGAGGCGGCAACCTTCCCAATACTAAATGCTGAGGATAAACACGAAGTAAGACCATCATCTTCTGCTTCTTGGCTTTCTAGGGGCATCCATCTACACCCCTGTAGTCTGATCCACCAGGGAAGTTTGCCGTGACCTCACTGCTTTATAATGCTCTTCAGAATAAAAGGACTGGGGGAAATTGTAGAGAACCAGAATTGATTTTTGAGTAAGCAGCTGGAAGAAGGAGCATGAATACTGCAACTTCTACAAGAGATTCAAAAGCTTTTACAAGTACGGCTTTTAAAGCTCAGCTAAAAACTTTTCTTTTTCCTAAAGCTTTTAAAACTTGAATTGTTCTGACTTTTATACTGCCTGTTTGGTGCATTCTCGTCCCCTCCTTATTGCTTTATTATGATTTTATTAGAATGTAAGCCTATGCGGCAGGGTCCTGCTATTTATTGTTTTACTCTGTACAGCACCATGTACATTAATGGTGCTATATAAATAATAATAATAATAACAACAACAACAACAACAACAACAACAGAAACAGAAGATAAAGGGGAACAGCCTTTGGCCACAGTTCAAGAGTGTGGCAGGTTCAGTCAGAAGATACATGGGAGGAAAGGCAGAGAATTTATTAGGGGAAAACACTGGGTCCTCTTGTCTGGATTCTTCTTCCCCATCCTACCTGAAAGCAGTCATGCAGCTAGGGTTGGGCCTCATGACACACACACACACACACACACACACACACACACAGAATCCAGAGAGAAGCAGGTGATTGGGCAGTGGCAAACAGCAGACAGTGGTACCCAGGCACTCATTTTATGATTTTAACTTCAAAAATATATTATCCTTTTCTACAAGTCAGGGTAGCAGAAGTAAACTACATTTTGCTCCTGTAGTGATAATTTAAATGAGTTTAAAATGCAAAATTGCACATGCTCCAAGTATTATTTTGTTTTGGTCAGGGATGGCAAATAGTTTTTTTGTTTTGTTTTATTCTAACCCATCAGGAATGTAGAAGCAGTTGCAAAGCATGGCATGATGGGGGTGGGGGTGGTAACTCACCATCATGGCTGCTTTAGTCCAGGTTCTAAAATTACTGAGCTGCATCACTGCCTGAATGCAAAGGCCTTGCTGAATCAGGCCAAGCATCCATGGAAGTCCAGCATTCGATTTTCTGTTAGATGCCACTGGGGAGCCCACAATCATAACATGAATTCAATACCCCTTTCCATTCATGCCCCCTCACAATAACTGGCATTGAGTGACACACCGCCTCTGCACACAAAGGTTCTATTTAGCTGCCATGACCAATACCTATTGATACAGCTATCATCTTCAAATCACATCTTGTGGCTGTGAGTTCCGTAATTTAACTATGCATCGCAGGAAGAAATACCTTTATTTTCATAGACTCAGAATAGTAGAGTTGGAAGGGGCCTACAAGGCCATCGAGTCCAACCCCCTGCTCAGTGCAGGAATCCACCTTAAAACATCCCTGACAGATGGTTGTCCAGCTGCCTCTTGAAGGTTCTAGTATGGGAGAGCCCACGACCTCCCTAGGTAACTGGTTCCATTGTCGTACTGCTCTAACAGTCAGGAAGTTTTTCCTGATGTCCAGCCAGAATCTGGCTTCCTGTAACTTGAGCCCATTATTCTGTGTCCTGCACTCTGGGAGGATCGGGAAGAGATCCTGGCCCTCCCCTGTGTGACAGCCTTTTAAGTATTTGAAGAGTGCTATCATGTCTCCCCTCAATCTTCTCTTCTCCAGGCTAAACATGCCCAGTTCTTTCAGTCTCTCTTCATAGGGCTTTGTTTCCATAACCCTGATCATTCTTGTTGCCCTCCTTGGAACATGCTCCAGCTTGTCTGCATCCATCTTGAAGTGTGGTGCCCAGAACTGGATGCATTACTCAAGATGAGGCCTAACCAGAGCCGAATAGAGGGGAACCAGTACCTTGTGCGATTTGGAAGCTATATTTCTATTAATGCAGCCCAAAATAGCATTTGCTTTTTTTGCAACCACATCACACTGTTGGCTCATATTCAGCTTGCGATCTACAATTCCAAGATCCTTCTTGCTTGTAGGATTGCTGAGCCAAGTATCCCCCATCCTGTAATTGTGCATTTGGTTTCTTTTTCCTAAATGTAGAACTTGGCATTTTCATTCTGTTGTTTTCAGCCCAGCACTCCAGCCTATCAAGATCACTTTGAAGTTTTTTTCTGTCTTCCAGGGTATTAGCTATCCCACCCAATTTTGTGTTGTCTGGAAATTTGATAAACATTCCCTGCACCTCTTTGTCTAAAACCCTGGGACATTTTTATGGGAGAAGGTAGTTTGGTCCCAAGCCATATAGGGGAAGAATTCACACATGTATTAATACCATTTAAGAAGACTCCTTTTAACGGTGAATTGAAATGTTTCAAAAGCACCAAAACGCTAATGAAGAGACATACCCTGCTTGGTGTGCCCCGCCACGCCGGCTGCAAAACAGAGGCATTCGCTCTCTTTTCCCTCCCTCCCTCGGCAAGCCTGCAGCGGGTGCTTCCCATTTAAAGGTTTTTAGAGATATAGAGAAGAAGGAAACCCAGCAGGTACAGCAACCTAATTTCTGCAGCTCTGCAACATAGCCCATGATGCCTTCCTGCCGCCTTCTCTTCACACCTCTTAAAGTTGCAGAAGTTCTGGCCACACCATGTCACATAATGAAGGAGACAAGCACAGATTGGAGTTAGTTAAGTGGAGGAGTTGGGCACAGCAAGGGCCGTGTCCTGCTGTATGATCCTTTCTAAGGGAAAGGAACAAGCCGCAGTTCTCTGGGGTTGCCACGTGTTAGCAGGCCCACATAAATCAATCATAACCTTAGTTGAACATAGCTCTCAGCCCACACTGCATGTGAAAGGTCATTGTCCTATACAGCTAAATAAGAAGACAGTACAAGGCAAACCTGGTCTACATCAGGCTTTGAAAAAGCCACTCACTTAGTTACCTGCGGTGAGTAAAACTCTCCTTTAGGCAACCAGATGGTGAAACTTGATGCTTTTTCTCTTTCTGGACAGCAAAATGCTACAGATTACTACCAAGAGTCTTTTCCTTGGTGGCAGACTCCAGAGGGGTAGCCGTAGCCATGTTAATCTGCAACAGCAAGCATTTGAAGGGGTGGAGGAAGCACTTTAATGACTAACAGATTTATTGTGACATAAGCTTTTGTGGACTGGAGCCCCTAAAAGGCTCACACTAACGTAAAGCCGTAAGCCTTTCTGAAACCACAGGGTGAGTTTACTTCTGGGCAAACAGACGAGGAAGAATTTCTGTGAGCTGGTAATATTTATGGGCTTAAAACTCAGGGTTAGCGTAATCCAGCCTTCCCCATCCCGGTGCCCATCTGATACATTGAGAGCACCAGGTTGGGAAAGGCTGGTCTAATCAGCGTGGGATTGTTTTCTTCACACACTAAAAGTGCTGTTTACACAAATGTTGGCTTGCGTCACTCACCACCCATAATTTGTAGTCGGTGTCAGTGCCGCCTTCCCCTCCCCCAAGTCGCCCGGCACATTCAGAGGGCTTGGTGGGGAGGTGGGGTCTTCCCTCATTAGCTCCAGAGTACAGAAGAGGTAAGAGCCAGCCTGATTCCTCACACTGTCTGGAAGAGACTCCAAGGCCGGATCTACACTACTGCTTTAAAGCGCTTTATAACAGTTTTATAGCGCTTTAAAGCAGTAGTGTAGATCCTGCCCAGCTGTTTCTTACCTTTTCTAACTGCAGCCCTCCAGAGAGGGGAATCTGTGCTGGGCCACATCCTGGTCACCCTTGGCCATCCAGAGAGCAAATTGGCCGAGGACGGCTCCTGGCTTTTTCTCCAGCTATTTACATGCATGGGCTAAACGTTACTAATGCAATTCAGAAAGTGAGAGCCAATTTTTAAAATGAGCATATGTTGCAGTCAGTGTAGGAACTGCTTCTCAATTACAGGCATGGAGAAATAAAAAATGCGTCCTTGGTTAAAAACAAGATTCCTATGGTTAAAACCAAGATTCCTATGTGATACCTCTCCCCCCGCCCCCCGCCCCCTGCCCCCAAGGAACTGGAGGGCCACAGTGTCCCTATACAGCTCCTGACTGGCTCTAGCCTGTAGAATTTGAACAAACATACACACAACAATGCTATAAACAAATTCAATTCAGAAAGACCCTGCACCAACCAGGGTCAGTGTCCATATCATGTTGTCCTAGGTCTGAAGGAGCTCTCTAGGTAACTTACCCACCTAGCTCAATGCAGTGCATTTAGCGCTGCGAAGACTGGAGATTTCCAAACAGCGACAAACCCCTTAATCTTTACTTTTCCACTAGAGCTGTGCCCGCCCCACCCTTCGGCAATGCTGGACAACCCCCAGCTCACTTTTCCAGTCCTGGAGTGGAGATATTTCAGCCCTGGGGGGTGGGGAGAAGCACAGCCCCATCCCGGATCCAAACAGAACCCCCCACAAAGTCACATGACCACATCCCTGCTCAGAGAGCAGTACAAAAATTAAACTAATAATGAGGTACAAGAGTTGGGAAATCCGTAGGAAAACTCACCCCACTGCCTAGGGATCTCAGCTTATTGTGAAGCAAGGAAACATCCCAATAGGAGAGAAAGAAGAGTCCATCTGTCCCTCTCCTTCAGAGCTGGAGGGGTCTGGAGGACTGGACCCATGCTAGCCAGGCATGATACACCTTTGCTCTTGAGTGAACACAAACAAACCAATGAAAGGTCTATCGGATGACAAGGCGCCTTGAGAAACATGTCCGCAGCACCAATCATGGATTAGCATTGACTATTTATTTAGGGCCATTAGTGCGCTAGGTGCTGTACGAAAGACGGAGAGCTTGTCTACACAAAGGGTTTGCCCCGGGGTGGCTTCGCAGTAGCGGCACATCATCTACATGACACAGCTGCCATTGAGAAGCCATCCAGGGGCAAACCCTGGAAACTCCGCTCCAAAAAAGTCCCTGCCCTCCTCGTGCCCTCCTCTGGCTGCCTCGTTCCTCCACCTCCCCCCGTTTTGTAATTTTTATTATCTGTATCTCTGCAACTGCGGAGATAATTAAATTTAAAAAGAAGGGGAGGAACAGCCCAGTTGCTCTCCTCTCCCCCGTTTTTGTTTTACTTTTAAAGGGCGGGAAAGTTCGCACTTGCGTTCCTTCCCATGTAGATGCTGGGAAGGAACGCAAGTGCGGGAGCAAGGCCGTAAAGACAGGGGCCTAGTCTCCATTCAGGGTGTCCCAAGTCATGCACAGCTACTGGACTCCTCCACTGCAGGGCCACCCTGGATGTCGCGGGTATTGCTAAGACTCACCTGCTTCCCTGCGGAACCATCCGCCACCCTTCTCCTTTCTCAAACGCACAATCAAGGTATCACACAACCACTCCCTTCATGGGAGCATAGCTGCCCCTCCTTGGATGTTGCACTCCCTCCTGGGCAGGCTACAACCAACAGCAACATTGGGTCACTGATGCCCCAGCCTGGCACTCCAATGGCCCCATATCACCCCACTCTGCCTCAACCTTGCATTCACACGTCTGCCTCCTTTCTTGGAAGGTGTTTTCTCCCTGCCTGCTGCCTCGGCAACGTTCTCTTTCACCTTACCCAGTGTTGGCTGGGCAGGGCCAGCGAGGTCAGGATATCCCCCATAGCCCCCAGCATCTGGTCGGTGCGCCCCCCCGCCTGCTGTGGGGCTTTCATGATGCAGTGGCTGCCGCTCACCTTCTCCCACCGCTGTCAGCTTCAGAGCCGGAGGCATAAGGGGGAACCGGGAGGAGACTGGGCACTCTGCCTGCGTGCTGGGTGCTGGGACAGCCAAGTAAAAACCAAATCCCAGCCAGCCAGCTCCAGCTACCATAACTTCCCTGATAGAAGCTGCTGACTTTGGAGCCGCACCCCTCCGTGCCTGGAGATCCTGAGCCCTTTATCTTTTAAACATCATTCTTGTTTACACTGGAGGATCCAGCCTCATAGATAGCACATGGATCAGGGACAGGGAGGGGCAGTCGGGTCACTACAGACAAGGCTGAGTATGTAGCCAGGACTGGAAGCTCCGTCTATATATGGGAAAAAGCAGATAGCACGGTTGAAAAAGGAGCAGCAGCCAGGACAAAGCAGCTAGCTCCAGAGAATAGCGGGACTCGTCAGTGTTATTGCTGAGTCTAGCTTAAACAAACTATTTATTTATTTATTTATTTATTTATTCAATTTATGTACCATCCAGGCGTTTTACAATATCGGGTGGCGGGGGGGGGGAAGATAAAATTGATGGCAAAATCAGGTGTTTAATTACTTGGCCTGGGTCGGTATGGCACAGAGATCAAAAGCATTCTGATTCTGAAAACAATGCATCCCTGCTGCTACCCAGTCCTGTCATTAGATAGAAGGGGCATGTGTCCAGGACAACAGGCCTCTACAGGGAGCCGTGTTGCTCGTTGCCACATGCAGTTATTACTCCGGGACAGGAAACAGAGGCGTGCAGCATTCCGTCACCAAATGCTTCCTCCTCCTCCCATCCTCCCCAAACAGGCTAACTGCAGAGTTTCAGGGTGACTTTCCAAAGCACAGGAAGGGTCTAACAAAGAACATGGGGTAAATAGTGGGATAGACCCAGATGTAAGGCAAACTCTGAGCAGCGGTTAGGATCTACCCACCCACCCACCCAAATGCCACTTTATGCTATGAATTACATCCCTTGTGACAATGCATTTGGACTTGCTATGATCTGAGGGCATTTCTTGCATCATCTGATAGGGAAGATTAGGTCAGATTATTCTCTGTTGTTCCCTTTACTCCACAATTATAGGAAGAACTCCTGCTTCACATCTATAGCAGGAGTGGGGAAATTGTGGCCTCTCAGATATTGTTGGACACCCAACTCCTATAGGCCCCAGTCAGCACAGCCGATGGTCAGGGGTGATGGGAGTTGAAGGCCAACAACATCTGGAATACCAGGGTCTTCCCACCCATAATCTACAGCCTCCTGTGCATGTTTACTGAGAAGTAAGTCCCACTGGCATCAATATGTATAGATATATACAGCCTTTCCAACCTGGTCCTCTCCAGATGTGTTGGACTACACCTCCCATCATCCTGGAAGGGATGGCTGAGAATGATGAGAGTTGCCATCCAACACCTCTGGAGAGCGACCAGTTGGGAAAGGCTGATATCTAGGGCACTATGCACGATTTATTGCTGTCCCTTTTAGCCTTTTAATAATGGCTAGGATCCTCCCTTGGGGCCTCTGTAAGGTTGGGCGGTCCCCCTTCCTTTGTCTCTGCCCTCTCATCCATATGCAAAATTCACCCCTGCCTGCTGTCTAGGGTAAGCATTTAAAGCATGGGGGTAAACCCAGGAACCCCCCTGCCTCGCAGCATGAGTGGTACAATTACGGTAGGCTAACCGCCCCGACTGGTTTCCTTGGCTGCCCACTATATTCTCACAAATACGGTAGTAGGGGCTCCCCCGGGACGTCCATTTCCTGTAGTTTTTCATTCCCACTTTCCAAAGAGACAAAACACATTTCTGGAGCCAAAGTGTTGCGCATGAGCCATGAGAGAGAGAGAGAGAGAGAGAGAGAGAGAGAGAGAGAGAGAGAGAGAGAGAGAGAGTGAGAGAGAGAGAGAGAGAGAGAGAGAGAGAGAGAGAGAGGGCTGGAGGGATCGGAGCAGCCAGTACCCCTCTCCCTGCCCCGTCCCACCACCACTAGAGCCTCTTCCCTACCCCTGAAAACTATGCAAGGCCTTCAGCACAGCCTGTCTCCCTTGCGTAGCTTCTGTCCCACCCAAAAGCTTCCATTCCCACTCTGGGCCCCAAAGCTGCCTCTTGTGCAAAATGCAAAGCGCCTGCTCCCCTCCTCCTCCTCCTTCTTATCCAGCGCTACGGAGCCCTGCTTCAGGCCCTGTAACAATAGCATATGCTGACAACGGCAGCATCCCAAGTCCTGCAGGGCTAATTGACACGGTTTGCAGGCCTGTGGTGGCTGCCTGAGGTTACTACATTCACAGGCTCCCTAATTTCGCAATAGCCACAACCCTACAGGGTTTCTGATTTATTTATAGGCAAGAATGATATACTACCCTTCCCCCAAGGGGCTCAGGGTGGTAAATCTGGATCTCCACCCCACCACCATTTTATCCTTGCAAAAAAAAAACTAAGAGGTCAATTAGGGTGAGAGTGACTAACCCAAAGTCACCCAGGGAGCTATGAGGTCGAGTGGACATTTGAACCTGGATCTCCCTGGTACTACTCCAACACTCTAACCACTGGGTTGCAGCAGAAACACTTGGGGTTCTGCCCTGGCTCAACCAAACCTAATATCCAGAAAACTCTGCCTCCAGGTATGGCCCAAGGCCCCTATTTATTGTTTATATCAAGAGTTGGCAAGCCATGGCATGTGAAGGATTTAAGGTTTCATATGCCAATCCTACCTATTGGAACATTGTGACAGTAGGCAGAAAGCAGATTCTTTAATGCTGTACACAATGGTTTCACACAACCACCTGACCACACGCTGCACCATAGTATCAAGAGACCACCAAGAGGTGGACAGAGCTATGCTTCATCCATCGTTCATTCCCACTGCCTGGTACCCATTGGCCCCTTCCCTAGGGCTAGCTAGCAGGCTGATATATACAGTCACCATCCATTGTCTATGGGACTACATATACCATCAGCCCCAGCCCACATGGCAAATGATCTGTGATCATGGGGATTGAGGTCCAAAGCATCCAGAGGGACTCAGGCAGGAGAAGGTTGCTCAAGAGAAAGGACCTACCTCTGCTCCATGGTGTATTGCACACCCAAAAGTCAGCACAGGATTCAACCAGGGACTATCCGTTGCTGCAGGGGTCCCCAAATGTGGGAGGTGACAGTTTCTGGGCTTCACTCCCCACTCTCTCAGAGACACCTCTGATGAAAATACATCACTCCACTCTACAAAATATCCTTCTCCCCATCCAATCCAGCTTTGGCCTGCATTTTGTAATCCCCCATGGCCTGGACAGTCTGCTTCTTTTCAGCCAGGTTCATAGTCCTGGAGAAAAGCCCAGACTGCAACAGTTTCCCTCTGCTGGTGGTCTTCACCTTCAGGATCCCCACTCTCTAATCTCTGTTCTCTTGATTCTCCTACCCAGCAGCTACACTAGAATGAGAAGAGCCCTAGGACCAATGGGAATTCCAAAAGGAGCCATCGGCAGAGTGCCTTCTCACATACTAGGAGGAGGCAACTGGTTGTTTTGGACTTCAAGTCCCATCATCTTTGACCATTGGCCATGCTGGCTGGGGCTGATGGGAGTTGTAATCCAAACCAATAATAATAATATTTCTTACCCGTCTCTCCATTTGGATCAAGGCGGGGAACAACGGTAAGTATAAAATACATAAAACTGAATTAAAAACATTGTATACATTATTATACAATGGAGGATGGCAACAAGGGAGAGGGCCTTTTCAGTGGTGGCCCCCCGACTGTGGAATGATCTCCCCGATGAGGCTCGCCTGGCGCCAACATTGTTATCTTTTCGGCGCCAGGTCAAGACCTTTCTCTTCTCCCAGGCATTTTTAACAGCATTTTAACAGCATTTAACAACGTTAAGTTTGTTTTTAATGGACCCCACAATTGTTGTTTTTAAATGGATACTGTTGTTTTTATACTGTTTTTTATGTGAGTGTGTGTGTTTTTTAAATTGTATACTTTTAATGTTTACTGTTTTTAAATGTTGTAAACCGCCCAGAGAGCTTCGGCTGTGGGGCAGTATATAAATGTAATTAAATAAATAAATTAATAAATATTAAAACATCCTAAAAACATCCATTACCTGGTTGTTTATGTTGGAAGTGTGGATGCAACACAGCTAACTTCAAAAGGAAAAAAACAACAGAGTGGACCTCCATGCTTCCTAGACTGTCCTCTAACCTGTGCTGACCTTCCTTTATTGCTAAACTGATACTCTTAGGGTTGCTGACCTCCCTTCCTACTTCTTCATGCTTTTGCCTCTCAGAGGAGACATCTTTTGGGCGTCCTTCCATCCTAAGCTGGGGACTCTCCTATCCAACATGTATTTCCTGCAATAAAATGCAAGCTTTCTTATTCCTTTTACCCAGAATCTCTAGTGTGATTTATCCAGGGTGCTCCTTCAGCCATTATTTCACACAGCTCAGCTTTTTCAGGATCTTGCTGTTCTGCTAACAGTCTATCCCTGCCACGTACCTTTTCAAATCACAGTAGTTTCCTCTCAAATGAGTTTCAGCCATAAAAAATCCATCACTTCCATACTGTTCACATGACTGCTTAAGCTGGGAGGAACAAACTACTTCTGGTCCTCACTTTGCTCTCTTCATACTGAAATGTAAAGTTTATCTCATTATCCCACAATTCCATGCAGTGACTAAAGGAGAATGCTACATATTTTCCCCCAACAATTTCTGTCCAATTAGAACGGCAAGTAGTTAGCTGTCCACACTGTCTTTTTCCAAACATTTCAAACATCCCAGGGCAAAGATCTTAAACTGATGCTGAGTTTTCATCAATATAACATTAAATTACTACCTGTCAAGTGCGTTTTCTTCTGTGATCGATGTACAGCTATAGCACATTCTGCTGATGACAGTGAAGCCTTTGACCCTGACCAGCTGAACTGGTTCAGTTCTGTTATTGAGGGAACTAAATGATCAGTTTCAGCTCAGCTGCTCAGGGAAGGAACTAAAGTCTATAGTCAAGCTAGCCTTGAGGGAAGGGAAAGTTGTAAGTTTGTCTGGGCTTAAAACTTTCTCATCAAGGGACAGGCTGAGAATTGGAAAGAAGCAAGGGGCCCAGGGAGAAGTAAGGGTACTACAAGTACAGAATGGACTCAAAAAGAGGATGTGAAAAAGGATAGGTGGCTTGAGGAAAACACACACAAAGAAGCCAGGCGGTTAGGGTAGGACGGGACTAATTAGAGAGATTACACTGAAGAAAAATGTGGGCATTTATGGAAAAAAAACTATGCATATTTAGACAGAGAAAAAGTCCTACAACTCCCAGCATGCCCCCAAACAGGATGCATAGGAGTGTGCCTTTAAGGTCAAAAGGCTGTATGCTATGAAAGGTGAGGCAGGGAGACCGGAGAGTTAAGGAGGATGGTCCAAGCAAAGTAAGTAAAAAAATTGGTGAATAGGCTTAGATCCTCATAGGGGAATTCTGCCAGGTTTGGTTTCTCCCATCACTGCTGCATTGTGACTTGGCAACCCTAGGAAGCTAATGAAGGCAAAAAAAGCAGGAGGGAAGCAGCTGAAGTTCACATACTAACTTAAACCAACTAGCCAGTTCTTGGGACTGCAGCTCCTGGTTCAGTAGTCTTTCTAGCAACGGGATTTAACTCAAGCCAAGATTCACAGGAGTAGAACCCCCAAATCTGTTTCCATATCACAGCCCTGCGTCATGTGAAGGAAAAAAGACCAGCGAGATGCCCTTCTCTCAAGCGTGGCATATGCACAGCCCACTCCACACATCTGTTAAAGGCTTTCATGGAAAAGGACATAAATTCCAAGCAGACACAAGCTCAAATACCTCTCAGATTTAAAAACTGTTCTCCGAGTACAGTAATGTGCAGTTAGGTGATCTTGGACTGAATGGTCTGACAGGAAGCCCACTCTTTAGAACGATGGCAATAATGTGAATTACTTCATTCACTTCAAAATGTGGTAAGCCAGCCATACTGCATTTGGGGGCCCTTCCTCATTTTCTGAGTGGAACTCTGGACGTCTGCCCTGGCAGCACCCCCCGAAAGAAGTACTAAACTGTCAGTGCAAAATATAAAGATAAAAAATGTTGGGAGGGCTCCATGTTTGTCAGGGCTGAATTAATCATTATACTAAGTCTGCTACAGAATACATTTTACAATTGCTGCCTTTGTGAAGAGACTAAAAGCATCCTGGTTCCTATGGAAGAGATCCTTTAAAAAAATCTCCAGAGCTGAGACATGACAGAAGCTTAAGCAATGGCAGTGTTCCAGCTGTAGGGAAATTAAAAATGGTGAGTAGCTTGCCTTGCAGAAAGAACAGAGTGGCCACTGCTGATACAGTGTCAGATTTCAGGCAGATATTGGTGAAACAAGATGATTGCTTCTGCACTACTTTGGATGGTTGCAGACAAAAACATATGGGATATGCCTCAGGGAGACTTGGGTGGGAGACTCAAGCAGAACATTCTGCTTGAGTCTGGGACCACTGGCTACGCTACTTGGAATATGGACTGCTGGCAAGGGATGGGTTGCACCTCACAAGGGCTGGAAAGAATGTGTTCGGCCACAGCATGAAGAACTTGATCTTTATGGGCTTTAAACTGAATCTTACAGGGGCAGGAGATGTAAACTTCGAGGCAACAATGGATGAAGGCCAATGCACCACAGTACAGAGAACAGCTCCAATAGTGCCCCAAAATAGTGTCCGCAACAATGTTGGAACAAAGCCAGACTATAAAACACATGGTCTTCGATGTCTATATACTAATGCCCAGAGCATGGGAAACAAACAGAATGAACTTGAACTCTTATTACATGAAGGCAAATACGACTTGATAGGTATAACTGAAACTTGGTGGGATGACTCCCATGACTGGAATATAGCAATTGAAGGATATAACTTGTTCAAAAAGAACAGAAAAAATAGAAAGGGAGGTGGAGTTGCACTATATGTTAAAAATACCTATCCCTGCACAGAAATACAAGCTGGAGCATGTTCCGAGGAGGGCAACGAGAATGATCAGGGTTATGGAAACAAAGCCCTATGAAGAGAGACTGAAAGAACTGGGCATGTTTAGCCTGGAGAAGAGAAGATTGAGGGGAGACATGATAGCACTCTTCAAATACTTAAAAGGTTGTCACACAGAGGAGGGCCAGGATCTCTTCTTGATCCTCCCAGAGTGCAGGACACGGAATAACGAGCTCAAGTTAAAGGAAGCCAGATTCCAGCTGGACATCAGGAAAAAATTCCTGGTTGTTAGAGCAGTACGACAATGGAATCAGTTACCTACGGAGGTTGTGGGCTCTCCCACACTAGAGGCGTTCAAGAGGCAGCTGGACAACCATCTGTCAGGGATGCTTTAGGGTGGATTCCTGCATTGAGCAGGGGGTTGTACTCAATGGCCTTGTAGGCCCCTTCCAACTCAGCTATTCTATGATTCTAGCACAAGCCCCATATGTATTTCATGGGAGTTTTTGTGCTTATATTTGGTAGGACCCTTCACTCTAGGTTTTTCTAAGCCCATATAGATTCAATTTTATTGCAAGGGAAAACTCTATTTCTGAATCCTGAAATGTTCTGACTGATCAAGCTTTTGCTAGAATGAATTCTCATTCAACACATTAAAAACAACACCTTCAAATGCACCTTCCTAACTCCACTTGCTGATACTTGGATTGTAACAAATGTCCAGAGACCATTATTCGATTTTCCCCAGGCAGGAAAGCTGTTGTGAACTCCTTCCAGAGAACTGCTGGAGGTCTGTAACACCACATTTCGACCTCGAAGCCTGTGTGAGGGAGCAGACTATGGTTACCAAATGGGAGAGGGGAGGTATTCTGTTCGTGCTCAGAAGTCTCTATTATCCAGGCCACTAAACACAGGTTCTGTGGTACTTAGTTCCATATTTTTAAGAGAGAGAGAGAGAGAGAGAGATGCAGTATCTGATGCGTTCCTGGAAGATCAGCCCCCTATCCACTAGAAGCTCTGGCCATAATTAGGGTTAAGTTGCTCAGTGCGACAGAAATGCACTCTGTACATGCTCAGAAATAACCTCTGTGCTTTAAAACCAATCAATCTACCCAGTCTGGGCGGTGTTGTTCAAAACATATTCCACGAAGGAAAGCACTTCACTTCAAATCAAACCCTGGCCGGCTCTCGAACGAAGCGAAAACTTTGAGGCTTCGCCCCGCTCGCGTTGCAACGCTCGTCTGCCTAGCTGGCGGCGGCACCGCCCTTGGCGTGCTACGTTCTCTAGATAAAAACATCCCCCCCCCCCCCCAAAAAAAGGTCGCCGCGTCTTGTCCAATCAGAGCGCGAGTCCCCGTCAGCGGCGTCCTGGCGCGAGCCGGAGTTTTAGCAGCGGTGTCTGCGAATGGGCTTCCAAGAGACACTGGAGAAGATCTATTTATTAGCATCGCGTTCTTCGCGCAGCCTCGGTCCTTTAAGTCCCACGTCTCCCCGCCTCGTTCCCTTTCTGGCCTGGGAGGGGATCTCCGTGCCTTCTCCCCCCACCCCACCCACCCCGGCCTGGCTGTGCAACCAAAATCAGTCTTGCCTTGTGCGCGCCCCTCCCCGCCCGAGGGCAACTTGTTCCAAAGATCCAGGCGCCGCCGCGGTAATGCCGCTCCCGCTGCAAGGGGGCCGGAGAGTGGAGAGGGAGCCCAAGGCCTCGGAGAGAAATCTGATCGCTGCGGGAAACCAGCCAGGCCGTCAAGATGCGTCTGCGGACGGGACAGGGCTGCTGCTGCTGCTGCTGCTGCTGAGCTTTATAAAGCTCAAACCCCAAAGCAGGCGGACGAAGCGATGGTTGTGCAGACTTTATACTGTTAGTTTTACCCTACCCTGTGCCTGCTTGCATTCTCTTCCCCTCCTTATTGTTTTACTATGATTTTATTAGATTGTAAGCCTATGCGGCAAAGTCTTGCTATTTACTGTTTTACTCTGTACAGCACCATGTACATTGATGGTGCTATATAAAATAATAATAATAATAATAATAATAATAATAATAATAATAATAGTGCTATTGGGCACGGCTGTGCGTCCCGACTACGGACAGAGCGGAGGACAACAGTCGGCGGGCTTTCTACAGTGTTTTTAAACGTTTCGAAAGCGTGTCCCATCTTGTAAGCGGTACAACTACCCTGCAAGGTTGGAACTAAGGGCGAGAGAGATGGTGACTTCCTGAAGCTCACCGAGTAGGTTTATGGCAGAAGGGAGATTCGAACCGGCGACCTTCCGATTCCTAACTCAAGCAGCCACTATGCTGTACCAACTCATCTGCTGTAGGAAGGGTTTCCCCCCCAGTTTGCACCAACCTGGAACTCCAGATGTGTTGGACTACAACTCCCATAATCCCCCAGCCAGCACAATTGTAGTTGGACACATCTGGAGAGCACCAAGTTGGGGAAGGCTTGTTTAACCCCAGGAGAATCCCAGTGTCTGGGTGCAGCTGTACAATCTACGAATGAATAATGGAGACTCCCTCAGCATCTACACAGTGTGTCTCCCTCATCACTGGCTGTGGAACTCTAGCCATGTGCAGAGTACCTTTCCCACAGAGTGCATAATCTGGGCAAGCTGCCAGCATAGTCGCACATAACATATTTAAAAACACCAACTACAGGAGTGCCAAACATTCCTTATTTTCAGATCATCACTTTCCATGGAATGAATAAAACCCAAAGAGGTGTGCTCTTGATTTCAGACCCAGCAGCAACACCAAAGTGTTGCTTGGTTTAGACCCCCGGAGGAGGGGAAATTCTGGTCTGTGGGCAAAATGCAGACCCACCATTCTCAGTCTGGACCTCCTAGCCCACTCTGGGTTATTGGTATATATTAGTTACTCTGTCCTCTAACTCCAAAGCTGTTGGGGAGAAACTTGCATGGGTGAAAGGGAGGAGAATGCCTGGATGGAAATGTCTTTTCTCCCTCCCATTCAGTGTCAATGGTTGGCATGGTCAGGCACTTGCCGAGGGCTCACACCCCAGCAGGGGCCCACTGACCAGAGCCCTCTGGACCTGCTCCTCGTTACCATTGCAGCCTGCTTATTTACCTGCCTCTCACTCTGGCCCAGACAACAGTGGTGGGGAGGAGGAGCAGATGCCACGGCCTGCTTGCTCCCTGGCTCGCTGCCTGTCAAGCAAGCAAGTGGTAGCAATGAGGTCAGGAGGAGGAGGAGGAGGAGCAAAAGTCAATGAGCGAGACTCATTGAGGAAGGGGACCCACTGAGGGTGCCTTGCCCAAGGCTCTTCCAAAACTGGAGCTGGCATTGCTCCCATTGCATGCTGAACTAATAAAGTAAGAGTCACATTTGTAACACTGCCCACTTTAGCTCTGGCTGCACTCACTGTTGGAATGCAGACCTTGACAGGAAAAAATAGTCTCCCCCCCTCCCCTGTTTTTCACCTTTCCTTCCAGCAGGCCTAATGGATCCAGTACCTTAACAAAATTTCCCCAACAACCATCTGGAAGTGAGTAGCCTCGGGGCCACACTAGATATGGTGTTTGGCATTTAGGCAGTCCTGTTGGGCAAGATTTAAAAAGTAAAATAAGGAAGGCAGCACGGAAGGCAGGAGGCATGAACAGGGCAGTGGTATTAGGGCAGGGGAGTTAACCCCCTGCCCCTGGCCTGATTAGGCCTCATCTTGAGTATTGTGTTCAGTTTATTTATTTATTTATTTATTTATTAATTACATTTTTATACCGCCCAATAGCCGAAGCTCTCTGGGCGGTTCACAAAAATTAAAATCATCATAAAACAACCAACAAGTTAAAAATACAAATACAAAATACAATATAAAAAGCACAACCAGGATAAAACCACGCAGCAAAATTGATATAAGGTTAAAATACAGACTTAAAACAGTATAATTTAAATTTAAGTTAAAATTAAGTGTTAAAATACTGAGTGAATAAAAAGGTCTTCAGCTGGCGACGAAAGGAGTACAGTGTAGGCGCCAGGCGGACCTCTCTGGGGAGCTCATTCCACAACCGGGGTGCCACAGCGGAGAAAGCCCGCCTCCTAGTAGCCACCTGCCTCACTTCCTTTGGCAGGGGCTCACGGAGAAGGGCCCCTGTAGATGATCTTAAGGTCCGGGTAGGTACATATGGGAGGAGGCGTTCCTTCAAATAGTTCTGGGCACCACACTTCAAGAAGGATGCAGACAAGCTGGAGTGTGTTCAGAGGAGGGCAACGAGGATGATCAGGGTTCTGGAAATAAAGCCCTATGAGAAGAGACTGAAAGAACTGGGTAGGTTTAGTCTGGAGAAGTGAAGATTGAGGGGAGATATGATGCCACTCTTCAAATCCTTGAAAGGTTGTCACAGAGAGGAGGGCCAGGATCTCTTCTTGATCATCCCAGAGTACAGGACACGGAATAATGGGCTCAAGTTACAGGAAGCCAGATTCCGGCTGGACATTAGGAAAACCTTCCTGACTGTTAGAGCAGTACGACAATGGAACCAATTGCCTAGGGAGGTTGTGGGCTCTCCCATACTAGAGGCCTTCCAAGAGGCAGCTGGACAGCCATCTGTCAGGGATGCTTTAAGGTGGGATTCCTGCCCTGAGCAGGGGGTTGCTCGATGGCCTTATAGGTCCCTTCCAACTCTACTATCCTATGATTCTATGTATCAGACACACACATCCCACCACCTGCGATTTAGAATGGGAGGAAAACTCGCTGGCACCAAAAGATGTCTTGCCATTGCAAAGAGTGCACAGGGGACCATTCCTACTCTAGTTACTCGACCTCTTTTTCTTTTAAAAAAACTTGCACAGCACGGCTCTAGCCACATGACAAATGCCAAGTCTGGTTTGGCACACAGTGAACCTGTTCAGAAGACACCTTAAACTACAGCTTTAACCATGGTGAATAAAGGCAGAAATTGTCTTCTGAACAGGACCAGTGATCTTACAGTTTTCAAACACAATTCCTTTCAGGGGAGTCCTTTCCACATCACTTTGCTTACCTGCACCTTGCAGAGCACTCTTATGAAATATTTATCTTTTGCATGGTGAGCAGAATGCTTTTTTTAAAAAAAAAAAATAGCGGTGTTTATTATTGTATACGATGATGGTGATTATAGCCACTGCAGGGATGAGCAGACCTCAGGCATGGTTAGGAGCTACCTTGTTTTTTGGGTAGAACCCAGAGGTCCACCAACTGGAGCCTGGTGCAAAACACACACACTTCAAATTAAAGATTGTTGAGCCCAGGAATTTGTTAGGAGTACCAGAAATGAATGGAGCTCATACTCCTTCCACATGGAAACCCACTCCTGGTTTCTCCAAGCTTTCTGCATTTCATCAGTATAACTTTGCTGCTATTATTAAACAATTGGGAATCTAAAATTCTTGGTGATCTACTGCAAATGACCCAGAGATCTACAAGTAGATCCAAGATTTACCTTTTGCAAACCACTGCTCTTACTACATATCTCTTAAACTTAAAGGGCACTAATGATCACATGGGAGCTGCACTTGACTATTATATAAGCAACACTCAACATGTTTACTAGAAAAGTACTTTCAAATGACAGAATACTGAATATCTTCTCTTTTTTGCCCTAACTTCTGAATCTGCCCAGTGTATTGGTCCTTGTAACTTGAGGTAGCAAGGCCTTCGCACAACACAGCCTCTGGGTCTTCCTGTGTTTCATAGGCTCAGGTTCCTCTGTCTTCTACCTCAAAGTGAAAGAAACTGCTGAATGTTTAAAACATACAGAATCAAGAAAAACTAACACAGGAAAGAAGCTCCTTTCAATTCATGCAGACCTTTCACTTTCTGAAGCCCATGACAGCTCAAAGTTTAGATTAAAAAATAATAATTCATTCACTAGTTGAGTTATGCTAGTATTGTCAAATATACAGTATTTATTGGGATGGAGCAGGATATAAAATCTTGTCTATGCTTATTGCAATTTGCATAGTCTGATTTTAGGCATATTTACCCAGGAGCAAGTCCCACTTAGTTCTTGGGTGCAGATAGGGCTCCTGTATCTTTAACAGTTGCATAGAAAAGGGAATTTCAGCAGGTGTCATTTGTATAAATGCAGAACCTAATGAATAGATGCTTTTGAACTGTGGTGTTGGAGGAAAATTCTGAGAGTGCCTTGGACTGCAAGAAGATCAAACCAGTCCATACTCCAGGAAATAAAGCCAGACTGCTCACTTGAGGGAATGGTATTAAAGGCAAAACTGAAGTACTTTGGCCACATAATGAGAAGACAGGATACCCTGGAGAAGAGGCTGATGCTAGGGAAAGTGGAAGGCAAAAGGAAGAGGGGCCGACCAAGGGCAAGATGGATGGATGATATTCTGGAGGTGACAGACTTGACCTTGGGGGAGCTAGGGGTGGCGACAGCCGACAGAAAGTTTTGGCGTGGGCTGGTCCATGAAGTCACGAAGAGTTGGAAGCGACTGAACGAATAAACAACAAATCACAACAGTTAAAGCTGCAGGAGCCCTGCCCTCTTTTATATCTGGTCACTCTAGTATAGTCCCTGCAGCTTTAACTGTTGAGATGAAGAGGAAATTTCAACAGGTGTGACATGCATACAAATGACACCTGCTGAAATTCCCTTTTCTATACAACTGTTAAAGATACAGGAGCCCTGTCCTCTTTTCCATATGGTCACCCTACTAAAACATGTGGGGAACCTCAGGCCCAGGGGCAAAATCCAGCCTTCTCTGGGGAGTGGCCATGCTTTACCCCAACCACAGATGTTTTGGGGTTTTCTTGGCTTTCGTGGTGATTTTTCCCTCATTCTAAATGTTTGAAATGCCTCTCCCGAAGATTAGTTATTCACAGTAAGAACTTTAAACTAATAAAGCCTTGCTTTTGTTTACTACAGTGTTGATGGTTTCTGTTTTCAGCTTTTATTTATTTTCCCAACTGGCCATAGATAAGATACATCTTTATTTTATTAAGCTTGAAGCTCCTTCTCTTGCACTGGGTATATTTGTAATTACTACTTTAATAAAACAAAGGCATTCATATTTTTGAATGCCTTAAATATACTGCAACCCAATTATTCGAAGGGCTGCCATCCCAGGCACACTTATTCAGAAGTACGTCTCATTGAACCTCTTTGTTCACAAGGCCCATCGCTCAGTGGTAGAGTACATGCTTTGCAGAGGGTTCCAGAGTCAATCTGCACGCATAAAAAAAAGGGAGACCCTGGAAAGTTGCTGCCAACCAGAGTGGACAATCTTGGGCTAGATAGATGACAGTCTGACCTGAGTTGACTTCTGAGAGAGTGTGCATAGAAGTGCTTTTCATGTTCTTAAGTAGCAAAGTAAATTTGATAAGAGGTATATTTCAATTCCCTGCTGATAAAAGGTATATTTCAATTCCCAGCTGACTTCTGTTCTTTTTAATTTTTTGAAGGAAAAAAAAGGATTTCTCTCCCCCCCACCTCCAATATTTCAAAATGTGCTGAAGATTTACCTCTCTACTCACTCCAATAGTTAGTACTAGACCTCTCAGTGTGTTGTGTTGCTCCTGCTGAAACGGCAGGCTGACACATCATAGTAGATAGTCTCCCTTTCATCATTTAACTTTTCCTGTCCCCTCTCACCTCCATCTCTTTCTTCAAACTAGAAATGAGCTTTGTGCTTTCTGCCTGTAGGCCTACGATAATCCATTCCTCTGTTCGGTTAAAAATCTGCTTCAGTTCTGCACATCTGAATGTCCTCAGGTAGCCTCGCTGAATGAAACAGATCAGGGCCAGGAATCTGTGGCAGTCAAACTTGCTTCTAGCTTTGATTTGTTTGTCCTCCTTGTTCATTCAGCTTTTGACAGAGTAAAAGGGAAGTGATACTATCCAGGCAGCTGGGAGGTGCAGCGAGCCAGGCAGTAGCAAGAGCAGGTGCTTCCCCAAACAGCTGTCTGGATGCTCCTCAAAGGGACAAGCTCCTATCCACGGCTTCTAGAGAAATGACTGAGGGACAGGAGGCCAAATCCAACTTCCTTAAGAGGCTATGGGCTGAACTACACAGAGCCTGCACTGGGAAATGGAAGGTGTGAGTTCAGATACGTCTTCTCCATCTCCAGTGCCTAGGAGGGGCTCATGGAGCTTTATCACACCAGCGTTCTACTGTGCAATCATTGCGAATTGTGTGCAAAGGACTTCAAAGTTTTCCAGCTTATAATCTGCTTTGATTGTGCAGTACTCCTATGCATCCTGCTTTAATTGTGCTTCTTAACCAAAAGAAGTGCAATATTTTGCTACTAATTTTCGAGCGTATCATTTGTTGTTTTCCAAGCGGCCACTGGGGCACAGGAGCAGGATTTGAAGAAAAATTAAACAAATGCTTACATCTGCATAAGCTTTAAAGATAAAGGCATCAAAATTGGCACAGTAATAGATATTAAGGAGAGCTTTAAGCATACCAAATTTGAATCGGATTGGGTCATCCATTGATTTTTTAATGATTTTTTTTACATTTCCCCCCTTAAACCCATTTCCTGGTATGCAAAGGATCTAGCCACCCAGTAGCAACAACACCGACAGCTTATTACTGTAGGGGATAATTTGAGGGAAACAGGTATGTGGGATGAAGCTCTTAGGCCACAGCTAGACCTAAGGTTTATCCTGGGATCATCCAGGGTTCGCCCCTGCCTGAGCACTGGATCCCCTGTGTGTCACCTAGATGAACAGGTTTGACCCCTGGATGATCCAGGGATAAACCTTAGGTCTAGCTATGGCCTTAGTCTCTCTTCTGGATTACATTTGTCTGCACCTCAGCAGTTCACTGCCATTAATGGAGGCTGGAATAGTTGCTGCATGCATAGGTGTGTGGGGGAGAAAGGGACAAGGGAGGGAAGAAGACCAGTACTTTTCTCCCTTTGTGTGGTGAATCCAGTGTTGAGCTTTAGCCAAGGAGACCCCGTCTCACAGCCTGCTTTGCCGCAAAGTTTCACTGGCTGGGTTCGCACAACACGCTGACCCACACTCAGTGGTTGAACGTGGGTTGCTGTTGAACGAACTCAGGACATTTTCCACAGGGTGGTTTGTTAACCATACAGTGTGGGTTATATTTCTCAAACAACCCACCTTCATAGAATCATAGAATCATAGAATAGCAGCTACATGGCCATCGAGTCCAACCCCCTGCTCAATGCAGGAATCCACCCTAAAGCATCCCTGACAGATGGTTGTCCAGCTGCCTCTTGAAAGCTCTAGTATGGGAGAGCCCACGACCTCCCTAGGTAACTGGTTCCATTGTCGTACTGCTCTAACAGGAAGTTAGAACCATGAGAACCCATGAGAACCCATGGTTTGTTGTTGGGCTGTTCATGTTGGTTAACAAGCTGCACTGCATGTTGCGTGAGCACAGCCATGGTGTGGCCTTGGGCAAGTTACCCTCTCAGCCTAATCTATCCCACATGGTTGTTTGAGCATAAAATGGGATAACCTCCATTTTATGCTGCTTTTGCACGCTCCCATACAATAACCAGGTGACTCTAGCCGCCTTGTTCTTCCCAGCAAGGAAGCTAGGCCTGGCTTAAATGCAACCCCCGGCATGTTTTGTTGTTGTTGATGTTTTTAAGAAAAAGTCTTACCTGTCCCTTCTACCTGGCTTCAGATATGAACTGCATCTGTGGCAGCGGTGCCATTAGCACACCAGGGATCCATGGCCTGGGAGGATGGCATGCTAATACTGCACACTCAGCAACCTGGTTTATAGTCAGGGTGAGCATAGGACACCCAAAGGGGTAAAGTTTGTTTGTTTATTATATACTCTGTGTCTTGTTTAAACCAGCAAAACTTGCTAGGGGCAGAGTTCTTCCTCATGTTGCGTTCTTGACCTGATTGGATGGTCCAGTAGGTAATGGAGAAACATCTCACCCTCTTCATTGCATAAGGTCAACCTTCCCCAACCTGGTACCCCCCAGGTATGTTAGACTACCTCTCTCAGATAACAGGGAAAGTGATTGTATCTTTCAAGATGTTGGGTTGGAGAGATGGAAAGAGTCAGACACTTCTGGACTGGTAACAACAACAACACATAGTGATGGCCATCAATTTGGATGGCTTTAAAAGGGGGACTAGACAAATTCCTGGAGGAGAGGACTATGAATCATTACTACTTCTGATGGCTCTGAGCTAACAACTATTAAGTAGTGGCCTTATATAGAGTTAGACTAATGGTTCATCTCTAGAAACTATTACTTTTTAGCCTGACTGGCACAGGCTTGGACATGGAGGCTTTCCCCTATCAGATGAATAGGATGGTTTAGCATGAATATAGACCAAAATGACAGGGCTCGGTCCCCGCTTTGGGTGCAAGGTGGAACAAAATTACCAGGTCTCCATCTCTTCCCCTTAAACTGCCTATGGCTGTGAGCCTGAGTACACACATGCACACACATTTGGAATTAAGTTAGGGTGACCATATGGAAAAGAGGACAGGACTCCTGTATCTTTAACAGTTGTGTAGAAAAGGGAATTTCAGCAGGTGCCATTTGTATGCCTGCAGCAGTAGATACTGTACATTTTGCTTCTTTTAAAATCTATTATAAAGTGTTCTACTCTGTTTTTATTTTATTTTATCTTGTTCACCACTCTGAAATTTTCAATGGGGAGCGGTATATAAATATTGTAAATAAATAAATAAAATAAAATAAAATAAAAGAGAGCAGGGCTCCTGGAGCTTTAACTGTAATACTGCGTGCATACAAATGACACCTGCAAGTGTCTATACAAGTGTTAAAGATGCAGGAGCCCTGTCCCCTTTTCCATATGGTTGCCCTAATTAAGTTCCCCCAAACTCAGTGGAATTTACTTCCAGTTAAAAAATAGATGGAATCAGCCCACAAATCTGATAAGCACAAAAAACTTAACCTTAAGGTGCATGTCTTGTTCAGGATAGCCTTCCCAATAGTGGCTGGCAAGATGCCTCTGGAAACACAAACAAGGCGGCATGGTGATAACATGCCCATTTATCCCCAGCATCTGGTGCTCAAAGATATCCTGCTATTGAACCTGGAAGTTCCACTTCGACCAGTGAATGGGAACATGTGGCCCTCCAGATGTTGTGGTCCAACTCCCATTGTCCCCCACCATGGGCTATGGTGGCTAGGGCTGTTGGGAGTCAAAGTCCAACAACATCTGGAGGGCTGCATGTTCCCTAACCCTTAGACAAGCATTTCCCAACCTGGTATCAATCATCCAGAATGCTGGGAGTTGTAGTCCAAAGCATCTGGAGGGCACCAGGCTGGGGAAGGCTGCTCTAGACCAAGAATCTTGCCAAATGCTTGTTTTGGACCTTCCTCCCAGCAACCTGATTTTTCACTACCTCCAAAGTACACAGAAGGAACTGGGATACCTCTGTATTTGACCAAGCTCAGCTCCAATTATAGAGCCATTCCATATAGGCAGGGCCAGATTAATCGTTGTTTAAGTGTTTTATAAGCACTTAATTCCCACTGTGAAAAGCATGAGAGTGTCTTACTTATGCTTCTCTCATAAAACCAGGAAGACAACCAAGCATCACTGCACTAGCCTCATCAATATAAGAAGAATCTTTTCCATATTAAACAAAATCTTTAGCAGTGGGGTAGCCTGGAGTGGACAGGGGCGAGACACTGTCTGTTTTCAGGCCTGCCTGAGCTGGATGCAAGAATGCCAGCATATTAAACTCCCACCCCCCTTGGAAAATGGTTCCTCACAGCCCCCACCCCCATGTCCCTCAAGCTAACTCTGCCCCTGGAAGAATCTTGAGCTGCACACACAAACGGATGAGGACTGTGCCAAACTTCAGAGCCAACCTGCCATTGTGCTCCAGAAGAGACATGGCCAAATATGGGGAAAGCGCAAGGACCAACACACACACACACACACCCTCCCCAAAGGAAAGGGACTTGACTGAAACTGAGCCAGTTGCAGTGGGTGGGGGATAGGTGGGGGGAGATGGGAAGGGAACTGGAGCACTCCCTTTTCCAAGAAGCCTCCAGTGAGATACTCCCCACCCCCGCACCCCAAAGGCTGCAGCAAAGTGGGCTGGGAGCCCATGCATGCCACGGCCAGACTGTCTTCTCAGTGTGCCGCTCCGGATCAGCACTGCCCAACAAGTGCCCCTGGCGCAAAGGGAGCGGAGATAAAAATAGATGCGCCCGAAGGTTAAAAATAGTCAAGTCTGACAAGGCACACGCAATTTGCAAGGCAATGGTAAGGTCCCAGAGATCTGGTTGGGGAAGGGGGAGGGGAGAGAAATTAGGGGTGCGCACAGATCGGGGCCTGTGGGCATCAAAAAAAGACAGGCTCCACTCGACTGGGGCATTTCTGCCTTCAGAGACAGCAACTGAGTTTGGCATTAGAGAGTCCATGGTGGTGCTTCAAACACATAAAAACAGGATGGACAGCCAGACGGTCTCTCATCTCAGTTTTTGGAAGCCAGAGAGAATGTGGTCTAATTTTTACCATGTGTTACCATTTCTCAATCCTTGGGATCTCAGCAAAGCTTTGTGCTGCAGCCCTCCCCCAATCCCCATTCACATTACTGTATCCACACTTTTATTTGGAAAGGGGAGGGGAAAAGGTGGTGGGGCGGGGGAGCCGGTGCCCCTATTTTGCCTGTAGGCCCCAATTTCCGTGTACTCAAGCACCATGGCTGGTGATTGTGCAACTCCATGGCTCCACCTCCTGGTAGGAAAGTGCCACAGCCGGTCCACTGAGAGTGCTCTCATTACCCAGCTTCTTTAGCAGGGCCGGCCCAAGATATTTTGCTACCTGAAGCAGAGGAAAAAATGACACACACACACACACACACACACACACACACCCTGCCCATGTCAAGGTGCAGGGAAAAGTCAGGTTGCTTACCTGTAACTGAAGTTCTTCAAGTGGTCATCTGCGCATTCACACATACGGGCTCCGTGGAGGCGCAGAGCCCATATGTGTGATGCACAGAGACCACGAAGAAGAACCAAAGCAAGTCCAACTATTGGAACATAAGAACATAAAAAGACCCAGGCTGGATCAGACCAAGGGTCCATCTAGTCCAGCATTCCGTTCACACATTGGCCAACCAGCTGTCAACCAGGAACCCACAAGCAACAGCACCCTCCCACCCATGTTCCCCAGCAACTGGTGTATATAGGCTTACTGCCTGTGATAACTGGAGGTAGAACATAGCCATGAGGACTAGTAGCCATTGATAGCCTTTCTCTTCCAGGAATTTATCCAATCCCCTTTTAAAGCCATCCAAATTGGTGGCCATCACCACATCTTGTGGTAGTGAATTCCTATGCAGTGTGTGAAGAAGAACCTCCCTTTATATGTCCTGAATCTCCCACCAATCAGCTTCATGAGATGACCCCGGGTTCTAGTATTATGGGAGAGGGAGAAAAAATGTCTCCTCATCCACATGCTCGACACCATTCTCCACATCCCACAAACACTTACATAAGTACCCTATTTCTTCGATTCTAAGACGCACTTTCCCCCCCATATAAACATCTCTAAAAATGGGGTGCATCTTAGAATCGCTGGTGTGTCTTAGGGTTTTTTTTCTGTTGGTGGTACTGAAATTAGTGTGCGTCTTACAATCGATGGCGTCTTACAATCGAAGAAACACGGTAGCTATTTTCTGCCCTTTTATGACACCCAACATCAGCTGCCTGAGGTGGATGCTGCAGTCTGCCTAACAGTAGGGCTGGCCTTGTTCTCTAGTCATGGCCTCAAACAGAATAGGGAGCTAAGGGCAGAGCTGTACGGTGGCCACCTCAGGCAGCAGATGCCAAGGAGCAAGAAATGGAGAGAGCTGTGTGTGCCCCATGGCTGCCCCATGCCCCCTCACCCCAAATTTCTCAGAAGACATTTTCCTCATCTTCCAAATTTCTCAGAAGACATTTCCTCACCTTCCCCCCGCCCCCAAGAAAAAGGCTATTTTGCAGAATTTGCTCCATAATTGTGTGTATGCTTGTCTGTGGTGGCACCATTTCCCCACCATAATGGGGACGACTCTACGTCTGAGGCATTGTGAAGGAGGCAAAAGAATGGACTGGCTGCCAAAACACCCTTAGGGAAAAGAAAAGAAAGAAGTGGTGCTACTGCCATTGCTAATAGTGAACCCCACTGCTGAGCAAGTTATCAAAATTTCTCCTTCTCCCCCTGAAGAAAATTGGTGAAATGGTCCCATTACGTAGGGTGGAGAATTTCAAGAGACCATATGCTTTGGCCTACAACTCCCATCAGCTCTAGCCAGCATAACCTATGATGAGAAGAGTTGTAGGCCAAAACATCTGGAGGGCCACAAGTTGCCCTCATCCCTGGCATAAAGAGATATTTTACCATGTCCTGCTTTATCTCCTGTAAAGTACTGCCTGAAACCTTCACTCTACACTGCACATATATCATCATCCTTTTAGCAAGGGCAGTATTCCCCCACCCCCAAAAAGAGGATCCCCTTTGGATGCATGGCTCTTACCCAAGTATTCCACATGATTCTCAAATGCTGTGATGGGGAGACGGCTACGGAGCCAGATGGTCAGAATTTCTGATCTGCTGTGAAGGGTAGAGTAAGGTTTTATAAGACTTCTAGAGTCCCACCCCGCCCATTCATGCCTGCTTGATTTCTGAGCTGTATTCTCAAGGGTAGGATGGCAAGGAGCCAGGACAGCTGGTTTTGGCCCAGAATCCCTCATGCCTCAAGAGAGTCCTATTCCCTTGCCTCCGGAAAAGAAAACAAGAGCCCAATCTATAATGGTTTGGAAGAATCCAAAAATGTATTGGAGATACAACCTCCTTCTCCATGCTAAAAGAGAACAGAGATATCTTATACAACACCCATAATTCCCAGCCTCCTTCCTCTCTCTCTCTCTCTCTCTCTTTCTCACACATACACACACACACCACTAAAAAGAGTTTAGAGGAGACATTATAGGAACATTCTGAACTTCCAGTCACAACCCATAAGTGAGATTTTATCCTGACTTTTTAAAACAGGGTCACAGTGGTTGCAAAAGAGCCACCATTTTCTTTTCCTTGGTGTTAAGCTCCTTTCTATAAAACAGATGGCTAGGAGGAAGACAAAGGCACCTATATCAATCTAATAGTTGTGTAGGAGGAGGGGAGATTTCAGAGGTGGGGTGTAGAGCAGCTTTTCCTCACCCCTGCACGGCAACCTGCACCAGCTGAAATTTCCTCCTCCTAGGCGACTGTTAAGAAGAAGGTACATTTCTATTTTAAGCCGCCTTGTGTGGGCTTGTCCTAAAAAGACGGGATAGAAATAAAAGAAAAAACAGAAGCTCTGCTGTTCTTCTTTATAACTAAATAATCTCGAAAGATGGGCACATTTCTTCAGAAGCCAGGCAAGTGGGCACCAGAGACAAGGCCTTCTTAATCACAGCACCACCATTATTAAATCCCCCATGGAAGGCCCACGAGGCTCAGTAACTTGCAGGTGCCATGCTGTTTTTATGCATCTTTCTTCTATTTATATATAATTGTATTGTATTGTTTTAATTATTTTCTGCTGTTCTTATTTGTGATCCACCTCGGGGGTCCTTTGGGACCCAAACTGTAGTAGGGCATAAAATGCAATAGATATGGAATACATCCATTTAAGAATTCGGTCCCAGCTCATTGGCTTGGATTAAATTTATTCAGGCTTGATAAAAAAAAGTTGGGAGACTACTGGAGTCATGCAATGTACTTCCCCCCAATGTGATGTCCTCTTAATCTGTTGTAGCTTCATCCTTTCCAATATGTTCATGGCGTAAAAGGAACTCTGCCTCCTCAGGAAATGCCTCAAATCTACTGCTTTCTGGCTTGTAGATATACTGATGAGACCAAGAAAATCAGGGTCCACAGCTATGCCCACTTCCATTTCCCTTACCTCTTTCCCCATCCACCAATCTTCAGGTGGTTTCCTTGATTGTTTGCCACTTTCCCATATTCTAAAAGGCCGAAATGTCTCTCCTAAGGCTTAGTTACTGGCACTAAGAGCTTCTCTACATGAGCAATTTATTGCACGCTCATGATTGGCTACTCACTGAAGTTTGCAGACCTTTTACATGACACCATCAACCTCCAGGACATCTCCTGTGCCTTCCTCTTTAAAAAAAAAAATCAGAGATAATGCACTATTTACAATTATCACAGGATATTCCCAGTGTATGAAGTCACGTTGCCCAATAATACTAGATGGCGATGTTTCATTGAACTCTATTGAGAGGGGACGTTTTCTATTATAAACCATGTGGTTGCCATCTAAAGGAGCCATAGTAAACACGGAAAGACCCCAGAAAAAGAAAGCATGTTAAGGAAGTGGGCTTTTTCCTTAATGTAGAGACGCTCTAAGAGTTTATGCTAAAATATGCGTTTTTGTATTTTTACACTGCCCCCTTTGCTTTCAGCCCACCTACCACTGGAAAGCCCCCGGGCTAAAAGGGGTTCAACAACCCTGGACTAGACTTTAGTCCAGAGGAAAGCTTGGCCTACTGGTGGCAGTGGTGACCAGAAATATCTCTCTAGCATCCTTTGTGAGGTTGACCTGCTTGTTGCTAGGTGCCTCTTGTTAACCATCCCTTTTGTTATATCACTGCTTTTATTATCTGTACAGAGGAGAGTGACAAAGGTGTTGATCAAGTTGTAGGAAGAAAGACTGAAGGACTTGGACATGCCGGGCATCTCCATCATACCTTGTGAGTTTTGTAGGGTTATCTACTTACCCACCAATCTTGTGCACACTTACCATTGAACAGAGTGGAATTTGCTTCTGAGTAAACATGGACAAGATCGTGCTGTAGGTCAGGGATGGAGAACCGCAGGCCCAGCATCCCAACCCAGCATTCCATGGTTTCTCAGACGGTCACACCCTTTCTCCCCTAAGTACAGATCATTTGGTAGTTTTCCAGATTTCATGCTGTTTCCTCCCATTCTGAAAGGGTGAAACGGCTCTCTTAAAGCTTAGTTTACTGGCAGTATGAGCTTGAAGCAAACATATGAGCTGCTATCTTTGGCTCCTCCCTTTTTGCCTTCTGCCCCCTCCCACCACTGGAATGGGCCATGCCCCCCACGTGAGAAGTCTTCCTCAGAGTAGGAACTAGAGGCCCCAGAAGCCCAGGGGGCACCGCAGACCAGAGATCGCCATCAGACCCACAGGAGCCTGAGTCCTCAGGGGAGGTGTTTGCAGGACCATCCCTGTCATGGGAAAGGGATTCTGCCTCTGCGGCAAAGGCTGAGCAACTCCCTGACCCCAGGGACCATCATTGCCTCAAGCGACAGGCTAGTAGGGCTCCTGTGAGAGTGCTCGCCTGCAGAAAAGGTCTCCTCAGGAGAAAGTGACTCCTCAGGAGTAGGGCTCTGAAAGGAGAGCTGTGATTATTGCAGCTGAGCTCTGGATGGGGTCCAGCAGGCTTTGGGCTTAAAATGCTTCATTAGAAATCAGCCAGCATTTGGGACAACTTGGTCCGTCCTGCTTTGTATCCTGAGCTGTGCCTGCAATTGATATCTTGTCTCCTGACCGTTTGGGCTGCCTAATAACTCTGCTTCTGAATTGCATAATGTACTCAATTGATTTGACCTCTTGCTTTTTATCCTGACCAATCTGGTTGTTGCCTGATCCTCTTGTCTGACTACTTGCCTGTGCTCTGACCTCTGCTTTGGCTTAAACTACCTCTGTTATAGCCTAAACTCCCCTGCATCTAGAGCCTGCTACAGCCAAAGCAGGACAGAATGCCCCCCCACCTCCTGGGCAAGAGCTTTTCTGAAATGGAATTTGGCCCTCGGGCTGAAAGAGGTTCAGCACTCGTTATAGACAACTAATTCAATCAACAATGGCAATATTGTACATTCCTGACCTGTATAGAATCAGGCAAATCCTATGTTCTGGAGAGTAGAACATGATAGGTATTTCACTGCTTAGCTACCTAGGCTGACATTGGACTGTTTATCAGTGTGGAAATCCTCCAGTCTGGATGCCACCTCTTGTCTGGTCTGTGTGGTTCTTGCCTGTACACAAACCCATCTGCTAATATAACATACTTAAGATGCACCACCAGGCAAGATTAACTGGAATCAGGGCTGGTTATGTTTTACACAAAACAGATGCAGTGTACACTCCCCTACTTGATTTCCGTACCACAAAAGTTCAAATACTGAGCTAAAAATAAGTTACGCAAAATATATGTACACTTTTGCTTATCTTGCATAGACTCGTTCAATGTGCAGCCGCAAGAGGAAGGGGTGTTGGTAAAATACAAGAAAGGGAGGACTGATGGCTACAGGTAGGGCAGAGGGGATTAGATTACTTCTGTTCCTTCTTGTCTTGCCCACAGGATAGGGAACCAATGCGGCACCTAGCCCAGAGGCCTTTACACGAAGAATATGTGGCTGATACCTTTCAGGATAGACCTACACATTTACAAAGCAACTAGTAGGCTTCTGAGACCTGAAATAAGCCAGGTTGGAGGAGACAGGTTTAAACACACCCATCCATTAATTGTACCTTAGCAACATGGGTTTGGGAACCTGCATTTGGCAAGGTAATCCAGGTTCAAGAAAACTACACCTACTTTTATGCAAGTGATAGGCCAGCTTCAGGATTTAGAGGTCCCCATACAAGAGAATGAGCTCCACATACCCTTACTCATGAAGGAGCAAAGCACATGACCCAAAATGGCACCTCAAGACCCCTGGAGCTGTTGTACCCACTTTATGTGGTTCCCAACACTCCTAGTCCTTTGCCCTCACCTTGAGCCCATGAATTGGAAACTACCAGTGGTGCAGCTAGTCCAGGGATCCCACAGCTCAGGGGTCCCACCCAAATGACCATTCAGAGAGCAGCAGGTGATGGCGGAAGGCACAAAGAGTTGCTAACCAGTTTTGCACAATCACAAGTAGTCCCTGACCAGTTTCACACAGGTGATGGCGGAAGGCACAAATAGTTGCTAACCAGTTTTGCACAATCACAAGTAGTCCCTGACCAGTTTCACACAATCAGTGTTATTTAAGCCACGGTGGGTTGCAGTGCATGCTGCCGACCATTTGGAATATTCAACCCCCAGGCAAGGGGTCACCATGGTTTGTTGTGTTGTCTGAACTCAAAAAGCAGGGATTGTTTTAAGGTTAAACAACCCTGCAGTGACCGTGTAAATGGGCCCCCTCCATCAGCACCAAGTCTAATGAATGTAGAGTTAGGGGGCAGCCGACTGGGCACATACATGGTTACAGATGCTCACTGTATTATTTTAACTTCAAAATATATGATATGTTTCTACAACAAACTGATGATTATTCCCAAGTGAATGTGTTTGGCATTAGAGCAGCAGAAGAGAACTCCCATGTTGTTCCTGTAGACATATTGCTATGATTTGAGTTTAAAATGCAAAACTGCACATGCTCAAGAGTATTTCATTATCATGGTGGGTAAACAGATTTATGTTTCATTTTGCTCTAATAGCAGGAATGTCGAAGCAGCTGTGAAACATAGAATGGCGGAGAGGGAAGAATAGAAATGTTGTTGCATGCTTCACAACTGGAGAAATAAGACATGGGCATCCAAATGTGTGCTTTCTCCAGTATTCAAGGCAATAAGCCTGTGTGCACCAGTTGCTGGGGAACATGGGTGGGAGGGTGCTGTTGCACCATGTCCTGCTCGTTCATCCCTGGCCGATGGCTGGTTGGCCACTGTGTGAACAGAGTGCTGGACTACATGGACCCTTAGTCTGATCCAGCAGGGCACTTTTTATGTTCTTAAATACCTCCCCCCACTCCGCTATAAGATCATTAAATCCAGGGCTAAAATTACCTAGCTGCAATAAATGATGAGCTCTCTGCTTGATGCACCCTTTACTGGGTTCCGGCCCTCAGCACTCACCCACTAGCTCCAGCCGTGCTAGAAGATCAGAAGTAGTCATACTCTCTACTCCAAAATCACCTGCATTGTGCCTTTCTAGAGACACAACAGGAAAGTTATGGCAATTAACCCACCAAACTGCTGCAGGTCAGAGCTGCACAGGTGGAGTGGCCTCCAGCATAAGTTAGGAAAGCACAGGTTGTCAGTGCAGTGACTGTGTCCAAACATCTCAGCCATAAGGGCTAGAAACTATAGAGTTGAGGTTATTTTTTTTTTAAAAAAACCCAATATTTTCAGGAATCCAGACTGCACCAAATATATTCCATGTGCAATTGAATAAAATGAACACCCTTGCGCCTCATATCCAAACAACTAGGCCTTTTAGATTTTGTTTTAGTTTCAGACGACGGAAGCCTAATATATTCCAAACTTCGTAAGACCAGCTTTACAGCTCCAGAGGGTGTTGTTTTTGAAACTTTTAATTTTTGTGAACCGCCCAGAGAGCTCCGGCTATTGGGCGGTATAGAAATGTAATAAATAAATAAATAAATCTGGCAATAAACCCTTCTCACAAACGTTTTTCTCCTTCTCACCAACATTCTTTATTTGACTTGTATTTACTTCCATCATTTTAAACTGTTTTTTTTTCTGCTCCCCACATCCCTGCATGGGATAAGTATCCCAATCTTCTGCATGTTTACTCAGAAGTAAGTCCCTCTAATTTCAATGAGAGTTTAAGTGTCTACAGTACACATCTACTCGGAATTAAGTCCCACTGGGTTCAATGGAGCTTACTCCCAGGAAAATGGGTATAGAATTACAGCCTTAAACACATTTGTTTTCTTTAAGAGTGGAAAACAATGGTGGATGGAGACTGAAGGGAAAAGAAAATCTGAGGCAAGAAGTCTCAGATTTTCAAGTATTAAAAAATGATGAAAATGAAATTTCCCTGTGATTCTTTCCTGCTCCCGCAATTCTGTGGCTCAGCCCTTCTCTTATTCTAGACTTCGTATTGATGGTGCTATATAAATAATAATAATATGATGTGTCAATAAACCTGCCCCTTCCATTCCATGCCTGTTATTGTGCAGATAAACCAACTGGAGGCCTGTTATAAAAGGGAGCTGTATAATTCACAGGACACAGTAATATCTTTAAAAAGATATTACCTCAAAACTTTGATCAGCTAAAATACAGAATCTATTGAAAAACTGGCTTATATATAGCCACTCACCTGGTCACCTGCGGAGAGGAAGAATCAACTCCAGGTGACCTAACCCTAACCCTCATGTTCCCCAGAGGAAGGACTCACTCCCGCCTCATCAAGTCCATCTACAAGGTGTCCACCTGGCTCACTCCATCTCTCTGGCCCAGCTAGGCTCTTCCACCGCCCTGGTCTCTCTGAGGGAAGCCTTGTCTCCTCGACCCAAACCCTAATGTTTCCCTGAGGCAGGACTCCCGCCTCATCGAGTCCGTCTGCAAGGTGTCCAAATGGCCCACTCCATCTCTCTGGCCCAGCTAGGCTCTTCCATGGCCAAACCAGAAACCTTTTGCAAGCTAGGAGAGAACAGCTTCTTCTCTTTTGTTAAAAGGCAGTTGATATACCAAGAATATGAGGGAGAAGTGATACAGCGAGGCCCACTCCATCGGCTTGGCTTAGACAGACTGCAGTTTGGCCCCTCCCATCCTAGAATTGTTCCCTCAACAGCCATTCTCACAATTAATTCATATTTTTTTTAAGAACTGATACCTAAATTTTCCTCTTCGCTCACTTGTTTCCTTTCCTTTTTTCTATTGTGTCCATTTGAAGGTATGGCATCATTTAAAATTGCAGACCACCTTGAGTGCATAGGCAGAAAGGCAGTATATAAATGTAAGAATGAAATAAGTAAGATCATAACCAGGTATAGTCAAGCGGGGTAATAAAAACTGCCAGGGGCTAAGAATTTCTGTGGGCGCATTTCCAAGGCTGACATAAAAATCGCCACAGATGCCGCCACCCTCCCCACATCAAAAAAATAAAAACAAACCTTAAAAAAACCAAAATCAAAAACCCTCCCACACCCTTTACTGAAAGATCAGAAGAACAAGTCCTATTTTCAGTTACTCTTTTTAAAACAATGAAGAAAGCCCCATTGTCCAAACTGCATTCAAGGGGAGCTCTCACCAGTACGAGACAATCCGAATATTAGAATTCATCTCTTCCAGAGGCAACACGCATACAGTTAGCCAAGAGACATCCCTCCCGCCCCCCCCGCCCGCCCCCAAACACTCAACAACAGGTAGGTGCCAAAGTCAGGCGGGTAGAGACCAGCCAAGGAGTTTGGGTAGGCCCAACCAAGTTCCAAATGACACAAATTGTCCCAAGCAGGACCTGTTGGGACTAATTACATGACAGCTGATATGCCAGCGCAGAAAGTATATATACACAAGACGTGGTCCATGGGATTGCCAACCATCCTGGCCAGAGAGGGTGGTTGGGTGTGTTGTTTGGCGACCAGAGACGACAAGCTGCCGCCTGCCTCGCCGACGTGAAGAGACAGTCCAACGATTCCAGAAAGTTCTACCAAGTTGGGCTTGATGCTGATCCTGGAGGTTAGCCATGTGGGAGCGGATGGGTAGGTTGTCAGTTGGCTGAGCAGCTCCATTGAACAGCAAGGGGTGGAAAAGGGTACCAGAGAACCAGGGAAGAGGCTGTGTACAAAAGTCCGAGCGCCTTCACATGTTTCATTCTCCACTCCTCCTTTCCGTTACTGTTACCCCACATAAATCCATGCAACTGTCCCATTTTCTGTCTCCTACTCACTTTAAGCCAAACCCTAACACTCTGCCTTCTGGGCCCAAATGGTACCAATTCCACAAGTGTGCTTTGCTTAATTTTATTCTGCTTCTAATAGTCCAGTTCCCAAAGAGTTTTAGAATTCTGTGAGAAGGGCTAGAGGGCAAGAAACAGATGGAATGAAGATACATTTTGGGTTTCAGCCTGGCTTTGGCCCCCTCACATGCAAGAGATCCACTGTGGCCATATAAAATGGCCGCCCAGCTAGGAGACCTGGGTTTAAAATCAGGCCTCTCTCATGGACACCCTGGGCAAGCTGCAGATTTCTCTCAGGCAATATCTCCCCCCCCCCCACTCACTTTCTCACAAAACAATTCCCCACTCACTCCCATTTCCATCTGCTTGCCTTCCTTACAGACTGGCAGTTTTTAATCTCACCTACTCCCATCCCATGGAGGGCCAGCATGACAGAAACACAAATGGAGAGGTCTATTTTTCCCCATTAAAAAGAGCATCCAAGTAAGGAGTGCAAAACCTTCCCTGAATCCACAGGTTTATCTCCCCAACTTCCTTCTCCCAGCCTGGCTCCATTATCAGAAGCAACCCTAGTTGAGGGAAAGATGCCTGAAAAAGAGCGTGAGGAGGGGAGTGGAAGGGCTGGCTCTCTTCCCCTGCACGGCCCTTTTGATGTTTGGCCCTAAGAGCCAGCCTACATTTATGGTAAAATTCTGGACTATGTTCCTTCAGAGTGCAGGTAGTGGTGGTCTTATTCTTGAATTCTCTCCCTTGTAAAACAAAAACAAAATGTTCCCTTCATGTAGAGGTCTAGCAAATGAGGGAGAAAGGTTTAGTGGAGCTCACTCCCTGAGGTGCTTGCTGACTACATGAGGGAGTTCTTTTCTTTTCTAACACACAGGCCATCGTCCAAAGTTATGCCCCCTCCCACAAGCAGTCTGAAGTGCCTCAGCCCCCAAACCCTCCCATCTCCTTCTGTGTAATGTGTAGATTGGCTTGAGTTTTCTTAACCCAATCAATTCAACTGCAAGTCTCTAACTCTCTCTCTCTTGCACACGCACACACACAGCGCCTCTGCTTCCATGTGCCAGCTTTCAAGCAACCAGTTCCATTGCAAATGTCATCTCGGCCCGAACACCCAGGTTCTGATCAAGACTACATTGCGGGACGATCAGCTCTGACAAATAAGGAAGTCGCTTTGACAGATAGGGATGTTCCCTCCACAATGGCCGGTCTTGGCAAAAACAACAGGCTGTTCCTGGGCACGTGGGCAGCCAGGGATCCAGATCAGTCATTGGTGATACCTTTGGCCCGTAGTTCTTCTTGCACCCGAGCAAGGTACGTAGGATCAGGATAGCCAAACCTGGGAGGAAATGGAGAAGAAATGGCATGAAGCTCTCCTCCTTAGACTAGGCTCTAACAGCTTAGCTACCCACTGGGTTTTACTACTAGCAACTCTGGGATTTTTTGGATGCTTACCAGGGAACCCTCAAGGAGGAGATCAGTGGACAGACATCTCTGAATGACAACCAGCTTTGCAATGTGCAGGGGAGATTTGGGTGCATTCTAGGTTATGTTCCCTTGCTTCACACATATCAAGTGTGAGGGTGCAACAGGCCCGGTTAGTTACCTGGGTAGATCAAGCGCACATAGAATATGCCCCAGAATTTCCTACACTGCACATGGGATGACTTAGTGGATAAAGTGGCAGTTACGGGAACTCTGGGGGAAAGTGATCACATCATACTTGAATTCTTGATTATGAAGGAGACAAAAGTTGAGTGTAGCCATACAAGCACTCTGGATTTTAGGAAAGCTGATTTTAATAAACTAAGAACTATGATAAGTAAAGTCCCATGGCAAATGAGCCTAATGAGAAAAGGAGTGCAGGATGGGTGGGAGTATTTAAAAAAGGAAATTTTAAAGGCACAGTTACAAACAATTCCAACAAGGAGAAAAGATAGAAGACAACAGAGGAAACCAATGTGGCTCCACAAAATGCTTAGAGATGACTTGAAAACAAAAAGGGATACATATAGGAAGTGGAAGGAAGGCCAGGCTACAAAAGAAGAGTACAGACAAGTGGCGCAGAAGTGCCGAAATGGCATCAGGAAGGCTAAAGCTCAGAATGAGCTGAGATTAGCGAGGGATGCTAAAAGCAATAAATAGGCTTTCTTCAGATACGTGAGTAGTAAAAGACAGAGGAAAGATATGGTGGTTCAACTGCTTAATGAGGATGGCAAATTGATAACAGATGACAAAGAAAAGGCTGAAGTGCTCAATTCCTATTTTGCCTCAGTCTTCTCCCAAAAGCGGGTCTATGACCCCCCTGGAAAAAGTGAAGCAGAAGTTGAGGGGGCAGGATTACAGTTTGAGATTGATAAACAAATGGTCAAAGAACACCTAATTTCCTTGAATGAGTTCAAATCTCCAGGGCCCGATGAACTGCATCCAAGAGTAATGAAGGAGCTAGCGGAAGAACTCTCAGAACCTTTGTCTATTATCTTTGCAAAATCATGGAAGACGGGTGAGGTGCCGGACGACTGGTGGAGGGCTAACGTTGTCCCTATCTTCAAAAAGGGCAAAAAGGAAGAACCTGGGAACTACAGACCAGTCAGTCTGACATCCATCCCTGGGAAAATTCTGGAGCAGATTATAAAGAAGACAATCTGTAAACACCTTGAAATCAATGCAGTGATCACTAGAAGCCAACATGGATTTGTCAAGAACAAGTCCTGTCAGACAAATTTGATCTCATTTTTTGATAAGGTAACCTCCCTTGTGGACCGTGGGAACGCTGTGAACGTCATATATCTTGACTTCAGCAAAGCTTTTGACAAAGTACCACATGACATTCTGATTAACAAACTAGCTAAAAGTGGGCTAGATGGAACAACTATTCGGTGGATTCACAGTTGACTACAGAATCGGACTCAAAGAGTACTTATCAATGGAACCTTCTCAAACTGGGCAGAGGCAACGAGTGGGGTACCGCAGGGCTCAGTCCTGGGCCCAGTGCTCTTCAACATTTTTATTAATGATTTGGACGAGGAGATGCAGGGAACGCTGATCAAATTTGCAGATGACACAAAATTGGGTGGGATAGCTAATACCCTGGAAGACAGAAACAAACTTCAAAGTGATCTTGATAGGCTGGAGTGCTGGGCTGAAAACAACTGGATGAAATTTAATAGGGATAAATGCCAAGTTCTACATTTAAGAAATAGAAACCAATGGCACAGTTACAAGATGGGGGATACTTGGCTCAGCAATACTACAAACGAGAAGGATCTTGGAATTGTTGTAGATTGCAAGCTGAATATGAGCCAACAGTGCGATATATCTGCAAGAAAGGCAAATGCTATTTTGGGCTGCATTAATAGAAGTATAGCTTCCAAATCACGTGAGGTACTGGTTCCTCTCTATTCGGCCCTGGTTAGGCTTCATCTAGAGTATTGCATCCAGTTCTGAGCTCCACAATTCAAGAAGGACGCAGACAAGCTGGAGCGTGTTCAGAAGAGGGCAACCAGGATGATCAGAGGTCTAGAAACAAAGCCCTATGAAGAGAGACTGAAAGAACTGGGCATGTTTAGCCTGGAGAAGAGAAGATTGAGGGGAGACATGATAGCATTCTTCAAATACTTGAAAGGTTGTCACACAGAGGAGGGCCAGGATCTCTTCTCGATCCTCCCAGAGTGCAGGACACGGAATAATGGACTCAAGTTAAAGGAAGCCAGATTCCAGCTGGACATCTGGAAAAACTTCCTGACTGTTAGAGCAGTGCGACAATGGAATCCGTTACCTAGGGAAGTTGTGGCCTCTCCCACACTAGAGGCCTTCAAGAGGCAGCTGGACAAGCATCTGTCAGGGATGCTTTAGGGTGGATTCCTGCATTGAGCAGGGGGTTGGACTCGATGGCCTTGTAGGCCCCTTCCAACTCTGCTATTCTATGATTCTATGGGTTCCTCACCAGAAAAGCTGTTGTAGGAACTGTTCTCTTGAGATTTTTCTTTTCTTTTAAATGATGCTGGCCAAGACTACACGTGTACAGCAGGATAGAGAATTCACTCACTCTGCTCACTGAAAAATATGGTGTTCTGTGGTACATTCATGAGGTAGATACGACAAAGAGAAAGCAGACTTGAAGGACATGTGGTGTCATGCCTCAGCTCTTGCAATGGCCCAGAAAGATGGCCTTGGTTCGCTACTTTTGTCTCAGGCACAACATATACATAAATAGGAGTCAAGCATGAAAACCAAAGTGGTGCAGTGGATAGAGTATTGGACTGGTACCGGGGAGACCCAGGATCAAATCCCTACTCAGCCACGTAACTCACTGGGTGATTTTGGGCCGGTCACTATTTCTGAGCTTAACCTACCTCACAAGGCTCTTGGAAAGACCTAATGGGAGTTCACTTTGAGCTCCTTGGTGCAAGAGTGTGATAAAAATGTTAAAAAAAACACCACAACTCACACAAGTAGTTAAACTTTCCCTCAACTGTATCACTTCAGCTTGCTGATGTGGAGATGCATGTTTGAAAACTCCCCCCACCCTTTTATGTACAGAACTAGGATGTCAGGAACAAGGATTCAGTCTAACATGCAACTGCCTCTTTCCACTCATGTACATACAATCCAGCCTCAAGAGGTACAGTTGAAGAAAAGGCCAGCTTCCCACCTATGACATGGGTTAAAACGTGCCTATGCCTGAGATCAGGGGGTATAGAACTTCAGGTCTTGGGGCCAAATCAGGCCCACCTGGGGCCAAATCCGCTCCTCCCAGATGGCCATGCCCCCTTTCCCCTAATCAATTTCCCCACCCCATTCTAAGAGGTTGAAATGACTTCCCTAAGGCTTATTTACGGGCAAGAAGAGCTAAAATGTGACCCTGTTCAGACAACACGCTAAGCCACAGTGGTTAAGCAGTTTGAGCTAAACATTATGGCTTAGCATGTTGTGTGAACCATGATTTAACGTGTCCTATGAACCATTCCCAACCATGTTGGCTACATAACTACGGTTTAAACACGCTCACTAATCATTTGTTGCAAAAGGGTTAGTGGCCTAACCATGGCTTAGCATGTCGTCTGAACAGGCCCTGTGCTAGTATTTTGGGTCCTAGCCAACACCGGAATGTGCCCCCTGAGAGCTTCTCCAAAACAAAATTCATCTCTTGGGCTGGAAGAGGTTCAAGACCTCTGTCCCAGAGTGTCAACACACCATGAGATAAATCTCTGTGTTAGCAGTCTTGAATCTCAAATAAGGCCTAATAGGGGAAAGGATTATTTCATCCACTGCTCCCTGGTGTCAAAAGGAGGTACTACAGGTACAACCCAGCTATTCCTAACCCGCACCCAACTGGAGCCAGGCAAAGCACTCGCTCACTCCTTAATAATGCCAAGGCTCTGGGTCTTATAGAATATGGCTGTCCCCCAAACACTCTCTAGGTTACCCACTAAACCAGTTTTGGTGAGCCAGCCCCACTGAGCTTATCTCCTCCCCAACGTCCCCGCCCTCCTCACATCCCACAGCAGGGCCTTACAGTTGCGGCCCGCCAGTGCAGCTGGTTTTGTGGTGGATGTCATTCCAGGTGATGACGTTGGCCCGGCCGGTGGTCATGGAGGTGCCGATGGTGAAGGTGAGGCGTTGGTCAAAGGCCTTGCGGAACAGCGCCAGCACCTTGTTGCCTTCGGGGCAATCGGGGAGGTAGGCCACGCGGGTGGTGCCTGGGTAGCGGACGCCAGGATTGGGATGCTCCACCTGCAGAACGGGATCGAGGAAGGGCGAGATAAATCCACCATTAGGCTGGAAAAGCAAGTGGACTGCAATACACCTGGGCTGTGAAGCCAGGGGCAGCACAAGCTGAGATGCCTGCCCTAGGTCAGACCCTATTGCCCAGCTGTCCATGACCCTATAGGACCATCCTGCTTTTACTAAGACGGGCTTCTCCCAACCTGGTAACCACCACCCCTCCAGATGTGTTAGACTATAATTCCCACTCATTGGCCATACTGGCTGGGGATGATGGGAATTTCACTCCCAACTGGTTGGGGGAGGCTGCACTAAGGCCTCTTAGTCCTCTGTAGAACTGTAAGATTTTTAAGAATGCTGAAGGACCCTTGGTCTGATCCAGCACGACACTTCTTATGTTCTTAAGAGTAAACAGGAGAAAAGAATGATACACTGAAGCAGATGGATTTTCTATGCGGTGGGGTAAGGACTATAGCAGAGGGAGAACTGAAACAGCGAGCCATTACTGGCTTTCAAAACTTTGTCGTGAGGATAAAAATGGGGCGGGTGCCGCTTTGAGGAATTCAGACAGCAAGGAACGATGAATTGGTTAACAAATAAAAAGTATGTTTACAAAGTTCATCAAATACATATGCTCATTCAACTGGTTCATCTGGTGCGATTATAATGTAAGGAGAAACTTTCTCTATCTTGAATTGTTTTCATAAGAATATTGTATTTTATTCTTTTAAATATTTGCATTATAAAATGGCATTTTAGTTTCTTAACTGGTTGTAATCCACAGAGAACATTAGTTATTGGGGTTGGTGGGTTAGAAATGTACTAAAATACTACTACTACTGACTATTAGTAGAATTGTTCATTATTGTTAAAAAATGTTGAACTCTCTTTTAATGATTATGTTGCAGCAAATTATATGAACATGTTTATTCCAATAACAAATACTACACCTGATTTTAAGTTGTCATCTGCATACTGTGAACCTGGAGCTAGTCATCATGAAGGGCCAATATAACAGGGATGAGAAGGCTTCAGGCATGTTTGGGAGCTACTTTGTTTTTTACTAGAATGTGGAGATCCACCAACTGGAGCCTGGTGCAAAACACACACACTTTGAATTAAAGAATCCTGAGCCCAGGAATTTGTCTGGAGCACCAGAATTGAATGGAGCTTACAATCCTTCCACGTGGAAACCCACTCCTGGTTTCCCCAAGCTTTCTACATTTCAGCAGTATAACTTTGTTGCTAGTGGTAAACAACCGGGAGTCCAAAATCCTTGGTGATCTGCTGCAAATCACCCAGAGATCTACCAGTAGATCCAGATCTACCTTCTGCCCACCAATGGAATACAATATAGTTATGGGTTTCGAGTTGGTCTTTCAGGGATTCCTCACAGCCAGTGCCTATAATCAGAACAAGATTTAGGATCCCAACCAACTATATAATCATGGAATCTTAAGGGGATGCTTTGAGGTGGATTCTTGCATTGAGCAGGGGGTTGAACTTGATAGACTTATAGGCCCCTTCCATCTCTACTAAAGAAACCTTTGGGCCTGCTTCAGCTGGACTTCCCCAAGGCCATCTACTATCAGCTATCCTGTAGGAAGGATTCTGATAATTTAAAGGTGGAATCCCATGCATGTGTAAACAGGAAAAAACAACACCTACAATTCTCAGCATTCCCCAGCCAACACGGCTGTCTAAACATGCATAGGATTGTACCCTCAAGATTATTTATTGTGGCTTTATTATTATGTAAATAAACCTTACACCACCGAAATGCTGTAGGTCTCTTGGGACTCTCCTTCTAAAGAAACGAAGAACATAAGAAAAGCCATGCTGGATCAGGCCAAGGGTCCATCTAGTCCAGCACTCTGTTCACACAGTGGCCAACCAGCTGTCGACCAGGAATTCACAAGCAGGACATGGTGCAACAGCACTCTCCCACCTATGTTCCCCAGCAATGGGTGAATATAGGCTTACTGCTTGGTTAAGCACTGAACTGAACTGAATCCTGGTGAAGCACTAAAGCCCCTGGAAATGTCACCACAGAAGTGAGGGTGCACATATGTACCAATATCAGTTTAGGAACATATTCTTGGCCATACCCATGGGACTTTCTCCCCTTCATTTAAATTACTTTCAGTGCCAGAACACAGTACTACATCAATCTCACGCCCGCATCCTTTTTCTCCTCTCGGTGCGCTTTCCCTGCAAAGCAATACCATCGAACTTTCTGCCTCTCACCTCACCTGGCTTGCTGAAGACCCATCTCTTCACACTGGCTCCTCCCTCTCCCGCCCTGATCTTCTTCCCTCTTGCATCTTCCCAGTTTCTTCATTAGAATCCACAGAAGCAAAACCAGGAGGAAAACATCCCAAAGGCACCTTAACAATTGGACTTATTGTTTAAAGTTTACCCCAATGCATTCCCAGCTAGCTCTTTCCCAAAGGTATTTTCCCCACTCCTTTCCTGTGAGATAGCTTCTCTTCCTTTGCCGTCTGCCTTCTAGCCTCTTTATCCAAGAAGTGGAAAAAAATACCCACAATAAAGAGCAGTAGGTCTAAATGCATTGGGTAGACTTTATTTTTTATTCCCCCACCCCAAAGATTCCAAAACCTGTATTAGTGTAATGTGTTTATTAGGCCCAGAAAAAGCTTTACACAAAATGTGCAAGCTTTCAAGATTTCCAAATCTCTGCATCAGGCAACATGTTATAAAAAGCAAGGGAGGGGGGAAATAGGGGAGGGGGAAAATCAGACTTGATTTTGAAGTCAGAGTGTCTGCATGTTCAGAGTCCCAAGATGGAATGAGGGTCTGCAGACATTCAAATTAGTCTCGGCAAGTCATGTGACGGTTACAGCAAGGATTTTTCAATGATACTTTAAACTGATTTGAAGATTCTCCAGTTAAAAAGGGCCATGTAGCAGATGATGGGAAATAATCTCTACTGGAGATCCACAACCAGCCAGAGGGAGGGCGCTGTTGCACCCGTGTCCTGCTTATGGATTCCTGTTTGACCACTAGATGGACCCATGGTTTGATCCAGCAGGGCTCTACTTATATCAGAATAGACAAGTATTGGGCTGGATTACAACTTCCATCAACCCCAGCTATCTCAGCCAATGGCCATTCTGGCAGGGGTTGACAGCACTGTAGTCTAACACATCTGGAGGGCACCAGGTTGGGTTAGATGGACAAATAAGCTTGACATGTTGCATGTTTTCTGTATTCCCCTATGACCAATGGCTTTCTTTTAATGTTTATTTTGCAACTTTGTTGTGGACTGTCAGCCTTAAATGAAACTTAAAAATAAACAATATTGGCTCTGATCTCCAGCATGTGTGTGCTGACGGTACTCGTGAGGTACTGGTTCCTCTCTATTCGGCCCTGGTTAGGCCTCATCTAGAGTATTGCGTCCAGTTCTGGGCTCCACAATTCAAGAAGGACGCAGACAAGCTGGAGCGTGTTCAGAGGAGGGCAACCAGGATGATCAGAGGTCTAGAAACAAAGCCCTATGAAGAGAGACTGAAAGAACTGGGCATGTTTAGCCTGGAGAAGAGAAGATTGAGGGGAGACATGATAGCACTCTTCAAATACTTAAAAGGTTGTCACACAGAGGAGGGCCAGGATCTCTTCTCGATCCTCCCAGAGTGCAGGACACGGAATAACGGGCTCAAGTTAAAGGAAGCCAGATTCCAGCTGGACATCAGGAAAAACTTCCTGACTGTTAGAGCAGTGCGACAATGGAATCAGTTGCCTAGGGAGGTTGTGGGCTCTCCCACACTAGAGGCATTCAAGAGGCAGCTGGACAACCATCTGTCAGGTATGCTTTAGGGTGGATTCCTGCATTGAGCAGGGGGTTGGACTCGATGGCCTTATAGGCCCCTTCCAACTCTGCTATTCTATGATTCTATGGTATTTTCCCCCTCCCTGGTTTCATTTCCCCCACATCAAATCCATGCTGACTCTCCAAGACCAGGGCAGGATCTACACTACTGCTTTAAAATGGTTTATAATGTTGGGGGGCCATGATATACACTCCATATAGTGTTTTCAAACCATTTTCAAAGTGTTATATCGTGCTTGGTGCAGATCTGGCCCAGCTCAGTTCTCCCAGTGCCACCCCTTCGACTGGAAACGCTCCTCCTCCCTTTGACTGTCACCAACAGCAGTCAATCATTTTAATTTTAGAAATCTTAAGAAATAAAATAAAAACCAGGTGAGGCAGGGACCCTGATGAGTGGCAAGAGAGGTGTCTGCGGGTGCAGTGGTACCCACTGGCACCACTACTGCATACCCCAGGTTTACACAAAACAATTCGCCTTTGGTGAATCATCTGGATCTCTGTCTATGCCAAGGGGTTTTAATAATTGTCACTTTAAATGTTTTAATATGGGAACTTATTTAATATATTTTTAATTTTTGTATATTTGTACTTATAGGTTTTAAATGTATATGTTTTAAATCTTGTAATGCCATCTTGAGGCCCAGCACTGGGCAAAAGGCGGGATGTAAATAAATATAATAATAATAATAATAATAATAATAATAATAATAATAGCAACAATGCAGAGAGAGATCAACCCAACTTACTCCTTGTATGCCAGGTGGGAAGACGTACTGGATTATGATGGTGCCATATTTCTCGTAGCTGGGGAGCAGCAGGCTGGAGTCCTTGGAGACCAACATGCGCCCGTTCTCCGGCTGGTTGCCCACCAGTTGCCCATAGAAGCGCCCGCACATGGGGCAGGCCTTCTTAACCTGCAAGGCCCGCGTGATGCAGTCCTCACAGAAGGAGTGCTTGCATTTCTCCAGAGTCTTAATGTTCTGGATCTCCCCCAAACAGATGGGGCACTGGCTGTCCTGCTCCTCCTCCCCGCCTCCTCCTCCTCCGCTGCCGCCTCCCCGCGAGCAGCCAGCCACCCCTCCGCCACTGCCGACCACTCTCGGCCCAGAGGTCTGCTGCCCCCTGGAGATCAAGGCGGCCCCTCGGCGGTGCAGCTCCATCGCCCCATGCTCCCGGTTCTTCTCCATCAAGGCCATGCATCCCATGAGCTCACTCTGGCGCTGGGCTTTCTTCAGCTCCTTCTCTGTCTCCTTGAGCAGGGCCTTGAGGGCCTTGCGGGCCAGGTAGAGGCCGTTGCTAGGCCCGTGGGCAGGCATGGTGATCTGCAGTACGTAGATCTCGGAGGTTTCGCCATCGATCAAGATGCTGACCTTGTTCTCCTCCTTCAGCTTGACCAGCTTGGCCGGGCTCTCCTTGGTCAGGAAGTCCCAGACGTGCTTATTTACCGTGAGCCTGTTCTTGGTGGTGCCTCCACAAGCGGCCATCCTGGATAAAACAAACGATACTAAAGAGGGAGAGAAAGACAAGACAGGGATCAAAGCTGCAGGAAGTGGCTCCTGACAGATACACAGACACCCACGTTCAAGCTACCCCATCATCAGCACAGAGCTGGACCTTAAGACTGGAGGGTTTTATTGATCTGTTTTGATAATGCATTTTATTTTTTGCTGAGCAAAACATACTCCAGAAATAAATAAAAGCTCTTAAGCTACAGTAAGAGTGCCATATAAAATACAAACAATGATAATGGGATACTACTAGAGCCGGCCCTACCATTAGGCAAAGTGAGATAGCTGCCTCAGGCAGCAGATTTGAGGTGTCCTGAAAGGGCAGAAAATTATTAGTTGTTATTATTGCATTTTTGCCGACAGTGAGGGTCTTATGGGGTTTTCTGCCTCAGCTAGCAAATAACGTGATAAACGAAGACTCCTGTGACACCTTTAGTCTTTTATTTTTATTTATTTATTTATTACATTTATATCCCACCTTCTTTTCCCCAAGGAACTCAAGGCGTACATTATTCTCCTCCTCTCCGTTTTATCCTCACAACAACAACCCTGTGAGGTAGGTTGGGCTGAAAGTCTGTGACTGTTACCCAGTGAGCTTCCATGGTTGAGTGGGGACTAGAACTCGGATCTCCCAACTCCTAGTCCAACACTCTAGCCACTACATCTCACTATCCCATGCATGGTTAGACAGAAAAGTCCTACAACTCCCAGCATTCCCCAGGCGGCATGACTGACGTCCTTAAGATGTCACAAGAATCTTTTGGGTTTTTCTGCAGTACACGAACACGGCTAAATTCAGGTGGTGGCGTGGATAACTTGACTGGCCTTGATTTGGCGGGGAGGGGGAGGGGGCCATTTGCTGCTCTACCTCAGGCAGCAAAATACTTAGGGCAGGCCCTGGCTACTGCCTGCTGGCAAGGCAAACACACTCACATTCCCCTGATGGATTTGCCGTAGAACGATGAATTTCTGCAAAGCGTAATCTCACAGGTTATAATTGTTCTCCATTTACAACAGCCCCAATTGCACTGGGATCATTGGAGTCTTGGGCTGGGGTGGGCTTTAAATTAAAAATAAATGAATTAGATGCAATCCTATGTGTATTTAGAGAGATAAAAAAAAAAATTCCTACAACTCCCAGCATTACCTAGCCAGCCATGATAGCTGGAGAATGCTGGGAGTTGCAGGATTTTTTTCTGTCTAGGATCGCACCCCCCATGTTGTATCTTTCCACTAGCTTTATGACTTGGGAGCTTTTGGTCTTCATTTCAATACAAGGCTGCATCCAAGAGTAAACCGTCCAACATGACAGAAAAAGAAAACCCGCCTCCCTCAAACACTAAATTAAAAAGTGATCATAGACAGACCGAAAGCGCGGACAAACAGAAATGAAAAAATCTCTCGCTCCCAGACTGTCTCACAAGAATTGGCCCGTCAAGGCACCCTCTCGCCCTGCTCCTCTTCCCATTAAGCGTCAAGGGGCGGCGTGGCGAGGCAAATTACGCCAGCAGGGCCCGACACGCGATGAAGAGCGGAGAGATCGCGCTTTATAAAAAGGGCCCAGGTGCTGCCTTGTGCCAAGCAGGAGACGCGTCCAGATCCCTGGGTTTGGAGAGGGACCCCGCAGCCTGGTAGCATCACCATGACGCACCCGAAGGCAGCCTTGGCGTGGGTGGGTGGGTGGATGGCTTCGCATCCAGGCCTTTAGCCTAAAGAAGGAGTTGACTCCCGGCGGCAAATGGCAGAATAGAGGGAGGCTTGTTATCCCTTGATCACGGGACCCAACTTCCCCAGGGAAAGGGAGAGGGAAGAATTCAATCCCCGGAGCGCAGAAACCCCACCAGCACGGGCTAAGAGGAGGGGGAGAAGGAGCGGGGCGGGGGGCGAGAAAGGAGACCCCCCCCCCCGCTCCACCCGCCCGTAGTCCCCAGCCGGAGCGCGCAACCGCGAGCGCGGCATCGTACCTGGCGAGCCCATGGGAGAGGCTGAGAGCGAGGACCGGCCGGATGTGGGAGTTCAGCTGAGCTGCGAATCAGAAACTGCGGATAGGAAAGGAGGAAGCGGGTTAGGTCGCATCGTATTTATAGCGGTCTCGCATTGATAGCCGAGGCGGGCGAGCTCCTCTGGTTCGGCCCAGGCGCCTCCACGCTCCGCCCAGAGGCGCCGCCGCTGCCCAGCCTCGGTCTGCGCGCGAGGAAGGACACCACCACCACCTCGTCCCCTCCCGACGTTTAGTGTTTGTTGAAGTTCACTGACATGTAGAACCATGTTTACTCAGAAGTAAATCCTTTTGTTTTCAATAGAGCTAATAAAAACATTCAGGGGTGCGGGTTCCATGTTTTTACCCTGCCCACTACCACGCCAGAGAAGCGAATGGGACCAGCCTTCCCCAACCTGGTGCCTACTCCTATCAGCCCCAGCCAGCATAAGAATGTAAGAAGTGCCATGCTGGATCAGACTGTGGGTCCATCTAGCCCAGCACCCTGTTCACATAGTGTCCGACCAGTCGTCGGCCAAGGACCAACAAAGCAGGACATGGTGCAACAGCACCCTCCCACCCATGTTCCCCAGGAAGTGGTGCACACAGGCTTACTGCCTCAAATACTGGAGATAGCATACAACCATCAGGGCTAGTAGCCATGGATAGCCTTTGCCTCCAGGAATTTATCCAACCCCTTTTTCAAGCCATCCAAACTGGTGGACATCACTACATCTTGTGGTAGTGAGTTCCATCATTTATCTCTGCACTGTGTGAAGAAGTCCTTCCTTTTATTTGTCCTGGATCTCCCACCAATCCGCTTCACGGGATGACCCTGGGTTCTAGTATTTTGCAAGAGGGAGAAAAATGTCTCCCTGTCCACATTCTCCATACCATGCATAATTTTGTACACCTCTATCATGTCTCCCCTCAGCCTCCTTCCCCCCTAGCAACCAATCCCAGCTGTTGTAACCTTCCCTCACTGGGGAGATGCTCCAGCCCCTTAATCATTCTAGTTGCCCTTTTCTGCACTTTTTCCATCTGTCTATCTTTTTTTAAGTATGGTGATCAGAACTGTACACAGTATTCTAAGTGTGGTCACACCATAGATTTGTATAAAGGCAGTATGATACTAGCAATTTTATTCTCAATTCCTTTTCTTATAATGCCTAACATGGAGTTTGCCTTCTTTACAGTGGCCACACACTGGGTTGACATTTTTTGAGCTGTCCAACACAATCCCAAGATCTCTTTCTTGTTCGGTCACCAGAAGCTCAGATCCCAATAGGTTATACTTGAAGTTGGGGCACGAATGCTGAGAATTGCAGTTCAAAATATCAGGAGGGCACCAGGTTGCGGAAGGTTGAGTTGTCACAGAATACACTGGAGCTGCCTTACACTGTAGTCTGACCATTGGGCCACCTTGTCCAGAATGGTTTGCTAAGACGGGGAGCCTTTCTTGGGGGGCTCAAACAGAGACTCTCAAAATATAAAGTGTCTACAGGAGTGGACAATTTTTGGCCTGCAACATGCTAAACAAAAAGTTAAGGATATATACAATGGTGTCATTTATCTTAAGACCACGATCTAAGCGGTTTTGGAAAAGGCTGAGGCCCTGCACAACTTTTAAAAGGGAGTGACACCTTCTACCACACAACTGTGGGAACTGTAAAGTCAGCCCAATTAAATCTTCAGGGAACATACAGCAGCCTGCATTGGCCACTGACGAGAACTTCATATTGAAACGTGTTTGGCCTGTTTACTTTATGTTGTTTCTGTTGGATATTTGTTCCTGTGAAATATGTTATTACACATTTAATGCAATATTATTGTTAATTCCAATTTTATTCTTGAACATTAAATATAACTGCTTCATTGTATATATCCTTAACTTTTTGTTTAGCATTATCTGGTTGTTTGTTAAGGATTTCACCTTCCTTTGCTTCTGTTTTTGGCCTGCAACATCACATCATCCCTCACCATTGGCTAGGGATGATGGGAGTTGTAGGCCAAAACATCTTTAGGAAGGCCACAAATTGCCCCCTCCTGTAACAGGTAAGCAGATATGACCAGTTAAGAGTCACTCCCCTCCTGATGACTTCATTACTGCCTTGGCCTGTTGCATTAGATGCTTTTTCCAGCATTGAGTGCAGAGGTGAGCATCCTCTGACCCTACAAACTCCATTCACTACTGGGTATGCTGATTAGTGTCATTGTCCATAAGACAGACCGGAGCTAGATGCACCTTTGGCCTGAAGCATTGGATTTTGTCATAGGCCACTACTCCAACATCTCCTCATCCTACTGTGCAAAGATTCCTGTGTGAGGTAGGACTAAGTCAAGGAGTAATAACTCACTAACTCAAAGCCATACAATGTGTTTCCTGATTGCACAGGGATTTAAACATAGGTTTCTCCTGTACAAAGCCATCACTATCTCTGGGGTGGCAACCATATGTCCTTTTGATGTGTTGGACTACAACTCCCATCATTCCTAAGCATTGGCCATGCTGGCTGGGGCTGATGAGAGTTATAGGGCCTGTTCAGACAACCCAATAAGCCATGGTTAGGCCATTAACCCTTTTGCAGCAAATGGTTAGTGAGCATGTTTAAACTGTAGTTATGTAGCCACCATGGTTAGGAATGGTTCCACAACACGCTCAAAATGCTTAATCAATGTGGCTTAGTGTGTCGTCTGAACAGAGTCATAGGCCATTTCTGCACCTGCCTTTTTTCCAGGGATCGTCCCGGGATCATCCCTGTGTATGCAAATGACACACAGGGGATCCCAGGAGCAGGCAGGGACGATCCCTCCATTTGCCTGGGATAATCCTTAGGTATAGAAAGGGCCTTTGTCTAAAATTACTAGGAGGCGCTAGGTTGCTTATCCCTGCTGTATCTACTACACCACACTTGCTCTCATTACAAAGCACACCTACAGTTCACACTTCACCATAATGCCCAGAGAGCATTTTTATATCATGCTAATTATACCTATAACCAGGACTTAAATTTGGGCATGGAAACATACATTTAATGCAATAAGAATGCCTCTGCCCATGTATACATTGCTTTTCCCATGACACAGGCTCGTCACAAATACTTTGACACACCAACTCAGAAGGGAAAATGTCCAAGCTTCACGCAGGATGAAAAGCCCTGATCACAAGTGACTTCCATGTAGGTCAATTTAGGTGAATCCCACATGCACGGTCTCATTTGTGTGGAATGCATCCATGTCTATTTCACTGTAGTGGGAGGCAGCCTCCAGTCATGGCATCCTGCCACATTAAACACTCAGAAAAATGGGTCACAGCATTATTCACACCTTTCCTTATAAGGAGACAGTATGGTGCAGTGGGTAGAGTGTTAGGCTTGGAGGTGGGAAACCCAGATTGAAACCCTCACTCATCTGTGAAGGTCAAGGAACAGCCTGGGACACCTCCACCCCCTCCTCCTCAACTAGGCCATTTCATGTGATTATTGCTGAAGGATTAAAATACCATTCAAATGTTACAAACAACAACAACAACAGGTTTTGTGGGACTTTTAAGGAGTAATTTATTCTGGCATAAGCTTTTGTGGATGGTGTCCACTTCATCAGATGCATGAAGTGTTAACCTCAAATTGGTAGATCTATATACCCATGTGGGGAGATGGAAACTGTGTTGTCTGAGGGAACTGAAATGCAGAACTGAAATGCAGCAGTGAAAGGTCTGTAGTACCACAAGACTCTTTGTTGGTTTTGCTAATTAAAAGGGAATTATCTAATCTGTTTTTATGCTTTTTATGGTTTTAAATTTTGTATATTGGTTTTAGTTTTCAGTGTTTTAATCTTTATAAACCGCCCAGAGAGCTTTGGCTAAGGGGCGGTATATAAATGTAATAAATAATAATAATAATAACAACAACAACGTAACAGGAGGACGTAAAATTCTGGCAGGAATAGACTATACGGACAGACACAATACAGCTGCAAAAATAATTCACCAACAACTGGCCATCAAATTCAACCTTATCAAACAACCTACACCATACTATACATACTCACTCGAAACAATCTTGGAAAATGCAGATCATAAAATATACTGGGACAGAACAATTCATACTGACAAAACAATATCTTGCAACCAACCAGACAGAACGGTCATAGACAAAAAAGAAAAACACAAGTACCTCATCGACATAGCAATACCGAATGACAAAAATGTTGTTGAAAAGGAAGAGGAAAAGAGAGAAAAATATACACCACTGGCCATGGTGTAAGTCATGAAAAGGTCACAATTATTCCATTAGTCACATCAATCACTGGCATCACATCAAAAAACTATACAGAAAACCTTCAGAAACTGGGCTTACCAAAATGCATCCACACCAACATCCAGAAAGCAGTCATACTGAAAACATATGCTTAGTTGTCAGGAAATTCCTGAATCTGTAAAAGACAGCATGACTTGGCAATGCCCATCATGTTTGTCTAGAACAACTGCCATGAGCAAGAAAGAGATATTATTATCATTATCATTATCGTTATTATTATTATTATTATGACTAACATGGCTACCCCTCTGGAAATTACTCAAATGTTAGTTATTTTTTTGTTGACCACCCCCTATTTGGGAAGAAACTGCTGGCTTTAACCCCATAATCTCCATTGAAACAGATTTTAAGTAGGTGCTATTTGCTCTCACACATCTTTTTTTACCCCAGCCTCTTCAGTTTATATTTAGATTATAATCTCCTTGGGCCAGGGACCCATGGCTTTGATTCTGCAAATCAACCCAACCACACACAAGGGGTTCTCAGTGCTTTTCTTTACTCAATAGGATTTTTTGAGGAGTAATGCCAGACAATTTCCTGGGAAATTTTGTTCCAGGTCATGATGTCACAAAGTCCTGCAACAACATTAAGATCACTTAGGAGGAAATGTCATATTCCCAGGATTTACTTTTTGAAGCTGGATTGTGGTGGGGAGAAACTCCCAAGTAAAGAAAGGTTGGGAGCGAAACTCTGAAGGAAGAAGGCACTGATCTCTCAATGACAAAGCAGAGTGAATACTTCCTCCATTCCTTGAAATGGGGTTGCGGTATAGAAAATTAATACTGTCCTTGAAACAGCAGTTTATTTCCTTAAAGCAGCCCATCCCAGCGTGGAGTCCTCCATGTGTTTGGGACTACAACTCCCAGCATTCCTGATAATTGGCCATGCAGGCTGGGGTTGATAGAACTTGGAGTCAAAAACCTCAGGGTGGGGTGGGGACCAGGTTAGAGAAGGCTGCCATAAACTCTCAGTATGTACCTGTCTGCCTGCCTGTTAATTTATTTTAAACACACACACTGCACATTACCCTATATTCAGAGGTACCTTTTAGTAGGACCAGGGGAGTTGGGGCATCCTGCCCCCACTTTCAGACCTCATTGTGATAATAATTCCTGATCAATACCTATAATTTTTTAACCAACTCACTAGTTCTGCATAATGCCTGCCTACAGTTAGGAACAATTAAGTACTAGGCATGCATGCCAAAAGATACACGGTTCTTTGCTTTTTATAGAACAGAAGAAGTAGTAGTGTTTCTGTGTGGCGAAGAGTGGGACGGGGGGGGGGGGGGAAGACCCCAAAGGGTAAAACTGATCCATGTTTACAGAACTGCTATAAGCATGAAGAGGTATGAAAAAGCTCTGGAATGACACTTTTTGCAAATGAATCTCTAAGGATGGCCTTTGATTAAACGTTACTCCCCCCTTCTGAAATGGCACATCGCGCAGGTGTTTCCACTTTGATGTTGGAAAACAGCCATGCTGTCCCAGGTGTAGCTGCATTGCTAAGACAGGGATGCTGCAGTCCAGCCCATGAGGGGTGGAATTCATGCTGTAACGAGTGGAGGGCAGGAAGTCTTCAAGGGAGCTTGTAGCCCCAGCATCCTCTCTTCTTCCTGTGCTTCAGCGTAGACAGCTCCATCACACCGACAAGCCACCAACCTCAGAGGCTGATGACTCATGGATAGGTTTGGGGCAGCCAACATTTGTGTGCAAAGAGTGCCGATTAAGGAGCCGAAGGGTTGTGTGAGCAAAAACCAGGCACCAACATCACAATTGGTTTCTAGCTGTGAGCAACACAACACTTTCTTGGTGTCCATATCAGCACCATGTTCAAGCCTGGTCCCAAGGGTGTTTGGAGTAGGAATCATAGTTGCCTAGAACTGCTGACAGCTATGTGGAATACCCAGCCCAGGGGGAATAAGAATCCAGCTGATTCTCAGACTAGAGTCCATCTGAGTGTGGTTCTTGAATGACCTCAAACATTGCTTAATTGAAGCCTAGGAAAAGTTTTTCCGTGGCAGGCCATCACCTCAGAGCACACGGTGTGGGTTATTGATTAATTTCAACAGATCGGTGTTGCACTAAAAAAAACAGTCTCCCACCCTGCATGCTTTGCTCAGGACAGCAGATTGGTGCATGTGCAAACAAGTTCTACAAAAATATTCCAGCAATTATAGTCAATTTACAGGCAACTGCATGGCCCTTGAGGGGTACAAACAGAGGTGCCTATTATGCGAGTGTATTAATCAACGTGGAATTTGGACAGATAATCCATTTTTAACTTTTAAAAGCAAGTTTCTAGCCCTTAAGGGCCAAGTGAGCTGTAATATTAAAAAAAGAAGACGACGTCAAAGCAGCTTCTTCATCCATAGTGAGCACTTCGCTGTATAGCTTGCATTAAAAACCAAACCAAACCACATACCGGTAAATTGAATGCTGATTCAGCCACCCCTATTTCAGACAGGCAGCCCACCTTTTATTTTTGAAGTACCACATGCCCATCAATCCTTAAAATATGCACATTTTTAAAAATAGTTGTAAAGCTGCTGCAGGGATTGTGGGTGGAGGAGAGAGAAAGTAGGTCCATGATGTCACTGGCATCAGCCAATAGTCCTCCCCAAGAGGATTTTCCCAGGTCAAGCAGCACCATATAGAAATTCGGCACGTGTGTGTGTGTATGTGTGTGTGTGTGTGTGTGTGTGTTTAAGAGCTCACCTTGGCGCCAAAGAAGTGCATCAGTGTACAAAGCTGAAAAGTTGTGTCCACCACTCTCACATCAGCACATTTCTACATATCCTATGGCTGTAAAAGGTCGAGTACTGAAACCCAGCCCCCTCTGACTAATGGAATAACAACAACAACAACAACAACAGGATGAGAGCTTTCCTGGCAACAACCAGATAACGTTTTTCAGACTGTTTTCTGGGAATTGCTAGGGTTCCTCAGTGAGATGGACAGGTTTCTCTGAATGACAGCTGGCCTATTGCTTTTCACTGCAGCCACAGAAGAGTATGAGGTGCATTCCAGGTCACACACTCTCAGGTGCAGCAGTGAGGAGCCAGAAATCTGGCCTGAGCATTACATGAAAATCTACATGATTAAAGGCATGCCCCAGCAGCCTCTGCAAAATCCTGGAGTTCCTCAATACAGTCAGTGCAGAAAACATTATCTGAAACTTGGATTTGTTAAAACTGTGGATGTAAGGAAGTACAGGCTTTCAAGAATTCTTCACTGGGCAGAATGGCAAAGCAGCTACATATTAGGTCAACAGAGAGCAAGACTAGTCACAAGCAGTCCAAATATCTGGCTTTCAGATAGTAAAATCTAAGCCAGCACCACTTTTTATATCATCTATTTAAGATGTACACTGTACATCTTAAATAGATGGTTAGAACATTGTACAGCCCGTTCCCAGGCATATTTACTCAGATGCACGTCACTCTTGGTTTCAGTGAGATCTACTTCCTAAAAAGTGTGTGCAGGGTTGCAGAAGTAAATCCCACTGGGCTTTCTTTCAGAAATAATATGTATAATAATTCAGTCTTAGTTCCCCCCCCCCAATTTGACCTGATGAAGAGTTCTGCTTAATCCAGAAGCCTGCATGCTCCCACACAACATTGCAAATAAAATTTCTAGCCCACAAAAATTCTAGTACCCTACCTATTCAAACATAATTCTTGGCACACTGGTAACTTGAGTGTGTGTGTGTGTGTGTGTGTGTGTGTGTGTGTGTGTGTATAAATATCTCTCTTCCAATTTACCAAAGCCCAGCAAAGAGTCTTACTTGTCAGAGGTGAATGGCCATTTCCAATGCCAGTCTTACATAAGAGGTTCATGGAAAAGACATCATTTTGCCTATTTGGGGATACTTTGAACAAATATAGCAACAACACCTTGACTCACACCAAGTGCCAAGATCACAGTGACAGCATCGCTTCCTTGTCTAAGAAGGCCCTTCGTCTTGTTGGCGTTGCTGGCTAGACTGCATGTGGGGAGCAAGCGGCATGGATGAGGGCAAGAAAAGGTGAGCCAAACGGCCCTCTCTCTGCAGGATCTGCCACAGCCTTCCCCAACTTGGGGTCCTCCAGATGTGTCAGATTACAAATTCCATCATCCCCACCAGCATGGCCGCCACTGTCTGGGAATGATGGGTGCTGTAGTCTGACACATTTGGAGGGCACCACGTTGGGGAAGACTGCACTAGAGCATCCACTTCTGGAATTAATGCACAAAACAAAAACAAAATACCAACAACCCTTCAGTGTTCTGGAGCTGAGATTCTATAACAATAAAGCAAACCTATGCAGCCACTTGTGTTTGGGAAGGATCCTGGCGTAACAAACCCAGCTGATGAAGTCATTGGCCTCAACTCTACAGCAAAGCGGCAGAGAACTCTACAAGAACCAGGCACCTGTACAGATTTTGCATGATGACAGACAACATGAAGAAAATACTGCCAAACACAATCACAACAGTCAGCCAGTGACTTGTTGAGCTTTTAGTAGGGGGAGAAAAAGCAACAACCTGCAGTTTGGGAATTATAAGCCCTGAAGGATCAGAGGCGAAAGATGGGGAGGTGGGGTGGGTGGGTCAATCTTTCCTGCTTATTTCCTCCAAGATGGAGGCTGAGATGCATATCATACTCCTTTCCCAACCTCTGGCACCCTCCAGATGTTTTGGATGGCAACATCCATCAGCCCTGGCCAGCATGAGCCACAATCAGACATGAAGGGAATTCTGGTCCAAACATCTGGAGGGTACCAGGCTGGGGAAAGCTGCCTTATAAAATCTAGTGACCCTTCTGGATCACACCACAGGTAGCTTTTTAAGATTCTGCATCAGACTTCCCTGCAACCAGGTGCCCTGCAGATGTTCTAGACTACAACTCCCATCTTCCCTAGCAAGCATGACTAATGGTCAGGAAGTTGTAGTCCAACACATCTGGAGGGCACCTGCTTACAGAATGCTACTCTGCATCAACGACCATTGCACAGCTAGTGAGGGTGACCAGTGACAAAAGATCAATATCTTGGAAATGCAATTTGTATGGTCTGTTACTGGTCTGTTACCAGAGAGAATGAGGAATTTCAGGAGGCATCGCTTTTCTCACCCTTGTGTCTCAAAAAGCCCTGCCCGTTCAAAAACATAAAATCTCACCCTCTGTTCTCTTTTCGTATAACCATCAAGTGCCCTGCCCTCTATTGCATCTGGATACTTTTTATCTATGTGACCTTGGGCAAGGCCTTTCCATTTCAATAGGCCTCACCTGTGCAATAAAAATAACAGGCCCTGCTGGCCCATTGTGATGGAGGAAAAAGGAAAACAAACACGGAAAAAGGATGGAGGAGAAAAGAGAGACGCAATTGTAAGGGGGGGGCGAGAGAAAGAGACCCTTTCAAGAGGACTCCTTCTCCTTGAGATCCACCCACCAGCCAGGGTGCGAGGGGGGGGGCGGTGAGAAAGGTTTTGATGCTAGCCAATTCAGTAATTCAGGTTTGTTTTTTGTTGTTCCCTGGCTTTGGACAAGAGCTACTAGCCCCATCAGACTAGCCGATCTATTCACCAGAGGTTGTTTATCAAAGATGAGGCCCAGAAGCCTTCGCTGTCTTGAAATAATAAGAATAAATATGGAACAAAGGAGGAAGGAGGGTGGAGTTGAGGTGAAAGACAGATGGCTCGGAAAATAAAGCTTTATTGAGGGTTTTCTCCACACACTCCCAACCCGAGTCACATCTATCTCCCCACTTACCCCAAAAGCGCACACCCCGTATATTTTTAAGAGCCTTTGCCCTTTAATACCACTACCACCCTCGAGACCCCAAATCCTAAGACCCACAACAGTGCCTGGCGAAAAGATTTCTCTGCCCACCACCGGTATGACGTGTGAGAGAAAAGGTGGGCAGTTTTAAGTTTCATCTTCACTTGACCCAATTATGCCCCAGATCAACACCACCACGTAGAGGGGGGAAAGGAAAGAAAGAAGGAGGAAAAAAGGAAGGAAGGAAGAAACCTTTGCCTGATGCTTGCTTGCTTGCTTGCCCGCCCCCGCGGTTCTGGGAGGTTTGACAGGTAGATGAATAGGGTACAGCGTTACATAAAGAGCTCCCGATTTTGTGTGTGTGTGTGTGTCCGTGTCCCTAAAAACGGAGAAGGATCCGTCCTTTCTACCGATTTCCCCCCACCCATACAAGCGATCATAATGCCCCCCCATCAAAACACACACACACACACACAATCCTTTAGGCAACACCCCTGCTGCAAAGCCAGCTGACAAACAATGAAGAGAGACGCCTGCAGCTGCTGCTTTGACTAGCTGCTGCCTGGATATGCAGATGGACTCTGATCAATGCGCCATATTATTATCATCATCGTTATTTAAAAACACGCACACACACGCACACCACTGACAACACGCGAAAGGAAACAGAGAGGATGCTCTCCGGACAAGTCAAAGCCAGACGGCGCCGGCTGGAGCTCGGCGCCGCATAACTCGATCGCGCCCAAAGATGCAAGACCTCTGCCCAGGCTGGCGGTGCAACGCCACCCCGATCCCGCAACTAGGTCGTGTGTGTGTGTGTGTGCGCGCGTGTGCGTGTCCCAACCCCCGAAAGAATGGCACCCACCATAGCGGAACATGCGAGGCTGGCAGGGACGCGCCATCCATCGAAGCTGCTGCTGCTGCTGCTGCGTGCAGAGACGACGTTGCCAAAGAAAAGATGGGGGCGGGAATCAGGGGAGCGGGGCGTTGAGGATCCCGCGTTTGGCGCGGCCGGTGGGGCTGCTGCTTCTTCTTCTTCTTCTTCTTCTTCCTCCTCTGCCTCCGCCGCCGGGGCTGCGATGATCACCGCCGCCGCCGCCGCCGCCGCCGCCTCCCTCCCCGCCAAGCAGCCATCGCCGGGCGCGTCACGTGGCGCCGCTTGTTGCTGGCATGATGGTCATAGCCATAGCAACAGCTCGACGTGATCGCGAACGAGAGGCCGCCCTGCCCGCCTGCGCGCCCCAAGGAAGGTGGTGGGCGAAGGCGGAACGGCGTCGGGGTGCTCGCCTTGCCGGGGGCGGGGGAGAGGCGGTACTGCTCCCCTGGTTCTCTCTCTCTCTCTCCCTCCCTCCCCGGGCTCCGCGGAGGAGGGGACGTGATCCGAGGACAGCCAGGGAGTGGGACAGCCCGACCCTCTGAACGCTTACTCGGGAGTAAGTCCCACGCGGCGCGCGGGCAAGGAGGACGTGAAGACTTTTCTGGAATGCCTGCCATCCACCCCCCCCTCCACCCCATTCTGTAATGTCCATTATATAGGGTGACCCTATGAAAAGGAGGACAGGGTTCCTGTATCTTTAAGAGTTGTATTGAAAAGGGAATTTCAGCAGGTGTGATTTGTATATATGGAGAACCTGGTAAAATTTTCTCTTCATCACAACAGTTAAAGCTGCCCTCTTTTAAATCTGGTCACTCTAGTATAGCTCCTGCAGCTTTAATGGTTGTGATGAACAGGGAATTTCACCAGGTTCTCCATATATACAAATGACAACTATTGAAATTCCCTTTTCTATGCAACTGTTAAAGATGCAGGAGCCCTGTCCTCCTTTTCATAGGGTCATCCTAGGATTAAAGGCCCTGCTTGAATTAGTAGTTGGTGGTAAATGCAGGCTGTATGACGGTCCCATAGTCACGCCAGTCTCTCCCCCCCCCACCACCCCACCCCAAAAGCAAGCAGCCTGTGTTGATTCGTACTAGGAGTTTTCATCTGCCAGGAGTACAGCTAATGGGCTTTCAGTGCCCATTTAAGAACAAACTACCCCCAGCCCCCAAATACTCTGCCCCGCCATAGGGAAAGCTCACAACTATCTGTTGCTGCGGCTGCGAAAACCTCTCCTCCCCAAAGCCACTGTGAAGGACTACAGCCGACCCTAGAGGGAACAGGCCAGCCTTGAGGAGGGGCAGCAGGTGACGTCATCGTCTCTCCAGATCACAAAATGCCAGTGTGCTGCGCCCAGTGGAGCCACCCTTATGATGAAGGGCGTAGTGGAGGCTCTTCTAGAAATGTTGGCAGCCTGCCCTGCTACCTTCAACAGGGTATGTTCTGCAACTTCCAAAGCCTTAGGCTGTCAACATTTCTAGAAGAGCCGTGAAGCTCCATCCGCAGGCTCCCGTTCACGCACTGGTTATCTCTCGGTTGGACTACTGCAACCTCCTTCTCTCTGGCCTCCCCTCATCTCACATCAGTCCGCTGGTCTCTGTCCACCACTCTGCCGCTAAGATCATCTTCCTGGCCCGCCGCTCTGACCATGTCACTCCGCTTCTGAAATCTCTTCATTGGCTCCCAATTCACTCCAGAATCCAATATAAACTTCTCCTGTTGACCTTCAAAGCTTTTCACGGTCTAGCTCCTGCCTACCTCTCCTCTCTCATCTCACACTATTGCCCCGCTCGTGCTCTCCGCTCCTCTGATGCCATGCTTCTCGCCTGCCCAAGGGCCTCTACTTCCCTTGCTCGGCTTCATCCATTTTCCTCTGCTGCCCCTCATGCCTGGAACGCTCTTCCAGAACACTTGAGAACTACCAACTCAATCACAGCTTTTAAAACTCAGCTAAAAACTTTTCTTTTCCCTACAGCTTTTAAACTTTGAGTTTGTTCTGACTCTATACTGTTAGCTTCACCCTTCCCGGTGCCTGTTTACACTTCCCTGTGCCTGTTTGCATTCTCTTTCCCTCCTTATTGTTTACTACAACTTTATTAGATTGTAAGCCTATGCGGCAGGGTCTTGCTATTTACTGTGTTATCTGTACAGCACCATGTACATCGATGGTGCTATATAAATAAATAATAATAATAATAATAATAATAATAATAAAGTTCAACAGAGCTGATTACCTCTGTAAAGCCGTGTGCTCCCATGTATATTTTAGCTGGGAGCCCGTTCCACTGACCATGGTGGGACTTGCTGTCATATAAAGGATAGGCACGCAGCCTCGTCTTAGGCATGCTTGCTCAGAATTAAATCACGCTGTAATCAATGTGACTTACTCATTTGCCAAGGGCAGGTATGATGGAAGCTTTAAAAGCACCCAGAGCTCTTCGCACAACTTATCTCCATCATCTTTACATCCTTTCCATAAAGAATGGCCAGAAGTAGATTGGAATCTCCTGGCAGATCTCTGGGTAATCTACAGTAAGTCAGCAAGGGTATCCAGTTCCCAGTGGATAATTTTAAAGTCTAAATTAGATTGTTGTAATCCTTGACCTGTAGTATCTCGGGTGTAGGTGTGTGTGTGTAAAGTCACCCAAGATCATGGGGTTCAGTAGGTAAATGGCTCTTTCTCCAGGTACTGTTTTGCACCTCAGGGTTCTAATGGAACACAAAGTAAACCCTGCCATCTCTTGCCATAAAGGAAAGTTAGCATTATCCCCATATCACAAATGGACCTAGTAGTGGCTTGCTCAAGGCCAGCTGGCAAGTTCATAGAACAGGGGCAAGACCTGAATCCAGAGAATTCTTGGCTCATGCTCTTCACTACTACATAGCTCTCATGCTTACAGTACTAATTTTCTGAATGGCTAAATATTGGCTGCACTGTACATGAAAGAGCCAGAACCAAGGGCATGTAAGGGTGCAGCCCCAGTCCAACAGATTTAGGCCTGCCACAAAATATCAGGCTGCACTGTTCTGAACCAACGGCATTTCTGGTGTTCCATGGAAGTGCGGCATTTAGAAAGTTTTGCAAAGACTTCCGCAACAGTATTTTCAGCCAACAGTTGAAATGGACCCACTGCCCAATCTACACACCTGCTACACACTCAAAGTACCATGAGGTCAAAGTGTTCTCCATCCTTTTGAATACAGGTCTGTGCACATGTTGATTCTAATCTGCTTTAGCAACAGTAGTAGATAAGGGTTGCTAGCCAATCTGGATTTATCAATACAAAATTGTAGAGTGTGAGCGGACACAATGGGACACCATTTGGAAGATGGAGGGTAGCTGGTTATCAAGGGCAGACTCTCCAAATCAATTTTCAATGGCACGGGAAAGGCAGGGATGGCTGTATACTACCTCCAGTATCAAAGGCACTGTGCCTGTGTACGCCAGTTTTGGGAGGGTTACGAATGTATTCATGGCCTACTTCCTAGAGGGAGTTGGTTGGCTGCTGTGTGAACAGAATAACTGGACTAGAGAGGCCTTTGATCTGATCCAGCAAGGCTCTTGTTATGGTTTGGGGGGATGTCAAGCCTTGACCATTAAGCAGCAAATAATTCCCAAATAATGAGTATATCACCTTCCCCTTTATACTGAATAAGCAAAGCCAGATGGAATTGGAGAACAGAGGGAATGCCCCAATATAGAAGGCACAGCAGCCAGACAGAATTCTAGCCTGCACTTATTTGTGAAATTAACTCTGGCTACCTGTTGTGGTTAACTTGAACAGCACCGCCATGTTCTTGACCCAGAAAGAAAGCCTGGTGTTTTCTCAATGCTGTGGACTACAACTACCATACCTTGCTGGCTGGGGATGACTGGAGTTGTAATCCAACACATCTAGAGGATACCAGGCTGTTCCAGAATCTCCACCCTTGACATCTCAATATGAAACACATACAATGTAGTGATTTGCAAGCATTATTTTTTGATGCTAGGGCACCGTTTTTATCCCAAAGAGCTGATAACAGGATAGGAGAGTCCCTTGTTCTTCCACTTGAAGACATCGGGCTCTTTTCATCCATACCACTGGAGTAGCAGAATCCAACGGCAGCAGCTCAGGCAGAGCCAGGAGTTTTTACATGCAGACAATGTTCTGGTTCAATAATTTATTTCTATCGATACAAGAGTAAACTGGAAATACACAACGTCTTATACAATTAAGAAACACCGAAAGGGGCTGGAAGGAGTGCAACCCCTGGGCACAAGCACAGGTCCATGGCACAGGCTTTATTGCATCAAGAGGAGGAATGGCATCAGTCCTAACACCACCACTAGTGGAGCAGTGGGGAGAAGACTGAGAGAAGAGCATGATGCTACGAACCCTGCGTTTCAGGCCAAAAACAAAATGGGGGGCTTTTGCAGAACAGAGCCACTGTCAGAAACTGCCAAGAGCCTCTCCTCTTATTAAGAGAGTAGTTACCCCGGAATGCGAAGTCAGTGTGCCAGGCCGTTAAGTGTGACTGGCTTGTGATTACTTCATCCATCCAGTTCCTTTTGCCGGTCCCCCTCAAGATGCTCATATGTGTTTGTCATGGAGTGGGGTGTGTGTATGTCTCTGAGTAGTCCTGCTCTGCTGAATTCGTGGCTACTGTTGCAGAGAGAGGTTCTCTTTATGACACCTCACAGCTCCTGAGCTTATATCGACTTCCCCCACAGAAAGCTCCTGCAAACAGCAGTTGACAGACAGACTGACTTTTCTTACCACAGAATGGCTTGTTACTTTGATGTATCGCATATGAAAGAAACAGGAATGATCTAGTATAGGGGTGGGCCACTTGCGGCCCTCCACATATTGTGGCCTACAACACTCATCAGCCCTCACCATTGACTATGCTGGCTAGGGCTGACGGGAGCTATAGGCCCAAACATCTGGAGGGCTACAAGTGGCCCACCCTGGATCTAAAATCCTTTACACAAAAACACACCTTCTGAAAACATCCCAGTCTTGGGCATGGCATTCCCACATCTCCCTGTTCCCCAAAGCTAAGCTAAAATGGCCATCCCTGGTCTAATTCCCACCTAAACCTGAGGGCAGGTCTTTCCAGCTCAGCATTTCCCAGAGGCTTTGGCATTGGAGGAACTGTCCTTTGGTGAGGCGAGGGCTGCATCATGGAAAGACACTGCCTTGCTATGGAGTAAAGCTACTCGACCCAGCGAGGTGCCCGCTGGAGTGACGGAAGTTGGGAGCATTACACCAGGGTGAGAATATTCCAGTTTCTCTCCCTCTGCCATGGGAGGCTCAGCAAGTCCCTCAAGTGCATCAGAGACTCTGGGGAAGGTGCCACCTGGGCGGGGCGATCCCTAATCCCCAAGGGAGATCCCAACCACAGAATTGGTGCCCATGCTCCATCTGAGGAGGGACTGAGGAAAAACATCACCTGGGCCCTGGAAGGGGCTCTATCATAGGGAGCAGAACTTAGGTAATAAGGTTTTGAAGAGGCTGCAAGGCTAGACAGAAAGAGCCCCACAGGGACTGGAGTGCATTACTAGGCTCTTCGGATGTTCCCTTAGCTGGGTAGGTCTCTTACTATTGACAAGAGTGCCAGAAAGGGCCAAAATCGCTGGCGCACAGTGCAATCTTCCAGCAGGGGCTGGGGGAAAGAGGTAAAGAATCAGCACGGGGAAGGGGCTTGGAAACCAATAGGCAATACCACTGTATAGCACAGGGTAGATTAATATATACACAATCAGTCACCCTCAGAGGAAATTGACTGTGTCAGTGGGGAAGATGCCACTCAACCCCCTTCTTCCAAGGCACAAGGCTAAATTCTTATTGCATATTATTCTCTCTCGGGATAAAAAAAAATACAATTTAACCCTCCAACCAGTCGCCCACTGGTGTACTGCTGGTACAGTTTAAGGGACAGAGGAGGGCAATGCTGGGATGAATACGCCAAGCCAGCTTCCCCCCCCCCCCCCAACCTCCCATTGCCTCCAAAAGCAGCTATTAAGCCGCTGCTTTGATACTCTGGACTGTTGTTCATCCTGACCGAAGGTCAAAGTTAAGGCACTTGATTCAGCAGCCATCCCCCAGACAAGCCACGACGGGGCTCTTGGCTGACGTGAACCCGACTCTCCTGCTAACCCAAACAGCAAAGGGGGAAACCAGCCCTCTGACAGAGAATTGGAGGCGGGGTAAGGGGGAACTACAAGGAGTGGGTGGGCAGGAAAGCCTTTGATCTTAAGCTTTGGCCGACAACACGTACTGCACAACTGCTAAGCAAATATATTAGTGACAAAGTCCAGAAAGCGCTTGGCATATTGTTCGGGATGCACCGTGGAGATCTCTGCACCAGCCTGTAGGGGAAGACAAAGTGTCAACAAGTGCCAGAAATTACGCCCTTCTTCATAGTCACTGTAAAGCGGGGATGCGGAAACGAGGCCTGCAGGCCGAATCCAGCCCACCTGGGGTCTGAATATGGTTCTCCCGGGTTGCCCAGATGGCCACATCGCCTACCCCGGTTTCCCCCTGTTCTAAAAGGTTGGAATGCCTCTCCTAAGACTTAGTTATTGGCAGAAAGAGCTGTAAGCTAAAATAGGCTGGCATATGGGAAATTTTCTCTACCACTGGAATACAACCCACTTTAAGATCAGAAAGAGAGGCCCTTCTCGTTTGCCCACTTGTGAGAGAAATTAGGTGGGTGTCCACACAAGAGAGGGCCTTTTCAGCAGAGGCCCCACACCTATGGAACAAACTCCCATCGGAGGTCCGCCATGCACCATCCTCGCACGCTTTTACCGTGACCTTCTCATGATGAGTACTGTTTTGCTGCTATTGCCATTGTTGTTCTTGATGATTTTATGTTAGTTCTTATTGTTTTAACCACTATTTTACTGTGTACATTTTTAATGGCTTTTAATGTTTTAAACTGTTTTTAATGTATTTTATTGTTGTAAGCCGCCTTGTGAGGGCTTCTGCCTTGAAAGGCGGTCAAGAAATGTTTTAAATAAATAAATAAAGAGCTTTTCCAAAACAGAATTTGACTGTTGTGCTGAAATCCCTGTCTTAAATTCACATCAGGATCCGCAGACTTGTTGCTCAAGAATAAAGTGGAAGGCCAGAGGCAGGCAACCTACAGGATAGGCTGCAGTTATGCCTTCTCTGTTCCAGTGTGATTATTTAACGAAGTCAGGCAGGACCACCCTTAGATTGGCCACCCAAGACCCATTCAACTGTACCGACTACTGCTCACAGTGACCACACTGAACTCGTGTGAAAAGGAAAGGGGGCTGTCAGAGTAGGACAACAGCAGCCACTGTCAACAGCAGAAAAAGTGCAGAAGCAGTGGGCATGGAGGGCGAAGACAGAAGCCTGGTTCGCACATAACACGAGCCTACGGACTGAGTTGTTGAATTCTGGGTTGTCGTGATGTGTGAAGGTGCTAACAAACCATGGTTTGTTAACCACTCACAACCCAGAAAGAAAACCCATGGTTTGTTATTGGATTGTGAACTCTGGGTTGTTTAAATCATGGGTTGCTGTTAGCTGTGAACCCAAAATTGGTTCACCAGGCTACAGAGGCAGCGTTCAAGAGAGGTCCGAAAACGCAGCTGCTCTACGTGCCCGTACTACAGCAGCACAAAGGCATTTGGGATGCAGGGAGAGAGCATGCAAAGGAGGAGGGAAACAACCCAGGGATTAAGAAAACAAACCACAGTTTGTTTAATTGTCTGCCAAACCCTGGTTAGGGCAGTAAACCATGGGTTAAATAAACAACGGGTTAGCGTTATCTGCAAACAAGGTCAGAGGCTAGCTGCAGGCCATCTACTGAAGAACAGCATTCCTATGCTGCTGTCATAAAAGAAGATGCAGCCAGACTCACCCCGTGCTTGACTGTTTTAGCTGCATGGGCAGCCTTCTTTTTGGCATCATACTGTGTGAGGATGTCAATGAGTCCCATGAAATAAACCTCCTTCTGAGGGCTATCTGGAAATGTTAAAAGAGAGTCAGTGAAGGATGTGGGTGATCCTCATACCCAATGCAACCTCCATTTTAGAGATGAAGAAACCAGAGGCAGCATACAGAAAATATTAACAAGTAGAGAGTAAATGACAGGATCCTGGCTATCAAATCTCACTCCTCTCCCAGAAGCTGATATCGCAACTCTGATCAAATTACACCCAGGGCTATGCATATTCTGCACCACCCTTCCTCCAATAATCCACATTTTGCACCAAGATAGACCCAAATCTGCAATCGGATTGAGCAAATGCACGTATTTGCTTATTTTAGAATGCAAGTTTAAGAAAGGCTCAAAAAGGTGGCTTCAGAGAGGTGGGAAAGATTAGCAACAGGGCATCTGGGGATATCCTGAGGGCCTGGCTTGAAGCAGCTAGAGTCTGCAACAAGGCACTTGTCTACCACTCTTCAGGGTCGCAACAAGGCCCACTTATGGGTCAAATGGTTCCTGTGAATGGCAAAAAAAAAGAAAAAGAAAGTTTCTTCCTGAAGATCTTTCTTAAACCTGTTTGATATCTCAGATTCCATCAGATATTAGCTTTTGTGCACACCCCTCAAAAGCTACCTTTTTTTTGAGGGGTGGGTGAAGGATGGGAATCTTCAGGTTGCTGAATTCTATGTCAGAGGCGAGATAATATAGTTGCACTGCAAGAAATACATACGAAACAATAACTGAGCCCTGCCCTGCCTCCAATTTCAGAGGCTTTCTTCCCCACATAACTCTCCGCACCATCCCTGCTAGATCTCTGGAAGAGACAGCAGGCTAGAGTGCTGGCTGTGGGTAAAAGAAAAAAAAATGGCCAGGGGCGCAAACATAATGCAGTCAAAGGGGGTGAGGCAAAGGGGGAGAACCTGATTAAAGACAACGTTGTCTTGTTGAAAACAACAACCAAGAATCTGGTGGCACATTAAAGATGAGTACGCTTATTACGGAATAAGCCAGAGCCTATTGCGTCAGCCAGAATCTATTTTACAGCAGATTCTGCACCACAAAAGCTTATGCCAGAATAAGATCCTAGATCCTTTGCACTTAAGTCTTTTAAGATGCCACAAGACTCTTGCTTTTGCCTCGAGGGACCAACATGGCTACCCCTGAGGAAATTCTCTGGGCAACTTACTTTCAGCACTCTTGGTGGCATAAACGTCAATGAAAGGCTCGAAGTCGCCAGGCCCCAGGGGCCTGTGGGAGTTGAGATAGCTGCCGATGCCCTCCGGAGAAGTTCCATAGGAGCCTACCAAGGCTGCAGCCCCAGGCTCACCCTCTCCATCCTCCTCTTCCTCTTTCACGTCCTCCTCTTCTTCCTGCTCAGCTCGCTGCACATCATGGATCCCCAGTAGCAAGCTGTAGTCCATAATCTTGAGTTGCACTAGGAACTGAGCATACGAAGACAATTGGCAGTTGGCTGGGAACTTAATGGGCTTGTGTCATCGTCATTACAAGTGCTCTCCCTGCTCCACACACATATACCGTAAAACAAAGTTATTCAGCCATGTTGGCTGCGAATTATGGGAATTGCAGTACAACACATCTGGACAGGTTGGAGAAAGCCACTCTGCCATCGCTAGATCCTTTGCCTTAAATTCAGAACACTTAGAATGCTCAACATTCGTCAATATCCTAACAATTTACCTAATGGTTATGGAGAGTAGGGGGGAACAGGAATCATTTCAATGAAGTAGTAGCTCTGACCATTAGTCTTCCGTGAGATCTCAGCAGCTCCACCAATGTCCAAGGGTGGGCTCCCAGATTGGAAGTGATACATGGTGGGATCCAGACTTAACTATACCTACAGTAGGCCTATAGAAAGCAGTGAAGTCTCACTGTGACTAACTTGATTCCCATGGTTCTAGTCTAAGTATGATGAAGTGTGGACCCAACCCATAGCCAGCCAATGTCTATTAGGATTTATCTAAAAGTGGATTTATCTAAACATTTCAGGGGGAAACCCACATGTTCTATGCTTTAATTTGTAAACACTTTCATATCTATGTAGTAGTGGCCTAAAATGGCATCCATAGAGAACTCCCAACTTTGGAGATTTATAGAGAGTTTTCAAGATTAAAGGCAGTGAAATTATATTTCAGCAAAAGAATGCCTCAAAACAAAGTCCCCCTGGATATATGGGGACAAATAATTACTTTATTCATATGATTTTAGAGGATTCAAGGGTAAGCTGTAGTGAGCCTTGGCTCAAAGAAAGCCCTGTTAGTAGAGCACATTTCAGTTTATGCTCAAAATAAACTTGAGAGGCAGGTCATGTTGGATTAAGTGACTTTCCCAAGGCTACTTAATGAGCTTCAGGGCTAAGTAAGAATCTGAACCTGGATCCAGTCCTTTCCAAACCCAATGCATCACCCACTCCAGCATTGCTTTTAATTCACTTTTTATTTTAAAGTTGTTGTTTTTTACTATTGTGACCTGCCTTGAGCCCTATTTCCTGGTGGAGAGCCAGGATATAAATGAAATGAAATAAAATGGGATGGGTGGGAATTCCTTAGCCTGATTATTGGTCAGCATCATGCGTTAGAGGTGCTCAAACTTCAACCTTGTGGTATGTACTGTGTTTTTTGCTAGAAACATGAGGCCCACTAACCAGAGCCAGGTGCAAAATTGTGTGTGTGTAGAAATGGAGTCAATTACCTACCGTACCCCATGAGCCATACATTGTATATACAATTACAAACTTACATCTGAGTTGCTACAGATTCGGGATTCTGACACAAAGCTTTTAAAGTCGCCAGTACAGCTATGCAAACACATGGTCAAAGGCAACCAATGTGAGGTTAGGCTTAGAGATTGTGACTGGCCCAACGTCACCCAGCTTTGTGGATGAGTGGAGATTTGAACCCAGATTGCCCAAGTCCTAGTCTGATACTCTAGCCACTCCACCACGACGGTGATGTGGCCTGAAGGCACAGCATACCACCATCTTGCTCAAGCTAGGCAAGTCTAGATCACAGTCAACCCCCCCTGTTGCCTAGCGTTGCGCAAGGCCCTTCTCCAGTCTGGGATGAATCAAATTCACCCCTTACTCTGGACTGAGAAGTGGTTCTTTTCCACACATGGCACAAAATGAAGGGACAGATGCAAGTGGTTGATAGATGGGCTGTGTACCACTTCAGGCTGCAGGTCAGGGGTGTTCAACCTCTTTCAGTCCAAGGGCCGAACCCCATTTTGGAGATGCTCCCAGGGAGTGGGGGGGGGGGGAGGCATCCAATGGTAGGTGGGGTCAAAGGCAAAAGGGGTGGAGTCAAAAATACCAGCATATTTCAGTTTACAGCTCTTACTGCCAGTAACAAGGATAAAATGGAGAAGAGGGTTACGTACGCTGCCTTAGGTTCCTTAAGGAGGGGGAAAGGCAGGGCATAAATGCAATAAATACATAAAATAAATATAAAACAAAGCCTTAGGAGAGGCATTTCAAACTTTTTAAAAAGGGGGGGGGATTGCACAAAAGCCAGGGAACCACCGAAACATCACTGGTCAGGAAAACCCGGTACAGCTATCTGGGGAACCCTGGGGTGCTGGTTTCGGCCCCCAGACCTGAAATTCTGCACCTTTGTGGTTGGTGAATCATGTGTGTGTGTGTGTGTGTGCGAGTATGAATGTGTGAGGAAGATTTGTTTTATTACTCCCTTATGTGAAGAAACATAAACGTGCCTCCATGTGATGAACCGGAACATCAAAGGGAAAAAGGTTAGCTTACAATGCTAAGAGGATTTTTTTTTGTTTTGTTTTTACCATTTTTGTGTAACAGGGACACGTCCAAAAGTATGTCGGCACACCAACATCCCCTGCAGTCTGAAATGCTACAATCCAGAACAGCACAGTGAAAAGGGATCACAATCACTTTCCTTGCCTTGACTTTTCCTACTAGTTAGAAAGAGTGCCCTCCAGATGCATCAGACTACATCTCCCATCATCCCTGCCCACTCTGGTAGGGGCTGATGGGAGTTACAGTGCAAAACATCTGGAGGGCACCCTTTGGTTATTATTATTATTATTATTATTTATTTATATAGCACCATCAATGTGCATGGTGCTGTACAGATAACACAGTAAATAGCAAGACCCTGCCGCATAGGCTTACAATCTAACAAAGTTGTAGTAAACAATAAGGAGGGAAAGAGAATGCAAACAGGCACAGGGAAGTGTAAACAGGCACCGGGTAGGGAGAAGCTAACAGTATAGAGTCAGAACAAACTCAATATTTGAAGGCTATAGGGAAAAGAAAAGTTTTTAGCTGAGTTTTAAAAGCAGTGATTGAGTTTGTAGTTTGTAGTTCTCAAGTGTTCTGGAAGAGCGTTCCAGGCGTAAGGGGCAGCAGAAGAAAAAGGACGAAGCCGAGTAAGGGAAGTGGAGGTCCTTGGGCAGGCGAGAAGCATGGCATCAGAGGAGCGGAGAGCACGAGCGGGGCGATAGTGTGAGATGAGAGAGGAGAGATAGGCAGGAGCTAGACCGTGAAGAGCTTTGAAGGTCAGCAGGAGAAGTTTATATTGGATTCTGGAGTGAATTGGAAGCCAATGAAGGAAGCTGAACCTCCCAAATGGAACTTAACCACCTAACAGAGAGGTGTGTGGCCACTCATTGGGGAACTTAAGGGCTTAGCGTGGGTTGGCTTGCTAGCTAATTAACAATCAAAAGAGTAGATTCGCCCCACCACCAGGGAAGCCATGCAAAGGGTTAACTAAACAGTTTCAAATTATCTTCTGTGTGGAAATTCATCTAGCGATGGTGACAGCAAGAACCAGAGGGCGGCATTTACCCTAGATTCATTAAGAATTAATAAAGGCAGTTTCCTGGTCTTCAAAAGGGACTCCAGTTTTAATCTGAAGGCGGCACGTGCTGGGGCAGAGGAGGGAACCACCCGCCTCTTGGCAACCGAAACCCATGATTAATTGCCTTGGCTGCTCAAAGCTGTGTACCTCATTTCTAACTGGAAGGCATCCAACTTCAACTCCCAGGCTTGGGTCCCTGTTCCGACTCCGCTTGCTTGACTGAAGAACCCTTTCGTAATCAAGCATTTTCTTTCCCCTGCTAGGAGGTCCAGGTTTTCCACCATGAGCCCTCCCGTCATTGCAAACTGGGTACTGGCATGCTGGCAGTTGCAGGCGTCGTGCAATGGCAGAACCAAGAGACGAGGAAGCAGCACACAACACACACACACACACACACCAAGCCCCAAAATGCGGCTCACGAATCTGGCCAGCTTTGCTTTAGGATCCAAGGCCCACGCTCACAGGAATGCTCGCCTCGTTTTCATAAAATGTGTACGGCCTTCTTGCCAAGAGAGAAGTTAACGCTTGGAAGGAGGAGGGATTCCTTCCCACAGAAAAGTATTTACACACGCTAATATATTTTGCATTTATACAGTGCAGGCGTGGGGGATCTGTGGTCCTCCAGAAGTTGCCCGACTCCAACTCCCATCAGCCCCAGCCAGAAGGGACTATAGTCAGGGAAGATGGGAACTGCAGTCTGATATCTGCCTGCCACAAGTTGCCCTACTCCTCACTATACAGTGTTCAAAACACGTCATGTCATTATTTCAATAATACTCACAGCATCACCCTAACTGAGGCCATATTACAGGTTTGGGGCTCAGGCTGTGAGACACTGGGTGGCCTTCAGCAAGACACAGAGCTTATAGCTGGGACTTTGAACCCGGGGCTTCCTGGCTTGCAACTCTCTCTTAGCCAAAATATTACAGCAACTCTTGTGATATAGTGCTTAAGAGTGTTAGATTAGGGCGGGGCAGACCCAGAGTTCGAATCCCAACCTCCTGTACCCATGAAGCTCACTGGCTAGCCATTTACTAGCTTCTCTCTCTCTCCCCCTCCTGAATCCCCACAGCCTAGCCTACCTCACAGGGTTCTTGGGAGGATAAAATGAGGAAGGGAGGGACTATGTATGTCATCCTGAGCTTCTTGGAAAGGAAGGTCAGGATAATTTTAATTTTAAGTACAATAAAATAATACTCCTGAAGTCCTGCTCCGTGTGAACGTTAAAAGAATAGGGCTCTGCTCCACTCCATGCATTCCCTTCTCTGCATCAATCATGAAAAGGAAATTTATTTATGAATCATCATAAATATTCTTAATACTTTATACTCCACATTTAAAGTGTTCAAAGTGTTGCACATACGATGTCAGTAATTCTTACAACAGTGCCACAAGGCTGAGAGCCAGTGTGGTGTAGCATTAAATGTGCTGGACTAGGGCTGGAGAGACCAGGGTTCAAATCCCCACACAGCCATGAAGCTCACTGGGTGATCTTGGGACAAACGCTCATATCTCTCAACCCAACCTACCTCACAGGCGCATAAAAAGAGGGGCAGGGGTAAGGGAAGAACCATGTATAACACCTTGAGTTCCTCGGAGGAAAAGGCAGCAAACAAATAAAAAATAAGGGGCCTATTATACGATAAGAGTAGGCTGTTATTACCACCATTATATTTATTGATTGCGCTTTTATCCCATCTTTTTTCCTCCAAGGAAGCATACATAATCCTCCTCTTCTCCATTTTATTCTCGCAACAACAACCCTGTGAGGTATGTTGGGCTGAGAGTCTGTGACTGGCCCAAAGTCACCCAATGGGCTTCCATGGCTGAGTAGGGACTAGAACCTGGATCTCCCGACTCCCAGTCCCACGCTCTAGCCACTACACCACAATGGCTCTCCCTGTCCAACATTCTAACCACTACACTGCAAATGAGAGGCTGAGAGACCACCCAGTGCAACCTTTCCCCAACCCGGTGCCAGATGTGTTAGACTGCAACTCCCATCATTCCCCAACACATCTGGAGGGTACCCAGGTTGGGAAAGGTTGACCCCATTCCTATCTGTGGTTATCACTGGAGGCTCACATAGCTTCTAATACACCCTTCCCCAACCTGGCACCCTCCAGATGTTTTGGACTACAACTCCCAGCATTCCTGGCCACTGGCCATGCTGTCTGGCCCTGATGGGAAGTTGAAATGCAAAACATTTGCAGGGCACCAGGTTGGGGAAAGCTGCTCTATGAGCTCTCCTCTCTAGGAAACAGAGAATATCCCAGAATTTTGGTATAACCTCTCTTTTTGTGGAAGAAGAGGAAAAGAGAGAGAGAGAACGAGTGGCTGTGTAAGAGAGAAAAACACACCATCCCAAAGCAAAGGCATCCCTTCCAGCCAGCCCCTATGGAAGAACCCAATGATGCTTTTGTTCCTGCAAATGCAGCCCAAGCAGATGCTTTTGCACAGAAGCTAGCAGAAGTGCAGACATGAGCTGGGGCCAGATCTCAGACTGAGTTTTCCTAGAGGCTGCCACCAGGCGACTTTGATGCCTGCATGCAAAAAGCTTCGCATTCTGTGAAATCAAGGAAACTCGCTTGATTTCAGTAGCAGTATGGAGATATTTTTTTTGGGGGGGGGGCAGTTTGAGAAAAGAAAAAGACCCAAAAAACCCACCTTGGAATGTTTGGGAGAGATTCAGCTGATGAAGTCAAAAAAGGCTGCACAGTGTACTGGGCTAGCAATTAAGACTGTGAGCATCTGCAGTCACCCCCTCCCCCACCATCACATGCTATTAACAGTCATTAAGGCTAATAGGGTGAACCTCGCACTGCAGAAGCATTTCCAATTCTGCAGACTCAGTCCCCGAGGAAATATAATCGCTGATGAGATACCGGCTGCGAGCGGTTCCCCCCCCACCCCGAATCCAGCAAGCCAACCTCATTCTCGTCTCGTTACGGCAAATGGGGTTGGGGCGGAATGTGCCATCCAGAAGTCCCTGGGCTCGGGCGGGTATTCGGATCGCAGGATTGTTATATATTTTTTAAAGTTTCTAGCCTTCAAAGGTAAGGTTGCAAAAGTTATACAGCCATGATGGCAGCTTTGCCTGGAGGCTGAAAAACAGTAAAAAGAAAAAGAAAAGATGCAGCAGAATAAGAGTGCATAAAGAGACTGCCTGAATAGAAAGACTATCTGAACACAGGACTTGTTGTGGGCTTTTAACTCTCCCGGGGACTTCCCTACATCTTTGCCCTGCAAACAAACCTACTTGCCATCCCTATTTAATCTTCATTTTTGCTTCTTCCTTGATTTTTTTAGGGCCAGACTGTGGCGTTACACCCCACAAGTCAATTCCCAAAGGTATGCCTGCAGTTTGTAAGTCCGTGGTTTGTAGAATGTTGGCCTGAGTGGGCAGAGTTAGAATGTCTTGGGAGGGGAGGAGGAGTGATATATAAGGGAATGACTGAGGGGATGGAGAGTTCTTTCCAGGGAGACTTGTTAGGGACTCTTAGAGTCTGTCGTGCTCTCTGTATTTATGGTACTTTAGTTTTGGGAAATTTGAGAGTCAGTGTAGTGAGTGGTGTCTTTAGAGTGTGGTGTGCACGTAGTGGAAGTATATTAATCAATACTGAGAATAAAGAAAGTTCAAGAGTGATTGTGTGAGAGAAAGGAAAGCGCGAATGTGAGAGTGACAGGATTGTATAGAAGGTTTCAAAAAGGTTTTATAAATGTTGTTATTTGAAACAAAGCTTATGAACTTTTAAAAATAAATTTTGATTGTTTGTTTTAAAACTACCACAAAAATCCCACGTGTCTGTTTGGCATTTATCATCTTAAGTTTACATCATTCAGCACCCACTCTGACAATCATTCACCTAAGCAGATATAACTCACAGTGCATTATTATATATATTAAATCCTTCTCCATTTTAAACCCCTTTCTCCACATAGTTTGGAGGAAGGTGGGCTTTATCCCTTGCCTCAGGCGTATCAAACGGTGGTGCTTGGCTTGAGCAGGGAGTAGCCTCGGCCGGGTCTGGTGTTCAGAGCCTGTGTTGCCTCATAAGAAGTGGTGGCAGACGTGAGGTCTCGTGTTCAGAGCCTGTGTCGTGGCACAGACACCTTTATTATTATTATTTAAAGCAATGCTTGTACAATTATGCAATTGTAGATTCACTCGGCGCCTTGATTTTTTAAGCCAACCACTGCAGGGAGTTTTAAGTTGGAAAATCACTCCAGAGAAAAAGGTAGGTTTGGGATGTCACTGCTGCTGGACAATAGGCACTATGCAGAGCTGGGTTCTGTTGCAAACTGGCCTCCTCTAAGCTCAGTCCTGGAGAGAAGATTGCATCTCACCTCTCAAATTATGGACACTTATACACAACCCAATATGAACTCAGTCACCATAGGAAAGAGTCGAAAGCCATTTCTATTCTTTCACCCCCACATGGCTGGCTGATTCAGATGCTGGTGGGGAAAGTCTTTTTAAAAATCCCAACTAGATTTTTTTTTTAATTGAGCCTCTGATGGTGTGAAAAACCGCCAGGGACAAGAGTGCCACACCAGCCCAGAAGCAATTTTTGGAAGCAATTCTCTTTGCCTTCTGCAGATTTTGCTCCAGGATTTTAGGAGTCTTTGTGTGTTGTTGGTGCTAACAGAGTATTCTTGCTCTCCCACTGACCTTCTGGGGAGCTCTATGCAAAGTGAGAATGGTGGCACTCTTGGGGCCATGGCCCCTTTGCTAATTTTGTTAGTCTTGGCAAATTACCCAACCAATCGTCTTCTGGAGCCAGCCTCACAACCCCCAAAATCCAAATCTGCTTGTAATTGGTCCACATCCCTCAGAAACTATGCCTGTTCAGGAGCAGTTATTCCCAGTTGTTAAAAGCCAGAGCACATTCCTACAAACTGACTGTAACTCTACCACAAAATCCTTCAGTACAGAGTTTAAGAATGCCATGTCCTGGCCTGCTCCTTTCTCCTCCCCAGCTACGTGCTGGGACTCAAAAACGGATCCATGTGAATCGTTGGCAACTTGTCTGCCTGTCAATCACGGCACCATAGCATAAGATTTCCACCTGTTAAAGGATACTTCCTGATTGTGATAAAAGAAAAAAAAATACTAGCCGGCAGCTCTCTGACTGATGATTTCAGAGGACTGGATCATTAACTGCAAGCAGCAGTAAATAAAACCAACTAAACCCACCCCGAGGGAGCCTGGGATGAGAAGACGGTCATCTCAAGAACCACACTGTGAAAGGAAGCAGAACCGTAAATCATGAATGCAGGGAAGGATTTGGGGGCCACAGTGAGGTAGGAAGGAGAAGCGGTGACGGTGGAGCTGTCAGCGGGAGGTGCCTCATGTTAAGCAGGTGATAAGGGAGGCCCCGCAGCCCCACTGCTCCCTGTGCCACTGAGGTAATAACATACACCAATGCTGCAGCTCATCTCCACATTGCCCCAGTCTCCACAGGGGCAACATTGGCGCAAGAAGCAGCTGCTCTTCCCATGAGCCTCAGGGCTCCTCATGTTGCCCCAGTGGTTCAGGAGTGAGGAACCCTATAGGTGAGCCCATAACACCAGCACAACATGGAACCCTGTTCAGAGACAGAGGAGCAAAGTGGACAAGGGCTCGCTGAGGGCTGCTAGAGTGCGCGCAATGGCAAGGCTTTTACTTCACCTCAACAAATATCCACACACAACTCCTAGGGGAGAGAACAACCCTATATACAGTCATTTTTGCTCCTTGATACCAGTATGGCAAAGCTCACTAGAACTCCACTGGCTTTAGAATAAGCTTGTCATTAGGAGAGATTGTTCAAAAGATGGCCCATTCAAAAGCATAGCTGTACAGTTCCTGCAAAAGTCCTGGTTTCTAAATCAGGCCTAGGTCCAGAGAGCCACAGTACCTCCACATCTCGCTTTAACTTCTCCATGAAGTCTTTCTTGGCCTCTTCACTGATGTACACTTTCTGGTTCACGTTTAAAAAGTCAATGTCTTTCAGGGTCGGCAGTTCCTTGCCCTAGAAAAGAACGAACACGTATTTTGGATGAAAGGGGGGGGGGCAAGTGAGACAAGAGTCCGGACAAATGCTTGCCAAATTCGGACTTGGATGGCAGGAGCAGAGGCATCAAACAAGGAGTGATGACACAGTCCCTGAGGAACCAAGATAGTTTTCACACGGATGGCTGCCTGTATGTATTTTAGAATTTGTTTTTATCTCCTTGTAAGCCACCCGGAGAACGTGGTTATAGGGTGGCATATAAATACTTGGAACACTAAAACAACTCCTGTTCCACTCTTTCGGAGAGTGAAGTGTGGAGGGGGCAGCAAGATCGCTTGTGAGAGCAGTCCCCACCCTGACTCCTGCCCAAGAGAACATCACAAAGCAAAGCCCCTCTTGATTGCGGTCTCAAAAGAATCTCAAGCAGCTGGATGGATTGCCCAGTGCCATATTGCTTCTGTGCTCTCGCAGAACCACATACAGAGTTGCGTCTATAACATTTAATTTCTACAGGTTTTTTTTTTTTAAGGTACATAGGAAACTGCCTGATCCCCAATCAGACTATTGGTCCATCTAGCCCAGTACTGCCTTCTCTGGCAGAGACTCTCAGGCAGAAAATCTTTCCCGTTACCCGGATCTGATCCCATTAACTGGAAATGCCATGAACTGAACCTGGGCCAATTTGCATGCAAAGCAGGTGCTCCAATATGGAGCTACTGTCCCTCTTCTCTTGGTTTTACACTTCTGACACCCTATCTTTTTGATGGCAACAAAAACATTTCATTCCGCAAATGTGTTCTGCAAGCTGGCATGCCCAATTTTGCTCCTAATTTAAGGTATATTCTCCATTTCTTCCCAGGTCTAATGTTTCTAGTCTGCTCTAGTCAGACTAGAACAAGCCCATGCTAAATATTGCCTGGGATGCAATATCAATACATAGATGCCCCTGCTTTTTTTAAAATAATAATAATGATCAAGTCTTTACATCTACTCTTATGCCATGCCAAATAACTGGCCAGAGAGCTTCAGCTATTGGGCGGTATATAAATGAAATAAAAGTGAAATTTTAGAATGTTTTTAGGGTGTTTTAAAGATGTTTTAATCATGTATGGTATGTTTTTGATGTGTATTTTATATCATGTTTTTATACTGTTTGTTTTATACTTTGAATGGTTTTAGTTTTTGTGAACCGCCCAGGGAGCTTCGGCTATTGGGTGGTATAGAAATGCAGTAAATAAATATAAATAAACCTTCCTTTTGCCAAGAGGAAGCTATACTGTCACCTCAGGTTAAGTCATCAAGCCAAAAGCCACTCCACATCACCATAGAGAAAATACACCTCTCAACAGACAGCCATAATCTCCAATTACCTTCTCTTTATCACTGGCTTCGCGGGATACCAGGGAGCCCTAAAAAAGCAGGAACATAAAAATCAGGTTCCGGGAAGCAACCTTGAGATCACAAACACAAAGAGAAAACATTTTCAAGGCAAGCCATAAACCAGGTGTGCAAAAAGTGCAGCCTGTGGGCAGCACCCCAGAAATAACAAGGAATACCACTCTAGAAACAGACTCTATGGTTCCTGCTTTAGAAGCCTAAATTCCTAAGAGCGTCCCTGGAACATCTTAGGAAAGTGTTTGAGAGCTCCTGACAGCTACCTAGGACATTCTAGCAATAGCATTTCTATGGCAGAAACCATAAAGCTGGTTCAGATACAGTTAGGATTCTTCAGCAAGAGAGTGGATTAGAGGAGGAAGAACAGCTAGGAGAGCCAGGATTCTTGGATGGCTAGGTGATTTGAGAACTGAGGTTTCTAGGAGAAGTGCTGGTCTTTTGCGGATCAAAGCAGGTGTCCAGCCTCTGAAAAGCTCTTAGACAGGAGTTAGAATCATAGAAGAGCAGAGTTGGAAGGGGCCTATAAGGCCATCAAGTCCAACCCCCTGCTCAATGAAGGAATCCACCCTAAAGCATACCTGACAGATGGTTGTCCAGCTGCCTCTTGAAGGCCTCTAGCGTGGGAGAGCCAATGACCTCCGTAGGGCATTGGTTCCATTGTAATACTGCTCTAACAGTCAGGAAGGTTTTCCTGCTGTCCAGCTGGAATCTGGCTTCCTGTAACTTGAGCCCGTTATTCTGTGTCCTGCACTCTGGGATGATTGAGAAGAGATCCTGGCCCTCCTCTGCATGACAATATTTCAAGTATTCGAAGAGTGCTATCATGTCTCCCCTCAATCTTCTCCAGGCTAAACATGCCCAGTTCTTTCAGTCTCTCCTCATAGAACTTTGTTTCCTGATCCCTGATCATCCTCGTTGCCCTCCTCTGAACACGCTCTGAATTTGAGTGGGGGTGAATTACACAGAGGGAGACCACATGAATTGCCAAAAAAGTGGAAATGCACCACCAAGAGGGCAAAAGGAGACAGTGATTTGCATAACATTTGCATATACGAATGCATGCAAACTTAGAAATAATTATTATAATTTAAATAGAAATACAGCACATCGCCCCATACTGTGACCCGGTTATCTTTAAACTGGAATTTGAAAGGACAGTCCTTCAAAATATAGGACACCTTCCAATAGAGGACTGTCCTTTGTAAAAGAGGATGCCTTGCCAACCTACGATATGAATGTGCAAGTGGGGCCCTCCTTAAACAAATGTGTTCACATAAATATCAACGCTACTTGACCAAAACCCAAAGATTATCACAATGCGGGCGGAAAACGTGGTACTTAAAATTCAGCAGTCTCTTATCACAGTACCTTACCGCTGCATATACTTAGCTGACTTTCTATACCACAAGAGCAAAAACGTTGCATTTTTAGGCACTACAAGCTCGTCTTGATCAGATAAAAAGAGAGAAACAATAATGTCAACATTGTTTCCATTGGCAAGCTTGTTACAAATTCCAGCCCAAAACGTGCACCTAGGGGCCCCACACCACGGGCAAAGCAAGACTAAATGAATAATGTTGTCCACCATCTCACGACCACAAGGGCACCGGCTGACATTTACAAGGCTTTCGGCCTCTTCCCCCTGCTAGAAAGGCTGAGGGCATCGTCTGAAATGCAAGAGTCTGCAATGAAACAGCAGACACACGTTTCCTGCGCACATTAATTATAAGCACTTACTCATTCTACCCTTACGAGGCAAGCAATTATTTTTTCCACTTCACAGGAGGGGGAGAAAGCGTAACTTGCCCAAGGCGATCCAGGGAGTTCTAGGCCTCATCCATTAAGCCTCCAAAGCTTGGTTTGGAGACTAGTGGGTTTGGGTTTTCTTTAAAAAAAAAGACTTCAGCTGTCAGGAAGGGAATTGTTGATTGGCAGCATGCAGGAGGCAAGAGTTGTACCGCAGTCTGATTGGCTTCACATCAACCCTGGTGCCGTCTTTAAGAAAAAAGTCTCTCCATGCAAAACACCCTCGATACAGTGAGGTCTGAGCATGGAGGGGGCAGTCAGCGCCAGCTCAGAAGCCCTGAGCCCCAACTGCTCTTGGCTCCTGTTCTCCCAAGATGCTCTATAGGTATGCTTTAATGTGGATTCCTGCAATGAGCAGGGGACTCGATGGCCTTTTAGGCCCCTTCCACCTCTACTATTCTATGATTCTATGGTTCTCTCCAGGCTTCCCTTCTCACCCCATCATCTATGTCTTTGCTCAATGTCAAGAAATACTTTTGTAAGCCGCCATGAGAGCCTTTTTTGGCTGAATGGCGGCATAAAAATACTTAAATAAATAAATAAATAAATAAATCTCATTACTTTAAAGCTGGAGTGGGCAACCTGCAGGCCAAATCTGGCCCTTTGGGGGAGGTCAAATGAAGCCCTCTGGGTGCCCCCCTTTCCCACAATGGTTCCCCAGCTTTTTTTTCTCCTACATTTTAAGATGTTGAAATGCCTCTCCTTACTGGCAGTAAGAACTTGAAACTAAAATATCCTGGCCTCTTTTGTATTTTGGCCACGCTCCCTTTTGCCTTATGCCACGCCCAACACTGGAATGTGGACCTTGGGAGCTTCTCCGAAACTATATTTGGCCCATGGGCTAAAAGAGTTTCAACACCCACACTCTCGCCTTCTCCAGGCTGCCCGTTTACCCTACCCTGATATTTGCTGCATTCGCCTTTTACTTAGGGCGTTAAGCGCTCTGGGCCTGGGGGCTACATTGATTCCATGTTCTGTACTTTGCTGGCCCAGAAGAAGTGGTGAGTAGTAACAGAATCTTGGCATCAAGGATGGAAGCGATCCAACGGATTAAATCCAGTCCCTTGCCCCTAAATAGGACACCCTATCGCTAAACCTTCCCAGAGAGATGCCAGCCCATTCCTCTTGAAAAAGTTATTGAATAGAAGGGGAAAATGTACTCCATTCTTTTCCATATGAACACACTTTGATGTCCATGATATTTTAGAGCAGGAGGGGGGCAACTTCTCTGAGTTGCCTTTTAAAGAAGGAGAAAGAAACCCAGATTCCATTTTTAAAAAAAAAAAAAAAAAAAAAAAGGCTCTAACCCTCATGACTGCAGAACTGATTTTAAGAAGGAGTCAAGGATCAGAAACAAGGAGTCGGGGCAAAGAAGCCAAAATCCTGGATCTTTGACACAGCCATCCAGCATGTTCTTTCTGCCTCCACACCCTTCCTGGATAGGTTGATTGAGGATTTATATCTTAAGGCAGTAATTTCAGAGTATGTAGAATGTTAAAACATAACAGATGCAGCATTTCATCAGCTGCTAGGTTGATTAAGATCATATCCAAATCCCTTTATTAATGTGCACGCTAGCCATGATTGTCCTGCTCAAGCCGCGTTTCCGCTGCAGTCCTCATTGCAGTACAATTCCTCCCACAGCCTTCACCTCCTAAAACACTTGTAACTGTGAACAAGGACCTAGTTAACTCCGCTACAAAAGATCTATATAACCTTGCTGTGGGAGAATTTGCTTTGGGTCAGCTTTAATGATGTGCAGAGGCGGGCATGATCCGTCTCATTTTCCTAGCTTAGTTTGCCAGCACACACACACACACACACACAGCACTGACCTTGCATTTGAAATCATTCATGGACTGAACAAATTCCCCAAGGAAAGAGGGATTTCATTGCAATATCAAGAGGGGGAAGGGAGGTTCAATGGGCAGAGCAAGCCACACGCAGGGAGGAGGAAGCAAGGAACTTGGCACAGGCAGAGGCCTCTCAGAAAGTGCCTATACCAGTTTAACCCTCAGTATAAAGCTCACGCGTCTGTCAGTTTTTCTGCAGGGCAGGCAGCCAAGGAGGGCTGTGAACAGCTCTGGGTGTAGCAGTGCCGGCAGGAGTTGCTCGCAGACTGCCAAGGGAGGAAGGGGGGATCCTCTCTCGCCTGCCATCTTCAAATCAGAACTGGAAGCCCCTCTTGGGAGATACAATCCAGCCAAAGACATTTTAATGGGCTTGATAAAAATGGCTGGAGGAAGCTCAAAGGGAAACTCTCTGCCTGGCACAGACCGAGGAGTCATCTCCGACCTTGGAGGCGACAAGTGTGGGGAGACCAAAGCATTCTTGCCTTGGAAAACCTATTTATTCTTCTTCACTGTTTAGAAAGGGCCAAGAAAATACATGGTGGTTTGCAAAATAACGTATGCAAGAGACAGTCTTTGCCTCAAGGAGCTTATTATCTAAATTTAGCTTGCTGGCTGGGGAATGCTGGGAGTTGTAGGACTTTTTTCTGTCTAAATAAGGGTGCAATCCTATGCCTGGGGAGGGAAGGGTATGTGAGGAGCCAATGTAAGCCAACACAATCTATCTCTATCTCTCTCACGCACACACACATACATACAGAGGCCCTGTTCAGAAGACACCTTAAACCACGGCTTTAACCATGGTGATTAAGCCAGAAAGCCAGGCTATGTTCAGAAGACACCTTAAACCATGGCTTTAACCATGGTGACTAAAGCAAAAAGCCTTACTCACTGTGGTTAAAGTCATGGTTTAAGATGTCTTCTGAACACGGCCCAGCTTTCTGGCTTAACCAAGGTGGTTAAAGCCGTGGTTTAAAGTATCTTCTGAACAGCACCAGAGAGAGGCTACAGTCAGATAGTCACCTTGGAGTAAACCTCGCTGAACTCAATGGGACTTACTCGTGAGTAGACATGCATAGGACTGTGGCATCTGGCTTCATTTCAGTTGGGGACAAGAACTATGAAGAGGGGAACTTGTGGCCCTCAAGATATTAATGGATTTTAACTCCCATCAGCCCCAGCCAGCAATGGCCAATAGTTGAAGGGGTGGGAATTGGAGCCGAACAACAATCGGGAGGGCCAGGGATCCCTGGCCCTGGGTGAAGGCAAAGGCTCCACAGAAGAGGTGAGTTTGGAGCTGGGATTTGAAGAGTGACTGGCACTACAAGGAAGTTCTAGGCACGAGGGGCAGCAAAGGATTGTGGGCAGTCATAGGAGAGAAGGAAAACTCTTAGAAAGAGAGGCCCTTCACAGCTGCCCACCTGTGGGAACAACTAGGTGGGTGAGCGCGTGGGAGAGGGCCTTCTCTGCAGCAGCCCCACACCTTTGGAACATGCTCCCATCGGAGGTCCACCATGTTCCGTCATTTCAGGATTTTAATATGAAAACATGTTATTTTACCGTGGCCGTCTCATGATATGACTGCTGCTCTTGCTGCCACTGTCAATGTTGTCGGTGCTGGCTTTATTGCTGGCTTTATTGTTCTTTTTATTGCTATTTTATTGCGTTTATGCTTTTAATCTTTTAACTGTTTTTATGTATTTCATTGCTGTAAGCCGCCTTGGAGGGCTCCTGCCTTGAAAGGAGGCCAAGAAATGTTTTAAATAAATAAATATAAAACTTCAGGCAGCTCAAGATGGTAGCGCCGGAGGAATGATATTCATTTGATCTGGAAATCAGCCTCTTCTGAGAGCTAGGCATGCCACAGGGGGCAAGACGGGAACTTCTGAACGCAAAAATAAACATGCGCCAAGTAAGGGCACTGAGTAGGGGCTCTGGGACGTCACCCCATGTCACCCCAGGCCTCTGGCACAGCGATCCAGCACTCCCACTAAGTCATTCTGACATATTAGCCTTCCACACAAAAGCCCATAGCACTGAAGATTGTCAAGCCAGACTTTCAGTAACATCCTCTCACAGTGAGCTGTGAGGTAAACAAGCTTGTAAAACTAACAGGCAGCTGGGGATCGCCAAAAAAAGCACTGCCTACATCAGGGGTGTTGACTCCCAGGCCTGTGGGCCAAATCCAGCCCACCTCACGTCCCTAGATGGTCACGCCCCCTCCCCCAGGCTCCACCTCTTTCTTCCAACCACTGATCCGTTTGGCTTGTTTCCCCCTCTTTTATAAAAAGGCTGAAATGCCTCTCCTAAGTCTTACTTACTGGCAGTAAGAACTTTCAGCTACAGTATGCTGGTATTTGGGGGCATTCTTTTGTATTTTGGCCCTGCTCCTTTCGCGTTTGTCCCCCTGTCGTACCCCCAAAGAGCTATTCCGAAACTGAATTTGGCTCTTGGGCTAAAAGAGACCCTACACACACCCCGGATCTAAATACATGGATGAGCATGGTGCAAGGAATCAGGACCAGAGACTCGGCACACCCTGCGCCTGCCCTCTAACACCCTTTTTACCTTCAGATCGTACTTCCTGTGCACAGTGAGCCTGTGGCTGAACATGTTCCTCATGACCAGCATGTAGCTCTCCTCGTTGTCAACGCTGAGCCGGTACATACCGAGGAACTGGGGCAAGAGGGTGCTCCCGTGACACTTCACGATGTACTGGAAGGAGACAAAGAGGGTTAAGGAAGGAAGGAAAGGAAAGGAACCTCTCGTGCAAGCACTGAGTCATTACTGACTCTTGGAGGGACGCCAGCTTTCGCTGACGTTTTCTTGGCAGGCCTTATAGCGGGGTGGTTTGCCGTTGCCTTCCCCGGCTGTTATTACCTTTCCCCCAGCGGGGTGGTTTGCCGTTGCCTTCCCCGGCCGTTATTCCCTTTCCCCCAGCTAACTGGGTACTCATTTTACCGACATCGGGAGGATGGAAGGCTGAGTCGACACGAACCGGCTGCCTGAAACCAGCTTCTGCTGGGATCGAACTCAGGCCATGGGGAGAGTTTCAGCTGCAGAAACTGCTGCTTTACCGCTCTGGAAGGAACGCGTGCCAATTCTCAAGGAGCCCAACACAGAGGGAGGCAGCCCAAAGGCTGGAGGGCATGCATGCATGGCAGCGAGTGGGCTTGAAAAATAAAGGGTAGCAGATCGGAGAATGGAAACCAGAGCTCTGCGAAACAGTCCAGTTCAAAAGCCACAAACTTTCCTGACTTTTGGGTAAACGAGAGCTAGCGAAAGGCAGGATCTGGAAGCATCCCATGAGTTTGCCAAATGGCATCCTGATAATGTAAGGTTAGATTTTTAAAGATACCTTTCAAAGGCTTATGGTTATAAAGAAAATATTATGGGCACTTCAACCAGAATGGGACAGTCTGGGCTTTGCTTTGGTCCAAACATGAGACTCTCTCTCTCTCTTTCAAGATGACAACTATCCCTTGCCATCACTTCTTGGTTCTCACACATCAAACTCCAACTTTCTTCACCTCCAACCTTGCAATGGATCACAAAGCTGCTGCCTTTTTTGAGCAACAAAGCCCAAGTTAAACAGCACTCTACATCTCCCATCATAATGGTTCAGACGAACGACCAACAGTGGGAGGCAATGAATCTCCAGGCCCTGTTTCCGTGTCAAGGGCGTGGAGGGAGGCTTTCCCCAAGCTCGGGCCATCCAGATGTGTTGGACTACAATACATGCTGGCTGGGAATTCTGGGAGCTGCAGTTCAATGCATCTAAAGGGCGCTAGGTTGGGGAAGGCTGTTGTAGTGAGCCACATAGCTTTGCCAAAATAAGAACTGCCATGTGCGTGTTTTTCTTTACTTTTCTTCTCTGTCTAGCAAGGGTCCTGCATGTCTTGATTAAGCCGGTGATCCAAGAACTGATCATTTAAAATATTTTCAGGAAAGAGAGCAGCTGCTGCTTCTTCACCCCAGAATGCCTTTCTGCAGCCTGAATCCTGTTTTTCACCCAGCATGGTCTCACCTAATTAAGTACACGTCACACTGAAGGCTATTAGGAAGTGCAAACGATGGTGTTTCGTCATGGTCAGTAATGTCCTTTTCACAAATATCTGCCTTTTTGCTGAACGGGATCTGAAGAAGAGTTCTGGTGAACTCAAACTCTCGTTCACTACTTGGTGAATTTTAATTGGTTTTAATAAAGGCTATTATACTACTCCTACGTAGGGTTGCCATGTTCTGAATCCACAAAACTGGGACAGTTTTTTGGGGGGGAGGGGGGGGGATAAGATTTTTTTGTTTTTTTAAAAATGAGCAATATGTAAAGGTCTAGGGAAAGAAAAAAAGCTATCTAAGCTTTAGTTATCTAACACTGCAATCCTATGTGTGTTTATTCAGAAACAAATCCTACTGAGTTAAATAGGACTTATTCCCAGGTAAGTATGCATAGGATTGCAGCCTAAAGTACTTAAGCACCTGGAAATAAAGAATAGGCAAAGAGCAGTTTAAGCAAACAAACAGAAAAAATGACACTAAATTACATTTCTCCACCAGTTCTCAAAAGCTAGAGGAGACTTCAATATGGAGACTTACACTCCACTGAGCAGGCTCAAGGCACCATTTCGGAGGTTGGAATTTCTCCAGCCGGCTGGAACAGGAATCCGGGATTCTTGACTGACTGGCCGGGACATTTTGGAAATGCTTGGAAACCGGGATATTCCCGGTTTTCCAGGACGCATGGCAACCCTACTCCTACGGTTTGGACTGCCCCCTACATCCTCACCCGAAGGACCAAAATGGCTGCCTATTCTCCCTGCCTCCGCCCAAAGTAATACCTGCAACACCAGGTCTGCGTATATTCCCTCTACCCATCATCATAAGGCCCAAGCGGAGAATTTGTTAGGTTGCAGAGAGAATCCGGCTTATGCTTTGAACAGTTGTAGAGTGCCCAGATACACGAGGAGCTTTATAAATAGTAATAATAATATTATTCTTAGATGGTGAAATGCTCAGCATTCTCTGAAGGGCAGTTTTTTATTTCTCTTTTGAAAATCGCCTTACCTGGTGGTAATGGGACAGAAGACTATGCATATCAGCCACATCTTCACTGGAGATCTCCTTTATGACCAAGGTCCTGTCGTAGGACAGGAGGAAGCGCCCCCCACCATCAGTCTCATAGGTGGGAGGACTGCGCGTCAGCGAGACCTAAAAAAGTCAGAGAACAACCCAGTGATGACCAGGCTCTGTGCCTGCAGCCCTGGCATGGCTGCTGCAGCAAAGAGACCAGACCCCCTACTGAACAAAGAGAGAGAGAGAGAGGGGACGAGGGAACTAGACATAATGGCTAGATTTCAATATTGTGTGAATACCAGGTTGCAGAATGGCAAATTCTTTTCCCAGCACGGACTGCACACACACACACACACACACACACACACACACACACACACACACAATATATGGAAACTGCCTTACGCCACAGGCTCCCCCCTGACTGGCGTTGTCAACAGAGCCTGGCAGCCCCCACCTCCCAGATGTGTTGTACTGCAACTCCCATCATCCTCAGCTGATGAGGGGGGTGGAAATAGAGCTGACTCCCTTAAGATTCTGAACCAAACTTCTGGGCTTTGGAGGGTCACATTCTATTTATTGCCCTTTCGGTTGCCCTCTTCAAGGGGGCAGTTATCTTAGAAAGGCTCTTAGGGCAAAGGAATGACGCAAGAGCTCCTTATGTTCTCTTCAGCCCCACATGGAGCACATTTCCATAGGCCAAGGCATGCGGGACCAAGGCAAGATCAGATCACTCTAGGAATGGGCGCAAGTGGCACACAGGCCTCAGTTGTGCAAACGCACTCTGGGCCAGCACCTGGGCTAATCTGGCCTGCTTTTCCCTTTTCAAAGTGCTACAAAAAATTGAGCCACCTGATGACAATGAACGCCAGAGAGCCGGCGGCTTTCGCTGCTTCTTGAGTAAGCCTTGGCTCAGGTTCCAAGCTTCAAGGTGCACCTTGGCAGGCCCAGACCGAAAAGGCGGCCATTCTGAGAAATGCAAGCATTGGGGCTGCCGGCCACACCTCCTTTGGGCCATGGAGATCCATTGGCCTACAACTCCCATTAGCCTCACCCAGCATAGCCATGGGTGAGGGATCATGGGGGTTGTAGCCAAAACCACTGGAAACCCACAAGTTTCCCGCCTCTGGTCCACCAAGTGCCAGGCTAAAATTATGCACCAGAAGCAGAGCCACTGAGACATTCATTGCCTCAAGCTATGAGAAGCCATTTCTACGATCTTGCATCTACAACCTCTTGACATCCACTGAGGCACCCACTGGGGTCTTACCATCATTAGAAAGGCTTATTTTATTCAGGTGCTTCAGAGAGAGTCGAAGAGCTCTACAGGGATGGATTGGTTGCAATCCCTCGCCACAACCTTATACAGTAAGGGCACAATCCTATGAATGGCTAGACAGAAAAAGTCCTAAAATTCCAGCATGTCTCAGCCAACATGGCTGGATGGTGCATGCTGGGAGTTGTAGGAGTTTCATTCTGTCCAGGCATGCCTAGGATGACATCCTAAAGCAAAATTGTTGTTCTCAGGTTACAGATTGGGTTAGGAGGCTAAGAGCGTCACTTGGCTAAAAAAGCAGTCCTTGTGGCCCCTTGACAGAGTTTGGGAGCGGAGGCATAAGGTATTTCAGGTTCCTGGATCAGAGGCCGGCGACAGTGCTCTGACCTCTGACCCAGGAGCCTGAGCTCCCCGCCCCCCTCCTCCTCACAACCAAGCTTCACGCCAGCTGCCTCTATGAGCTCACAAATGTGAGCTCAGAGGGGAGGGAAAGGGGGCAGTTTTGTGGGCAGGGAGGGGAGGAAATGGGGGCGGCCAGCTTGCGAAGAATCCTCCGGCCACCCCAGCCTCCTTTGCTCCTGCTCCACAGAGCTCCAGCTAGACGGGCAAATCTCCTGTCTAGCGAAAATGCAGGGCCAGAGGAGCACAGAGGTGACCATCACCTCTGTGCTCCCTCCCACTCTACACAGGGTGCCTGCCAGCCTCCAAGTTCAGAGGCCGATGGGCGTTCAGGCAGGACTGTGCCCTAAAGCTACTTAGGCAAGATTGGAACTGGGGACCTCTAGCCCCTGTCCTACTCTATCTCCTTTTGGGAATACAGGCACAACTAAATATCACAGCAGCTATTTGGAACAGTTAGAATTACGATGGCGTCTAGGCAAGCATATCCAGGAGTAAAGATACTAATTGATAATAACCCACTGGCCTTATCCCCGCTCCAAAATCAATTTCTCTCGAGGGAACGCACCTGCTAGCAACTGCTCCAATGATCTGATTGCAAGTCCAGCAGCCTAACATGGGAGTCTTAATTGTACGTCGAGCAAAGTAATTTATAACTCTCCAAATTAACTCCACTGGAAGTGTATAGTATGATTTATGAGTTGAATTTCAACCCTGCTTCTAACCAGCATTCCCGTCGTGTCTTAAAGCAAATTACTGAAGTCGGACATGTTTCTTTATTTAAAGCTAGCCAAAACGTAATATAGAACAGCATTAAAAAGGCATCACCACCCCGAATGAAGCCAGCAACAAAACAGCTGTTTGTTCGCCTTCTCCTGCACCAGCAGAACCCTTCTGAAGAAAAAAAAGCCATATTCAATTCTCTGAAGACAGGGAACAAACTTGGTCTGGTTAGCATCTTAGGAATGAAGGTCTGCAATGAGGGTGCCACCACCGAGAAGGCCTGTAAGGGTATATGTGGCCACTAAATGGTGGGTTAGAGTGAAAAGAGGGGACAACCTTTCATGGCAGAGAGGGGAAAATACCACATACAAAGTTTTGTGCAGCCTTGTTTAAAAGGAAGGGTAGGCCTCCTCACCTGATAATCCTGGTCATCGATGTTGAAGCGTTCGCGGAGATTGCGGAAGACCTGTGGGCAGTACTCCTTGAATTTGAAGTGGCCGGGCAGATTTTCTCTGCAAGAATGAAGTGGCAAATATCATTAGCTACTACACCACAGTTTGGCCTGAATAGGCAGCAGAATGAGGTGGAAGAGATGCGGGGGGGAGTGGGAGAGGTACATTTTTGAAAGCTCTATGTGAAAAGACAAATTTAGCACATCAGTGAGGAAGATTCTAGCCCACCCCGATCTCTGCTGTCCTTGTTTCCGGCAGGGAGGTGTTTTTTTTTTAAATTATTGTTTAAAAAATTGATTCTCTCCACCTTGCGGTTTAAAATGGTACAGTCCATTCCATCACCTTAGGACTCTGTCACCTATGCAGGACAGGCATTATGTTCTCCTGCCGTAGAGGGAACAAGCTCACCCTTGGAAACAGCCCATTATAACACACTTGTGTAAATAGAAAGCCCCTTCTGTTTCCCTTATCAAAAAGCCAGCCTTCCTTTCCGAGAAGTGAGCAAGGCTCAAGCAAGTAAGAGCTACCAAGTCAATCTGGGCATTAACTCAGTAATCTGTGGGCTGTGCTCTGTAATCCTCTCACCATTAGCCTCCTCTACCACATGGCGTAATCCTCCATCATTATGTGAATGGTTATATTACCAGCTAGGCAAAACAATCTGCCTTTAATACTAAGCATCAGCCGTCAGGCAGAGGGGAATGAAGGACAGTGTGTGTGTGTGGTCAGCCGGAAGAATGATCCACCTTTGTATGTACTAGCAGACTGTTCAATACTTTTACATGAAGGAGTCAAATCACACAATCCCTGATTGTTCTGAACTGCTGCAGCCCTAGGAGAGCTAGATCATGGATTGTATCCAATGGTAGTCTTACTTAAAGTATACCCATCGAAATAAATGGGGCTTAAGTTAGACTAGCACTGATTACAATTCCATGTGATTTCCTCTCCACCAACCCCCTCCAATGCTCTTAAATTGGACAATGCCCTTAATCAAATGTCAATAATAAATACCTTTACGTTGAATACATGGTTATATATAATATTAAATAAAATTAAAAAATGACTTGGCATCATCACGAATAAGGGTGTGGGTTTTTTTGGCAGATCAGAAGTACTCATACCATTGCATTTTTCTTGAAACTTTGTTTTGGAGCCAAAGCACGGAAATGGGAAAAGTTCCATACAAACATGGCCTAAATGAATCTTCCCCAATCTGATGCCGTCCAGATGTTTTGGAATTCAATTCCTATCAGCCCCAGCCAGTATGGTCAATGTTTGGGAATGCCAGGGTATGTAGTTCAAAACATCTGGAGGCATCAGGGTAGGGAAAGATGTTGTAAATGAAATGAAATGCATTGTGCATTGTTTAAATACACAGCATATCCATTTGTAGCCTATAATTATTTATTTTTTATTTATTTAGAGTATTTTTATCCCGCACCTCAGCCAAAAAGGCTCCCAGAGTGGCTTACAATTGATCAGTAAAGAAGACAGTCCCTTGCCCTCAGGCCTACATTCTAAAAAAGACATGACACGCAAGGAAAAGGGGAGGGGGAGGGAAGAGGGAGAAAAGGAAAAGAAATTAAGGAGACTGTTCAGGCTGATGGAAAGGCCCTGTTCCCCCCCACCCCCATCTCTGAATGGAGGGGCAGAACAACAGCTCCTTCTTCTTCCCCACAGGGTCATGATGAATGTTAGCCCTGTTCAGGTGTGTGTGTGCAACTGAAGCAGGCTCTGAAGGTCTCTGCCTGCTCCTGTCTCCCTCGCTTTGTATAATGTTATTTCATGGGGTGGGTGGGTGGAGTAATGCCACCCCAAAACAAAACTGCAACAACACTGGCCAGTAATTCAAGGCAACAAAAAATTCACTAGGGTCAACAAGATACAGGTCAGTGTATGTGTGGCTTCAGAATAATGTTTCTAGTCCTCATGACTGGGACAGAAAATTCAACTGTAGTATATACATGCAGGTTTTTCAGGACACAGCCATTTTGATCACCAGGGAGCAAATACTCCTTCCTCCAATCTAGTCAACAAGAGGGAAGAGGTGTGTGAAAGCATGAGATTTGTGGGAACATCAGAGACTCTCATAGTCAGGGCTGTTAGTGAGAAATGGTCGGTTACCCGATATTTGGCAGAAGTGAGAAGGAAAGGTCCAAAGACCTCCGGAGGCAAAGCTATGCTGAAGCACAGTAAAGATTTTAAATAAATCAAAGAAGAGAGACTTGAATGTGTAAGAGAACGGTAATGGATTGGGGGGTATAGGAACTTGAATGTCACTTTTGGTAGAAAAGACGGGATACAAATCAGTTAATTAGATAAATAAATAAACTATGAACCTACTATGGCAGCTGACACAACCTGGTGTCCTGTGGACTACAACTCCTGCATATGATGGAGGTTGGAGTCCTACACATCTGGAGGGAACCCGGTTGAGGATGGCTACCCTAGGGCATGTGCATTAGGAAGTGCCATGCGTCCATGAGGCAGACTTGAGCACATCCCTTGCATGACGCAAGGTGCCAGGTCCCAGCACTTGAAATTAACGGATCTCAAGCAGCACGGGCAAAATGACCTCTGGCCAAAATACTGAAGAGTGACCAGCTGTCAGGGCTGAAGTTGGACTAGGAAGGTCACACACCTTATGCCCTTAGAGCCCCCCACGGTTCCTCACCTGTTGAAAAGATGGTTGTTCACCTTAATCTTGGAATTGGCTTTGAAGTCGTCAGGGAGCAGCATTACCGGCTGGGGAACCTGGCTCAGTTCGTTGATCTACAGTGAGAAAATAAAGGCAAAGCAGTTGGCTTCTCTTGGAGAAGAAAGCCCACGCCAGCCCACCAGTCAAAGCCACCATTATAACTCACCCAAGCCAGGAACCTGGGCAAAGCCTTGAGAAGAGAGTCCCTTCCTACTGAGTAACACCCTTCCCAACCTGAGCTTCGGGCAGTTCAGGAGAAGTGGCGAAGCTATGCCATTAGCCATTCCGCATACGTGGGAGAGGGAAATAGGAAATAATATTGTCTCCCAAACCAGCTTTCCCTAAACTGGTGCCTTCCAGCTGTGTGGGACTAGAACTCCCAGCATCCCCAACCACAGTAATTGGATGCTGGGATTTGTAGTCCCACACAGCTGGAGGGCACCAGGTTGGGGAAGGCTGCTGTAAAGGAGCCCCATGCTGTTTCAAAGCTGCATCAGAGCAGCCAATGAACGAATATGATACACACACACACATACACACACTTACAGGAAGAGACCTCCAAAAAGCTTGTATTATCCCCCCAAATTAATATAGCCAAGCACAGCAGTTCAGACAGGATTAGCCTTTGATAGATTAAGTTAGAGGCATATAGTAGGGAACCGCCAGACAAGACAATGGGCTTCAGATACAGACAACTGAGGGGGGAAGCTGGAATTGTAAGAGCTCTAAGGAAAAAGTTGCTTCTAGTCAGGGCAGCTACACATCTGGCTCCAAATCCCAACCACTCAAGCATGTGACGTTTTTGACCTGGGCTAAACTATGACCATGAGCTTATTTTGGGCCTCCGCTTGACCGTACTGGCTGAAAGTTTCAGACAGATTGTGGGAGGCCCTGAGGATTCCCTTGTTGAAGAAGAAAGGTGTAAGAATTTGGGTGGGGAAATAGTAGTGATGGGGAGATGACACGGCATAGGGCAGTGGTCTTCAACTGGTGGGTTGTGCCCAAAAGTGGGCCACAAGGTCAGTCCAGCTGTTGCCGCCATGTTGGGCATGGAGAAAATTGTGAAAGTGGGTCCCATGTTGCAGGTTGGGAGTCTGAGGTGGGTCTCCGGTCAGGACCATTTGAAGACCACTGGCGGAGGGAAACCATGACGGACATCTAGAAAACTCTAAACAATGAAGAGAGAAAAGGTCATTCTCTTTCCAAAATGCAAGAACACTAGCTTGGATTCTGACTAAGTTAGCAGAACTGAAGTTCCATTGATTTCAATGGCCCCCAAGTCATGACTACCGCATCCCACTTATTTCAATGAGACACAACTGACTTAAGGTGCAATCCTATCCACACTTACCTTCAAGTAAGCCCCATTAAACTCAATGAGATTTACTTCTGAGAAGACATGCATAGGACTGCATTGGTTGTCTGGATCCAACACTCTGTCTAGCTCTCCCTGAAGTGGCAGACCTGTGCACAGACCCCTTCAGATAGCAGTTAGGGGTCCACACAAATGAATGCCCCCCCCCATATATAAATCCCTGCACAAGGAAGGCAGAACCTCAGGTCAGAAGACAAGACCTAAATTCTTCTCTCTGAAATGTGGTTTGGGACAAGGAGGAAATAAAAACAGACAGCTAGCATATGCAGAACAAAGAGAAGGAAGTATTCCTTCATGCAACACATTATTAACCTTTTTGGATTTGTTAGGGTGACCATATTTTGGAAACCAAAAAGGAGGACAACATGGTTGGCCCCCAAGGGGGCGTGTCCAGCACCAAGGGGGCGTGTCCAGCACCAAGGGGGCGTGCCCACCTGAACATAGCCTTGGTCACATGTCTGATTTTACAGCACACATTTAAGACAAATCTGTTCTACATAACATCTTAATGTTAAAATCACTGAAATAAAGAACAAGTGAGAGATTCAAGGTATCTGAAATTAACTTCACTCACTCCTACTTTTGGAGGTTTTGCTGTACTTCGAAGCTTTCGCTGTACTCTGTGTGTTACATTCTCCCTTTCCCTCAAATATCTTTTCTGACTGTATCTTCACTCATTGCAAGCTGCTGTTGTTGTTAACAGGGTTTGCTACTGGCCGGCCGGATGGCTGGCTTTTTTTAATTTCAATTTTTTAAAAAAGCTTGTGTATAATTGTCACAAGTTTCTCTACTCTAACATTAGTGTGGGTGTTGTGGCAGTGAACACTACTTTGCCCATCCACCCTTCTCACTTATATACATTAGCTTCTCAAGGCTTGTGTGTTGGCACTTCGCACATCCAGACTTTGAACTCCTGTCTACTTCCTGCACAAACATGCGACTCTGAAACACTCTTCCTAATGCCCTGCGTTTCATGCCAGCACCATGGGGCTAAGTTACATATGTCTCTGGGTTGTCTGTGCAGCCTCTGTTATCTCTCACTCTAAGTCATTGCAGACAAACCAAAGCCTCCAGACTCAAACAATCTCTCTCTCTCCCCCCCCAAAGTTTCCCAATGGTTCAGCTAGGCTGCACACTTGTGGCTCGGGATATTGCTTATTGCAGGTTATTGCTTGGTCATGTCTGGTGACTATTATTATTATTATTATTATTATTATTATTATTATTATTATATCCCACCTTTTGCCCAATACTTTAAGAACCTCTGCCACCAGCTGCCTCCACCTCCTCTCCCCTTGCACAACTTTGATGCACTCTTAAAACACTCTGCGTGGCAAGCCAGCCTCAGGGCCAAGCTACAGGTGCATCTGGGTTGCCTTCAGCCTCTCTCTGCCTTATGCCAGCCTGCCAACATTTCCAGCCTCAAATAATCCCCCACCCCCCTCTCTCTGCCAAAGTCTCCCAACGGTCCAGCCAGGCTGTGCACTTGTACCCTGTGGCTGGGGGTAGGGCAACAGCTTATAGCTTGGTTGCATCCGGTGACTCTTGTTTTTTAAAAAAACTCCACCGCCAGCCGCCTCTGCCTGCACCAAAACTAGACTCTGAGACACTCTTAAAAAGGCTCTGTGTGGTACAGCAGCCTCTCAGGGCTCAGCTACAGCCATCTCTGAGTTGTGGCTTCAGTCTAACTCTGTCTCTAAGAGATATGCCAGCCAGCCAAAGCCACAAATCTATCTATTTTTCTCTGGTATGCATTTCAAATGTTCTGCATTGCATCCCAGCAGTGCAGTCAGAGCCTAGCTCACAAGTGTACAAAGTGAAGTGGAAGGAAGTGGTAGCGAAGCAAAGCAATGATATGCCAGGTTCCAACATTTGCAGCAACAGGGCATCCACAAAGAAGAGAGCCTCCCTCTCGCCTGGCACCCTACTGTTGGTCGTGAGAGTTTTTCTCTAAAGATGACCCTTCATCGCCCATGATGTGGAAATTTGAGAAAAAGGCCTATGGCTCATTCTGTTTTGCCCCGTGGGTGGCTTTGACTGACCTCTCCTTTCCCACATTTTGATTTGTGGATGCCTTGCCTCTGCTGAGCTCCAGGTACCCGACTGGACACCAAATCTGCAACAGGAAAGGTGTCCTGCTTGCCCAGGACTTCTTACCTAAACACTGGAGATCCCCAATGCCAAGGGCTGAAACTGCTCAATGTGCAACATCCCAAAGAGGAGGTTTGACAACCTGAGTTTGAAGGATATGGCTCCAGCAGTTTTAAAAAACAATAATTTTAAAACTTTGAACTTTTAAAAAAATCCTAAAAAAACAATGGATGAACAGATCTGATTCAAACTTAGCATGGCTAAATCTCTCCTTAAGATCTATCATGGTGCCAACTTTCAGCCCTTTATCTTTAAAAATGTCATTTAAAAATAATAATTTTAAAACCTCAAACTTTCTTAAAAAACCTAAAACTCAATGGATGGACAGATCTGTTTCAACCTTGGCATAGCTAAAGTCCTTGCTAAGAGCAATCATGGCACCAAGTTTCATCTCTTTATCTTTAAAAATAACATTTTTTAAAAAAATTAAATCCTCAAATTTTATAAAATTCCTAAAAATCAATGAATGAACAGATCTGTTTCAAATTTGGTATGGCTAAAGCTCGACCTAAAAGCTATCATGGTGCCAACTTTCAGCTCTTTATCTTTAAAAATGATGGTTTAAAAAAATAATTTTAAAACTTCAATTTTTAAAAAATTCTTAAAAAATCAATAGATGAACGGATCTGTTTCAAATTTGGTGTGGCTAAAGCTCTACCTGAATCCTATTATGGTGTGAAGTTTCATCTCTTTATCTTTAAAAATGATGATTTTAAAAATAATAATTTTAAAACCTCAATTTTAAAAAAAAATCATAAAAAAATCAATGGATGAACGGATCTGATCCAAATTTGGCATGACTAAAGCCTTTCCTAAGAGCTACCACTGTGCCAAGTTTCATGTCTTTAGCTTAAAAATTGACGGAGTTATAAGCATTTTTGTTAATTCTAATTAGAGCTGCCCTTTGGAAAAAAATTCCAGATTTCCCCTCCCCCTCCCAGATTTGTCAACAAAAACCCGGACAAATCCAGGCTAATCTGGTCATATGGTCACCCTAGATTTGTTGCCTCAGGAAGTAGTGAGGGCCAGAAGCAGAGATGGAGGCTAGGCCTACCAATGGTTATCAGGCACAATAGCCAAGAATGGAACCTCAAAGCTGGAAGAAACACATCTTTGACTTTCAGATACTGAGGACAATCATCAGAGAACGGTAAGTAGACAAATATAAAAGATAAGGGTGTAATCCATTTTCATCCTTGGGGGTGGCCTGTTCCTTTGTGCTCTGCTGGCAAACTTCCCAGGGATACCTAACTAACAATGGACACAGAATGCTAGGCCAAGAGGATATTTGTCTGACCCAGCAAGGCCTTTCTTAGGGAAACTTGTGTCAGAAACAACACAAGGCAATCTGTACGTGACCCATGAACATCAGTACTAGGCTGTTTGGGCCACAGCCCTTCTGTCAGCTCTTATATCTTTATTTATTATTGCATTTATATCCCATCTTTTTTCCACCAAGGAACCCAAGGCGGTGTACATAACTCTACTCCTCTCCATTTTATCCTCACAACAACAAACCTGGGCTGAGAGTCTTTGACTGGCCCAAAGTCACCCAGTGGGTTTCCATGGCCGAGTGGGGACTAGAACCCGGATCTCCCGACTCCTAGTCCAACGCTTTAGCCACTACACCACACTGGCTCTCATGCAGACAGGGCTTACCTGGAGAGAAAAAAGTGGCATACTCATAATGCAACAACTTGGCAGCTGTTCACCCAATGCGGGTTGCATGCTTTTTCCCTTCACAGAACTCTTTTCCAAGCAGGATGAGAATCGAGATGCCAAGCACCCTCAGAAAGGTGAAGGACAACCAACTTTGGCAATCTGTCTATTTGAGGAAGTCCTAAAGCTTTTAAAACTTGATGTTGTGCAGACTTCTACTGTTACTTTCTACTGTTAGTTTTTCCCTACCCTGTGCCTGCTTACCCTACCCTGTACCTGTTTGCATTCTCTTCCCCTCCTTATTGTTTTACTATGATTTTATTAGAATGTAAGCCTATGCGGCAGGGTCTTGCTATTTACTGTTTTACTCTGTACAGCACCATGTACATTGATGGTGCTATATAAATAAATAATAATAATAATAATAATAATAATAAGTGCAAGGCAACAAGGGCGCTTATTCAAAACCACACCTGGAATAGTTACCTCCCAAAAGGTGAAGACCTTTTTATTCTCCCAGCATTTTAACAGTCTATAAATAAATTTTAACTTGGCGTTTTAAATTTGTAATTTTGCATTGCTGCTGTTTTTATCTGGTTGAGCTTTTGTATTGTATTTTATATTATGGTTTTATACTGTTGTTTTATACTTTGAATGTTTTTAATTTGTGTGAACCGCCCAGAGAGCTCCGGCTATTGGGCAGTATAGAAATGTAATTAATTAATTAATTAATATCCTGCTCTCAGTCAAAATTCCCTCAGCCTTTTGCTGCACGCTTCTAAGCACCACTTCCCTGAAATAAAGAAAATATGTTCTGCATGCCACTAAAAAGTGCAGTAAAGCAATTTTAAACTATACACCGAGTAAAGGTCAATTTTGTAAAGTGCACACATTTTGCAAGGTAAGTAAACCTCCTCATTTTCTTCTATTTTGCATAATTTAAATAGGATGATGATGATGATGACGGAATATTCCAACTTTGCCTGACAAGGATCTATGAGGAACACTGAAGCCCTGCACTAAATGATAGGAAGACTTCTTCAGCCACCTCCCCGGCTTCTGAGATTACAACAGGCATTAACGGCACACCTTCAACCATATATTTACAACCATAAGGGCTAGAAACTTGCCTTTAGGTAAATAAATAAATAAAGTCAAGTTTAGCTCTTCGAGATGCTGAACTCCACGCGCAAAGCCACACTCTGTGGGTTTCTTCTGCTCCCACAGAATCAGTGCATGCATACAGCCCTGCTAATGAGCAAAATTAGGATTGCAATGCACATTCACGAGAAAGAAGTGGTAGGTATTCTATATTGACTAACGGTGAATACAGTGTGCATTTTGCTATTATTGATGAACTTATCGCATTTTCACTCCACAGGGTTCATAGCAGCTCACACATTCTTCCCCCGCAATCTCCGAAGGCAGGTAGCTGAGAGCCAGAGCAGCTGAGCTTCAAACAGCAGCACCTCCAGCCATTCAGGCTGAATTACAAGACTATCCCAGTTCCTGTCAGTCATCAATCGGACCAATTCAGTTTAGCAGCTTTTATGCAGTTCAGCCTTTTTGGAAAAAACCAACATTACCGATACAGGGATAGGGGCCGTCTGCAACAACTTCTCTCTGGCTTATAAAAGCAAGCCGAGGGGGTCTGACTGGGTGGGTCCAGGGGGTGATAAATGCTTCTCTCCGGGAAGGAGTGGTCCCTGCTGTCCTTAAGGAGGCAGTAGTGCGACCACTCCTAAAGAAGCCCACCCTGGACCCGACGGTATTAGGCAACTACCGCCCAGTTGCAAACACCCCTTTTTCAGGGAAGGTACTTGAGAGGGTTGTGGCGGAGCAACTGCAGGCATTCTTGGAGGATCCTGATTATCTAGACCCATTCCAGTCTGGGTTCCGATCTGGTTACGGGACTGAATCAGCCTTGGTCGCCCTGATGGATGACCTTTATCGAGAGAGGGACAGGGGGAATGCAACCCTGTTAATCCTGCTCGAACTCTCATCGGCTTTTTATACCATCGACCAAGGTATCCTCCTGGATTGACTCCATGGGATGGGCATCGGAGGCATTGTGTTATAGTAGTTCCGGTCCTACCTACAGGGTCGGTTTCAGAGAGTAGCATTGGGTGACCAGTCCTCGGCCCCTTGGCTGGGTATTTCTGCAGACGTGATTCATTCCTCTTCCAGGTATGGGGCCAAATCAGCATCTGGCTTCTTCTTGGAGTTCTGGGCCCACGCAACTGCAGCCTCCTCCACCCCCAGCCCCTGCCCCATCATAGCTGGACTGGTTCTTTGACCCCAAACCGATTGCTGATTTCTTGGCTTTGGTGCAGTTCCCCCCCCCCCCCATTCTAAAAGGTTGAAAGGCCCCTCCTATTAGTTACTGGCAGTAAGATTTTAAGCTACAAGGTGCTGGTATTATTTAGTTATTTAATTTATTTATGACATTTTTATATCGCCCAATAGCTGAATACCCAGACTATGGCAACGAGACGCTGCTGAGGAAAGTTCCCCCAGCACTGAAGATGATACAGAAGGCTAACTCTGGCCAGGGAAATGTAATAAATAATCATTGTGCACCAGGTGCATAGCTTCCCCGCCACAAGAAGACTGAAGCCACCAGAAGGAGGGACAGGGAGGTCTGGGAGCAGGAGAACCTGCATCGGAGTGTCTGACCTGGCCATCAAATCCTTCCCAAAGGCTGGGAGGAGTCTGCCAACGTGGAGCTCACTGTGGGAGCCATCTTGGAGGACCTGGCTGCCAGACTTCCAGTTGCTGGGATCATCTTCGACGCATCAAGAGACAGCAAAGGAAAGCAGCCAGGTCACAATAACCTGCCGGTGCCTAGGAGTCGGCTCCAGAGGAAGCCTGCCCACGCTTTGCTGTGAATTACCTATGCTCAGAGCTCCTGGGAGCCTTTAAAGCCGTTATTTATGCTACCTAATCCCGACACCGGCCCAGGCACTCTGACGCCAACTGGTAGCATGGCTTGGACTTGTGGGGAAACGCCATTTCTGAGGGGGTTCAGGCTCATGTCGTTTTCCAGCTGATTTTCAGAAGCACGTGCATTTCGTTGCATATATGCGGCACACTTCCAATAAAGGCAACGGACTTGAAAAGCAGCGAGGAGAATCGTTTGGGATTTGGGCTCAGTTTAGCATGGTGCACGAACATTTGGACAACATCCACGCTGTAGTTTCGACAGCTTATTTGTTTGCTGTGGTCCCCTGAACGCCCCCCCCCCCCAATGCGCCACAACCTTGCCACAAAAAGAAAGAAGGAAAATGGGTAAAAAAAAACCAACAGCCTAGAAACAGCTGCTGGGCAAGGTTTCCCCATCTCTCTGCAACTTTCTTGGTCAGCAGAACAATTTGGGGGGATCAAATGCTCTCTCTCTTTCTCTCTTTTGCTAGGAGGGAAAGTCTCCTGCTCAGCTTGCTGCAGCGCCCTCTCTTTCCCAGCAGAGGGCACTTCAAAGTTTGAGAACCCAGATGGTGAACTAGGACAAGAGGCAAAGCCTTCCCAAAGCCAGTGAACCCAGGTGAGGATAAACCCTGCTCCAGTTGCCTTTCTCTAATGCAGAGGTGAGGAACCTCTTTCAGCCCAAGGGCTGCATTCAATTTCAGGGAAGCTCGGGGTGGGTGGGTGGTGCATTCCACAAGTGGGCAGGACTCAAGGCAAAGGGGTGGAGTTAAAAATACAGTAATTTTTTTATACTGTATTTTGTATTTGTGTTTTTATTATTATTATTATTATTATTATTATTATTATTATTATTATTATTTATTTATATAGCACCATCAGTGTACATGGTGCTGTACAGAGTAAAACAGTAAATAGCAAGACCCTGCCGCATAGGCTTACAATCTAATAAAATCATAGTAAAACAATAAGGAGGGGAAGAGAATGCAAACAGGCACAGGGTAGGGTAAAACTAACAGTAGAAAATAACAGTAGAAGTCTGCACAACATCAAGTTTTAAAAGCTTTAGGAAAAAGAAAAGTTTTTAGTTGAGCTTTATAAGCTGCGGTTGAACTTGTAGTTCTCAAATGTTCTGGAAGAGCGTTCCAGGCGTAAGGGGCAGCAGAAGAGAATGGACGAAGCCGAGCAAGGGAAGTAGAGGCCTTTGGGCAGGCGAGAAGCATGGCATCAGAGGAGCGAAGAGCACGAGCGGGGCAATAGTGTGAGATGAGAGAGGAGAGATAGGAAGGAGCTAGACCGTGAAAAGCTTTGAAGGTTAACAGGAGAAGTTTATATTGGATTCTGAAGTGAATTGGAAGCCAATGAAGACTATTGGTTGTTTTATTATGGTTTTAATTTCTGTGAACCGCCCAGAGAGCTTCAGCTATTGGGCGGTATAAAAATGTAATAAATAAATTAAATAACTAAATAATACCAGCACATTGTAGCTTAAAATCTTACTGCCAGTAACTAATAGGAGGGGCCTTTCAACCTTTTAGAATGGGGGGGGGGGGGAAATGCACCAAAGCCAAGAAATCAGCAATGGATTTGGAGTCAAAGAACCCCAGTGAGTCAGATTGGGACCCCAGGAGGGCCAGATTTGGCCCCTTGGCCTAAGGCTCCCCATTCCTGCTCTGATGGGAAGAAAAATCACCACCTGCTTTGAACAGCTATTATGGGAGGAGATTAGGGCAATGCTATGCGTTGCTATGCATTTTAAAACTGCTACATACAGAATCATTTAGAGTCTTTGGTATTGTTCCCAATGGAGAGCAAGGGTCAGAACAGAGAGCTAGCTAATGAGGCAACACTGCTGGCGGGTTAGTAAGCCAGTTCTAAATGGAAGCCATCTAAGCAAAAAATAGCTACGACCAGCTTTCATCACCATACAGAAGAAGAGTGTGCACACGAGATTGAGAGGATAAAACCAAAGTTGTAATGATTTGGGAACCTCTAGCTAGGATGTCTACCCAGAAAGTTTCCATCCAGGCCAAGTGACAGAATCCAGTTTTAATTTCACAAGATCTGTTTCATCCAGCTTCTTAGCGGGGGGGGGGGGGGGGAACGGGACACACAGCCACAGTACGAATTATTTTTAGGCACAAATACAAATTTAGCCGTCACACTTTGGAAGCACCCAAGGGCAAAACGGAAGGAAGCATCCAGCTTTGCACACATTGAGAGGCGATGCCTGCAGCAATCAGAGAGTTTGCAAGGCAGAAAGGGCATGCGGCAAGGCCCACGTACCAGCCGCCTCCTTCCTTCCGGAATCTGAATTATTCTGGTGCCGTGCCATGGAGTTCATACGCTCCCTCCACCCCCACAAACACGCATACACGCTGGGGTCGTAAAACTGCTGGAACCAGAGGGAAAGGGGTCAGTTAAGCGAAGAAAAATGCCAATGATGGAATGTAGTCTTCCTGCTTAAGGCATCACACAAGAGAGATGCAACGGCTGCTCTAGGCCACCAGGTATCAGTTAATTCACTTCTTATCTGAGGCCTGGAACGCAGCGTCCTTTCAGAGCCTAAATGAGGCCAGGCTCTTCATCACAGAGGACGACGCTCTGTCTGCTACAGGGACTGCTGAATCTACTCAGATGCTTTGACACAGTTATCAGAGCAGTATATCCTCAACACTTCGGCAATGGTCAGATAAGGCTGCCCCTATCCTTCGGGGGTGGGGAGGGGTGTCCTCACAACAAGCAATCCAGTCCATCACAATGAGGGCAAGCATCAGGGCATTCACCTCCCAGTACATTTGGTCTTCCCCCAGCATATGCCTTCCAACTGAGGCAGGGGTGCAGAAGCCCTTTTATTATCCTGAGGGCCAAATTCCATTTCAGGGAGGCTCTTGAGTGGTGGGCAGGCAGAGCCCAAGGCAAAAGGGGCGTAGCCAAAATAACCAAAACACCACCGGATTTGAACTTAGTGCCGGTAATTACATCTCAGGAGAGGCATTACAATCTTTCAGAAGGGGGCGAAGGGAGCCAAGAAACCATCAGATGATCAGTGGTTGGAGGAAGGGGTGGGGCCAGGGGAAAGAAGCGGGGCCTTCCGGGGAACTCAGATTTGGCCCCTAGGTCTGAGGTTCTGCACCCCTAAACTAAGGCAAGAAGAGCCAGAGAACCAAAGAACGGGTCAGCAACCTTGGTGCCCTCAAAGAGTTTTGGACTACAACTCCCATCACCACAGGCTAGGTTTGCTGGGGATGATGGGAGTTGTAGATCAAACCATTCCTAGGGAACCAGGTTGGTCACCCTTGACCAAGAATCTATACTGAGAGCTCTATGATGTGCAAAACCTATCCCCCTCTTCTTAAAGAGAAAGATTAGAGTAATTCTAATGAAACCTGGCTGAGGAATGCTTGGAGTTATAAGACCCTGTTTAAACATGCAGAGGATTGCATTCTAAAACAATCAGGGCACCTGTCCCTCCTTCCTGAACAGATGCTGTATGGCAAGGATGGGTGACTTGCAATAGATTTGTAGTTTCCAACTCATAATAGCTCACCTCCCTCAAAAAATTATACTACTGAAATGAAGAAAGCTCAGGGTAACCAGGAGTGGATTTTGTGTAGCAGAACTATGAGGTCCCTTTAGTTTTGGTACTGAAAACAAATTCCTGGGCTCAGGCTTGTTTACTTCTAAGGCCCTGTCCTTTGTACCGCGCTCTGGTTGAGGCATCTTGTGGTTCTTGTGAAAAGTAGATCCCATAAGCCTGAAGCCTGCCCAAATCTGCTGTATGAGATCCATTCACAAGCATAAGACAAGACAAGGAGAACAAGTACCCAGATTGCTACGTCCTTACAGTAAGGAAAGAAAAACTGATCAAACTCCTCCCAAAATGGGTGAACTCAGAAATACACTTGTGTAATTCATGACTGGGAAATATGTTTAGCAAACCTAGTATTAAGTGGACAAGTATGAGTCACTAGACTTGGAAGCAAGGGAGACAGTAAAGATTACAAAAGAGGGTAGGAATCTTGGCGGAAATGGTTCACTGTCACTTCAGTACCAACACATTTATTTATTACATTTCTATACCGCCCAATAGCTGGAGCTCTCTGGGCGGTTCACAAATGATTCCTTCAGCACAGCCCCCAATACTAGGTCCCGTAGAGTAGGGCAATATCATTTGATAGCAGTTCAATGATCAATTTACTTATATCACTACTATTTCATTTTTAAAAAAATATTTAAATACTACACTTCCCCCCAGCACATGTTCAGAACAACCTATAACAGCAGAGAAAAGGCTTATGATAATAGAAATATTAACCAGAATAATAAGACATTTAAAAAGGAACAGTTTAAGCTTGAACTCATGATCAGGTAGCAAAGGAGGAGAAACTGCAGAACAGATGAATGAAAAGTGGAATGAGCAGCCAAAGATCTTGCCAGACCAGAAGAACACTAGCTGCAGTGCAAACCTAAGTTCTGGAATCGATATATTCCCATCCTTATAGGCAACTGAATTAACTATCATGCTTTTTTCCTTCTCCCTGCCACTCTCTTGCCTTGCATCTCATGTTGGTTTAGATTGTACGCCTGAGGGCAGGGACTGTCTATAAGTATTGATCCTTATAAGCCGCTCTGGGAACCTTCTGACTGAAGAAGAGGATTAAAATGCTTTGAACACATAAACAATGCAAACAAATGTGAACAATTCCTAGTTCCAGGTATGGGCCAGGGAGTGAGCAAGGGAGAGGAGAAGAGGGACAGGAACTAGAAACTCCTACAGCCTTCCAGATGTGTTCGACTACAACTCCCAGCATGCTTCAGCCAGCCATACTGGCTGAGCCATTACATGCCAAAGATCATGGTTTGAAGCAACGCGTGTGTGTGTGTGTGTGAAAGAGAGAGAGAGAGAGAGAGAGAGAACATGGTCGTGGGGACAAATTGGCGTCATACCAAGGTCAGCATCCACGGAGGGTCCCACAAAACAGGGGCGGTCTTGTGAATGCTTTCAGAATAAGGATCGCCCTTCCTGCCTTCCCCGCAACCAGCCATGGATCCTGCAGAGTGGGGGGGGGGGGCGACCCTACTTCTCACGCACCCTACTCCATGAGGAAGGGAGGGATCTCGCGGGTTACCTGGTGGTTGATCCCCCAACCCAAGACGCCCAGCAGAGGGTTGGCCGACCGCAGCACCTTCACGCGCTGAGGCACGAAGTGCTTCTTCTTGGTCTTCGTGCGGGTCCCCGGCCCCACCGAGGCTGCCATCCTGGCTTCTGCTGGCCGTCTCTCTCTCTCTCTCTCTGAGCCTTGCCGCCGGCAACGGAAACAACGATCAGCTGATTCCGCTCACACGTGACGGGAGAGAGGGAGCGAAGTAGAGATACAGCTAGAGTGACACGCACACGTGAACTTCTGGTTAGAAATTAAAACTCTTTCCCAGAGGGCTCGCCGTGTCAGTCTGTATTGCAGCATAAACAACGAAGAGTCTTCTGGTACTTTAAATAGGGTGACCATATGAAAAGGAGGATAGGGCTCCTGTATCTTTAACAGTAATGTAGAAAAGGGAATTTCAGCAGGTGTCAATTGAAGAGGGTGAAATTCCCTCTTCATCACAACAGTTAAAGCTACACTAGCTATAGTAGAGTGGCCAGATACAAAAGAGGGCAGGGCTTCTGCAGCTTTAACTGTGTTGATGAAGAGAGAATTTCATCCCCTTCAATTGACACCTGCTAAAATTCCCTTTTCTACATTACAGTTAAAGATACAGGAGCCCTGTCCTCCTTTTCATATGGTCACCCTACTTTAAAGGCTAACCTATTGATGGTGGCATAAACTTTCGGGAACTACAGCCCACTTCGCCATCTGGTGAAATGGACAGTGCCCACGAAAGCTAATGCTAGAATCATAAACGCATTAGTCTTTAAGGCAGTCTTCTCCAACCTGGGACTCTCTAGATTTGTCGGGCTACCGCTTCCAGAATTCCTGATGGTTTCGCCCTGCGGGCTGGGGCTGATGGGGATTGATGTCCAACAGGTCTGGAGAGCACCAGGTTGGGGAAGGCTGCGTTAAGATGTTGCAACCGGAACCCGCCAACGTGGACTTACATAACCTTTCCCAACCAGGTGCCTTCCAGACGCGTTGAACTACAATTCCCAGCATCCCCCCCAGGTAGCTTGACCTAATGGACGACGTCCGCTTTACGCCCTTGGAATCTTTATAGTGGAAAGCTTCTCCATCCTTTGCGTGGGAAGGGGAACCACTATCATTGCTCAGATTTAGAGTGGGGATCCTAATCAGAACCGAGATACTGGCTGAGTTCGGACGACACGCTAATCAACTGAGTGGGGTAATAGGAACAGAATGGGAAACAACCGTTGGTTAGCGTGTCGTCCGAACTCTTCCACTGTGTGGTTCTCTTCTCTCTTTTTTCTCTCTCTACCCGCTATAGGGAGGCTGAGAATCAAACTGCACAAGCGCACGATGAAGCTACCAAAGTGAAAGACTGACACGTGAATAAAAATGCGAGCGGGGAGGGGTCCGGTTCATCGAGTCCACATTGGTAAAGTAAGTAGCGTTTTCGGAGAACAGCTCCTGTTTATTTTTTTGCTGCCACGAGTTACAAGGGTATTGAGCAGACACGTGTCCTTAAAAGGTTGTGTGAACGCTAGTGTGCAAATGTCAACCTGCCTGCAGCAAACACGGATGCCGCGTAAAGCCAGCAGAACCGTTCTAAATGTGACAGCGTTGCTTGTTTCCCTTGACAGGATGTCTTGCGTCTAATCACAGCTATGCAGCAGGTAGAAATTCAACAGGCATCTCTCGCTTTATACCTGCCACTGATGAATATTTGTTTTTTATGCAGCTGTTAAAGGAGTAGAGACTCTGTAAGGGCAGATGAGAAGGTAGCAGGAGTTATACTTCGCTGTTAGACGGTTGTGGGGATTATGAGCTGTTCAAGCCCAGCAATCTCTTTAATTATGCTCTTAACAACAGCTTGGTATACAGACATTAGTAGGTGACAATGTTTATCTTATGTTTTCTGTGCATCAGTTTGCAATTAAGGGCGCAAAAGCAGATCAGGCTTTATGTAGGTTGCTTTTTTCTGGTCTGTTAGCAGTTCTAGGAATTGTTGCCATCTTAAAGTTTAGCATGTTGTACAGGCTAACTCCCTTTCACCTTATGATAAATTCATATGATCACCAGACAGCAATTGCTGTAGTAGCTCACATGGAAACAAAATTAGGGTTACCGTTTGGTGTCCTGTTCAACATCTACATGAAACTACTGAGAGGAGTGTGGGCTGAGATGTCATCAATATGCAGATGACACCCAATTAGACCTCTCTTTTTCATCAAATCCAGCAGGGGGCTGCCTATACGTGGGGAAAGCCCTGCGGTAGCTGTGAATCTGCACTGTGTCAGTTATATGATGCAGACACCGATTTGCAGCCACCGCTGGGCTTTCCTGCGAAGTTGCGCTTTGAAGAAGTCGGGGACTTACCCCAACTTTTTCAATGGGAGCGAGATCAGTAGGGGGTGTGTGGTCCTGGTGGAACGCGACCAACAATTGTTCACCTTCCATCAGGAAGTGGGCAGGGGGGCGGCCTCATTATCCAGGTGACCACCAGAAACACTGCACTCCTTCCTTGGCATCAGGATTACCTGACACCGCCCTGGTAGGTAAAACTGTGGGGTTTGGCGGGGAGGCAGCACCAACTCGGCGCTGTGAAGACAGGGGCTATGTGAGGCAGTGGCTGTTCTGAATCAGTGCCTGGGCACGGTAATGGTCTGGATGAGGGCCAAGAAACAAACTCAATCCAGAAAAAACAGAGGTATTGTTAGTGAGTGGTTTGTCTGCCGGCTATGTGATGTTCAACCTGTTCTGGAAGGGGTTGCTGTCCTCCTAAAGGATTGGGTCCAGAGTTTGGGGTGCTCTTGGATCCTGAACTGTCACTTGAGGCACAGGTGGACTCAGTGCCATGGAGCACCTTTTATCAGCTTGGGCTGATATACCAACTGCGCCCTTATCTAAACAGATAGCCTGGCTACAGTTATCCATGCTCTGATAGCCTCTTGTCTGGATTACTGCAATGTGTTATACATGGGGCTGACTTTAAAAACAGTCTGAAAACTTCAGCTGGTACAAAACAAGGCAGCAAGATTGTAAACCGGGACTGGCCAACGAGTCCACATTACGCCAGTATTTTTTCCAGCTCCCTAGAGAGGTTCGCCTGGCATCTATGTTGTACTCTTTCTGGCATCAGATGAAGACCTTCCCCCCGCCCCAGAATTTTAGCATTTTACCATCCTAGTCTTTTAACTCTATTTTAAGTCTGTATTTTAAATCTCTGCATTGCTGCTCGGTTTTATTCTGGTTATACTTTTATATTGTGGTTTCAAGCTTCCATATTTTATATTTTCCACTGTACCCTATGGTTTTAATTTTTGTGAATCACCCAGAGACCTTCAGTTATTGGGTGGTATAGAAATGAAATGAAATAAATATTCGATATGGATGTATATACCAGTGAAAGCTGCTGTTGCCTCAATTCTAGTTTTAGGATTATTTGCAGCTGATACTCCCCTGCATCCCCACCCCGCAAATTGGAGCTCTTATTAATTTATTTCACTTCTTTTTCCTTTTATATCTAGAATCTGTTTCCTGAAATGTCTACTTTGCATTCTTTAATGGACCTTCCTGACTCCTGAATGCAAACAGCACCCCTTGCAAAGCAACGCTACAAAATGCCAGTGCTTGCACCATTTTTAAGTAGCCCATCTGCTCATACATACTCACGTTGGTAACGTGTGGCATATTGCCCGAACTAGGGTGTCTGCTCAAAGAAAATTTGTTCATAGGTACATTGGCTACTGCGCCACTTGAAATGTCAAGCTACAATTTAATACTACCACTTACTATTTACCAAGCACATTTCAAGTCCTCAAAGTGCTTCACTTATGTTTTCATGGGGGGTTCTTAGCATCTTCACTGTTAAGGTTAGCCAGTATTATTATCATCACCATTTTGCTGATGAGGGTCTGGCTAAATGAGAGCGGCTCATTTTCTAAGGCTACACTGAGCTCATGCTCAAGGTGAGATTTTAGCTGGAGACTTTCTGGGTCGTAAGTTTGGCTTTGTCAGCTCTTGTTTATTCACCAAGGTGAATGTCAGCCTGCTGTCTCAAGTGGGAAGCTTAAAGGGGAAACAAACCTTCATTGTGTTCTATGTCATAGGAGGCTGCCTTATACTGCTGTCTGCCTAGCCCAGTATTATCTACTCTGACAGGTAGCATATTTCCCAAAATTCAGATCAGGGGTCCTTCACATCTCCTACTACCTGGTCCTTCTAACTGGAGGTGCCAGGGATTGAATTTGTATCTTCAGCATGCAATCATCACAGGAAACGCTTTAACAAGGCACTGACTAACTTGGAAACAAAGTCTACGAATATCATCTGGGATGAAGTGCAGACTGTGTCAAATGTTCGAGATCTAATCCAGGAAACAACTGATGGTGACCTATTCTGAATTTGAGGTGGCATCAAGATCTTGCACAACTTTGAAAATAATAAATAAGATGATGGTCCAAGGTAGCTATGGGGCTGGGGAGAAGTGTATTTTGTCACACTATCCAACTTACATTTAGCATTTGCACTGACCATCAGCAAGGTTTTCATAGTTATGGAGCACATGAGTTTGGTTGTGGAAGAGATATTATATACAGAACCCAAAGAGAGATGCAGCTTTAACATGTGAACTTACTTCTATTGCACGCAACATTTGAAACCAATTTTCTTTTTCTTGATGGATTAAATTGTGGGCTAGTAGGGCTGCTAAGAACCAGATAAAATTGTTTTGTGAGACAAAGCTGACCAATGAGCTACCTATTGGCTATCTCTATTTTAAATCAGAAGGCAGTGTTCTTGGAATAATTGCAATTCTTTGTAATAGCTTGCTTACAAATATGAAATGTTTTGCAAGATATTCTGCAATGCAAATGCCATCAACCATCTATAACTTAAGGCGCAATCCTATGCATGTAAACAGAAAAAAAATCCTACGTCTCCCAGCATCCCTTCAGCCAGCCATGGTGCCTGTGGCATGCTTGGAATTCTAGGACTTCTTTCTGTCATAGAATTGGGCCTTTAGGTGTGCAAAAAGCCCACTATTAACTATGCACATTTTTCCAAGCTGTAGCTACCATAGTGTTATTCGTGCAGATGTTTTTCAAGCACTATTAACTCTCTGTCATGTTCCTCATTCTTTGAACTTTGGCAAGTGTGATCCTTTCCATCATGCATGATGAAGAGTTATGTGAAATTCCGAACTACGACTAATCCTGCAACAATCTTAGTTGGTCCAGCCAAAGATGGTATTTTACATACCACGTATCTTCTGTCTTTTGATTACCAACACTGTGGTGAATTGATATTTCTAGTCTCTGTTCTTGTTCATCTTGTAGTTTTTCCACTTCTATTATATGCTTTTAACTGACACACAACAACAGGAAGAACACACAGCATTGGTTGTTTTTTTTTAACATATTTGTTCATTTATTTTTTTTTAAATAAACTTTTGACTATTCTGACATGCAACGTTTGGTGTGATTTGAGCAGACAGGGATACAGTGACAGGGTGTTAGCAGCTCCATCAAGAAGGTCAAACAGGGTTACTGCTGTTTAGGAGTTTGGCAGCAGCAGGCAGACCTGAGATTCCCCCATAAGAGCTACCATTCCCCCTTCCCCCCCTGCAACCCCTGTCGGTTCTGTGTGACATCCGAAGTGGTGACATTAGTTGAAGATGTGCAGTGGACTCACTGTTCCCCTTAGAGGAGGGGGTATACATGGAAACACAGACTAAAGGCCACTAACCCAGCTATCAAGAGACACAAAGAAGGAAAGCCTCGTTTTGTCCCACTTTGCAGCATCGTTAAGCCCTAGCCTGCCCTCCTGAATGTGCAGTGCTTACAGCTGACCAGGACATGTTTGTTCTACAAACTGTAATGCTGCCCCCACCCCACCCCACCCCACACAACCTTGTCTCCCCCTTTTTAGAACGAAATGGAGCCCCTGTGTGTCTTATGCTCAGCGGCTGGCTCACACAGGAGCTGCCCATCTCCTCTACCCCTATAGCTATGCACTCTCTTCCCCTTGCTCCCATTGATGAAACATCAGCTGGTCACCCCTGACCACTAGCAAGTGATCAGCTTAACCAAAGACAGGCATCCCCTTAACACTATTGGACCAGCTGAAGGAGATGACTAGCAGAGCTTTGAAAGCAAGGAGTAAGTAGCTCTCTTCTGCGGAAAATGGCTCCAGCCATCCCTGAAGTGCCACAATGACCCTAGCTTATAGATATGCCCAGGGGAAATCTGGACGTTCAAATCCAAAGAAGGTTGAAGCTCAAGTACTATGGTGGGCCCTAAAGGGTGAAGCTGGTTGCCTGTTTTTTATGCCCTTTGAGAAACATCCTGAAAGGCTAAGAGCTGGGCATTTTAAAGCGCCAGGCCTTTCTGCAGAGTTGGCCAACACAATTGGTGAGTGATTCCAGCCCACCTAGCTACTAACCTGGGGGTCCTCAACTCCCATAGGCCACAGTAAGGCCCAGCTGATGGGGTTTTTGCTGGGTGCCAGGCTAGGATCAGTATGATACAAGAGAAATGCCGTATGCCCCCTTTCTTACGCAGGAACCAGTTCCCACAGTAGGGGTTCTTCAATGGCACCCAGTCCCTTAAGGCAACTGAGGCAGGAAAGTGGGGGGCACCTGCCTCCCGGGCGAAGGAGCAGGGGTCCCAAGGAAATAAGTGAGTATATCATTGTCTAGTTAAGTGAGTAGGACAGAGAAACAGTGAGAGTGAAGCAGCAGCTGGATAAATATACAGGACACGGAGAGAGAGAGAGCAGAACACACAAACAGGGCCCATTTGTAGCGGAGGTCATGGAAAGCCGGGCTGCGGCATGCAGAGTTGAGGCTTCCGTCCCAATTAGAAACTAAGAAAAGAGAAAAACAAGGGGAAAGTAGGCAGGAATGGTCTTGAAAAGCCAGGCTCCTGTCCTGTCGTGTGCTGGGGATGGCACAGAGCCCTGGCTTTTCAAATACCCGCATTTCTGCATTGAGCCCCTCCATCCTCCAGCATTTCTTAAGATGATAAGTTCTGTACTGTTGGATCAGACCAAAAGTTCACTTAGATGGCTCTTAGAAGAGAGGTGTGTGCGCACACATTGGGCACAATCTAGATAAAATTAGGTGTGTGCTTGGCCTACAGCTAGGTTCTATGTATATTTATGAAGAACGAAGCCCCACTGAGTTGAATGAAGTTGACTCCATCCCCAGTAAATATGTATAGTAGTCTTCCCCAATCTGGTGCCCTCCAGCTGTGTTGGACTACAACTCCCAGCATGCCCCAGCCACTTGTCCAACACAGCTAGAGGGTACCAAGTTGGGAGCGGCTGGTGTGTAGGATTCTATCCTTAAGCATTTTACTGTGGAAAAGCATGTTATGTTTTATAGCTATGTTTACCTCTAGGTAGCTGCTAGAGCTGGCAAGTGATAATCTGCCAGCAGATTAAATCTAGCTTCAAATGGACATTTCCCCCACCCCACCCCGCAAACAAGAAAGGTTATGGGTTATGCGCTTTTAGATCCCTCCATGAATTTATCTGATCCCTTATAGGTATTTCCCACATGTTTCAGGGAGCTTATTTTCTCAGCCAAAAAGGAAAGGAAATTGCATTTTCTCTTCAGATTTTAGTGAAAGCCGAGGTTGTCAGGGTGCTGAATTCTTGCACCCAATACCAAATTGTGTGTTAGGAGGTGAGGTTCTGCAATTGCATATAGTCACAGAACAGAACACACAGAAGATACAAGCTGATCCTATGCACCTTGGATATGCACGTGTTTCCGGAAACACATGCTGACTTTAAAAAAAAAAATACTGAAAGGATATCTGGCGAACGTTGAAAGGAATATAGTTAAAAGAAGCTGGAAGACAGGCCTGATGGGTTTCTGGGAAGAGGCAGTGTTAAGAGTCCCGACAAAAGTGGTTAGCTGAGGTGGAGAACAGAGGAGAGGCTGTACCTGATAGTTTGTTGAGCCCCTCTGGGCAGCTGGTGACACTGTTGCTATTAGCTGGCTGCAGTCTCCTGGTGAAGGGGGTAGAGCTTGGCTTGTTCATCGGCTTCGACACCGCAGGGCAGGTCACTTCTACAGGAGAGGGAAAGTGTGGCCACTCAGATCTTCCCTCCTTGGATTCCGCCTTCCTGAATGGCTGTGGTCGCTCTTTTAGGAAATGCATAGGGCATCTTCCTTGTAGAGTTTCCCACCCCCCTCCCACCGCACCCATTGGCTCCTCACCTGTTATCGTTGATGTCTGTGGCATTTCCTGCACCGACAGTCCAGGTGAAGAACATGGAAAGATTTTTTTAAAAAGCAGGATTAGGGGTCAGAGAGCAGCAAATCCCAATCCCAAGCGGATAAACGCCTCGCGCTATCCAGCCCAGTCATACAAAGTTAATACTCCCTTGCAGAGCAACTCCATGGAAACAGGAGTTTAGGTACCCCCTATCGGCAACTTGCCCACCTTAGAACTATTGCTGTAGAGCAGGGAGGGGGAAATTGTGGTCCTTCACACGGCTTTGAACTGCAACTTCCATCATCCCTCACCACGGGCCATGCTACCTAGGGCTGATGGGAAATGGAGTCCCACAATATCTGGAGGTCTACAGGTTCCCCACACCTGCCATACAGCAGCATTACTATGATGTGATTTCAAACATGCTGACCATCCCTAACCCCTGCTATTTGGTGTCCATCTCTCCCATCCTTGGCTTCCTTATGAGGTAGAGACACACCTCTCATCTCTGAAATAGGGGACACTCTGGGCCACGGGGACAGAATTATTGGTTCCATGGGTACCCCAATAGTCTCTGGCAGCCGTTAAACACAACTGCAGATAAATCTAAGAAGAAGAGACATCTTCCTGAGGCACCTTCCCTCCTTGTTACAGTGCATCAGGGGCTGGCTAGGCCTGGTGGGAGTTGTAGGCTAAAATATCCGGAGGGTCACGAGTTGTCCCCCCATGACTGTACATATAGCTCTCCCCTACATATCCCCTTACCATTATCCACACTGAGCTTCTGATAGGAGGTCAGAGGGGCAGTGGAGGAGCTGCTTCCGCTGCTTGAAGAGGCATTGGTAAAGCTGGGTGAGGGGAAAGGAAAGAAAGTGGTCTCTGAGGGCTGCATGGAGGCCTGTGCATCTCCTATCCCTCAAGTGTGCTGAGGAACACATAGGCTCAGATACCTCAGTTCTGGTCTATTTTGCTTAAAACTGGGACCTACAGCAGAGGGTAGACCTTTATTTATTTATTTAAGGATTTTTATGCCACCATTCAGCCAAAAAAGGCTCTCATGGCGGCTTACAAAGGTATTTCTTGACAGTCCCTGCCCACAGGCTTACAATCTAAAAGACATGACACAAAAGGAAAGGGGATTGGGAGGGAGGAGGAGGAGGGGGGAAAGGAAAGCAAATTCAGGCACTACAATCTTAGTTGGAAAGTTCAGCAGTTATTTTAGCAGCTACTGGAGCTGGCTACAAGCCTCTGAAGCCAGACGTCTCATAAGGGGCTTGAGGAGAAAAGATGTGCGTGCCTTTGGGGTGGCAGGGAAGGGGAACATGATGGATTGTGAGAGCCTGCAAGATCTGGGTAGCGAATAGAATTAGACCCTGACTGTCACTGTTAAATTGTTGTGGATGGCTTGGAAAGGGGTGGGCGGGCATGAGATACAAGCACACGTTGCATAAAATCATCAGCATGGGCAAGACCATCGATATCCAAATTAGCCAGATCCGTACCTATTTCTCCATCCTGAATCTGAGATCCCTGACCGAAGGCCAATTACGTCAGCCATTTTTTTAAACGTCTTGAAATTAACACATTTCCTCCCTCTCTGGTGGATCTGTGGCCTGCTGCAATAATCTTGTGAACAGTTCGAATCCCCAGATCACAGCTGGACATGTCTTAGGAAATCTTCAACAGGTAGGTTGAACCAGTACGTGCTGTTGAGCCACAATTTTTTCAAGCACCCACAATCCCAGGTCAGTCTGCTCAAATCTACTGGACAAGATACTTCCACTCATGATAATTTGAAGTAATATGAAGCCCTGATACTTGTCCGCTCATTAAAATTATTTTTTAAAACTCCAGAATCTGGATCTAGAGAAAGCCTGGCTGCTTGGCCCAACCTACTATCTGTAAGCCAGAGTATCTGATCTGAATAAGGCAGGGAAAAGAGAGTCCAGCTCAGAATTTTGTATAAAGGATGGTCTAAGCAGGTCTAACAAATTGGCTTTGATTAAGTTACACCATAGAATTTTGGTTAGCGAGAAGCAGTTTGCAGATTTTCCTTCTGAACGTAAATGTAGGTGAAGGATACTCACTAGCTGTCAGGCACAGTGCTTCCAGAATTCTGCAGATAGACATTCTGATAGTTCTGGAAGAGGCTGTTGGTGTAGCTGATGCAGTCGGAGTTGCGGACACCATAGGGGTTGGTGGGGGATGAAGCTGGGTAGTGACTCCCTGGCCGCACTGGCTTGGCTGTAAAGAGACACACGTGGTGTGTGTAACACAACACATCCATTCATTTTTATTCATTCTACACTTGCCTACACTTAAGCCACAGGTTCTTGGGGCAGCTAACAAGCAAGACCAAAAAAAAATGCACACAAACAAATGTCAATAAAACAGACGTTTAAAAAAATCACATACATGCACAGAAAGGATAGCAGGAAAATAAATCACGGCAGCAAGAGAAAGAGTCCAATCAGACAAACGGCTTCTCTGTAGGAAGATGTCTACATTGTTCTTAAAATAAAGCTGAGAGAACGGAAAGCCAGCGTGGTGTACTGGTTAGAGTGTTGGACTGGGTAAACCTGGGTTCGTCCCCACTTGGCCATGGAACTCACAGGGTAACATTGGGCCCATCACTGGCTCTCACACTAACCTACCTCACAGGGTTGTTGTGAGGATAAAATGAACAGGAGGAGGATCATGTAGGCCACCTTGGGCTCCTCTGGGGGAAAAGGTGGGATATAAATGTAATAAATAAACAAACTGGTCAAACAAGCCTTTCTAGGACGAACATTTATATAAATAAATAAATAAATAAATAAATAAACATTTATTAATTAATTTGTTTGATGCTGTATCCCACCTTTCCACCCAAAAATGATGCTCAAGGTGGCTAAACAATAAGAATAATTAAAAAACATTCCATAAAAAGGGATTCCACACTCTCATAGGCTGCAATCCTAAGCATACTTATTAGGGAGTAAGCCCCACTGATGGTAGTGGGACTTACTTCCAAGGAAACATGCCTGGAATTGCATTGGTCACCTTCCAGCCATCTGTAATTCCTACACCCAGCTTGCTTGCTCACCAATCTGCGCAGAGTGGTTGCGCTTCATGCTGTTCTTGTAGCGCACTGCCTCCTTGATGCGGTCCACCTCCTGCTGGTAGCGACGCTTGTCTTTCATCGCGCCCTCCTTGGCCTCCTTCAGTGCACCCTCCAGGGCCTTAACTCTCTCAGCCGTAGCCCGAAGACGTTTCTCCAGTTTAGGAAGCTCACAACGCAGATCTGCATTGTCACGAACCAGCTGGGCCCCATGCCGACGGAAAAGGGAGAGAGGAGAAATGGAGGATGAGGTGGATGGGACTCTGCCCCCAAGACCTGAGACGTGTGTTCTCACCCTCACTCCAGTACATTTCTACTGTGCTCAACCTCCAGTTCCATGACATTCTGCTCTCTTTCCCAGAAAAGTATAGGACCCTACACCAGCCTTCCTGGTCTTTTTCTCAGAAACCTTATACTTTAGAGACATGCCCACGCTTTCTTAAGGGGAAGTGTTACACACGTTCCTGTCCTCTCACACTATGGGTTATGTAAGAACTCAGGGAAATTATCACTTCCCCTTGACAACTGGACTCTTAGTCTTATCCTGTTTCTCAACACCCAGCAAATGAATCTACCTCTGCCTGGTAATTCTGCACAGCTGACCCCAGCGTTGCCAGACCTCTTCGGCATTTAAACTGTTGCAAAGAATAAATGTTTAATAAATGTACAGCTTTCTACACAAGGCTTTTATTGTGCACTTGTGATTGCTCACTCGTGGTAATTTGTGGGTCGTTTATACAACCTTGTCGTCCTCTGGGGCCTATCCCATGTTTTGCGCCCATTATCACGGTTTTTTTATAGATCAAGGAAAATGCAGTATTCACCTGAATGGCATTATATTTCTAGCCTGTAATTGCGCAATACTGCTCTACCACAGGGCCATCTAGTGGTTGTATAATGAAACATATAGAAAGTCAGAGAAAGAAAAGCCCAGGAAAAAAGTATGTGTGAAGGAGACAATCTCAATCCCGCAAAGAATCTGGAAACAGAAGCCCTGGTAAAAATGCGGGATAAAAGCCTTATGTAGAAATGCCTGCAGTTTCTTCCACCCACTGCGGAAGAAAGCTCACAAAACCATGTACCTACCAAAATTCTTCCTGTTGTCCATCCATTAAAGGCACAGGAACCTTAACCTATATCCAGCCTGATGCTGGTGACAAGCTCCTGCCCAGCCTGAGTAGTGACTATGCCTGGTTCCCACTAAGCTGGTGGGGCCCAATCTTTACCCAAGTGCCACAGATCCAAACCGTGCACCATGCTTGGGGGGTACTATGACGAGCAAATTCCAGGAAGGAAGGGCCAGAAGCTCCTTTCTCCGGGCCAAGACAATGGCCCCGTTAGCTCTCTCATCACACACAGGCTCCAATCTACAGGCAGGTGAGTAAGCAGCATGCGAGGTTGACAGCGCAATGGGTCCAGGTGAAGAAGCAACCTAGGGGCAGCCACCAGTACAACAGAAATGAGCAGGGGAACCACTGGGCAGCACAGCCTCCAAGGGAGGGGGAGAAAATGTTTGAGATGGTAACATTTGTCTCCCACATCCAGGGACGGATACTGAGGTGGGTGGCGGGTGGCAGGAAGGTCATCTGATACACACAACGGGCTGAGGATATATGCATAACGTCTCTCCAGATAACTGTAGGGCCTCAATCTGTGAGATTATCCAGAGTCCAAGGCTAGCTTGTTTCCAATCTTTTCCACACCAACCTAGTCTCAAAGTGGAGGAGAGAGAAAGTTGCTGTTGAGAATTTAGCAAGGGAGCAGCTTGCCTTTATTTAAGCATCTCTTTCCCTTCAGGGAAAGCAAAATTTAGTGCCCAGGGTTGCCATGGCAGCATAGTAGAAGCCACACACATGACATTGCGGAGAATGGGGTCTTTGTTTCAGCCACGCAGGCACAATGGCTGCGCTTGCAGAGTATGGCCTAGTACCGGAGGACGCCACAATAGTCAACATGGATAGGGTTGCCACGGCAGTGGAATGGTGAGGTGCAAATAAGACACCTGAGATTCCGCCCCATCCCACTCCTCCCTCCACCTCCCAAAAAATCTGTGCTTCCAATTTGGTCACCAAGTGCAAACATTTCCTGCCCAGCCCAGCAGGCAGGTGAATACGTGGGAGAGGCCGTACGGTACCTTGGAGACCCAACGATCCAACTATGGTGCAGCAGCAATGGGAAAAGGGGGACATAGAGAGCGACTGAGCACACCAACAGAGTTCCCAGCCAAACCCTGCTCTGGAAACCCAGAGAGGGACAGTTTTATATCTCAGCAACGAAGCACGGCTGGCTCTATGAAGACAGTATCTTTCCTTCCCAGGGCCGGCCCTACCCTTAGAGTGAGGCAGTTGCCTCAGGTGTTGGAGTTAAAGAGCTGTGGGCCACACAGCCTGCCTGTATCCCCTAAGGTAGCTGACTGCCTTCAAGTGCGGTGGGAAATGGTATCCCATTGCCAGTGATGACTACCACCCCAGTTGGCTATCGTATGAAGAATGGGAGGGGGCGCCATCTTGCTCTTCGCCTCAGGCAGCAAAATTTTTTGGACAATCCCTCATCCTTTGAGGTGAAAGCAAAGAACCTCCTCTCTTTGGGGCTAAGCTGTGGGGCCGGACAACCTGCCCCTCTCCCCCAACCCAGTGCTAAGCAGAGTGAATTCTAGGGGAGAAGGAGATCACAGCACGGATAATGGTAAAAGAAATTACATGCCAAAGGATGGGCACAAACACATACCAGGGGAAGTTTTGGATGGGGAACAAGGAAGCAGTGCAGGGAATGGATACAGCCAATGTCAAGCCAGCATCCATTTTGAGCGTGGAATCATTTCTTCAGCCCCACAAGGGCCCTTCCTGCTTTGCTGCCTGCCCTGAGCCAACTGATTCCATTGCTTTAATGGACATACAATTCTCCAATGGCAGATGGAACAGCAAAAGAGCCATTAGCCTTAAACGCTGTTCACGACCCATACCCACGTCCTCATCTCCCCTCTTCAGGACATCATTTCATTCAGTATCCAGAGCTCACTTACTCCTTCTCCTCCGCCTTCCCAAAATCACACGTACAAACAAATGTGGCATTTTCAGGCAAAGCTGCCAGAATCTGTGTGACCGGGGAAGGGGGAGGGCAGCAGATGAAAGATGGGCATTAGGGGGAGCAGTGTGCCTGGGGGGGGGTAAACCTAGAAAAACAGCCAGGCTACCAGGCGTGAGTGCCTCCACCTTAGCTAGATGGCGACTGGTCCCCTTTGGGCAGTGTTGTAAAGCTGATGGGTCGAAACCCAAAACTTCTGGAAGACCACCAGTTTGCACAGTTTCCCAATTGCAGGTCTTCCTTCCCTTCCTGTCAACAGGATTTCTTAGGACCATGTATGAAATTTGTACTTCCCCTGTGAAGGCCTGACATCCTCCTCCTCATGTGAGGCCTTAGGGGAAGACTGGAATAAAATGCAATAAGTCACAAGAATGGGGGGGGGGGGCGGGGAAGAGAGAGCATGACTCCATGACCACACATAGTGGAGGAGGCTGCTGTTGCATTCCTGTCCTACTTCAAGGCTTCCCACTGAAGCCGCTGGTTGGCCGCTGTGTAAACAGGACGCTGGACTAGATAGGACTTTGGTCTGATCCAGCACGGCTCTCCTTATTTCTTATACAAGCAGGTCACCCCTTGAACAAGGTCTAAGCCTTTTACTCCCTACTCCCTTCGTCTGCTGCTGCTGGGCTATTACATCTTCCCCACTTAGGACACAATCCTATACATGTTTAGACAGAAATAAGTCCTACAACTCCCAGGATTCCCCCGCCACCAAACTGGGAGTTATAGGATTTTTTTCTCCTGTCTAGATATACATCCTAAGTGTTTTTTTCACACACACACACACACACACACACACACAAAAGATCATATGGAGATATGGGAATATCCAAGTTGGCATTCCTCTCCATCAGCTGTAGGAGCCCTTCCTGAATTCTCTACACACTCCTTTCGCAGACAGCCTGATTTCTCCATGAAACACATGATTTCTCCATGGAACACAGTCTTCATTCAGTAAAACCCCACAGAACAGATAGCTTAATCCTACCAGTCCCTTCAAGGACGATCACCGTTTTGAACAAAAGCCCATAAAGTGCTCCATAATAAACTTTAACAGCCTTGCATTTTTATAGAAGAGTCAATGTCCTCCACTTGTAGCTCTAATTATATCAGCTCAAAGTGTTTTTATAATGGATCGCTTCTCATATGGAGAACTTCTCTGTCTTATTTTAATGCCCAGGAGTATAATGGTACAATTCCCCCGTTCCAGGAGCAGCATCAGCACACACACCCCACACACACACGTATGATCAGAAGAAACTCACGGCACACAACGCTCCTCACATAGACTCCAACACCATCCTCTGCCCAAGCACTGCCAATAAGGGGTGGGCAACCTTTTTTCTGTCAAGGGCCACATTCCCTCTGGGGTAATTGTTGGGGGCCCGCATGCTAGCAATGGGCAGGGCCAAAGCAAAAGGTGATTGGGGCCACGTCCCGTTCTGTTTCCCTTCCTGCCACCTCCTTCTCTCCATCCCCACTGGGTCAGCTGCCTGGGAAGGGACAGCTCACTCTGGCCAGAGGCTGAACTGATAACTGTACTGACAGGTTTTGAAATTCACCCAAAGTCCGCAGGGGGCCCTATGAGTGTAGGTTGCCCACCCTGTCTTAGAGGAACAGTTTGGCAAATGTAGGTTGTCAGCAGCACAGTAAGATGGGCAGAACAAGGCAAGTTGAGAGAATACAACAGACAGGTCATCACAAGCTAGACGTTCACACTGATTGTACGGGTGGTGTGGGATATCGAAATCTGCCTCTCGCGTTGACAGGAGTGACTTCAATGTGGTGGAAGTGTAGAGGGAAAAGATCTAAACCAGCCTTCCCCAACCTGACACCTTTCAGATGGACTACAACTCCCATCAGCCCTAGCCAGGCAGGTTAATGGACATGGTGTCTGGAGATGATGGGAGTTGCAGTTCAACACCACCTGGAAGGCACCGGGTTGCGTAAGGCCGGTGTGAGCAAACGTGATATTAAATGGTACTGGTGTAAGCAGGGTCTGATTCGGGAAAGGGGATTGCCACAGGGGCAGAGCAGAGCAATCGATCCAGCATGGACATGCATACGAGTCACCCTGGCAAGCTATGTGACATGCCCATGCAGGGTGCCAGGCCAGAGTGGCCTTAGGTGGGTGGCCCAAAATTGGGAGAACATCCAGGCGGCATTTTTCCAGCAAAGGAGGAGATGCCACGAGCAAACACGGAAAGCTGCTACAACAATACACGGAGACAGTGCAAAATGGGGGAGGGGGAAGCGGCTTCCCACCCAGAGTGCGAGGACGGAGGGTCGGGCTGAACTCACCAGCTGCCTCACCCAGCCCATATACTCGCCCACCCACCCTGGCCCCTCGCGGCTGTTCTCCGGCTCCCATCCCACCCTCTCACCTGTTTGTGAACTTTTGTAAGCTGTTCCAGGTTGTTCTCAAGAAAGGAAATCTTCTGTTTCTGGGAATGAGCCCCCCCGCTATCCTCAGGTTCCAGCTCCGCGCTCTGAAATGGAAGTACAGAGTGCCTCTGGAGTGAAGAAAGAGATGGGAGAGAAGGCCGAAAACCCCGAGGGCCTGGTTGGATGGGCCGTAGGGTGACCATATGAAAAGGAGGACAGGGCTCCTGTAGCTTTAACAGTTGTAGAGAAAAAGGATTTTCAGCAGCTGTCATTTGTATGCAGACTGCATCTGGTGAAATTCCCTTTTCATAGCAATAGTTAAAGGTGCAGGTGCCCTCCTCTCTTTTGTATCTGGTCAAGAGGGCAGGACTCCTGCAGCTTTAACTCTTAGGATGAAGACAAAATTTCACCAGCTGCTACATGCATTCAAACGACACTTGCTGAAATTCCCTTTTCTATACAACTTTAAAGATACAGGAGCCCTGTCCTCCTTTTCATATGGTCACCCTAGATGGGCCGGAACTGAAAAAGTCAGTCAGGCTCCTCAGAGGCCTCCTCAGTTTGGCCTGCCTCCAGGATAACAATGAGGCTAGCAGCGGACTGAGGACAGTGCTGTGGCATATTGAGGTACCTTGGAATTAGGGTGACCATATGAAAAGGAGGACCGGGCTCCTGTATCTTTAACAGTTGCATAGAAAAGAGAATTTCAGCAGGTGTCATTTGTATATATGGAGAACCTGGGGAAATTCCCTCTTCATCACAACAGTTAAAGGTGCAAGAGCTACTAGAGTGACCAGATTTAAAAGAGGGCAGGGCACCTGCAGCTTTAACTGTTGTGATGAAGAGGAAGTTTCACCAGGTTCTCCATATATACAAATGACACTTGCTGAAATTTCCTTTTCAATACAACTGTTAAAGATACAAGAGCCCTGTCCTCCTTTTCATACGGTCACCCTACTTGGAATGGCAGAAGGGAGTCTGGGAATGAAACACAGCGTTTGGAGCTACGGAAGTCGGAGGCTGCCTCCACAACGCCAGGTTGGTGCTGCTCCGCCACCAGACCCAGTGGTATAGCTGGTGCGGGGTGGTGGCGAATAGTCTAGGGTGGCCATACGGAAAGGAGGACAGGGTTCCTGTATCTTTAACAGTTGCATAGAAAAGAGAATTTCAGCAGGTGTCCTTTGTACGCATGTCGCACTTGGTGAAATTTCCTCTTCATTACAACAGTTAAAGCTGCAGGAGCTATATTGTGACCAGATTTAAAAGAGGGCAGGGCACCTGCAGCTTTAACTGTTGTGATGAAGAGGGAATTTCACCAGATTCCCCATATATACAAATGACACCTGCTGAAATTCCCTTTTCAATGCAACTGTTAAAGCTACAGGAGCCCTGTCCTCCTTTTCATATGGTCACCCTAGAATAGTCCCCACTGGGGAGGAAGTGTGGGCTTTCCAGCAGCCATTATGCTCGCTGGGCTCGCCCCCTCCCATGGCTTCTGGCAACCGGAGGTCACCTTCCGCCTGGGAATGCTCCTGGAGAAGCGTCGGAGTGAGAACAGATGGCGGAAGAGATGCACAGACCTCGCTCGGGCAGGAAAAGTCGGAGTAAGTCCCCAACTTTTCTGCTGCGGATCTTCGGCTCCGAATTGGTGGCTGCATCGTATAACTGATGCAGCATGGATTCAGAGCCACCCTAGGGCTTCCAGAGCAAATAGACAGCCCCTTGGTTGTCCAGAGCGGCCATTTTCAACCCTGATTTGAGTATGGGCTCGAGATACCAGGATCTCAGGCTAAAGTACAAAGCTATACTCAAAGCAGTGCACTTGCATTACCACTGAGGAACCCGCAGAAGTCTTGATCTTACCAGAGGCTTCCTGAGGATGTGGACTACTGGCAGGTTTGAGGCCCTGGCCCTGTCATTTTAAGAGTGACACACTGGCCAATTCTAGGGCCGACGACAGAAATGAAGATTTCACAGGGGCATAGCTGGGTTGGTGTAGTGGGTAAGAGTCATGGAGCTGTAAATTAGAAGTCTCTTGATCAAATTTCATCTCCGGCATGAGCTCGTTTGGTGACTTAGGCAAGTCACTGACTCCCAGACTTAACCCCCTTTCCCAGGGCAACAGGGAGATAATACCACTAGCCTACCTTAAAGGGCTGTTGTAAGGCTTCCTGAAATAGTGTAAGTCAGCTTTCCCCAACCTGATGCCTCCAGATGGGTTGGATGTCAACTCTCAGCATCTCCAGCCCCCTGGTTGGGGGATGCTGGGAGTTGTAGTCTAACACAGCTGAAGGGCATCAGGTGGAGGAACGCTGGTGTACGTTAAGCGTTTTGAGCACTCTAAAGCACTATATAAATGCTAAACAAATAACAGTCGCAAGTATTATATGGGGGCTCAAGAACAACCTACTTTCTTAACTCGAGTTGTGACGTCTTGAACGAACAGCTTGCGAAGGTTGTGGAGGGTCTGGAGTTCACGGGCCTGGAGGGGCATAAAAGGACAGTCAGGGCTGAGGTGAAAGAACGCTGGGCTTCAGCCTTCCTCCCACTCCCTCTGAGTCTTGTTGAGGTACTTACAACAGTCTCCTCCAGCCCTTTGAGGTCCTGCTTGGACTGCTCGTGCCGCTCGTACAGAAATCTGTGAGGCAGAAAGAAGTGCTAGTTTTGACCTTGAAAGCCCTAAGCGGTTTGGGACCAAATTACTTGAAGGACCGCTTTCACCCGTATCACCCTGCCCGCACTTTAAGATCAGAAAGAGAGGCCCTTCACATTTGTCTGCCCATGAGAGAAATTAGGTGGGTGTCCACACGGGACAGGGCCTTCTCAGCAGTGGCCTCACACCTGTGGAACAAACTCCCATTGGAGATCCACCATGCACCATCCTTGCAGTCTTTTTAGAAGGCCTTAAAAATGTTTTATTTTACCGTGACCTTCTCATGATGAGAACTGTTTTGCTGCTATTACTGTTGTTTCTTGGTGATTTTATTATTAGCTTTTATGGATTTGACTGCTACTTTATTGTGTATATTTTTATTGCTTTTAATGTTTTAAACTGTTTTTATGTATTTTATTGTTGTAAGCCACCTTGCGAAGGCTTTTGCCCAGAAAGGCGGCCAAGAAATGTTTTAAATAAAATTAAATAAATAAATAAGATGCAGGTCAAGGGAGTGTGTGCGCATGCATATGGAAAGCATGACGGCCTTCTCAGTAGTGGCCCCCTGACAGTGGAATGAGCTCCCCACAGAGGTCTGCCTGACACCCACACTGTCATCTTTTCGGCACCAACTCTACTTTCAAGGATTTAACAGTATATGACAGGGCATCTATGTCTGCTGTTTTTGAACAGATCTATTAAGGAAAGCTTTGTGTACTTAAATTTACAAGGTGTTATCATCATCCAGGTCCTCTCCCATGATTTGCAACCATTATTGTGTTTTTTCCCCTTATGGGAAAGTTCAGTAATGTTTCTCAATGGTGTTATAGAACCTTTGTGTAACTGCGCAATTCCGTTGTACCACAGCGCCAACCAATGGTTGTGTGATGCAACATATGGAAAAGCAAAGAAAGAAAAAACCCTGGGGGGAGGGAACATGTGTAAAGGAGCCGATTTTAATCCTGCAAAGAATCCAGAAGCAGAAGCCTCAGTAAAGTTGAGGGTTAGAAGCCTCATGTTAAAAAGCCCTAACACTCTGCATTGGAGGAAGGCAGCACCTGCTTTGCATGTGGACACCCCCAGGTCCAATCCCCAGCATCTTGAATTAAAAAGGAGCGAGTGATGGGAAAGATTCTCTTCCTGAGACCCCGGAGAGTCACTGCCAGAGTAGGCTAGGAATGGGCAGAAGGTAGGTCTGGATCTACTGGTAGCTTTGCAGTAGATCAGCGAGGAGTTCTGACTCTCAGTTGTTTAACCCAAGCAGCAACAAAATTATACTGCTGGAATGTAGAAAGCTTGGGGTAACCAGGAGTGGATTTTTGTGTGGAAATGCTGTGAAGTCCATTCAGTTCTGGGACTCGAAACAAATTCCTGGGCTCAGAATTCTTGAATCTCAAGACACTGTCTCCTACCCCTCTTGTTATCTCTTCATAGCAGTGTGAGGAGGGGCAGCTGAAATTGGCTGGGGAAAGGAAGAGAAAGAGTCTCTCACGTCAGCTCCTGAAGCTTCTGCGATTTCTCCTGTTCCTCGCTCTTGAGTTTCTCATAGTCAGCACGGAGCTTCTCCAGTTCAAGCTCTAACTTCTGGTTCAAGCTGAGCAGGGACAGAAGATGGAGAGCAACAGAGATGCTAACATAGGTATGGTAAACAGGCCAATTGACTTCCTCACCAGGCTTACACCCGAGTGTAAGATCAACATTGCAAGCAAATGTTATGTGCTCAAGACAGTGAATCTAAACCGTCAAGGCCTCCAGGGCTTCGGAGTCCCCATCCCAGGATAACACATAGAAGACGCCGACTTGGTTCACACAACATGCTAACCCACACTCAGTGCTTGGGTTCACACAACATGCTAACCCACACTCAGCTCAGGTCCTGGCAGAAAGCCCAGCCACCCAACCCCAGTATGGCCTGTTTCACCATGAGGCACATCCACCCACCCACCCACCCCACATGGTGAGTCATATCCCATCATGGAAGTCGCTGGGCCCAGCCCCTCAGGGTGACTTACTCCTTGAGCTCATCGATGATCTTCTGCTTCTGGTTGATCTCATCACGCAGTCGTGCCAGCTGCTTGTGGTGGGCCTCACGATGACTCTCCAGTTGTACTTCCAGGGCCTTCTGCATAACAGAAAGGGAATGGGTCAGAAACGCAGAGGGCAATCCCAGGATCCCTTACAATCCCTTGTAAGGGATTGGTAGTACGAGTATCTTTGGTCTTCTCTGCCACACCTCTATTCACTTTAACAGCCTGTTAGGTTCCTGCAACCCCCAATCCCCGGTTCATTTGTTTTTCCTCCCTGGGATGCACACATCCAGCCCTCTGCTTTCTCTACCCCCTCAGCCCCCTTTCTGCTGAGAGATGCCCAGGGCCAAATCCATTGCTCAGAGGAACATGCTTCTCTTCCTCTACGGGACAGTTCCCTTGATCAAGAAAGACACATCATGGTTCTGTTACTCACTTTGACTTCATCTGTATCCTGGATCAGGTCCTGTTCCTTGCCCACTTCATGTACAGTCTCTGTAGGAGAGAAGAAGAAGAATCCGTGGGGTGAGGCCAGAATTAGACCAGTTCGGTTGAAGGTCAATGCTTGTTGAAGGAACGAACATTTGAGCCTGGATCTAGGAGACTTGAGTTGAAGCCCAACCTCCTCCCCTGGATTCATCATGTGGCCATCTGAGCAAGTCTGTAGTTCAGGGGTGGACAACTTCAGGAGGTCTGTGAGCCATTCTCACACACCCCAGACCCACCCCCGTGGGCCACACCTCCCTTCTGCAGTGCAGAAAATTATCATCATCATCATTATTACTATTACTGTTATTTTAAAAATGGTGCCCAGACCAGCTATGGAGTGCCAAAAGGGTCAAAATGGCTGCTTCGTATGGCTTAATTTTTTTTTTTAATATTTTACAGTTTTGGGGGGCAATGTTGCCCACCCCTGCTCTAACAGCTTCCTCCTCATCGTGCTGCCCAGTATGCATGTGAGTGGTGGAAGGGGGGATGAGTGTGTGTGTGTGTGTGTGTGTGTGTGTGTGTGTGTGTGTGTAAATGTTTTTTGTGGGGTGGAAGGATAAAGGGGGTTAGTGCCACCCACTTTGGGCTATGGACCCATCCCCTGATTGTTTTGACCTACAATTCCCATCAGCCACTGCCAGTTTGGACAATGGACAGGGATTATGGGAATCATACTCCAAAACATCTGAAGGGCACTGCATTGGCAGACACTGGGGATATATCAACGCATGTAAGAGGCATGGGGCTGCACATCATGGTCCTTCTTTGCTTTCAAGTGAAAATGAGCAGATGCCCTCTTCAGACATTCTCCCTCAACACAGGAAGATCAGGGACCTGGGGATGGGGGTGGTGCATGCAGGGACAAGGGGGGCAGGGGCAGGGCATATGGTTTTGGCAGGTGCCCAATGATGCCAACCCCTGAGCAGGCCATCAATGAGTAACACCAACATTTTGTGTGCTGCCCTGAGAGACGGCACAAGAATCAATGCTGGGTGCAAGGGCGTTGTGCCTCTATCAGGCCACATGCAAAACCCAAAGGGCAGAACTAGATGTTTGGTTGCAGCAGACCCAGGCCTGTAGCCTGAAATGTTATGTACATGCGTCCCTTGCTGCTTGGATAGCAGCTTTTCAGAAGCAGGATAGATGTCATTGTTGGTTTCTAAATGCACACAAGGAAATATTAAAGGGGACACTTTCAAACGTGACGAAAGTTTCTTGTGAGCAAACAAGACCTCCATTGTACATGAGGGATTCATATATTCTGCATTAAAAACTAACCACATTCTGCAACCACCTGCATCCCCTTTTTCTAGAATAAGCAATGCAAATCGTTCACATCTTTTGCGTCAGATACGAAGTGCCGCATACTGGGTAGGGTGGGGTGGGGGTGGCGGGGCAGGGAGCGGGACACACCTTGGGCCTGCAGCTTAGCCAGCTCTTCGTTCAGAGCATCATAGGATTCTTCCAGGTTCCGTTTCTTCAGCTCTACGCTCTGCATGTACTCGGTGAGCGAGCGGATCTTTGCCTCATGCTGGGTGAGGGGGAGAAGAGCAAGCAAGTCAGGGAGCCCTTTCGCAAGCGTAACCTGGATTCCAGAGTTCCCAATCTCATCTTCAGTGGGGCGTTCCCCAGAATTTCTGTTCATTGCAGCACTCAAACTTCCCCTTCTCCTCAAACAGTCTTCAGAGGGAAGACCCTCCTCCCAGCAATCCTGAGTGGGATCAGTGGGGTGGGGGAGACTTTAACTCCTGCTACACCCACCGATGTTGAGCCAGGCTCGCTGGGATGGGGGCAAAGTTAAAGCCTCCCACCACAGCAATCTTGATCCAGATCCCTTGAAACTCGCCCTTGCCCTCTTTCCAAGCCATCCTGCACGGAAAGATACTTGGGAAGAATCCCTGACCGTTGGCCACCCTGGATGGGGCTTTGGCGAGTTGTGGTCCAAAACACTTGGAGGACACCAGGTTGCTTAGCTTTGCTCCAGAACAGCCTTCTCAAGTGTGCTGAACTACAACTCCCATGTGAGTGGGGCCATGCTGGTTGGGGATGATGGGAGGTGCAGGCCAACATCTGTGGAGGCCACACATTTACAGAAGCCTGCTCTAGAATGTCTTGCTATGCCATCTTTGTCTAACCTCCCTGGGACAAAGCAAAGCCCAGACTCTCTCCCTGGGCCTAGGTGAGGGGAATCTGCCCCTACGCCTCATAAGGTGGAAGGCTGGTATGGGGAATCTCTGCATTCCCCCATTCTTTTCTACCCCATTGCCAGTTCTCAAAGCCATCTTTCCCCGCGGCTGCCGCCCTTCCATCCCCACTCTCACGGGTCTGACCTGAGAGATGAGGAGCTGGCAGGAAGACAACTCCCGTCCTGTCACCTCCATCTTGCGGTGACACTCGACCTGCAGCCCTTCGAGCTGTCGGCAGCGCTTCACAACCGACTTCACTTCCGATTTGATCTTGCTAATGTAGAGCCGGGCAACAGTGAATTCCTCCTCAATGGCGCCGCTAATCTCTATTGGCTGGGGATTAAAAACAACAACAGTACGGGCATATTGTCTTTGGTACACAGCTCAACCACACGACACTTGTAAATTGAACCTGTTTACACTGGTGGCTTCCACACTAGTGATTCAATTTCGACTTGACATCCTTCGTCCACTCAGTTTTTACAGAGGAGGCCTGTTCAGACAACATGATAAAACCATGGTTAGGCCGCTAACCCTTTGGCAGCAAACGGTTAGTGGCTGTGTTTAAACCATGGCTATGTAACCACCATGGTTAGGAATGGTTCACATGACACGCTAAGCCATAATGTTTAGCTCAAAATGCTTAACCACCATGGCTTAGCATGTCACCTGGACAGGGTCAGAGTCTAGATATTGTTGCCACGCCATTGGATTCTGATGTTTTCTGAGTTGTCCTTCTGCCTTTTTTCACACCTGATTTCATTTTCATTTGAAGAACAATTATGATGCCAACCAGTTCAGATATCACCATCAACTGCCTTCAAATTAACCCTTGTGTCGTCATTTTCTGAGGCAGAGACGAGTTTGGCATGGGCTGGCTATGGCAAGTGTTACCAAAGAGGGAACCTGGGAATCCTCTGCAGATGAATCATACGCATACATAAAGCAAGAGTGGGCAGAAGATACAGTAGATCAGGATCTACTTGAAGACTATTCCGAATTTTCCAGTAGATCAGCAAGGATTTCTAACTCCCACCGGTTTAACAAGAACAACACAAAGACTTCCCCCCTCCTAAATTAGGCTGCTAAAATTAAAAAAAAAAATCTTGGGGGAAAACAGGAATAGATTTGTGTGTAAAAGGATGTATGTGCAAGCTTTAGTTCTGGTACTTAGGAAAAATTCCTGAGCTCAGTGTATGCTCAGAGGCACCTTGTTCCTCAGTTCTATGTCCACCTTCCTGAGCCACAATTTTGCACCTGTCTCTGGTTGGTGGACCTTGGGGTTCTAGTGAAAAACAAAGTAGATCTTGCAAACCGAAGTCTGCCCACTCCTGCCATGAAGTATCTATGCGTCAAGAGTGAGAGTCTGGTTTCACCTTTTCTTCCCAAACATCCCTCCCCTTCCCTTACCAGCTTGATCTCCCCATTGCCCACAATGACGCTGAACTCGCTCAGATCCTTCATGAGGCCATTGAGCACCTCGGCAATGCGCTTGCGCTGATGCGCACTGAACTCCTGCAGCCGCTGCAACTCCGCTTCCAAGGACAGCATGGTGGCCTGCAAGGAGAGACAGAATCGCCGTGAGTTAGCTGACGCAAGGGAGATGCCCTCTGATTTGCAAAGACCAAACTCTCAATGTTTGGCTGAGTGAAGGGACAGCGCTTCCCTCCCAGCTCTATTCTGGACTAGAATCTGCAAACACAAGTCTCGGAGGGAAACAAGCACCATATTGATACAAACTTTTTAGGTCAGCCTTCTCCACCCTGGTGTCCCCCCACATTCGATGGAATGCAACTCATGCACAGGATTGCAACTCCCATCATTCCCAGCCAGCATGGCCAACGGCTGGGCATAATGCAATCCAACACATCTGCAATCCAACACATCTGGAGGGCACAAGGCCGGGGAAGGCTGTTTTAGGCCAACTTTCTCGACTGAGTTCTTAATTCACGAGTTCCAGAGCTAAACCCTGCTATTCAAAACAGGTTCTAGGTGACACTTGGCTCCAAGTAATGCCCGTATGCAAGGAGTCTGAGGGCTCATCTACATGAAGCAGGATATTCCACTAGGAAAGCGGTATATAAAAGGGAGGAGCCACACTACTGCTTTATAGCGGTATTGAAGTGCACTGACCACTGTTGGGGCCCATTGACACATGCCATCTATTGCTTTCATACCGCTTTATCCTGCTTGGTGTGGCTCCTGCCTTTTATATACTGCTTTCATAGCGGAGTATCCTGCTTGGTTTAGATGAGTCCTGAATCTAGGATCTAAACTCCTAATTGGCGGCCAAACCAATCAGCGGACAGATCAGAGGGGCTTTCTTTTCTCTAGTTCAGCCTGACAAAAACGCTGTTGTGAATTTATTGTCACACATAAGCAGGTCTGTATGTACCGGATGCCGACCCCCCTCCACTCCCCACTATGGAATGCTCTTCCCAGAGAAGCTCACCTAAAGCCAACATTGTTTTCCTTTTGGTATTGAGTTAAGACATGTTTGTCCTCCCAGATCTTTTAAAAATCTTTGTTATTTTGGTTCCTTGGACATTTTGATGCTTTTCACTCCTGTATTTATTGCTTGGGTTTTAGCCCTATAGTTTGTATTGTATTTTATTGTGTTGGCTTTTTGCTGCATTTTTTTTTTAGATTTATTGTCAGATTTTATTGTAGTATTGCTCTATTTTAAAGTGGTTGCGTGATGCCTAGAGATCTAGTTTTATTGGCATCTAATAATAAAAGTAGTAATAGTAATACTTCACACTAAAAATAAAAAATAAAATTCTGCACCAACAAAAAATGAATTCTGCAACCTGTACAAATTATGCAAAACAATCCCATTTCTCACATTTTACATAATTTATTCAGTCTTTTTACTATTTTGCATAATCATTGCTGCTGGTGCTGGTTATGGTGAGGGTTAAGAACTTATGTGAGATACTGAGCTGTGCCTGCAACCACAACCAACCATCCGGCACTCTTATTTAGCCATGCTTCTAGATCCAGAGCTTTCAGTAGCTATTGGTCACATGGTTTCAAGCATAACTTTGCTTGCATAAGGGCTAGAAACTTGCTCTTTAAAAACAGTCACCTGAAATTCTCAGGTGTTGAATTCCACACTCTGCATTTTCTTCTATGCTTCTGCAGAATTGCAGCACGTTCACAACCCTGTTCTTCAGGACAAAACCAAGATTCACTCTGGTCCTGACCCGCTACACCAGCCTTTCTCAACCTGGGGCGCTCCAGATGTGTTGGACTGCATCTCCCAGAATGCCCCAGCCAGCTGGCTGGGGCATTCTGGGAGTTGTAGTCCAACACATCTGGAGCGCCCCAGGTTGAGAAAGGCTGCTCTACACCAACATTGTTATCTTTTCGGTGCCAAGTCAAGACTTTTCTCTTCTCCTAGGCATTTAACAGCATTTAACAACATATGCTAGGGTGACCATATGAAAAGGAGTACAGGGCTTCTGTATCTTTAACAGTTGCATAGAAAAGGGAATTTCAGCAGGTGTCATTTGTATATATGGAGAACCTGGTGAAATCCCCTCTTCATCACAGTAGTTAAAGCTGCAGGAGCTATACTAGAGTAATCAGATTTAAAAGGGGGCAGGGCACCTGCAGCTTTAACTGTTGTGATGAAGAGGGAATTTCACCAGGTGCCCCATATATACAAATGACACCTGCTGAAATTCCCTTTTCTATGCAACTGTTAAAGATACAGGAGCCCTGTCCTCCTTTTCATATGGTCACCCTAACATATGCCAAGTTTGTTTTTTGTTTTTAATGGATCCCAGAACTGTTGTTGTTTAAAATGGATACTGTTTTATACTGTTGTTTTTTATATATTTTTGATGGTTTTAAATGTTGTATACTTTTTTTTTGTTTTTAACTTTTGTAAACTGCCCAGAGAACTTCAGCTATGGGGCAGTATATAAATTTAATAAATAAATAAATTCTAGCAACTCTTCTCATACCTTCCTAATCCCCAGGAAGGACCCAGCACCCCAGGACTTACCACCTTCTGGGACAGCTCATCCACCAACAGCTGGTTCTGCTGGCTTTTCTCTTCCACCTCCTGGGATTTCTGGTCATAGTTAACAGCCAGCTCCTCCAGAGCTTGCAACACCTCCTTCACCTCCTCCTTGGCAGAGTCATTCTCTGATTGCAGGTGGCTTAGCTCCCGCTGCACTTTTTCATTGTCCCCACGAGTTGACACCAGCAGCTGATGGGAAACAGGCAGGGCGGAGCATAAGTAAGTGGGCCCCAAATTTCAAGAAAAAAGGAGGAAAGATGAACAACAGGCCCAAGCAACAATGATGTGGAAAGAGAAAGGAGCCAGAACAGAATTAGGCAGAACATACACACACTGAGAGAGGGGGGGCACAGTGGTTAGAGTGGTTAGTGTGCCAGATTAGGACAGGAGAAACTGGGGTTTAAATCTCCATTCAGTCATGAAGCTCACTGGGTGATCTTGGGCCAAGACTAGGCAATGTGAGTAACCCTCCCATTAGTTCTTTAATTAACACATTTTTTCTGGGGCGGGGTGGGTGGGGGGATCACTTCTAACCAAAGCAAAGGCCTCCACCTACTGCCTTCTTTATAGCTCATGAATACCTCTGGGCTACATGGTGGGGCTCAGAGACATTCTTAGCCAATTAACATGGCAGGCAGCTGCAGACCAATGCATTCCTCTAAAACACCCCACCACCAAGAAAAAGAAGGGGGAAAGAAAAACGTGCAGAAAACTGTGGGTTCAAAGGAGCTGTTTAGGGCATTGTGGTTCAGACCCCACCCCTGCTTTGGACACACTCGTTCGGGCAGGTTATGTGTCCTTTGTGACTAGCCACACCTCCCATGGCAGGTATTCTGTGGTGGTGCCCATGATAATTTCTCAGATGGCCATCTCCCCTATGAGGGAAGGTTACAACAGCTGGGATTGTTTAGCTTGGAAAAAAGAAGGCTAAGGGGAGATGTGATAGAAGTGAACAAAATTATGCATGGTGTGGAGAACGTGCACAGGGAGACATTTTTCTCCCTCTCTCAAAATACTACAACCCGAAGTCAACCCATGAAGTTGATTGGTGGGAGATTCAGGACAAATAAAAGCAAGGACTTCTTCCCATAGCGTGTAGTTAAATGATGGAACTCACTACCACAAGATGTAGTGATGGCCACCAATTTGGATGGCTTTAAAAGGGGGTTGGATAAATTCCTGGAGGTGAAGGTTATCTATGGCTACTAGCCCTGATGGCTGTGTGCTATCTCCAGTATCTGAGGCAGTAAGCCTGTGTGCACCAGTTGCTGGGGAACTTGGGTGGGAGGGTGCTGTTACGCTCATGTCCTGCTTGAGGGTTCCTGGTCAACAGCTGCTTGGCCACTGTGTGAACAGAATGCTGGACTAGATGGACTCCTGGTCCCATCCAGCATAGGTCTTCTAGTTCTTATGTTCTTAAATCTGCCCCCCGCCCAAAAAGGTTACCTTCCCCTGCCTTAGGCCAATCACCATCTCCCAGCCTAACCTACCTCATACGGTAGCTGTGAGGATAAAATGGTGGCAGTGTGAGGAACTGTGCAGGGAACCATGAGCTCCTTGGAGGAAAGGCTGGATTTAAAACAACAACACCTCATTGCAATGGGGTAGAGAGAGAGAAAGAGAGAGAGAGAGGACACACAAGCACATTGTATTCAGATACATGCACCCTTGCCAATATCCCCTCACAAACACCAGCAAACACGGCTCACCTCTTCCTGGTCCAGCATCTGCTCCTTGAGCTTCTCCATCAGTTGGCTCTGCTGGTTGATTTCGTCATCCTAGGTAGAAAGAAAGCACTTTGGTGCGAGCCACCTTATGCTCTGCTGGTGGGGCAAGGTTTCAGACAGAGAAGGTACCACCAAGGGGAGGACTCTGGGACTGAGATGAGGATAGGACATTAAGCATCTACAGGACCCAAGAGGGGATGGAGGGTGAGGTTTAGCACAAGGCAAGGCGGGGTGGGGGTGGGGAGGAGAGATCTCCGACCTTGTCATCCAGCTGCTTGTAGAGCTTGCGGATCTCCTCCTCATACTTGTGCCGCTCTTCATCAGAGATCCGGATGACGATGGAGGAGTTGTTATCATTAATGGGTGTCTCGTCGCAGGTGTCCGGCTCCACTTTCTCCTCATCGCTCAACTGCTCTGTTTCTGGGACATTCTCACCTGGAAGCATTTCAAATAAGCAGGTGAGGGGAGCCAGGGCTCTCAGGGAGGCAGCACTAGCACCTCTGGATTAGGAAGTGTTAGCATAACCACCTCCATTTTCTAAAGGAAGCTGTATAGTATCCATTATACACCAGGCGAAATGTCATGTACCGAGGGCGTCTTCAAGGGTGTTTTCTGCGAGGGCGTCTTCAAGGGTGTCTCCTGTGTAACTGTCTTATCTATCCAAAACAATAGCTTCATGGCTCCAGGCAGAAAGTTAACTTGAAGCAACTTACTGTTACAAAGGGAACGTTTTGCAGAAGACAAGGGGGCTCTGGTGTTACATTCTGATTGGTTAATATTGCTGTGGGGCACTGCCCCTTTCAGGCTTGAAAAGCCCTGCTGAATTTCCAATTCTTTGTCTGACTGTTGCTTTCAAGACTCTCAGATCTTGATTATAATCAAGAAAGCGCTTTTGGACCCTCTGTCGCTGGAAGTGTGGTGTCGTTCTTGGGGGCTGAATTGGATCTCGTCCCTAAGGGCAAGAACTTGTCTAACAGAAGGATGCTGATGTCACCTACAGACACACACACACACACACACTTCCCTGTTCCCTCTAAACTTAGCTGCAATCCTCACAGTAGCTGGGGGGAAATTAATTTCCCCAGCAATGATACATAGAGCTGTGAGCTATCCCTGTTTTAATGCAAAGTATTTGTGGGTGACTTGATCCTGAACGGGCAATAAAGACCCGTTCACTTTACGTGAGATCTGCTCCTGGTGGGGATGAGAACTGCTAGAACTGGTTGGTGATATGGACCAAGGCCACTGCCTGGGTTTTTGGACTCTCCCTGGGGGGCATGGCTATGGGGAGTGTAATGATGAGTGCCTGCACTGCAAAGGGTTCCACTGCACCATTGGGCAAGACGCAGGATCAGCGTGAGTATCTCTGCACTCTCGCCCCACTGCAGTCTTCTGGCTGACTTGCTGTCAGCCTCAAAGACACCCCACTGCCTCTCCAGTGACTGATCAGTGTGCTGGCGGCCACCTCCCATTTTGAAATAGAGTGGATCCAAGCCCAAGGCAAGCTCTGCCCCTCTTCCCTGCCCCCTTGGCTCACCACTCCGCCAGCGCCCGAGCTCTGCCTCCAGCTTGGCAATGGTCTCCTTCAGGACCTTGTTCTTCTCCTTCTCCTTCTCAAACTTCTTCTTCCACTGCTCAGCTGTCAGTTCCAGGTTCACTGATGCAGTGTTCTTGATTGTCTTGGCCCTGAAATGGGAGAGGGTTAAGTGGAAGCACTTGGCGCCGCTTTGGGCAGAAGACCTCTATCCCATCCGACGCCACCTCCCACGTTCACGGATGGTCCGCTACAGTCTTCCCTGTATCTGTCATCTTCCCACAGCTGAAACGGAGTGGGCCCAAGCCCTAGGAACACAGGAGGCTGCTTTCCGCTGGTCTCTGTCCACCACTCCGCCGCCAAGATCATCTTCTTGGCCTGCCGCTCTGACCATGTCACTCCACTTCTGAAATCTCTTCATTGGCTTCCAATTCACTCCAGAATCCAATATAAACTTCTCCTGTTGACCTTCAAAGCTTTTCACGGCCTAGCTCCTGCCTATCTCTCCTCTCTCCTCTCACACTATTGCCCCGCTCGTGCTCTCCGCTCCTCTGATGCCATGCTTCTCGCCTGCCCAAGGGCCTCTACTTCCCTTACTCGGCTCCGTCCTTTTTCTTCTGCTGCCCCTTACGCCTGGAAAGCTCTTCCAGAACACTTGAGAACTACAAACTCAATCACAGCTTTTAAAACTCAGCTAAAAACTTTTCTTTTCCCTATAGCTTTTAAATATTGAGTTTGTTCTGACCCTATACTGTCAGCTTCACCCTACCCGGTGCCTGTTTACACTTCCCTGTGCCTGTTTGCATTCTCTTTCCCTCCTTATTGTTTACTACAACTTTATTAGATTGTAAGCCTATGTGGCAGGGTCTTGCTATTTACTGTGTAATCTGTACAGCACCATGTACATTGATGGTGCTATATAAATAAATAATAATAATAATAGGTGAAGGCAACATGGCGCTCATGGGTACCACCAACCCCCCCCCTCCCAGACACTGTTCTTGGTACCTGCTAATGTGCCCTACCCTTCCCACTTTGTTTTAATTGACACATTTTCTTACCAGCAGCTGGGACTGCTGTGAAGTGTGGGTTCAAAGGTGTTGCTTAGCATGTTGGGACTCAGACCCCACCCCTGCCTTGCACTCAAGTCTTTTGGGCAGAGGTTCTGTGTCCTTTGATACGCCTGCCAAGGCTGCCTTTTTGCTGTGGCGCCCAGAACAGTTTCTCAAATTGCCCAAATGTGCCCACGGCCCTACCCCTAGACTATGCTGACTGGCATAACTCTTAGCTCTACCTGGAGATGCCAGGGACTGAACCTGGGATGTCTGCATGCAAAGCAAGTGCTCCACTACTGAGCCACCCATCCTACAGCAACCAAAGCCCTTTGACAAAATGAGCAGAAGTCTGTTCACACAACATTGGACTTAACCCATTGATTTTGTACCAGTTTAAGTACTTCCTGACAAAGAATCCTGGGAATTATAGTTCAACAACACTGCTGAGAAAGCTGTTAGATTCCAGTCACCTTCACAGAAATTCAATTCCCAGGGCTCCTTGGGGAAGAGAAATGACTATTAAATCAATTTATATCTGTAGTGCAGATATACCCAAGTGTTAAGAATTCATGCCTTGCCATGTAAGAGCCTTCTTCGTTTTTTTTCCTTTGCTCTTAAAAATCTTTGCTTGAAGAACAACTGTGTGAGGTTGCTACACATCCAACTTTCCAGGAGTGAGCTGGCCCCCTTACTAATTTATTTGACCAGTTCCTTGCCTTTCCCCTTCTGCAACAGAACAGACCACACCAATACAAAGAAAAGGGCGAGATGGGGCAGTTACCGCTGTCCAAACATCAGAGTAGATTTGGTCTCAGCATCATTGTAGCTGGAAGGGGAGCAGCAGATAAACATTGTGGTGCGGCAGTTTCCACCCAGGGAGTCCTGCAGGATGCGGGTCATCTTGCTGTCCCGGTAGGGCACGTAGCTCTTCTACATAAGACAATAAGGGTGGACACATTTGGCTCAGTCATATACACACAGGCCAAAGCGGTCACCGGAAGTACAGGCACTCCGCAGCACTCTCTTAGGGCAGAGCTAGACAGGGCGATATCCTGGGGATTGCCCCAAGATCGTCCCTGTGCATCCCTCCCTTTCCCTGGGATATCGCCCTACCCTTCTGTTGTGGTTTTTCCATGGTCACGGTTTTTCCCGGCTCCTCGTGAGTAACCACGAGGACCCGGGCCCCAGGCACATTGGGGATAGGATGGGGGGAGCGGAACGGTTCACGGTTTTCACATGAGTGCTCATGCGCTCCTTTTTGTTTAAAAGACAAACAAAAAATGGCGGCCACAATGCCGCGTGTAGACCAGAACGACGATCTCACGATCATAAAATCACGAGATCGTCACCGTACAACCCCCTCGTGTAGCCATGGCCTTGGAAGGAGAAATCCTATCTATCCATGCAAAGTCCAAACTCCGCATGTCAGTTTTATAAACGTGGTGAATGGCACATTAGCAGTTGCTGGACATATTCATGTTCTACAGTGTTCCTTAGCATTAGGAAATCTCTCGACACATCATCTTAGGAATGAGCAGAGCTGTAAACAATGCATGTGGGCTTATTTTTACTCATCTCGTTTTGATTTTTCATTGCAGTAATAGGCATATGAGAGAAAACAACAGTTCAGTCTTTCTCAATAGCATCAGTTGCATTACATCCACTCAAATTCACATTTTTAATTTGCTATCATAGTTGACCAGTAATAAAATCTCATGAGGATCTCCTGCCCCTTGCCTCGAGTCCAGAGAGTAATCATCCCCTCCTGGAATATTGTATCATCAGTTAATTTTAACATTGCTGTTTCTCAGTTAATAAAAAGTATATCAGCTCACTTCCAATATCGTGGTACTAATATCTGCGTTGCTGGGAGACAATTTAAGATAACATCCGCTTGTGTACCAGCACACCTGTCTTTCAGATAACCTTGGGACAATAACACTGGGATCACAAGATAAACACGACTTGTTTCTGAATCTTAATAAGTTTGCTGTGTTGAATCTTAACTGCTGGATTCAAGCTCCATAGAAATGTTGATAACTTAAATCATTTATTTATAAGGTTATATACATTCTTTGGCAGGGCTCCTAACACAGACCTGCAATAAGGTTTCTACTATTCTAAGGGATGAGGGTTGTGAGGAGTCTAGAGGCTGGACTGTACTTAAGGAGACAATCCACCATTATTTCACTGTGCCTGAATACAATACACTTGCCTCCACATTTTCAAACTTATGTCTGCAAATGTATAGGATAGAAACCTTTTACCGAATTCTTAGAGGCCTACCAGCCTGCAGGCTATACAAGAGTCTCTTGTGGATTGGAGGTCACTCATGGTTATACATTGCCCTGCCTTGTCCTATTGAAGGCAAAAAGGCTCAAACAAAACATGTTAACAAATTTGGGGTTTAGGTAGAGTGAGCATATGAAAAGGAGGACAGGGCTCCTGTATCTTTAATGGTTGCATAGAAAAGGGAATTTCAGCAGGTGTCATTTCTATGTATGCAGCAGCCAGTGAAATCCCCTCTTCATCACAACAGTTAAAGCTGCAGGAGCTATGCTAAAGTGACCAGGTACAAAAGAGGGCAGGGCTCCTGCAGCTCTAACTGTTGTGATGAAGAGGGAATTTCACCAGGTGCTACATGCATACAAAAGGCACCTGCTGAAATTCCCCTTTCAATACATTTGTTAAAGATTCAGGAGCCCGGTCCTTCTTTCCATATGGCCACCCTACAATACAAAGTCCTTGTTGTTGAGGCTGGTTGTGCTCACCGTGCCCTCAGCCAGAGCTGAGATGACATTGCCAAGCGCTGAAAGGGACTTGTTGATATTCTTGGCCTCATCCAGCACAGCTCCCTCAGCTCCTGTCTTGCTGACCTGGCAGGAAAAGAAAGGGGTTGGTTATGATGATGAAGGTGGCCTTGGCTATGATATAGACTGAATCCTGAAAGGGGAAACAACGTTTCTTCTCCCAGTGGTTGGATATCTCCAGAAGGCCAAAATGAACAGTGACAGATACGTCTACAAATGAAAAATAATTGTCCCAAAGCGTCAGGAGTATACACAAATCCCAAAGCACCTCAAAGAGAGTCCTTGTCAGTTGGGAAAAGAAAAACGCCATCGTGGCACTCCAACAGTTGTGACAGAGGCCTCAAAGGTGCACTCTCCAGGTGACAGGCCCTAAAGAAGGGTTGGGGAACATGTGGCCTTCCAGATGTTGGTGGAAAGCAGCCCCAGCCAGCATAGCCAGTGGTGAGGGATCATGTTGTAGGCCAACAACATCTGGAGGGCCACGCAATCCACATCTCTGCCCTAAAGTTAGCTGCTTGTGCTGGAAGCAAATCACACCCCTATGTTTGACAAGGCAGAGGCGGAAGGCCACGCCGCTCCTAGTAGTTATACTATGCATCTGGCCAAACCAGAGGTTCTGTATAGCCTGCCAAAGGGAGGGTCAGGCACTGCACAGCTCTACTCGGCCTCTGTGCCTGAAGAGAGCTCTGGGCGCATGGAGGATCAGCCTTAGATCCGGAGGTCCCCCGGTTCAAACCCTGGGGGTTGGGTCCCTGACAAGCAGGAGAGGAGAACATAGTATTTGACTGAGCCCTGCTTGAGAATTGTTTCAAGGCATTCTTGGGATCTGTATAGATTTCCAATAATGGACAGCTGGCCTTTGTTTTGTGGGAGGAATCAGATCCTGCCCATCTCGGTAACCAAACCAGGGTCAACAACAAGCGTCTCCAACCCCCAACCCCCCCCCCCCCACCTCCACCACCACCACCCCCGCAAGGCTCCAGCACCTTCTCACTACCAGCCAGATCCACCAGGTAAAGCTTCCCACTCAGTTTCTGCTCAGTCTCCATGTTCTCCTGCTTGATGTTGATGAGGAAAATGCTGTGGCTGCGGGAACTGTGCTCATTCATATCTGCAGGAGAAAAGACAGAGAGACAAGATAAGGCAAAAAAACCAAATGCAAACCCTGGGCAGAGATTTTATCATCATCATCATCATCATCATCTCTCTTTTCTCTATTCAGGTTTATATAATGCTTTCCACAATAGTACCAAAAAACCCAACCATAAGTAAGACAATGGAAACAACGCAATACAATTAATAGGCAAGAAAGCCGCATACATTATAATAATAATAATAATAATAATAATAATAATAATAATAATATGAAGAAAAATGAACAGAACAACTCTTGCAGAGGCCTATAGGACGCTCTGTGACTCCTGAAAAGAAGTAATGTTAGGAAATAACCATCAATACAATAAAGGAAGAGATAAACAGAAGTGATATAACAACCCAGAAAAAGAAATGGGACAATTTATGAGAAATGTACCAGGCTGGGGGGAGGGAACGCGCTAAAAGGGCTAAAAGACGAAACCTGAAATGGAAAGTAATTATACTTATAACTTTGGGTGGTAAAAAGGTTACTGTATAATGCACATTCATTTATTTATGAACATTTGTGTATATATATACTGGAAAATACTGTTTTACTCTGTACAGCACCATGTACATTGATGGTGCTATATATATAAATAAATAAATAAATAAATAAATAATAATAATAATAATAATAATAATAATAATAATAATAACACACTACTGTGTGCTACAAAGCCTCTGTAAAGAGACAAGTTTTAAGAAGACGGCTGAACGTTAGAACTGTGGGGGCTTGTCTAATGTCCATTGGGAAAGTATTCCAGAGGTGAGTGCTGCAACATTAAATGCTCTACTGCAAGTGCTCCTGAGGTGAACCTCCAGAGCATGTGGTCCCCTCAGATGTGCTTCGCACTTGATTTCCTGAACTTGAAACATACAGCCTTCAACCCACTCAGTGTCCATCTAGGCCTGGAGACAGACAATGTTACCGAAAAGAACTGAAGATGGCACAATGGAAGTATAGTTCGCCAATGGGTTTGTATACACACCCTCACACACCTTTATCACTATGCTGTCCAGACCCAACAGGTTTCAAAGCGCTACAAAAAGGTGATTGTGGAATGAGAGTGCACAGAACATGGCCATGTAATGTTATATCACAGTTGAAACCTATTTGAATCCTATCAATTTTCAACTCTGTTTTTTTCTCAGGCCTCAGAAACCAGTCATTTCCAACTCTCATCAGGAAAACCAAAAGTATTATCCATGGCTTGCTTTCCACAAAAAACCAAGAAGTGGTAAAAGTGTTTCTCAACTGTTTCTTACTTTCCAGTGAAGGGAAAAAATGATTACACAGAAAAATAGCACGTGGGAGTGAAGGCTACGTTACAATTCTTCTCTTTGATATCTGCATTTTTTGTAAAGGTTGTTCTGTAGGGTGACCATATGGAAAGGAGGACAGGGCTCCTGTATCTTTAACAGGGAATTTCAGCAGGTGTCATTTGTATGCATGCAGCAGCTGGTGAAATTCCCTCTTCATCACAGCAGTTAAAGCTGCAGGAGCACTGCCCTCTTGACCAGATACAAAAGAGGACAGGGTTCCTGCAGCTTTAACATGCAGCACCTGGTGAAATTCCCTCTTCATCACAGCAGTTAAAGCTGCAGGAGCCCTGTCCTCTTTTGTATCTGGTCACTCTAGTATAGCTCCTGCAGCTTTAACTGTTGTGATGAAGAGGGAATTTCACTAGGTGCTGCATAGTGCATACCTACAAATGACACCTGCTGAAATTCCCTTTTCTACACAACTGTTAAAGATACAGGAGCCCCATCCTCCTTTCCATAGGGCCACCCTATGAGGGAGTATTCAGTCATGCAAAAATCCCCAACTGAAGACTGAAGTGGTACAGTCCAGGGAGAATGTCAGCTCCTCATCTGCTATTTGTATAGCGCAGGCCTGTCTCCAGTCCAGGTGTTGTGACTGAGGTGTGGTTGAGAATAACAGGCTGCAACAGCACATGTTGTCTCTAAGGGGCAGTAAGACTGTTGTCCAGGATAGCTGTGATCCACACAGAAGGCAGAGCCTACCTTCCCAGAGCACTGCTGTGGCACAGAGACCCTCCTACCCACCAGACCTCACTGCTATATATTCCTTACCCATTGTAGCTCACCTCGCTGGCCATCTTCGTCCCAATCGCCAACTCTTGCACATGTAATTAATCAGTACTGATTGAGAGTTGCTGCAGTGTTGTGGTTAAAAGTGTCAATTTAGGACTGAGGAGTAAATCCAGGTTCAAATCCTCACTCAGCCATAAAGCTCGCCAGGCACCAACTCTCAGCATAAGCTACCTCATGGGGTTGTTGTGAAGATAAAATAAATATTGGAGGGAGAATCATGTACACTGCCACTACCTTAGGACAGGGCCCTTGAAAATGTAGGCCATTCTCACCTTCCTTAAGCATGAGGACAATACGAAACCAAATGTAGCCAAGCAGTAATGTAGGGGGTAACCATTGAAAAGGATGATAAGACTCCCATTTTTCTGCTTCTCTGGATAAAGGCCTAGGATAAAGGCTCCCCCACCCACCCTACCCACCATCACCTTTGCCCATTTGCCCATCCTCAGAACTCACTGGTGACAGCCACATGACGGTTGGATTTTCCCTCATCGATGACATCTAAGATTTCTTCAGGGCTGGAGACAAAGCGTTCAGTACAGCCCTGAAGAGGAAGAAACAAGAGTCATGCCATAGAATATGGTGATGGTGACCTCATCTCTCTTTTAAGTTCATGCTACACCACCACCATCCTGCCACACACAGGTCAGTGTCACACCTGGGCAGCTCCTCCTGCCTTCTCACCACAGGCACATACCCTAAGGCATGGGTTCCCAACCTTTTTGGGCCAGTAGACATGTTTGGAATTTTGAGAGAGTGACGTGCTCCCTCACAAAATGGTTGACATGGTAGTGGTGGCGGGGATTGCTCATTCATAAAATGGCTGCCATGGTGGGCATAGCTGGTCACAGAATGCTCATTTTCCAAAAAGCAAACTGGTGAGACTAAAAGAAAAATAACTTGCCCAAGAACCTAAATACAAGATCCTCTGTTTTGAACCAAAATGAAGATGGTTCTGAAGGGCAGCACTTCACCTTGCAGCATGCCGGCCGCCCAGTTAAAAATTAATCTTAAGAAACAAAATAAAAATCAGGAGAGGCAGGAAGTCTGGCGAGCACCCAGAGAAGTGTCTATGGGCACATTGGTACCGATGGACACCATATTGAAGACCCCAGTCCTAGGAGGTAGACCAGGGATAGGCAACCTTTTGAGCCTGTGGACACATCTGGAAATTTGAAAAGCTCTTATGGGCACAACCATAAAATAGCTGCCATGGCTGGGGATGGTTAATCACAAAAGACAAATAACCTGCCCAGAGGCATTTGTGGGACATTAAGATAGCAACAGCAAGAGGCGCCCATTTCACTTTGAACCAATCCCAGCGTCAGTTAGAAAATATATAAATATTTTTAAAATAAAAATTGGGAGGCATAAAGTGCCTTCATGGGCACCAAGGGTGGTGTCTGGGGGCACACTGAGGCCTGTGGGCAGTACCCTGAGTATGCCTGAGGTAGATCAATTAAAGAAGGCAGTATTTCTACTATACACAATATTTTCGAGCACAGCCATTATACAGAAGTATCTGTGTACTTCTGTTTATTATCTGGTATTAAAAGACATAGCCATAGGAACTGCTTTAAAAACAAATGGTGTTTTGTTTTTGTAATTTAAACTTGGCCTCTACACCTTGCTGAGACTCTTGCTTCCCCATCCAAAGCCTAAAGCTGCATCCCTGAGGCAGACCACTGGGCAGACCTGACAGGAGTGCAACTTAGTGTTGTCTCTCCCCTCTGCCCGCCACCCCAGGAATCTCACCTTCACAAACGGCACACGGTTCTTGTCCTCATGAACTGAGAGATTGGTCTTGGTCACTGTCGGCAAAGAGAGGACATCATTCAGAAAGGGCTGAGTTAATCCAGGGAGATATACATTTCTACTCAGTTTCCACCACCACTACCGCCAGAATCCCATCCCACCCCAAAGTCACTAATTCCCATCCAACCTTTCTCCTTCACTCCTGGCTTGCAATTGGCACAGCCTACTATCCATGCCGTTCAACACTTAACATCCCTGAGGATCACTCACCATCTAGCAAATCGCGGATTTTGTCCAAGTAGATTTCAAAGTAGGAAACCTGTGGGGAAAATGGATAGGATGACTGTAATGGAGTGGAGGTCTTCAAATTCCCCTATGCCATTATTCCCATAGGTGCATGCCTTTCTAGGAGCCAGACTGCTCAAAGTGAGGGCAAGCAATGCACTCCAATAATTTCAAACCAAGACAAGTGTACAGCTTGAGCCCTATGGGTAGAAACTGTCTCTCTTGTTCAGCCCATAGCATCTTCATGACATTATGTTGTATCCAGTGTCAGTCCTACTTAGATTGGGTCTTAGGCACATTTGGAATGTTGACAGTGTTGTGGGCACTCTCACAAAATGGCTGCCACGGGGGGCTTGTTAATTCACAAAATGGCAGCGTTGGATGTATGTGTGTGCCTGAGCTCTGAAACACAAAACCACCCTTTCGCACCCACATTTTTCATCTCCAATACTAATTTCACAAAAGGCAATCTTTTGAGGCTGAGAGATGTGGGACCCAGAGGGATTCTGGGAAATAAAGACAGTGCTGGAGGCTAATGCTTCACTCTGCAGCAATTTAAAACACACACACATTTAAAACAAAATACAAAGCAGGAAGGGCATGGAGCCTGGTGGGTTCCAAGGGAAGTGTCTGTGGGCACATTAGTGGCCATGGGCACCATGTTGGAGACTCCAAACACATTGAAATAAATGGGACTTGAGCTCTGTTCATTTCAATGGCTCTACTCTAATTAGAACTAGCATTGTATACAACCCATTAAATAGATGCTTAGTAGTAGTAAGAATAAAGCACCCCTCTATAGTTTTCTTAGATTCAACAGTGCTGTGGAGCTCAAACTGCTAGAATTCTTTGAGCCAACACTGGCTCCCTGCTCCACTGGGTAAAGGGAGAGGTGGTTTCTCCATTGGTTGAAGGGTAGGGTGACCATATAGAAAAGAGGACAGGGCTCCTGTATATTTAACAGCTGTCATGATGAAGAGGGCATTTCACCAGGTGCTTCATGCATACGAATGACACCTGCTGAAATTCCCTTTCCTTTGCAACTGTTAAAGATACAGGAGCCCTGTCCTCCTTTCCATATGGTCACCCTAGTGAAGGGAGAGGGGGCGCCTGGACACTACGGGACTCAAAATGGCTGGTCCTCAAGAAAAGCTATCAAGGTTTCCTTTTGGACTTACTGGCTGCCATCTGCCAGATGTACTTGCCAGCCCTTGGACCTATCTGACCCCCTGATCAGGGGAGTCCCTTCCCAGCTATCTCCTTTCCCCTTTCTCTCCATCGCACCACCATTTGCGAATACAGCTCCTTCGTTCTACCCACAACCATCACTGCCCGTACCCACCGGTTCCCCCACTCCGCACGCCTCTGACCTTAATGTGGAATTCCAGGTTCTCATCCATGGAGTAGATGTGGTTGAAGATGTCCTGGGCAATGCGTGGGATGATACCCATGAGCTGGGGGTCATGCAGCTTACCCTGGAATGGAACAGAAGCTCAAGCTATGAGGCTTAAAGGGGCCCTCCCTTAAATGTTCCACAGCTAAGTGTTGGCTTTTGAGAGACCAGCTCCATCTCTCAGTGCAACAACCAGGCCTGTGATTCCTAGCCATGGCCCAAATTTTAAAAATATATATTCGACAACCCCTTACCTCCATGGTGTGCGTCTTCCCCGAGGAGGTCTGCCCATAGGCAAAGATGGTGCCATTGTACCCAGCCAGCACATCTGCATGAGAAAGGCAGATGACTGAGAAAGAGGACTCATCCATGGCTTGCCACCCCAGCCTTCCTGCTCCCCTATACAAACCATTCCTATTAAGTGCCCACCCATGTTTACTAATACCCAGACCTACCTTTGACAATCTGCATGGCACAGGCATGGTACACTTGCTCCTGGGTGGTGTTGGGTGGGAAGACACGGTCGAAGGCATAGGGCTTCCCCTGGGGTGGAGGGAGCAGAACAAAGAGGAGAAAGGGTTTGCTGGGAGCACCTAGAGGCTTATGTGAAATGCTCACTTTGGCAGCACCAATCTCACTTCCTGGATCTTCTGTTTCCACAATCACAGCATAGTCCAGTCCTAGGCATTCTTATTTGGAAACCCCAGATAAATCGATTACTCCCAAATAAATTGATTGAACCAAAAGACAATAAGGTTCCCCTTAGCAATGTTACCAAAGAGAATTGAAGAGGCCAGACTGGGAACCTTACAGGCTGGATGTGGCCCACAGACCAAGGGATCCCCACCCCTGTGTTATGTGCAGGGCATCTTCCCCAGAAGGAGATTCAAGTTCAGTGAAATCATGCAAATTTATCCCAGGATTCTCCTCTGCTCTCCAGAATGCTAGCTGTCATTTGCTAGACCCTGTGGTTCTCACGAATGACAAGACCTTCATATAAATGCCCCCCCCCTCCCCAGGCCTGCAGCTCTTCTCAGATCCATCATAACAGGGATAGACAACGTGGTGCCTTCCCGATGTTTTGGACTTCAGTTTCCATAAGCCCCAACCAATATGGCCAATGGTCACTAATGATGGGGACTGCAATCCAAAATATCAGGAAGGCAGTAGATTGCCTACCCCCCCCCAATCCCGCATAAGAAAGATTTGAGAGACTGAAAGCTCCATCACACCTGGAGAAAAATGCTGGCTACTGCGGCTTTTCCGCTCCTGGTTTTGTTGCTCAGTTACTTCCTGTTTGAAAACAGGAAGTAAACAATGAGCACAAGGCCCATTCAGTCCGGTGTTGTAATCACGCTGCTTCTCCCACACACAGCAAGAGAAAGCAACAACCAGACTTTTTCTGGTTTTTCTTGCAGCACAAGGAAGGCCAGAAGGAGTGGAAGGCACGCGAGAGGCGGATGACATCATGTGAGGGACCTGCGAAAAATCCATGAGTGCCCAGTAATGGGTGTGCAATAAAATGATCATCGGATGGAGCTCTGAGCCAGACCACAAGGTGTGCTTCAAAGGGCCAGCATGAGAAATACTGAGTTCCTGCACTTCCTGTATCGGCTGTTCCATGTACAGGGAGCTGTCCAACTGCTGGATTCATTAAAATGTAGATTTGGTAGCTTTCCCAAACGCAGAGGCTTTTTGATATGTCTCCATCTGCTGCAGGTCTGATACATGGCAAGGAGCAGAAGTCAAGATCACACAACCCACAGGCACCAGCCGCTGTCGCTTAAATCAGGGACAATGCAAATGGGAGACGTCTCAGCACCACTGCTTCCCCTGGCCGGTACCAGCACAGTGACTGATTTATTTATTTATCTATCGCATTTATATCCCGCCTTTTTTCTTCTAAGGAACCCAAGGCGGCGTACATAATCTTCCTCCTCTCCATTTTATCCTCACAACAACAACCCTGTGAGGTAGGTTGGGCTGAGAGTCTGTGACAGGCCCAAAGTCACCCAGTAGATTTCCATGGCTGGGTGAGGACTAGAACCCGGATCTCCCGACTCCCAGTCCAACACTCTAGCCACTACACCACAACCATGGGTTGTTCCAGTCACTTCAACCTGATGATCTGGGGCAGAATAAGCTGTACCTTAAGTATACCTGTGCAGCAATTACTTGAAAACCTGAGCATCTGAACCGGAACTGAACCAGAGGGTTGGGAAATAATGGGGAAACTGAAAAGTACTGAAATGTGTATGTGTAAAGATTAGGTTTCCTATGTGATTGCCAAGGCTCTTGGGTGCACAGCCAGCCACTTTTTTTTGCCCAGGCAGATTACCCATTAGCACAAATTATTATTATTATTATTATTATTATTATTATTATTATTATTATTATTATTTATATAGCACCATCAATGTACATGGTGCTGTACAGAGTAAAACAGTAAATAGCAAGACTCTGCCGCATAGGCTTACAATCTAATAAAATCATAGTAAAACAATAAGGAGGGGAAGAGAATGCAAACAGGCACAGGGTAGGGTAAGCAGGCACAGGGTAGGGTAAAACTAACAGTATAAAGTCCGCACAACATCAAGTTTTAAAAGCTTTAGGAAAAAGAAAAGTTTTTAGTTGAGCTTTAAAAGCTGCAATTGAACTTGTAGTTCTCAAATGTTCTGGAAGAGCGTTCCAGGCGTAAGGGGCAGCAGAAGAAAATGGACGGAGCCGAGCAAGGGAAGTAGAGGCCCTTGGGCAGGCGAGAAACATGGCATCAGAGGAGCGAAGAGCACGAGCGGGGCAATAGTGTGAGATGAGAGAGGAGAGATAGGAAGGAGCTAGACAGTGAAAAGCTTTGAAGGTTAACAGGAGATGTTTATATTGGATTCTGAAGTGAATTGGAAGCCAATGAAGAGATTTCAGAAGCGGAGTAACATGGTCAGAGCGGCGAGCCAAGAAGATGATCTTTGCGGCAGAGTGGTGAACAGAAACCAACGGACTGATGTGAGAAGATGTATGTTGATCATCTGAATAAGAGCATCATGAGCAAAAAATGTATTCTAAGTCAGGGATGGTCAGAAGGTAGATCTTCAGATGTTTTGGACTCCAACTCCCAGAAGCCCCTGCCAGCATGGCCAGTGATCAGGAATGCTGGAAGCTGAAGCCCAAAAGCTCTAGGAATCTACTTTCTGCCCAGCGCTGCTCTAAATAATCAGCCACCACCTAACCCACACTCAGCTGAAAACACACTGTCCTCTGCATATTTAGCACAACAGTTTATATAGTTCTCCTGCACCTGCCTCCTCCCCTTGTCACATTTCCAGGATACAGGAGCTCTGGGTTAATTACACCTTGCTCTCCTATTTCTGAGGGGGAAGCACTCTTTAAATAAATCTGAGAAAGGAGGTCAGGGAGAGGCGAGAGAGGGATGGTAAGTGAGGCTCTTGTGATTTTCCTGTGATGCACCAGATTGTCGTCTTGAGGCAGCCCCAGAATGCATCTGGAAAGTGAGGTCACCGCCAAGCTAGAGGCACCCTTAAACCACTCTCTCAGTTTCCATGCAACTGACTTGCATGGGAAAAGCTCTGCATTACGTCCACATCATACAAGTTTCATGTTAGAAGTAACATGCAGCATCACAGGTACCAAAGGAAAACTCCAACCTTCACCAGACATTTCCAGCTTCTTGGAGTTAAACATTTTGGGACATATTTGGCAATAGTATCTATTTCTCAATCACTTTAATTAACAAGCACGGATATCCCTATGTTCTTGTGAATCCTATCCCACTGTTTTGTCTTAGTTTGAATGCAGCTCTGCTACTGCTGATACACATCTTGAAACAGTAAGCTCCAAAAAGCAACTGTAAGGATTTCCATTTCCTCACTTCTACATTAATTTTGAAATCTGCACACTGCCTGTGTTTGCAAGTAATGCTAAGCCATGATTTGGAGTTATGGGGATGAGTCTTTGTGAGCTCTGGGCTTGTGTTGCTCCCCTCTTCCAGCATGGCTGCAAGGAGGCGTTTGAGAACTTTTCACTTCTGTTTTTGAGTAACCACAGTTTAATGTTACATCTGAACCCAGATAAACTTCAGTTACTCTTAACTATAGTTTACTAAAAACAAGCCATCTTCAAACTATGGTTTATGAAGCTGTCTTGTTTCAGTAAACCATGGTTTGGATTAACCACAATTGAAGGTGCAAATGTAATGCTAAACTGTGGTTAACCAAATACAGAAGCAGAAGCTTCCTCTTCACAGTCACACAGGATGAAGAGAGGGGAGAGCATGCAAGTCTGAGACTCACACAGGCTCATCCTCATAATGCTAAATTATGATTTAGAACAGCCTTCCCCAACCTGGTGCCCTCCAGATGTGTTGGACTGCAATTTTCATCATCCCCAACCAGCATGGCCATTGATTTGGACCCATGATAGATAACTTACAACTCCCATCAGCCCTAGCCAACATAGGGATGTGAGTTGTAGGCCAAATCTTCTGGAGGGCCCTAAGTTGCCTACCCCAGGTTTAGAGTTACATGCAAATGCAGACACTGATTTATAGTAGGCATTCTCCAACATAAACAATGTGATACAAATAATGTACCTTTCTTTTGAGAAAACTTAAACAGAAATGGAAATTATTGTTAAAATTGCTATATCAATTCTTCCTGCTTCAATTATTTAAGTGACTTTTATTTAATCCCTTACTCCACTACGTGGAAAATAGGTCTGATGTTTTGAAACATTGCTTGGTTTATATTCCCAAAGAGAAAGGTAAGAGTTGATCTAACTTTTGTATATTTTTGGTTTTGCACGATCATTTCTGCACTTACTAGCAACGGGAAAGGACCAGAAGCTGTCTGGAGATCCTCTCTAGTCATCAGCCATTCTCAAATCTAACCTCACAGCCGTAAGAAATTCACTGGAAGATGCTGTGTGGGGGGTGGGGGATGGAGAGGGTTATACTGAGATTCTCAGGATATTACATTCTGAGCCCAGTATTGAATTCTGCATTTGTATGATGTGATCCTTGAAATGAGGAATGCAATGCATCCCTGGCTGGAGACTATAGAGGCGCTTACAAGATATGTATCTTTTCTTTTCCTTTAATTTCCTGGTTTTCCAGAGATGTCACAATGACGTGTATTATTCTGCATTATCAGATGGTTCTGAATTTTAGGGCTTTTTTGAAATACACTCCCATACTGCTCTTTGGTGTGTGTGTGGGAACTACACCCCCCCCCACACACACACACAGGTTACAGACCATGTGCTTTGTTCCTCTAGACCCTAGACAGGTCTGACCTTAGGGGTGGGTGAGCTGGGCAGTTGCCCAAGGTGCCAAGCTGAGGAGGGTGCCAAGCAGAGCTAAGAGTGGACTCCAACATCACACCTGCACCAGGCCCCATAAAACTTCCAAGTAGCCCTGCAAAAAGTGACCACATTGTGGGACCACCATAGGCACTCCTCGCCTGGAGGGCTATTTATCCTAATGCCAGCCCTGGCCCTAGAGTCTATGGGAATAAAACTAGCATTTGGCAGCCAGTAATGCCCATTGCTGAGATCATGCCTATTCGCCCAAGAACAGGAAGGTGCATAACCTCTTTATCACCACACACCAGTCAGTCAACACCCAGAACAGCTAACATGGAAGGCGAGCCTGCTGTTTAACTTGGACAGAGAACTCTATTTCCAGAAGACCTGGCCCAGCGAGGCTGAATTAATCAGACTGTATGATTTATTTATCTATATTTATGAATCGCTTACATTAAAGACATTTCTAAGCAATGTCCTAAAACAAGTCTTCATGCAGAGAACAAGATTATCGCTCTGGGGATGGCTGTTGGAAAAGGTGTTTTCAGTAGGCGACAAAAAACCCAGAAAGGTTGGTGCCGGCCTAATTTGTAGTGGTAGGGAGTTCCAAAGAATGGGTGCTATGATACTGAAAGTCCTATTCTGAGCTGTGGTGGATTGGACCCCCAAAATCTTGGGTATGTCCTGATGAGCGCTGCCTCCGAGCATAGCTATGGCCTGGCTCACCAAGCTGAAATAGACTCATACAGTATCCAGTATGAATAGCTATGGCCTGGAACCCTTTCAGATGAAACATGCAAGTTTATGGATCTCCATAGCAGGGGTGAGGAACCCCCTTCAGCCCAAGGGCTGAATTCAATTTCGGAGAAACTCTGGGGGGCTGCATTCCAGTGGTGGGTGGAGCCAAAGGCAAAAGGGACAGGGACAAAATACCAGCATATTGTAACTTAGAAGTTCTTATTGCCCAGGGTTGGGGCTAAGGGAAGGTGTGGCCTTCTAGGGAATCCCAGTAGGGTGGATTGGGACCCTTGGAAGGCCAGATTTGGCCCCCGGGACTAAGGTTCCTCACCTCTACTCTATAGTATTAAGGCCAAACCAGTGCTGCCCACACACAAAAGGTATAATTGGAGACCATAGGTGCCACCACGTTGCAACCCAGAGAACACTTATTTCCCTTTAGCTCTACCATGACTGGCAGAAGGACTTGCAGCCCGTCTGCCTCCTAGCCCATTTCAGCCCAGATCCCCACTGTTCACTCTCTTGCTCTCCTGAAGCACACAGGAGTTTAGTTCTGCCCCACAGCAGACGGGGGAGAAGGATGAATTATGTGTCCTGAAAAGGGACGGTGTAAGAGAGGCAGTGATGGAAATCACTCCTCCTGCTTCAAATGTATTTATTTTATTTAAATAAACCACAGTTCAAGAAACCTGTGAGTTGCTCACAGAAATTCTTCCAAGTGGCTAGATCAGGGGGCTGTCTAAATGCTCAGAAAGCCCCGGGGTGGATGGTGGTGGCGTGGCATCAGTTATATGCCGCTGGTGCAATTGCGCACACACCCCGGGGCTTTCCGTCGAATCTGCGGAGAAAAAAAGTCAGGGACTTACCCCACCTTTTTCTTCTAGAGCGAGGTGAGGATGCGCAAGACAGCCCCCAAAGCCTTGCTCCAGAGTCGCAGTGGAGGTGTTTCTGGGCAGTGCCTGGGAAGAGGGCAGGCCTCACGCTGCATCCCTCAGGGGAATAGAACTGCCTGTACCCCTTGCAAGGCCCCTAACTCTCAGATTTACTATCAGGAAAGCTGAGTGCACAGTTGCACTGGCTTTCCTATGTCCCTGATGCTGCACCGTGCTACAGTCTCACTTTCTCTTACAAGGATTGCATAGGTTCCTCACACTATACAAATTCCTATATGCAGCAGAGATGTAGGTATCAGAACCTTCATAGAATCATAGAATCATAGAATAGCAGAGTTGGAAGGGGCCTACAAGGCCATCGAGTCCAACCCCCTGCTCAATGCAGGAATCCACCCTAAAGCATCCCTGACAGATGGTTGTCCAGCTGCCTCTTGAATGCCTCTAGTGTGGGAGAGCCCACAACCTCCCTAGGTAGCTGATTCCATTGTCGTACTGCTCTAACAGTCAGGAAGTTTTTCCTGATGTCCAGCCGGAATCTGGCTTCCTTTAACTTGAGCCCGTTATTCCGTGTCCTGCACTCTGGGAGGTTCAAGAAGAGATCCTGGCCCTCGCATGGCTTTAAAAAGAGGTTAGGACCAGTAACTAGCAATGGAACCCTCACATTCAGTTGCAAGATAGTTCTGATTTTCAAATGCTAAGCACAGTCAATTTGGGACAGGTAGTTATGACCTTGAGCTTCCTCAGGACACCTGACCGGCTGCAGCCAGAAACAGAATTCTGGGTTTGATGCATTGTTATTTTTACCCAGAACACCAATAATCCTATGAGTTATTGCTTTAGAGAGCACTCAAGGGGAAAACAGCAGGAAATAACAAATGGACAAAGGTCAGTTCACCCTACATAAGGCCTCTCAGGCCTTAGCTATGGGCTGATACCCGGGATCACCCCTGTGCGTCCAGATGACGCACAGGGGATCCCGGGATCACGGAGGGATCATCTCTCCCTGGCCCCGGGATTATTATTATTATTATTATTATTATTATTATTATTATTAATTTATTTATTTATTTATATAGCACCATCAATGTACATGGTGCTGTACAGAGTAAAACAGTAAATAGCGAGACCCTGCCGCATAGGCTTACAATCTAATAAAATCCTAGTAAAACAATAAGGAGGGGAAGAGAAAGCAGACAGGCACAGGGTAGGGTAAACAGGCACTGGGTAGGGTAAAACTACACTTTGGGCCCAGTTTTTCCTGCAGAGCCCGAGACTGCGAGGGTGTGGCCCGTTTCTGCAGCTTTTCCCGGCTCCGCTCGATTACTCACGTGGAGCCAGGAGCTGCACCCATCAAGGCTAGGGTGGGAAGAGCAGGGAAATCATTTTTTAAAAACAAAACAAAAATAAAACACCCCTACCTTTAGTCGCTCCAACGCTCGTGCGCAGTCGGCCCTTTAAAAAATTAAAAATGGCGGGCGCGACGCCTCTCTTCTTGAAGCTGTCGTGCCTTCCGCGTAAACAAGGGCGAGATCTCACGTTATTCACAACGCGAGGTCTCCCCTCCTCTCCCCCGGATTTCCAGTTAGGTCTAGCAAAGGCCTAACTGGTACTAGATAGTCCCACGATGTCCCTGGTTAGAATACCAAGGAAGTTTCTCCTCTTTTGCCAATAAATAAACAAACAAATAAAATGTATTATGGTTTATGAATGCAGAACGGTTGGATATTATTATAATTTTTATTATGTTATAGTACTAATAGTAAGTACTATAACATAATAATAATAATAATGTAGTTACTACTATTAATATTAGAGCAGCAGCATTTAATGCAGAGGTGGGGAGCATGTGGCGCTCTATATGTTGTTGGATTGCAACTCCCATCAGCCCCAGTCAGCAGAGCCAATGGGGAGGGGATTTGTAATTCAACAGCGTCTGGAGGACTACACATTCCTTATCCCTGGTTTAATGGGAAGTGCTATATTTATCCTCACAACCTTCCAGTGAGATAGTTAATGTTCCTATTTTAGACCAATGATTCACACTAGAGATGTGCACCTACCTTAAGCATATGTTTGCCCATTTGAACACGAAGCATGGGCTGAAGGGGGGGGTCTACTTTTCATCAGGTGAAAACCACAGGAGGGTGGGGGCACACAGCTTATTGCTGGACCTCTGTGGTTACTTGCAGGAAAGACACTTTTCATATGCTTGCCCCCATCCCATGCATTTTGCCCTTTCTGAATCGTCCCCCCGCCACCATAATTTTTTCCTGGTGCTGCCATTGCTTTTCACCCAAAAAAAGGAACATGCAACGGGGGGGAGCAAAACTCAACCCCCTTTTCCACCTTACTTTATTTCCTTTTCCTCCAGCCTGGCTCCAATATTAGAAACAGGGCTGGCCCTCCCTTGAGGCAGGGTGAATCCCCCCACCTCAAGCAGCTGATCCAGAAGGGCAACAGATCCCATGTGCCTGCTGTAAGAGTCCCAATGCTGCCGCCTGTGCCTCTCAAAGTAAGGCTGAAGTCCTAGGTTCCTCACCATGCTGGGTATCAACCTCAGAACACTAAGGTTTCCATAACGAGCCCTTGAGTCCCCAGTGGCCACTCTGCTGTCCTGCATGGCAAATTCATACACAAAATCCTTGCCTTTTCTTTTCAGTTCAGACATGTACACTAAAGTCTACAGGTTTGATGGGATGAGAGCAATGGGGAAAATCAGAGGATAGTGACTGGGAAAATTATCTCTCTTGCTCTGCTGGGCTTCTGGCACTTGTTCAAATTTCCAGGGGTGAGTGGGGAGGCATACAAAATAATAACCTGATGAATAATCACTAAGATATGAATAAATGCTTAGGAAGTCATTGAGTGTTATCACACAGGGGGAAATCGCATTTCCTTACCGTCACTTCTCCACCCACCACGTTTGTCCCTCATTACTTCCTCTTTTGAAAGAGGAAGTAAACAACCTGCACGTGGCCCGTTCAGTAGGCTGTTTTGATCCCACTGCTACTCCTGCACACAGCAGGAGATAGCAGCAACTTCTATCTTTAAAAATAAGTCGGACTTACTGGGGTGGTTTTTGGTGGTGCGAAGAAGGCTAGAAGGGGTGGGAGGCAGACAACGTTGTGAGAAGGACCTGAAAAAAATCTGTGAGTGCCCAGTAACGAGTGTGCAATAAAACACTCATCTGATGGAGCTCATTGACAGGAATTCAGTTCCTTCAGGGATTTTTTTGAAAGCGATGGAATAATTTGATTGTTTGCGTTTTGCAGCCCCTTAAAGACGAACACATTTATTATGACATAAACTTCAACAGACTGTCGGGGATGCTTTAGGGTGGATTCCTGCATTGAGCAGGGAGTTGGACTAAATGGCCTTTTAGGCCCCTTCCAACTCTACTATTCTATGATTCTATGACTCTAGTCCACAAAGGCTTTTACTGCCATGATAAATTGGTTCGTCCTTAAGGTGCCACAGGGCGTTTTGCTCTTTTTGCTGCAACAGACTAACACGGCCACACCTCTGGAAGTTGCTTCAACATTTTATTAATTCTAGTTTCCTCGTAGGAAGTTGTATTCAAGCACCCAGGATCTATCACATTGCTCATTACCTTCTCAGCATATGAACCGGCCCTGCTGCATGGGATGACCAACAGCTGTGTCAAAGGGAGACAGAGACTATTGTGATCATGAACTTGCAAGAGCAGACAAACATCACCTCCTTATTGTGATGCTGCCAGTGTCATAGTCCAGCCAGAGGAGGGGAAAGAGCCAGGAGCCAGCATATCCTACCCAACTCTGGTAGGGTGGCCAGCTGCCCTACTTTACAGAGGACAGCCCTCTATCTGAAGGGCTGTGCGAGGACAGTCTACTATTTGAAGGCATCTTGGACTTGAAGGGGTATCCAGTCCATGCTTGGTGTAAAGATAAAGTACCTTAAGAAGGCAGAGCAGGGAGGGGCCTTGAAGTTGACCATCAACACCTGGACAGCGGACTGAGCAAGGCACATGGGTCCCCTGATCATAGTCTTCTCTGCTATGGTGAGATTCTTGTATTTCTAGTTTCATGGTCGACATTTTTTTCTAGATCTGTCTATCTAATATGTATAAGCAATTTTTGTACCACCCTGTGCCTGTGCCCTCTTTCTTCTGAATGTGTAACTATCCACTCTAGTCTGGCAAATTCTGGACCTAACCCTCCACTGGGCACAGACTAGAGGAGAGAGTGAAGAACAGGTCAGATCTTCCTCAGGTTTTGATGAACCCGCAGCTTTGAAAGGCTGGCTTGCACGTTCAGAGCCAAACCCCTGAAGGGCAATAAGCCTCGAACCACAGCTGCCATATGTGGATGGAGATGGTGGCTACGTAGACTCTATCAAAACCATGCTGCTTGTTAGCTCTACCTCAGCGATAAGATCAACAACACTGCAACCAGAGAGAGACAGCAGAAAAGAGAAGGGAGAGAGTAGAGGAGATAGCAGAGGTTGTCCTATTCTGAATGTGCAAATATAAGGTCATCGATTATCAAGAGCTCTTCCCTATCATACAATTTCCATCCCATCTCCTTTTCTGTGGCCACTACCACTAATAAATGTTGAAGGTGATGATCTGAGGAGGCATTTGATGACCTGACACCCTAGTGATGGTCTCTAGGAAGGGACTGTAGCCACAAACTCACATGCCTTTGGACCTATACTGAGGAGATGCCAAGCAAAACCCACAGTCAATTGAAAAGGAATTTGAATAGAGCTGGTGGTGGATCAGACTGATGTGATGGTTACTTATACGTTTCCATTTACTGTATCAGAGATGGGGAATGTGTGGTTCTCAGATGTTGTTGGACTGCAATTCCCATCTGCTGGGAACCAACCACCATTGGTTCCCAACAGAACCAATGGTGATGGAACATGGGAGTCGCAGTCCAACAAATTCTGTTAAGCCACATGTACCCTATGGGTGGTGGGAAGGTCTTTGCCCCAAGGAAATTACAGTCTAAATTTGGACAATGAGGGACAACTGGAGAGTTGGAGGGAAGGGGAATTTATCAAACAACAGAGAACGGAGGGTTGGCAGAGGCAAAAGCAATGATGGTGAATGAATGTCAGCAAATACACTCACATTAACATAGGTTTTATTTCAGCTGGGGATGGGAATTAAGGTTTTTCCCCCCATTTATTAAGTATTAAAAATAGTTTTATTGATTTTCAAGTAAGAATAAATGCATTACATACATACTGAAACAAAGAAAAAAAAACAATAAGAATGTTCCCACAGCACCACAGTGAAAAGCATGAATATTCATATCATGGGTATTCATATCACAACGAATATAGCAATATTAGCCAAATATACACCTTCTTATACAGAACAAGCTCCAGGTTAAGTTAAAACCCCTGACCAAAAGGATTCTTGGGACAGTGGAGGTCGAGGTTCACCAGGATTCATATTAATAAACGAGAAAAAGTCAAACCACTTCTCCAAAAATGTGCCCGATATCATTTCCTCTCTTGCTAACCGCTATGTTGAGACTAATTAAGGGATTTTTATCCTGCCCTTCCCCCCCCAAAAAAAGAATAATCCTGAAGCACAGTTTACAAACATTTTTTTAAAAAAATTACACTCAATAAAAAGAGATCGCCAAAATAAAAACTAACACAATCAATTGAAAATGTACCAACAATATATAAATTAACAACATAAAAACAGCGGATGAAAGCAGCATAAAACTAAGTCCATCAAGGGTGAAGAATGAATTAAAATGCCTGAGGGAATAAAAAAGGGGGTTTTCCTGGCGCCAAAAGGATAACGAAGTAGGCGCCAGGTGAACCTCCCAGGGGAAAGCATACACAGACGGTTGTATAATGACGCCACCTCAAGAAACAAAGCCCTATGAAGAGAGACGGAAAGAACTGGGCATGTTTAGCCTGGAGAAGAGAAGATTGAGGGGAGACATGATAGCACTCTTCAAATACTTAAAAGGTTCTCACACAGAGGAGGGCCAGGATCCCTTCTCGATCCTCCCAGAGTGCAGGACACGGAAGAATGGGCTCAAGTTAAAGGAAGCCAGATTCCGGCTGGACATCAGGAAAAACTTCCTGACTGTTAGAGCAGTGCGACGGTGGAATCAGCTACCTAGGGAGGTTGTGGGCTCTCCCACACTAGAGGCGTTCAAGAGGCAGCTGGACAACCATCTGTCAGGGATGCTTTAAGGTGGATTCCTGCATTGAGCAGGGGGTTGGACTCGATGGCCTTGTAGGCCCCTTCCAACTCTGCTATTCTATGATTCTATGAACTTAGATGGCAGAGGCACCCCCAGGAGGCCTCCTAAGATGGTCTTAAGATCTGGGCAGGCTGCTTTGGAGGTTGGCGGTTCTGAGCCATACAGTTTCAAAAAGGTGTGAAGTACTAGCATTTTGAATTGTGTCTGGAAATGGACTGGCAGCCAGAGCATCTCTTAAAGCATGGGTAAGATATGATCCCAATACCTAGTCCCAGTTAATAGCCTAGCAGCTCTATTTTGGACGAACCGCAGGTCCTGGACAGTCTTCAAAGGAAACTTCATGTGAAATGTCTCTAGCCTGGTTGTCACCGGAGGCTTAGAAATGCAGGTTGCTTACCTGTAGGGTGACCATATTTTGGAAACCAAAAAGGAGGACAACATGGTCACCCCCAAGGGGGCGTGTCCAGTACCAAGGGGGCGTGCCCACCCGAACATAGCCTTGGTCACATGTCTGATTTTACAGCACACATTTCAGACAAATCTGTTCTACATAACATCTTAATGTTAAAATCACTGAAATGAAGAACAAGTGAGAGATTCAATGTATCTGAAATTAACTTCACTCACTCCTACTTTTGTAGGTTTTGCTGTACTTTGAAGCTTTTGCTATACTCTGTGTGTTACATTCTCCCCTTCCCTCAAATATCTTTTCTGACTGTATCTTCACTCATTGCAAGCTGCTGTTGTTGTTAACAGGCTTTATTACTGGCCCCAGATCTGTTTCAAATTTGGTGTGGCTAAAGCTTTACCTAAAAGCTATCATGGCGCCAACTTTCAGCTCTTTATCTTTAAAAATGATGATTTTAAAAATAATAATTTTAAAACCTCAATTTTTAAAAAAATCCTAAAAAATCAATGGATGAACGGATCTGTTTCAAATTTGGTGTGGCTAAAGCTCTACCTAAATCCTTTCATGGTGCAAAGTTTCATCTCTTTATCTTTAAAAATGACGATTGAAAAAATAACAATTTTAAAACCTCAATTTTTAAAAAATTCATTAAAAAATCAATGGATGAATAGACCTGTTTCAAATTTGGTATGACTAAAGCCCTTCCTAAGAGCTACCATTGTGCCAAGTTTCATGTCTTTATCTTAAAAAATGACGGAGTTATAAGCATTTTTGTTAATTCCCATTAGAGCTGCTCTTTGGAAAAAAATCTGGATTTCCCCTCCCCCTCCCGGATTTGCCATCAAAAACCCGGACAAATCCGGGCAAATCCGGTCATATGGTCACCCTACTTACCTGTAACTGTAGTTCTTTGAGCAATCATCTGTGCATTCACACAGTGTGGTGTAGTGGCTAAAATGTCAGACTGGGAGATGGGAGATCTGGGTTCTAGTCCCCACTCAGCCATGCAAACACTATGGGTGACTTTGGGCCAATCACAAACTCTCAGCCCAACCTACCTCACATGGTTGTTGTTGTAAGGATAAAAATGGAGAGGAGGAGGATTATGTACACCGCCTTGGGTTCCTTGGGAAGACAAGGCAGGATATAGATGCAAAAATAAAAAAATAAAAATAAAAAGTGGGGCTCTGCACCTGTGTGGAGCTCAGTTCGGGAAAATTCCATAGCTGAGGCAAACCTCAGCACTCCAAAGATTCCTCTCACAAGTAAGACAGAAGCTCCCATCAAGATGTCCTTTCGGTCGAAAGAGAACTGAGGAGAAGAGCAGGAACCCATGAGATATGTGCAGTGGAGAATGGGTTCCCACCAAAAATGTTTGCCTCAGCTGTGGAAGTTCCCCAAAACAAGTGCCATGCAGGTGCAGAGCCCCATATGTGTGGTGCACAGAGACCACGAAGAAGAATAGGGCATAGCTCAGGCTTGCAGGATGTACTTTGTTAGGCTTCTTCTTTTTTTTACTAGAACCACAAAGCCCACCAAGCACAGCCAAGTGAAAAGTAGTGGCTGAGGGGGACGGAAATATTCTTCCAATTAAGGAACATGGTGCCTCTGAGAATATGCTCAGGCCAGGAGTTTGTTTTCAATACCAGAACTCAGCTCACAGCCCTGTCACACAAAAATTCACTCTTGGATCTGGTTCACTCAATCGTTGGGTGGTAAATAAACCACAATGGGTTATTAACCACTTTGTGCATGCTGGTTGCATACCGGACAAGCCACCCAAAACCCATGGGCTGTTGTAGGATCATGAGGTGGTTTGTTAATCACAGCCACAAGCCATGTTTGCCTGATTCACAAGACATGACAAGCCACGATGCGAAGGGTAATTATACTAATTCCCTGAAATATTAGTCACCAAATACTGGATTTATTAGTCACCAAATACTGGAAACAAACTCAATTCCCCTCTATACATTTACAGGCTTATAAAAATATGGGATATAGCTAATATAACGAATTTGGCACATATGATTACATTTTGGGTAAGTGTGAGATATGTACATGAAATAAGACACGGGGAGAGACTTACCAGTTTTCTGGAACTATTGAATACTACCTGAGTTGACTAATTAAATGAGGTAACAATTTGTTCGTTAAAATATTTTTGTATGCTTTGGAAATAATGATAAAAGAAAAAGATCTAGAATGGTGCGGGGGTTGGGGAGATAAAGAAGAGAGAGAATTCCATATAGGAATTCTTGGAATGAGCTTTAGGGTAGGGTGACCAACTGTCAGGATTTACCCGGATTTGTCCTGGTTTTTGTTCTTTCCATGGTGTCAGGGGGATTTTCTATAATTTTCAATAATGTCCTGGAATGACACACCTTCCCTTTAAGGCTGCCATTAGCATGGCAGGAGGGAGTGACATGCTTTCTTGAGGCACATCATTCCCCCACCCCGAGCTCCAATTGAGGTCTTAAAGGGGAAAGTGGGTCATTCGTGGACATTATAGAAAAGGCCCCAATTGGAGTGGATGGTGGTGGTGCAGAATGAAATCCTTTCCCCTCCTCCACTCCAATCGGGTTCTTTAAGGTGGCGGGGGAATAACGTACTTTCTGCAGGACTCAGAAAGCTGCTTCCCCACACACACACACTAGGTGTCCTCTTTTTTGGTTTCCCAAATATGGTCACCCTACTTTAGGGATTCAGGGAAGACGATGAGAATAGTTTCTTTGAGATACACAAAGATGAGTCGCTTCTGCTCTGGCCTGTTTCCCCCTTAACCTCTTGTGGTTGAACTCTCTTTCCTGGCTCCTTCTTACAGCTACCACCATAGTTCTCTTTGTGGTGCTCATTGCTGGATCTGTTGAGCTTAGAATCAATTTCCTCTGAGCTGGCTCCTCCTAGGGATGGAGGAAGCTGCAGAAATCCTCTAATCTGTTTAGCGGGAGCTGAGGCGCCTTGTGCTGAGTGGGCCTAATCAGAGCTCAGCCTTGTCAGGATGCTGGGTGCAGAAAAGTGGCTTTGGGGACAACATGGGGTGGGGTATGGACAGAGACAGTGGGAAGTGATTCTGGCAGATGCAGGAAAAAACCAGACGAAAAGCTGGAAGAGAATGATAAGATGGCTAAACTTCATGGAAGGAGATTTGGGAGAATTGCCCAGCAAGGAGCAGAAGAAGGCTGGGCATGTGATTTGCAGCAACATTTCATTTAGGGTGACCATATGAAAAGGAGGACAGGGCTCCTGTATCTTTAACAGTTGCATAGAAAAGAGAATCTCAGCAGGTGTCATTTGTATATATGGGGAACCTTGTGAAATTTCCTCTTCATCACACCAGTTAAAGCTGCAGGTGCCCTGCCATCTTTTAAATCTGGTCACTCTAGTATAGCTCCTGTACTTTTACTGTTGTGATGAAGAGGGAATTTCACCAGGTTCTCCGTATATACAAATGACACCTGCTGAAATTCCCTTTTCTATGCAACTGTTAAAGATACAGGAGCACTGTCCTCCTTTTCATATGGTCACCCTATTTCATTCCTAAAAGTAAAAAAGCCAGGGATCAAGTGTTTACCCTCTTTCTAGATGCATTGGAACTGCCCTGTGGCTAGTCACGGGGAGGGAAATGTACACTACACATGCTCAGAGAGGCAACCAGCCTATAGGTATTGGCCCTGTTCAGATGTAACTTGGGAAGGATGGTTAGGCTAACCACAGTGCATGGTGGTTAGCACTAACCATGCTGAGAGCTCCTACCACTTGTTCGCTAACCATCTTCCTCTCTACCCATCCTTCTTGAGCACTAATGGCAGCTCTATGGCAGTGCTTGATTAACCATGGGGTTAACCACGGGGCCCTGACAGGAGGAACCCTCCTAAGGCAGCGTACAAGATTACAACCATACTGATCAGGTACAAAAAAATATGCCCACAGTAAATATGTATGCCATAAAAACAGTAAATATGTGTTCCATAAAAACAGGGATTACCTATTTCAAAAAACCAATAAAAACAGATATTATCATTAGAAACCAGCAGCTCAAGGCACTATGGGAAGGCCAGCAAAAACAGGAGGGGTTTTCAGAGCTTTCCCGAAGACTTGCAAAGAAGGGGCCTGACAACAGTCCCCGTCTCCCCATGGAGGCCTTCTTTCTATATCATGCCCTAATAGCCCTTCACAGCTCTAGGAAACCAAACTATCCTTATGCCCTCCCAGACACTGCCTTGGGGGCATAGGATTGCTCTCTTAAGCTAGAGGCACATTGTCACATTTTCTTGTAGTGAATACTACCCATGAGGGCTAGAAACTTGCTTTTTAAAAAGAAAGACAGAGAAAATTGAGATTAGCAAGTGCCAAAATTAATGGCTAGATGGCAGATCCAATATTAAAGAAGATGAATAGTCCCTTAAAACAAAACACTTTTTCCCATGTCTAGGATGATCATACGAAAAGGACAGGGCTCCTGTCTTTAATAGTTGATCGGCAAAGGGAATTTCAGCAGGTGCTACATGCTTACGACACCTGCTGAAATTCCCTTTTCTATGCAACTTTTAAAGATACTGGAGGCCAGTCCTCCTTTTCATATGGTCACCCTATCGTTGTCTCCCAGGCTTTCATATGGCTGATGAAGAAACTGTTCAGAGTAATATAATGAAAGTCAATGTGCTTAGTTCTTATAAGCCTGCCAATTCTCATGCTTTATTCTCAACCAAATAAACAAATACTGACAGATTCTGTTTTCTCCCCTGTTTTAGTGGATGCTATGGTGTCAGAAACAGCAGCAAGGGGCAGTAGGAACATGACCTGGAAAGAATGAAGGGATAGCCAAAACAGCCCATTTCTGAACACTGCAAAATTTTGCAAACAGTGCCTACCATATTTCAAATGTGTCTCCATAACTATGAAGTCTAGAAACTTGCTTTTTAAAAAGAAAGACTGAGAGAATTTAGATTACCAAATGCCCAAATTAATGACTAGACAGGCCCTCCAAAACCTGGAGCCGGCACTATGAATAATCCATCTCCCCCCACACCACTATTTGTTGTCTTCTAGGCGTCCATATATTCATATTTATCTTTTTAGGGCAGATTCACACAACCGTTCAGTCTTCCCATGGAACATAGATCCACCCCAGGAAAGAGGGATAAGCTGTCAACTCAATAATGGATTGATTAAAATAACTGGGGGACCATCCATTTTAAACCCAATTAAGGGCCAGACATCTCTGACTCAAAAGCCTCCTTCTTTCAAACATAGTCATTAGGCACAGGAAAATGCAGCCATATACAGCCTCTTCTATCCTTTCCACATCACCCTGACTCTGAGATTTTCTGCAATATAAAGAATGTTCTCCTTCTTGTGGTTGCCAGGCTACAAATATTCTGGTTCCTCCCCCCACCCCCTTAGGTGGGATGTGGCCACTTCCGTTCTGTTTCAGAGCAGTCACCATGCTCCATCTGCAGAGAATATTGAAGAAGCCCAGTGCAGCGACGGTGGGCAGCCTTTTCACACACTGCAGTAAACAACCCCACCATGGGACCCTAATTTGGCTGGAACCCCGATCTGAGGAGTATTTAATCCAGTCCTGCTACGAACCATCCCACAGCCTTTGTCCCCCCTGTTCGTCTCTATAGGTGACCCATGAGTAGGGTGACCTTATGAAAAGGAGGACAAGGCTCCTGTATCTTTAAGAGTTGTATAGAAAAGGGAATTTCAGCAGGTGTCCTTTGTATGCATGCAGCACCTGGTGAAATTCCCTCTTCATCACAACAGTTAAAGCTGCAGGAACCCTGCCCTCTTTTGTATCTGGTCACTCTACAAAATAGAGCAGGGCAGGAGATGTGAATCTAGACTAGGAATGCTGCTTCATCCCCCTCCCACAGCTGAAATTTAGTTACAAAAAAGAAGTATACAAGCGCCAACGATGTGTAATGTGACATTTGTTTGGTCCCTAGCAGGTCAAACATGAGCAGCAATGTATCAGGTAGGTGAGCCTAGGCATCTATATCAGCCTTCCTCAACGCAGCTGTTTTGGACTACAACTCCCAGCATTCCTGACCATTGCTCATGCTGCCTGAGGCTTTTTAAAAGTCCAAAATAGCTGGAGGGCACCAGGATGGGGAAGGGTGATCTATACTTTGGCATACATTCATGCTTACCTTTCCAATTGGAAGCAATATTAGCAACATTTGTAAAATCGATCTATTAATTTTTCACACCCTGCCGCACCTTTATTTCATGTTTTAATTGGATAGTAACAACTTGTTTGGCACCCTTCAGCAGTCAGGAATTTAGAAAAGTGAATATTAAAGACTGCTCCAGTACAAAATAATTTCGGTGTAATAACTTCCCTGCAAATTACTTTGCACCGCCAGTAATTAGCTGAATTAGACAATCCCTTATTAAAGAGATGCTGCAATATCCAATAGATAAGTGGCAAAAGTTTTTGTTGAGTAAGATGCAGCCTAAGATCTACAGATGTGATAGGTAGACGCCAAAGCAGTGACCCGTTGATGAGGCATTTTGTGATGGTGCCACAATAGTATCTCAAATTCCCAAATGTGTCCATTGGTCCAAAAGGGTTGGGAAGCCCTGCTGTATAGGGCTGGCCTAAAGAGGAAGAACCCTAAGAAGGTAGAGAAGGGAGGGTGTCTTGAACCTGCCCAACAACACTTAGCACTGGGAAAAGCAGATTGAACAAGTACACTCTCACAGACTGAGCTGATGTATTGCATTTCTACCTGTCTATCTATTTATTGCATTTATATCTCGCCATTTTTCCTTCCAGGAACCCAAGGTGGCATACATAATCCTCACTTTTATCCTCACAACAACCCTGTGAGGTAGGTTGGGCTGAGAGTCTGCGACTGTGACTTTCACAGCTAAGTGGGGTCTAGAACCCAGATCTCCTGACTCCCAATCCAACACTCTAACCACTAGACCGCACTGGCTCTCATTTAGAAATAACTATATTTTCACTATAGTTGTTATTTCTAAATGTGCATCTATATGTGTGTGTGTGTGTGTGTGTGTGGTGAACCAAACCTTCTCATTCCAGCCACCTCTTCTAAGAACAGGCCAGGCATGTTCAGGCTGTGATAGACCCACCCCCCCCCCCCCCCCAAAGCTGCTTTTGCGTACACATTCAAGGCTGACTCAGCTCATGCAAGAAGGTAGGCATTGTATAAATCACATTATTGAGTCCTGCCAGGCTATTGATTGACCAGGTTGAATTGTCCTTCTTTGGGAGTTGCCTGTATATTAATAACTGTATTATGAAAGATTGTCAAGACAAACTCTTCCATACTCTGGAGGCCTAGGGACACACACACACACTGTAAGCTGATTTGATGAATTGTTTTTAGGATCTTAATAAGTAAGGATTAGTGAGCTAGTTTGATGTTCCATCTCATTTTTTAAAAAAGCTATCTGACTTCTCTCTGCTTGGTTGTTTAGTAAATATAGTGGATTGGAAACTGGAATTGATTTATTTTTTATTTATTTATTTAAGGATTTTTATGCCGCCATTCAGCCAAAAAAGGCTCTCACGGCAGCTTACAAAAGTATTTCTTGACAGTCCCTGTCCACAGGCTTACAATCTAAAAGACACGACACAAAAGGAAAGGGGATTGGGAGGGAGGAGGAGGTTAATTTGGTTCTCTTGTCTGGCCTGGACGTTGGCCTGCCATGTGCTGGATTGCTTGGCAAACACACTAACCAGGTTGTTAAGGGGTTTAAGGGAAGTTCTGAAAAAGGAGGCTATCCTTCTCCATATATAAAATCCCTTAAGCCTGGATTTTCACATCTCCAGGTTGAGATTCAATAAGATTTATTAATACGTGGGTGATGGCAGCCTACCGCTGAGGAATACGGACAAAGGATGTCTTCTTGCAGCCTGTCTTATCTCATAGGGTGGAAGTACAGGCATAGTGGTTTGTCACAACATACAAATTAGAATATGGAACTTTTATGTCCTCTTTTGTAGTGATCAGAGTTCACCCTATGATAGATGGTGGGTTTTTATTTTAACAAGCCTGCTAAGAAGCTAGTAGCCTGCATTTCCATGCTACTAGCCTCTTATCAAACTAGTAAATAATTTTGCAGGCTAGTAAGCTTTGTGGGCTTATTTACAAATCTCAAATTTCCCCATTTTTAGGAGGGTGGACCTTGCTCTTTGATGATACTATTTAGTTATTTGAATCCATTTGTGCTTCCTTTTTTGCTGTTGTTTTAAGCTGAAATTCAATCCATTCAGAAGACTGTTTATATCACTTTGTTTTATGCTTGTGGGTGGTTTTGTTGCCACTGGAAAGGAGCGGGATAGCAGCACCCAAGAGCCACCGTAAAGATGGGGGCCCAGAGCACTTTTTGTTATTGGGTAGTACATAAATATTGTACATAAGTACAAAATAACAGATTGATGAAATAAAATAAATACAATTAGGGTGCAATCCTATGCAAGGTTTAAACAGAAAAAAAGTCCCAGGGAATGCTGGGAGTTGTAGGACATTTTTCAGTCTAAATGTGCATAGGATTGTGCTTTTAAAGCAGGAGTAGAGGTTTCCATCATTGCTTCTCTTACGCTGTCCTTTTCCAGGTCCCATCATTCATCCTTTCCCCCCGTCTGCCATGGGGCAGAACTAAAGTCCTCTGTGCTTCAGGAGACAGCGGAGGAGGGTGAACAATGGGCCCAAGGAGAAACTGGATAGGAGGCACACTGACAGCAAGTCCTTCTGCTTTCTCAGTACTGTTAAAAGGGAAAGCATGTTCTCTGGGTTGCATCCTCACAGCCCGTGGTCCCTGATGTGTATCACCTATTTAACCTTCATACAATAGACTCAGATCAATAAACTTGAATATTTCATCTGAAAGGGTTCCAGGCCATAGCTATATCATACTGGATGCTATATGATTAACTAGCTGATATGCCCGGCATTGCTTGGGTCCATGAATAATGTTTATAACATTTATTTGATAAATAATAAATTTCTCTGCAACTTATTCATCCTTAGGTTGGTTGGTTTTTTTTTTTTAATTTGGTTGAATTAGTACATTGTTTTGTTGGAATAAATGGGAAATTGTGTTAATATGAACTGTATTTTAAATTAGAGCTTCATGATATACCACATTTTTTTGTTTTACCTGAAATTCCTACACCTCCCATCATGTCTTGGCCGGAGCAGCCGTCTAAACTTCAAAAACAATCAGGACACACAACACCCTTTCTACCAGCTAAAAAAGATGCAAACCTAAGAATGTTTTCAAAATATACCCAGCATTGCCCAGATATCTGAATAACATATAGTAGGGAAGCGGATCTCAGTGGACACAGGGAACTGTTGTATGCATGTGCTCCGAAGCTATTATTATGAAAAGAAAGGAAAGCAGCCAAAACACAGAATACTTTATTGGCATAATTCACTATATAATATCTACATTTAACAGATGAGCCAGGATGGTCAGTGTCACTGGTGACTTGGACCTTTTATCTTATTATCTTATTAAACTTTTATTAAATTCATTTCTTTTTTTCCTCCTTCACCCTCATGACAACCCTGCAAGGTAGGCCAGTCCTAGGCCTGTCAGGTAACTTTAAAACAAATTCAATTAGTTTCTTCCCCCATCCCCACCCTTCTCTGTCTCTGAGGGTGCTGACTGACTCATGGGTAGCTTGGTCGTTGCCGTCAGTGATGGGCCCAGAGCTGTGACCTCCTTCCCTTCTGCTCCAGCCCACCCGGGCACTCTCCCTTCAGGCCCAGGATGGCGAGCTACTTCCAGATAATGGCCGCCAAAGCCTGATAAGTCTTCCCTCCCACCCAAGGCATGCCAGGAGTCATAGGCGCAAGCCTAGCTCCCTAAATAACATGTTAATCTTTGAACACATCTGAGGTGTGTGTGCGAGAGAGGGCCTTCTTAGTTGTAGCACCCTGCTTAAGGATTTCTTTTTTCTCAGGCAGGCTTGCCTAGTGACTGCATTAATGACTTTTAAGTGCCATGTGATTTTAAAAAAATTTAAAAAAAAAATTCCAAGGCCTTTTAATTTGATGAGATTTTTTATGCTGCAGTGTTTTTTTTCCTGTTATAACTAAACCACAACATTCCAAGAGAGATGCAAGAATTACTGAATAAAGTTTATGATTTTTATGGAAAAGCCTGACTTTAGTATTGAAACAGAAGAGTGAATGGAAGAATGACTGACAGCTGAGGCTAGAATGGAATGGTGGGCAGGACTGAGAGATAGTAAGATGCCAGTACTACACCTCCCAGCATGCCTTTGGCAGCCCTCAGGTGCCCATGTCCTCAGCTTTTAGTGCAGCGGTTCTCAACCTGTGGGTCGGGACCCCTTTGGGGGTCAAATGACCCTTTCACAGGGGTCGCCTAAGACCATCGGAAAACACATATTTCCAATGGTCTTAGGAAACTGTATTGACTGAACTATGTCATATATCATCTTTTGTATTAAAGCTATTGTTATGTATTATTTTCATTAGCAAACCATCCCATGACAATGGATCGTGTAGAGAAGAACGAAAATAATTTTATGGTTGGGGGTCACCACAACATGAGGAACTGTATTAAAGGGTCGCGGCATTAGGAAGGTTGAGAACCACTGTTTTAGTGGATGCCCACAACTCTGGCTAAGTCCTGCTGGGACTGCCTCAGCCCACACTTCTCACCCATGAAGTGCTCCATCAGGAGCCTGTACTGAAGGTCCGGGTCTGGGCCGGGCACTTGCCCCCCTTCATCTAGCTTGTTTCTGGGCATGCGCAGAGTGCTTCCCTTTCCTCCCTCCCTCTTTCCCTCTTAAGGGTGAAGGCTGAGTGTGTGCTTCCCTCAGTTCCTGAGAAAACAGCGATATCAGGACGGGGGGCCTTTGAGCATGTCCAGAGTTTGGCCTCTCAAAGACACGTTGTTGTATCTAGTTATGATTTTAAAACCACACATGGCAGGTGGGAGGAGGCACCACAAATGGATGCACACCCCATTTATGTGGGTTGTTTCCTTTTATGTCAGTGGTTCTCAACCTTCCTAATGCTGCGACCCTTTAATACAGTTCCTCATGTTGTGGTGACCCCCAACCATAGAATTATTTTCGTTCTTCTCTACACGATCCATTGTCATGGGATGGTTTGCTAATGAAAATAATACATAACAATAGCTTTAATAATACAAAAGATGATACATGACATAGTTCAGTCAATACAGTTTCCTAAGACCATCGGAAATATGTGTTTTCCGATGGTCTTAGGCGACCCCTGTGAAAGGGTCATTCGACCCCCAAAGGGGTCCCGACCCACAGGTTGAGAACCGCTGTTTTATGTGGAATTGGGTTGACTGACTTTAAGAATCAAAATGGCTGCCAAAGGCCAGTAAGTCCGGCCTCCCACCCAATGCATGCTGGGATTTCCACCTAAGGCATGCCGGGAGTTGTTGGCGTAAACCTAGGTTTTTATTAAATTACTTTAAAAATACTTTAAATCCCAAAAATCATGTTTTCAGATTTTTTTTCTGATCTATGTACATGAAGACCTGTCTGGGTGAACAGCATTAAGGTAGTACCATATGTGGAAGTGGGTAAATATTTTGGGAAAGTATGTGACACACACATACTTTCCACATTATAGGTAGAGATTCAGCCTGGCTGAGCTAGGCCTTCTGGAGTTCTCTCTCCAAGGCAAGCAAGAGGCTCACCTTCCATTTTAGCTGTTTTGGGTGATAACCAACTGCTGTGTGGCGATAATCTAGATTATGAAGCTTTATCCTTTACAAAGAATGATACTAATGAGGTGAGGGCAGAGGGGTGGGAGGCAAGGTAGCCACGTTGGTCCATTAGAAAATATCCAGAAGCAACAGTGGTGTATCACTTTATCAGGACCAGCGAAAATGCCACAAAACAGTGAGCAAGCTTCCAAGTTTCCCAAAACTTCTCTTCGGTTAAAAAAATAGGTCACAACGAGTTAGACAGTTTCCCCTCTTGTGAAGTCAATCTAGTTATCAGTGAAATCCACCTCCAACCCAAAGGATGTTCAGAACCAGAGGAGAAAGCCATGAAGCCAAATAAATAAATAAATAAATAAATAAATAAATAAATAAATAAATAAATAATAAATACCAGGATGCATTAGTAACAATGACCTGGTTTTCCAAACAAACAAAAAACCCTTCTATCCCATCCACCATAAGAAGCAGATGATGGATGGGCCTGGGGGAGAAGCTACAACACGCCCAACGGACAGTTGCAAAAGGGCAAGCGGCTTCAAATGTCGACACAACCGAAGAAGGCAAAGATGATACAAGATTCCTTCGCTTGCCTAATCTAGGCTGGGGAAAGGAGTACTGCAAGGCAGAAGGTATGGATTCTGAAGGTGTGAAAGCCAGGATCCGCACAGAAGCAGGTCCAGCAACGGACCACAGCTGAGCACAATGGAGGGGAGTGGTTCCTAGGAAGGAATCAACCATCCCCTGTCACTGCTCCGAGGGATGACGAAGCAGCTGAGCCCAGGCGGGCAAGCAAGGCAGCACTGCATCCTGATGCCTGCTCCCTCTCTCTGCAGCGATTTTCAGGCCTTGCTGGTGTTTTGTTCCAAAGGCATAAGAACCAGGTTGCTGCCTCCCAGGGTGGTATATTAAAATCCCAGCCACAGCTCATTTGCATCCGAGAATTCATCTTAAACTATGCACATTTTAAGTGGTCTGGTGGCATTCAGGCGGACCGTAAAGAAAATAAAACAAAATGGGGGAGGGAACACACACACACATACACACAGAGCCCAGAAAAAAAAAGGAATAGGAAGACGAAGAAAAAGCAACAAGAGGGAAAAGCACAAATTGTGTAAAAAAAAGAAGAAGAAGAAGAAAACAAGGAGGGAAGATGTTCTCAACAGCCTCAAAAAATAAGCACTTTATTTTTTCAGGCACTTGAGAACATCTTTTTTTCCTGTTTTTTGAAAGAAAACACACACACAACATGAACTGGGAAAACAGGGGCCCTGTAGAGCCTCTATGGAACATTTCTACTCAAATTATCAACAGGAATGACTTTGTGACACAACTATAAAGAATCAGAGGAGATATATATATACACACACACATTCTCTCTTTCTCTCTCTCTCTCTCTCTCACACACACACACACAATCTTTTTCCAAGCCTTGGCAAGAGAGAATAACTTGGTACCCAAGTGGAAAATAAGCTTGACATCGCAGGGCTCAATTTGCCTGTGCAGTGGGAGAGGAGTCAGGACCTATTAGCACGCAGATAAATAACTTTCTCTGCAGCAAAGGGATAGGGAGGCATCCAGAAACCACACAGAGACGTGCAGCCAGACTAGATGGGAAGATGGCCCAAGTTCCAATCTTTGCATATACCATGAGCTTCTGGGTCACCTTGGGCAGATCCTGCCTCCTCCTTATGTAATAAGCAAGATTCAATGGGTCAGTTGCTCATGACTGCACAAGTGGTCAGTAGGTCAACTTCTTACATTATAGGGATGGTTGAAGTAGGCCATTCATCAGCTAGGCATCCGACAAAGTGGGCAGTCCCCCATCTTTTGGCCGTCTTTGTGGCTCCCTGATTGTACACAGCCACAAATAAAACAATAGCGTCCATGACACTGGAACATTACAGAGAGGGAGGTGAGAACATCTTTCTTGGGCATGCTACCAGCAGGCTGGCTCTGACACTATACCATTCTTGCTCCAAAGAGAACCAGTTTTGCACACACCTCAAACACACACACAGACACACACAGAGTGGAGGGTGTATTTAGCCACTGAAAGAAGGTCAAATGCCCAGAATTGTACCACCTGACAAACACAGAGACCATAGGGACAAGCATCAGGGGCGTTGCCAGCTTTGTGTAAACAACCTGCAGACTCCTTACCAATCCACCTGCATCATTTCAACCCTCTTCCTTATATCGCACTGATGTGAATTTATGTGGAGAGTTTCACTGTGATGACAGTGGTGACGCGGGGTGGGGTACTGCCAGAAAATCACAATTGGTGGTGGTGGGGAAATCAACCTAGATATCGCAGTCTTTTAACTTCCGCTCTTTGGGGGCATAACCCCTGGGGCAGCAGCAGCAGTATTTGGACAGATATACAAATTAAGTCGCAAGGCCTAAGAGGAGGAGATAAAAATAGGGGTTACAAAGAGTATAAGGCAAGGAAGGGGGAATGGAAGGTGGTGTTTTCCTTCCACCTCTGAGAGATTCCTTCTTTTCTTCCCAGTAGCCAAATCAATAGCTCCGCTAGCCACACCCAGCGACTTCAAGTCTGCAGAGCTGTGGATGGAGGAGCAGCCAAATCAATGAACTAAACTCAAAAGCATCTTTCCCCAGCGCCACCAATTTTCTCGGGAGAGAGAAGAATGCGTTCTTGTTTATACAGGTGGACTCCTGTTAGCAGGGAGACTAAAAGGGTTTGGGGGGCTAGACGACAGGGATGAATTAATTCACAAAACCCCCGAACTGGCAGATTTCAGTGCAGAGCTGCTTACTGTTGTGCCTAAAGGAAGCCTGGCTTAAAAACAGGCCTGGCTCAGAGGAGAAAGATGGAGACATGGTGATGGACGTTCGCCCCATCCTCCCCCCCCCCCGCCCCACCGCGCTAGTATTTCCTTACCCCAATGATGACGGTGTCATCCCCCTGGAAAACCGGGATGAATTTATCTCCCCGGATGATCTCCGACTGATTCAAAGGCCGGAACCTACAGAGCACCTTGATGCTGCATTCATTGACTTCCGTGGTCATGGTGGCTGGCTGGGCAGGTGGGCTCTGTCCCGGCAGGGGCGGCTTTTGCGACTGGAAGAAGCGACGGGGTGATGGTGGTGGAGGAGGAGGAGGAGGAGGAGGAGGAGAGGAGGAGGAGGAGGAGATGCAATTATCCCAAGGGAGGAGAGGAAAGCAAAGGCAGCGGCGCGCAGCCGGGCACTCACGGATCGCCAATGGAAATAAATAAATGAAAGGCGAGGACCAATTCCTCGATTGTCACCCCGCAGCAGCAGAGCGCTCGGGCTCTCTCAGCTGGGCTGGTGGGTCCTCGGTGCGTGCTTGTGTTACCCTGGGATGCTGCTGCTGCTGCTGCTGCTGCCGCTGGGAGTGCCTGTATCCCCCACCCCTCGCGCTTCTGCTGCAGGCATCGGCAGCATCAGGCAAAGGGATGGGCTGTCGCCCCAACACTACAGCTTTTAAGGTGGAGCAACCTCCAGTGACTTAAGGTGGAAGTGAACCGTATTTCCCGCAAGCTTCCCCCCCCCAACAACAACAACCTGCCCCCACCCCGATGTGTCGGATGGGGGACAGCTCCTAGCTTGCCCTTGAACGCTGGCCCCGTTGGTAGGGGTTGGTGAAAGTTGCCCAAATCATCTGGAGGGCACCAGTTTGGAGGAGGATTTAAGCAGGGATGGGCAGAAGGTAGAATTCCAGGTGTTTGGGACTTCAGACTCTAACATTCCTGGCCATTGGCCAGGCTGGCAAGAGTTCATGGGAAGTGCAGTGGAAAACATCTGGAGATCTAGCTTCTGCCCACCTCTGATATAGAGAGCCCCCCTTGCTCTGCACCTGCCCACCCCGCTGTTTGAATCCTAGCTGGCATCAGTTATTTCATCTTTTCTACTTTGGGCTAGAGACAGAGGAAGAGAGGACTCCAGTAGACAATAGTCACATACAAGGAGAAATGTTGACAATTGCAGCCTTTGGGTGATGCACAGGTTAGAAAAGCTGCACCTGCTAAAATTCTCTTTTGTGCACAAGTACTAAAGGCCCCATCCTCCTTTGCCCCTGGTGATCACCTCACTGTTATTGATGAGGTTCATTAAGTAGAAGAATACCAAAAAAAAAAAAAATCACAACTGATTCTAGGAATCTAAGGGTGTTTTCAAGAGGACAAAGAAAACATTTTATATGCACTTCACACATCCTCAGAGGCACTCTCCTTTTTATTATTACTCCACAGGCACCTAGGAAGCTCCCAATACCAGGTCAGACTATTTGTCCATTTAGCTCATTGTTGACTACTCTGCCTCCCTGAAACTCTCCAGGGTCTCAGGCTGTAGCCCCTCTTCACATGTTCTAAAGCTTTCTGGAGTGCTTCCAGATGAGGCTTTTATTGTGCAATCACCCTGCCCCATTCACGGAATTTGATGGAGGGTCCAGATGGCATTGTTTTCTATTTCTAACCCTCTCATGTTTTCTTACCACTTCTGCCAGCTTTTTTCATATCTCTAAAAAGTCCATTGAGGAAAGATGGAAGAGATGTACAAAGTCTTTTGATCGGTAATGCTGGAAGCACCCTTCGTTAAGAAAAATGAAAGTGTGACTGAAGATGGCACTTTCTACATGAGACACACACATATTTCTTCACCTGGGGGATATCTATATGCTGCCACTTTGCAGCTGCTTCCCCCCCCCCAAATCCCGCAGAATCACTGCTGCGGGGCAAGAATACTAAATCTAGATGGCAGAAAGGACAGCAGGCTATCCGGCGGCCATCCTGCTGGTCAAGCCTGCCCCAGTCCATCGCCCTGCATTCTCGAGCTTACCGTGCACTGGGAACTGCCCCTAGGAAGCCACCACTGACAGACAGGAGAAACAATGTGGTGGCATAAGAGCAAATGGAAAAGTTGCAGTAAAAGCACACCTCGAGAAAGTGCAGTTTCGAAGGTAAAAGCCCAATGTGGCTGTGAGTTAGTGACTGCATCATATAAACAATGTAGCACCACTACACAGCCACTATGGGGCATATAAGGTGCATAGACACCCCCCACCCCCGCATGTTCTTTCTTCCCAAACAGCTGAAACTCACCCAGACAAATATTGTGGGGAGAGGCCATATTGTTCACGTTGGCCTCTTGCTACTTCAAGATGGCGACTGGGGAAACAACAACAATATCCTTTTTGAGATGGGGGCGATCAAAATAGTACACAGTTCAGTTCTAGTTGCCCCATCTCAAAAAGGATAAAGAAGAGCAGGAGTGTTGAACCTCTTTCAACCCAAAAGCCAAATTCAATTTTGGAGAAGGTCTCAAGGACTGCATTCCAGTAATGGGCGGGGCCAAAGGCAAAATGTGCAGGGCCCAAAATATCAGATTATTTTAGCTTAAATCTCTTACTACTATTAACTAAGCCTTAGGAGAGGATCTGTATTGGGACCGATGCTTTTCAACTTATTCGTAAGCAATCCAGAATTAGCGGCTGTGAGCAGTGAAGTGGCCAAGTTTAGTAATGATACTAAATTATTTAGGGTGGTTAAAACAAAAAGGAATTGCAAGGAGATTGCAGAAGCTTCTCTCCAAACTGGAAGAATGGGGTGCAAAATGGCAAATGTGGTTCAGTGTAAGCAAGTGTAAAGTGATGCAAACTGGAGAGAGAAATCCCAACTTCATATATGAGCTGATGGGATCTGAGCTAGCAGCGACTGACCAAGAAAGAGACATTGGGGATGTGGTGGACAGCTTAATGAAAATGGTGACCCAGTGTGCAGCTGCTATGAAAAAAGCAATTTACATGTTAGGCATAATTATGAAATGAAATGAAAATAAAGCTGTCATGGTCAGACTGCCCTTATACATCTATGGTGTGACCAGACTTGGAATTCTCTGTACAGTTCTGGTCACCGCACCTAAAAAAGGATATTGTAGAGATGGAAAAAGTCCAGAAAAGGGCAACTAAATGACCAAGAGGATGGAGCAACTCCCCTATGAGGAAAGGTTATAACATCAGGGATTGTTTAGCTCAGAAAAAAAGTGAATAAGGGGTGTACAAAATTATGCATGGAGTGGAAAAAGTCAACATTTTCCTCCCTTTTTCATAGTACTAGAACCTGGGGTCATCCCCTGAAGCTGATGGATGGGAGATTCAGGACAGTTAAAAGGAAGTACTTATTTACACAGCACATAGTTAAACCATGGTTAAACTACGTCCACAAGACGTAGTGACGGCCATCACTTTGAATGGATTTAAAAAGAGATTGAACAAATTCCTGGAGGAGAAGGCTAGCAATGGCTACTAGTTCTGATGCTTCTATGCTACCTCTGCTTGTTGGAGAACATGAGCGGGAAGGTGCTATTGCACGCATGTCCTGCTTGTGGGTTCCTCTTGTGTGAACAGAATGCAGAACTAGATGAACCCTTGGTCTGATCTGGCATGGCTCTTCATATGTAGAGGCACCATTCAGAATGGGGGAAAAACTGTGCAGAAGCTGTGAGCTCAAGTGGGCCTGATTTGTCCTGTAAGCCTAAGGTTCAACACTCTTGTTGTAGAGCCAGAAAAGGTGTGAAAAGGGCAACCAACCTGATTAGAGGGCTGGAACACCCTCTCCCTGAAGAAAGGCTACAATATCTGGGGCTTTTTGGTTTGGAAAAAAAGAGTGAATATGGATGGATGTGATAGAGGGTTTATAAAATACAGTGAGAAAAAAACGGATGGAAATCAGTTTTGTCTCTCATAATTCTAGACCGCAGAGTCATCCAAAGAAACTGATTATCAGGAAATTCAGCAGAGTCACAAGAAAGTAGTTGACACAAGCTGTAATTAATTTATAAAATTTACTGCCTCAAGATGTAGTGATGGCCACCAACTTGGATGGCTTTAAAATTGGGATTAGACAAATTTATAGAGAATAAAGCGATCAGGCCTGTCCTCAGGTACAGTGAAGGATGCTGTCCTTTCACCAGCACTAATGAGATTCTACTGCCAGTCTGGACAATTTTTATATATGGAAATGGTGTGTCATCATGTCCTTTGCCTCAGGCAGCAAAATGAGAGATAGTGTCTTGCCTTAGGCCATTCACCATCCAATCCTATGCATGTTTACTCAAAAATGAGATCATGTTCAATGGGACTGCTTTCCAAGCAAGTACAGAGCTACCCATCTAGCCCCATGCTTCTGCCCTTCCCCCAGTGTCACACACACAAATTTGGGACTATAGCAGCATGGTTATTCCCTCCCACACACCCATCCATCCAAAAAATATTTTTACTTCAGCCAGGCTTTCTTTTTTAAAAGAGAACTCACATGTCACAAATAGGAATAAGAACCAAGGAAGTTGGAAGAGAGTTGGGTTTTTTTTAAAGGCATTAATAAATTACATTTGTCTGTAAGGACAAGCAAGAATATACAGATGTTTGAGGTCTTGTAACTTTGTGGACTTATTTGCTGCAAGGTTGCTCCCAGCTATTATGTGAGAATTGGATATCCCATGACTGACAATGAATCAGGTATTCCATCTGTACAGCACAGAAGGCAAAATCTCTTAACCCAAGTGAAGTTCTCATAGTAGGCCATTTTTAGTTTTAATATATTTAAGTTATTTAGAAATGCTTGATAATTAGCAATAGTACCTGCTATTAGAATCTCAATAAGTGAAATTCTAAAATCAAAGAATCCAAATTCTCTTCTGCAATATTGGTAACAGAAGCAAACCCTGTTGAAGGGATCAAACCATGCTCAAGATTGATCCATATCAAAACCACCCCCAAAATTGATCCATGTCACCTCCCCACTGGCTCCCTGCCTTGTTTCAGATTCTCACCTTACCCTATGGATAGCCACTATGCCTCCCAGGACATCAACTTCAACACTGAGCAGTTGCTTAACCTGGAAGTGGTTGGTAAGCATATCTTGTGGCAACTGTGACTAGAAAAATAGCTGGTTTAAGATTGTATTGTATTGCTGCAATGTGGGATGAGACCTTGACAGTACACACAATGTCCCCCTATAACAGGGGCGAACAGACTTTAGGCTCGCTAGATCTAATTTGATTTTCTCTGGAACCCCAAGATCCACCAACTCGAGCCAGGGGCAAAATAGTGTCAAGAAGGTGAACATAGACCTGCGGAACAAAGTGCCTCTGAGCATATGCTGAGCCCAGGAATTTGTTTCCAGTAGCAGAATGGGAGCTTGCACACGAGATTCTCCCCCCCCCCCACACACACCCCATTGTTCTAAATTAGTCCCTTTCTCAGGGCCACTTGGTGTTTTTGTGTGTGCACCCATATCACATCAGTTTAGAAACCAACCTGGCTTCAAATTTGGGATGGGGTGGGGGGCAGGATTCCCTATGCAACCGTATTTCAATTATGAGGAGTAGGTTTATCGGCTCTGCTCCCCGCCGGTGTTGACAGCAGCTGCAGCTCCTTTCCTATTCTCATTTGACAACAAAAAGGAGAAGTCAGGAGGCAAGTGGGCTAGATGGTGAAAAGAGCAGTCGCAGCTGCTGCCCGCCATCTGCCTGACCTTGCCGCCATTGCCATCTGCCTTCTCCCTCTGGGCAGCAAACTGGTGAGAATGAGCCTTAGAGCTCTGTTGCCCATCTAGCTGGCATTTCACCAACCCGCTAGCCAGGAAGTGGGTTGGGCTGCAAGGGAAGGAGCAGTCGGAAGCAGGCTGCCAAAGTAGCAGGTACCAGGAGAGAGGAGGAGATTGGGTCGGTGGTCGCTGCTGCTCCCGCCTCCTTGCTTCTCCCATCACTGCCAGTTTTGCTGCCGCTCTGACCATGTTACTCCGCTTCTGAAATCTCTCCATTGGCTTCCAATTCACTTCAGAATCCAATATAAACTTCTCCTGTTGACCTTCAAAGCTTTTCACTGTCTAGCTCCTTCTTATCTCTCCTCTCTCATCTCACACTATTGCCCCACTCGTGGTCTTCGCTCCTCTGATGCCATGTTTCTCGCCTGCTCAAGGGCCTCTACTTCCCTTGCTCGGCTTCGTCCATTTTCTTCTGCTGCCCCTTACGCCTGGAACGCTCTTCCAGAACATTTGAGAACTACAACTTCAACCGCAGCTTTTAAAGCTCAACTAAAAACTTTTCTTTTTCCTAAAGCTTTTAAAACTTGATGTTGTGCGGACTTTCTACTGTTAGTTTTACCCTACCCTGTGCCTGCTTACCCTACCCAGTGCCTGTTGGCATTCTCTTCCCCTCCTTATTGTTTTACTATGACTTTATTAGATTGTAAGCCTATGCGGCAGGGCCTTGCTATTTACTGTTTTACTCTGTACAGCACCATGTACATTGATGGTGCTATATAAATAAATAAATAAATAAATAAATAAATAATAATAATAATAATAACTGTCAAGTAGCCAATGGTTCTGGAGTTAGGCACCGAGAGGCTTAGATTATTATTATGTATTTAAGTTGACAGGATATAAAAAAGTGGCTATGCTAATTTAAAATGGGCTAGTTCAGCTGCCCACCAGATTTTGAAAAGATGCTACCATTTAGACTGGTGATTTTACCATATTTTATTAGGATTCTTCCAAACGGTAGTTCTACCAGGGAGAGGGCCTTTTCAGTGGTGGCCCCCCGACTGTGGAATGATCTCCCCGACGAGGCTCGCCTGGCGCCAACGTTGTTATCTTTTTGGCGCCAGGTCAAGACCTTTCTCTTCTCCCAGGCATTTTAACAGCATTTAATAACGTTAAGTTTGTTTTTGAATGGACCCCAGAACTGTTGTTTTTAAATGGATACTGTTGTTGTTTTTATACTTTTTTATGTTTTTTTAAAATTTTGTATACTTTTAATGTTTACTATTTTTAATTGTTGTAAACCGCCCAGAGAGCTTCGGCTGGGGGGGCGGTATATAAATGTAATAAAATAAATAAATAAATAAATAATACCAATGCAAAGCCATTGTGCCGCTTTTCCATCTTTTTGTGCGTAACAGATTTTCTGTGGTAAAGGGAAAAGATGGAAGAAGCGGTGGGAAAGTATGGGAGGGCTACCAGTTGAAGATGTCATTGTAAAATTCTGTGACTGAGGCAGGATGATGGTGCCATAAAAACCTCATCTGGAAGTACCCTTAACCACATTGCAGTGATGTCCTTGAAGGACTAATGGCTGCCTGCTCACACAAAGTATGCTTCAATTCAATTCATATGAACTCCCTTCTTGTTTAGAGTGGCGGATTAAACTGTGTGCATGGTGCTGCATCTTCAGCCTACTACTTCATTGCAGTTCGTTGCAGGCATGTGCTAGCAATTTGTGCTCATGACAGGCTGATGACAACCAGTTTAGCACATTCACATTCCATTCATGCACAAAAAGCCAATGTTGTGTGAATTGCATCAAGGATCTATAGAAATTGCAGGCCAATGGTTTGCTTGAACTTAAGAAGGTCCATGATTCAAAAACAGGGATGGACAGATTTCAGGCATGTAGGATCTAGTTTTCTTTTTAATAGATCCCCAAAGTTTACTAACTGGAGCCAAGTGTATGCATTGTATAGCCATCACCAGCTAGTGCCCTCCAGATGTTTTGGATGACAACTCCCAGAATTCCTGATCATTACTCATGTTGTCTGGGGCTGATTGGAATTAATGTCCAAAACATCTGGAGGATACCATTTTGGGAAAGGCTGGCATAGGCTTCAGTGAAGCAGACATTAAGGCCTCATCTACACCAAGCAGGATATTGCAGTATGAAAGTGGTATAGAAAAGGCAGGAGCCACACCAAGCAGGATATAGCACTATGAAAGTGGTATATGGTATGTGTCATGGGCCCCAACAGTTGTCAGTGCACTTCAATACCGCTATAAAGCAGTAGTGTGGCTCCTGCCTTTTATGTACAGCTTTCATACTGCAATATCCTGCTTGGTGTAGATAGGGCCATAGTTAGAATGAAAAAAGGGTAGAGGGTACCTCTGAACACAAGAATTTGTTTCCATTGCCAGAACTGAACTCTCTGCGTTTTCATGCACAAATCCTGGTATTCCCTCCCTCCCAAGTTTGATTAACTTCAGCAACCAGAGAAAAAGGCTTGTAATTATTTCAAATGGATAGCCATGTTAGTCTATCGCAGCAAAACCAACCAAGAGACTTGGAGGCCTTAAAGCCTAAAACATTTATTCTGGTATAAGCTTTCGTGAACGACAGCCCACTTCATCAGATGCATGGAGTATTATGGGGAGTTTCAGGTTTATTAACAGTACATATTGTGCTGGTGGTGAGGAGGGTAGGGGAAGAATTGTAAACAATGAGGTCAGAAGGAAATTAAATCCAAGAAGTGACAATTGCTTTATTAACAGCATTAAAACAATGCCTTGTTGATCTACTGCAATCATATCCTCTCTGGAGCCGTTTTGTGGTGGTGCCCACGGCAGTTCCTCAAATTCCCCAATGTGCCCATGGATCCAAAAAGGGATCCTGCCCACTGAACAACTGATTAGCGGTAGGTTCAGGAACAGGAAGAGGAATCTGGTCTATAATTTGTCAATTTATTATTATTGTTATTATTATTGAGGACAGGGAATGAAGAGCTGTGTGGGTGCTATTGGAGGGTATTGGGGAACCTGGTTTACGCAGACCAGCCTTTTGTCAGCTGCTGCACTACTACTGACTACATGACACACACACACACACAAACCTCTGACTTCTCTAAGCCTCTGAGTAATGTCCAGGCTTGAAAGAGATTATATATATCATCACCACTGCTTACTCTTCCAGGAAACTGGGCGCCATTTGGGCAGACGAAGCAAAAGCTGCAGGAATCAGATTGAAGCTGACATGTGAAGGAACAGAAAGATACCAGAAATGCGGTTGCTTCTTTTGCAGCAGGCCCTAAGCAAGAGAAGAGCAATGATTTGCAACGGGTTTTATATTCTTTCTTCTTCTAGATGAGTTGAGCTGAATGAAGCTTTAAAAAGGAGTGCTCTGGGATAAGGAAGGTTAGGTCTGTGCCCAGCTTGTGTGAGGCATAGGGCTGACTGCTGTTAGGAAAACAGAATGCTGGAATGGGTCTCACTCTGATTTAATGAGACAGTTCTTCCAACCTAGCACCCTCCATATCTGTTGGACTATAACTCCCATTATCCACAGCCTGCATGGAGCAGTAGTCCAATACGTCTGGAGGGCACCAGGTTGGGGAAGAGCATCTTATTGCATGTTTTATATAGCTTCAAATCACCACGCAGGTTTAAATCCCTGCTATAAATTTCACTGGGTGAACTTGGGCCACTCGGTAACCTGGTTCACATGATACACCGGGCTCACTGTGAGTTATTTAACCCACAATGAGCTGTGGTTTGTAGTAGGGTTATGCAAGGGTTGTTTAACGCTCAAATAACGCACTGTGGCTGGGTTTGAATGACACACCACAACCCCATTGGAGGCCGCATATTCATAAAGACAACCACATGTGCCTGGCATGCGCCACAACTCACCATGGGTTAAATAACCCACGATGAGTCTGGCTTGTCATGTGAACTGGCCCACTGTCTCTCTGGCTAACCTACCTTGCAGGGCTGTTTTTGAAATAAATATGGAGGGGGGGACCATATATGCTACTTTGAGTTCCTTGGATGAAATGTGAGTTATAAACAAAACAAATTTGCATACATTAACAGTGCAATCCAATGCATGTTTACGTAGAAGTAAACCCTATTGTATTCAGTAGAGCTTGCTCCCTAGGTTGTGGATTGCAGTCTAAGATGCCACATGATTTTGTTATATTTAAGAATACATTTCTTATTCTTTGTATTTTTTAATTTAAGGATTTAAAGTGGAGTTAAAATAATTGGAGCCCCTGTACATTCCAGAATAATGAATAGGATTGCACTATAAAGGAAAATATTCCATGTCTACTCATTTAGTTCTAGCTAAGTGTGTATAAGATTGCAGCCTCAGTCTATCATACAGCATATTGTGAAATGTATATAACTTTAAGCTTTGTTTTAATTATCTGGCATGCTTAACTCACTTTATTCAATTTTAACTTGTTTCCCTTCATCTATTATTAACTTTAGAACAAACACATTACTTTTAAAATTATTATTTGAATTTACAACAAATGTATTCGATGTACTAATTAGATTTACAACAAAGATGTTTAAAATATGTTTGTATTAGGTGAATAAATACCAATACACATCAGATAAAAATGCAATCACTGCACACTGCTGTAATAAGTCATCTTAAAAGGATTGGTCTTGCATTATTTCTTGTCTATCAGCAAGCTAGAACCATGAAGGACATAAGCAGGGAAGGATTTTAAAATAAGGGTTGGTTTACACATTGTAATCACCAACTTGTCCTCCAGTCCTGTTGAAGGTAGGGGGAATAATGAGTGATATAATAATGGGAATAATGGACTTATTCCCCAGTTGCAAGAACACTGTCCCTTATTATGTGTGTTAAGATGCAATCCTATAACCACTTACCAAAAAATAAACTCCATTGAGCTCAGTGGGAATTTTGAATAGATTGCACTGTTAGCTACTTTAAGAGCACTTTGCTTACATCTGGAGGGAGAAGCTTCAGACTGGGAAAGAAGGGGTAAAGCACTCTTAACTTTTTCTTTGCTCCTCTGGGAATGAATCAGCGGGTGAAACAAATATTGCTGCTAAAAATGAGATGCTGATCAGGGAGGCATTCCCCCCCCCCTCTCATATTAGACCTGGGGTCATCCCGTAAAGCTGATTGGTGGGAAATTCAGGACAGATAAAAGAAAGTAATTCTTCGCAGAGCACATAGTTAAACTATGGAATTCGCTACCACAAGATGTAATGCTGGCCACCAATTTGGATGGTTTTAAAAGGGGGTTAGATAAATTCCTGGAGGAGAAGGCTGCTAGTCCTGATGGCTATATGCTATCTCCAATATCAGAGGCAGGGTGTCAGTTGCTTGTGGACATGGGCGGGAATGTGCTGTTGCACTCATGCCCTGATTGTGGGCTTCCTGGTTGGCCACTGTGTAAAAAGAATGCTGGAGAATCATAGAATCATAGAATAGCAGAGTTGGAAGGGGCCTACAAGGCCATCAAGTCCAACCCCCTGCTCAGTGCAGGAATCCACCCTAAAGCATCTCTGACAGATGGTTGTCCAGCCGCCTCTTGAATGCCTCTAGTGTGGGAGAGCCCACAACCTCCCTAGGTAACTGATTCCACCGTCACACTGCTCTAACAGTTAGGAAGTTTTTCCTAATGTCCAGCCGGAATCTGGCTTCCTTTAACTTGAGCCCTTTATTCCGTGTCCTGCACTCTGGGAGGATCGAGAAGAGATCCTGGCCCTCCTCTGTGTGACAACCTTTTAAGTATTTGAAGAGTGCTATCATGTCTCCCCTCAATCTTCTCTTCTCCAGGCTAAACATGCCCAGTTCTTTCAGTCTCTCTTCATAGGGCTTTGTTTCTAGACCTCTGATCATCCTGGTTGCCCTCTTCTGAACACACCCAGAACTGGACGCAATACTCTAGATGAGGCCTAACCAGGGCCGAATAGAGAGGAACCAGTACCTCACGTGATTTGGAAGCTATACTTCTATTAATGCAGCCCAAAATAGCATTTGCCTTTCTTGCAGCCATATCGCACTGTTGGCTCATATTCAGCTTGTGATCTACAACAATTCCAAGATCTTTCTCGTTTGTAGTATTGCTGAGCCAAGTGTCCCCCATCTTGTAACTGTGCATTTGGTTTCTATTCCCTAAATGTAGAACTTGGCATTTATCCCTATTAAATTTCATTCTGTTGTTTTCAGCCCAGCACTCCAGCCTATCAAGATCACTTTGAAGTTTGTTTCTGTCTTCCAGGGTATTAGTTATCCCACCCAATTTTGTGTCATCTGCAAATCTGATCAGCGTTCCCTGCACCTCCTCGTCCAAATCATTAATAAAAATGTTGAAGAGCACTGGGCCCAGGACTGAGCCCTGCGGTACCCCACTCGTTGCCTCTCCCCAGTTTGAGAAGGTTCCATTGATAAGTACTCTTTGAGTCCGATTCTGTAGCCAGCTGTGGATCCACCTAATAGTTGTTCCATCTAGCCCACTTTTAGCTAGTTTGTTAATCAGAATGTCATGTGGTACTTTGTCAAAAGCTTTGCTGAAGTCAAGATATATGACGTCCACAGCATTCCCACAGTCCACAAGGGAGGTTATCCTATCAAAAAATGAGATCAAATTAGTCTGACAGGATTTGTTCCTGACAAATCCATGTTGGCTTCTAGTAATCACTGCATTGATTTCAAGGTGTTTACAGATTGACTTCTTTATAATCTGCTCCAGAATTTTCCCAGGGATGGATGTCAGACTGACTGGTCTGTAGTTCCCAGGTTCCTCCTTTTTGCCCTTTTTGAAGATAGGGACAACGTTAGCCCTCCTCCAGTCATCCGGCACCTCACCTGTCTTCCATGATTTTGCAAAGATAATAGACAAAGATTCTGAGAGTTCTTCCGCTAGCTCCTTCATTACTCTTGGATGCAGTTCATCGGGCCCTGGAGATTTAAACTCATTCAAGGAAATTAGGTGTTCTTTGACCATTTGTTTATCAATCTCAAACTGCAATCCTGCCCCCTCAACTTCTGCTTCACTTTTTCCAGGGGGGTCATAGACCCGCTTTTGGGAGAAGACCGAGGCAAAGTAGGAATTGAGCACTTCAGCCTTTTCTTTGTCGTCTGTTATCAATTTGCCATCCTCATTAAGCAGTTGAACCACCATTTCTTTCCTCTGTCTTTTACTACTCACGTATCTGAAGAAAGCCTTTTTATTGCTTTTAGCATCCCTCGCTAATCTCAGCTCATTCACAGCTTTAGCCTTCCTGACGCCATTTCGGCACTCCTGCGCCACTTGTCTGTACTCTTCTTTTGTAGCCTGGCCTTCCTTCCACTTCCTATATGTATCCCTTTTTGTTTTCAGGTCATCTCTAAGCTTTTTGTGGAGCCACATTGGTTTCCTCTGTTGTCTTCTATCTTTTCTCCTTGTTGGAATTGTTTGTAACTGTGCCTTTAAAATTTCCTTTTTTAAATACTCCCACCCATCCTGCACTCCTTTTCTCATTAGGCTCCCTTGCCACGGGACCTTACTTATTATAGTTCTGAGTTTATTAAAATCACCTTTCCTAAAATCCAGAGTACGTGTATGGCTATGCTCGACTTTTGTCTCCTTCATAATCAAGAATTAAAGTATGACGTGGTCACTTTCCCCCAGAGTTCCCGTAACTGCCACTTTATCCACTAAGTCATCCCTATTGGTCAATAACAAGTCAAGGATTGCCGACCCTCTAGTTCCTTCCACCACTTTCTGTAGGAGAACGTTATCACCCGCACATGTCAGGAATTTCTTGGAAGGGCCGCTTTTGGCAGTAATGGTCTCTCAACAGATATCAGGGTAATTGAAGTCCCCCATCACTACTACATCACACTTCCTTGAAACACTGGCAATTTGTTTCTCAAAAGTTTCTTCCTCGTCTTCTCCTTGATTGGGTGGTCGGTAGTAGACTCCAATTATCATATTCTTTTTATTCCTAGCCCCATTTATTTTAATCCAGACGCTCTCGACCGGGCTCCCAGTCTCATCCGCCTGTATTTCTGTGCAGGGATAGGTATTTTTAACATATAGTGCAACTCCACCTCCCTTTCTATTTCTTCTGTTCTTTTTGAATAAGTTATATCCTTCAATTGCTATATTCCAGTCATGGGAGTCATCCCACCAAGTTTCAGTTATACCTATCAAGTCGTATTTGCCTTCATGTAATAAGAGTTCAAGTTCATTCTGTTTGTTTCCCATGCTCTGGGCATTAGTATATAGACATCGAAGACCATGTGTTTTACAGTCTGGCTTTGTTCCTACCTTGTTGCAGACACTATTTTGGGACACTGTTGGAGCTGTTCTCTGTACTGTGGTGCATTGGCCTTCATCCATTGTTGCCTCAAAATTTACATCTCCCGCCCCCGTAAGATTCAGTTTAAAGCCCACCTGATGAAGTTCTTCATGCTGTGGCCGAACTCATTCTTTCCAGCCCTTGTGAGGTGCAACCCATCCCTTGCCAGCAGTCCATGTTCCAAGTAGCGTAGCCCGTGGTCCCAGAATCCAAAACTCTCACGACGGCACCACCTTCGAAGCCAGTCGTTCATCCGGAGTATTTTTCTTTCCCTTTCTAATCCTCTTCCAAGAACCGGGAGGATGGATGAGAAAACTACCTGGGCCCCAAAGTTCTTCAGTTTCCTTCCCAGAGCTTCAAAGTCTGAAATGATTTCTTCGTAGTTCTGCTTGGCGACATCATTTGTTCCCACATGGATGAGAAGAAAGGGGTATGTATCCGTGGACTTTATGAGCTTCGGTAACCCTTCAGTCACATCTCTAATCTGTGCTCCAGGGAGACAGCACACCTGGTGAGTCCATGGGTCTTCACGACATACTTGGGTTTCAATCTCACGCAGCAGGGAGTCTCCCACAACGACTACTCTTCTCTTCTTCTTGGTTGACCTACCTTCTGTCTCTTGGTCACTGTTGCATGGTGTCTCCTGTACTTCTTCCTCTGCAAACTGTCCTTCAGTCTCATTCTCCAGAAGCTGAAAGCAGTTGCTTAACTCCAATGGCTCCACTGGTGCAGAACGCCCTCTAATTCCTCCTCTCCTAACTGTCACTCTTTTCCAGGGAGTTTCCTCTTCATTGGCTTTCCTCCCCTCAGCATACTCCACTTCTGCTTCAGCTGGCTGTTGTTCTTCAATCTCATGTGCTTCTTGTTGCTGTTGCAGTTCCACCGTTCGGTCTAAGAACTCCTCGACTTCTCTTATTCCTTGGAGGGTGGACACTCGCCGCTCAAGTCCTCTCACTTTTTCTTCCAAAAGTGCCACCAGCTTGCACTTGTTGCAGGTATACGCCATGTTGAGCTCAGGCAGAAACACGAACATTGCACACCCTTTGCAGGTCACCACCTCTAGGGACTCCTTTCCATCCATATTGTCGATTTCTGCTTTGGTTTTTTTCCTTTTTGATTATAGTAGAATTGCCTTTGCTTTGTTGTGTCCTCTCTGAAGGTACACAACTATATGAGTATGTCTTAAGGGAAAGTAAGAGCTTTTTGTTTTTTTTTTTGTTTTTTTGTTTTTTTTGGTGGTTTGTGGTTTTTTTTTCTCTTTATGTTTTTCTTTGTTTTTCCCACCTCTTTTTTATTTTATTTTATTTTATTATTTTTTTAGAGGCCTCCCCTTTGGCCTCCCCTGCCGAACTCCCCCTGTCAAACTCCTGTTTGCTCTTCTTGTTCGCTCGCTCCCTGGGAATCTGGCTTACTTTTATAGCTCCTACTTGAGCTGGGCCAGCTGCTCTTCCCTGCTCCTGCTCAGCTCCAAGTCAGGAACCAGAAAATGGACCCTTGATCTGATCCAACATGGTTCTTCTTATGTTCTTAGCATTTAAGCACTCTTACATGAAAATGAGACCCATTGCAATCAATGGAACTTACTTCCAAATACATGCATCTAGGAATGGGCATACATGTATATACTTAGATGTATATATCCTATACTATGAACACATAATAGATAACCATGGCTACAATCTGGAGAAATGCAGGCATGCTTGTCTGATCCAGCATGGCTCTTATGTTTTTATGGTAAAGCACCTTCTTATGTTCTTAGGCTATAGGCATCTCTAGCTGTCATATGTCCATTCAATTATTCCAGCAGAAACCTTCTATGGTGCAACATTTTGTTCCAGGTCCCATTTCAATGGGATTATTATTCACCTACTTCAAACTCTTGTTTTGAGGATAACACAATCCAATTCAAAACTTACTTATTAGGAAGCAAATCCCACTAGACTCACTGGGATTTACTTCTGAGTAAACAGGCTTAGGATGCTAATTGATAAGGACCATAAAGCCGCGCCTCACTGCATAGAAGAAAACGAAAAAACAATAAATAGTATTAATAAAAGCAGACATTCCTATCTAATCCTTTTGTCCAAATGCAGACAGCTTTTTTCAGTTCACTGGGAAGTTTCTTGGCTACCGCTGCAAGCTGAAAACAACATTAAAATCAACATCTACGTGGTTTAAGAAATGTATCCTCGCCTCATCTAGTCAATTGCCAGTTTATGCTAACAGCCGGATTTATTTTCCTTCACATAGTGACAGACGACTATACGCCATCTTCATCCCCACTTTAGAGACTACAACTCCCAGAAAGTATCGCGCGGCCTAACAAAGCGTCTCTCGTTCCTCCCTTGTCCTCCCTTTTGCCGGTTCTCGCGATATCTTGGGTTTGACTTCACCTCACCCGGCCTAGGCGGATTTAGCCCATCACTGTACCTGACTATGGCCGATCCCAAGTATGCGGACCTGCCCGGCATTGTGAGTGCGCGAGAGAAAGGCGCCTTTGTGTGGAGAAAGGAGCGGGAGGGGGGGTGTGGGTTGAGGAGGGGCCCGCTATAAGGGTGGGGATGAGAAGGGTGGGGTCGGATGGTGTGACTTGATATATAGGGCTGTAAGAGGGATGGCTGTTTACAGGCGAAGGGGATGGGTTGGAAGGTTTGCATGGGGGGCGGGCAAAGAGGGGGGAAAACTAAATAAGAGGTCAGTGGGGCGTTGGAGTGGCGCTGGAAAAAGGGGTGGAGGGAGAAGGGTCCTGGCCAAGGATAGTAGGGCTTGAAGGGAACCTCGTCTCTCAGTACGTCAAGGTTTTCTGAAGCTGACAACCTCAAAAACCTCTGATATAATAATAGAAAAGAGTGTCCCTGAGGATGTGAAGAGTGTCTTTCCCCTCAGTGGTAAGGAAGTGTATCAAGTCTTCTACAGGAGTGTAGAAGCCAAGTGTGGGTCTATTATTATTATTATTATTATTATTATTATTATTATTATTATTTATATAGCACCATCAATGTACATGGTGCTGTACAGAGTAAAACAGTAAATAGCAAGGCCCTGCCGCATAGGCTTACAATTATTATTATTATTATTATTATTATTATTTATTTATATAGCACCATCAATGTACATGGTGCTGTACAGAGTAAAACAGTAAATAGCAAGGCCCTGCCGCATAGGCTTACAATTATTATTATTATTATTATTTATTTATATAGCACCATCAATGTACATGGTGCTGTACAGAGTAAAACAGTAAATAGCAAGACCCTGCCGCATAGGCTTACAATTATTATTATTATTATTTATTTATATAGCACCATCAATGTACATGGTGCTGTACAGAGTAAAACAGTAAATAGCAAGGCCCTGCCGCATAGGCTTACAATTATTATTATTATTATTTATTTATATAGCACCATCAATGTACATGGTGCTGTACAGAGTAAAACAAAATCGCAAGGCCCTGCCGCATAGGCTTACAATCTAATAAAAGCATAGTAAAGCAATAAGGAGGGGAAGAGAATGCAAACAAGCACTGGGTAGGGTCTGTACAGCACCATGTACATTGATGGTGCTATATAAATAAATAATAATAATAATAATAATAAATCACCCTACCCGGTGCCTGTTTACACTTCCCGGTGCCTGTTTGCATTCTCTTTCCCTCCTTATTGTTTACTACAACTTTATTAGATTGTAAGCCTATGTGGCAGGGTCTTGCTATTTACTGTGTAATCTGTACAGCACCATGTACATTGATGGTGCTATATAAATAAATAATAATAATAATAAATAATAATAATAATACTGGTTACTTCCTAGAGGGCTGGTATGAATTGTCCTGTATAGTTTGACTGTAGTTGAATATCTGTTCGGAGTCGGACATATGTGTGGATGCAAGAGAATGGGTGGTGTTGGGAACTGAGGAGAGAAAAAGGTTAGGGTTGTGCTGGGGAGGGGTAGGTTAGATGGAGAAGAAAGCTGGATATCAGCTTACTGGGTATGTGGAGGATGGGAAGAAAATGCCTCCCTGGTGTTGTTGTTTTTCTTTCCCACCCTCATTTTCCATATATATATATATATATATATATATATATAACTTTATTGCATATTAGCCACCTGGGCCATTCGCAAACAGGTAAAACAATAACATACCCACCGCGAGCTTGCCACAAGCCAGCGGAAGTGCTACAAATAAGAGTAACTAGGATAACAATCGTCCAGGTTATTATTATTATTATTATTTATTTATATAGCACCATCAATGTACATGGTGCTGTACAGATAACACAGTAAATAGCAAGACCCTGCCGCATAGGCTTACAATCTAATAAGTTGTAGTAAACAATAAAGAGGGAAGGAGAATGCAAACAGGCACAGGGAAGTGTAAACAGGCACCGGGTAGGGTGAAGCTAACAGTATAGAGTCAGAACAAACTCAATATTTGAAGGCTCTAGGGAAAAGAAAAGTTTTTAGCTGAGTTTTAAAAGCAGTGATTGAGTTTAATATTGGATATTAAAATTAATCGTTTGAGACAATCAGTAGTTCCTGGGCCTCCATCGCCCGGTGTACAAATTTCGCAGTCCTAAAAGATATATAATGGCTACTAGGAGGAGGGCTTTCTCCGCTGTGGCACCCCGGTTGTGGAACGAGCTCCCCAGAGAGGTCCGCCTGGCGCCTACACTGTACTGCTTTCGTCGCCAGCTGAAGACCTTTTTATTTACTCAGTATTTTAACACTTAATTTTAACTTAAATTTAAATTTTACTGTTTTAATTCTGTATTTTAAAATTATAATCAACTTTGCTGTGTGGTTTTATCCTGGTTGCGCTTTTTATACTGTATTTCGAAATTGTGTTTTTAACCTGTTGGATGTTTTTTGTGGTTTTAATTTTTGTGAACCGCCCAGAGAGCTTCGGCTATTGGGCGGTATAAAAATGTAATAAATAAATAAATAAATAATAGTCTGTACCAGCCAAAAGAGTAAGGACTACACCTTTAGAAGTCATGAAATTAAACCTGGGAATTAAAGGCTCAAGGTATTGTTTCCTCAGCTCCGCATACTTTGGGCACTCAGCTAGGAAATGAATTATATCCTCGGCTTTAGGGCAACCTTCTGGGCAATCTACATTGGTGCTAGGGTGATTTTTAAAGTGTGCCTTCACCTCCATCAGCAGGAGGGAATTTAGCCTGCACCGAGTAAATAGCCATCTCAGCTCTTGTGGCATTCCAGAAGTTAAATATAGGGAAGCCTTTCCTGGAGCAGTAATGATACTCTTATAGAGCAAAAAAGAAGCAAAAAAGCACAGGCCCACCAGCCTAGGGCCCCTCCGACCAGATTGTTTCCTCAGAACCAAAACAATTTGAGCCCAGCAGAAGGCAGAGAATCAACAGAATCAAAAGATCTGAAACCTAGGGGGAATTTAATGCTAGTGCCAAACCAGGTGGCCTTTGAGATCTCTCCGTTCCCAAATGGTGTGCCTCCAAGCTGGCAAGGGAAAATCAGGGTGGCGAATAATTTAAATGTACTGCTAAATATGAAAATTCATCCAAGGAGTATCTGTGCCCTAATTACACTCCCAGGTAATTTTCATCTTGGGAGATGCATTTTCCTATTCTTTTTTTTTTTTTTTTTTTAAAGAATTGGGTGGAAGGGATAGTTGAATGGATAGTATGACAACTAGAGTTGTCTATAAAATGCTATTCTAGGTTCACACTATTTACCTGATACTAGTAAATTGTGCAAATCTTCAGGCAGGCTTTCTCCAAGTCTGGTGACCAAAGCTCAAGGCTGAACTTTGGAAATTGAATTCTCCCACTGAATTCACAAAAGGACAAATCTGCAGTTTTTGAAATATTGAAGACTGAAGGGTGATTTTTGTTCCAGTGAGGGAGTGTGAAAAAGAGCTGTACTTAATTGCTAACTTAGCTTCTCAGCAAAACAATAACCAACAAATTGGTCTTGGTCTCTGTTAAGAAAGCAGAAAGGAAGAGCCATGCTTAGAAGCCATCTGCTAGTTTTTCAGGAATAAGCAATTGTGTACATAAAGGACACCAACCCCAGCTATGGCTTTTGGATATCACCAGGATACCTGAGAGAGCGCCTTCTCCCTTACCAACCTGCCCGGTCACTGAGGTCATCCGAGGGCCTGCTCCTGGTGGTTCCACATAGACCCATCCTCCGATTGGAGTCCACCAGGGGAAGAGCCTTCAGCGTGGTGGCCCCCCTCCTGTGGAACTCCCTGCCTCTGGAGGTCAGGCAGGCGCCAACCTTGTACTCCTTTCGGCGCCTCCTGAAAACATCTTTATTCCATGAAGCCTTTCTTTAACATGCAGCCTTGGATTTCTGTTATTGCTTCTTTTAAATTTTGTTTTAACTGTTTTATTCTGTTTTTATTTTCATTTTACTTTGTATACCGCTCCGAAATTTTTCAATGGGGAGCGGTATATAAATATTCTAAATAAATAAATAAATATCTGAGGTTATTGAAATTTAGGGGATCTGACCTTTCCATGTACTATGGCAACAGTTGTATGCCTTGTCCTGCCATTGTAGTCTCTTGTTATTTGACAGGCGGTAGATCAGTGGTAGAGCACTTCCTTTGAACGCAGAAGGTCCCAGGTTTAATCCCCAGCATTGCCAGATAAAAAGTACAGGCAACAATGACCCGGAAGACTTCTGAAATTTGAGACTCTACAGAGCCAACACCCAGGCAGCATAAACAGCTCTGAGCTAGATGGACAAATAGTTTGACTTGGCATAAGATGATTTCAACTGTTCCAGGCATTGGACTGAAGAATGATTATGAATGAGGTGAGGTAGAGGTTGTTTTCAGTGTTAGTCCTACTTAGACTAGACCTATTGAAATGAATGGGAATGGGACTTAGGTTAGAGTAACACTGAATAGAAACCTTAATGTTCGCGGGGGATGTACTAGCAGCCCCCAAAGTTTGAATGGGGCTGAGCTGGGTGACTTTTTGTGTGTTCCTGTTCAAGACACTACAGTTCTCTCTTTTACACGGTGTCTTACCCTAATAAAGCACAGTGCTGGAGTAGACAGCTCTCCCCCTCTCCCCAAGTACAGTGTTTCCTGTTCTTTACTTTGCGAGAATACTTGTCTCACTATCATTTCTGTTCGCAGGTGACCAAGTCATTAGTGTTTCCGCATCATTTTGCCATCCCTTGCAGCCATTGAAGGAGCACCAGCTGTGTGCAAACTACAGTTAGTAGCCTGGGCAGCTGTCTGATTGCAGTACTGCTTTCTGCTGATGCCCTGACATCGTGCAGTTAGAGATGCTGGCCCAGGCAGAATGTAGCATAATGTTACTTATGCTGGGTTTATCATTCACTCAACAGCGCGAGTGCTTTTGTACTCCCTTCATCAGGATGCATTTTGACTGATGGGTGATTTCATTCTCTTTTCCCAAGAAGTAGGATTTCCCCCAAACCTTTGAGTTTGTGTTCAAATCCAGCTCGTTTGTTCAGCAAGGGCAGTGCTGCAATCTGAGATCCATGAAAAGAGCAATGTGCCTCTCCAGACATCACACACACACACACACACACACACACACGAATTTGCTTTTGTACCTATAGTACGAGCTGTGGCTATTGGGCAGTATAGAAATGTAATAAAAACAAAAATACAAATTGTGATCAGTGCATGTTTGTCTGATATATTTTTTGTTGCTGAGGGTTTCACTCACACTATCTCCTCTAGCAGTCTTTTAAATAACCTCTTGCCTTGTTGCTTGTGCTGAATTAGAATTGCCTCCAGGAGAGCAGGCATGGAAGCTCTACAGAAGTTCACTTGAATAGATGATCCTGGAGTTCATTGCAAGCTAATGGGGTTGCTCAGTGATGAGATGGGTAATGGAGGATAAGATTCCTGGAATGACAACTTGACCGCCACTCACCATCTTGCTCAGCAAAAAGACACAGCAAGAAAATGCTTTAATGTGCCTTTGGTCCCACACTAAGTTCAAGCAGACCTAGCAATTTTCCCCAAATGAACTGACCATAAGGTAGAAGATTTGAAAGCTTCTGCCATAGGCCATAAATGTTTAACAGGTACATAAGGGAAGATGGGCTAGTAAAATTGTTTGTGGGCTTGTAACTTTTGTGGACTTGGTTGTTTGGACTTCACCCCCCATTAGTTACAGCCAGCATGCCCAATGGTCAGAAATGCTGGGAGTTGTAATCCAAAATATCTGGAGGGCACTGGGATGGGGAAGGCTAGCCTAAAGCTTGTGGCTGCATGCATTTCTTCAAGCCATTCAAATTAATCCCACGTGACGGCACCTTTAGCATGGTGTATCTTGTTTACTTCTGCTGTTGGGTTGTTGCACAATGTCTAGATGTTGAGAGTAAATCCATGTGGGGATTAATTTATGGAGTTTCCTGTTTGAGGGCAAGTCATTGCTGCTGTAGATCACCTTTGGGTCTGTTCCAACCCTCAGATTCTGTGACTTCGGTCTCACTGGAATACCTTTTGTGTTTTCTAGGCTAGGAATGAACCTGATGTCTATGAAACAAGTGATCTTCCTGAAGATGATCAAGCGGAGTTTGATGCGGTAAGATCATGTGAAACTCAGTTGTTGTTTTTCAGTGGTGATTATGTTGAGTGGGTGTGCCAAGCCCTCAGACCAATTTGAAAAGTTTGACTGAATTAACTTACGTTACTTAATGCTGAGGTGAATTTGGTCAGGTGAAAGGAGTAAGGATGGGAAGGGGTACATGTGGCTGTCCAAATATTGGACTGCAACTCCCATCATCCTTTACTAACAATTATGTTGGCTAGTTCTGAAGTTCAACAACATTTGGAGGGCCACAGATTTTCCACTTCTGATTATGGGGTGGGGAGGCAGTGATAGAATTTGCTGGTTTAAATCTTTGTTAAAAGGATTTGGATTTCCAAACCATTCTTAATCTGATAAAACAACAACAGCCCTGAAAGCCTTTCAGCAAACTCTTGAAAGATACTGAACTTTGTCAACAACTGCCCACGCTGGCTGCTATCCTTTCTCCCTAGTTTGATCCCACAAGATAATTCTAAGCTATATAAATATTCTAAGGAGGGCTCATGCTGTTCTTTAATAACATTCCTCTAAATTGAGATTAGACATTAAAGAATTAATGGAAGACTTGATCGGATTTGGAAGTGTTTGAACTTGCTATTATTTCTGCTCGGCAGGAAAGAGCTGTGTTTGCCTTTGACAAAAGGCATGAACTTCATACGTGTGTGATTTTTTAAAAAGTGTTTTCTTTAAAATCAGTTCTACAGGAAATTGAATAATTTTATCTTTGGAGTACACGGCCTTCTTGAAGTGTCCTTGAAGTTCTTGGTCAACCCCTCTTCCCCCTGCCCCCAACCAAAACCTTGCTTATGTAGGCATTCATTGGCTTTGGTTATGGGACCCTTGCTGAAGTGAAGAGTTTATACAAGGGGTGAGCAATTAGATGCAACAGTTAAAGAGTTCTGGTTTTGGAGAAGGGATTTCAGGAGATGCTAGAAAAAAAGTTTTAAGTGGTTGGGAGAGAGTGGCATAATATTTGTGCCACCGTAGTCTGTATATTAGTATCAGTTAGGTATCTGGAATTAGGAATGATAAATTAACCTTAAATCATGACAGTCCAGTTCTAGACTTTACTACCCAACAGCATAGCTGGGAATGAGATTAGGTTTTGCAAGGTGAGTAAGCTAGTCTGTTTCAGGCATGCATTGTTAAAAATAGTTCTACTCCCATGTTAAGGACTGGATCCCAGAAGACAATATCACATTTTTAGAGCCAGGGCTCTGCCCAGAGCTGAGAAAATATTTTAATTTATAGAGTTGTATACTTGGAGTAGACCCATTGAAATTAATGGGACTTAAGTTAGACTAACATTGGATATAACCGATAGGCACCAGTATCAAATTCCCAAAGGTGTAGATTCACAGGCGCTGGGGTTTAGTGCCAGTTCTGCCCATGATAAATTCATTATTAACCGATTCACCTCCTTTTGGAGCTGTACATGCTACACTTCCCTATACAGTAAATACTCCATTGCAGGGCTGGCAAAATCCCAGGTTGCCTAGAAATCTGGTGCTTTGCCTAGGAATGTGAAGAATCTCTTCAACCCTATGCAGCGTTGGAGCTTGTAAAGCTATGGCTGGATTTTAATTTTGTTTTTTTGAAACTTGTAATATTCCCCCCCACCCTCAACCCTGCTCCACTGAATACTAAATTGGGTGAGTTGATGAGATCATTATAGATCAATTATAGGGGAGTTTAGTAGCATCCCTTTTGCTTCTGGCAAGGTGCTACTTGAACATCCCCAGCAATACAGAACATGATGATAGTTTCTTTAGTGTAGGACGGGGAACAGTGTGGTTCCTCCTTTGGAGAAATCTAGGACTTTGGCAGCCTACCTAGCAAGAGGAAGGTTATACTTCAAACTGCAGTAAAAATATAAGCGATTGTACAGTTTGGGGTGCATGAGAGTAGGGAAGGCACCATCTTACTTCCTGTGCCCATCTTGATATGGGAATGCTTATTGGACAGACGGTGATGGATGTGAGTGATGTAGGATTTCAGCATTTGATTTAGTATTGGAGTATTTTTAAATTTGGCCATCCATCTATGCACACAGACCTAGTACTATGTCCCCTGGTTTGCCCCAATGCACATTTCATGTTGAGGGGAAAAATGTGCTTATCGCTTAATTTCTCGTAATGGCAGATCATACCTGTGCAAAATATATGGTAGCCCAGTACCATCTGAAGGCTGCATTCCTGTACACATTTAACTGGGAATAAGTCGCAATTGAACTCAGTAGGACTTACTTCTGAGTAGACATGTATGGGATTGCACTGTGCATTTTCCTTGAACATGAGTTTTCTGGTAAGGCATTGGATCTCTTGGAGTTTCTGTTCTTGGTAACTACTCTGTTCTAACTCTAAACTACCTCTGTGAAGTCCAAAACCTACTATAGTGAAAAGGTTTCCAGCAGTTCCTACAGTTAAACAGCAGTCGTGTGGAAATCTTGGCTGCTATTTCCCATACATTCTATCCGTACCATTGTGGGTAAGCTTCCATTCCTTTTACAGCTCTGCCATATCTTTGCTGCTTCTAACTTTTTAAAAATAGGATAAATTTTAAATACCTTAAAAATGGTATTCATTAGTTTTATGTAATTTGCCCAGAGTACTTTTGTTGTTGGGTGGATTAAATATATATAAAATAAACTTTTTTTTCGCATGCCATTATGCAAACTTGCAAATAGTTATAAAAGGTTGCTTGACCTTGCTGTTTGCCTAGATCTGTTCCTTCCTACCTGTTTTCATGAGCTCCACTCCTGCCATAACTCACCTTCTCTCCTTCTGCCCCCTACTCACTCCTTTTCCTGTCTCTCCACCAGTTGCCTCCATCCACCCTGAAAGTCTTTCCTGTGGTTAGGGCCAGCAAAATCAATGGGGAAGGCTAGGATGCTGCAGCAGCATTGTTTCTGCTGGCTGGAAAGAGTGACTCAGAAGGCCTGGGCACAGCATCAGAACAGCACTGTGATGCTCTTTTCAGCTGGTGGAAAAGTGCTACATTGACTGGGGGATAGAGTAAATGCTTCTGCTACTTCACTTACTAGGGGTAATTCCTTCTCAACCCAGGTGGGCAGCAAATGGTGTCTCACTCGTATAATGAGCTTTATTAGATTTTGAACTGAGAATTGTCATTTCTGGGCCAAAAAGTGTATTCTGTTTTTGGATGGGACTGTTTGTTCCCGGTATGTGACTGAGCCTTTGAAACACAGTCAGATTGTAGCTGCTGTAGTTAGGCTACGGATAATATGAAGCCGCAGGAAATCTGTTCTCTTTGGTTCCCCCCAAGCTTTTCTCAATCTCAGCTTACATTTAAAAAGGTTGTGTGTGCGCGTGCGTCTGTGAATGCTTCCAGAGTTGAGAAGGTAATATATGGGTAATGCCTTTTGATGGTTCTGGCATGTCCTTGCAGCTCTTTTGATGTAGTGCTATAGTATCAAACAGAAAAGAACACAAGTAAGGAGAGAATTACACATTTATCAGTGAATGTGGCTTTCTCAATCCTGTTTTGCTACCAAGGTGCCAAGGAATGTGTGTATATCAGCAGTGGGTGATGTGTGAGTGGTTAGGCTTAGATCCAGTGTTGCACCAGCGGAAGTCCACTCACATGACAGGACTTCCCTGTCCTTTTCTCTCCCCTGCAGCCCTTCTGCATCTCTCCAAATCTGCTTCAGAGGGGGCTGCAGGGGCAAAGGAACATCTATTCCATGGCAATTTTCCTTTTGCTGGTGGAACGACAACATTGGATCTATGTTTTATTCTTTCCCCTTCTGATACTTTTCCTCTGCAACATGTAGTTAAGCTCTAAGGTCTGCTTAGTAAAATATACCTCCCACCCACCCATTTGACATTGAGAAGTTTGTTATACAGATTGAATGGTGATGTTATATAAATGTTTCCCTTCTTTGGTCTAAACTTGCCAAGAACAGAATGTGGAGGGGTCATACAGCACTCACCCCTCTGTGCTTGGGCGTTCTTTGGTTCAAAAGCCTCTCTCTCTCTCTCTCTCTCTCTCTCTCTCTCTCTCTCTCTCTCTCTCTCTACTTTAGAAACTGAAATTATCTCTGGATTTCTATTTATTAGTTTGAGATAGGACAGAATGAAAACTCAAAGTCTTGTTGTGGGTTACAACTCCTTAGAGGGTATAACACAACTAAATTTGAGAAATATGGCCTCTAAAATATCAAGATTGTCTTCATCTTGATAAAATGAAAGTGACAGCTACCCCATAATAAATAGCTATATCACTTTTTAATTAATTTTCTTAAACATATTAGCATTCCTAAAGAGCCATTCCTGAAATCTAAAATGAAATATAGTAAAGGCACAATCCTGTGGTCCTTGGGAGGGCATGCCAGAAGCCCTAGGATGATGATGATGATGATGATGATGATGATAATAATAATTTTATTTATTTCCTGCCTCTCCCTTTGGATCGAGGCAGGGAACAACATTAGTACAACAATACAATATAAAGCAAATACATAAAATTAATTAAAAGAGCATATAAAACCAATACAATATCAAAATAACAATCAAGACATCTTAAAATTCTTGGTTTAAAATTCTTCTGGGTAGGCCTGCCGGAAGAGGCTAGTCTTAAAATGCTAGCTGTCAACTTCCTCCTCCACTTCAGTGTTTGCCTTGACAGTGAACTCTGACAGGGGCATCTGTCTGAGAAGGGAGCTTGAGCTGCAAGAGTATGTAGAGCTTATTTTGGTCTTGCCAATTTAACAATCAATAAAGTATGTGAGTAAAATAAGAAAATATGCCATGCTGTGGTCCTGCAAATGTGTGCACTTGCCCAGGGCTGAAGAAAACTACCCCCCGCACCCATTTGCTTAACTTTTAATGGCCAAAAAAGTATTTTTTAAAAAAGGGCTGCCAACGTGACAGCGACACTGCTAAGTGTCAGTGGTGCATCGATGAAGGGGCAAACACTCACAGCCCTGACAGCAATGGAGGAAGGTGGATGGCAGTAGCATTAGCAAGGTCGTGAGGACCGCCCATCAGGATTTTTTGCCATTCTTGCCAGGAGGCACTGTTGCTGTTTTAAGCAGCCCACGCTAAAGCAATTTAGCGTGATGTGCGAACTAGGTCACTGTCTCCAACAATGGCTGACCATATGCTCCTGAAAAGTGTAAAAGCAGGACATGAGGGCATCAGCCTGATACCCTAACATTTGGTATTCAGAAGTATACTAAGAAGTGCCATGATGGATCAGACTGAGGGCCCATCTAGTCCAGCACTTTAGTCACACAGTGGCCAACCAGCTGTCGACCAGGGATCATCAAAACATGGACATGAGTGCAACAGCACCCTCCCACCCATGTTCCCCAGCAAGTGGTGCACACAGGCTCACTGATAAGAATATAAGAACATGGACGTTCCATTATGCATAATATCCCTTAATAGACCTGCTCCCCCCACCTTAATTTTTTTCACCCTTCCCCAGTTTTTAAAGCCATCTTAAGGTGATGGCCCTTACCATATCATGGCTACTGTGAATGCCATCTGTTAATTATGTATTGCATGGGTGCTGTTCAGCAGCAGAAAACGAGACTTCTAAATGCTCACATAAATTAAAAAGAAAAAACCATTGCGTGAAGTGGTTTCTTTTGTGTGTTATTATTATTATTATTATTATTATTATTTATTTATATAGCACCATCAATGTACATGGTGCTGTACAGATAACACGGTAAATAGCGCGTAGGCTTACAATCTAATAAGTTGTAGTAAACAATAAAGAGGGAAGGAGAATGCGAACAGGCACAGGGAAGTGTAAACAGGCACCGGGTAGGGTGAAGCTAAACAGTATAGAGTCAGAACAAACTCAATATTTGAAGGCTATAGGGAAAAGAAAAGTTTTTAGCTGAGTTTTAAAAGCAGTGATTGAGTTTGTAGTTCTCAAGTGTTCTGGAAGAGCGTTCCAGGCGTAAGGGGCAGCAGAAGAAAAAGGACGAAGCCGAGTAAGGGAAGTGGAGGTCCTTGGGCAGGCGAGAAGCATGGCATCAGAGGAGCGGAGAGCACGAGCGGGGCGATAGTGTGAGATGAGAGAGGAGAGATAGGCAGGAGCTAGACCGTGAAGAGCTTTGAAGGTCAGCAGGAGAAGTTTATATTGGATTCTGGAGTGAGTTGGAAGCCAATGAAGAGATTTCAGAAGTGGAGTGACATGGTCAGAGCGGCGGGCCAAGAAGATGATCTTAGTGGCAGAGTGGTGGACAGAGACCAGCGGACTGATGTGAGACGAAGGAAGGCCAGAGAGAAGAAGGTTGCAGTAGTCCAACCGAGAGATAACCAGTGCGTGAACGAGAGTCTTGGCAGAAGAGACAGAAGAGTGTTCTGATCCCACAATGGGTGACCCTGTGTTCTAGCACTGTGAAGGAGGCAGATGACGTTTCTTTTTCTCTTCATACCATTCATAACGTTATGCGCCCCTCTCATAATGTCTCCCATTAGGTGTTGTCTTTGTTGCAGCCTGTGGGAAATGTTTTAACTATGAACGTGACTATAGACAAATATGACAGCTGCTCGTGACTGAACCTTGGGTGCAGTTTGCCTCCTGCCTTTCGCAGCAAATATTTGGTCTGGGGGTACTCTCTCTTGAGGTAAATAGATATTGAACACCCAGTGGTCATGGCTTGTAGACAAATATGTCTCCCTGTGAAACAACCCTTACCCCTCCCGCAACATGGTGTGTTTATGCCTGCTGCTAGGCTGTGTGTTCCTTCTATGTACGCAGCACTCCTGAGGGGGATTGCGTGAGGTATATTTAGTTTCATAGTAACTGGCTAAGGGGAGAGAAGGGAGGTGGGTTGAATAAAGCATTACTTTGGCAATGCTAGCTGAGGGCACACTGAGGTGAACAGTTGAGGCACCAACTCTGTTATATATTCTGGGAAATATCCCCAGTACCTGAGCACCTAAACATTGGATAGCTAGCCATTTCAAAGAAATAACATTTTAGCCCTTTTCTTACATGGTTGGAATGCATGGTATTCCCAAACCTCTCCAAATCTTGTGTCAAGTGACATTAACATTCAGTGTTCAGTGTGAGTGACGTACATAACGATTTAAGAAAAAGTGCCTTTTTAAAAATTGCAGAACATGACATGTTTTGCATGAATGAAAACCACACTCTATATTAAATCCAATATTGGTCTGGAATTTATGGAATATGAAAGCTTTTTGGCCGGGAGGAGTATAGTGGCGGAATAAAATGAATAGGTAATTGAGGGGGTTGTGTGCAGGGGGAGGGGGCTGTGGGAGAAGGCTGCCATTTCCACCAGACACCTTGTCTGCTTCAGCACTGTGTTGGCATATTGGGAGAATCCGTAGAAGGCCCATTGCAAAGAGGTGGTCTGCAAGATGGTCCCCATGTGGCACCTTGAATCAGCAACAGCTCTGACTGCCTAGTGCCAGCATACAGCATTGCCTTTGTGCTTTTATAGCATTATCATTCTTTCTGCAGTAACTGGGTGCAGCATGAAAATCCAAACAAAGGCACAGGTGTCTTCACGCTTACAGTCTAAGGCAACCTTCCTCAACATGGCACCCTCCAGGTGTGTTGAGACTGTAACTCCCATAATTGCCAGTGGCTATGCTGACTTGGAATTATGGGAAGTGGAGTCCTAACCTGTCCGGAGGACACCAGGTTGGAGAAGGCTGATCTACGGCCTGGTTCTCTGCGCCAAACTAGAGGTGACAGAATTGGCCCCATTGATTTGAACCTGGATCTGTTGTAGTCACACAAAGGTGGGGGTGGGGGGCCAAATTTGTAGTGCAAAAAGGGCTCTACAAACAACTGGGGCAATGTTGAATCGTCTCTGAGATTACCCCTTCTCATAGGCGAGGGGTAGCTGATATGGTGCTCTTCAGGTGTCTTGGACTGGTGCCTTCAGTGTCATGGTCAGATATCGTGGGAGTTGTAGTCCAAAACATCTGGAGGGCACCCAGGTTGTCTACCCCTACCACAGCCTCTCCCTTCCCAAAAACTACTTTCCCAGCTGAGTTCACTTCAAGTATCGGAGCTGAGCTGAAGAGAAAAGTGTTGAAATAAATAAATAAATAAATAAATAGGGGGATTGGCAAATAAGACATGAGTAGGGAGAAGGATTATTTTCTCTCACCTGCATTGCCCCCTTTGCTCTGAGAATTAGACTTCCCCTTCCCACCATTGCTTTATACATTGTTTGGAAAGACCTGGCTGTTGCTGCCGCATCTAGCTTAGCCTTCACAAACAGCTGATGCAGCAGTAAAACTGTGCCTGGACTGTACTAATTCAGCCATAGATGTTGGTTTATGAGACCAGGTATTTTTCTAAAATGATGATATTCCCTGTACATAGAAAGCTAGAAACTAGGGCGAAGGATTTTGTCTAAGCCTGCTCCCTGAAGTACTAGGCTACAGGGAATTATTTTGGATGAAAGCGCACTCACTCGTGTGTATCCCCGGCTCTAGTGATACACACCAGACAGAGCTAGATTCACAAGGGAAGGGGCATATGGACGGAAAAGGCAGAGGATGGTGATTAGCCTTGAGCAGCTTCCCCCAACTGCCTTGGCCATGCTGCCTGGAAGACCCTGGTTTGGGGAAGGCACAGCTTGAGAATGCCAGAGTTTCTGTCCAGTTCAAGTCTGGCTGAACTTCCCCTTTTCTGATGGTCTTAATGAGAAGGAGGAGGTGCAACCTTTGGTCCTGATGTAGGTGACATCAAGGGGATTTTAGACCTTAATATGAGTCAGGCAGCTCTGCCCCTTCTTCTTCATCATCATCATCATCATCATCATCAAGCACCATCAATGTACATGGTGCTGTACATAGTACAACAATAAAATAGCAACACCCTGCCACATAGGCTTACATTCTAATAAAAACATAATAAAACAATAAGAAAGGGAAGGGAATGCACCAAACAGGCACAGGGGACAATAAAACTAACAGTGTAAAAGTAAGATCAAAATCAAGTTCTGAAAGCTTTAGAAAAAAGAAAAAATTTCAGCTTAGCTTTAAAAACTATAATTGTGCTCGTGGTCCGCAAATGCTCTGGAAGTGAAAATGGATGAAGCCGAGCAAGTGAAGTAGAGACCCTTGGACGGGTAAGAAACGTAACGTTTGATGAGTGAAGAGCATGAATGGGGCAATAATGTGAAATAAGAGAAGAACGATAGGAAGGAGCTAGACTGTGACAAGCTTTGAAAGCCAACAGGAGAAGCTTATATTGGATTCTGAGGTGAATTTGAAGCCAATGAAGGGATTTCAGGAGTGCAAGTGATATGATCAAAGTGATGAGAAGAAGGTGATCTTAGCAGCAGAACGATGAATAGAGACCAATGATCTCATGTGAGAGGAAGGAAGGCCAGTCAGGAGAAGGTTAGAACAGTCCAGTCAAGAAATAACCAAAGTGTGAACAAGAGTCTTGGCAGAAGAGACAGATAAAAATGATCAGATCCTCGCAATATTATATATGAAAAAACTACAGGACTTAGCTACTGCCTCAATATGAGGAATAAAGGAGAGTGAGAAGTCAAATATCAAACCAAGACTACAAGCTTCCTCAACATAATTAAGTGTAACGTTATTAACAGTAACAGAGTGAAAGATGGGGAGAAGGTTTGGGAGAAAAAAAGCTTTTCTGTCATTGCCATATTAAGTTTCAAACGACGATAAAACATCCAAGCTGAGATATCTGAAAGACATGCTGAGATGCGATCCTGAACATCAGGAGAAAGTTCCAGAGATGAAAGATATAATTGTGTATCATCAGCATACAAATGATATTGGAGGCCATGAGATTGAATAAGATTACCCAAGGACAACATATATAAAGAAAACAACAATGGGCTGAGCCCTAAGCCCTGTGGAACCCCAACTAAAAGGGGAAAGGACGAAGATGAGTGGTCATTGGCCAACACGTTGAATGAACGACCTGCTAGATAAGAAGCAAACCAGTTATAGACAGAGTCACAAAATCCAAGGTCACGAAGGGAATCCAACAGAAGGTTATGATCAACTGTGTCAAAGGCAGCAGTAAGATCCAAAAGAATAAGAGCAGCATAAAGGCCTTTAGATTTGGCAATAAGATCATTGGTAATCTTCATAAGGGCTGTGTCTCAGTGGAATGCAAAGGACAGAAGCCAGATGGAAAAGGATCCAGAGCAGAGTTACTAGAAAGAAAATCGAGGTAACGAGAGTAAACCACCCGCTCCAGGACCTTTGAAACAAACGGCAACGAGACAGGACGGTAGAGAAAGCACATCAAGAGAAGGCTTTTTAAGAATAGGAGAGACCATAGCATGCTTAAAAGCAAAAGAAAATGAACCAGCGGACAAAGGAATATTAATAATATTTCTAGTGTAGAATAACACAACTATGGTTATTCTCCCTGTTAAATGAAGCAGATTGGGCTGCCTGACTTGAATGGGAATTACAATTATTTTTGTGTCAGTACCTTCCACAAAAATAAATGAGAGAGAGAGAGAGAGAGAGAGAGAGAGTGTCACTTTGGATCCCATCTCTATGGTTAAATGTTTTCTAAATGGTCAAAAATAACAGATTTCTGCAACGGGAGAGGAAGAAGATGGCATTTGAAACCGAAAGAGACAAGTGGTCCTCTTTATTGCCATGGATTTAGAGAGGCTTCCATTAAAGATGTCCAGATGAAAAACTGGGAGTGCAGAAGCTCTTTTGATTGAAGATGGCAGGAAGGTTTCAGCATATAAATGGTTCACTCACTCTGTGAAAGTAGGTCAGTGCTTGGGGGAGGTGTTTAAAGTCATTTTTTGCAGGAATCATTGCTGAATATACAGGGAAAGACAGACTGGTAGAGCATCAACTTTTTTCAGCAAGCATGGTGGGGGCAGATTGAGTAGTGTGAAGAATGCTTTTTGACAGGCACTCGACAGTACTTGGTAAGCTCCTCACTATTTGTTGAAACGGGAGCTTTAAAAAGTTCATTATTGTGCAAATGTGAAACATCTAGAAAGAGTATTTCTCTCTCTCCCTTTCCAGTGTTTTCTCTGCATTTATCTCATGCCTCAGTTTCAAGGCCTGTGCCTTTCATACTTGCCTGTTCTCTCCACCCCCTACATATTCATTTGTTTACATTTGGAAATATCCTCGGTGTTCATGTCATTTTGCAGTGTAATCATAGAAGAGAGATCCTTGCCCCAAGGAGCTTACAATCTAAAATTCATCAGTGAGGAGACAGTAGAAGGAGGAAAGGGATGCACAGGCAGGAAGAAATGGTACCACCACATAGGGATTTATCATTCAGTCAACTACTGGCCTTTACACTTCAATTTTTGGTAGTATCTATTTCTTCAGGTTTTATGCAGATGTATGAATATTCTGTTGGTCCGGATCGGTGAGAGCTATGGCTGAGTGGTAGAGCATCTGCTTTGCAAGCCAAAGGAAAAACTGCCTGAAAACCTGGAGATGTCAGTGTCGACAATTCTAGTCTTGATGGACCAATGATCTGACTTGGTATAAGGTAGCTTCCTGTGTTTCTATGTTCCTGTTACAAGGTTTAGAAAGCTGCTTCTGCAGCCACGAGGGCTAGAAAAATGGATCTGACAGTTGTAACTATACAGAGATTGCAAGCCAACTATGCAACTATTAGATGGACCATAGGTTTGCATCCATTCCAGAGCTGAAGTCTTCACTCCCCATCCTTCATGGGAAACTAAACTATGAGGCATTTCGGAGCTGCACATTATTAGCCCTTCTAAAAATTTCCATCATTTTTTTTTCTTTGTTGAGGTGTAAATTATGTTTGTCATCTGCTGAGCCATATCAGGGGTTGTGAATATCTAAAAGGGTTTCGGTGTAAGTGTATTTGGTTCTCTTTTTCCTCAAGAGAAGGGTATCAGTTGTTAATTTTTTAAAGGACCGAATACAAAATCTTTGCATTTTGATCCAAATTCTTTCACCACAGATATTTGAATTTCACATGCTTTTCTCTGTAGGGAAGGATGATTGTTTTTTTAATCAAAAGCAAAAACGTTGGCGCACAATTTTCCACAGATATTCTGCCAAATAATGCAACATTCAAATCAGCCCTCAATGTGGAATAGATAATATTTGCACACTAACTCAGAAAGAACTGGTCTGGGATGGGGGCTTGGCACACCCACTCGCTCGGCTTGTTTCCCGGTGATGCTTATAAATCTTTGGTAGCAAGATAGTGATGTTGTTTGTATCTTAGTACTAGCGTGAAATGTACTGATTCAGTGTACTCTGGAGATCAAAATACATCAAGTGAACTGTTGTACTGTCAATGAAAAATGAAACTTCGTAGGTGAAATGACCAATGTGTCCAGTTGCTCTGAAGTTTGCAATGGTGGTTTCACAAGAGGGGAAATGTCGTGAGCCTTATCCTGGGCCTTCTTTTCATAGCTGGGTCTATTGAATGGTGACGTGAGAATGCTGTCCTTTGCTTGAGTGAATTCACCTGTCCTTTTGGTGCTGATGATGGGCCTATGCACTGATAGATTTATAGCCCATGTGATTCCTAGGAGGTGTCATTTTAGCTTCACAACATTCTGTGAGTGAAGTGAGCATTGTTAACATTTTATGGAGCGGGAATGGAGGTTGGAAAGATAGTAACTTTCCACGCAGTGGTTGCTTCCACATTAGAACCCTCTTGTGCTGCTGAGGCATTGCTTTTCCACAGTCAGGTGAAAGTGGAATTAAAAAGGATATTCCTCCCAGCACTTTATAAAGTGCTATGTTTACTTAGAAGTAAGTCCTAGCCAGCAATGGTCCTTTCCAAAGTCAATTAAAAGCTTCCTGTTTGTAGGTTCTGACCACTTTATTGCTTCCTGATGATTGCAACTGGGGGATTAGTGATGAATAGCCTCTTAATTTTCCCTTACATAGGTCCTGTTTAAGATATTATGCCTGAGCAGGGAAAAGCAAAGCATGGGGTGGGGATGCACTTTGGCCCTGCCTCCAAATTGTGCAGAGGTTCTACATGCATTCAAGCAAATATGCAAAGAAGCCTCCTTCAGACCTTCCCGCTCAACACAGGCAGATTGGGGATGGAGAGGGCAGGGATGTTGGGAGCAGGACCAGCACATACTAGCTCCCACCTACATCTACATGCATGAGTATTCCCTATTTAGGCATAATGCCTGAAAAGGGTTATAGTCTCTCATAAATTGCCCCAGTGTCTGTTTCTGTTCTCAAAAGGAGAGGGAGAGGCTTTAATTACTGGCTTGGTTTTGTTTTGTTTTTTGCTTTATTGTGGAAGTGTTTCCCATTGGAAGAGAAACAGACAGTAGGCCAATGAGGCTATTCAAGGGGCAATTAAAAGACTATTCATTATCTGTTGTGAACAACAGGAAGCAGTAAAATGGACAAGTCTTGCAAACAGGAAACTTTTAATTAAAAGCACAAGAACACTAAAAAGACTGAATAGATGCCTCTCTATTCTGAACAGAATGGTTCTGCAATTGAGTCCTTTTTTTATTGAGAAACAAATTGCTGCAGATCAGGTATGGGGGGGAAATAGGACAACATTAACAACCCTGGACTACAATGATTTGACAACAATGTTCTCCAGAAAAAAAAAGATAATTCCAGAGAAAAGGGCTAGTGTGAAAGCAATCAGCAGCTGGGTCCTGATTTATTGTTATGTGTAGGTGTATTGGTCTTTGACCATGGTTCAGATTGTTTTCTTGACTGTCCTAGCCATTCAGGGATGTGAAAGTTGAAGAGTGATGTGGAGGGAAGGATCCTATTCCTTCAAATGTCTAAAGAGCATAATGATTCATTGTCCACCTAGAAAGAAGCAGGGGAGAAATGTTATTGTTGTCATATTGCAGGCAGAAGGCTAAGGCTGAGAGTAAGTAGCCTGCCTAAAGCCACGGTGGCAGAGGCAGAGGCAAGATTTGAACCTAGGACTTCCTGTTTCACAGTTCAGTCTTTTTGCTATGTTTCCCTCCCCTGTGCACTGTGACTCTCTCAGCAACCCTTGCAGTGATACAAATCTTACCTCTGATTGCATAGCAAAGATTGCATGCGCAGTGTCAGAGTGCTGGAAAGGGGTGTTCTTCCTTGCTTTTCAGTTCCCTTCTTCTCACAATGTTTCTGATAACCCCATCCTTATCCATTCAGTAACTTAGATCTTAGGAGCAAATTCCCACCTGTTTGTACTCATACATTCCTGTGTTGCTCTTTGCTTGTGCAAAGAGGCCTGAGTGCAGTTGTCCCTGACATTCAGTTTGGTTTCTCTGAACCTTTTTGATGTACAGTAACATTACTTAAAGGGCAACAGTACTTGAAAGGAAAAGCTGTGCTGGAGAGAAAATGCTGTCTCTGCTCCCCATTAGTCCCAAGAAACAGCCAATATGGAGGTATAAAACCTTCATGTTTGAGAATTTCAGAGGGAGGTGAAAGCAGCAGATGGCTCCCAAATTCCTCCATTCTGAAGAATTGTATTAGCAAAATTAGAGCTTCTGGCTTAGGACAGGGAAGAACAATTACCCTATTTCTTCGATTCGAAGATGCACATTTCCCCCATATAAACATCTCTAAAAATGGGGTGCGTCTTAGAATCGTGGGTGTGTCTTAGGGTGTTTTTTTTTCTGTTGGTGGTACTGAAATTAGTGTGCGTCTTACAATCGAAGAAATACGGTACTCTTGCCAGGCAACTCTGTAGGCGATGAACTCTGGAGAGCCAGACAGCACGATAAGCCATGATAGCTTAAATAAACCTTACTGCAGACTGGCTTACCAGGGTGGCTTATTTTGGCTAAATAAACCACTGTGGTTGGGAAAAAGAGCATGCAGATGACATAATAAGCCATCATAGCTTAATGTGTGATCCAAACCCAGTCTAAGTCTTAAGGTTTAATTTTTTTTTCTTGTGTTGGGGAAGTGGACATTGTGGCTTGTTCCCCGCCTCTGCCCCCAGTGCACTTAAATGGACGAAGGCACAGCTGTTAACCTGGGTCCTGCCCTCTGTACAATCTAGAGTACATGTACATCCTGCACAGGCTGTTCAAGCCACCATGGAATTTGAACTCGATGGATTGTGGGGGAGCACATTTATTAACCCCTCCCCATGAATGTGTGTAACTGTGTGTGTGTGTGTGTGTGTGTGTGTGTGTGAGAGAGAGAGAGAGAGAGAGAGAGAGAGAGAGAGAGAGAGAGAGATCAAGAATTGGGCGGGGGGGAGGCTGTGCGTTTGTGTGAGGGGGTGGTAAAGAAGACACTGGCTCTGACTGTGCCAACCACCACCCGACACCTTCCCCCCCAGCACCTCTTTTGGCCATGCCCACCGGGGTGTAGTTCTGACTCACCATCATTTGTGGCACACTGGGAGAAAAAGGATTGCCCACCCTTGTTCTAGAGTAAGGCCTGCTCAGCCTTCCTTGGCTTGAGCCACCCACGAAAGCAGTATAATGTGAGGGGAAAAGGCAGACACATTCTTGTAGCAAGGGTTGGCAGAAAGTAGATCTCCAAAACATCTGGAGATCTGCCTTCTGCTTATCCTTGCCCTTATAGGACGCTAAACACTTGACCTTTCATGTGGGCCAAATTACATGCGATACAAAATGTGTCACTTGCAGTTGTACTTTTTTCCTTGCTTGCTGCAGTCCTGACTAAAATCCCGCTGCCCAAGTTGCTGTTAGCCCCATGAGAGAAACTCCTGTTGGTCTTGATTTGGGGATGCTTTCAGACACAAGCCTGCTTGAAAATAGTTAGATAGGACATGCAGTTACAATGTTGAGATGGAAGGCAAGAGATCCAGTGAAATGCCGATTGTGTAGATGGACAAAAGGCATGACAGAAGTGTAAGAAAGCAGGTCTGTCCGTCCCCATAATCCATGTAGGAAACATCAAGGACACATAGAACCTCAACCTCTGAAAGTTATGTTAGAAGAACTGTGAGGGCCAATTAAAACCTCAGCAAGTGTTTCCATTCCAAATGTTAGGTGGACTCCTTCAGTAATACAATCTGCTTCCCATTAGTTGGAAATCTGTATTTCTCAAAGAAAGCAACTCATTCTAGAAAAGGATCATCTTGTGAAGTCAGATTTCTCAATTAAAATGTAATTATCCAACTTCTTACAACACTAGTAATTCGTTCAATCAGATCATGCAGCCAAGAAAATTAATTTTATAAGGCAATTTAAAAGCCAGAGAGAGAGAGAGAGCGATGGTAGAAATTGGTCATCCTGAGACTTATGGTATCATCTTGAGGAGAGATGAACCCCAATTAATAACAGCCTTGAGTTATTTCAAAAGAAAATGCTCTTTAATATGTGAGAATCATTTCCATGTCACACTTCCTTCCATTCTGAAGTTCAGTTCTGTTTTCAGGGTGGATAAAAATTGATGATGTACATTGGTTCTGTTTCACGGCTGTTAAAATCATGTAATAAATCAGCGGCTTCCATTGCTTTGGTTTAAACTACCTTTAAGAACCTTTATGAAAACTCAAGCTATTATTTGTAGAGTGACATTTTATTCCCTTCTGTAAATAATTCCTGTAATAAACATCTTAATTTTTGTTCATTTTGAAAGGTAGACTTTAATTATGGTCTCTACACCATAAAAACCAGGTTACTGAATTTCTTCTGGGTACAGAGGTCTTGTTTTTGAAACAATGGTTAAAGGTTTATAGCTGTGGCACCATTCCATAATGGTGTGGTCTAATTAAGAACTTTATTAAAAAACATGGCAGTGAGTTCCATAGACTCACACCTCTTCACATGTCATGATATGGTGATAATAGTGACTCATGATCAGGGTTGACTTGATTTAAATCATGATTTAAATTACTGCTCTGAAGGACTCATTTTTAATTATTTAAATCACAGTTTAAATCACTAGTGAGGAAGATTCTGCTTAATCATCATTTTAGTAGAAATATCTTATTGTTTAATATCAACCTTAATAAATATTCATAGATGTTGGTTTCATTAGAAGGTAGGCACACACTAAGCAATTCTGAATTGTTTTCAGATTAATTTTCATCAAAAAATGGAATGATAATTTGGTCATTTTAGTAGTAAGGCAGAATGAACTTGTGAAGTCATTTAAGAGATGAACCAGCTCAAACTTTACAATTAATCATGATATTTTTGTCATGATGTGCCAGAGTCATCACCACTAAATAGGCTTTTAAATTGTATTAATAAGATTGTTTATTTTTCTGGTTAGTTTTCTTCTTCAACAAACAACAACATTAACAAAACACGCACATGGAATTTTGAATGGTTAACTATTTCAGTTTTTAGAGAAATGTGGTTCTTTGAAAAAATAAAATGTAGGCAATTTCAGCCACAGCAAGTACAGAAACAAAATATATCCAAATGGGGTCTCTTTTACCGACTCTGCGCTAACTGGGGAAGCTGTGGTGGGCGGCTGTGTTTCATGTGTTTTACCAGCTTAAGGCTGTAGCTGATATACCAGTATATGAATGAATGAATGAAATCTTTATTGCTAAAAGCGATAAGCCTTCACAATTTAACATAGTTAGAAAAATAAAATACAAGTAAAAAGATGAGCTGAAGTAAATGGAATAAAAATAGGTAATTTAAAATAAAAATAGTAAACAAAAATACAAGAATCTAAAAATGGAAAGTCACATTAACATAAATTATGGAGAGGAGGATAATAATAATAATAATAATAATAATAATAATAATAATAATAATAATAATAATAATTTTTTCTTACCTGCCTCTCCATTTTGATCGAGGCGGGGAACAGCAGTAAGTATAAAATACATAAAATACTGATTAAAAACATAGTATACATTGTTAAAACAACCTAAAAGCCCCTAAAATTCTTCTGCATAGGCCTGCTGGAAGAGATAAGTCTTCATGGCTTTCTTAAATGCTAAAAGACTTTTGAGTTGAAGAGTCTCCTCCGGCAGGCCGTTCCACAGTCTGGGGGCAGCAGAAGAGAAGGTCCTCTGGGTAATACCTGTCAGCCTAGTTTTGGCTGGCTGAAGGAAATTCTTCCCAGAGGACCTGAGTGTGTGGGGCAGATTGTACAGGAGAAGGCGATCCCGCAGGTAGCCTGGACCCAAACCATGTAAGGCTTTAAAGGTGACTTTGCCTCAGTTATCCATGCACTAATGACATCCAGGCTGAACTCCTGTAATGCACTGTACGTGAATCTTACTTTGAAGACAGTTCAGAAACTTCAGAATGTGTCTGCCCAAGTGTTGGTAGAGGTGAGGCGATTTGATCATATAATGTCTATACTGCGCCGGCTGCACTGGATGCCGGTGTGTTTCCGAGCCCAAATTAAAGAGCTTTTTTTAAATACACCCACCCACCCACACACACACCACTTTAAAGTCTTAAATGGTTTGGGACCAAATTACTTGAAGGATCTCCTTCATCCTGATCAGCCTGCCCACACTTTAAGATCAGCAAGAGAGGCCCTTCTAATCTGCGGACATGGGAGAGCAGTAAGGTGGGCCTTCTTTGCAGTGGCCCCACACCTTTGGAAGAAGTTGGCATCACAATGCTTCATCATTGCAGGCTTTTAAGAAGGCCTTGACGTATTATTTTACCTTGGCCTTCTCCTGATATCATTGCTGTTGCTGCTGCTGCTGTTGTTGCTGTTTTTAATGTTGTTTTTTATTGTTGTCTTTTATCACTGTTTTTATTGTGTTTTATGTTTTTATCGCTTTTAATATTTTAATGGGTCTATATGTTTTATTGCTGTAAGCTGCCTTGGGAGGGTTTTTGCTCTGAAAGGCGGCCAATAAATATTTTAAATAAATAAAATAAATAAATGTTTAGTTCTTTAATTCTGGGAATTGAAGTATTAAACTTTTATTTATTTTATTTATTTAAAATATTTATTGGCCACCAGTATGGCCAGGAATGCTGGGAATTGAAGTTCAAAACATCTGGAGATCTACTTTCGACTCACCCCTGCCTCAGATGGGACCCTCCATTCTCTGTGCCCAAAATGGCAGCTTTCTTATCACTGGAAAACAACCAGGCAGTTCTGCCTGGCTGGCTGGGCATAAACTGAGCGGCAGCTTTAGCTGTAACTGACATCGTCAGAAGGCAGCTTGAATTAAGGAGGCTGAAGTGCTTCATCTCTTTCTGCTGTGCTTTGGTCACTGCAATTGGGAGCTCTAGGCTGCAGAATTAGGAAGCAGTGCCTTATTATTATTATTATTTATTTATTTATTTATTTATATAGCACCATCAATGTACATGGTGCTGTACAGAGTAAAACAGTAAATAGCAAGGCCCTGCCTTCGGGATCAGGTGTCAATGTAAGGGTGCTAAAAAGTAGAAGCTCTTCTGTACGGGAGCTCCCTGCACTCCTTACGGTCTACTTTCAGGAGATTTCACACCTCTATGTCCATCACTCAATGGCCAATTGCAACACTGAGTAACGATTTTCTGGTGTGAAAGCAACATCGCAAATCGAACATTGCAGACCACTTTTACATTGCCGGATGTCACTTCAAGCGCAATGTTTTTCAGTGGAGTTCACACAATTGACAGGGGAGTCATCAAATGAAGTGAGAGCAAGTGATACACATGTATGTATGAATCAGCCCTTTGGGCCAAACAAGAAGTAAAGAGAACAGTTACCTAGAATAACCAGGTATAATGGGGCGTGGGCCCTCTTGCCATTCACAATTAGGCCTGGTCTACAGATGCAAGAGAATGAGGTGGTAGAATTCTGTGGGGATAAAATGGAGCGCACCGCTTCAGATCATAGGTCGAGGATACCGATTTTTGAACTTTGATTTATCCACTCACTGTTTCCAAATTAAACGCTTGCCTATATTGCATTATGTGATAGCGTCTTTGTGCATTTTAGTTGGGTCTATAAGTTGCTCTAGTGAGGGTACCACCAGCGCCTCGAAGACATTTGTGGGTTTTTTAATGCTGCTGTTTTAAGGTTGTATCTTCACTAAGGCTTCCAGGACCTTTGATCCTGTTCTGCTACTAGTTATACAAGCTTCTTTCCTTTGCAGCTGCCTCTGAAGATGCATTAAGATTTTGGGACTTTGCCTAATAACTGTTTTTAACTGTGTTTGTATTGAACTGTTGCACATTTGAACTTATCTGAGTTTTCCTAATGCTCTTCCCCCTTCCCCCTTCACACCACCTTGCCTGGACACTAGTTTGCACAAGTAAGACCATTAAAAATGCTTCTATATTTTCTTCTTCTTCTTCTGCATGCTTCTAGCATTTTTGTGTTTGCATGAGGGTCAATCTGCACTTATCTCTTTAATTCATTTCTTAAAATCTACATTTATAATATTTATGGCAATGGGGGGAAATTTAAAGGTGGCTAATCAGGGGATGGTTTTGATATTTACTGTGTGTGTGTGATTTGTGGCACTGTTATCTTTTCACCAGGTCATTTGCACAGAACAGAGGAAAGCAACCAATTCAGGACTGTAGGCTTAAAGAAAAGCAAAAAGTAAAGGGGGCTAATTCAAGGAGGAAAGGAAAAGTGTAATAAACTGCGTTAATAGGCCCTATATTTACCTGCATTGCCACAGGTAAAATGGTCACTATGGCAGATTCTGGGAAATATAGGTAGCTAGCATTATGTGGCACAAACTACAAGAAGAAGAGACAGGTTCCAGAATAAAATGTATGATATCAGACATCATATGACTTGAGGCCTGGCTGAGAATCCGCATTTGAATACCAGGCCTCAGGTCTTGAGCATGTGAAGTATGTTAGAAGGCCTCTGGACATGGGCTTAGCGTAACCTTCCCCAACTTGGTGCTCTCCGGATGTTTTGGACTGCAACTCCCAGCATTCTTAGACATCGGCCATGCTGGCTGGGGCTGATGTCCAGAACACCTGGTCGGCACTGTGTTGGGGACAGCTTCTCTAGTGGTTCTTCCACAGCAACAGTCAGCTGCCTTTCTCTCCCAAACCTGATATTAGGGTCAGGGCTTCTAAATAAGGAGGGGGTTGTTTGGGGAAGGCTTGAACTCTGGTATATTACAGAGAGCTTGGAATCATTCCTCCCCTTAAGAACCTCATGCTAGACAGATCAGTTAAGTTGTATGGTGAAATGAGAATAACGATCCTGTGTCTGTAACATAGAAAGCACCCTAGGTCAGGGGTGGGCAGTATGGTGCCCGTGGGCACCAATGTGCCTCAGACACCTTTCTTGGTGTCAGCCATGTCACCCTACTTCTCCCACTTTTTATCTGAAAAAATATTTTTATATTTCTTTACTGGGAACTGGGATTTCTTCAAAGCAAAGTGGGAGTCTCTAGCTGCTGCCTTCTTAATTTCCCATGAATGCCTCTGGACAGCTTATTTGTCATTTGTGACGAGCTATACCTCCCCATGGTGGACATTTTATGGTTGTGCCCAGGACCGTCATCTAGACGTTTGCTAGATGTTCAAAGCCTCATAAGATTAAAGTGTAATTTAGATACTCATGTTCCCACCTTATACTTTGCTCTGACTTATAAACTGGATTTACACTCAGATTTTATTAGTAGTGATGTTATTTTCAGGTCAATAAGAACAAGTCCTGATGTTTTTGAAGATAGGTCTTTGGTCTACTTTCAAAATAGGACTTCTCCAATTGGATTGGATCTGAATTTTAGCCTCTCAAGGGAAAGTCGCAGCATTTGTTCTATTTGAGAAGAACAGGGCTTTCCCCTGTAGTACCTTCTGGCCACCGTGTGTGGATCCATTTATGCCCTTTCTTCCTATTCTTAATTTACAATGGCTGCCTTTTCTTTCATTCTCAGCTCTCCTTCCCACCTTTGGCAGGGGTGTGTGTGTGTGTGTCATAGACACAATTTGGGAAACTGGCTTTATGCTTACATGCTTTTACTGCAACCTTCCCTAACCTGGGGCCCTCCACATGTGTTAGACTACAACTCCCATCACCTGACTTGGTTATGCAGGCTTGGTCTGGTGGGAGATGTAGGGCTCCAGGTTGGGGAAGATTGCTTTACTGTCACATAAAGTAGATGAACACAACCATAAGAGATAACGATCAAATGGGTCCAGTGCAGCTGCAATGTTGGCTCCCTGATAGCCATGGTTTGCACATTGGGAGCCAGCCTCAGGAACACACCCCTCTTCCCGTCTCTAATACACATTCCTCCTTCCCTTCCATTATCAACTTTAGCCATGGTTTTTCATTTCATCTCCAATGATGTCATGCTACGCAGGCTTCCCATCGTAGCTAGTTTAAAAGCAAGGCTTGAAGTGGGTTTGCAAGCCCTGGTTGGCGGTTTTTTATTTATTTATTTGCATTTCCATACCACCCAATAGCCGAAGCTCTCTGGGCGGTTCACAAAAATTAAGACCATTCAAAGTATAAAACAACAGTATAAAACCATAATATAAACTACAATATCAGACACTAAGGTAATGCTAAAGCAGCCTTTCTCAAACTGGTGGTCTCCGGATGTGTTGAATTTCAACCTCTGTCTTTACCAATCTGGCCAGGTTGGGAAAGGCTGTGCTTTACCATGTTCAAGCTGTGAATGGAAGGGGAGAATTTGTGATGGGGAGAGAGGGAGAGGGCACTCTCTTTCACAAGTGTGGCAGTCTCACCAGTTGCAAATCATAGTTTTCAAGGAATAAACCATCTTTACGTCTGCCTTAGATAATCAGATTAGGGTCGTGTAGGGTTTATTCAATCTATCAGCTAACATCCGTAAAATGCAAAATATTAGCTGCTAATTTTGACTTTTTTGGTGCTCTGTAGCAGCTCCAGATGCCGTTTTGTTTTTATTTATTTTTATTTCTGCCCCTCCCCCTGTTTTGGGCATCTGTGGGATGTGTGTGTGAGATCCATGCAGGGGGCAGGTCTGGGGGAGGGCAAAAATGGGCCCTGGACCAGACCTGTATTAGCAGGACCTCTGTGATCCTGCCACTCTTTTCAGCCCTTTTAGGATAAAAACAAAAACAGATCACCTCTGTTGTTTGTGTAGGACTGGTTCCTCACATAGGTTATAGGTTAAAATCAGAATGGGTAATGAACAAGGAAGCAAAAGAGAATCAAGGTAGCAAGTGGACTGGGTTTCTTAACCTCAGAATTGCAGCGCCAGGTGCCAAGCCTGTTGAAAGTATAACAGCCTGCCCTGACTGGGTAAGAACACATCCTTTTGAGAAGTGGGGGAGGACAAAAACTGATTGGAACACTGCTCTTCATGGCAACCTTTCTCAGCTGGCTGATCTGTAAGCTGCCTTCATGGCCCTTCTATGTCCTGCTTGTCAAATCTGGGCTGCAAAAAATCTGGGAATCTGAAACCTTGATGCTGATGTTTAGAAATCCGAAATGAGTATTTCCAAGTCCGATGCAGGGGCTGGCTCTAAAATAATTTGCTACTGTGATTTTTAAAAACCTTTTCTCAGCCCTGCTTTTTGGAAGGGTTGCTGCTGCACACAAATATATCATGGGAGATTTGTTGAGTGCTTTGAGGAGGAGGGTGGGGCGGGGGGGGGGGGGGAGTAGAAGGTAGAATGGATTGTGATGGAGATAGAAAACACAGCCCGTCCTTTCTTAGAAGGCTGATTTCCTATTTCCGTTTTTCCTCCACCTTTGGGAGATATTCCATTTGGCAGAAGCAAAATAATATTAAAAATGGGGACTTTTCCATTTCTTAATTGCCCTGTTGCTGCTTTTGTTGGGTCTCTAAAAACGAAACAAAAAAATAAAACCTGAGCATGATTTGGATGAATTTAAGCACTTTCCTAAAAGGCCATTTATTTCAGCAGGAGAGCATAGATCTAAAAGTCTCACTGTAAAATCGGTGGGAATAAGAGAGCCTTGGGTTTAGCGGGATTGTGCCCATTTTGCTTGTCAGCCGAGTGTCCCGTTGGCATGCGTGGCTCCTTTCATACCCCCTTCACGAAGAGGTGGGTCTGGCCTCTTCTTTGTTTCCTTTGCTTGAACATCTTTGCCAGAGACAACTCCTTGCTTGGTCACATGGCCCCAGTTTAGCTGTCTTTCAGCTTGCCAGAGGTGAGGAAGCCTCACACAGGCCCTGACTTGCAGCTACACTGAATGCTTTGCAAAGGGCTGACCCACCTCAGAAGGACACAGCCAGTGAGATCTAGGCCGGAATTCCAGGCACCCTGGATACTGGTGCGGATGCTTTCCAGGTAAAACGGTCTTGCTCACGTTTTCTGCTTGGGCTGATGCCAAGGGGATTTTCTAGGAGGGAAAACCTGCTTGGTACCTAACAAAGCACCAAAGAATGCCCGACATTACCCATGAACAGGGAAAGTTGGATGCCCATTAAACTCAGTGAGACCATGTGCTTAAGGATGTTCCACTGCTTTCAATGGGAGTTCAGTGTATTTGTGTGGGAGAAGCTAGAGAAGGAGTGGAGAAGTGCGTACAAGTATGAAAAAAGATCTCAGAGTGCATTTTCACTGTTGTGATCCTCTTTTGATACATACATGTGATTGTGGCATACCGGTGACTTGAAAACTGGTATATTGCCTTGCTCTTTCCCGCTGGCTGCTTCTCCTCGCTTTTCCTCCCTACAGATCGTTGCCTTAGAAAGGAGTTTGTACCCCTTCCATCTGCACTTCTTTTTCTCACTTGCTTGCCTGCCACTGGAAAGAAGAGGGTTGCCCCACAGTGAGTGCTTGAGATGGAAGATGCTCAACCTGATTCAGTTTACCTGTCTTCAAGCCACTTTGTTCTTTGACAAGATGAGGAGGTGGCAACAGCAATGTTGCAGTCAGCCAGAGGGAGAAGAGCAAGCTGAGATACCAGCTCATTAAACGCTAGTATAATACAGTGACACATCCATATAAAAAGATACTCACGTTGCTGCAAAATGTGCTTTGAGCTCTCTTTTTGTATTTTGTCTGCATGTACCCTAAGAAGTTTCCCTGTCCTCTGGGTATTGGGGCCAAGCAGTGCTCCTTGAAGATTTGAGTTTGTAGCTAAAACAGCTCGAGGCTTCCAGATCCCTAAACAATTAGCTGGCTTTCTCTACCCCCTGCTAGTGATTTGCACCCCACCCCACCAGTCAGGAATCTAGTGGGATTAACGCTCCAAAAGAAGAGCTGATCCTCTTGTAGAGGTGTTAGAAAAACATGGCCGGCTTTCCCTGCTAATCCATCAGTCCAGTTAGTTGAATTAGCATCAGTTGCAGCTTCTGCCTGGCACCGAAGCAGAAGAAGGCCACTGGCTTGCTCTTGAGCACCCAGCCTGCCATTGCCTCAGCTGGGGTTTGGTTCAAAGTTGTAAAACATTGAGCGCTTTGGGGGATGGAGCTTGTTGGTTGGGAGGAGGGGAGAGACTTGAGAAACCTTACTTAGGTAGTCCAGAGGCTTATTTTGTCCTGGAAACAAGTTACAATCAAGTGCACTCCAGGTGTTTTAGACTTCAACTCCCATCAGCCCCAGGCCAGCATGGCCAGGAATGCTGGGAGTTGTAGACCAAAATATCTGGAGTACACCAGGTTGGGGAAGGCTGTTCTAGAGGGTTAGCGCTTGAGAGTCTTTACTCCATCCAATTCAAGGCCTTTATAGCTACTCTGAAGTTCTCCTGGTGCAGTGCATTCATATTTGAAGAGCTGCACCCCTGGGCTATCCTTCCATCACAAAAAGGGTAAAGAAAACACTGCAGGGGGTGGGGGTACCAGCACAGCTTCCTCCAAAGGTATGTTTCCCTTTGGTGGAAACAGATCAGAAAGCAGGCAGGGTTAAAGGAATCTGTAGCTTTAGACCTGTTTAACTTGAATGGGAATTGAGGAATTCCTTCTCCATCTCATCTCAGCCTCGAGCGTCTCTGTGGGCAGAGGGAAAGACAGCAATTAAAGCATGGCCCCTACAGCTTCCTTACCTCCTTTGGTGTTTGCTTGTTTCCTCCAGAGCCATAGATACTTTTCAAACGGGTGGCTCATTCTCCCAAGCTCGAGTGAAGGAAGTGTCTTCTTCCAGTAGATTTCTTCCTCCCACTTCTGCTTTCCATAATTGCCATCAGATGTCTTCTTTAGAAGCCTTGTGCCTTTTGCATTTGATCTAGCAGGGCACCATCTGAATCTGCAGCAAAAACATGTTTGCCTTTTAATTATTTAACCCACCCCACTCCACCGCACAGCAGTCTCAAAATGGGCAGTCTTGAGAATGTGGCTCTCTCTCTCTTTAGCCTGAGCACCAGGTAAGGAAGATGATGCAGCGCTCGCTTAGGCTCTTCGCCATAACTAACATGCTGGCCACTTTACCTGCAACTCCCGCTGTCCCATTTTCCCATGTATGCAAGCACGGCAGCTTAACCTTTTATCTTCCTGCTGTCATTTTAACCCAGTAACCGCTTGAGCATAACTTCATTATCTCCCTTCTCAAGAAACCCCCTTTGCTGTGGCCTTTCCAGAAGTCCCACCAAAGGTGCTGGGTTTTATTTTTATTTTTTTAAAAAATGGGGGTCCAACTTGGCAGAAGGTGGGTTTTCTTGTGCAGTGAATATGTTTGAACTTTTGGTGTGTAGTGCATGTGACAACCTTCTAATCCAATTTTTGTCTTTTCTTCCCTTCCCTTCCCCTCCCCCTTCCCCTCCTCCTTTTTAACTCCCCCCCCCCACTCTGCCTTTTTCCATCTCTGGTGGAAACGCAAGGAGCTGGTAAGAAGCCTCGCCTTCCGTCTGCTTTGGTGTTTGTGCTGGGAATAGTAGCTGCTGCTAACATCTTGTCTTTGCCAAATCTTTCCACCCTGGAGGGGTGGGGAAAGAAGGGTTTTCATACATGACTGTAAAAGTCTCATGTACTGGCCCAAATACATTTTCATTGCATCCAGAACTGGCCAGCATGCTCCGTCTGAGCCAACTCTGGTCAAACTTGGATAATGCCACGTAGTTCCCTTCTAAGTACAGGTAACATGCTGGGGGCCATTTTGAGTGAACTGCTGGCAGCTGACTGGAATGCAGTGCCATTCGGGTCTTAGCCGTTCACAGCAAAATTCCCTTTCAGCAAATCCCCTCAGAACAGAAGAAGAGTCCTGCGCCGGATCAGACCAAAGGCCTATCTAGTCCAGCTTTGTGTTTCTAAGAGTGCCCCACAACCAGGCTATTGAAACCTAGCATTTGCTCTTTGGTCACCTTTGAATATGGAGAATCCATTTAGCCATTTAGGCTAATAGCATATATCTATCAACATAGTTATAAATAAAATTCGAGATGGGGTGTCCAGAACTGTGTACAATACTCCAGACGTGTCTGCGTGTGGAAAAGTCATAGGACTAAAATGTCTGCATGGTCCTAAAATTCATTCCTCTGATGCCAAAGTTGTAGTTAAAAACATCTAGAGGGCACAAGGTTGGGGAAGGCAGTGCTATAGAGCAAGGGTGCACTTTCTTCAGACTTGTGGGATCTATTTTGTTGTTTAGTATAGGAGTGAGCAGAAGGTAGATCTCTAGATGTTTGGGACTTAAACTCCCAGAAGCCTCTACTGGCATGACCAGCGGTCAAGAATGCTGGGAGCGGAAGTCGAAAACATATGGAGATTCACCTTTTCCACCCTTATATAACTAGAACCCTGAGATCCACCAACCGATGCAAAAGATATACACCTAGAATTAAAGAATGCTTCACCCAGGTTTTTGTTTTGAATACCAGAACACAGTGGAACTTGCAGCCTTTACAGAAAAATAAATTCCTGCCCGGTATAATTGTGGGCGGGGCTGCTATTGTTAAATAATTGGGAATCAGAAATTCTTGTCAGTCTTCTGCAAATCGCCCAGAGATCTACCAATAGATCCAGACCTACCTTCTGCCCTTTCCTGCTATAGAGAAGACAGATACATAAATAATCAAGGTTGCAAGCCGGTCTGACCTTTGGAGAAATTCCGTTCTGGTCCCTCAGTATGGAGATGAGTCAGACTGATAAGTGTGTGAACAAAGCCCATCTGCCAAAGTCAACACAAATGGAATGTTTTGGGACATAAGGATTTATTTGCTGTATTTTTATATAGGGCGGCCCAATAATATTGTTCTTTGAGCATTCTCCAAACATAAATTAATGAAATACAATTAAAATGCAGTGTAATAAAGAACAGTTGAAGTACAGTGTGTTAAAATAACAATATTAAACATTTTTCCAGACGTAGAAAAACACACACAATATGTAAGCCATGGTGTAAAACAATAAAATCGCAGATTTTTAAAAGACCCAGGAGAGCAAAAAATGGTTTTACCATTTCTGGCTTACCAAATGGTTTACCAAAAAAAAATGGTTTACCAAATGGTTTTACAGAAAAAAATGGTTTTCTATTTGGCAATCTCAAAAAGAAGGCGGCAAACCAGCCTCTCTGGCCATGATATTCCACTTCCAGGGTGCTACTGTCAAGAAGGTCCTGTCCCTGGTAGCCCCCTGCCCTACTTCCCTTGGCAGAGGCATCCAGATCAGTGCCTCTGAAGAGGATCTCAAGGATTGGGTAGGAAATACCTTTGATCCAGCTTGCTGTGTCTAGTTATGGCAGTCTCTCATGCTCCAGAGCAGGGCTGGCACACTTCTGTAATTCTTAGGGTGATACTTTGTCCTGGAATTGTATTTTGCTTCACAGAGTGACCCTCTGTCATAAGTGATCAGGTAATAAAAAATGTTGCTGTCTAAAGGGGTTCTCAGTTTTGCAGCACTCGGACATAGGGCATTACATGCAAAGTAGAATTGTAATATTAACACCTTATTTTCCCTTTACAAATGACACTGTGGGAAAGCTTGATTAAAATTCGATAGGGCTCCCAAGGAACAGATATATCTGCTATAGGGATTGGATTCAGCCCATGGAGCATCGGGAAGAGTGGGGAAAAATATTTAAGGGCATTAACATTTGCAGCTCAAAACCGCTACAGCTCAAAAACTTGCCTTTCTTTGGGCCAAATTGCATTTGACCCAGTCTTTTGGTTTTGATTGTGCTTACCTTGTCAAATGGGAGCAAATTTACACATACACCCAGAACCTCTGATAAATATGAATTCTGGAAACGCTGCTTCTATTCCGCTGACATGGCAAATTGAGCTTCACCCCATACATTAAAAACTATACATTAAGAAACCACAGCCGTAATGGAAATACATTTTTGAAACCTTAAACTGCTTATCACATAGGACTCTAATTCTGGAGTAAGCTGATCGATGGTGTGGGAAAGAATGGTGTGTTAATTTCCAATAGTGTTAAACTATTGGGAGTTATGAATCCCTTCTGTTCTGCTTCAGATCTCTTAGATCTACCAAGTGATCCCGATCTTACCTGCTGCACACCCCTGCAATAGCGTATGCATGTTTTGAAGTTTTATACTTTAAAGCAGGGTTGTTGAACCTCAGGCCCGTGGGCCAAATCTGGCCTGCCTAGAATCCCAATCCAGCTGTCTGGGGATCTCCAGATGGCTCCACCCTTGGCCTCATCCCCTTTCCCTAAGCGGCCAATCGTTTGGTGATATCCTGGTCCCCCCCCCCGCCCCCAGTTTTCCCCCATTCTAAAAGGTTGAAATGTCTCTTTGAAAGCATAATTACTGGCAGTAAGATCTTTATGCAAAAATATGGTGTGTTTTGGCCCCGCCCCTTTTGCTTTTATTTATTTATTTATTTAAGGATTTTTATGCCGCCATTCAGCCAAAAAAGGCTCTCACGGCGGCTTACAAAAGTATTTCTTGACAGTCCCTGCCCACAGGCTTACAATCTAAAAGACATGACACAAAAGGAAAGGGGATTGGGAGGGAGGAGGAGGAGGGGGAAAAGGAAAGCAAACTCAGGCACTACAATCTTAGTTGGAAAGTTCAGCAGTTACAGTTGGTAGCAGGAGGGAGGGGGCTCTGAGCTGGAGCTGGACCCAGGCACGGTGGAGAGGTGCCTGGCTGCTGCTTCCTCCCTCACTGGTGGCCTCTGCAGTGATAGTTGGTAGCAGGAGGGAGGGGGCTCTCAGCTGGAGCTGGACGCAGGCACAGTGGAGAGGTGCCTGGCTGCTGCTTCCTCCCTCTCTGGTGGCCTCTGCAGTGATAGTTGGTAGCAGGAGGGAGGGGGCTCTCAGCTGGAGCTGGACGCAGGCACAGTGGAGAGGTGCCTGGCTGCTGCTTCCTCCCTCACTGGTGGCCTCTGCAGTGATAGTTGGTAGCAGGAGGGAGGGGGCTCTGAGCTGGAGCTGGACCCAGGCACGGTGGAGAGGTGCCTGGCTGCTGCTTCCTCCCTCACTGGTGGCCTCTGCAGAGACAGTTGGTAGCAGGAGGGAGGGGTGCTCTCAGCTGGAGCTGGACCCAGGCACGGTGGAGAGGTGCCTGGCTGCTGCTTCCTCCCTCTCTGGTGGCCTCTGCAGTGATAGTTGGTAGCAGGAGGGAGGGGGCTCTGAGCTGGAGCTGGAAGCAGGCACGGTGGAGAGGTGCCTGGCTGCTGCTTCCTCCCTCTCTGGTGGCCTCTGCAGTGATAGTTGGTAGCAGGAGGGAGGGGGCTCTCAGCTGGAGCTGGACCCAGGCACGGTGGAGAGGTGCCTGGCTGCTGCTTCCTCCCTCTCTGGTGGCCTCTGCAGAGACAGTTGGTAGCAGGAGGGAGGGGGCTCTCAGCTGGAGCTGGACCCAGGCACGGTGGAGAGGTGCCTGGCTGCTGCTTCCTCCCTCACTGGTGGCCTCTGCAGTGATAGTTGGTAGCAGGAGGGAGGGGGCTCTCAGCTGGAGCTGGACCCAGGCACGGTGGAGAGGTGCCAGGCTGCTGCTCCCTCCCTCTCTGGTGGCCTCTCCGGAGACAGTTGGTAGTAGGAGGGAGGGGGCTCTCAGCTGGAGCTGGACCCAGGCACGGTGGAGAGGTGCCTGGCTGCTGCTTCCTCCCTCACTGGTGGCCTCTCCAGAGACAGTTCTTTTGGCCACACTCACCACTGGAATGCTTCTCCGAAATTGTATTCAGCCCTCAGACTGGAGGAGGTTCAGTGCTCCTACTTTGCAGCAGCCTTGTCTTTAAGCATTACCCCGGTGGTAGCCGTAGGTGACAAGGAATTCAGTGCAGGCGAGTGAGCTCTTACTAAAAGCAGAGAAACCAAGCGGGTTGCCAGAAGAGGGAAACCCTCTTTTTGGTCCCAACATACAAATGTAGTGGGCTGCTCTAAGAAGGATAGGGTTCTCCAGCAGGCTAAATAAGCGTTTTTGCTGGCTAGTGACTTTTGTGGGTTTATGTGCAAGGCTGTTTTAAAGCTTGTATTTTCCCTTGTTTACTTTCGTGGGAATCTAGATCAAGTATCATAACATCCTGGAGTTTAATCTGTGAAGGGGGCCACTAGAAATGCAGGGTTTTTTCATGGTATGTACCCATGTTGGTACATCGAGAGCCCTGTCCTGTTAACCAGGAAACAGCGGAAGACCTACAGCAGAGGTGTGCTAGTACCCAGGCTGCTGGATCCTTGCTGCTGAATCTTTTAGTCTTGTCTGAATTTACGAGTATGAGTTTTAAGGCTAAAGCCCTTAGTAGTCTTACCAAGAAGTTAAGATCCATTGTGCTTGGTGAGATTTGCATCTGAGTTGGCAAAGGACTGGGTTGTAAAACCATGAAGCATGCATAGTTGGGCTGGTGTGTGTGTGAGAGAGGGGTCTCGTTTCATGCAGAATGCGGTGGCTGCCGTGGAAACAGAACCTGCACTTTCATTAAAAAGTGGCGGGGGGGGAGGGGAGGGATGCTGGCCTTCAGGGTTGTCTAAATTTGGAGAAGTCTAAATATGGATAGGCAATTTCTGCTAATATTCAGATTGGGGCTTCCCATCTTTTTACTACGGCCCTTAGCTATGTTCCTTCAACGCTATCTGCTGCCCAACGCTGCAAATTGCTCAACCAAAATGAGAATTGCCGCCAGGATGCACCAAGAACCCCTTTCACACTTCTAAGGCACTTCCATGTTCACAAAGAGGAGTTGCCAATTCCTCCTCCGGGCTGCTGTATCAAATGCCACTCTCCGAAATTTCAGGAGGAGCTTTTTGGGGTGGGTGTGTGCAAATAGCGGCAATGGGTAAAGCCTCAGTGCAAACACAGAATAACTGTATGTGGCCTTCTGGGTCCTTTCCCCATATTCAAATCAATACAAGTGGGACCTGTAACAATTTTTTTGCAGCATGGAGTGCCTACCTGTTTAGGGTGCCAGCTAGCCAGCTGTGTCCTTTTCAAGGATATGGCACTCCATCCCCCCTGCCCCAGTTTTCCTCTCCACAACAGTCAGTCAGCATTCTCTGGCCACTGAACATGCTTAGTGCGCATTGTGCTGTTTTCGGGCCACACATCCCTAGTTTGTTTCCTAAAGATTCCCCCACCCCTCCTGCAAACCTTGGAGTTACTCTAAGCCTGCTGATACTTCCCTTTTGTGTACAGATAGTGCCATTTTGGCTATATAAGGATCCAGATAATGAGTTTATTATTAGTATAGAGCAGGAGTAGGCAACCTGGTACCCCCCCCCATGTTTTGGACTACAGCTCCCATAAGCCCCAGCCGGTTCTCAGGGATTGTATGAATGGAAGTACCAAACATCTCCGAAGCACTAGGTTGCCTCTCCAGGTATAGAGGGTACACTTCCATTATTTACTGTAGTTCCACAATTGAGATTTTCTAAAAGCAAAATTTGGGGCAGAAGGTGCACTAAGCATTACTTGCTGTCCAAGGAGCCCATACCATGTACTTCTGGATGGAAGGAGGAAAGGTCAGAGCAATACATCTTATAGAGAAGGAGCAAGCATCCTCCCCTGCGGGTGGGCTTGCAAGAGCCCTTAATTCATTTATTTCCAGTGGCATTCTGGTGCACCCAACCACACAGTTTTGAAATTACTGGTTTAGGCGTTAGCACAGAAACAGAGCTCCATGCCTTAACAACTCGTCTGTAACCTTTTGCATGCAGGTGAAGACTCTGTGGAGGTTTAGTTATCAATGCAAACAAATATGCATGCACACACACACACCCTTTGCAAACAGCCTTGGGTTCATCATTGAGCATGCCCAGACCAGTTCTTTGAATTCACATTAAAATCCACTGTTCGTAATAGCTTCCCCCTCAAAATCAAACAAGTAAAAAACAACAACAACAGAACTAAAACCCGAAGTGTTCTCTTTTAAGTAATGCTAACATTCTGGTTTCCACTAAATAATACAAGGTAGGGGGCTTTGTAGCTGTAGTATAGGTGTTAATGTTATATTTACACAAATGCTTAACTTGGGATACATAGTGAAAGCTGCTTGCGATCTTAACAATAGCCCTTATTTGAATATATAGAAGACAAGCCAGAAGAAAGCTGGCTTTAGCTTTGATGCACGTCCCTAAAAATGTTGCAGGAGTGCGGAATGTTGCCTGGTGAGCAGAAAAAAAGGAACGTGCCTTGTTTAATCTGCAGGCATTTAAAAGGATCCATAATGCCTCTTGCTGTAGCACCTTGATTCTTGATGTAGGAACTGGGCCTTCCAAAGGAGGCATGGACACCCTTTTTCCCTTACCCAGTAAATGTGCTCTGGCTGAGCCCTGGGCTTCACTGAACTTGTGGTGATGAGTACCAGTGGCATAGGCCCCTATTTATTGGGTGGGGGAATCTTTTGCTTCTCTTCTGTATCTTCATTTTAGGCACCTTTCTTTTCCTTTGCTCTCTTTGGCCTACAAGCTGAAAGTGGGAATGCCTGCCACCAGTTGAGCCGTTGTCTTTAAGGCTGACACGGATGTTGTTTATAATTGAGTGTGGCAGATGCAATGAAAGGATCAGGCTGGCATCAAGGATAAGCATAGTTGGACACCTGCTGTGGGCCCACATCTCTGCAAGGCCCCATTGACCAGGGCTCCCTGGGCTGCTCCTTCTCTTCGCCATTGCAAAAGTACTTGTTCCTCTGCCTCGCATTATGATCCAGACAAAAGAGATGGTGAGAAGGAAGACAGCAGTTGACATTGCCTTTTTGTGTGCTGGCTCACTGCCTGTCAAACAAGCAGGTGGTAGCAATGATAAGGAAGAAGTGTAAGAGTAGGTGACAATGGCGGTGAGAACGCAAGCTCACTGAGGGAGGGGGTCCATTGGGGGTCTCTTGCCCAAGGGCCCTCCAAAAACATGGAGCAGGCACTGGCAAGGATCATCAACATTTCTGCATAATTGGTAACGACGCAACATTCAGACGGCTGGCATTATTGAGTAGGTTCTTTTTTAATAAAGATAAGAGAAAATACAAATTAACATACACTAAAGACCAACAGCAAAGCATGTTATTTGTACATTTGCATATAAGTAATACATCAAAATATACCTAGTGTATGATAATTATCAAACTATTGGTTTAATATTAGATTCATCCCTTGTAGAAATTCTCTTATCTATTTGATATTCTAGCTTTATATAACAAATCACTGATCTGCACAACTCATTTGCAGCCCATAATTTAATTGGTGACCTTTTAGATACTGTTAATGTTACTAATTTGACTCCCAGATGGTCCTCAATCATTTTCTTTGAAAATTCGGTGCGTAATTTCCAATGTTTAATATATGTCAGTCAAGCTGCCATCAATAAATATAAAATGAGTTCATGATATTATTTTGGGAGTTTATATGGTAGATTATTTCATAGGTACATTAAGGGATTCAGAAGTAATCTGTACTTAGGTAACACAGTTCATTGATCGTTATAAATACCATATTCGTGTATTTTTGTGATTTCATGTACCACAAGAGGAAAAGTCAGTTCTGCCATCATTACAGGATCACCATTTTCCATTAAACGTTTAATACCATTTATTGATTTTCCACTGAATTACTACTTTAAAAGAGTGTTCCGTAAGATTTAGAGATAACAAAAATGGATAGTTTCAAATGATGAGAAACCTTCAGACTTCATCTGTCAATACAGATGATAGTTCAGGAATTTGCAATGGAGTGCAGTGAGTGGGGTGCTACACGAGTCCCAGATGGTCTGAGACGGCCTCTAGGGCTTTATCTTGGCTTTGCTTTGAATGGAGATTTTGAACATCATACAGCTTGGGCAGTGAGGAATCCTGGGATGTAATGATCTCAGACGTCCTTTCTTTGACCTTAAAAAATCTGCCATGCCTTTAGAGAGCTCACCTGCCTTGTGGCACTTAACTTGTTCTTGTTGCTGCTGCTTGTAACGATTACCTCCTCATGCCATGATTTCATAGCCGCTTTAATCTGATGCAGCTATTTTTTGCCATTGTTTTGAGAACAGCCTCTTCCAGCGACTTTAATGGGAGGAAGCAAAGGGAGATGGAGCAGGGATTTGAGGCTCCTGTAATATTTCTTCAAAACGAGCTTGGCCTTGATGCAGCCATAGATTTCCCATCAGAGGCCATTACAGCCACCATACTGTTTCCAGAGTGCTGGCAGAGCGCCCGCCTCTCTTTAGCACTTAGCGAGAGAAGGGAGGGCTGCCTGTGGTAAATGGCAAAGCTTTCTCACTCCCAACGCCAAGCAATGCTGCTGCCCTAGAGTATGAAGGGACCAGGACTAGCAGCAAGGGTAGGCGTGGTTGGGCACGTGCTGAGGGCAGCAGCTGCTGGTAATTGTAGTGCGAAGGTAGACCCATTGAAGGAGGGGGCTATTGCCCAAGGGCCCTCCAAAACCTGGAGCCAGCACTAGAAGAGACCCTCTTCTTTCCGGTGAGGGAGCTGGGAGGGAGCGCTAGGCAGAGGAGCTGGATTTTGACTTCTAATTGGCCAGATGGTGAGAGCAGACCATGCCAGAGGGTGTCCTTCTGTGCTCATCGCTGCCTCAGTCGGTGCGGGAGGCTGCTGGTGAGGCCTAGTGTTGGATAAAGCACAAAGCTGTATCTCGCTACCAACAGCTTGCTGTTCCTGGTTGATGAATGCACCCAGGGACGCCTCATTGATTTGTGGCAGCCTGCCACCCCTTAGCGGGGCAGGGGTTGCCACGCGAGGCCTGCTGCTCTCTGTTCCCCTCTCGGAGCAAGGTGCTGGATATTGGAGACAGTGAGTTTCGGCTTCCGTGATGCCAAGTGGGCTGCAAGCTCTTGTTCTCGAGCTGCCTGTAGTTTGGGTAGCTCTCTGGTTCCACCAAGCCCTATGTTAACAGCCCTGTTCCCCGTGGCAATCTTTCGCCTAAATTGCCCGCACTGCAGGAAACCTTTGTCTGTATTGATGGGTAGAGCTGCAGCAAAGCCACCATGTAAACTTAGCCCCACCTTGTGTTACTGCTGTGTATTTTTATGTCTTGCTCCTTTCCAGAATCCCCTTTTTGGAAGAGGCTGTGGCTGGGTGCAGGTTATTCTTAAATTCCTCTAATAAATGGAACCCAAGTGCTACACCTGTAACCCAACCTTCCCCAACCAGCTGCCCTCTAGATGTGTTGGGCTACAGATTCCATCATCCCCAGTGGTCATGCTGGCTGGAGGACCTGGGAATTGCAGTCCAAGACGTCTAGATTGAGTCAGTCTTTTAAATATTCTGGAAACGAATGCCCCCATCACCTCACATGCTTCCGGAACGTGCATGTCACTTTTTCTCCTGGAATGATTACAGCTAATGCAAATCCTGTGGTTCGTTATTCAGCATTTGTCCCCTGCCTCCCCTGCCCACGCACTCACACACAATATAATTACTTCCCATCTGAAACAATTTCGCAGTTCCCATGCTGTGATTGATGTAATTGGCTCTTCCATGCTCCCCTAAAGGAAGGAAAAGGAGCTGTGGGGTGGGGGTGGGGATACTACTTTTGATTAGTATTTGTTGGGGATTGAAAGATACTTTGTCACAATCTGGATTTCCCCCACTCCCCTCTGGGGTTTCTCGCCCTACTTTGAACGGGATGGTGGCTATAACAGTCCCTCGAGTGAGATCAGATGGCTCGTTTGTTAACGTAATTCTTGCTTTTTTATTTATGTATTTCTGTGCCGCTCCTCAGCCAAAATGGCTCCCAGAGGGGCTTACATAAAATTGATTAAACAAGACAGTCCCTGCTTTGCAGGCTTACAATCTAAAAAGACATGACATGCAAGGGAAAAGGAATGAGGAGGGAAGAGGAAAAAGATAATTCCTCCAGCAAGATTGGTGGGATGGCTCTGCTCTCCATCTTGTCTCCGTGCAGCTTGCTGGAAACGGCTGCTGCTGGTGATAGTTGAGGGAGGAGGAGATGAGAGAGAGGTCTTATTATTATTATTATTATTATTATTATTTATTTATATAGCACCATCAATGTACATGGTGCTGTACAGATAACACAGTACATAGCAAGACCCTGCCGCATAGGCTTACAATCTAATAAGTTGTAGTAAACAATAAAGAGGGAAGGAGAATGCAAACAGGCACAGGGAAGTGTAAACAGGCACCGGGTAGGGTGAAGCTAATAGTATAGAGTCAGAACAAACTCAATATTTGAAGGCTATAGGGAAAAGAAAAGTTTTTAGCTGAGTTTTAAAAGCAGTGATTGAGTTTGTAGTTCTCAAGTGTTCTGGAAGAGCGTTCCAGGCGTAAGGGGCAGCAGAAGAAAAAGGACGAAGCCGAGTAAGGGAAGTGGATTGGCCTTGCCTTCCCTCTCATCTCCCTGAGCTCAACTAGCTGGGATTTTTAACCCTTCCCACTCTGTGGTTTTAAAGAACCTGCAACTTAACAGGCGCATGTATGCCTGGCCATGTAGTAACTGCTTTGTTTTTTCTTAACATACAAAACTCTTGTCTATCATGTAAGCTTGCTTATTTCCATCATTTTGAGCATTATTTGGTCTGATAAGAGTACATCCCCGGGTGCTCTGATTTCATATGGATGTTTTAGCTTGCAGGGTGGTGATGCTCCTCTGTAGGGGTGGGGTGGGGTTACTTTCACTCTATTCCCAGTACTGGATTTAGCATACCAGTAGTCCTTGTTTGTGAAGACAGATGTCACCTAAGGATGGTCCCAGAAAGTGTTTCACCCACAGTGTGAACCAAGCTTTGCAATGTGTGTTACGGGTAGAGATGTGAAGGGTTGAAAGGAAATGGGGGGGGGGAGACAGTCCCCCCCCCAATTTTTTAAAAATCCCTCGAAAAAAATGGATTACCCTCCCTTTTTTCCTAGCCCCCCACCCCCACCCCAGGCCTTTACACTTCTGGTTTCAGACATACATGTCAAGAACTTGAATGCTGCATTGCTGATTTGTTTCCCTTCCAAAGGAGAGGTGTGTAAGGCCACAGGTTTGCCTCACCTCTTGTACATCAGGCTTCCCCCCCTTCTTAAGTAGTACTTATACATTCACACATATGTTCATAGCCCTTTGCTTTACCCTGCAAAGAAGTAGAGCAAGCCCTACTCTGATACGTTCACCTGAACAAACAGTTCAGGATCCAGAGGCACGGCCTTTCCCACTGCCCAAAAGAGGACTCTTCCTTCCGTGCTTTAACTCACCTTCCAGGAAATTCAGGGGTAAAAGCAGAATTTATTAAATAACTGTATGGGTATAGTCAAACTTCAACAGCAGCATTCGTCTTGGTTTTCCTAATAGTCTTCTGGTCAACATTTGGAGGCCAAGGCATGTGCTGCTAAGTTGTAGACGCTTAAACTTGTGCCAATGTCAACCGTTGAATGTGTTCAGCTTCTTAATTGTTTTCTTCTTCTTCCACATCTCTGCTAAAGTCTGTCCATGTGACCATCCCTGTTTAGACCTGTGAATGTAGTTCCTCAAGGGACCAGAGGTCACATCCAGTCCAAACCCCTCCCCACATAGAATCATAGAATAGCAGAGTTGGAAGGGGCCTACAAGGCCATCGAGTCCAACCCCCTGCTCAATGCAGGAATCCACCCTAAAGCATCCCCGACAGATGCTTGTCCAGCTGCCTCTTGAAGGCCTCTAGTGTGGGAGCGCCCACAACCTCCCTAGGTAACTGATTCCACCGTCGCACTGCTCTAACAGTTAGGAAGTTTTTCCTGATGTCCAGCCGGAATCTGGCTTCCTTTAACTTGAGCCCATTATTCCGTGTCCTGCACTCTGGGAGGATCGAGAAGAGATCCTGGCCCTCCTCTGTGTGTCAACCTTTTAAGTATTTGAAGAGTGCTATCATGTCTCCCCTCAATCTTCTCTTCTCCAGGCTAAACATGCCCAGTTCTTTCAGTCTCTCTTCATAGGGCTTTGTTTCTAGACCTCTGATCATCCTGGTTGCCCTCTTCTGAACACGCTCCAGCTTGTCTGCGTCCTTCTTGAACGCAGCATACACACTGCTGCTCTGAAAACCAAATCCTTCAAACACTAGGCCTCACATGGATTAGCCTACTTTACAGGCGTAGCAAGCCATTGTGGTATGGGGGGGGGGCAGCAATGAATCTAGGAATGGCACGCCAAGAGCCGTTTGTTTCAAGGGACTCGAGCAAGGTATGGTCCGGGGGGGAAACCACGAACCTCCCTGCCCCGGCAGACTCATTTAAATCGGACCTAGGGGGAGAAAAGTTCATTTTTGACAGCAGCTATGTCCAGTGTGCTCAAGTCCTTTGCGTTCCTTTCAAATCAGCACCATTGTTAACTTTCAGAGGCTAAAAATGGCAATAGCACTGAAACATTTATGGGACGGATCTGACAGTGCATTGCCACTAGCACTGTTCACGTTGCCCTAGTGAAAACGCACACTTGTGCAATGTCAGCAGTGCTTGTCAGTGCAACAGGTTTTCCGGGAAAGCCGTCACGCTACCATGCGCTAACGGTGTTGCGGAAGCAATGGTTTTCGGTTAGTGCAACATTCGTAGTGCTAGTGGCAGCGTACTGTTGAATCCGTCCCTGTTCCAGGGCTCCCAAGAGCTGACAATTTCTGGCAGGGTTCCTCAGTTCTGCTGGGCCCTTGTGATGACTTCTTGGAAACTGCTGGGTGAGACTGGGAGGATTGGTTGGGGAAGAGGAGGAAAACTGGACCAGGCTCTCTGATATTTGTCTCCCTCTCTGCACAGGAAGAGCTAACTAGCACCAGTGTGGAACATATCATAGTCAATCCCAATGCAGCCTATGACAAATTTAAGGACAAGAGAGTGGGCACCAAAGGACTAGGTAAGTATATCTGTTTCTGTAGACCCGCCTTCCCCGACCTTGTGCCTCCAGAGGTTTTGGACTACAACTCCTAGCATTCCTGATCATTGGCCATGCTGGGTGGGACTGATGGGAGTTGAAGTCCAAAGTCTCTGGAAAGCACCAAGTTCGGTGAAGGCTGCCACAGACCCTTGCTTAGAATATGTCTAAGGCAGAGCAGAACCATAGATTCAGATTCTGCCTTGAACTTGAGAATGCAGCCAAAAGAAAAGGAAAAATGGGGTGGGATGGGGATGATCAAAACCGTCCCCAACAAGAATACACGAATCATCATTAAAAGATACCTTAATGTTATACTACTGTACATTACAATAATACAATTGTATCATTTATTGTACAGCACTTTTACGAGTGGTTAGTTACATGCTGTATATTGTGTATGTCTTATTACGTTTGTTGGTGTCTGTCATTCATATATATCATTGCCTGCAGATGTGTGTGAGAGTACGACTCAAGGGCTAAACTGCAAGCTACGTTAAATATGTAACATACAGCAGATCATGTTATAGCTCAGAGTAAGCACGTGGAAGTGGTGGTGGTGAAACCCTCCCTTGGTACCAGTGGAGTTTTTTCTTCTTCTTATATTTATTTTTTTACAATATTTATATACTGCTCCCCATTCAAAATTTTCGAGTGGTGTACAAGATAAAATAAAAACACATTAAAAAATAGATTTTTAAAAGAAGCAAAATGCAAAGTGAACCGTGACTGGTCATCAAGGGAAGCCTTCCTGGAACAATGGCATTTTCAGGAGGCCCTGAAAGGTTCCTGACTGACTTCCAGAGGCAGGAAATTCCATAGGAGGGGGGCTACCACACTGAAGGCTCTTCCCCTGGTGGACTTCAATTGGAGGATGGGTCTATGTGGAACCACCAGGAGCATGTCCTCTGATGGCCGGGCAGATTGATGGGGGAGAAGGCGCTGTCTCAGGTATCTTCGTCCCAAGTTGTTTAGGGCTTTGTACACAAGTACAAGAACCTTAAACCTGGCCCAGTAGCGAATAGGCAGCCAGTGCCGTTCCCTCAGTAAAGGAGTTACATGCTAGAAAGGGGCATCTCTGGACAACAGCCGAGCTGCAGCTTTAAGGGCAGCCCCGCATAGAACGCATTGCAGTAATCCAATCTTGAGGTTACCAATGCCTGTACCACCGTGGCCAAGCTATCCCTGTCTAGGAGAGGCCGTAGCTGGTAAATCAGCTGAAGCTGGTAAAAGGCACTCCGAACTGCTGTGGCCACTTGAGCCTCCAGTGACAGAGATGGATCTAAGAGTACCCCCAAACTACAAACCTGACCTTTCAAAGGGAGTGCAACCCCATCCAGAAGAGTCAATGGTTGTTTTTTTTAACAATGTGTGTTATTTTAACTCCCTCTGCTTGTGTGTGTGTGTGTCTGTGGTGGTGGGGGCGATTTAGGAGTGGAAAGTGGCTTGGTGGGAAGGTTTGAACCTCCCCTACTTGTGCACAGTGGTTCTAGTCCAGATTGGGGGCCCGTGCACTTACTCTGAAGTAAACAAAAAAATTGTCAGGATCAGCTACTTGCTGTGTGTTTAACATACTTGTAGTTTAGCCCCCACATGAGGATTTCAGTGGTTCTGTGTCAGCTACATTTTGGGTCATGCATGTTACGGTGCCCTTTAATAGTGATCCGTGTGGTCTTTGTGAACTAGAGAAAGCCACATGGCTTCTTTTACAAATTGAGTACTGATCTTTGCAGGTTATGGATGCCAACATCTTTAGGGCACACGGGCAGTTGTGCAGCCAGGCCTGATGTGAATATATGAGAAGTTGACAGAAATATCCATTCTACAAAAATAAGCCCACGAGAAAAGAATACTGTTCGGCAACAGTAAATCCTGTTGCTTGACCTTTGAAAGAATATATGAAACTGGAGTTCGTTGGGTCCCAAAACACAGCATTTTTTTTCTCCTCTTTCGTCTTCTAGACTTTTCCGATCGTATTGGCAAATCCAAAAGAACTGGCTACGAGTCTGGAGACTATGAAATTGTAAGTAGCTAAGTTGCTTGGATTGTAAGGGGCAGCCTGGCAGTCTAGTTCAGCCTTGCAGTCCATGGGGGAAGCCCTGTGCACCCCTGCAAACGCCCACAGATCAGCCTAGGCTGGCCTATGGGACAGGCTCCATAAATGGCACAGGGAGCAGGGATTTCTAGTGTTCTCGAACAAGAGCTCTGACTATGGCACGGCTCGTACCTATCCCTCCCATGCTGTGTTATTCGTGGTTACTGGTGGGACGCTGCATCCATATTGTAGTGTGCACTAGAGTGATTCTCCTCTCCTCCAGGCTTAGCTTGCGTCCCACTTGCAAAAGGTTGGCCGCCACTGGCTTAGGCAACCCAGACCACAGCATGCCTCAAGCAGAGGGTGGTTCACCCAAAAACGAAAAAGCTAATAGGATCATTGGCCAGTCTGAACCAGGAGGAAACTCTTCCCTGATTGCCAGTTTCAGCGTATATATTTTTTCTAAGTCCTTCGGTGGTGGTGGTAGGAATACATCCTGCCTCAATTAATTATGATTATATTCAAATCCATCCAGTTTACACACACATGGCAATCACGGAATGTGTAAGTGTCAATGCGGCCATTTACTCTGCACGTATGCCAGAAAGAATTCTCTTACAGAAAAGATCGAGAGTGACCCAGCTGCAAAGAAGGTCTGTAATAGTGGAGGGAGGGAAAAAAACTCCCTCTGAAAATCTCTCTCTAGAAGCCCCCTTACCCTCCAGACATTTCAGACTACAGCTCCCATCAACCCTGGCCAATGGTCAGGGCTGAAGGGAGTTGTAGTCCAAAACATCTGGAAGATGCCAGAGACAAGACTGCTCTAGAGGCAGCCTTGTCCCAGCAGCTGGTGTGAAATGGACTTATGGCAGCTGCTGTAGGAACATTCAGAATTCTAACATTGCTTTTGACTGTAGAACCTGTCTTTCCTTTTCAGTTAGGGGAAGGTCTGGGTGTGAAAGAGACTCCTCAGCAGAAATACCAGCGTCTGCTGCATGAAGTTCAGGAGCTGACTGCTGAAGTGGAGAAGATCAAGGTAAGAGATTCCCCAGGCAGGTTTTAGGATGGATTAGGGGCAGGCGACCTAGAATAGATATGGGGCAGCTGTCCCCAACGTGATACCCTCCAAATGTGCTGGACTGCAACTCCCACCTAGACTGGCCAATGGCCAGGGATAATGGGTTTGTAATTGAATTTTTTTTGGAGCGCACTGGATTGCCTGCCCCTGAGATAAAGGAAGGAGGTCCCCTTGCAACTCCTCTATGGGCAGTATTGCTTTGGACCCACTGAGCTTTTTGGTCCAGGTCTTTGTTCCATTGCCAAAGACTGGATGTAAAATTGAGTGCTTCATCAGATGCCTTAGGCCCACCTGCTTTAAAACTGGGGTCAGTATCAGTGCAAAGGGATCAGATATACATGTGCCAAATAAATCCAGGGCTCTCTTCCTCCTCCCACAGAACACCGTGAAGGACTCCACGGCTGAGGAGAAGCTGACACCAGTTGCCCTTGCTAAGCAGGTGGCCGGGCTGAAGCAGCAACTGGTCTCCACCCACCTGGAGAAACTGCTGGGGCCAGATGCGGCCATCAACTTGACAGATCCCGATGGTGCTCTGGCCAAGTAGGTCATGATGGAGTTGGCACTTCAGTTGATCCAGGGCTTAGTCCCAGAAGCTGCTTTCAGTGCCAAGGCTTAGCCTTGGAAGTCATGCAAAGTCTTCATAAGGGCGCATCTGAGTGTGTTCCTCACCCCTGGTCACTGCACCCAGGCTCTTTGCACCTCAGATTAAGGATAAAGTCTTGAAAGGTGGCGAGTGTAGCATTCCATACAAATCATTGGAGAAGGCAATAGTTGTCAAGGTCAAAATTACACAGATAGTGCACACTACTAATGTATATAATTAGATATCAAACTGGGGTACACAGCTGAATAAACGGTATTTGAAACAACAGTTAATTAGAGCAACAAGCTGTATCTTCAGTCTTAAGAAGAAATTGTAACAAAGTTAAACAGATTTCTTCAGTGTTATAAACAGGTATCCGGTATATTTTCACCCTGTTTCGCGAATGGCTTCCTCAGCAAGTCATATAACAACTGAAAAGACATAAATACTAGTAAATAAAAGTTTGTTAACGCCCCAGAGAGAAGCTACATATATCATTATTTATACAAGAAATATTCAAGTTGGTATAGGTATTTTAACTCACCACCGTCTAATTGGCAATTGCCGTGGATGATAAGAAGGGAATATTCTTCCACTCCATGTGGAGAATCACTGTGAAAAAGTATATACTGTATATATAAATATAGATATATAGATGTATACTGTCCAATATAATAGTGTCAGAGCATAGTAAGGTTCAAACCTTGGAAGGCCTGGCCAAACTGGTAATGCGTCAGCGGTGAACTCTTTATTACAGCTGATGGTTGTAACATTCCATACAACTTGACACAAGACACACCTCTCTTTCTCTCCCTCACTTTCTCTCTGGGGTGTGGTGGTGGTGGTGGGTTGCCTGCACTTAGCAGGAATGCTTACACTAGCTGACCCCCAACCTGGTGTCCTCCCAATGTGTTGGACTGCAACTCCCATCATTCCCAGCTAGACTGGCGAGAGACCAAAGATAATGGGAGTTACAGTCCAAAACATCTGGAGGGAACCATGTTGGGGAAGGCTGGTTTAGATTCTGTTCAGAACTGAAAGGGACCATGAAGTTATAAAGCCCATCACCTTAGGGGGCCAGGCGCACAGGGTGCCTGTTGCCCACTCCTGGGCTAGATTATCTGCACAGATAAACTGGCATAATGCATACTGTTGTGTGCGGCAAGTAGTGATTTGGGTATTCAAGAAAGAAATTGAATTGGGGAAATTGTCTGGAAAATCTTCCACTGCCCTAAGTAGATGATGATCTGATTTTAGCACGTTTATGTGACTTTACTTTAGTAAGAAAGTATGTCTCATTAATTTTAAATGCTTTCCCCCCCCCCATAGTCAAAAGTAGTTGAACTGAAATGTTTGATTGGGGTGGGTGGGGAAGAATCAATAAAGTGCACTTAGTGTGGTTTGAATATTACATTCAAGCAAATTAAAATATTTACTTAGAAATGTTTATTGGAATGCTTGTAAATATTTTAAGGCATGTCACATCAATAGTGCACACTTTTCTTATGTTATTTAGGTTTTAAGAAAGAAATGAAGGCACTGAAAATTCTTAACATACTAATTTTGTCATACCTGAAGAGCTGTGTGCTATATAGTGTGTGTGTGTATGTGTGTCTGTGCTTTCTAGGGATAGTCACCTGGGAAAAAAGTGAATTACAACTTGGTTTTTAGGTTTGACCAGTATTGCATCCATTCCAGTTGCTCATTTGACTTTTCTCGTATTCAAGACCATTTTTAAATGTGGAAGAATTTTCACTACACGTCACTGGCTCCAAGCATTAATTACCAAACTAGTATCATCCCTGTTTCTAATGCAGAGGGGCGATGGGACTTTGTTACAGGGCCACCTATAAATACTGTAAATAAATAAATATGTTTGTGCTTGTCTATCCCCCCATCGTATTATTCCAATCTGTGATTTGAAATCCAGAACAGCAGGTAGTAGCCATGATAGCCATTGTAGTCATTGGGGACCCTAACCATCATTTGTGGCCTCTTCAATTTATCAGGCGCTTGCTCATTCAACTGGAAGCAGCCAGGAGCACTAAAGCCACTCCTGCAAGTGGGAAGAGCCCTGCGAAAGCCCCGGCTGGCCCAGGAAACACAGTGACCTATGAACTGCACTCCCGGCCTGAGCAGGACAAATTCTCTCAGGCTGCCAAGGTAAGAATGGGAAATGTTTGCTCTCTGAGACCTCTCTAGAGATTAATAACGAAATACCTTAGGGCAATGAATTGTGAAATTTTTACATCGGTGGGGCTGGTTTAGAAGTTTTCTCGTTATATTCATCCGAAAGGTTACTTTCTCACCCAAGGGACAAGTTCTGAAAAAAAGAAAAATAAATTCTGTAGGTTCATAGGGGGTTGAATGTGGACAAGGCTGTTGTGGACACTGGACACCACTGATTGGTCAGCGCTTGTGACGTCACCAACACCCCAATCTCCAGAGCAGTTTTGCAGTTATAAACAGTGTTTATAAGTGACTGCAAGTTTTGAAAAAAATATTGTAATAAGGTAAAGGATGGATGTAAACATATGTTTGCCAGTTTAAAAGATAAAATAAGGCCGACAGCCCACCTGAAGCATAAAGGGCAATCTTGACAGCTGAATGATCACTTGACTCGCAGGTGTGTATGTAGGGAAATTGCAGTCAGGCTGACATCATAGGTGGAAAATCCTCTGTGGCTGCTGCTAAAACATTAGCCTGGCCTAAGGAAGTAAGATGGATGTTGCAGGCCTGGAACTCCTAAGGCTCTCTAAGGTCTAGGGGACTTGGCCTTCACATTTGCAGACAGGAGCTCTGGTTGCCTCCTCCTGTGGTCAGTTCCCAGAAGCAGGTGCACTCAGCACTGAAAAGATTGCTAATCTCCGGAAGGCCTGGACTTTGCCAGTCAGGATGATGCTAATTTTGGTCTGTCTAGATTGTGGAACTGGAGAAGCGGTTGGCTGAGCTGGAAGCTACAGTTCGCTGTGAGCAGGATGTGCAGGTGAGACGGTGGAAGTGACGGAGACATGATGAAGATGGCAGTGAATGGGGCAGCGGGGGTGAGGAAGCCATTGCCTCATTTATTAGCGGCCACTGAAGAATGAGGACTTCGTTTTGCTCTTAATTAATTAATTAAAAATTAATAGGCACAGGGGAGGCGATTTTCACCTGGACTGCAGTTTGTAGGGATGGGGAGGTTTAACCCTGTCCTCCCAGCCACAATCCTGCCTCCTGCACAATGCTGCTATTAGCCTTTGAAACAAAAACCTCCCGTTGCTGCCAAGGTGAGCGTTTTTCCAGGGCTTATAGCAGCAAGCTCCCCACCCCATCCCATTTTCACAAATCTCCTTACCCTGCATGCGGAAGTCCCCATGAAAATACCCTCCCTTGTGCCTGCTATTAAATAAGTAAAATAAATTTATAAACACCAATGTTCTTTCTAATCGTGTGTTTGGGATTGCATCTAGTTTGACCTTAACAGGGTGCTGTAAAACTGTCCAGAAGGTGTTGTGCCTGGAGCAGAGCGCTGTAACTTTTAGGCTTTCATCTTTAACATGTTGAATTCTACACGGCCAACCCGTGGTATGAATTTGAGAAGTGGCTTGTGGCACTCCTGGACAAGGGCAGAGAAGCGCATGGACCGGACTGTGACACAGAGTTAGGCCCCAGTCCTATTTCTCTCTCTTCCCCCACCTCAGTGGACTGGAGGCAGCACGACCCAAGATCCTGATGCCACATGCAGGGATGGGCAAACAAGTGATGATGGCAATCGCCCAAGTTCTCCGAACATCTACGAGACGTTTGTCTCTTCGTTCCCTGCTTGCGCTCTTGTTTCATGACATTCAAACAGGAAAGGCGCACATTTTGAACAGGGAAAATGTGCATTTTTAAAACAGCACAGCAAAAATGCGCACTTTTCTCTCGTAAACATAAAAATAAGGATTTAAAAATGAACATTTTTTTTTGAGAATGAACACATAAATGTTTGGCGATTTGCAAACATTTTTGGGAGAACCTGCTCTTCTGCTTGCGTTCGTGTTTGGGGTTGCAAATGGGGCATGTTTGCATGATTTGTGAACATGAACCAAATTCCCACATATCCCCAGCCATGTGTATCACAGTGCACGATTGAGTGACATTATGTTGCGCTGCAGGCTTGCTTAATGACAGGCTTGCCAAAGACTGCCTAGCTCGATGCTGTGATAATGATGATGATCCATTCTTTCTCTGTCTAGAATCCTCTGTCTGTTGGACTGCAGGGAGCTAGTCTTATGGTAAGGCATTGACTGGATCTTGTAACTGTTCCACGCTTTGGGGGGTTCTGAAGGCATTAGAGAAGATGTTTGTTTTTAAGAATTTGGCATGGGTGTGTGTCATAGTTTCTTCTGTGGGTGCTGGGGGACCACATTAGGTTGGATAGGTGGTGTCTGTGCAAAACACATGAGGTAGAGATGAGATGCACTGAACCGTTTAGGAGAGAAGATTTGAGGCCAGGATTCCATATTATGGCAGTGGGTTCTCTCCCACAATTGAGGCAACTGACGCACAGATTCCTACTTAGACAAATTCTTGGAGGAGGAGGCTATCAGTGGCCACTAGTCCTGATGGCTATGTGCTATCTTCAGGATCAGAGGCAGTAGGTCCATATACACCATGTTGCTGGGGGACATGGGTGGGAGGGTGGTGCTGCACCATGTCCTGCAGTGCTGTTTGAAGGATTGCATCTAAGCACAATTTATTTTTCACTTTCTTCGGAGATCAAATGGTGGTCCATGTAAGTTGCACACACAGTTCCGGTTTTTAAAAACCTTGACACTTTTGCATTTAAAAAATAATAATTTCTGCATTTTATGCCAATTTAGTTAGCCCTATGCAGAGTGTTGGACTTAGGCCTGTGGGATGCTTGAGTAGACTCGCTGGATGGCCTTGGACAAGCCGTCATTTGTTCGCCTAGTTCCCCAGTCAGTAAGCCTGGAACAGTTGCAGCCTCCTTAACAGGATTGTTGTGAGGTCAAAACAAGACTCAGACTTGGCATTTCACTCGACAGCGAACTTGACTGTTCCAATTGGCTAAGCTGCATTGATGTCATGGAAGTGTAAGTCAAGGCAGCCAAAGGCCAGAGACATCAAAATGAGAGCAGGGGTTCAATTTCACGTATCGATTTGAATTAGCCATCCAAACTTGTATTACCTGTAGGCATTTAGTATTTATTCTAATAGGCATGTCCCATGTCACGTCCTGTCCATAGGAAACCGTGGAGATCCTTCAGGCCAAAGTCAACTCCTTAGATGTCGCCTCCCTGGACCAGGTGGAGGCAAGACTACAGGTGAGCCTTGACTCTAATGGTTCTTGTCAGCCTTAGCATTTGAGCTATGCAAAGGAAAGGGGCGGGGGGGGGGGTGGATTTTGGAAGTTCTGGCAGGACCCTGCTCTCTTAATGGCAAATTCTTTATCCCTAGAGCGTCTTGGGGAAGGTGAATGAGATTGCCAAGCACAAGTCCACAGTGGAGGACGCAGATACCCAAAGCAAGGTCAGATTCCTTCGCTTCTCTGTGAACTTGGCACGTGATAAGCCCGCTTTGCATATTCGTATGTGTGCCTGTGGATCCAAGTCAAGGCAGCGTCGGCCTATGATTGCTAATCTAGATATACAGAGACTCCCCTGCTCCTACTTAATGCCGCTGCAGCTAAACCAAAGCCCGGGTCTGACTGAAGCAACTTGGAATAGCAATATTCTGTTGTGATGGGATGCCTAAAGTGCCTTGGGTCCGTGTGATTCTTGATTCTGGTGGCAAAAGGGCATTCCTTTCCTGGATTCATAAGGGATTTTGCCAACTCTGGGTTAGAAAACTTAAGTAGACCCTTCTCATCTGTGGATGTTCTGAGCTAGACAGTAGGATCAGTGCTTTGCTCAGGAAGCCCCAAAGGTCCCCCTGTGAATTGCAGACTGCAGCTCTTCTGTGCCTGAGAACCCACAGGAAGAACAAAAGAGGGTGACATTTGAGACCAGCTTGCTACCGTATTAGGGCTATTTCACAAGCACATGTGCCTCGTTTGATCAGGCAGCACTCAATGGCCGTCAGCCGATCACGCAAACTGAACTTGACAGAAGCGCGTTGCATTTGAGGCAGCCCCAGATGACGAGAATGTTCTGCCTGTGGCGTGAGCTGCGCTGGTTCGTTAGCACAGACAAGTCCCTACTTGGTGCTGCCGTTGTCAAAGGATGGATGGGCATGTCTGATTTGTGCACAAGGCCTCTCTGTTGACTGTCTCTAGCTATCGCTAGTCGGGTCATGACATCCTAGAGTCAAACTTGATTCCATTTGTGCGTGTGAGCGTGAACACGAACGTTGTAGAGGTGCAGAGACGATCGACCTCGTGGGAATCACCAGGTTTCCACTTGACTCTCTTTTCTCTGAACCATCCTTCTCCCCACCCCCTACAGGTGCATCAACTCTATGAGATAGTGCAGCGCTGGAGCCCTTTGGCCAGCACCCTTCCTGAGGTGGTGCAGCGCCTGGTCACTGTGCGGCAGCTGCATGAACAAGGTGAGCCCCTGGGCACCTCTGGGTCAGTCCAAGGCTCATCTGTGAACTGGGCAGGGGCAGACTTGAGGTTTGGGCTTGCTCCCTTTACCCCAGTGAGCAATCCAATGCTGAACCATCTTCCCTCCGCTTCTGCCCCAAGCTGACTTTGGTTTTTGTCTGTTGCAGCCATGCAGTTTGGACAGCTCCTGACCCATTTGGACACTACGCAGCAGATGATTGCTAATTCCCTGAAGGACAATGCTGCTCTGCTAACCCAGGTGGGACCCAACCCCGACACTTAACGCAACCTCTAGGACCTGTACAAGCAGGCTGGCATGGATGGCATGGGGTGTAGCTACTTGCAGGCAGAGCACCCAGCTCAAATAGCCCACAGTGCCTGGGAATAGCCTGCAGCTGCTGCACGCAACTGCTTTTTGTAACAGGGAGCCTGAAATCTGACACATTTGCTCAAAATTATGCCATTTTGTGCCAGGAGGAAGGCAGGGCTGCTTTTTGGCATGCTTGGGATATGGAAGCAGAACCGCTCCGTTTGCATTTTTCAGGTTGATTTGCGGGACCGCGTTTATCGCCATTCCTTCTGATACCGAACTCGGGTGGTCTTGTATGGATTGGCAGTGAAGTGTGGCCACCCAAACACAATGTAGTGATAGCTGCATGCTCAGGGGACTCCCCAGCTAACTCTTCAGGAAACTAATTTACAAACTCGTTAGAAGGAATTGAGTTTGCAAATTAAAACACGATTTAGAAACGGTTAAGCACACACCTCACCAACGAACGCCTCCCCTCCATTCTTCAGTCCTGCATTTATGTTATCTGGCAGACTCGAGATTAGGAAAGAACATGTTTGCTGCTGTGGAATGTGCTGCCTCCCTGATAGGCAGCCAATTTAAAACAAAGGAATATGTGACATACCTGCATAATCAACCTTTGAAATTCATTACTATAAGGAATTGTGATGCTGTCTACTAAGATAGGCTTTAAGGTGTATGAATGACTTATATGACAGCCCAAAGTGCAGCTTTTGTTTTCAAAAAGAATATATCCCATGGCTTTGCTGTGATTTTGTGGGAGCATAGGGAAAAAAAATGTAGAGCAGGGTTTGGGTAACTTGTGGCCCTCCAGATGTTTTGGCCCACAACTACCAACAGCCCTAGCCACCATAGCCAAGGGTGAGGGATCATGGGAGTTGTAGGCTAAAAAAAAAATCAGTAGGACCTCAAATCTCTCCCCGCCCCCCAATGTAGAATGTTATTGGGCATGGTATTAAGCTGCCTGTGAATGTCAGCTTTCATTACAGAAAGAAATGAAAGTTTTGAGCCTTTCCAACTGTGATATGCCTGAAGGTTCATAGGACAGGCCTACTGAAATCTCAGAAGCCAAGGAGCTGCGTGAATGTAATTTCCAGACTGGGCTGGTGCCAGGTTTGGCAGAACGCTTGGTGCCCCCCCCCCCCTTCAAGCGGCAGAGCTCTGCCCAGCAGCTGAGGCATGAATGCTGCCTTTCTGGCCAGGGAAGGCAATTTCACTTGCCTCCTTTCCCCTTCCTTACTGTGAGGCAGCCAATGCTCACGTGAGTATTGTGAAGAAAATAAAATGGGTGGGTACAAACAGCAGCTCTCTTTGGCTAGATTGTTTTTGCTGCTGCACATTCTTGCCTCACAGTGAAGGAATGAAAGGGGAGACAGGGCCGTGGGTCCTCCTAAAGCCACGGGCTGTTGGCAAAGGCCACACAGTGCTGACTCCTGGGCAGGGCTTCAGTGCACTGGTGATCTCCTTTCGCGGATTATTACAACTAGAGTAAGTTATGTGCAAAATATAATGACAAATGAGAGAAATTATGGATATTGGCTCAATTTATGCAAGCCAAAGAATACACTGATTCTTGGTGCAGAGCATGGATTATCTTGGCTCAGAGTTTCAGTGCCCCTCTGACCAGTCAACCTTACCATCGTCCCTTGATGCATTTGTGTGGCACCAGTTAGTAGCCTACAGGCTGTGTTAGGTGGTTCCTCATTCTGACTCGGTACGGTGTATGTAGCCCCTGTGAAAATTTCCCCCCAGCCACCCCCACCCCCACATGACTGACGACTACCCACGCTCTCTCCCTTAGGTTCAGAAGACCATGAAGGAGAATCTTGCTGCTGTTGAAGACAATTTTGCCAACATCGACTCGCGGGTGCAGAAGCTTTCCAAGTGAATCCCCTAAATCTCATCTACTAAGGCAGGGCACACCGGGTTCTCTGCCATCCAAACATGCACTAACCGCTCCGTCCCTTCCCTACCTCTGTACCTTTCCTTGTGCGCTCTTAGCGGGGGTTCGGCCTTCATGCAGGCCGGTGGACTGAGTGCTTCTCTGTCCTTGTTACAGGGCAGATGCGCTCGCTCCGCCCCTTCCCATATTTCGCTGCCCTTGCGATAGCTGCAGAGGGCAGTGCTGCGTTCCAAGCTGGAAGGAGGGGCTGTGCTAGAGAGGGAACCCTCCTTTGCATATCCACCTGGGAAGGTGCACTCACTGTTTGGCCCAGAACGAGGAGCCTTTTATTTGGAAAGGAGTCTTGAACTCCTCAGCCTGGCATGGAGGTGGATCGTATCGTTGTATAATTATTTACTGTCATTAAACACTTATGCTGTCTGCTCTGTACCAGCTCTTTTGATGAGGAGACGGATGCATGCTTGGCTTGCCTCTCTGCAGCTTCCAGATTCCACGCTTCAGTCCCAGTCTGCTTTCTTGTGGCTGCTCATCACAATGGCTACTTCCAGGATCAAAGGCAGTAGGCCTCTGAATGCCAGTTGCTGGGGAACATCAGCAGAGAATGACGACATTCAGGTGCTACTTTGGGCTTCCTTCTGAGGCATCTGGTTGGCCACTGTGAGAAACAGGAAGCTGGGCTAGATAGACCTTTAGTCCGATCCAGCAAGGCTTTGTTGTTAGCTTGTTTGTAAATGATCTGGTGGTAAGGGCGAGCAATGAAATAGCCAGATTTGCCAATGACACCAAATTATCTTGGGGGTTCAAAAGGTTCACTCCAAATTGGGGAAATGGCCATCGAAATAGTAAATGCAGTTCTATGTAAGCAAAAGTAAAGTGATGCACATTTGGGCGATAAAATAAAATAAATCCTAGCTTTACATATATGCTGAGCAGTGACTTACCAAGAAAGGGTCATGTGGTTCTGCTGGATAGTGGGAAACGTTGCTGCAGTGGGCAACACCTGTGAAAAGGATGAATTCCATCCCGAGGGTAAAAAACACACCCCTGAAAATAAAACTGTCAATATAAATACCTTTATACAAATCTATGTTGTAACCACACTTGGAGGACTATCCAGTTCTTGTCACCGCACCTCAAAAAAGATATGGTAGAGCTGGAAAAAGTGCAAAAAAATGCCAGCAGCCAAAATGACCAAGGAGCTGGATCACTTTCCAAATAAGGTTACAACATCTGGGGCTTTAGCTTTGAGAAAAAGTTGAGAGAGGATAGGATAGAGTGTATACAGTAAGTCTCTCATAAGGCGATCAATGGCTACTAGTCCTGATAGCTATGTGCTATCTCCAGTATCAGGCAGTGTGCCTATGTATACCAGTCGTTGGGGAACATGGGTGGGAAGGTGCCATTGTACTTGTGCCCTGCCTGTGGGTTCCTGGTCGACAGCTGGCTAGCCACTGTGTCACCAGAGTGCTGGACTGGATCGAGCCTCAGTCTGATCCAGCAGGGCTCCTCTTACGTTCTTCACTGGAACCCAGTAACATCCAGTGAAGCTACATGGTGAGAGATTCCGGACAAATACAAGGAAGTACTTCTTCACACAACACATAATTAACGGAATTCACTACTGCAAGATGTTGGTCACCAGCTTGGATGGCTTTAAAAGAGGGATTAGACAAATTCATGGAGAATAAGGCTATCAATGGCTACTAGACATGATAGCTATATATCACCTCTAGTATTGAAGGCATCCTGATATGACTAAACACGAGGGTGTCACTGCATTCGGGCCCTAGCCGTGAGCTTCTTGCAGGCATCTGGTCAGCCACTGTGGGAACAGAACGCTGGACGTAAACAGGCCCTTGATCTCTCCTTGTGTTCATAACATGCATTCAGCCTTCCCCATGACTTAGTAGGGAAAGCACTGCCCACCTCCCAGAGCTCTGAACTGCCAAAAGTACTGTCGCATCAGGCGTTGTTTTAAATACATATTTTAATACTTGATACAAAACACACACCCCCAAAAAATAAACAAATAAAGAAACAGTAACTTCAATCTAAGCTTCAAAATATTTTCATCTGTTAAATTAAGTCGCTCCCATAGAAAAGCTACAATTCACAATTGTGTAAAAATTTTTTTTTTTTTTTTTTTTTACAAAACAAAATTTAAGCTCGAAGAAGGAAAATAGTTTCCCCCCCCCCCCCATTCCTTTTCTTTATACAAAACAAAGGCCGAAGTTGGTTGGTTGGTTGGTTTGAAGTGCACCGGGGGGGCTGGGGGGGGGTGGCGGGGGAGGAAGAAGAAGAAGAGAGACGGCACAACCTGTACAGTATCTACACAGTGCTTTTGCATAATGCGTCGAGAGTCACAAACAGGCGGGGCGGGGTGGGGAAGGAAGTGGGTAGCGGAGCATTTTGGTCGTTCAGTGATGAGGGTTGTAGTGTGGATGTGTGTATTTCTGCGATGTGTTCAGGAGGTGGCGAGGGAAGCAGATGAAGGCAGCTTGCTCTGGCAAAGCTGGGTCCATTATACTTTGAGCACAAGCTCCTCCTGTCCCATAAACTTCTTCCCAGCACGAGGACCTGAGTGTTCTTTTGAGGATTTCCTTAAAGGAGGGAAAACCAAGGGGGGGATAGCCAAGGGTTGTTGTGTGTGTGTGTGTGTGTGTGAGGTTAGGGGTGGGGGTCCACTTGAGGCCGTAGCTGTCCCAACCAGAGCTGAGGAGGAGAGCGAGTCCGACCCCCACTCAGGCTTTTGCCCCGTTGCCACTCTGTTTCAGTAGCATACAACATGGAGGCACAAGGTCTGTGTAGGAAGGGAAGGAGGGAGGGAGTGGCTGAGCGATGGATGGGAGCGAATCCTCCCTGAACAAACGTGGCTTATTTTCCTTATTGCTTTGTACCTTGAGCACTGGGACCGGGAGCTTGTGTGTGTGCGCGCATGCGCGTGCGCGCGCTGAGGCGAAGAGAGAGAAAGAGAAGACTGAGTTCTTGTACTAAAACCCTGAGCCGGTTCTCACCTGGGTGCCACAGCGCACGCAGGTCTGAGGTAAAGGTGGGAAGTGAAAGGGCAGTGGTGTCCCTTCCTGGAGCACACAGCCCTTGCTACTCCTGCTGAGGTTCTGAGACCCAAACGGAGGAGGGGGGGGGGTCTCACCAAGGGTGGGGGAGACACGAAAGCAGGGGCAAGAGAGGCCTACTGCACTGCTACGAGCATTGCAGAAATGGCTTAAAGAAGTGCTATGGGCATGTCCAGCTCTAGTGCCCCCCCCTCCACCGGTCTTGCCCCTCCAACCTCTTCCCGCACCCCCCTCCGCACAAAACGTTGAAACCGCAGCTGCACCTTGTGCTTTCAGGGGTCCCTTGTGGGAGAGATATAGGACCCAGGCAACTGGTGAAGCTACAACACATTCATGGCCAAGGCGCCAAGAGCCCAGCAGCAGCAGCAGCAACAAATCCTCTTGCTGGTATCGTCCTCCCTCTCCCCCGCAACCCGAGCCCACGGGCTGGGCACCGGAGATGAAAGGCGGTTGTGGGTTGGGGGGAGGTAGACAGAAGCCGGGGATGTCCTAAGCTCTGTTCGCTTAGAAGCAGACCACGGTGGAGGGCCCCCCCCCCCTCAGTTCAGGCGACGCTATGTGGGCAGTTTCCTCCTCCTGTTTTTCACGGGCCGGCCAGGCCGTGGGCGCCGAGCAACAGTGTAGTCAACCTAAGAAGCAGACAGCAGGAGGGGGCGGGAAATTAAAGGGTTAACACTCAGCTAGCAGGTGGGGGGGGGAGCATTTCACTCCTTTCTCAGCCCCCTCCCCTGCACAGTAATAAGGCTTTGAAAAAAAGCTTCCGCTGGCACCGCTAGAAGCAGGACGGGGGATTTTCAGGGGGATTGCAGTGTGTGGGAAGGGAAGGGTTAAATGCCTCTCCTACGGCAGCAGGAGCTTTAAGGTACAACATGATGGTGTGTAGATACACACACAGACACAGACATTTTGGCCCCGCTCTACAGCTTTCAACCCTGCCTCTTTGGCCTTCGTCCTCGCCCACCGCTGGACTGTGGACCCCCTCCCCAGTGCTTCTGCACAATAGAATTTGGCCCTCAGGCTGAAAGAGGTTCAGCAATAGCGCCTGCCTTAGAGAATGCGCTGACCCAGTGAAGGCTGGTGGCTCCGATGTCTGTGGGGCAGACAATCCGCTCAGAATTTCAGTCAGAACTCTTCACGGAGCACCTTGGATAGCTCTGTCAGAGTTTTGACTGAAACCTGGGGCGGATTCACTGTCCCGCTGACCCTGGAGCCACCAGCCTCCACTGCTCCGACTCCACTGGCCTCTGCTGTTGAGGTCATCTTCAAGGGCCCTCCTCCAGGTTTCCCAGTTTGGGAAGCTAGAACACGTACTGCAAGGAGCAGGGCCTGAAAGAATCCCCCCCACACACACACACCTCTAGGGTTAGGAGCAGAGGAAGCCACCCCACACATTGTCAACAGAGCTTTTTTTATATATGGCGAAGCACTTTTTATGCTCCAAGACCCCAGAGAGTGGCTTGCAGGAAGCCTCAGTGACTTTCTGTGATCTAAAACAACAAAGAGCATTGAGGCACCTTAAATACATTAAATACGCGTGTATTCTGGCATGAGAGTCTGTGGGATGTGCCCCCACTTCTTACAAACGTGTCACTCTTCAAAGTGCCACAAGACTCTTTTTTTGGTTTTGCTGCAATGGACTGACGTGGCTGCCCTTCCAGAAATTGCTCCCAGCCATGTCCTCCAGATAAAACCGTTCATCTGTGCTCTGACCTGGAGGGCAGAGTTTTGGCCTAGGTTGCTCTCTCAGCCTCCCTTTTCTCAGAAACGGGTGTGTGAGCCCTTAGCCTCTGCAGCCCAGAGACGTGGCGAGGATGCTTGGAGGAGCGAGGCCTACCATCTGTACGGTCCACCTTGGCTGGCCATATGTGTGGGTCAGTGAGAGTGTCTGTCCAGATGTATTGTGGAGAAGTAGCAAATTCCTCTTTACGAGAAGGGGGTGGTCTACCACCTGGCAGCAGTGAGGTGGGTGGCACTTACCAAAGGGCTGGGCCCTGGATCTGCACTGGGGCCCCGGATCCGTGTCGTTTCAGGTCGGGCACTGGGTCGGGCACCGCTGCAGAAACCAAGGATGGATTAATAATAATAATAATAATAATGCTACCAGGGATGGATTCTAAAGGCTTTCAGTGGCAAGGATGGAATAATGATGATGATGATGATGTGGCTACCAGGGATGGATTCTAAACGCTTTCAGTGGCAAGGATGGAATAATAATAATAATAATAATGATGATGATGATGTGGCTACCAGGGATGGATTCTAAACGCTTTCAGTGGCAAGGATGGAATAATGATGATGATGATGATGATGTGGCTACCAGGGATGGATTCTAAACGCTTTCAGTGGCAAGGATGGAATAATAATAATAATAATAATAATAATAATAATGATGATGATGATGATGATGTGGCTACCAGGGATGGATTCTAAAGGCTTTCAGTGGCAAGCAGCCTCTGCTATGCCCCAGCTTTGTCTTAGGCTCCACTATCTCTGCTCCTACTACGGGGCTCACCTGCTTTTCCTCCTCCGGCCACGTCGGGACGGTCGCCTTCCAGGTGGGCCCTGCAAGAAGGATGGGTGGAAGATGAGCCTCTCCTCCTCAGGATAGAGTCAGCTTACCAGAGCAACTCTGGGACCACTAATTCCCCACCCCTACCCCCCACCCCGCCCAGTCTGCCTGCCTTCCAGCCCCCAGAGTCTTTGGGACCATTTTACAAAGGTCAGTTTACGCATTCAGCAGAACTGAGTGGTAAAGCTTTCCCCGACTGTGTAAATTTCAGTGTGCGCACAGAGGGGTGTGTGTATAGAGAGAGGTAGAAAGACGCTCACATTTAAATCCCCAATTAAGAAGTTCTTGACATTTAATAGCGTTTAATAATCAGGAAGACGGCTACCCTTCACATGCTAGTTTTCTACATGCAGTTTTGTTGTTATTGTGGGTAAGTATTTTAAACAGCGACACCCATGCCCCTTCCAGCAGTCTGGACAGTCCAGAATTCCACCATTTCGTTCTCAGTAAGTTGTAGAAAACACCTTGACTTTAAAAACAAAGTCATCTAAAGAAGGGACAATCAGGGAAAATAAAGCCAGTGTGTTATGGAATTCTCTGGCTCTTTGCCCAAGATGAGAGAGAAAACAGTAGCTAGGTAGGCAGAAAAAGGCTGTGCAGAAGACCAGCTGGCCAGTTTCTACCACTTGCAACACACACCATTCTAGGCACTCATGTGTTTTTAAGTTATGTGTTCATAACTCAGGATCACTTAATATAGACAAGATATACCTTTTAGCTGTTGAGATTCTGAATATGCACCCTTGCTTTGCTCACTTAAACTATACCAGTGGGCCACTGGAATTTGAGTTCAACCGCCCACAGACCAAGGCCAGCCCATATAAAAGGTGAGTTGGGGAAAGCAAGTGACAATGAGCAATTGATCCACAAGGGGCCATGGTAGTTCTCTAGTAGCTATTCGGCACGGTTGCAGACCAGTTTGGAACAGGCACAGGGCTCAGAACAGAGGCGTCCATCACGCTGAAGAACATACAGATCTAGCAACCCCTTAGTGGAGAAAGCCAAAGTACTTGGCATGCAGCTGAGGATCCCAGATACCCCAGGGCTGTTTTCAAGTAGTACATAATGGTGGCAGTGGTGTAGTGGAACCAGGGTTCACAGGGTCAAAGTGCCGGGTCTTTTGGATTAGCAAGGATCATGTGCCACCTGCTAAAGCTTTTGGGTTCTTCCTGAGCTTAACTGCGATCCTCACAGTGAGAGGCAGGGGATGGATTTTCCCACCAGCAAAATATTGTTGTGAGCTATCCCTGCTGCTCTGTAAAGGATTTGGGGATGGCTCAGGCTTGAACAGGTCACTAAGACTCATTAGCTTTACAAAATACACAAACTATATATACGCAGACAAGTGGATCAACAAAGCTGCAGGCATTCTTGGGCTCTCCTTGGGGTGAGTACCGCAAGATGTGGTGATGGCCAGCAAATTGGGATGGCTTTAAAAGGGGGTTGGATAAATTCCTGGAGGAGGAGGCTACCAATGTCTACTAGTCCTGATGGCTATGTGCTACCTCCAGAATCAAACCAGCTGCTGGGGAACATGGGTGGGAGGGGCTGTTGCACTTGTGTCCTGCTTGTGGGTTCCTGGTCAACAGCTGGTCGGCTGCTGTGCGAACAGAACGCTGGACTGGATGGATCCTTGCTCTGATCCGGCACGGCTCTTCCTATGTTCTTACGTGTGACTATAGGGACTATCAAGCGGAGTGCCTGCACTTCAAAACTGACCACTAAATGGTGGCGTCGGAGTGGCGGGGACCCTTGCAAAGTGGGCTCCTGCTCGGCCATTGAGACCAAGCCATTTCCCAGCCTCCCTCCCTCGTTCCAGCACCTGGCCTACCTTTATCTCCTGAATAGCGAACGGACTCGCTTGGCTTTCAGCGCTGCTGGCCACCATCTCTCCGTTGCAGCGCCAGGCAGGGTGGGAGGCGTGTCCAGCTCCCAGCTCAGGGAGCTGCCCGTTGAAGTGCTGCCTGCCTCTGCCCCGTCCGCCGCCCCGCCGGCCAGACTTGCCACCCCGCCCTGGCCCCCGTGGGAGGCTGCCGCTGGCGGAGTCCCCGTTCAGCTCTTCCGTGCCTCGCCGGGGCCGCTTGAGGGGGGAGCGGGGGCTGCTGGCCTCCTGCCCCAGTGGGGCCTCCTGCTGTCCTTGCCGGGTGGGCTCAAGGGCTCTGGGTGGCTCTAAGGCACTTGTGGGGGCAGTGTCCATGGAAGGGGGCAACGCAGCACTGAGGCCCGGCTCGGTCTCCGGCACAGGGAGCATGCTGGACACCGCTGGGACTGGAGCTTCGCTTGGGAGCAGGGGCTTCTCTGGGGTACCAAAGCCGGGGCTCAGCTGGCAAAGACAGAGACGGGGGGGGGGGGGGGAGAGAGAAAACCCATCAGCTTAGTTCAGATCATTTTGGCCATTCCCCGGCATTCAAAGGTTGCTTCTTCAAAATAGTCTTTAAATTCACAGACTTAAAAATTCAACATTTTGTCTCATTCGCTGCACCTGAAAAGGTTGGGGGGGGGGGCGGATCTCCGCCATTTCATCTCCGCCACTCCCCAAAGCAACTTTTCCTTCTAAAACAGCTGCTGGTCAGTTTTCAGTGACACGGACTTTAGGCCTCACTCATGAATGATGCTCACTGGGTGACCGTGGAATAATCGCTCCCTCTTGCAGAGTTTGGAGGGTGCTACCCTAGGACGGTAGTGCGCACCCCTCCACAACCAGCCCGGAGGAAGGACAGGAAACAAAACGTAATGGGTCGGATCCAGCAACTGCCTTTCGTGGATGGAAAGTGCCTTTGCCCAATGGTTGCGGGTAGCGCTTTCGGGGATGCTGCAGGGAGGGGAAAACGGGGAAATCCGCTTCCCCCAGGCCAGTGGCCCATGCTTAAATGTGGATCCCACTCTACTAATGTGCATAGCAACAATCCTATCCTTGCCAACTTATTCCCTCCTCTAGCCGTCCCCAACCCGACGCCCTCCAGATGCCTCGGACTACAATTCCCATCATCTCCAGCTAGCACGCTTGTTCCGAAATAGCCTCCTGTTCTAAGCGGAGCGAAGTATATTATGTGAATGCAGTATGTTTCTGTACATCCGCCCACTCCGGTTTACACTGCCCAGGCCAGAAGGGGTTGCCTCCTGTTCTTGGACCGACTGCGGTGCTGCAAAAGGACTCATTCTGCGGCCGCTTTGTCCTCTGTTGCAGAGCTGAGAGCTTTTGCTCCCTGCCACTGACCAACTGGGCTAGAGGGTATTTCACCCTGTTCCTGCCAAGGCCTGGAATGGAGGGCTGACCTCATCACCCTCCGAAGCTCTGTAAAAGGGCTCACTCTGCCGTTCTGCTAGCAGCGGTTCATTTTGTTCCTGCTGGCAACTGCGTTATCGATGGTTCTTTTAATAATGTATTTGTTTCTATGTTCAGCGTTCTCTTATATGGGCTCTTAAGGAGAGGGATGCATGGTCGTTTCATCACGCTTTCTGTGTGAACTGCTTTGAGCACAATCTGCACGGAGCAGTGGTATATGGAGCCTTCCCCAACTTGGGGCCCTCCAAATGCTTTGGACTCCAATTCCCATCGCCTCCAGCTAGCATGGCCAATGGTCAGGAAGGCTGAGAGTTGTAACCCAAAACATCTGGAGGATACCAGACTGGGGAAAGCTCTGGTATATAAATACATTAGTCAGTAAAAAAAATAAATACACATTTTTATCCCAAGTATTCATGAATGATAAAAGCCAACATAAGTCCTACTTAGAGTAGACCCACTGAAATGAATAGGATTTAAGTCAGTCATGACTGATGTAAGTCCCATTCATTTGAACCGGTCTATTCTAAGTAGGATTTTTGTTGGATTTTACCCTATGTGTTTTAATGCAATAGCGGGCAGAAAATAGATCTCCATGATTTGGACTTCAACACCCAGCATTCCCGGCCACTGGCCATGCTGGCAAGGGCTTCTGGGAGTTGATGTCCAAATCCTCTGAAGCGCTTCCTTCTGCCCACCTGCCCCAAGTCTGACACAGTCCCCGACTCCCCGCTTACTTGCAAGCTCTGGAGGAGGCAGGCCAAGGGGTTGGAGCCCGCTAGAAGGGGCAGCTGGCCTTGGAAAAGGTGGAGCCCAAGAGGCCCTTGCAGGTTGGGCGGCAGAAGTGGCTGCTGGGCCTGGAGCAGGGGGCTTCCAATCAGGGAGGGGCCTGAGGCAGCGTTCAGCGCCGATAGGTCACCTGGATGAGGGGAGACAGCAAGGACGTTAGCTCTGGGGTGCGGCCATCCCCAGCGGCGTTCTGACGTGCTTCACCACAATCACAGTACTAGCAGCCCCTTCTGTGTGTTCCTTCCCCACTTCCCATGGGGAGGGGCTGTGGCTCAGTGTGATAGAGCAACTGTTTTGCATGCAGAAGGTCCCAGGTTCAATCCCCGGTATCTTCAGGAACAAATCTTGCCGGAAACCCTGGGGAGCCACCACCCCGATGGACCAAAGGTCTGGCTCAGTGTAAGGCCACTTCCTACGTTCATGCGTCTACTGAGCCGCTAGAGAGGGAGCAGGATGGGGTGCATGCTGGCCTCCACCCCCTTCCAACTTTTGCAAATTCAGCATGAAAAGGCCTCCGACATGTGTACACCTCTTCTCAAATTGCATGGAAGCATTTAGGCATGTGACACAGGGGTTGGAGCCCATGCGGGCACGATTCCCCCTCCCCTTCTACAGGTTAAATATATGCTATAAGAGAGGGGGACCTGCATGAAAAGGACTGGGAGCCACACATGGGCCCTTTAGGGCTGTCTTCAAATGGGTTAAGTCAGCCTTTCTCAACCTGGGGCGCTCCAGATGTGTTGGACTACAACTCCCAGAATGCCCCAGCCAGCTCTGCTGGCTGGGGCATTCTGGGAGATGCAGTCCAACACATCTGGAGTGCCCCAGGTTGAGAACCACTGGGTTAAGTGGACCTTGAGGATCCAGCAACTGCAAAGGTGAGAGCGGAAAAATAATATCTTTAAATCAAAAGTGAGGGAGCAAGTAATCAGAAGCCCAAATCAGTTGTGTGTGTTCTGTAGTTGTTTTCTTTTCCACCTTGATCAGTTCACCGGGTGACCTTGGACTTCCATTCATCAGTTTTTGTTGTCATTTGGTTCCCTTGCTTTCTAATTGCTTTGGGGTACCTCCTTGGATACATTACTACGTAGAATACAAGGAATACACAGCAAAAGAGGGGCTGTGATTCATTCCCAGCTAGGGCACGAAATCAGCATGGTGAGACTGAAAGTTGAACACTGATGGTGAGACAGCTTCTTCCTGCTGTGAGATAACCACTCCCAGGCCCCGTCCAATCTTGAGTATCAAAGATGCTTATATGTAGAAATGACTTCTGCCCCCTCGCCTGCTCCAGGAGTCCTGCTTGTGCTTTTATCTCAGACTTCCCCAACCTGGTGGGGTCTCTAGCTGAGCTGGACTGCAACCCCTATCATTCCCAGCCAGCACGGCTATCTGGATGGCACGCGGCTGGGGAAGGCTGCTTTTATCTCTTCATGCTCCCAGGAGCAGGCACTGGGCCCGTTCTGAAGACACCTTAAACCATGGCTTTAATCATGATGGTTAAGCCAGAAAGCCAGGCCGTATTCAGAAGACACCTTAAACCATGGCTTTAACCATGGTGAATAAGGTTTTTGCTTTATTCACCGTGGTTAAAGCCGTCTTCTGAACACAGCCCGGCTTTCTGGCTTAACCACTGTGGTTAAAGACATGGTTTAAGGTGTCTTCTGAACGGGGCCAAACTAGAACAGGGCTGGGGAATCTCCTTTAGCCCAAGAGCCAGATTCCAGTGATGGACGGTGCCTGAGGCAAAAGGGGCGGAGCCAAGAACCAGCCTATTTTAGGGCAAAGCTCTTACTGTCAGTAATTAAGCCTTAGGAGAGAGTATTTCAACCTTCCAGAATGTGGAGGAAAACCTCATTCAAAAGCTGGAAAACTCCAAGCGATCAGCGGACAGGGCAAAAGAATGGGGAGTCCTTGAGGGCTGCATTTGGCCCGTGGGCCAGAGATTCCCACCCTTGCATTAGAAGGGATTTCACTCACCCAGAAGTGTGGTACTCAGCAGTGGATTGACAAGCTGGGGCATCAGGGAGCTCAGCCGCCCTGAAGCGCTGGGGGTGCCCTCAGTAGTTGTTGATGCCGTGCTAGTGGAGGTAGGTGCCACAGGAGTGCTTGTCAGGCCAGCCTGAAGCAGAAAGGAAAAAAGAGGGTTTAAAAAACAGGACATTTCTCCCAACCCCTTAAAATTACAACAATGAAACGGAACGACTGGGTTCGGTACACCGGTGATAATAACAAGAAGACCATAGGTCGAAATGCGTTTGGTATCAGTTTTAAAATGATATACTATTGAGTTTTTTGATTTGATTTGATCTATTACATTTATATACCGCCCCATTGCCAAAGCTCTCTGGGCGGTTTAGTGGCCCAATATGTATTTGTTTTCATTGTTTATGTTTTAATTAGATTGAAAAATTAAATAATTTCAGTTGTTTTTTTTTTATTATTATTATTATTATTATTATTATTGTCATCAAATTGTTATGATCACCACTGTACCCAATCCAGTTGTTCCGTTTCATAGCTGGGAACGAAGACATTGGGACAGGAGCCAAAACCATGCCACTGCGGATAAAGCAGCCTTCCTCAACCTGGGGCGCTCCAGATGTGTTGGACTACAACTCCCAGAATGCCCCAGCCGCTGGCTGGGGCATTCTGGGAGATGCAGTCCAACACATCTGGAGCGCCCCAGGTTGAGGAAGGCTGGGATAAAGACTGCCAGGTTCTATCCTAAATAGGGCTTCTATCCTTAAAAAAAAGCAGTTGTTCTTTCGCTTATCAAGATGTAACATGAGAAGACTTCTGGCCCACCTACCTATCTGTCATCTAAAACCTTGTTGCCACCATTCTGTCACGCTCCAGGTGACCAAAAAGAAAACCCAGAATAGGGCTATACAAATAGACACAGGCTTGATTCTTAGTGGCTGGTCCTAAGGAGATGGCCGATGGCCAGCGACAACTCTGCTTTGTAATACTTTGGAATGTTTTTGTGTTTCATTTTTTTCTTCTTAGTCTTTTCAGCTGCGAAATGCCTCGGATGTTTTGACAGAGAGGCAGCATATAATTGAGATAAATAATCAGAATTACCAAAAAAAAACAAAACACATTACTTAGCTGATGTTATGAAACAATGAAAATTATGATAGTAATAATAAGCATTTACTTAGTGCATTCCAAATGTTCAAAGCTCTTCACGCTGTCTCAATAATACCATTCTGCAAGGTATGCTAGCATTATTAACCGTGGTGCAAAGGGGAGAGGCTGAACTTAAGAAGCAGTGGATTGCCTAAAGCCTTCCAGGAATTTCATGGTCAGGGAGGGATTTGAACCCAGGGCTTTTTACGAACTCTATATCATAATCCAGGATAGGCAACCTGTTACCCTCCAGGAGGTGTTTTAGGACTACAACTCCTGCAAATCCAAGCCAGCAGGGCCAATGGTCAGGAATTCTGGGAGTTGTCATCAAAAACAACTGGAAGGTACTAGCCTTCCTTCCTCCTTGTTGTAATCAATCGTTACTTATAGCTAACAGTGTAATGGACATATAAATATGTGAAGATAATATTTAAGAGACTGAGCTGCTTGACTTTTATTTATTTCCTGTCTTTTTTCCTCCTTAAGGAACCCAAGGCGGTGTACATAATCCTCCTCCTCTCCATTTTATCCTCACAACAACAACCCTGTAGGCTGGGCTGAGAGTCAGTGACTGGCTCAAAGTCACCCAGTGGACTTCCATGGGTGAGTGCAGACTAGAACCCGGATCTCCTGACTCCCAGGCCAAGACTCTAGCCCCTGCACCACACTGGGTCTCTTTTATTTGGGACGACCATGGGCAGCCCAGTTAGAAATTGTGTAAGCCCTTTGGGGGTAGTTTTGTGGTTGTTTTCGATACTCTGTAAAGTGGCACTATATAAAATAATTATTATTATTTGATTAAACCAATTAAACTCTGGTTTCCCAGTAACTGCAGGCTGTTGTCTGCAAGCCCTCTGCTACTTGCAACTGTCATTTCCCCACTAAATCAGCCATCTATCTGTGACCAAATTACAAGAAGTTCCTTTTGAGAGCGACCGGCATTGACTAGATGCTGCCACCACCACCACCCTCTCCCAGGCCCGCCTTGCCCTGTCCCAGCTGGGGGAGAAGTGGCACCGCTGTGACTTCTCACAGCTTCCTAAAAGGAACAGCTCCCTCGGCTCAACTTGCGTTATGGCCTTCTTACCTGTGTGGGGCCCGGCCCAGCGTCGGAAGGACCCAGGCTGGTCGCCAACAGTGCTGAGTTTAAAGCTAGGACAGCCGGAGGGGTGGAAAGTGCTGGGAACAGCAGGGGCTGCAGAGCTTCGGGGATGCCGGCGAATGGTTCCAGCAGGGGCTCAGCGGCCGCTCCTTCCCTCTCGCCTTCGCACGTCGCCTCTGGCAGGGCCAGCAGAGAGGCCAGGAGTCCGCTCTGTTGCTGCAGCAAATCCAGGCTGGGCAGCACCAGGGGCAGCAAGGGCTGTCCCTCTGGTTCCCCTTGCAGGCTCAGAGGGGGAAGCGGCGTCTCCGGGCCCAGGGTCAGCGAGAAGGGGAAGGAGCCCAGCGGGAGCAGCCCGGGAGGTAGAGCGTTCCCAAACGACAGCGCCTGTTCCTGCGCCAGGAAGGGGAAAGGGTCAGTGGCCGAGGGCAGCGGGCAGCCCAGGGCCCCGCCTTCCATTGCGCTGGCGGCCACAGGGCTGGGTGCTGGAGGGGCTTTGGGAGTCAGAGGTGAAGCAGACGCGGCACCTGCAAGAGAACAAGGGGCACAGACAAGACGGTGAGGTGGGGCAGCACAGCCGCCCCAAGGACACTTGACCAGGATGCACTGCTCCATGGTGGCCCTCTTCCAGGACACTTGTACAGAAGCCTGCATTTTATTTATTTGTTTATTACATTTCTATACCACTGAATTGCTGGAGCTCTCTGGGCGGTTCACATTTTAGAGCCTAGACCAGGGCTGGTGGCCCTCCTGGTATTTTGGCCCGCAAGGCCCATCAGCCAATGGTGAAGGATGATGGGAGTTGTGGGCCAAAACATCTGAAAGGCCACAAGTTAACTACCAAGGCTACGGACCTTGGTAGCCTGACCTCCACCCACGTATATGCGGAAGCTGGTCCCACTGAGTTCAAAGGGGGCTTCTTCCCTTGTAGATGTACACAGGATTACAGCCTCATGCTTGCAGGCAATGCCACAACCCTTATTTATTCATTTATTGCTGCATTTATATCCCGCCTTTTTTCCTCCAAGGAACCCAAGGCGGCGTACATAGTCCTCCTCTTCTTCTCCATTTTATCCTCACAACAACAACCTTGTGAGGTGGGTTGGGCTGAGAGTGTGTGACTGGCCCAAAGTCACCCAGTGGGTTTCCATGGCCGAGCAAGGGCTAGAACTTGGATTTCCCAACTCCCGATCCAGCACTTTAGCCACACCACCACACTGGCTCTCACTGTGTGGCAGGGCTCCTGAAACCTTTAGGGTTGAGCAGCAAGTAAAATCTACCGAAGGCAGTTTTTCCCAGGGCGCAAGGATGGGGAAGCCTCCTTGACTTCTTGTGAGACAGCAGGCCCAGCACTTAAAATTCAGCAGTCAGTGAAGTCTCTTCTGTGACCCTGTAGAGCAGAGTTAGGCAACCTGGGGCCTCCAGATGTTGGGGACTACAACTCCCATCGCCCCCAGCCAGCATAGCCAATGGCCTGGGATTATGGATGTTGTAGTCCAAAACATCTGGAGGGCCACAAGTTGCCCATCCCGGTTTTGCACAGCTGTTACAGGTACAAGAGCTCTATCCTCTTTTGTTCCTGCCGACCCTAAACCCAGCTCATCTTTATCCCTCATCTGCCGTAAAGCCATTGGGAAAGTCTTGACCCCTTTCTAGCCTGGTCAAACAAGAGTGTTCCGTGAGCGGGGAAGGATCTGCTCTGATGCAAAGGCCAGAAAAATCCCCTGCTACTATGAGAGCAAGTGAGAGCCAAATGATGCTGAACCAGAGATGGGGAAGCTGTGGCTTGCCAGATATTGTTGGACTACAACCCCCATCCCCAACTGCTGGCTGGGGGTGATGGGAGTTGGAGTGGGGTGGGTGGAGAGAAAAGTTCCTAATCCCTTTGTAAAATGCTTCACTGCAAGTTGCGTGAATCTTTTTTTCTTACTCTAAATAGCAGGACAGAGGCCCCCAAACAGGATTGGTACCGCTGTATGCAGTGTGTGTGTATTGGGAGGGGGGGGGTAGAGAAAATCACTTCTGCCCTCCCCAAAGTTGCTATCAGCCCCAAGAAAGAGGCTGCCAATGGAGGAAAGGGCTAGACCCCCCCTGCCCCATGGTCCTGATCGGCAGAGTGGGGCTCATGCCCATTCTTTAGAGTTTAATTTTTATTTTATTTTTACAGATTTTGCATTGATGCATTTAACCTTATGCGTAGTTAGGCCCAAAGGCATGTGCTCAAAATGTGGAGGCATCAGTAAAAAACAGCCACCCAGAGTTTCTGGGGCTTACGCCTAGATGAGACACCTGTTTTCTGCATGGAAGGAAGTTGAGTTTCATTATCATCATCTCTATTTTCTGGCGTGGCAGTTTTTCTAGGCAGACATGATGGGCTTTGCCAAGGCACGCTATCTTCTACTAATTCAGAAATTTCCTGACTATTGAACATGTTTTACGTATGACTGCTTTCTGGATGTTGGTGTGGATATATTTTGGGAGGCCCCGTTTCTGAAGGCTTTCTGTAAAAAATTTTTTTGATGTGATGCCGGTGACTGACGTGGCTAACAGAATAATTGTAACTTTTTCCTGTTGCCATAGTTCTTTAATTTCCTTAGCCAATGCTGTATATTTTTTCTCTTTTCTCCTTTTCCTATAATTACTATTATTGCTCACAAAGTATCAGAGGACAGGTCCTTGCCACAAGGTGCTGACAGTCTAAAATTCAACTCAGGAGACAGAATTCTAGGCATGTGAAAGTAGGCTTCAGTGGTTTGGTGATGAGGGAGAGACACTCTGTACATGCTCATGGGATCCCTTTGTCATCCTTTTATATTATTTCACAGCTATTTCTTTGAAGTAGGGCCAAAGGGAAGCTCTGAAAATCAGTATGTCAAAAAAAGACGTTATAGCTTGCTGATCGCGACATGCTCTTTAAAAATGAAGGGGTTGGGTGGTACCAAATGGCCAGGACTAATGTGGTGGAAAGGTGGGGCTGTACAGGATCAGGTGAACATAACCAGCAAGAGATGGTTTCTTGTGGTTACTTAGTCTTATGGTTAGTTTTCAAGGCTATACAGGATTAGACAAACAGGCCCTGCAAGAGATAGTTTCTGCTTATATTGGTGTCCCCCTAACCTGGCACCCTCCAGGTGGGTTGGACTACAACACCCCTCATCCTCAGCCAGCATGCCCAGGGATCATGGGACTTGCAGTCCAACACACCGGGAGGGAAGGTACCAGGTTGGTGAAGGTTGCCTTTCCCCATCTGGAGGCCGCTTACCCATCCCCCCACCAAGGAGAGATGAACGAATCCCACTTCAGACGTCCCAGGAGAAGAGAGGGAAGAGAAGTGCTGAACTCTGGGGTGAGGGCCCTGTGGCTCTTCAGGTATGGTCAGACTCCAGCTCCCATCAACCCCAGACAGCATGGCCAATAACCAGGGGTGATGAGAGTTGTGGTCTAGCCAACATCCACAGGGCCATCATTTCCCCTCATCCTTGCACTACAATCACCCTTCCCTTGTTCCCGCTTGCTCATAATGTCCAAAACTGACCTATTTACTTCTATAGCTTTGGCTGCCGCTGGTGGCTTTCCACATACTTCACAATCATGACCTCAACCAGGAAGACACGGGGCTGCTTCATATATTCGCCTATCTACCGCACTATTGCCTACCACGACTAGGGAGTGGCTCTCTCCAGGGTCTCGGGCAGAAAAGGGTCCTTCCCACCACCCCCTACCTTGGTCTGAGACTGGACCTGGGACCTACTGAAAAGCCCTACTGCCAAAAAACAGCTAGAGGAGGGCGATCATCCCAATGAAGGGCCGAGTTACCTGAAAAGTCCTGGGGTGGGGGTGGGGGGGTGGACTTTATTGCGCACTCCAGCCATTTTTCTGCAGGGGAGCTTTCCCATTCCCTGTGCAAGTGACCGGCGAAGTCACTCCGTTCACTTACAGAGGAAATAGTTTGGTCTGGCCTCACAGACTCAGCAGCACACAGGGGGAACCGTGTTGTAGACCCCTGTCTTCAGGAACTGTGTGGAGGCCTGGGGCTACAAGGCCAGTGGATGAAGGAAGCCCATGGCCAAGCACTTCCGACCATACCCAAGAGAAGAGGAGGAGACGGCCTTGTCCGCCAGTGGACAGGCCTTGCTCTACGACTGCTCCGCGCCCTCTGGAGGAGGGCTTGCCCCTACAAAAGGCACTTCCAATACATACGCACACACGTACCTGGGGGGCCGAGGGATCCGAGCGGGGAGACAGGAGGTTTCGGCTGTGGGGGGCTCCCTGAGAACTGTTCGGAAGACGCTGAGGCCAGCTGCCCAAAGAGACTGAGGAGCTGGCTGTTGAAGTCCTGGAAGGAGGGCAAAGAGCTTGGGCTGTCGCCAGCAGGGCTTTGGGGCAGCGGCGGGAGGCCAGGGGTGGGTGAGCTCACAGGAGGGGCAAGCAGGCTGAGCAGGGACGACAGGGGCTGCACCGGGGCTGCCGAGCTCAGGGCTCCATTCCTGGCCTCTCCTGCGGGCGGCTGGTCCCGAGGCCGGGGCTGGCGGGTCGGCGTCTCCTCAGGATGGGTGGCCCCGGCCTGCCCTGAATGGGAGTCCTTGAGCAGGCGCAGGACGGTGGGGGAGCGGCGCTGGCGGCGAGGTGCCCGCCCCCCCACCACGGAGAGCAGCAAGCGGCTGGGTAAAGTGCTGGCAGCCAGCTCGTCGGGGCGCCCCCGGCTGGCCAGCTGGGCCTTGGCGGCTGCGCTCAACAAACTGCTGGCTGGGAAAGAGCCCGGGCCCTGGGGGTGGAGGAGCAGCAGTCCGGGCGGGCCTTTGCCTTCCGGGACAACTCCTAAGGGCACTGAGGGCAGGTTATTGCTGCTTTGGTGGGTTAAGGCGTTGGCCAGGGGCGCTGCGTCCAAGCCGGAGGGTTTGGGAGCCAGGCGGTGTCCAGAGAGGCCCTGCTCCGAGGAAGCCGAGGAGTGCCGGGAGCGCTGCGGGGAGGGCGCAGTGCTGCCTGCCGGCGACGAAACAGAGGAAAGGCTGGTGGGGGCCGGGGAGCCAGCGGCACTCGCCTGAGAGCCAAGGGGCACCGGGCGACTGCTCCAGGGGCCACCCTCCGGACCAGGCACCGCTTCGTCGGGCGGGGGGAAGAGAAGGCCGCTGGGAGGGTAGGGCCGGGGCGGTGCGTCCGGGAGGGCCTTGCCGGGCAGGAAGGAACTTCCGGTGGTGTTCAGTTCAGCTGGAAAGGTTGGGCGGGTGTTGCCGTTGGGGGTGGCAGGCAGGCGGCCCGGGAAGACGTCCCCGAAGAGAGCGTTGTGGTGGCGGGGAAAGGAGGAGGCCTGGCTGGGCCAGGTGTTGCCGTAGCGATCGGAGGGGCACTGCAAGTAGAGTTCCGGGCCCTTGGCCAAGGTGGCAGAGGCTTTGCTGGGAAGGGCCTGCTGTGGGCGACTGCTGGGTCCTGCCGTGGTCGGCTGAGACGGCTGGGCCAGCCCGCCCCCTGAAAAGCAAGCCCGAGGCAAACACAATCACTCCCAAAGAAGAAGGACAAATAGCACTGTTCTGAAGCAAACTGATCGATAGCAGGGTGGGGTGGGGAATACAGAACATAAAAGCCACCAGGTGTTAAAAACAGAAGAAACATTTAAGACCACAGTGATTTCCTACATGTTTGGCAAACAGGCTTTTCCCTCGGGATAGTGGTTCAGAGAATCATCGAATAGCAGAGTTGGGAGGGGCCTACAAGGCCATCGAGTCCAACCCCCTGCTCAGTGCAGGAATCCACCCTAAAGCATCCCTGACAGGTGGTTGTTCAGGTGGTTCAGACGTTAAACTGGCATTGCTCCAATTTCAGATATCTGAAGTACATTTCTGCCCTGCCCCTGCCCCAGGTTTTGAGTTCCGCTTCACTCTTCCAACCGGAAAAAAAAATACATTTAGAGTTTGCAAGGGGGAGGATCGCACACCCTTTGAGGAGCACGACCCTGCGTTTCCCGACAAGTCAACAAATTATGCGTGCCTTCTGATTGCAAGGGAAAGAAACCCAGAATGGTCACTCACAAGAGAGACGCAACAGGCTGCTGGCGCTACAAAAGCGTCGCGGGGGTGCGTACGTGCAGAGGCAATGGAAATATCCCCACCGTCAGAGGAGAACATAGATACCTGGCCCCAGATGTGGCAGGCTTAGCGGTCCATGGCTCTCCATGCTGCGGTAGAGCGTGGCCATTGCCACGATTTTCCGCCAGTGGTTGCACAGCTTGGTCATGTCCTCGTCTGCCTTGGTGCCTTCGCTCCCCGTCACCATAGCTGCTGGGTCGAAGTTGAAAACCTAACCGTAGCAGGGAAAGATTTAAAAACTGAGGGCTCGCCTCCCCCAGCCTTGGGGAATTAAGGCAAGGAAGGAGACCACAGCGGGTGTTGGGCCATTCCTCGGCCCAAATTAAAATCAGGGTTGTAGCTGAGCATCTGCAGTGAAGAGCAATTGTCTCATCCCACATGCTAAACCTCTGCATTGATGGGCAGCCTGATCCTACGCGTGTTTTCTCAGAAGGAAGTCCCATTGATTTCAATGGGATTCACCCCCCCACATAAGTGTGCACAGGATCACAGCCCAAGGGAGACGTCCTGACCTGCCAATGTCTTATGTACTGATTTAGATCAAGGATGCAGAACGTCTTTCAGCCCAAGAGGAGCTCTCGGGGGCCGCATTCCAGTGGTGGACGGGGCTGAAGGCAAAATGGGCGGGGTCAAAAAATACCAGCATATTGTACCTGAAAGCTCTTACTGGCAGCAATTAAACCTTAGGGGAGGCATTCTCGACCTTAGAGAATGTGTGGGGGAAATGAGCAAAACCCAGAAAGCCCCCAAATAATCAGTGATGAGGGGGAAGGGTTGTGGGGCCAGACTGAGACCAGAGGTGCACCGTTAGGTTGGCATCCTTATTTAGATATATATATATCAGCATCTGTCAACATTTCTGAAAAGTGCTTGGGCTTAGAATTCAGGGAGTCCTCGTTGTGCAGGAGTTCCATATTTTTTTGGGGGGGGGAGGGGGCAGAGAGGCACTGCAAATACTGGCAACAGCCTTGCAGGCAAAATATAATGGCACAGATGACATAATTAAAGAAGGACTCCATGACGGATCTCTGACATAATGGGAGGACACATTTGCTTCTAAGGTTATGCTGGGTTGAAGATAATTAGGGCTCCCATTATTGATTTATTACACATCAGTCCCAGCCTTCCTCCAAGGATCTCATAGGGGAGCACACATGGTTTCTCCCCCTCCACTTTATCTGCACAACAACCCTGTGAGGGAGGTTAGGCTGAGATTGTGACTGACCCAAGATTACCCGGTGAGCTTCCTGGATGAGGATGGGATTTGAACCCAGGTCTCTTCGGTCCAAATCTAGCATAGTAATCATGACGTCAGACTAATTGTGACTGTCACTTTAATGACCATATAATACAAATTGGTGCTGATTCCTCCCACTAATTTTTCTCCATCTTCTAAGTATACTATGCAACAAGCCCCCAGCCCTGCTAACCTATATTCTGCACCAGCAGAAGCTGAATAAACTACGCAAATCAAACAAATCTGCACACGATTTCCATAATTCTCTTTCCTTCCTTTTGGAGGAGGTGCAAACAGCTACACAGAACACTGCAACAGCAACAACACCCCCAAAATCTAGAAGTGCTGATTTGACACTATTCTCTAAATACTGCTCTCAAATTCATCTTTGTATCAATAAGGACTAGGAACTTGCTCTTTAAAAACCAGCAAACCAAAAGCTGAAATTCTCAGGGTGCTGAAGTTCTGACATCAATTTCCATGCCTGTGCGATATGTTCCCTGGAGTGTGGAATACACAGAACTCCAGTTATACTTTCCCCCTACGTGGAAGGAGGGCTCTCCCCAGCCATGGATGCGAAGAAACCGTGTCTGAAAGAAGCCTCTACCCAGCCCTTCCAATGGAGAACTTGGCCAGGAACTGCATCCAAGAGCTAAGAGTAGCCAGTGAAAAGCTCCTCCTTTGGATCAGACCATTGTGTTCTAGGGCAGGGGTAGGCAGAAGGTAGATGTCAGGAATGCTAGGAGTTGAAGTCCAAAATGCCTGGAGATCTATTTTCTAGGGAACACTGGAATCCTGGGAGTTGTAGTCCAACACATCTGGAGGGCACCAGGCTGGGAAAAGCTATCCTAGGATGTATTTTCAGGTGACCGTGAGCCCCAAGCCTGGCTGGCACTCTGTGCAAAGTGAGTGCACACCCTGGAATATCCCTCCTTCCCCCAGATTCCTCCGCAACATGCAAGGATTCCTTGGCAAGACAGCTGCCATGGAATGGGGTTCCCTGAAAGTAGAGAACTCCAAAGCCACTGCTCTGTGCAGGGATAGGAATGCATTTTGCTGGCAGAAGGGCCCTTTGGATGCTCTGCCAGCTTTTGCTACTGCTGAATGACACGTTCTGACCCCATCCAAGACAAACACACACACACGCACATCCCGTTCCTTTCCAAAATAGCTACTAGAGGCCGGTGTGGTGAATGATTACCTCGTTCATGCATCTAACATGCTGTTCTTCAAATTAAAGGGCAGAATTTGGCAGAACTATAGGCCAGGTCCTATTCCATCCCAGGGCTGGAATGACTCTTCCAAATCATTCTAAGTCCATCTCTTTACTCTATGGCAGAAAACCCTGCATCGCATATATCCTCTGCAACCTTGGAATATTCTGCAAATTCAGCAAGCTTATTTTGCCTAATTCTTATAATTTGAAATAGTTTTGTGTATTATATTCTGGTTTTCTTGTCATGATGACATCAAGGAGGTATACTGAGTACTGAATCCTTGCCCTCAGATGATGATTATTATTATTATTATTATTATTATTATTATTATTATTATTATTATTATTATTATTATTCCATTAGTCACCGGCATCACATAATTCCACCCCCACCCCAGAAAATCTTCGAAAACAGCCTACTAAAATACATACACACCAACATCCAGAAAGCAGTCATACTTAAAACATGTTCAGTAGTCAGGAAATTCCTGAATCTAGGGTGACCATATGGAAAGGAGGACAGGGCTCCTGTATCTTTAACAGTTGCAAAGGAAAGGGAATTTCAGCAGGTGTCGTTTATGTGCATGCAGAACCTGGTGAAATTCCCTCTTCATCACAACAGTTAAAGCAGAGCTCCTGCAGCTTTAATTGTTGTGATGAAGAGGGTATTTCACCAGGTGCTGCATGCATACAAATGACACCTGCTGAAATCCCCTTTTCTAAACAACTGTTAAAGTTACAGGAGCCCTGTCCTCCTTTCCATATGGTCACCCTATTGTTATCTTCAGCCCCTCTGGCTTCTGAGAGCTCTCACCAGACATTTTTCTCATATTCTCAGGCATATCATTACACCCATGAGGGCTAGAAACATGTTGAGGGTGGAGGGGAGAAAGGCTGAGATTCTTAAGAAACTGAGTGCTGCAGCCAGGACTACATTTGCTAGCATTGGTACAATTTCACAGCATCTCCATAGCCCTGCTGGTATCTAAAGTATCCCTCAATCACATGCCTATCTCGCCTTTCCTTGAAAGGTTGCTAGGGAACTTCCTGTTGAACTGCTCATACAGTCAGGACATTTGTCCTGATCTCTAGCCCTGGGGTGACCATATGAAAAGGAGGACAGGGCTCCTGTATCTTTAACAGTTGCCTAGAAAAGGGAATTTCAGCAGGTGTCATTTGTATATACGGAGAACCTGGTGAAATTCCCTCTTCATCACAACAGTTAAAGCTGCAGGAGCTATACTAGAGTGACCAGATTTAAAAGAGGGCAGGGCACCTGCAGCTTTAACTGTTGTGATGAAGAGGAAATTTCACCAGATTCCCCATATATACAAATGACACCTGCTAAAATTCCCTTTTCAATACAACTGTTAAATATGGTCACCCTCCTATCTAGCCCTCTAACTCCTTGGTCAGCAACCGGCTTGGCTAGAGGGCCATCAGACCAAGGACTCCACTGCTGCCCTGCGAAGGAGACAGCCAGCAATCCCTCTTGATCTCAGCTCCATCCTTCTGCACCTCTGAAAAGCACCCAAGGGGGTCAAAGCAACATCCCTCCTGGAGCTGGATTTGGCCCAGGGCCAGGGGTACATCAGATGATAATATCCTACTTGTACATTTCTCTTTCAGGGAAGTGGATGTGCCAAGCAGCAGCATCCCTTGCGAGTCTGGATTTGGCTCAAAGGCCGCCATTTGCCAATATCATACTCCCAACTTCAACCCGTTGATTCCAGGCAGCCCTGGTTATCATCCCTCTTCTTTCTGGCCATTTATCTAAGTAAGAAATCGACATACTCCACTTCCATATCTGGTTTCTAGAGCTAAATATCCCTGGGTATTATGGGGGAAGCTCCCAGGGCTGTGGACTGAGCGTCCGCAGTGTAACTTCTGTGGTTGTCTTGAGCGCTCCGTGGAAAGGGAAGACAGTGGTGCTGGGGCAGTTGGGCGATTTGCAAGTCTTGGTGGGTGTGCGTGTGTCTGCCTGACTTTACAGCTCTCTGGAGCACTTTCTCATGTTCCTGGTATCTACCTAGTGCCATCTCCAAGCTTTGAGGACCCTTGGGCAAGACACCCTCCGTCGGGGCCCTCCTTCATTGAGTCTACCTTCGTACCAGAGCTGATCTTGCTCCTCCTGCTCTTTATCATAGAATCATAGAACAGCAGAGTTGGAAGGGGCCTACAAGGCCATCGAGTCCAACCCCCTGCTCAATGCAGGAATCCACCCTAAAGCATCCCTGACAGGTGGTTGTCCAGCTGCCTCTTGAAGGCCTCTAGTGTGGGAGAGCCCATGACCTCCCTAGGTAACTGGTTCCATTGTCGTACTGCTCTAACAGTCAAGAAGTTTTTCCTGATGTCCAGCCAGAATCTGCCTCCCTGTAACTTGAGCCCGTTATTCCGTGTCCTGCACTCTGGGAGGATCGAGAAGAGATCCTGGCCCTCCTCTGTGTGACAACCTTTTAAGTATTTGAAGAGTGCTGTCATGTCTCCCCTCAATCTTCTCTTCTCCAGGCTAAACATGCCCAGTTCTTTCAGTCTCTCCTCATCGGGCTTTGTTTCCAGACTCCTGATCATCTTCTTTACCCTCCTCTGAACTGCTACCACTTACTTGCCTGGGAGGCAGAGAGCCAGGGAGCAAACAGGCCGTGGCCTCTCCTGCTCCCCCTTCTCACTCTTGCCTGGGCCAGAGAAAGAGGCAGGTAACCAAGCAGGTTGCAGGGGTGAAGAGAAGGAGCAGGTCCAGGGGAGCTCTGGTCAGTGGGGCCCTGCTACAGTGTGCTACCTTGATGCCAGCCCTGAATTTGCATTTGTTCTCCTCTAGTTATAGGGATTCTTATAACTTGCAAAATTTGCAAAACATCTAGGCTTGACCCCGTCCCCGCCCCGGTCAACCCCAAACCCAAACGAGGTCCTCTCCTTTACCTTGTGCACATTGAGGGGACACTCCAGGCCACATTTGCAAGTGCCGTCTGCCAGCAGGTACGCACGTGTCTGCTCCAACGAAGCCAGGCTTGTGCCGCTGGGGCTAAGGGAAAGAAAGGAGGGAGCGTTAGAACCAGCGCCAGGGCAGCGGAAAGGAGGGCGCACAGCCCTAGGCCACGGCCGGGGGCACGGCTTACCTGATATAGCGCACTCTGCCCTCCTCCACCCTGCGCTGCCAGCCCACAGGCACGGGTGTGACTGCTGGGCGGCCGCCTCGATCCACACCAGAGCAATCATCGCCGCCATTCATTGTGCTCCCTCAGCGCTTGGGCACCTGGAAGAACCCAGAAATGGTCACTGAGATGGCAGGCGCAACCGTGGCTGGACAACACCTGGAGCGGGGGAAGGATTCCAGCACATATCGAGGCGGGGGGAGGAGAAGGAGGGGCCATGTAACCCCAGTCACAAGATCTCAGGCCAAATCCAAGTTGCAGAAAGGGTGGCCTAATCGTACAAGCTGAAGCGGAAAAGATCATCTTCTTGGCTCGCCGCTCTGACCATGTTACTCCGCTTCTGAAATCTCTTCATTGGCTTCCAATTCGCTTCAGAATCCAATATAAACTTCTCCTGTTAACCTTCAAAGCTTTTCACGGTCTAGCTCCTTCCTATCTCTCTTCTCTCATCTCACACTATTGTCCCGCTCGTGCTCTTCGCTCCTCTGATGCCATGTTTCTCGCCTGCCCAAGGGCCTCTACTTCCCTTGCTCGGTTTCGCCCTTTTTCCTCTGCTGCCCCTTACGCCTGGAACGCTCTTCCAGAACATTTGAGAACTACAGGTTCAATCGCAGCTTTTAAAGCTCAACTAAAAACTTTTCTTTTTCCTAAAGCTTTTAAAACTTGATGTTGTGCGGACTTTATACTGTTAGTTTTACCCTACCCTGTGCCTGCTTACCCTACCCTGTGCCTGTTGGCATTCTCTTCCCCTCCTTATTGTTTTACTATGATTTTATTAGATTGTAAGCCTATGCGGCAGGGCCTTGCTATTTACTGTTTTACTCTGTACAGCACCATGTACATTGATGGTGCTATATAAATAAATAAATAAATAATAATAATAATAATAATAATAATAATAATAATAATTAGGACTTCAGCTACCTACACAAATGAGATCCTGGACAGATTTTACCATCAGCCACCTTCGGAAATGCCAAAGAGTCTCATGGCCTCTTAAGGATAAACCAATTTATTTTGGCATAAGCTTTCGTGCTATAAAGCTATAAAGACTGATCTATTCCGGCAGGCCTATCCAGTGGAATTTGAGGATGTTTTAATAATGTATACTATGTTTTTAATTCAGTTGTATGTATTTTATAATTTGTATCAATCCAGACAGAGAGGTGGGTAAGAAATAATAATAATAATTCGTGGACACTGTTCACTTGATGAAATGGGCCATTTCATCCACAAAAGCTTGCGCCGGAACAACTTTGTTCAACTGTAAGGTGCCGCCAGACTCTTTGTGGTTTCAGCTGCAACAGACTAACATGGCCACCCCTCTGGAAACCGTGACCTCAAAAATGATACCGTGCCCCTCTCTCCTATCACCCCCAGGTGGGCACTCTGGCGAAAGAAATAGCTAGACACTGACTCTTTGCCAGCCCGGAAAGGTGAGATCAAATCTAGGATAGTGACAGGCTCCGTGCTACAGTTGAGGGTTATTATTAGCTGAGCTAGGAAGAGAATGGCTTAGAGCCAAGCTACACAACCAGCCGAATCACAACACAGTCCTTCTGGGACTGTACCACCTCAAACTGCAGGGGAGGGTGAGGGTTGCAGGTTTCTTTGCATAGGGAGATTTAAAAAATAATAACGACAAGGGAGCACTTGAAAACGCACACGCACATGATTTCCCCCCACAACCACCTGGAGTGGTTCAGTCCCAGAAGGACTCTGCCATGTGATTCCGTTCAACATGGTGATCGGACTTTAGGATGGGAAAAGGAAGTGGGACTATTAAACAGCAACAGAACAGAGGGGACAGACAGGTCCAGGATGGTGGGAAGAAGGTAGCGGGGAGAAACTTAGTGGCACAGCAAGAATGGAGGCATCTGCAGGAAGCAGGGCAGGGCCACAATAGTCGTTTGAAACGAAATCACCAGGGGAGACAGACTCGGCATTCCCCAAGCCCCCAGCGTCCACCTCCCCTGCCCCCCTCCTCCCCCACTCACTGGGTGGCTCTGACCTACTAAACTCTATCAGGAGGGAGCCGTGAAACGGCAAACAGCTGGCTGATCCTTTAATCCCAGCTCTGGCCTGCTGAAGGCTCTGCCTACCTGCTCATGGCTGCAAACCTCGCGGCAGGCGGTTTTAAGGGTGGGCACACTCCCTTGGGGCATTCATGGTCTGTCAGTCTCTCTCTTGCCAGGGTCCAGGTGGTGCCCAGTCCAGCGAGCTCACGCCCACCCTGCCAGCCACACTAGCCTACACCTGGAACGGAAGGAGGACTTTAGGCTGTGGCACCGAAGCGGAGATTCCCCCACCCAGCATCCCCCGATAGGAAGCACCTGGGCCCAAAGGGTTCTGTGAGTGCCAGGACAATACTCAAGGGCACCCCTGTTCCTTCTCCAGGTCCACAAAACCCCTGGCGGCCTTGAAATGGGGTGAGCTCTATTATTTTGTGTTGCAGAAGGAAGTCAAGCAAAGGCTCGATGCATAAAAGGTTTGCGCAGGATCCCATCCTTTCTTGTATGCCTCACTGGTCATTCTAGAGCAAAACAAGTAACCCCAGTCTTGTGCTCCCAATGAGTAAGGTAGATTCGAATCCCCCAATACTTCATCCAAATCCCCCCAACGCACATACACACACCCTTCCCCTGAAAAGTGTGGGGACATGTGCACACTCCTGATCATGCCACCATGACTGGGAGGCTGGATGAAAGAGTGTGAAGGGGGAAACTAAGCTGGCAAGCATTTCATTTCATTTATTACATATCCATGCTGCTCAATGGGCAAAGCTCTCTGCGCGGTCTTCAAAGCAGGCCGGAAATACTGATATACATTTCACCCCACCCTATCTCCACCCCTCTCAAATCAATGGCCTGCTCTACACATTCAGCAGAACTGGTTGGCAGAATCCTTAGGTGATAGAATAGGCTATTAACCACTGCAGATGGGGGAATGCCATTTCCTTGCAAGTAAAAAACTAGCAAATCTGGGAGAATTGTTTTAATCCGGCCTGCCCCTGCTATGCTAGCTTTCTACTTGCAGGGATGTGCTTAGGTAGGAGAGCAGTCCTAAATGTAGGGTGACGATATGGAAAGGAGGACAGGGCTCCTGTATCTTTAACAGTTGTACAGAAAAGGGAATTTCAGCAGGTGTCATTTGTATGCATGCAGCACCTGGTGAAATTCCCTCATCATCCCAACAGTTAAAGCTGCAGGAGCCATGTCCTCTTTTGTATCTGGTCAAAAGGCCAGGGCTCCTACAGCTTTAATCGTTGTGATGAAGAGAGAATTTCACCAGGTCCTGCATGCATGCAAATGACACCTGCTGAAATTCCCTTTTCAATAACACTGTTAAAGATACAGGAGCCCTGTCCTCCTTTCCATATGGTCACTCTACTTCAATGTGACCCACGATCTGGAGTGTAGAGGTTGTGGGTTCAAACTCCTATGATCTCATTCTGCTGCAGATGCAGACCATGACTGCATCTCTACTCTAAGATTCTCCAGGATTCCCCCCCCCCAGCTCTCATATAGCTCTTAAATGAGAATAGCTCCTTTATTCATAAATGAGTGGTGGACCTAGGGGTGAACTGAATGTAAATCTCCAGATGTTTTGGCCTTCAACTCCAAAGGCCCCTATCAGCATGGCCAACGGACAGGAATGCTGGGAGTTGAAGTCCAAAACAGCTGAACCTCTTACTTTCTGTCCGCACCTGCAAACACAATAATATAAAGTTAGTGTAGGGTTCTCCCATGCCACACTGAACCTTTCTTTAGGAGTGTGCAGGTGTGATTTATCCCATAATTCTAGACTGGTGCTAAAGCCTGCAGTGCGAGAAGCACTGGCTAGTTCTGCAGATCAAGGCAAAGGAGCGGGGTCAGCTAAAATGTTGGCAATCCAATCACCACACTGAGCTCCATCACAGCTACATGTGCAGAACTCAGAAATCCAGAAAGTGTTAATACAAAACTTTAGTTAATGGTGGGTTAATAGTCAATTCACAGTTGGTTATTTTGCAGGTACTCCCACATAACGGCTGGGTTCGGAGGACACGCTAATCAATAGTTGATTTCCATTTTTCTCCTATTACAAACACACACACACCACATTGATTAGCTTGTTGACCACTCAACTGACGGTTGATTACTTAAACCACCATTTGTTATTGTGTTGTCTGAACCCAGCCAGTAACTTTCCAAAGATTGGCTCCAATCCCTCATTGGTGGAGCCAGATGTAGGCGGGGCTGGGCACTATAAAATGCAGGTCTTCCACCTCAAACTGGGCAGTTGAGGAAGGGCCATTTGTGCAACAAAATAGTTGGTCTCTCAAGCTTTGGTTGTAGTTGGATGGAGAATCTTATCAGACAGCGGTAATGAAAAAGCAGGAGAAGTCAAGTATCCCCTTTTCCCTTCAAACTGCACTGCAGTGTTTACTTTCCTTCTCCTAAGAACCTAGGAACTGTATTTCTTTTAACCTCAAAAACCCTGTGAAGGAAATGAGAAAACTGGACGAATAAAATGCCTTCTTCTTTAACTTCTAGAATTATGGCAGCCTGTTGCGCTAGTTTCTGCATGGGGTAAAACCTAAGCCCTTTATGTGGGAGAGCTTGCCGTTGGTGCAACAGCAAAGGTAAGGGCAAGCCAGCTACCCTAATGAAAGCATAAGGCTAGAGTAAGGCTCAGACTGTTCTGGTTCAGTTCCATAATATGTGACTCTACCGGAGGCAGAACTTGTAGGAATCATGTAAGGACCGTGGTATAAGGTGGCAAAAGAGTGGGAAAACATAAATTGTGCCATGAGTGTGGGATTGCCCTGGCTGCTCAATATGCTTCATGGTATAATGGCTGTAGTCTGGATCATCTAATATGGGTAAGTATTTTTTGATCATTGCGATTCTATGCACATGAGGAAAAGGTTAGGCCTCTCTTGCATGTCTGGCCACACTCTTGATCACTTTTCAACACAAGTCCAGCTTTGTTGGTTATGCCCTGCAAAGTGTTGTTGGAACTGCTGGTTTCTATTGTTTAACAACTGCAAAATTCAGAAGGATCAGGATTTGCCTAAGCCAGGGCACAAATCGGCAACAGGGAAAAACCAAACCTAGCTCCTTTCTGGCGCTATTGTACATATCAAGCCTGTGCTCTGGTAAGCCCAGTCCCCAGTTTACTCCAAGAAATGCCACAGCACAAGCCAGATATGGCTAAGTAATAAATTTTGATTATATATATTTTATACAGAATATATTGTATTAATTACTGTCTGGATCCAAGCTAGTCACCTTCAACTAGAACCACCTGTCATTCAAGTGTTCCATTGATTCAGATGTTCCACCTGCCCTGCTTGCCCAGCGGTCCCCCCCCCCCCCACCGGATAAGCTAATTCTCAAGTAATAAAACAGGGTAAAAATACTACATAATTCTCCTCTCAACCCCATCAACGTGGGCAATAGGCCACACTGAGCTGGGGACTAGCCAAGGCCGTTGTGTGACCTGGAGCAGTGGACCCTGGGAGCCGAGAGGTATGCGCTCTGCCTCAGACCTGCCTTAGCGACCATGAGAGACTCTCTTCACCTCTTATTCCAGCCTGTAGTAAAAGCTTCGCCTTTTATTACAAGCTTATTTCAGTTGTAGTAAAAGCGCCTAATAAACAGTCCTCCTTTTTGTGGCCTTAATACCTCTGAATCCCATTTTATCTCTGCACAGAAGACAGCGGAGGGTTTGGATTGGATGTCAGTCCTCCTCATTCTCCCCACACAACAAGGTCCAAAACTCTTCAACGTAAGAATGGGAAATACAGAGACAAGGTTCGTGTTGATGTGTGAACAGGGAGCTGTGGGGGAGCGTTATAGTTTATGACATGTCACCCTCCTGCCCCAAAACACTGGCCAGCTGCTGTTTCAGAGCTGAAAAGGGAGGGATCCATAGTACAGAGGAGTGCTTCTGATGCCAGCCCCCTCTCTTCCACTTGGGCTCTGCACCGCCTTAGCCCTTGCAGCGTTGGCCCAACTCTTTCCCACCATAACAGCAGCTGAAACTGCAGCAGTGAAGTCTGGAGTCTCCAGTCAAGGGAGGACACACAAGGCAGTCAAACACTCCAGCACCTTTTCCCTTTCGCCGTTCGTGAACCCGGATTCGGGAGGAAGGGGGCCTGGTGAAACCCGCCCCCGACCACGATTCCCCCTCCAGTACAGAAAAGCTGCCTAAGAGGTGGCCAAAAAAATCTCCCTTCTCTCCCCCCCCTCCCTCTCTGGAACTGAAAGCTTCCATAACTCCAGCAGAAGTTTGAACTGTCAAGAGAAGCCGAAGGGGGAGATCGGCTCGGCTCTTGGCGCTCGCAGCTGCTTCGCCTGTGCCAAATGCACCACCCAGTCCGGCTTGAGAGAGTGCCCAGGGCCCCCTCTGGCACTTACCTTGGTTCATGGTGCCCCCTCCCCAGCAGCAGCTGCAGGCTCCAACTTGTCTTCCCGCCCCTGCCGGGGCTCCGGCTGGTGCCCCACCTGCGGTGGGTGCTGGGCGGGCGAGTGCGAGCGTGGGTAGGGGGTCAGGGTGCAGGGGATCGCTGGTGCTCTCCACCCCCACCCCCCCAGTGCCTGTCTCACTCACTCCCTCCCCCCCTGGACTCAGTGCCAGGAAGAGGAGGGGGTAGAGCAAGGGAGCTTCCTCCCTGGCATGCGCACTGGGGGCCGGGGTGAGGGTGGAGGTTGGGGGGGGGGGGGAACAGCCCTGGGAATTCCGTTCCCGTCCTCCTCCGCTGTGCGCTCAGGGCGCAGCGGCTGCGCTTTGCGCACGGGGCTCGGGATAAAACACGGCCTGGGCCCTTTGGGTTGTTCCAAAGTCCCGGTGCGGAAGTTGGAGCGGCGCGGCAGGAATCCCTACAGCTTGTTCTCTGCGGCCTGCCTTGCCCTGCCCTCTTGCTCTGACGATGCGAGAAAACAAATTGCCCTGTCCGATCCCCCAAGGCACGGAGGGACTGGCTGGCGGCTGCAAACTAAGGAGGGTGTGCGTATGTATGTGTCCGGCTTCTTAGAGGCATAAACCACAAAGGATCGCGTTTTCCTAGCATTGTATCGGAGAAGGGCGGCACTACTACAGTTCCACGGGCACACACCCACACACTCCTCCCCCCCCCACACACTATGAAAGCAGAGACCACAAAGTGCTACTTGCTGTAAAGACCATAGAAATGCCCTGATGGTTTTACAAATTACACATACAATCATGTCGTCAACAGGCAGCTGCTCTAGGGGTTTCCTAAGACAGACAGGAGAACCCAAGGCTGCCCCTGATCCAATGGAAGGAGAGGCAGAAACTTCCAAGGAAGAATAGAAATACTAACTGTGCAGTCCTATGCATGTTTGCTCAGATGTATGCATCATTGCGTTCAATGGGACTTGCTCCACCTAAGACTCCAATATTAAAGTGCACTTGCTTGAACAACGGGATAAGAGGAGAAATTGTTGCCTCTGTTCCAGCTTTGTCGGTTTCCTGGAGGCATCTGGCCGACCAGTGTCTCAAACAGAACTGCTGAACTTGCATGGACCTTTGGTTTGGTGGCCCAGCAAAGCACTTCTTGTTAAGTAATGTAAGAACTGGATTGCTTGATCAAACCAAAGGTCCATCCAATCTAGCATCCTGTTTCGAACAACAGGAAGCCAGATGTTTCTGGGAAGCTTAGAAATAGGCTGCGTAGCCCTCCCCTGTTGTTTGTCTCCTGCATCTGGTATTCAGATATGCTAATCTTCCCCAACCTGGTGCCCTCCAGATGTGTTGGACTGAAATCTCAGCCAGTATGCTGGCTGGGAATAAATCCAACACATCTGGAGGGCACTTGGTTGAGGAAGGCTGCGATACCTACTGTCTCTGAATGTGGCTGTTTCTATTTAGCTGTTGTGGCTAATAACAGCTGATAGCTCACCATGAATAGTTCCAGTTCCTTTTTAAGAACGCTCTAAACCAATCATCATCATCATTTGGCTTGGAAGCTAAATATCCAAAGGCACGCCTCTCCCTACACCTGCAGGGGAGGCTCTTCACAAGGTGCCCTCTGTTATGACAACTAAAGATAGCCTTCTCTGTTAATAGCACTCCATTTGTAGGATACCCTTTTCATGGATATATGAATCATAGAATAGCAGAGTTGGAAGGGCCTACAAGGCCATCGAGTCCAACCCCCTGCTCAATGCAGGAATCCACCCTAAAGCATCCCTGACAGATGGCTGTCCAGCTGCCTCTTGAAGGCCTCTAGTGTGGGAGAGCCCACAACCTCCCTAGGTAACTGATTCCATTGTCGTACTGCTCTAACAGTCAGGAAGTTTTTCCTGATGTCCAGCTGGAATCTGGCTTCCTTTAACTTGAGCCCATTATTCCGTGTCCTGCACTGGAGTCTATCTTGCCATCATTTCAGCGCCAAGTCAACACTTATTTTTGTTTGCTCAGACGTTTTAGCCAAATGTGGGTGCAATCTTATTTATGTTTAGACAACTACCAGCAGCCCCCAGATAGCATAGCTGCCTGAGGGGTGCTGGAAGTTGTAGGACTTATTTCTGTCTAAATATTGCATCCTCAGTCCATTTTATGTTTTGTTACTGCCTCCTGTTTTATGAATGCAATTTATTGTATTATATATTTATTCACTGCCCTGATATAATTTGGGTGGTTTATAAATATCCAAAATAAATAATAAATAATGACTTTTGGCAGTGTGTTCAGTGGGACCATTGAGTTGTGTGTGATAGTATTTATGTTTTAAGAAAACATGTTTATGATTAGCTTTTTAGAAATGTAAGGAACTGATTAACAGTTCAGGAGCCTGGGTAGCACAGGTAGAGTTGCTGGAAGGCTGGTACACATTTAACTGGTGGGGCAGGACCAGAACTGGGCATTAAACAGAAAGGCATAACTATGAAATCTACTTATTCTGATTATGAAAGATGCAACAGGACACCAGGGAAAGATCTCAAAACAGGCAGCAGCCAACACTGGAGTTAGGTGGTCACAGGGAATGAAATTGGCAGGAATGGGTGTGGGCACCAACATAAGAGCAAGCATGCTAATTGGATGAAGATTGTAGTTATGGGGGACTGGACAGAAGATGCTGGCGACATCTTAGCCAGCAATATAGCAGGAAATCACTTCTTTGAGGCTCAGTGACTCATCTTCCATGAGTCACACTTGGGCCCAAATCTGTGTTCTGCCACAAATTCCAAGTGTGATTCTAAGCAGGATAATGTCTCACTTCAGAGCTGTAAATATCTGCACAATGGGCTCCCATGAGGTGACCAAAAGCAGTTCTGAACATGAGTTTTAAAATAACTCATTTAAGAGAACTCTGTGGAAGGGAACACTACAGCAAGCTTGCATCTGAGTAGGCCAGTGATCCTAACCATGGAAAAAAGCATATTGGTGAATGGCACTTCACACAAAAAAGACACTTGGTGGAGTCCTAGATAGGAGAACATCGGGGCTGATAACTAGGGTGGGGATGCAGCCTCATCCCAGATGCCAAAACACTTACCATCTATAGTAAAAACATAGTTCTTATTATTATCATTGTTTTTGTTTACCATTTAACATGCATAAGGATTTTTCAATCTCCCAACGTCCTTGATGCATGTCATTAAGTATTTCTACTTTATAAATCTGTAACTGTGGCTGAGAGACAGCAGCGTGGCTGAGGTCACAGAATAAATCATTATTTGAATCTAGATTTGACTGCTAGATTCCCAGGCCAAATCTGTGCAATATTTAAATTACATAGTGTCTACAAAGTGTTTCAGGGCACACTGGGATTCCTTAGCAGCTTAGGCAGGGTCTTCAAGGTTTTCTCAAAGACAGCTTGCACACCCACTACTGATTATTTCTTGCAATCAATGTTGCAGAAGGTTTGGCGTTTGCATAGAGCTAGCACTTTGCACAGACCAAATTGTGCACCCTAAAATGTTCCCTAGAATCTTCCAGAATGCACAAAAGTTAAACCCTGGAGACAGGGCTTTTCCTTGTCAGGCAAGCAGATGTACAAAAGGTTCACTGAAGGTTTGGAAACCATGGTCATAAATCACACAAGAATCACGTGAAACTCAAAAATGTGCAGATCTACACTATCCATATAGCAGGCCCAATTCAATCTGTCCTTCAAAAGAACCATCATTTTCTCACCTAAGAGGGAATGGTGCCTATTGTAGGGTGACCATATGAAAAGGAGGACAGGGCTCCTGTATCTTTAACAGTTGTACTGAAAAAGACATTTCAGCATGTGTCATTTGTATATATGGGGAACCTGGTGAAATTCCATCTTCATCACCACAGTTAAAGCTGCAGGTGCCCTGCCCTCTTTTAAATATGGTCACTCTATTATAGCTCCTGCAGCTTTAACTGTTGTGATGAAGAGGGAATTTCACCAGGTTCTCCATATATACAAATGACCCCTGCTGAAATTCCCTTTTCTATGCAACTGTTAAAGATACAGGAGCCCTGTCCTCCTTTTCATATGGTCACCCTAGCCTATTGTGACCCATGAGGGACATTATGTAAATCCAAAATCCAGTCGGGAAATACCTTTATTAGGACCACCAAAAAAAGGGTGTAAGCATTCAAGTTGGTATTGCCCAACTGTGGATTTTTACATCCTATTCCCTCTCTCATGAACCACCACTGTTGTCTTTGCTGCTTCATCTGGGAATCATGAAAGCGAAGAATGTCCCCCTGCTCAGTTCTGGAGGACCATTTTATTCACATGCAAGTGCATGCAGGTTTACTCACTTAAAATTCATGCGGGCACCGTATTATTTACTGGGCTCTATCTTATAAGGCCCTCCCTTATACAGGTAATAGCGTCCTGCGCACAAGCACTGCGCACAAGCACTTTCCCCAGGGAGGCCTGGCCCTTTAACCGACACGGTGGGCGCGGCATGACGTCATAAAAGCTCTCCGAGGGCCTCCTGACGGAGTTCGGCCTAGTCCCTGCTGAGGGGACACTCTGGCCACGGGCTCGTTGGGACAGGTGGAGGGAGGGAAAAGGAAACAAGTCTGGTCCTGGAAGGAGGACCTAGAAGGGCCAAGGTCAGCGCTCGGGCCTTGGCCGCCACCATCGTCCTCAGCGGTTGCCAGGGCATTGCATCATCTTCCCCGTATGACTCACCCACAGACTCGTGACCCTGAAGGGAGGGGGTAGTTTCGGGAGGAGTCACTTCCGGGTGCGACGCGGCAGTATCCAGCATCACAGCGGAAATGCGTCACCCGCGCTTGGAAAGGCGGGGCTTAGCGAAAGGACGACGACGGCCATTGGCTAGCGGCGGCGCTCTCCTCTCCTCCAATGGCAGGGCGCGGCGGCGCCCATTGGCCAGAGATGGCGCAAGGGTTGCGTCATGCGGGGGCGCGCTTAAAGGGCTATCCTAGGCGAGCGAGCCGGAGGAGGGAGTTGGCAGTTGGAAGCCGGCAGCAGCCCAGTGAAGGCGAGGATGAGCAGCGAGAGGAGAATGAGCCGAAGCCAGCAATTGGGGGAAAAGATCGCGGGCGAGAAGGGGCCGCGCAGGAAGGTGCGAAGCTGGGGACCGCGGGGGGGGGGGGAGTGGACAGAGGGTTGCTTAGCAACCAGCTCGGACGCCTGGGTCCTCTGCCTTTAATCAAAGCCCGGGAGGGGTGTGTGAAAGGGTTCGGTCCCTTACCTTTAATAAAAGCGGGGGGCTCGGACACCTGGGTCCTCTGGGGTGTGTGCTGGATAAAATAAACAGCCTCCCAAGAAGGAAAACAACGCAGAGTCTTGTGGCACCTTAAAGCAAACAACAACAGAGTCAGTTAAGACAAATTTTAAATGAAAGGCAGATTTATTCTGGCATAAACTTCCATGGACATGTACAGCACCATGTACATTGATGGTGCTATATAAATAAATAAATAATAATAATAATAATAGAGAGCCCACTTCGTCATAAACATGGAGTGTTATGGAAAGTTTCAGGGTTGCTTGTTGTTTTTAAAAAGCGCCCCGCTGTTTATTGAGTTCGGGGAAAGGACTTCGCTGATGGCCTTCCTTCTTCCTGCTCCTCTGGCCTTTACTCAGAAATAAAGTGGCATTGATGTTTGGGGTTAAGGGTTAAAGCAGGCAAAAGGGGGAGGGGGTCTTTCTGGATTTGTAACCCAACCCTAATGCCTGTTCCGTCAGAAACTAATCCCTCTGGTTTCAAGAGGGGCCTGTCCTCCAAGTAAGTAAATAAGTCTGCCATCCTGTGTGCACACTTAATCTGAGAGTAAGTCCCTTTGAACTACCGGTGGTTGGGCTTGTTCAGCATAGACAAATACCAGGATTGTGCTGTGGACTTGTCTGCATTACTGTTGAGACGGCTTTCCAAGCCCAACAGAGCAAAGCTCAATGGATGGGCTGGCTTGCCTAACACCTTCCCCGTTGCCAAAGGAGAGGCTGTAGGTTGCAGGGTGGTTTTGTCCATCCCTGTTACATAAAGGGGACATTTTTAAAAACAAACAAACTCCTTACTAAACAAAAAAATAAAGCACGAGAGAGAGGTTTGCATTTATAGCATTGAATCGAGTGAACGTGGGAACATCCCTTAAAATAAGTATGTGCGGAGGATCTACAGAAAAGCTCTGGCTAGAGGGCATCTCATAAACTGAATAAATGAAATGCATAAATAATAACTGTTCTACTCTCTCCCATCCCAATTTCTGCTAGCAAGACTAAATTTCAGAGTAATGTGCTGGAATGAATAGGGCCCGGGCGGGAGGGCGACTTAAGGAGAATGGCTGTATTCTGTGGTGGACAAGGGCCCTCAGATTTTCCTGGTTAGCTTGGCTTCCAACATGGAGAGGGCTGAGCTTCTTGGCCTTGTGTTGTGTGCTAAAATAGCTTGGAACTGTGGGCCCTCTGCCAACTCTGAGGCTACATCCTTTCCCACAGCTGTATACTGCTTGGCTTGCTGGTAAGTGACATGAAGAATGCAACTCTTCTTGCAGCAAGCTATTTTGTTCCCTTAGAAACAAAGCGTTTGCCAGCCTGATTCAGAACTAGGGCTGCCTTGAAGGAGGCAAGAAAAGGCTCCTCAATTGCTCGTTTATGTGACAACTGCAAAGCCTCCTGCTGAGGCACTCAGATGACTTGGAATGCCTGTTCACCTGGCTCCTTGGGGAGGCCTTCCTCCCCCCCCTCTGCCTGCCCGCCTGCCTGGCTGCATAACAGTTCCTGGATCCCCAACTCTGCTAGTTTGTTGCATCACTCGGGGCTGATGAAAACGTATGGTGTGTCCCCTGCGCATGCTGCATTCCTGTGGGGTTCAGCACAGTGTTGCTGCTTTGCTCTTCAACTTGGGGCACTGCAGGGTGTCCAGAGATCTGTCTGGAAAACCCATGCAGAAGAGTGGTGTGATGGGGAGGAAGCACAGTCTCAAGAAAGAGAGGCCACTAGCAAGCTTTTTTACAATGTTCCCTTGAGCAGCTTAGCTCCAGGTCCTTTGCATTTTGTCAAATTTCAGTTTCTACATAAGGCCCAAAGTTCAAATCTTGGGTCAGAGAAGCTCTTGAGCAGTGTGCTAGGGTGTCCGACTTGGGTGCAAACCTCCACTCGACCATGAATCTCACAGCGTGGCCAGTCACGACCTCAGCAAAACCTACCTTGCAAGGTTCTTGTGAGGTTAAAATGAGAATAACTGTTTGCTGCACATAAGCTTCTTGGAGGAAGGGTGGAATGCAAATACAATAATACTTTTCCACCATCTCAGTTCTCCCATCTGTAAAATGGAAATAACTTATCACAAAGGAAGTGATAAAATGTACAGTAATTAAAAATAATTTGTCTTGACTTTTGGGGGGTGGTTTTGAAAAGGGGCTGGGGTAGTACTTTAGAGCATCAACTGCAGTCCAGAGTGACGTTATGCTTGAGCAATCTTTGCCAGTTTCTGTTATTCCAGAGCACCTGGTCTCCACAGAGATCATTCATTATGCTACTTAATGGAAAGGAAATAGCAGAAGACATTTTGCTTTGGGGATTTATTTTGCCTGTGGGTTTGGAAGAGGGGATTATTCTTTTCCACGCACATGATAGAAGCAGTGCTCCCAAATGTTATTTGCGTATGCGAGTGGAGAAAGCTAAAAGGAAAAGTCATTATTAAGAGCTGATGAAAACTTAGAACAACCACAGCTTTTTTTCCATTCTGCTTCATGGCTTAAAATGCCAAGTGTTGCTACAGCAGATATCCCTCGGCTACCTCTGGGCTGAGTGTAGTGAACCAAAACGGAACATTATGCAGTGTCATCAATGTGCCAGTAATAACTGTCTCCTCTTATTCCTGCAGCTTCGAATGAAAAATCGTATCCTAATACACCATCACACTTGAAAACAGGTAAGAGGTCAAGAAAAGGAGGCTTGGGTTTTGTGAGAGTGAGATTTGGGTCATGTCAGAGGCAAAATACATGGTTGTACCAATTTATTTTATTTTCTGATATTTTTAGATCACCTTTAAGGGTGGAACCCTCTCACGGAGGCATGCAAGATAAAAACCACACAGAGTGGATACAGGAAAAATCAATACCATTAAAGTTGGTGGGAATTACTCCTGGTTAAGCATGCAAAGCATTCAGCTGCACAGCCCACCCATCTCTGTGGCAGATGCTATGTCTGCTTGCTGCTGGGTTTATACAAACGGCTGTTGCTGTTCAGCCAAGCAGAGTAATGCAACGGGAAATCCTTGGCTATCTGTGCTGAATATGATTGGAGTGGGGGAAAGAGAAATAATGTGGGATGCGTGAAGAATACAGGCAAAGTTGCTTGTTCCTGTATAACCACTGCAGGAACATTTAGCCTTGCCTGACCTTTGCTCATTCGAATGCAACTTTGACCATCCTGAGTCAACCATAAGTAAAACCATGTTTAATGGGAAAGGCTGACTTAAAAGTTCATTTTATTTTATTTATCTTATTCGTTTATACTCTGCCTTTCAAAATGAAAATATTTCCAATGACAGCTTACAGCAGAAGCAATAAAAGTAATACTAAAAACAAATTAAGAGGGAGCAACATAAAGTATGTCAGTATGAAAGGTTTTAAAAATAGAACTTAGGGAGCCACTGTTGAGATGATAACGTTTTCAGAATTAAAAACTTTGCAGCCCGTTTAAACTATGTAACGTGTCTAAAGATTGTGCAAGTAGGGGGCTTGTGCGCTAACTTGTCTGCTGTGGTATTCTCAACACATTGTAGAGCAAACTTCCCTAACCTGATGCCCTCCAGATGTGTTGGACTACAACCACCATCATCTGAAGGGATGGGAGTCGTAGTCTAGCACATCTGGAAGGCACTGGGCTGGGGGAGGCTGTTGTAGATGATTTGGGTGGGGGGCATGATCTCGTGCATATCTTCAACCTACCCGGGTTGTTCCCAGTCTTGAACTGAGCGCATGGCCTGGAAAATATCAAGTGCACTTCTGTAGTCCTCCATTGCAGGAGGACTAGTTTGGTACTAGCGGGCAAGCTCCGGACTAACACATCCCTGAAAGAGGTTCTCGTTGAGACACCCTGTCGTTCCTTGGAAAACAGTTTGAAAACTAAGGTCATCATTGTTTTAATAAAAGCGAACACATAATCTTGCATTGCTTATGCAGGCTGTGACGTTGAATCAATTATGGTTTGGTCAGATCTGCCTGGAGTGTTTACTTGGAATTCTGAACAGCTGTTACTGCTAATATAACAGATGGAGTAGGGAGCAACAGTAGAACAGTTCTTCCCACCCTTGAGTTAGAAAGGTGGTTTGCGGCTCTAGTTTGTAATTAACAGGGGCTTTATTTATTTACTTAGGGTGCATGTTTAGACAGAAGGAAGTCCTACAACTCCCAGCATTCCCCAGCCACCATGGCTGGCTGGGGAATGCTGGGAGTTGTAGGACTCGCTCCCATCTAAATATGCATAGGATTGTGCCTTTATTAGATTTATATACTGCCCAACTGAGAAGGTCCCTAGAATCATAAAAACGTAAAGCAATAATAAAATAAACATCAAAGCAATAATACAGCCATTGAAAATATTGTTAAAACCATTTTAAAAATTGAAGAGTCAGCAGTAAAACTGACTCTTTTATTATCAGTAAAACTGATAATTAAAAACAACACATTAAAGATTCAACGTCAGAAGAGGAAGGACTTAGCCTGGGGTCTAGTAATAATAATAATAATAATAATAATAATAATAATAATAATAGTAGTAGTAGTAGTAGTATATAATGAGGGGGCCCAGAGGATCCCCTGAGGAGGGCAATCCACAAACAGTGGGGAGGGGACTCAGAGAAGGTTCTTTCCCTGGTAGCTGTTCCGCTGCACCATTGCGGATGGCAACACCAGGGAAACAGATTCTGAAGGTCATCTCAAGAGTCAAGCAGGAACATGGAAGAAGGTACTTCTTCCAGATAGACTGTCTAAGTAGTTTAGGGCTTTAGTTCATCACCAGCCCTTTGAATCGGGGCTGGAAACACCGGCAACCAGGTCTGTTGATGCTGCACTGGAGTAATACGTTCGAAACGGCCAGTCCTAGAAAGCAGCCTCGTTGCTGTGCTCTAGCTGAAGTTCCTGGATCAACTTCAGAGGTGACTGCATGCATAATGCGTTCTGGTAAGAGAGCCATGGTGGCTTCAATTGTCTCTTCAACCATGAGAGTGCTGTAAAAGTAGTTGTTGCAGTGCGGAAGGAAGGAAGGGTAGGGCTACCCTGGTGCCTCACACTTGCCAGAAGGGGGTTAGCAAAATTCTCCAGGCCTCTTCCACTGGCATTGTGTGTCTTCCAATAGCACCAGATCAGGAGATCAATTAACCTGAGCGCGTCAGAGCTTGTGCAGTTCACAGCCACAAGGTTTATGCAATGAACTCCTTTTCAGTTCTTTTTTTTTTTGCGTCTTTGCAAAAAAGTTTTTAAAATGAAATCCGTATTTATTACAGTCCTTTGTGCTTTTGATGTGACTTCTGAACTCATATCAAAATTCCACTTGATCCTACCCAACCGTTCAATTTCTTAGGGCAGGTAGGTGCCACATAACTTCATACCTGCTAAACAGTAGTTTGACCTATCTGCATTATTGCAGCTTGTCGTGGATTTTCTTTTGGAGTTTCCCCCCTTCCCCTTTTGCTTTATTTGTTACATGCACACCTCAGCCCTGGGGCCTGTTTCTCTATGGCTCCCTACATGCTTGCAATCAGGGTCAGAGTCAAGGGTAGGTAGGGTCGGGCACCTGCCAAGGGGCCGAAGTCCAGGAGGGGCCCACTGACCAGAGTCCCCTGTCCTTGTTCCTCCTCTTCACCATGGCAACCAGCTTGTTCACCTGCCTCTTGTTGTGACCCAGACATTGGTGGTGGTGAGAAGGAGACACAGTAGGTGCCATGATCTACTTGCTCCCTGACTCTCTGCAAGCAAGAGGTTGTTAATAATAATAATAATAATAATAATAATATAGGTCCTCTGGGTAACAGTTGTCAGCCTAGTATTGGCTGACTGAAGTAAGTTCTCCCCAGAGGACCAGAGTGTGTGGGGCGGATTGTACAGGGGAAGCAGTGAGACAGAAGATGAGGAGCAAGCACAGCTAGTGACAATGAGAAGTAGATTCTCTGAGGAGGGATCCCCTGCCATCACAGAGGAGGTACAAACAGTCTCTGCTTTCTGCCTTTTGATAGGTTTCAGAACATAAGCAGGAAAAAAGTGGCTGGTGTAGACGTAATGTTGGATCCAGACTTAGCCAAGCCTAAACTAGGCCTATTGCAATCAACGGGCCTTAGTTAGTCCTGACTAACTTCAGTTGATTTCAGTGGGTCTGCTGTAAGCATGATTAAGTCTGGATCCAGCCCATAACTTTGATAAAAATGAGCAGTTGTGCATCATCTGACTCCATCCACCACACGAGGTGACCATACTGCTTCATAATCTGTGTGGCTTCCACTGCTCAGCAAGTTAGCCATGCCTCATTCTAGAGAGTGCCTGTGTGGTGGCAACCACGCCTAATCACCAAGCCAGAGCGTCATGCAAGCGAATGGCAACGCTTCCATGTCCCAGCTTGCCCCAAGGCCGCAGAGAAAGTGTCTGAGGCTGCAGGAATGCCTGGCTGGCTCTCTGCAGCCTGTCTTGTGACCATGACTCACCTCTTATTTCTAGCAGAGAGGCTTTCCAGTGCAAAGGGCTCTGAGTTAACATCTGCCAGGTGTTTCTAAAGCCTGGAAAACCCCAGCTTGCCTCCCTGTGCGACAGGGAAGGCCTTAAATGTAAGACAAGCCCACAGTAGCCAAGTTCATGGGGGAAATGCCATCCTGATCTAGCTTTGGTTCAGAAAAATAATAACATGAGATCGTGGAACTCTTCAGGAGCGCATGAATGAGGGGGATTGCTAGGAATTTTAGCCTTATCATAACTGTATGCTGGAGCTTGCTACAAACTGCATGGGTGCACGGCACAGACCAAGAGCGTATTTTTGTGTGGGCAGCTTCATTTCTTGCTCTGAAATGGCTTTGGAGAGATGTGTGGTGGGATTTAAAATGGCTTAGCTTCTTGACACTGCCTCCTATCCAAGATCACTTGATGCTTAATCAACATTGGTTCTATGTTGGTGATTGGTGATACCTTAGCTCAGGAATGGGCAGAAGGTAGATACCCAGAGGACTTCTACTCCCAGAAGCTCCTGCTTTTATGGCCAGTAGTTAGGAATGCTAAGTGCTGAAGTCCAAAATATCTGGAGATCTACCTTCTGTGCACCCCTGTTTTTGCTGATTTGGTTCAGCTTTGTAATGCTCTGAATTGCCTGAATCAAAAGTAGCCAACCCAGTACTGATCCACCCCTGTTCTCCTGCCCAGTGTTGGTGTCATCGGTGCATCTTGGAGCAGCTATGAGCTTTCTTTCTTGGGGCAAGACGGAGGTGGCTTCAAGCAGTTGCGTCCATTTAGTGTGCGGTGGTGACTCTCTGTGTGAGGTGGTGGGCCTCTCCAAAGAGGAGTCAGATTTATTCCTGGACCCTTCGCAGAGTGGTTCAGCCACACAATGGTTCAGTATAGGATGTTGCCCGATGGAATGAGACAGTTCTCGCTTCCTGTTTCCATTGCTCTTTAGATGGCAGAACATGGTGAGGATGGGCAGGGGGAGATGCTCTACTCTTGCATCTCTATAGCACTAGACCTATTTGCCTGCTGTTGTCACCCAAGTGGCTATGTTCAATTGGAAGTGGGACGTGCCAATCAAATACGTTGGGAGTGGTCTCTTCCCTTTTCTGATGTCTGTTTGGGAAAGCGGTTAGGAGAATCCTCTTCCATGAGAGGACTTTTCATGCCCCAGGTCAGCCTTCTCTACCCTGATGTCCTCCAGATGTTTTGGACCGCAGCTCACATAACCCCAACCATTGGCTATGCTGGCTGGGGCTGATGGGAATTGTAGTCCAACGCATCTGCAGGGGCCCCATCATTTTAAGAAAGGCTGCCCAATTTACTTATGGCTCTTCGTAGTTTTCTTAGGTGTGAAGATAAACAGTTTTGCAGGTCTCTGCTGCCCCGGTAGGCCCAGATGTTACCCAGTTTTCTGATAACACCCTTTTTCTTCCAGAAACAGCTTGGCTTTACCTGAACCATGATGGCAGAATCACTGCCCTTCTCCATAGGCAACCCGGTGCCCAGCTGGGAACTCGAGGCCTGGTATGAGGACCTGCAGGAGGTGCTCTCTTTGGATGTAACTAATCGGACGGACCCCCCTGTGGCAGGACAGGAACAGGTGTGTCAGCTGCAGAGAACAGTCTTGGCTGCCTTGGAATTCCAGGTCTCCTGGATAATACACCCTGTGGGGGATGGGTCTCCCCACCCACCCCATTCCATTTTGTAATTCTTCCATGGGTTGGCTATAGGCAAATTAGTGCTCGCAAGATGTTTTGGATCACAACTCCCATCAGCACCAGCCCGTATGGTCCATGGTCAAGGTTTTTGGGAATCATAGTCCAAACCATCTAGAGGGCACTAGGTAGCATCCCCCTAAACCATAATATAATCATAAATGGAGAATTCACAATTTGTTGTTGCTTGCTGCAGCTTTCCAGTCCTTTTCGTTGTTTGCAGAAGGGGTGATGCACCAGTGTGGTGTAGCGGCTAAGGTGTTGGACTGGGAGTCGGGAGATCCAGGTTCTAGTCCCCACTCGGCCATGGAAACCCACTGGGTGACTTTGGGCCAGCCACAGACTCTCAGCCCAACCTACCTCACAGGGTTGTTGTTGTGAGGATGACATGGAGAGGAGGAGGATTATGTATGCTTCCTTGAGTTCCTTGGAGGAAAAAAAGGTGGGATATAAATGTAATAAATAAATAATAAATAAATAAATCTCTACGAATTGCTCAAGTGTGGTCTCCCCACCACTACCCAGGCGATACGATGATATGCACAACTCTTTTGGAGTGCTGTAATATGTATGTTAAACTTTCAAAGCCTTCATTTTTCTCCCCTTAAAGTTTAACCAATGTAAGGGAAATATGTTACTGTTGTTATGTTTTGAATTATTTATAAATTTTCAGTAAGTTTAGTTATTGATTAGGGGAATAAAATGGGTATTTGATAAAGTACAGCATGTAAAATTAACAACATGGACGATTCTGAAAGGCAATGTATAACTGTGTAAAATCAACATGGTGTACTTTAAATATTCACAATCTTCCTGAAAACTATCAATGATTTTCCAGCATGATTTCTTTTAGTTAATAGTAAGGACTTGACTTGTTAAGGGTGGAGTCTTATGTGCTGCTTCCTGTTGGTTGTTAATTGGAACTGGAATTGAAGCGCACGCTTGAGTAGCAGGCTTGCTCACTCCTGCTAGGTGTTGGCAGTTTGTGGGTTAATTAACACACAATTCCCATTATTTGGGAATCTGGTTCTTTTGATAAATCAAGGGGTGGGGTGTGGGTCACCACTCACCCAAAGAACCTTCTGTACAATTCTTCCCTTTTGAAAATGCAGTGGTTCCCCCAATAATATAAAGAAATATTGGGAGTCGAGCATCTTTCTACATGTCTACCCTGAGAAATTGCCTCTGTATGTGATCAGAAAGGCTAGAAACCTGTGCATTACACTTAAAGCAGTACAGAATTATGACATCCTTAACCTGTTTGTGGCAGATTGGCCACAACTCCTGTCATGAGGTGGGGATTCCAGTGAGAGAGTGGGGACTTGAAATACCATCATGGCTTCATGTGCCTGCCCCACGGGACCTGTGGGGCAATCAAACCTCATCTTTCATGCTGTGCCTTCCACTATCCTTTGCATTTTGATGTGCGCGCTATACAAATGGGGAGTGTGCATAGAGACAGAGGAATAGGTATTTGAGTACCTGCCTCTTTCTATGCACTCAGTTGTGGACTGTGTTTTCTGTTAGTCTTGGAAGCTGTTTGCTCGATGCACAACAGAGGCAAAGCAAGGAAACTTGTGCATTCTTAGTTCCATTACTCAAGTGTGAACGGGAGGGGGGAAAGCACCAAATAGTGGGTGTGGGTGGTGGGAGACAAGCTCTGGTGCCGTCAGATTTATGAAAAGCTTTTATTGGTATCCAAGAAGCTCAACATTTCGGATTATTAAATCCTTCATCAGGAGCTGGAATAAGTTGGTAAACTGCCCAAGGCTGCTGTTGTATACAGAGTTCAAGGTTTCTTGCCAGCATTCTGCGTTGGAGCTGAGTTTGTCGTTAATGATTTGCCCATACTAGCGGTTTGAACTCTGTATACAACAGCAGTCTTGGGCAGATTACCAACTTATTCCAGCTCCTGATGAAGGATTTAATAATCCGAAATGTTGAGCTTCTTGGATACCAATAAAATCTCTTCATAAATCGGACGACACCAGAGCTTGTCTCCCACCCACACCCACTAGTTACGTTACTCTACAGATTATATCGTAATTCCATTTGTATCCTATACCCTTCCTCCAAGGAAGCCAATAGTGGGTTAGAGGGTCCCCCCACATCATATCCTAACAAACATGTGAAGTCAGGTAGGCTGTGACAGTGATTAGTGGTCACTCACTGAGCTGGAGAGTTGAGCACGGACTTGAATCCACAGTGGCTCTAGCAGGTCAAGGGAGACAGTCTGCAGCCGCTCACCCTTGCTCCGTTCCCTTACAGAAGGAGTTTGATGACATTGACAATGCTGCACTCCTGTGGAACCTGGAGGATTCGGATCCCTTGGAGCCCAGTGGGGAGGAGGTAGCTGGAAATTGCGAGTTGGGCCCCGACCTCACGGATGAGCTCCTGGAACTGCTAAATGAGGAGCCCACAGGCCCTGCTGAGTCGGACTCGAGCCACAGCTCCCCCGCCCAGACTGGTACAGACGAGGAGGAGGGGGTGTCTACCAGCCGGAAGAGGAAGCGCAGTGGGCAGCCCCGAGGAGGCAAGAGGCAGCGCGGCAGAGAGCGGGAGCAGCAGAACGAGCGCAGGGTGGCTGAGCTGACGGCCCACAATGAGCATCTCCAGCGGGAAATAGAGCGGCTGAGCGCTGAGGTGGAAGCTACAAGGGCGGCGCTCATCCAGCGTATGGTGAGCCTGAAGACTTAATGGATCGGGGGCGCTTCCTGTCAGTCCTTGCTTTGGGCCAAACCGAAAGAGACTTGTTCCCCACCTGATCATCTCCGACTTCACACAGCATGCTGGCTTTGGACTGGCACTGCGCATTTCTCCTCTGGCCTTCGCGAGGTTGCTTTGCAGAACTGAACCACGAAAGGTGAACATGCAGCCAGACTGTTTCAGGTGATGGGGGGACCCCCGTGCCCAGAGAAACACTGCCTTTGAGTGCTCACACCTGATGGCTCTGCCTTTACAAACTGGCTGAACTATTAGCCACCACCCTCTTGCCAAAAAAGAGGGGGAATGTGGGGGGGGGGAAGGGCTTTGTGTATGTAGGTCTGTATAGAACAGCTTTTGTATTTACACCTCTGCACTTAAGCAAATAAAATATTTATTTTACACCGTGTAATTCAACGTTTCAAAGGGTTCTGAATTCATGATAAATACAAAATAGGGAGAGGGGCAAAGTCAGAATAGTACAGTGGTGTGAAAACAGGAGAAAGTGAACTCTCCCCCAACGTACACAGTTAACCACTGCTGTAAGACGACCCTGAGTCTCTCTCAAAGGAGATGCCGCACATCCACTCATTTTCTCTTTTTCCCTTTTCCGTCAGCCAAGCTGAGCTGTTTCTGGAGTTCTGCTAGCTTCGAGACGGCAGCGTCAATGTGCTTCTGCTCAGCTTTCTGGGCCTTCAGCTGCTGCACGTAGCTATCCTAGACAGAGACCTGGGGGTTTAGTGTATGGTAGCTACGTACAGGGAAGGCTACTAGCTTAAGAGTAAGGAGAAGTTTGGGACGCAGTTAGGAGGTGCAAGCCCTGGGGGGAAATTAAGTTACAAAAGCCTGTAGTCATAACGTTGCCTTGTAGAGGTTCACCACCACCACCTCAGGATGCCTCCTTCCCTTCCATCTTTCCCCTTATTCCTTTACCTCTATCCCACCTCGCTTTAGCCCAAACGCTTGGTCTACCTTTGTAGCTGTGGCCAGCTACTTTTCCAGCTCTGTTCAGAGCTTGGCTGTGCTGCACGGACACCATACTGGCCTGTTTGTGCAAGAGGTTGCTCCTAATGAAACTTGATCAGAGATCTGAAGACCATCTATTGCTGACAGCTTTTGATGAGTTTGTGACAAATCCATAACCGTTACAGGATTTACAAAAGGGAAGCCAGATTAGATTTGTATTATAATCTAAACAAGCTTGGTCTGAACAGCAGTAGGAAATGGGCATTTGCATTAGTACTACCCAGGTTTGGTACTTGCTCCAGTTTGAAAATATAGTGGAGTTGTAGAACAGGAAACGTTATTACAGGGATGGGCATCTGCGGAAGGTCTGGGGGCTATTTTTTGCCCCAACAGGCCACGTACGTAAATGAAAATGGCAACTGTAGCGCCCACGGGGTCCAAATTAGCTTGCTTGCAAGCTAATTTTAACTCTTGGGATACCCTGCAGTGGTACAGAAACCTGCCTTCCTCACCCCACCCCAATTCAAGGGGCCGTCCGAAGGCCACGTGTTGCCCACCCCTGCTGTATTAGAATAAGCCGTAATTAAACCTCCCATCAGATTCTTTCTAGCTTCAAAGCCTTTGGCAAATGCTTGCTCAACTTTGTTTTTCTGTGTTTAAATGAATGTTAGGAAGTAGGGTTCCCCCCCTTTAATTGCTCATTCTGTTGAGGTGAAGTGCACCAGCAGCTGTGCAACATAGCAGGGGCCCTAGCAGCAGTTCACAACCTATCAAACCTTTTAGATGACTCAGCTGGATTCTATATCCTGTGAGGCTTCAGCAGCTGGCTCAGCCAAAGCCAGGGATGGGGAAGGTGTGGCCCTCCAGATATTGCAGTCTGTCCACCTTTGGGAGGGCCACACCTTCCCCATTCCTCCCTCAAAGATATTTCAGCCATTATTGTACACACAAGAGTTGGCCTGATTCATTCATCCAATGAAAGTTCAGACTGCAGCCTTACCTGTTTGGCTACTTCTTCCTGAAGCTCCTTTGCTCCTACTGCCTCTTTGCCATGTGCAGCTAGTTTTTGCTTGAAGGAGAAAAAACAATGAGTCACAGCACAACAAATTCCTTCCTTATCACCTACAGGGGATGAGCAGTGCTGGCGCTGTGCCCTTGGATGAAGCTAAACTTCTGCTCGCAGGAGAAGAAAAAGTTACTGCACGGTGCAGAAGAAGTGTTGCTATAGTTTCATAAAGCCGAACTGATTCCAGGGGCACTTTAATTCCTGAAGGGACACACATCTGCAGGATATAATCTCGTTCATAAAGACACCACTAGGGTAGATCTCTATCCACTTCTCCCAGGACCTTTGTCCATTTTCTTTAAACTATTACTAGGCGGTCTTTCAGGACAGGAGCCCTCCCAAGGCAATAAAATGTGTATAATAAAAACCAATATGATAATAAAATATTCATAAAAACAACAGACACCAGCATGAGACAAAATCTACAACAGCTGCAGCTACAACCCAGAACAGTCTGATAAAAACATAATCCGGGGAAGGTCATAAGTAAATCTTCGCCTCCTTCCATATGTACCTGCCCAGACCTTAAGATCATCCACAGGGGTCCTTCTCCGTGAGCCCCTGCCAAAGGAAGTGAGGCAGGTGGCTACTAGGAGGAGGGCTTTCTCCGCTGTGGCACCCTGGTTGTGGAATGAGCTCCCCAGAGAGGTTCACCTGGCGCCTACACTGTATTCCTTCTGTCACCAGCTGAAGACCTTTTTATTTTCTCAGTATTTTAACACCTAATTTAACTTAAATTTAAACTTTTCTGTTTTAATTCTGTATTTTAATCTATATCAATTTCTGCTGTGTGGTTTTATCCTGGTTGTGCTTTTTATATTGTATTTTGTATTTGTGTTTTTAGACTGTTTTATTATGCTTTTCATGGTTTTAATTCTTGTGAACCGCCCAGAGAGCTTTGGCTAATGGGCAGTATAAAAATGTAATATATAAATAAATAAATTTAACAAACAAAGGGGGCTGCCACAAGACAAGAGTAGTGGCAATGCATAGGGAATTGTGTGTAATAGAGAAGCAGGCAGAGTTAGAAACCGTGCCTTTTACCTCCAAAGTTAGAGAAACAAGGCAAGGATGGCTTCTTTTTTTCCCATCAGAGCTTCTGGATTTTTAAATGCTGCAGTATGTGAGGGCAGAACAGGTGGAGATGCAGTGACGAGAGACAGAAGCAATAGGCAAAGCAAAGGCACAAGAATGCAACTTCTAGGTTTCTTCTTCATGTAGTTACACTACTCCTGCCCTTTTTATGGAAGAGTCATCAACAACAATTTTATTGCAGTCAATAGACCATTCCATCAAAAGTTACATACAAAAAGGACTGAGAGTACAGTTAGCTATTAAAAAGACAAGTAATCATAGAGAATCTAATAGAAATGGCCAAGTTCAAAAACTTGGCCACTTGGCTCAGTGATTGATTTGTCTGAGTTCCGAAGTAACAGGGACATTGGTAATTCAGTTCGATGACCAAAAAAAAGACTGAAAAATGGTTTTCAGAAGAGTAATCAGAATCAGAAGTTTGAGAGCTGTGTTGCACTCATCCCTTGATGACAGTTTGGAAGGAATGATGAAGCATCTATCTTTGGGTCACCCCTGTATCGCTCGACTGAACTTACCATCCTTAAGAAAGTGAGGAATGTATTGGAGAACAAAGTGGATAAAAGCTGAAGTACTCAGTACACAATAACACATGCAGGACGTCCCCAGGACTGCTTATAAGAGGCATGTTGAATCAGACCGAAATGCCATTTAATGGATCCCACCTCCAGTCATCCCCAGGCAGCCTAGCCAAGGGATGATGGGAGTTGTAAGTCCGAGAGGGCACCAGGTTGGGAAAGGCTGTACTAGATGGTCACCAGTGGCTAGCCAGGTGCCTCTGGAATGCTCACAGGCATGATGGAGACGGTCCATCTGCGTGATAGGAGCAAAGTACCACAGACCGCTGTGGCCGATGACACAACCGAACAGAGGCAGCGGAGTGGGGAGGGGCTACAACCCCTAACAGTACAGACTTGCTCTTTGCTGTTTCTCCAAACACTACTCCACTGCTCACTGGATCAGAGGTGTCACTGTACGATCAAGGCACCAGGTGGAGAACAGGGCTGTGCATATACAGTAGCACACCCTTGTGTGATGTAGTCGTGCTTCAGATTCAACTTCAGTTACCATAGTTAATAAACCCCAGATAGAAACATCTCAGAGCATTTAAATTACAGCTTGAGCAAGAGAAGGGCTGCGTAGGTCTCCCAAGCCTCATGCAAGTCTCCCACAGACCTCCCAACACCCGTTTCATGAGTAGGAAGCATTACAGGGACAGCAAGTTTTTACCTTTGGCTTCTGCGGGAAGTCCTCAAGCTGGAAGAGGATAGAAGGGAGCGAGACAAGAACCACAAAGAACAGAAAGAGGCAGGAGAGAGAGAAGCCATTAGGTGCTACAGCGGAGGAACAACCTTTGCAAGCAACCTGGAGCGCTATAAAACTAAAATCCCCCAAGGAGCATCAAGGAGGAGGCAAGTGTTGCTCACTAATGCTTGGTGTGGGTTCCATCTGCAACCAGTCGACAGGCCTCTTGCCCTCTAGCACAGGCAAGGTGTTAAGTAGCATCAAATTATCTGGCTGCCGAGGAAGCTGGGCAGAGGGCTAGCCTGGGAGCTAAACCGTGGGTACGAAGGTATTATTGGGCGGGGTGGGGTGGGGTGGGGGAAGAGTTGGAATAGTTCTTCCCCACACTTCTAAAAGCGAAAATCCTTTCGTCCGGATTAAATGGGGGGGAGGGGATTAGAATTTGCCTCCTCGAAACCCATGGCTTTAGACGGTGAAAGGGTAAGAAGGGACTCGCTCCTCCTCAGAGAAACTCGCCGGTCTGCTTCTGTGCAATTTACTATTCTGAGCCTGTCTAAGGAGGCAAGCGCCCGTCGCGCAGAGAGGCGATGGGCAGCTTCCTCTGAAGTAAGGCCAGGCGATTTTGCTGCGTCTCTCTGCATCCGGAGTAACGGAACGATCCAGTCATACCCGATGCAGGGTCTTGGTAGGCTCGTGCTGCGAAAGGAGTATTCGGAACACGGCCGCATTTGTGCAGCCCCTTCACGGAGTCCTCCTTGAGCATTGTAGCTCTAAGTGCACTCGGCTTGCCCGTCCCTTGTTCCCACCTCCAGAGCAGAGCCTCTTCCGTCCCTCGTTGCCCCTAAAACTACCCTTGTAGCTAGAGAGAAACACACCAACTACTTTAAGGAGCACTAAGGCGGGGTGGGATGGCAGCACGTAGGAACGGGCACGTAGCAGGTTGTGTAGAGATTCCCCCACTGACTCCCCCCACTGCAGGAGACTCTCCCGAGAGACCCGATGTGCCTCAGCTCAGCCAGCTCTTCTTACCTGGCCACCCCCAAAGCGCTTCCGCAGGTTTTCAATTTGTTCCGTCTCCAGTTTCTGGAACAGAGGGGTCACCTGGGAGAAAATGAAGGCGTCGCGTGAACTACCCGTGGGGTACTCTGTGAATCCGTTCCATGCTTACAGGGCCGTGTGCAGGATTGATTTAAGAAGGCCCGACAGGGAGAAACACGTTCTACCGTTCTAAACGAGTAATTGAGAGGCAGGTCGTTCTAACATTCATAAAAACGAAAATGTTTCACCAATCTTTTTGAAATGTACATGTGTAAGAAAGAAATGTTGGTTCTACATAGCCTGAAAACTTCAAGAAGATTGGTGAAAGACTGAGGGAAGGAGGGCAGTTTAAAGTGATTGCTGAGAAAGGGCCGGCGAGGAATTGTGCTCTTTCTTTGTGAAGTAATTACAGCCTTATTAATTAATCTAGTGGTGGTGTCTTCTTCCTTCTTCCTTGTATTTGGTGGAATAGCGTTTCTTTTTTAAAAATTCCCTTTAGCTGATTTTTAATTAATTACATTTATATCCCACCTTTTCCCCTCCAAGGAACCCAAAGTGGTGGACATAATCCTCCTCCTCTCCATTTTATCCTCAGAACAACCCTGTGAGGTAGGTTGGGTTGAGAGTCTGTGACTGGCCCAAAGTCACCCAGAGAGCTTCCATGGCTGAGTGGTGACTAGAACCCGGATCTCCCGACTCCCAGTTCGACATTCTACATCACACTGGCATTCTGTACTCTTACCACATGAGCACTGGGCATTCTTAGAAATGTCTTCAGGTTTCTAGCCCTTATGGTTAGAGGTAAAAGCCTGGAACTTCAGAAGTACAAAACCAGCAAGGTGGGCAGGCGACAAGGCAGAACTTTGGTTTCCATCGTTACATGGCACCACCATTACTGTCCACCACATTATCAAGCTTTTGCCAACACAATTCTATTACACAAAATTCTGCTTCGCAATCAGGCTAGCATCAAGATTTACTACTATTGGGGACAAGCTATTGGGCACCAATGAGATTTCTTTTGGAAAGGCTCAGACAGGTAGATCTAGTTCATGTTCCAGGTCTGCCTAATGTCCATACTTAAGATCAGGAAGGAAACCTGTCTCCGCAAAGTCAATTCACCTAGGGATGACGGAGTATTTTTAAAGACAACTTCCTTTTTAGCATGTGGCTTGGCTCACTGGAGAATTTTCTCCACTTGCTCCCCATCATGGTCTAGAAGACTGTTGTTTTTGGGTTGGGGGTAGTGAGTGAATAGATCCTGCCTTGCAACAGAGAGTATAATTATATTCTTTTTAGGTCCTAACTCAGTGATCAGAGACCTTTCCTCACTGACACACTAGCAATTCTTAAGGAGGAACATTCTGTTACACAAGTCCTCTGCCTGCAGCCTGAAGAGGTACAGCCTAGAAATGGGTTTTACCCTCTTTATCTGCCATTTATATAAACAGTCTCCACTTAAGGAAGATGTCGCCATAGTTCCAGCACAGCCTCCACCCCTCAGCACCTACCGTGCCAATCTGATGTCCGGCAGGCAAGGTGCAGACAAAGTCGTTGGTCACGACATTGTAGTCAGCAGGAACGCGCAATTGCTCTTGGATCGTAGCACTCACACTGGGCATGTATGGCTGCAGGATGACAGACAGCAGGGATGCAATGTTGACAGCCACCCCTATCACTGTGCCTGCCCGCTTCCTAGGAAGGTAAGAGAACATAAGAACGTAAGAAGTGCCCTGATGCTGGATCAGACCAAGGGTCCATCTAGTCCAGCACTCTGTTCACACAATGGCCAAACAGCTGTTAACCAGGAACCCACAAGCAGGATGTGAATGCAACAGGACCCTCCCGCCCATGTTCCCCAGCAACTGGTGCACACAGGCTTCCTGTCTCGAATACCGGAGATAGCACACAACCATCAGGGCTAGTAGCCATTGATAGCCTTTGCCTCCAGGAATATATCCAACCCCTTTTTAAAGCCATCCAAATCGGTGGCCGTCACTACATCTTGTCGTAGCAAATTCCATAGTTTAACTATGTGCTGCATGAAGAAGTCCTTGCTTTTATCTGTCCTGAATCTCCCACCAATCAGTTTCATGGGATATCCCCTAGTTCTAGTATTTTGCGAGAGGGAGAAAAATGCCTCCCTGTCCACGTTCTCCATACCATGCATAATTTTGTTCACTTCTATCACGTCTCCCCTTAGCCTCCTTTTTTCCAAGCTAAACTATCCCAGCTGTTGTAACCTTCCCTCATCGGGGAGATGCTCCAGCCTCTTCATCATTTGAGTTGCCCTTTTCTGCACTTTTTCCAGCTCTACAATTTCTTTTTTTTAGGAGTGGTGACCAAAAACGCACACAGTATTCTAAGTGCAGTCACATCATCGTTTTGAATAAAGGCAGTATGATATTGGCAGTTTTATTCTCAATTCCTTTTCTAATTATGCCTAACATGAAGTTTGCCTTTTTTTTTTACAGCAACCACCCACTGGGTGGACATTTCCATCGAGCTGTCCACCACAAACCCAAGATCTCTTTCTTGTTCGGTCACCGGCAGCTCAGATCCCATCAGGTTTATACTTGAAGTTGGGATTTTTTTGCCCCAACGTGCACCACTTTACATCTGCTTCCAATGAACCGCATTTGCCATGTGGATGCCCATTCTCCCAGTTTGGAGAGACCCTTTTGGAGCTCCTCACAATCCCTTTTCATTTTAATCACCCTATATAATTGGGTGTCATCAGCAAACTTGGTCACTTCGCTGCTCACTCCTAATTCTAGATCATTAATGAACAGGTTGAAAAGCACTGGTCCTAATACCGATCCCTGTGGGACCCCGCTACTTATTCACCCCACCCCACCCCCATTACTTCTCCAAGGGAAGTTTCTCTCTCTGGGGAGGAAGGAGCAAAGCCAAAAAGAACAGGTGGCAGCCTGTATCCCAGAGCCAAAACTGACATCCCAAAGTGAAGCATGGCTACTGAGCATATCTCAGAGGAGCAAAGGGAGAGATGCAACGGACCTAGGAACAAAGACAGTCCCTCCACCCCACTTATCAGCAAGACCTAAGCCAAAGCACAGTACTTCCCAAATTATATGAGGGAATTCTGTGTAATTCTGTCTAGTGTGCACCGTCACAAAATGGCATCTTTCCTGAAGCCAAGACTTACTTGTCTGCATCACTGCCCTTGATGTGTTTCCAGGGCTCATTGACCTGGAGGTACTGGTTGCCGTGGCGAGCAATATTCAGGATACTGCGCAGGGCGTCCCGGATCCTGCAAGAGACGAACAGCCAAGTGGGAGGAGCCACAAAACCAAGCTAAAGGAGAATGTGGCAGCTTCCTCCTCCATCCTACTTGCGGGAAGGGCCAGTGCCCCGGATTGAAAAATAACCACTCACCGGGAGTGAGTAAGAATCACCTTCAGCAATCACGTGGGAAAGTTTTTGTAGATCACCTATTGGTTTGCTTTTCTTCTTCATTCGAAAGACTAACAGATACAGGCAGGCAGGCAAGTAAGTAAGATTGTGTGGGCTAGTAACTTTTGTCGAGTTATTTGCAAGGCAGACGAAGCCAACCTTTTATTTTTTTTGCAATTGAGCCTAAATCTGAACAAGTGAGTTTTGCCTCTCAAAAAGCCCAATTATAAGCAGCAGAAACCTGCAGATATCCAGAGCTTAGTTCCTCAACACAGTGTGTGGGACTCAAGACTGCCTGGAGAACAGGTTTGTTCCACATATGCTTACTCAGGGGTAATGGAAAGGATGTCTGTACGTTTTCGGACACTCCTTTTTGTTTGATTTTTAGAAAGACTTTATGTGTTCTAGGGATGATCTGTGGCTCAGGTGTGCTCCAGAAAAGGAGACATAGATGCAGGGTGTTGATGTGTGCCAAAGGAAGTGAGGCAGGTGGCTACCAGGAGCAGGGCCTTCTCTGCTGTGGCACCCTAGCTGTGGAATGAGCTCCCTAAGGAGGTTCGCCTGGCACCTACATTATATTCTTTCAGACACCAGATGAAGACCTTTTTTTATGCTCTCAGCATTTTAACAGTCTATAAATTTAATTTTAACTCTGCTGTTTTAAATTTGTAATTTTGCATTGCTGCTGTTTTTATCTGGTTGAGCTTTTATATTGTATTTTATATCATGTTTTTATACTGTTGGTTTAATACTTTGAATCGTTTTAGTTTTTGTGAACCACCCAGAGAGCTTCGGCTATTGGGCGGTATAAAAATGCAATAAATAAATACATAACATATCTTCAATTCTCCTTAGCCCATTCACTGCTGCTGCCTATGCAGTCCACCACTACAGACTCTGAGTAAAGCCAGAGGTTTGACTAAGCCACAAGGGTCGTAGGGCCACCGGCGTGGGCTTGGTTCCACGGACGTACTTGACCTTCTCCAACAACTGGTTGTATTGGCGCAGCTCCAGAGTGATGTGAGCCAGCAGGCGCTTGTCATCCTGGCTCAGCTCCATGGTGGGGACACGTCCCCCAAAGAACTTGCACACGAAGGATCCAGCTCTGAGAGACGGAAGAGAAGACAAGAGAAGGATGTCGATGTTAAGATCCATTGAACTCTGGCGTTTTGGTGCAGAAAGCCAGACGAATTGCAACCTTTTGACGGATGCACCACTTTCGACTGTCATGACCCAATGTTTGCGCAATAAACTCATGGCTACTGAACAAACAGAACATTTTAAACCACTCAGTTGGGCCTCAGACCTGATATTTTATGTTATCCTGATGATGCAGTCATGGAGTCTTGCCGATGGGGGTTATTTGAGGGTTAAACAACCCATGCATAACCCATGGTCTGTTGTAGGATCATGCGAGGGTTGTTTAACCCTCAAATAACCCCTGCCGGTTAGGTTTACATGACATGACAACCCCCGGTCAGAGGCTGAATATTCATAATATTGGCTAGCATAAGCCACAGCTCCGTAAGAATGAACCTACCTATGATGGGCTGTTGTGTCATGAGAACCTGCCCACTCTTTTCAAACTCCCCCTGCCCCCGAATTACCTATTGATAAAATTGCCAAGGGTGTTCAGCAGCTCTGAATTGTTCTTAATCATGAGATCACTCCAAGAGAAGGCGCTGTCTTGGCTTTCTGGCCTCAAGTAAAGCAGGTAGAAGCGCCAGATGTCCGCAGGAATGCCCGTGTCCTTGGCCATGTCCCCAAAGACCCCCACACCGCGGCTCTTGGAAAATTTGCCGTCCTCATAGTTCAGGTATTCTGCAGAGATAACGGGTGGCGTTAGAGATGTGGGGCAGGTCTTTCAATCCCACGTCAGAAGTCCCGCCAGGGTTTGCATGTCATAAAAACGGCGGCCTGAACTGGCTGGCTCTTGATGCTAAGTTTTATTAAAGGCAGCCATCTAGCCTGCAGTCTAGCTTCTTGGGATCATAAATGAAAATGCGTGACAGGTGAAGCCACCCGACTCCCTTTGCGGTACCTGTCGCAATGAGATGATTGACCAGGGTATACTTGTCGCCGGTCCCCAGCAACGAGCAAGGAAACACAACACTGTGGAAAGGGACATTGTCCTTGGCCATGAAGTTATAAAGCTGAACCTGTGAAGAAATGGGAGACGGTTGGCGTTGCATTAAGGGCACACCTCCCCTTCCTCTTCACAAACTGTTAGCAGAACTCGGGCTATAGGTCAGTGAACCTGGAGCTAAAGAGTTAATGTGTACCTGAACAAGGTGGGAGGGGATTGCTGGGATGTTTGTTCTTCCCTTTCCTGTCTCCTCCTCTCTACTTCCTTCTTCTTGTTGTTCCCTGCCTCATGGGTTGCTGACCACATGGCCGAACTGAGCCATCCTACCTTAGGATGGAAAGTTGCTTATTCCTAAAGCCGAGTTTCTTTTGTCGACACGCGTGGCTACTCACAGGGAGCTGATTCGGACGACAATACAACCCCCCTCAAATGGCTGAGGATTATAGTAGCATTTGAGGGGTTACGTTCCTCTATTACACCTCATAATCACCACAGGTATACATGCCCCAAGGATGGGATGATCACATGTGTTTTAATACACGGGAAGGGGTGGCGGTGGAGATGCCCCGGTACCTACACGGCACTCCCAGTGTGAAAGGGACGGCCCTTCAGTGGCACGTGCCCCAAGATTAACAAGTCTCTCACCTGCTCTGGGTTCTTCCACCATTTCTCCCATTGGTCAGTGTAATTGGCTGTGATGGACAGGTAGCCAATGGGAGCATCAAACCAGACGTAGAACACCTATAAAGAGAGAGAGAGAGAGAGAAAGAGAGAGAGAGAGAGAGAGAGAGAGGAGGTGACTCAGGTCGGCAAGGAAGTGCTTGAATAGATTGGAACAGCCAGCCTTTCAATTGCCCACCCATCCACTGCTACATTTCCTGCCCAATATTTGTCTTAAGCATTTGGCATCCCTCCTCGCACACACTTTCTCAATCCTTATTTTTAAGGGTAGAAGATAACTTGATTTTTAGAATGAGACTGGCCACGGCTCAGGCCCTTCCCCCGAGGTGAAGCACGTAGAGACCAAGGGGAATTCTTCGCAGAATTCTTCATTCTGCCTGCTCATGCACTAAATTAAGAACCAAAACTTCCCACCTCTGTGTTAAGAGTTAGGTTATACCGTAGGTTTCCAGGGCTCGGCTAAGAATGAAGCCATGAGAGCAAGTCTTGGGGTATAAAAATGCATGACTTTGTTGAAGTCAAGAGAATAAATGAGATAAGAATTCTAAAGCATTCTGTTCGCTGAAAAATGCTATGTAGAATAAATGAATAATACCACCAAGTTGGCTATAGTTGCCAAAACCATTAAAAACCATTATAACCAGTAGTGTCGATCCTGCCAAGGAGAGACAGCACAAACCGGTTCCAAGGTCCTGTTTACAATGCCCCCATTTCTTTCTTCCTTCCTTCCTGCCTCTAGGCATCTTGCCTGTCAGAACCCTAGTCCAGGGGTGGGGAACCTCAGACCCAAGGCCCAAATCCGGCCATTTCTCTTGGCCCCACCCCTTTCCCCCCTAACCACTGAAGAGTGGTTTCCCAGCTTTTATAGTTCTTTCCCCCATTTTAAAAGGCTAGAATGCCTCTCCTAAGGCTTAGAGACTGGTCATAAGAGCTTGAAGCTACAATGGGCTGGTATTTTTAACCCCACCCCCTTTTGCTTTTGGCCCCGCCCTCCACCGCAATGCAGCCCCCCGAGAGCTTCTTCAAAACCGAATCCAGCCTTTGGCTTCCATACCCCTGTTCTAGCCCATCTTGAAAGAAAAGCCTCGTCTTTCCTGTAGGGCCCATCCGAAAGGAGCAGGCTTGCGCCACCAGGGAAGGAAAGAACCCTGAGCAACACCACGCAACAACTGAGCGCTGAGCCCCCAAGGCCTCTACCCCACTGCTCACCTTGTCACGGAAGCCATCCAACGGGACCGGCGTGCCCCACTTCAGGTCACGAGTGATACAACGTGGCTTGAGGCCGTCGCGGATCCAGGAGCGGGTGATGTATCTTGAGTTGGGAGTCCAGTCCCCCGTGGCTTGGGACAGGGACAGCCATTTCTCCAGGCTGTCTTCTAGCTGGTGGGGAAGAGTGAGGGAAGAGGTCATAGACAGCGAATAGGATAGAACTCCTCATCATGGTGCGGCAGGATCTAGCACTCACTACTAGTGACAATAACGCTAAGCAAAGGATAAGTCACAGAATCATAGAATAGTAGAGTTGAAAGGGGCCTATAAGGCCATCGAGTCCAACTACGTTTATTTATTTATGTATTTACTTATGTTAAAGCATCCCTGACAGATGGTTGTCCAGCTGCCTCTTGAAGGCCTCTAGAGTGGGAGAACCCACAACCTCCCTAGGTAACTGGTTCCATTGTCGTACTGCTCTAACAGTCAGGAGGTTTTTCCTGATGTCCAGCCGGAATCTGGCTTCCTGTAACTTGAGCCCATTATTCCACGTCCTGCACTTTGGGATGATTGAGAAGAGATCCTGGCCCTCCTGTGTGACAACCTTTCACGTATTTGAAGAGTGCTATCATGTCTCCCCTCAATCTTCTCTTATCCAGGCTAAACATGCCCAGTTCTTTCAGTCTCTCCTCATAGGGCTTTGTTTCCATAACCCTGATCATCCTTGTAGCTCTCCTCTGAACACGCTCCAGCTTGTCTGCATCCTTCTTGAAGTGTGGTGCCCAGAACTGGACGCAATACTCAATATGAGGCCTAGCCAGTGCTGAATAGAGAGGAACCAGTACCTCACGCGATTAGGAAGCTATACTTAATGCAGCCCAAAATAGCATTTGCTTTTTTTGCAGCCGCATCAAACTGTTGGCTCATATTCAGCTTGTGATCTCCAACAATTCCAAAATCCTTCTCATTTGTAGTATTGCTGATCCAAGTATCCCCCATCTTGTAAAAGTCCCATGTGCATTGCACAGTCCTTCCCAGGAACCACTCCCTCGAAAAAGACACCAGTAATACAAGAGCGACTCACCTTGGGCAGGTCCAGGAAGAGGTGTTCAGAGGATTTCACCACAGGAGTCTCTTGGCAGACTTTGCATACGGGTTTCTGCCAGAAGGGCAAGAAGAAAGAAGAGTCCATGATGTCCTTTGCTCAAGCCCAGAAAGTAAATGCCATCTAGGATGTGGCACAAATCCCATGTGCACGACTGTCATAGGTACAAATTGAGGTGTGCTGGGAAGTCATACTTCCCAGTGTGTGCTCACTATGTGAGCAGAAAGAAATGTACATTTCTACAAATGTACGCAATGACCTACAGATGGGATTTATGTGATGCCGACATAGAACTTGGGAACGCTGAATGCAGACCCTGTGCAATCCCCCCAAAATCTTGGAGCGTAGAAGGAATAATAGAATAGTAGAGTTGGAAAGGGCCTATAAGGCCACTGAGTCCAACCCCCTGCTCCATGCAGGAATCCACCTGAAAGATGGCTGTCCAGCTGCATCCTGAAGGCCTCTAGTGTGGGTGGGACTTGTAAAAGAAACCCAAAAAGCACCACTCCGGCTACTGTAAATCCTTGTCTTTCTGCACAGGCCTTAATTTCTTACATCCCTGCCACTATTTAATGTATGCCAATATCACAAAACCAAGATGCTCCCTTTACTAGTCACAATAGCAAAATGGAATCACCATATTCAGGGACAGTGTACCTCTGAATACTGGGTGCTAACAGATAATGGCCCTCACCTTTGTGTCCTGCTTATGGCCTTTCAGGAAGTATTTGTCTGGCCACCGTTAGAAGGAGAACGCCGGGCGAGATGGACCTTGGTCTGACGAAGCACGGTAATATTTATTCCAGCTTAGCCGTGTTTTACAACCAGGCCAATCCCCTAGAAGGGGTGCCAGTGACTCAAACGGATGCGGAAAGGGGTCTGGGCCCAGAGCGTGAGAAATCGTTAGATCTCACAATACATCCATTTGATGTGAAGAAAGGTGCAGAATTGATTCTGCTCATGGTGAAAGTGAAGACTTGGCGTTCCCCTTGCTTGCAGCATGCTGGTGTCCCTGACTAGGAGCGTGAAGTTTCCCTGGCTTGCAATAGGAACGTTTCCACGACTGTCTGGGCAGCGGTACCTTAAGTTCAGTGGCGTTGATCAGTTTGCCACATTTGTCGCATTGGTCCCCACGGGCCTCTTCATAGTTGCAGAAGGGGCAGGTACCTTCCACAAAGCGGTCGGCCAGGAACCGCACACACTTCTCGCATTTCAACTGGTCCACTGTCTGCGTCAGCAGGTAGTTGCGCTCTAGCAGCTGCTGGAAGATGCCCTGGGCTATCCTGAGGTGTGAAAGAGAGGCGGTGTTAAGGGGAAAGAGCACCCTCAAATCTTCACGTACACACAGTGCATCAAAGGGAGTTTGAAAACCAGCCCACGAATGCCAACTGGCAGCAGGCCAGTGCTTGTCTGGGCCAAAGCATGTCGGCTTGTGAATTGATGGTGCTATATAAATAAATAATAATAATAATAATAATAATAACTGCATCTTCTTCTGATGCTCCTCTAAAACAGTGGGACAACAGACAAAGCACATCATACTTCTAAAACAAGGAACAGTACTGCCAAAGATGACCCATCCTGAACCTGCCACAGTCCATATCACATGCAGACACAGGCCCAGCATAATCACTGGTTTGTGATGTGACTTCCATGGCTCTGTTGTCCATCGGCTATAAGTCAACTATGCAAAGCAGGTCACACTAGTTTGATGGCACATTATTTAACCTTGCAGCACAGCAGTGGGGAACCGTATTTGCACACTACCTACACCTTAAACCTATCTTGGCAGCAGACTGGAAGCAGCGTAGATCCTTTTGCACAGGTGTAACGTGCGTGTAGTAAGGGAGACGAGTCAGTAACTTAGTCGCTACATTCTGCACTAGCGGCAGCTTCTGAACCAACCTTACGGGCAGCCCCACGCAGAGCGCATCACAAAAATCCAATCTTGAGGTTACTGATGTGTGGACCATAGTGGCTAGGCTACCCACGTCCAGGAATGGGTGCAGTTAAGAGTGCCAGCCTAAGCTTGTAGTAGGCACACCACAGAGGTCACTTTGGCCTCCAACAACAGTGGCGGATCCAGGAGCACCCTCAAAAAGCAAACCTGTTCTTTCAGGGGAAGTACAACCCCATCCAGAGCTGGTAATTCCCCAAATTCCCAGACCTAGGAGCCATGCACCCACAGGAAGTAAGAGGGAGGGAGGGAGATAACAGTGCTACATAAGCCATTCCTCCTCCTCCTCCTCCTCCCCGGGCTACTGTGCTTTCTGCCGGTGGTACTTACGTGGTCTGTTCAGGCGTGGTGGTGCGGCCAAAGTAGTCAAAGGAGATGTTGAACCATTGGTAAATCTGGGCATGGACAACGTAGTACTTATCACAGATCTGCTTCGGGGTCAGCCCTTCCTCCATGGCCTTTGTCTCTGTGGCAGTGCCATACTCATCAGTGCCACACAAGTAGAGAGTGTTCCAGTTACGCAGACGGCAGTACCTGGATGGGAAATGGCCACCAATTGCAGGTAAGGAGAGAGGAGGCTGATCGCTACTGACACGGACTAAAGCTTCACGTGATGCCTCTGTACACCAAACGGGCTGTAGCAGAACACATGTTTTGCAGGCAGAAGGCTCCAGTTCCGGTTCCAGTTAAAACACAGTGTCCGGTAGCAGGGCTAGGAAAGGCCTGAGCATCAGATCTTGGACAGCCACTGCCAGTCAGAGCGGATGACGAGCAGGTGACTCAGCAGCTTCATATGGCTTAGATCAGCCTTCCTCAACCTGGGGCGCTCCAGATGTGTTGGACTGCATCTCCCAGAATGCCCCAGCCTGCTGGGGCATTCTGGGAGATGCAGTCCAACACATCTGGAGCGCCCCAGGTTGAGGAAGGCTGGCTTAGATCAACAGCACCATCCTGCTTCTTACAGGAGTGGACAAAGGAGCCCATAAGGCCCCACTCCAATTTTGGTTTTATGTTTCGCTCCACGTTTACTTGGAAGTGAATCCCACTGAACTCATTGAATCTTACTCCCTAGTAAATGCATTTAGGACTACAGCCTAAGATTGGCCTAAAATTCAAGTTGTAAGCAGCAGAGAAGACACCGACGCTTTATATAGGCAGGGTAGGTACAGCTATATCAAAATATTTATATCGCTGGAGTTTGCAAATGCAAGGTAGAAAAATCAAATCCAATTTCAAATATTCAGATTAACGTGCTAACAAGGAACAAAGAAACCACAGGATTAACTCATATCGCTAACAACTCTGATGTTACCAGGTAGAGAGGCAGCTGCGGTAGAGGAAATACAACCAGTACTGTTAATGCTGAGTCCTCATCCTCCCATTTACCCACCTCTCCTTTTCAGGTAAACATCCTGCAGATGATAAACAGAAAAGAGAGGCACCCTCACCTTACCTTGCAAAGGTATCGGCGCTGAGAACACAGCCAATGATGTTCCCAAGGTGAGGCACATTGTTCACATAGGGCAGCGCGCTAGTGATCAGCACATTCTTCATGCCTTCCACCGGTAATCTGGGAAGAAGAAGAAAAAATGAAGAGAACTGAGATTTCAAAGAGCACACTTGGGCTTTGGTAGAACAACATGGAATAAGAAGAGGGGAAAGGCGGCACTCTGCCCCAAAGGAATACAAGGTATAGTATCTGGAGGCAGCAAGGAGCCCCAGGGGAACGGTCAGCTCCTTGTATTCAGTATATTAGTCTTCTGCAATCCCATGCACACAGACTCCCACACTATGAAGAATTTGAGAACTGATTTTGGGCTACTTGTCCTCATGGTTGTGTAGAAATGCCATGAAAAATGAGTATCTTCACAGAAGCTCTATAGGTGTATCAGAGGTGGGGAACCCGTGTCCCTCTTGATGTTGTTGGACTCCAGTCCCCATCAGCCCCAGCCAGCATGTCCAATGGTCAGGGTTGGTGGGAGTTGTAGTCCAACAATATCTGGGAGGGGCACTGGTTCCCCACCACCACGGAGGACGGGAGCCTCAAGACTGTGCAAGATGCTGTGCCTAAGGTCAATGCCTAAACCTTAGCAACACTGAAAATGTTGATAGTCTGCAAAACTTGTTCTAAGTGTAGAATTTAGAATTTACTGGAGTCCAAGATGAACTTGGACCCTTTTCAACAGAGCGAAGATAAAGGAAAGCAAATGCTGATGTCTTCAGTGATGGAGAAGCCTGCAGTAACTACGACAGAAACACATACACAGGTGGGCATCACTTCCCATTGTTTGGGAATTTAAGAGGTGGAACAGAAATACAGTACTTCTCTTTGCTTTGGAATCTTCTTTGGCATTTTATTTACATGTGGGTATCTCAGCCCTGCAAGGTACTTACATAGGCTGCTGAGGCTTCCAGGGTTTGGGCAGCCTGGCTGGCCCTGTGACCCAGACTTCTGCAATGGCCGTGATCTCCTCTTCGGACAGATGCCGCTGAGTAGATTCCTCTTCCTGGCAAGAGGGACAAAGCTGAGTGTCTAAATCTGCGGCAGGATAAGAGGCTTGTTCTAGGTGCTAAGCACCCAATACCCACAAGACACATGGGGACTAGGACAATCTCTATGCTGGTGCAAAAGGTGGCAAAGTCCAAGATAGCAACAGTGGCCCAAACACACCAAGACAAGTGCTACCCTATTTCTTGCAGTGTCTCCCCTCCTCACACACACATATAGTGCTTTAGTGCTACAAGGATAAACATGCCCTGAAAATGAGGTGTCATCTGTAGCCCAGAGCAGGTCTGCCATTCTTCCAGATCTCATTTCTAAGTTAAATTTGGTACTCAAATCTCTCCAATGACTCCAGCCTAGTTCTTACAAAACAGGAGAGGAGATGGTAAACATATTTCTCAGCTATACCGTTTCAGGCTGGGGGACAGGGTGTGGGTGGGTGTGGGTGGGGCTGCACTTCACCAAAAGCCCCTTCATGCGAGAGAGATCCCTGCACATTAAAAACACAGGGAGAAAGCCTTAGCGTGGCCCTTTTCCGGTCACACACTAGGTTTCTATGAGCAGTGGACTCTTTTGCATGGAAAAGGCAATGCAATTGTTTAAGGGCCCTCAATCTGAAAGTTTGCCACCTCACCGGCTCTTTGCAAGTACAAATGCAGCGGCCAGACTGATAACTGGAACAAGGAGGTTTGAATATATAACACCGATTGTGGCCCGCTTGCATTGGCTGCCTATACGTTTCCGAGCCCAATTCAAGGTGCTGGTTTTAACCTATAAAGCCCTACACTGCTTGGGACCACAACACCTGATGGAACGCCTCTCCTGACATGAACCTACCTGTACACTGCGTTCAACATCTAAGGTCCTCCTCCAAGTGCCTACTCTGAGGAAAGCTCGGAGGATGGCAACAAGGGAGAGGGCCTTTTCGGTGGTGGCCCCCCGACTGTAGAATAATCTCCCTGATGAGGCTCGCCGGTCGCCAACACTGTTATCTCTCAGGCGCCAGGTGAAAACTTTTCTCTTCTCCCAGGCACTTAACAGCATTTAACAATGCTAAGTTTGTTTTTTAACGGACCCCAGAACTTTTGTTTTTAAATGGATACTGTTGTTTTTATGTTTTTGATGGTTTTAAATTTTGTATACTTTTTTTAATGTTTACTGTTTTTAACTTTTGTAAACTGCCCAGAGAGCTTCGGCTATGGGGCGGTATATAAATGTAAGAAAGAAAGAAAGGAAGGAAGAAAGAAAGAACTAGGCTATAGACTCAAGAATCTCAGACCATTCTTCTTTTCTTAAGAAAGTCTTCCCCTGCCCCACATGACACAGATGGATGAATTTGACACCTCGGCACAAAAAAAATATGCGAGCTACGTGTCTGTGCCAAGCCAGTCTCTCAAAATCTACATTGTTTTACTTTATCTTATCCAAGAAGAGTGTAATTAAACACTGCTCTGAACTCTGACTACTTTTTAAAGAAGGAAATAAAATAAGATTCCTTTAAACAAAGCAAGTGGCCCGATATCAAATTACTTTATGATTTACACAGATGTGTTGAAGGTATGGGATTAAAAATTTCCAGAGGGGTCACTGTGTTAGCCTGTTACAGCAAAAATAACAAAGAGTTCCTGACGGCAATGTCCATTTGACAAGAATAATTGTTCTAGCCAGCCTGCTTCTTAACTTCCATAAGGTCTCACTTCTCACGTGTAGCCTACAGCCTTGTAATTCAAATGGAAACTCTCTGGAGCCAAGAATATTTTTTTATAATTAATCATAGAATCATAGAATAGTAGAGTTGGAAGGGGCCTATAAGGCCATCGAGTCCAACCCCCAGCTCGATGCAGGAATCCACCTTAAAGCATCCCTGACAGATGGTTGTCCAGCTGCCTCTTGAAGGCCTTTAGTGTGGGAGAGCCCACAACCTCCCTAGGGAACTGGTTCCATTCTCATGCTGCTCTAATGGAACCAGTCATGGGGAGTGGCAAGTGTAAGGAAGGGGTTAAAGCGTACTCAGAATTACTGTTTTTAAAATGTATTCTTGTCCATTGTCTGTTATAGAATTGCAGATCGGCCGCTTATCTCCCCACCTGTTTGTAGGCGGAAAGCCATCTTCTGGCTCCGTGGAGGCGAGAGCAGTGACCTTGGGGCAATTTGCAACTTGGAAAGAGGAACTGGCCTTCTGGAGGGGGGGGGGGAGAGGAGTGAGATAGTCAGAGGCCTTAAAAGTATCTTCTAAAAGTCAGACGGGGGGGCTGAGCTGATGGGCACCTGGCTGCAGTGAGGTATATTCTGTAACCATGTTTTAGTTGCTGGCTTGGGGTTCAGGGTTTATGTATCAATTTTTAGTAGTTAATCTGATGTAATGCTTGCCTCGTAACCTGCCTGTATCAATAAAAGGTTGGCTTAACCCTTTCAAAATTGAGAGCTGTGTGCATTATTCCTAGATCTGTGCAAAATCCAGTGATCAGCCAGTTGGGCTGAGTGTGGTTTCCTTTACAGCAAGTATAACACAGCCCCAGTTCATGGACCAGAGCATCCTTACAGTGCAAGGAACAAATAACCATCTTAACCAATTTTCAACTGCTTTCCTTCTTTACAGAAAGCAGTACATTGCTTCAGAAGCAGGGGGACAGGGAGTGAATGCAAGCTTCAGTAATGTTCAAACAAACATCAATGTAAGATGTTTATTGCCTGTTTCTCACTGAAATAGTAGTTTGGGAGCATTACAACTCTTTTAAATGGAGTACATACTTCTGTTCCCAAGCTGTATATTCACAAGAATGTTACCCGGTCAAGGCCTACCTTACCCAGAGGGCCCTAGTGTACTGCAGAGAAAGTGACTGTTCATATTTCTAGAAACTGGAGCAGGAGAGAATGATGGGATGTACTCAGAAAATGAGATCATCCCTTTGATGCAGGGGATGGAAAGAAATTATAACGTACTGTATACACACTTCTGATCTATTAGCACAAGATTTAAGCACTTCCTCTAAAACACAAACACCCAGTATTGTCTTCTTTAATATTTCACATTGACCCTGTTCAGATGACACACTAAACCATGGTGGGTTAAGCATTTTGAGCCAAACACTGTGGCTCAGTGTGTCATGTGAACCATGGCTTAGCATGTCATGTGAACCATTCCTAACCATGGTGGCTACATAACTATGGTTTCAACAGGCTCTCTAAACATTTGTTGAAAAGGGGTTAGTGGCCTAACCATGGCTTAGCATGTAGTGTGAACCATTCTTAACCATTGTGGCTACATAACTAAGGTTTCAACAGGCTCTCTAACCATTTGTTGAAAAGGGGTTAGCGGCCTAACCATGGCTTAGCATGTCGTGTGAACCATTCCTTACCATTGTGGCTACATAACTAAGGTTTCAACAGGCTCTCTAACCATTTGTTGAAAAGGGGTTAGTGGCCTAACCATGGCTTAGCATGTTGGCTGAACAGGCCCATTAAGAGCAGACAAGGTGGCAACACTGTGCCTGAACTGCATATCCATCTGTAGGTGATGGGAAAATGGCATGGTTTGAATGCTCCTCCACAAAACACATTTCTTGCACTTAAATCAGATATTGGGGGGGGAAGAGTTCTAGCAGCCTTCTCATTGATATGCTAGTTTTGTATGTGTACTGTAAATGGATAAGCATTCAATCATACTATTCCCCCATCTGCAGTCCAATGTGGTACAGTCCAAAAACAGTTTTAGAACTGCCTGAGGCCTGATTCACACAGCAACAGCAGAAGGAACAATACCTTGGGCTCATTAGTTGCCGACTTCTCAAAGGCCAGGTTGGGAGCAGGATGTTTCTGCAGATATGCCTTAAATTCCAGCAATCCGTTGGGTGTCCACATAGATTCAACAGCCTTCCTGCAGTGCTCCTTCAGGTTCATGTTCTGGAACCATCTTCTCAGGGCTTTCAATTCATCTGTAAAATTAGTAGAGTGGCATTCATTTGGTAAAGAGCACATTTATTAACAGAACCTTATCATGCCTACAGACAAGAACCAGTAAGCCTACTTCCCAAGATTTACCAATGCTCCCTTGTTGCTTCCTCAAACTAGTTGGAAGAGTAGACCATTCAGCACAGCCTTTCTCAACCTGGGGCGCTCCAGATGTGTTGGACTACAACTCCCAGAATGCCCCAGCCAGCTCTGCTGGCTGGGGCATTCTGGGAGATGCAGTCCAACACATCTGGAGTGCCCCAGGTTGAGAACCACTGATTCAGCAGGAGACGTAGCCTGAGAGTCGCCCTCTGTTGTATCAAAGCATTGCCACAACATAATACCCTACAGTCCTTGGTAGCCCCTCTTACCTGGCAAGAAGGATTCATCCCTTAACAGAGGGAACAGGGATCCCCAGAAGGCAACATCAACAGCTGACTCAGCATCCTGGATTAAAAGGGCAGAGGAAACGGGCTCAGCATGTGTGAATAGGAGAGGCAGCTTGAATCTTTACTCTACTGTCGCAAGGCACTTCTCAAAAGATTGTAACAAAATCCACCCTTCCATTGACACAAGTGTAAGATTTAAACAAAAACTCCCCACTCCACCAGGATTAACAGTGATAGGAGTAGCTAGCATAGCAATGGCAACTTCCGTTTATTATATCAATACATCACATTGCAAATTTAATCCATGTATTTTGAAATTAGCTTTATGCATGATGAGAACTTCTTTTTAAAAATGGGCTCTGGGAAACTCAGTAAGATAGAGCAACCCGATCTCTATCCTTCCACTGGGGCTGTGTATTTATTATTTATTTATTTATTTATTTATTTATTTATTACATTTCTATACCGCCCAATAGCCGGAGCTCTCTGGGCGGTTCACAAAAATTAAAACCATTCGAAGTATAAAACAACAGTATACAACAGTATAAAACCATAATATAAAATACAATATAAAAGCTCAACCAGATAAAAACAGCAGCAATGCAAAATTACAAATTTAAAACCATGTTATTTAAAATTTATAGATTGTTAAAATGTTGGGAGAATAAAAAGGTCTTCACCTGGCGTCTAAAAGCATATAATGTAGGTGCCAAGCGAACCTCCTTAGGGAGCTCATTCCACAGGCGGGGTGCCACAGCAGAGAAGGCCCTCCTCCTGGTAGCCACCTGCCTCACTTCCTTTGGCAGGGGCTCACGGAGAAGGACCCCTGAAGATGACCTTAGGGTCCGGGCAGGTACATATGGGAGGAGGCGTTCCTTCAGATAACCTGGCCCCAAGCCGTTTAGGGCTTTAAATGTTAATACCAGCACTTTGAATCGGGCCCGGACCTGGACTGGCAGCCAATGAAGCTGGAAAAGGACTGGCGTAATGTGGTCTCGTCGGCCAGTCCCTGTTAGTAAGCGTGCTGCCCTGTTTTGCACCAGTTGAAGTTTCCGGACCGTTTTCAAAGGCAGCCCCACGTATAACGCATTGCAGTAATCCAAACGAGAGGTTGTATATTCTGTCACTACACTGTTCAAGCACAAGAATTGCACTGGCTACAAAATTTAGCACCCACAGAATTTCAGCTTTCATGTTTTTTTAAAAAAACTTTTTTCGTTGTGAATATCAACGAACAAAACAGAAAATACATCGTGAAAATTGGGGGGGCATACATTGTATATATAGAATTATCATCATTTCCATCATATGAACCGTAAAAAAAGAAAAAGAAAAAGGGGGAGTTATACAAAGGTTTCAAGAAAAGCAGACCAAATATCCGTATATTTATCCACTTGCTAGTTGCATCTATATAACACTCGTTCAAAAGTTGATAAATGTTATTAGGTTCTCGATCCGCTGCATTATGGGAGGTGTGAATTTGTCCTTCCAATGGGATAATATAAGTCTTAAGTCCTTAAGACTATGAAGATGCACCCATAATGCTTCCTCAAGTCTCAGATTCCAGAGGTGAGACCTAAGTGGATTTTTAAAAGTAATTATAGTTCTCTCCCCACATCCTCTTTGGGACATCCTCATAAAATGAGATGTTGTGAACAGTCAGGCTTGGTTTTGAAACTAATTTTGCCAAAGATGAAGGATTCTCAGTGACTTGCTATCCATCTCACTTGGCCAAATGGGATGGCCAAACGGGATGGCCGGTGAGCCAGTATTAGCCAGTCTGCTTCTACAGAGGTTTACTTACTTACCCCGGTAAGGTAAGGAGTGCCCTTTTTGGTAAGGGTCTGGTCAATGTAGTTCAATGGTTTCCAGATGACTCCCAAAACCTCCTCTCCCTTCTTTCCTTGCACAACATGAAGATATAAGGCTGCAGACAAAGCAGGCTAAGAAAAACGGCAAAGAATGGAGGCATGTTAGTTTATCTTTTCTCTCCCTTTGTTGGGTTAGAACTTGTATCTTGTTTTACTGAAAGAAGAATGATATGTATTGCTAGCACTGGATCTCTCTCTCTCTCTCTCTCTCTCTCTCTCTCTCTCTCTCTCTCAAAGCCAGTTCCCAATGTGCCCATATGCCAGAGTGACCGAGAAATAGGGTGCAGAATGGAGCTATGAAGAGGCAGTGGCAAGCAGAAGCAGGCTTGATTCTCAATAGCTGATCTCACCAGTGTCACAGGGCAGATTTCACACATGCACACACACTGGCGTTCCTAAAGGGCACCCCTTTAGTCTCAGGTACGCAGAACAGACAGACACACTGGGTCCTCCACCAGTTCTCACAATATACAAGCCTCCCTTACACAACACAAACTGTCCATTTTAATTAATGTAATTTAATACACACACACAGAGAGAGAGAGAGAGAAAGAGAGAGAGAGAGAGAGAGAGAGATCCTGTGTCCCAGCTCCATCACACTTGTGAATAGTGTCACGAAGAAATGGAAGCCAGGGCAGAGCTAAGGAAATAGATGGGTGGGTTTCTTGAGTTTTGTAGTACACAATCTGGCGCACAGTTGAGAGGGACATCCGCCGCCGCCACCCGAATTTCAGACACTAGGGCCACTTGGCAATTGAAGACTTCAAAGTTCTTATCAAGAAGACCCCTTCATCTTCTTTCCAGTAAGCGAAAGGCTGTCGTTCACACCAGTGGGGAAAGTGCTTCACTGGGGTACACACAATAACAGGAAGCATAAACAGACATACTGCAGCTCCTATAGGGCCCCCTACAAAACAGAAGTCCTCCATGAACTTTACTATCATGACTGGGCATTTTGGCAGTACAATAAACTGAGTCAGAGCCTCATCTAAAAGGAGTCTGTGTATGTTAGGGGTAGGAAACCTATGGCCTCCCAGGAGCAGTTGAACTACAGAACCCATCATTCCACATTGGCTAAGCTGGTTGGGGCTGATGGGAATTGGAGTCAAACATCATCTCGACGGCCACACATTCCCTAGCTCCTGATGTGTGTAACCACACAACACAAAGCAGTCCTTTTATCCCCTGATCAATGCCATCTCCCCTCCATGAACAATGGCGGCCACATGGGTATGCCTCCCCCCGCACATACACACAGGACACACCCTGCCATCTTACTCACCTCCAGATCAGTTGCCTCCCACTCAAACAACTGATTGGAAAAATCACTCATTTCTTTTCCAATTAAGCGGAAAAAGTACCTAGAAGGCAAACAGAGGAAGAAACTGAGTATTTACACACACACACACCCCTAAAAGACAGTCTATAGAAGAACTTTTATCCTGTTAAAAGCAGCCCTCTTGAAGTGTTGCAAGACACCACTGGTAGCACCTTTCGTCCCAGAATCCTGCCACTGATGTGGGGCAGAAAATTCTCCAAATACTGGAAAAATTTCCAGTGCTTTATTTTTCTGCAGGAAAAAAATCCATTTTGTAAATCTTTTAGTAAAAATGAATGGATGGCAATTGCAAATGCAGTATTAAGCAAGCTTGGCCATTTCAAAGTTGTAATTAATGTTTTTAAATTGATGATCCCCTGCATGATCCTTGTGTGTATCATTGAAGGTGCCCCAACAACCTCAGTGGAAGAGAGTTGGACTCTTGAAATAGGAGTCAGCATAACATACACAGATCTTTGGACAGCTAAAACTAATTAGTGCAGCCTTGCCCTGGTGACCTACAGATGTTCTGGACAATCCCCAGCATCCCCAGCCAGTCATACTGACTGAAGAATGCTGTAACTTGTAATCCAAAATATCTGGAGGATGGGGAAGGCTGAATTGGTGTGTCAAAAATGCTCAGTACCTTTGTTTCTTTCTTACATTTAAACAATGTAAGGGAAGTACATGTTATTTGTCTTTATTTGCACATGTTAATTGTCTTAAAATTTTTACAAGTATTCCAATAAAAATGTCTACATAACATAACATTTAAATCACATTAATTGTGTTTTAATTTCGCCCATCAAATATTTCAGGTCAAATACCTGTGGTGTATTGGGGGAGAAATTAACATGGGATACTTTTTTAGGTTTGTTGTTCATTTTAGTAAACATGCTAAATTAAATCACTTTCTAGTGATTTTCCAATGTGAACTGAAAATTTTCCAGTACAAATGACCTAGGTAAATTAGCCTGATTTTCCAGCGCACAATTTCCCAGAAAACCATATCACTGATAATTGCCTTGCATGTGTTCTCTCTTCTGATTATACCTAACATGGAATTTGCCATTTTTCACAGCAGCTGCACATTGGGCTGGCACATTCCTCAAGCTGTCCACCCCAACTCCAAGATCTCTTTCTTGGCCAGTCACTGCTAGCTCAGATCCCCTCAGCATATACATTTAAGTTGGGATATTTTGTCCCAATGTGCATCACTTTACATTTGCTAACACTGAGCCACATTTGCCATTTTGATACCCATTCTCCCAGTTTAGAGCTCCTTTTGGGGCGCTTCACAATCCCTTTTTGTTTTAACCACCCTACATAATTTGGTGTCATCAGCAAGCTTGGCCACCTCACTGCTCTCTCCTAATTCTTAATTAGTCTGTAAATAGCTTTCTGAATCACACCTTTAAAACTTTTACATATTTCAGACATGTCAATTTACTAGCAACATCTTTTTCCTCTTCTCCCACCAACCCACTTATTTTTAATATCTAGCCTGAAGAAAAGTTTTGTGAAACACAAAAACTAGCTAGCTACTTTTCATCATTTCAGGGATCCCAATAAAGGTATCAGGAGTAGAGCAGCTGTTTGGACTGAAAATCATTGTATGTATTTCAACCCTGAAGAACAGGCCCATGTTCAGGAGAAAATGTGAGTCCTGAAGTTGGCTGTTGCTGAATTAACAAATCATTCTTCCATTGACTTAACGCCAGGGGTAACTTGTGGCCCTCCAGATATTTGGGCCTATAATATCTATCATGCCTACCAGCATAGCCAATGGTGAGGGATGATGGGAGTTGTAGGCCAAAACATCTGGAGGGTCACAAGTTGTCCACCTCTGACTTACATAAATGATTACTATCAACACAGAAAAGCAAAGTTCTCTAAATTCTCAGAATCCATAAGTTTTTCTTTCTTGTAACTCAAGGCTCCAGGCAGCTGTTCCTACTCTTAATACCACTAGTGGTTATGCAGCAGCATTAGGTTTTGGACACAACATACACACAGTTCAAATAACATGACCTTAGGAACACAAACAGTGTCCAGCATCCCATACTTACTGGCAAATTGTATTTGTAGAGAAGAGAAAGGACTCTTTTTCCAACTGCAGAGCTGGCAGCAGTGGATGGGTAAGGAATGGGACTACATGAGCTATCAAGGGAAAACATAGACAAATTAGGACTTTATCCCACACACAAAAAAGAGAGCTGTTCTGTTCAATACAACCTTTGAACACTACTCTGATCAGGGGGGACAATGACAGGCAGCAACTCATGGATCGGGAGTGGGTGTATGCGTGTGTGTGTGTGTTGGAGGGAGATGATAGAGCATCCAAAGGATCCCGCTGCTTCTTTGCCTGAAAATCCTTTCCCCTTCCTTGCAAAGATTGCCAGCGTTTTTGTCAAAGAGCTCCTGTGGTTTTGAAAGCTGCACAGCAAGCCAAAAATTCAGCAGGCAATGCTTTTCCTATCAGTAGGCACTGCAGAAAACTTCATCTGTCAAACTTCTATTTGCCATGCAACTGTTTAAGCACAGAAGACCTGCCAGAAAAAATCTGAATAACCCTCACAAGGGAAGACAGAGGAGGCAAAGCTTCCTGGCAATAAAAAAAAAAAGGATGCCCAACATATAGGAAATAAATACTATATGGAGGATCACACCTTTTAATATAAAATTTACTTAATCCAGAAGAACAACCATCCCCTGATTCTACACTCATAATCACTAGTGGGTTTGGATTCTCCAATCTTCACCCCACCTGCCTTATGTATGGAGCATCACCAGAAGATAACAAAAGTCCATCACTTATCCTGGTTAAGCAAAGCTGTAATTGCAAGACGGCAAAGAAGGGAGTCCTTAAAATAAGGATACAAAGAGATGTGTGCAAAAAGACAGGGAATAGATTTGGGGTGGGGGTGGGGGTGGGAAGGAATCCTTTAGTGGAAAATCTATTTAATTCTGCTTTTTCATGTTTAGTTTGTTTCGAGTGTTACGTCGGAAAATCCCCACGTCAGCCACCTGGGAGGTGGGAAGGGCAGGGAAGGGGATATTTCATAGGGTGACCATATGAAATGGAGGACAGGGCTCCTGTATCTTTAACAGTTGCATAGAAAAGGGAATTTCAGCAGGTGTCATTTGTATGCATGTCGCACCTGGTGAAATTTCCTCTTCATCTCAACAGTTAAAGCTGCAGGTGCTCTGCCCTCTTTTAAATCTGGCCACAGTATAGCTGCAGTATAGCTCCTGCAGCTTTAACTGTTGTGATGAAGAGGAAATTTCACCAGGTGCAACTGTCTTTAACAGTTGCATAGAAAAGGGAATTTCAGCAGGTGTCATTTGTATGCATGTCGCACCTGGTGAAATTCCCTCTTCATCACAACAGTTAAAGCTGCAGGAGCTATACTGCAGCTATACTGTGGCCAGATTTAAAAGAGGGCTGCAGCCTTAACTGTTGAGACGAAGAGGAAATTTCAACAGGTGTGACATGCATACAAATGACACCTGCTGAAATTCCCTTTTCAATACGACTGTTAAAGATACAGGAGTCCTGTCCTCCTTTTTATAGGGTCACCCTATAACATTGAGGGAGCTCCCCACAATTCGTTGCCCTCTCAAACACTCACCATCGTGCGGGAGCCAGCGCAGCTCCACCGGGGCGCCGGTGGCTTGGGCAGCCGCCAGCACCTTCAGCCCGCCGGGGCTGCCTTTGCTAAGGAACAGCTTCATGCTTTCCGCCCTTCCTCTCGCTTCCGACCACGTTCTGCTGATGCAACGAGCCCGGTCCTTGCTTGCTAAGATTACCCGTCGACTCTCGGCCCACGTCGGCTGGGAAGCCGGCCGGTCCCTCCCTCACTTCACACGCCCACTTTGGGACCTGCGCATGCGTGCTCCGCCATCCCCCCAAGTTGGACTACAAATCCCGACATGCAAGGCGCATGAAACAGGAAGTTGTGGGGGGGGGAAAAACCCGGAGTGGGAGGGAAGGGAGAATGTATTTACATTATTCCTGAAAGTCTCCAAAACCAGTGGACGCTGATGGCTCCGATTCCAGTGGGGCTGCGACACCATTCAGGGTTTCAGTCAGAACCAGGGAGCTATCCACGGTTAAAGTGGTTCGGCGCCTTGGATAGCTCCATTAGAGTTCTGGCTGAAACCCATTCACAGTCCCACCAAAATTGGAGCCACCAGCCTCCACTGTCCAAAGTGACCGACAGGGCAGGATCCAGATCAACTTAAATGAGTGGTGCAAGTAGGGCTGGACCTTGGGGCCTAAGTGCCACCTCCCATAGGGTGACCATAAGGAAAGGACAGCGCTCCTGCATCTTTAATAGTTGCATAGAAAAGGGAATTTCAGCAGGTGTCATTTGTATGCATGCAGCACCTGGTGATATCCCCTCTTCATCACAACAGTTAAAGCTGCACTTTTTTAGAGTGACCAGATACAAACGAGGGCAGGGCTCCTGCAGCTTTAACTGTTGTGATGAAGAGGGAATTTCACCAGGGAATGACACTTGCTGAAATTCCCTTTTCCGTACAACTGTTAAAGATGCAGGAGTACTGTTCTCCTTTCCATATGGTCACCCTAACCTCCCACTGCACCCTCCCTCATCCACAGGGGCCCTTCTCCGTGAGCCACTGCCAAAGGAAATGAGGCTGGTGGCTACTAGGAGGAGGGCTTTCTCCACTGTCGCACCCTGGCTGTGGAATGAGCTCCCCAGAGAGGTCCGCCTGGCGCCTACACTGTACTCCTTTCACTGCCAGCTGAAGACCTTTTTATTCTCTCAGTATTTTAACACAATTTTAATTTTATTCTTCTAATTCTGTATTTTAATCTTATATCAATTTTTGCTGCGTGGTTTTATCCTGGTTGTGCTTTTTATACTGTATTTTGTATTTGTGTTTTTAGACTGTTGGTTGTTTTATGATGGTTTTAATTTTTGTGAACTGCCCAGAAAGCTTCAGCTATTGGGCGATATAAAAATGTAATAAAATAAATAAATAAATAAATAAATTACTTGGGAGCAGATGTAATGATAAAAAGCTCAGCAGCACCTGCCTGTGCTGACAAACTTCATTCTCTTCTTGTCACCATGATGGAGCTATCATTTAAGTTAGTTTAAACGGGAAATTGCACCTGCTTAGAGTATATATTTTCTTAATTAGGAAGAGGCAGCGGTTTTATTGTTTAAATCTATTAGGTCTGGAGAAGCCATTTTAAAAAATGGAATGGCACTTGGAAGGGAAAAGAGAAACGTTAAGAAAAACATGGGCCATCTAAGCCCCCAACTACTCAAGATCATTAAGTTCAGGCTTTACAGTTAGCTAACTTAAGTCTCAATGATTTCAGTGGGTCTACTCTAAGGATGACAAAGTTTAGAATCAACCCACAGTATTTAAACCAGGGATAGGCAACCTTTTTTGGGCCTCGGGCACATTTGACACTTGCATAACAAATGGAACTAACTATTTTGGAGCTGCCTGTGGACTGTTGAGGGGGGAATCCTATTATTTGTATTATTAGTATTAGTATTTGTATTTGCATGCTTCATATTTTATATAGAATGAAATGGCAAAATCTGGCTTTGCTTGGATTGAGAGGAATTTCCAAAATGCTCATTCTTCATAACGCTTATTTATAAATGAAACTTACATGCTGAATGCCAGCTTCTCTGTGGCCTGCCTCTTCTTTGTTGTGTTTGCCAACCTTTTCTTTTTATTTTTGAAGAACAAAACAAATTCTATTCCAACAGCCAATAAAGGAGCAGCTTCATCCAAGTGAGAGGGACATTATTGGGGAGAGGATCAAGATACTGCAGCGGATTTTGGGAACAGGATCAAGATGCTGTGGACCGTCTCAAGATACTGCAATAACATGAAGCATGTTACCCCTGCCCTGTTTTATTAGCATGTTTACAACAGTCTCTAGGTACTTTAGTCACTCCTGCAACATATATGGAGGATACTAGGTGGAAGTCAGGTCCATGTGGAATTTGAGGTCGATGCTGCTAGGATGAAGAATTTCCATGATAAAGGATGCTCCTTATGACCTGAGCAGATGGCCATTTAACTGCACACTAGTAGTTTGTATTTGGTAAACAAATTCTTCTTAATAAGATGATACAGATAACCAAGTGTTTTAAGTCATCGATGGAGGCCTCTCTTTTTCTATCTCTTTCTCTGATGATTGTCACCTCTGTTTTTAAACATTGTTGCTGATGTCCTCGAGCATGTATAGGGTGACCATATGAAAAGGAGGACAGGGCTCCTGTATCTTTAACAGTTGTAGAGAAAAGGGATTTTCAGCAGGTGCCATTTGTATGCAGACAGCATCTGGTGAAATTCCCTTTTCATAGCAATAGTTAAAGGTGCAGGCGCCCTCCTCTCTTTTGTATCTGGTCAAGAGGGCAGGGCTCCTGCAGCTTTAACTGTTTTGATGAAGACAAAATTTCACCAGCTGCTACATGCATTCAAATGACACTTGCTGAAATTCCCTTTTCTATACAACTTTAAAGATACAGGAGACCTGTCCTCCTTTTCATATGGTCACCCTAAGCATGTACAGACTGCCCTTCCTTGGCTGACAAAAGGGCATAGAGCATTTGCAGAGTACGTATGTTTTGTGAAGTGAATGGCATGTGCCATTCTCCAATTTTTTGCTTCCCCCCTCTACTCCCCTTATCTCATTTTTAGATTGGGTTATCATATTGGCATAAGATTTATTTATTTATTTATTTATTTATTATTTAATTAATTTATATACCGCCCCACAGCCAAAGCTCTCTGGGCGGTTCACAAAAGCTAAAAACAGCAAACATTAAAAGTATACAAAATTTAAAAACCATAAGAGACATAAAAACAACAGTATAAAAACAGCAGCATCCATTTAAAACAACAATTCTGGGGTAAGTCTGCATTCTAGGCCTAATGACTTTAGGGTGCAATCCTATGTGTGTTTAGACAGAAAAAAGCCCTATACCTCACAACATTCACTGGGAATTGTAGGACTTTTTTCTGTCTAAACATGCAGGATTGCACTTTCTTGAAGACAATGACAGCAGCTTCTTTCTTTCTTTTAAATGAGCAAGGATACAGTGTGTCTGAGCATATGTAGAGAGTATTTTCTGTTATACAGGGAGTCACTTTTCAAATAAATTAGTGTAAGCGCTGAGTTCCACTGAGCCTGTATAGAATTCCCCTCTTTGAAAGGTAACATTGTTGAAATTCTTATTTCTTTTCTTTACCAAATATGTTTCATAGAAAGTTGGGAAATAATAATAGATGAAGTTTGTTATATTGCATCCAGTCCAAATTTCTCAAGAAAGGAGTTTTAGTTGGGGAAGGATGCAAGGCAATAAACACTGTTCTAGATGGCCTTTCACAGAGGCTGTATTTTTATTCTCTCAGTATTTTAACACTTAATTTTAACTTAAATTTAAATTTTACTGTTCTAACTCTGTATTTTAATCATATCAATTTTGCTGCGTGGTTTTATCCTGGTTGTGCTTTTTATACTGTATTTTGTATTTGTGCTTTTAACATGTTGGTTGTTTTATTATGGTTTTAATTTTTGTGAGCCGCCCAGAGAGCTTTGGCTATTGGGTGGTATAAAAATGTAATAAATAAATAAATAACCCCTATCATCCTGAGAGCTGAATTCAATTTTGTAGAAGCCCACCCCCTGCCCAGTACTTTGGCAGTACTGGGCAGGGCCAAAGGCAAAGGGGTGGAGCCAAGAGTTAAAGAGGCAGGCACAAAATACAACCATACCAGCATGTTGTAAGTTAAAGCTCTTACTGCCAGTAACTGAATGTTAGGAGAGGCATTTCAGCTTTAGAATGAGGAAATGGCTGCACAAAAGACAGGAAACCCACCAAATAATCGGTGGTTAGGTTAAAAGGGGGTTGGGCCACGGGAATGGGGTGTTACTGTCTGGGAAACCTGCAGAAAACTGGATTAGGACCCCAGGGCTAAGGTTCCTCACTCCTGCTGTATTTTGTTAATGCCAAGGTGGAAACCACCGAGTTGTGATTTATAAACACGCATCTAGATTTAAGTTCTTGATCAGCCTGATCCTAAACCTTTTCACTCAGAAGTAAGTCTGAGTTCAATGGGGGGCGCTCCCAAGTCTGCATACATAAGACTGCAACCATGCAGTAATCCTAACCGTCATTACTCAGAAGTACTCCCCACAGATCAAAGTGGGGATTTCTTGCTAAATAAGCAATTATGAAATGACAACCCCTATTTCACTGATTTCAATGGGATCTCACTTGCTTTAGGGATATCTGTTTCATATATACAAAAGCCTACAATAAATTATTATTATTTTTTAAAAACACACCATCCATATATGTTTACACAACGGGGCTTTGGGTCAAACAGTGTCTCTTTCCTGTCTTCTGGGCCACGTGAACAAAGAAGCTCGCATTGCAGCCTACAGGAAACCATTAACCTCCGTGGAAGCGGATGTGTGATACCTGTGCTTTGTGCTCTGTGCACCGAATTCATTTAAACAAGTGAAATGCTTCATCATTTCCCCCTGCCTTCATGAGACATGGAAAGAAGAACAATAAAGCAGATCCAGGAGCGAAAATGCCAGCTATTTCAGGAGTGTCCTCTCTCACAGTGATGTGCGTTCAGCAGGTAAACATAACTCTTGCTACTCTGCCCTTTCTGCTGTGGTTGTGAGTCAGAATAATCTGGGGCTATGTTCTTGAGCTTTTTCGGGGGGATTGGGGTATGTTCCCTGGATTCAACTTCTGTTCTCATCTCTGGGTACAGAAGGGGGCTTAACGAGTAGCCTCTTAGGTAGGGTGACCAACTGTCAGGATTTCCCCGGATTTGTCCTGGTTTTTGTTCTTTCCATGGTGTCAGGGGGGATTTTCTATAATTTTCAATAATGTCCTGGAATGACACATCTTCCCCTTTAAGGCTGCCATTAGCATGGCAGGAGGGAGTGACATGCTTTCTTGAGGTACATCATTCCCCCACCCCGAGCTCCAATTGAGGTCTTAAAGGGGAAAGTGGGTCATTCGTGGACATTATAGAAAAGGCCCCAGTTGGAGTGGATGGTGGTGGTGCAGAATGAAATCCTTTCCCCTCCTCTGGCGGGGGAATAACGTACTTTCTGCAGGACTCAGAAAGCTGCTTCTCCCCACACACACTAGGAGTCCTCTTTTTTGGTTTCCCAAATATGGTCACCCTACTCTTAGGCCCCAGTTGAATATTCTTTGACACTTCACACTTCCCCAAGCAGCAGGACGTTTTAGCGGGGCAGAGTTTTATGAGATCACTTTCCTGGTGAGGAGAGCGTTTTTGGACCAGGGGGCAGGACTTCTGGTCTGTGGCTTACTAACATAGGGTGACCATATGAAAAGGAGGACAGGGCTCCTGTATCTTTAACAGTTGTAGAGAAAAGGGATTTTCAGCAGGTGCCATTTGTATGCAGACAGCATCTGGTGAAATTCCCTTTTCATAGCAATAGTTAAAGGCGCAGGCGCCCTCCTCTCTTTTGTATCTGGTCAAGAGGGCAGGACTCCTGCAGCTTTAACTGTTTTGATGAAGACAAAATTTCACCAGCTGCTACATGCATTCAAATGACACTTGCTGAAATTCCCTTTTCTATACAACTTTAAAGATACAGGAGACCTGTCCTCCTTTTCATATGGTCACCCTAACTAACAGGCCTGGTGTCAGCCCCGCCTAAGCAACAATTATGATGGGCTCCCCCTGATTCTCCACCCCACCCCCATACTAGGTGACCGGATCTATAAGTTGCCATTTTAATCTTTTCACAGTGCCCCCAATGTAGCATTGCTCTGGGGCATTATGGGAAATCTAAAATAGTGGTGCATAGCAGCCTGCCCTTGTTGCCAGGTTATCCCATGAACATGGATCTACTGAGGTGTGAGCCCCCCTTCCTCAAACTTGGAGCTGGCCACGCTTACTAGCCTGCTTAGCCCAGCGATCTCAGGTTCCATTTTGAGCCACGGACTCCATCTTGAAATGCATACTTGTCTCTCAAGGCTGTGGCTATGACTCATCCTCCTCAATCGGCGAGCAACAGAGAATCGCTCTGCGCTCTGAGCATGACCCGGGAGCAGGCATCATCAAAGCTCTCTCTCAACTATGGCAGCTGAATTCAGCCCCTCCCTATCTATACTTCTGAACTTCAAGGTCTTTAGCAAACTATTCAGTAACGCCCATATTGGCCTGAATCTATCAGCACACAATGATTATGACTCAAGATAAAAACATAACTTAGGCACTGCGCTCTGTATGCAATTGAAAATAATCACTGCCTACTGTAGTAAAAAAAAAAAAATGCAGGGTATCTATCACTCACTCAATAATAATAATATTTATTCTTTCTTTAAAGCATTTTTAGCCCACTCTTCAGCCAAAAAGGCTCTCAGGGTGACTTGCATAAAATAAATCTTGGATGGGGAACCTCCGTCCTGTAGGCCAGTTTGACCCATAAGTCTGGCTGTGGAGCCAGATAAACTTTCGTGCAGAGTGGGTCAGATGAAACTCTCTGACGCCCATAAAAGCTTTCAGGCAGGAGGCCTGCTCTTTAATGAACAGACCTGCTCTTGGTGTCTGCAAATTTGTTTCCCTGGCCTGTCTGCACTGGAGCCAGTCTGACACAAATTACATCTTTCCTCCCTCCTCCATGACACCTTTGTGCTCAGTGTACTACTATTGGGCTAAACAACATACCACATCCTACTAGGTCTATTCCTCTAATGTTAGCTTTGGGTTAAAATATCCAGCATCTTACTCTGGCCCAGGGTTCTACACGTGATGCCATTCCTTCTACCAGAAGCAACCTCATTCTGAAAGAGCCGGTGTGGTGTAGTGGCTAAGGTGTTATACATTGCAACTTATACTTCCGTGTTGTGTAGCTAAATCCTGTCGTTTCTTCCTGTATAATATTGCCAGGATTCGACCATTTTTGTCTGTCTCTTCTGCCAAGACTCTCGTTCACGCACTGGTTATCTCTCGGTTGGACTACTGCAACCTTCTTCTCTCTGGCCTTCCTTCGTCTCACATCAGTCCGCTGGTCTCTGTCCACCACTCTGCCGCTAAGATCATCTTCTTGGCCCGCCGCTCTGACCATGTCACTCCACTTCTGAAATCTCTTCATTGGCTTCCAATTCACTCCAGAATCCAATATAAACTTCTCCTGTTAACCTTCAAAGCTTTTCACGGTCTAGCTCCTGCCTATCTCTCCTCTCTCATCTCACACTATTGCCCCGCTCGTGCTCTCCGCTCCTCTGATGCCATGCTCCTCGCCTGCCCAAGGACCTCCACTTCCCTTACTCGGCTCCGTCCTTTTTCTTCTGCTGCCCCTTACGCCTGGAACGCTCTTCCAGAACACTTGAAAACTACCAACTCAATCACAGCTTTTAAAACTCAGCTAAAAACTTTTCTTTCCCCTATAGCTTTTAAATATTGAGTTTGTTCTGACTCTATACTGTTTAGCTTCACCCTACCCGGTGCCTGTTTACACTTCCCTGTGCCTGTTTGCATTCTCTTTCCCTCCTTATTGTTTACTACAACTTTATTAGATTGTAAGCCTATGCGCCAGGGTCTTGCTGTTTACTGTGTGGTCTGTACAGCACCATGTACATTGATGGTGCTAAATAAATAAATAAATAAATAAATAATAATAATAATAATAATAATAATAGTGTATTGAAAAATTGCATGATTTTTAGAGTCCTGTGACACTGATTACTTATACACCTTTACTGCAGTGATTCCTTATTCATGCACCAGTGGCCTTGGGAATTAGAGATTTGTTTCTTTGGGGTTTTGGACATTTCTCCCCGCTCAACCCAAAATATAACTCATCCCAGCTTTACGGCAGGGCAACTGAGGAAAATGACAAAGAGGATGTTTAGGGCCCGACAGTGACTGAAGGCTGTTGCATATTTGAAGGCTGTTCTCTTATCTGCGCCTTCTATCCTGAAATGGGAATGGGAGTGTAGGAGATAGGAGTCTGTCTCACATGCTTGGATCGGCTGGGTTTATTTGTTGTACAGAGCAACTGTTTTTGGAATTTGACATTTTGTGGTCTAAACTTGGGAAGGCTACCAACTCCAACTCCATACAGGCTTTATCAAGTTCTAATTAAGGTGTGTGCATGGAGGAGAAAGATCTAACTTGTAAGAAACAGAAGCAACACATCTCTGTATGCATTTCTTATTCATTTTCCAGTGTTGTTACTTTGGGTACGTTCTGAAACAGCGAGAAACAAACAAAACCCAGTTGTGAACAGAACCAGGTCTGGGTATGAGGGGGGCCTAGGCAAAATATCCTCTGGTGCTCCCCCCCCCATCTGTTGGAGGTCAGGAGTACCTGGTAGTGGTGCTAGGTGGCAGCGATATTCGGACCAGTGTCAGGGGGCTGGGGGCACCACCACTTCGAATTCCCTCAATGCCCCAGAGTGACTGCTACATTGGGGACATGGTGAGAAATGAAAATTTATTTATTTTTATTTATTTATTTATTACATTTCTATACCGCCCAATAGCCGGAGCTCTCTGGGTGGTTCACAAAAATTAAAACCATTCAAAATATAAAACAACAGTATAAAACCCATAATATAAAATACAATATAAAAGCTCAACCAGATAAAAACAAAACAGCAGCAATGCAAAATTACAAATTTAAAACCATGTTATTTAAAATTTATAGATTGTTAAAATATTGGGAGAATAAAAAGGTCTTCACCTGGCGTCTAAAAGCATATAATGTAGGTGCCAAGCGAACCTCCTTAGGGAGCTCATTCCACAGCCGGGGTGCCACAGCAGAGAAGGCCCTCCTCCTGGTAGCCACCTGCCTCAATTTCCTTTGGCAGGGGCTCACGGAGAAGGACCCCTGAAGATGACCTTAGGGTCTGGGCAGGTACATATGGGAGGAGGCGTTCCTTCAGATAGCCTGGCCCCAAGCCGTTTAGGGCTTTAAATGTTAATACCAGCACTTTGAATCGGGCCTGGACCTGGACTGGCAGCCAATGACGCTGGAAAAGGACTGGCGTAATGTGGTCTCGTCGGCCAGTCCCTGTTAGTAAGCGTGCTGCCCTGTTTTGCACCAGTTGAAGTTTCCGGACCGTTTTCAAAGGCAGCCCCACGTATAACGCATTGCAGTAATCCAAACGAGAGGTTATCAGAGCATGGATAACTGTAGCTAAGCTATCTCTGTCCAGATAAGGGCGCAGCAGGTATATCAGCCTGAGCTGATAAAAGGTGCTCTTTGCCACTGAGTTCACCTGTGCCTCAAGTGACAGTTCTGGATCCAAGAGCACCCCCAAACTACGGACCCGATCCTTTAGGGGGAGTGCAACCCCGTCCAGGACAGGGCAAACATCACCTCACCGGACAGAAGAACCACCCGCTAACAGTACCTCCGTCTTGTCTGGATTGAGTTTCAGTTTGTTAGCCCTCATCCAAATGGCGGTTAGAACCAGCCGTCGGGTGCTCGTTGGAGCGCCAGGCCAGAAAATAAGGTGTCATTAATGGGCCAGGCCAGACCACTGGCGTCATGGCAGCTGGAAACGGATGCTAGGTGCTGACCCGTGCAAACAAACCACAAACCAACAAATAATGATGATCATCCTATTAGAGAAATCTTTCAGGAAACACACTTGTTCCTTAGCTCCTCCAGCACCATGTGCTTGATAACTGTGAAACCCTACTGTATTTATTTACCGAATTTATAAATTGCTTTGTATTGTTCCCAAGTTGTGAACAATGAAGCAAAAGAGCATCAAACTACAAAAGAATGCAAACATTTTAAATTAGGTTATGTGATGAAACCGTGGCTGGTAATTCTGGAAAGTCTTGTTCGAATAAAAATGTCTTCAGCCGATGCCAAAAATAAAGCAATGCTGGCAACTACCTGACAACAAATGGCAGGGAATTTCACAGACAGGAAGCCAATGCCTCAAAAACTCTGTGCAAACTTCAGACCTACATAGAACCACCAGGAGTACATTATCCAATGGCCCTCATTGACTAGGCAGGTTGATAAGGGAGAAGGTGCACTCTCAAATAACGCCAATGTTATTATAAAGTCGGAGCGTTCCTGAGTGGAGCGGAGTATTCTGGCCTCTGGAATAAAGAGTGCGAAGCTGGAGTGTAGTGACCCACAAAAATACAGAATTTAGCCAACCCCAGTTGAGAAGATGATCCATGGAAGGCTGCTTAGTGAATGTCCTTGACTTGGAGGAGGACTGTTCTGGATGGGATTACATCCCTTCCAGCACGCTGGGAGAGATGCTGACAAGAAGAATGTTGGAGAGTCCCATGGGGCTGAGCAAAGGCAGGTTGGTTTTGTTTGTCTGGGAGTTTCTAGAAACGGCCTCCCTGAGCCGGTTCATTTCAAGAGAAGCAAATTCCACTGGGAACACCTTCCGCTTTTATGTGGCTGTGTGTTCACTCTCTGCAATGAGCTGCAATAGCAGTGTTGCTTCTTGTTGCAACACCTACTTGGATGTTTCTTGTGGCTTTGGCTTTTCCAGGCCCAGGTGGCTGGAGAGGTCAAAGGCGATCCTTCGGGGTGGAGGTGGGGAGAAACAATAACATCCAATCACTTCCCCAATCCGACAGGCTTTCTGAACACCGCCCTTCCCCAACCTGATGCGCCCCAGATGGATTGAACTGCAACTCCCATTGCCAATGGCCACGCTGGCTGAAGATTATGGGAGTTGTAGTCCAACACATCTGGAGGACACCAGGTTGAGGAAAGCTGCTGAAAGCCATACATAGCCTGACCCCTGGCTGACTCCTAATGGAGCTACAGAACTCCAACCATAGGGTGCATGTAGTGGCATGGCTGACAAGACAGTCTGATAGGTGGGATGCTTATTTTCTCTGATGTTTCCCTGTCTTTTCCCTGCCACAGTTCTCTCTCTGTGACCCTGTTCGCATATAACGCTGGCAATTCCTGGGTTGTTTAACCCAGGAATTGCAGTGATGAGCAGAGTGCATGCTCCTGGATTGGAAATCAAAATTGGAAATGGCTTGTGCACTGGTCACACACTCAGCTCGTTACTGCAATTCCTGGATTAAACAACCCAGGAATTGCCAGTGTTCCATGCGAACTGGGACTCTGAGTAGAACTTATGCTTATGGCTTAGGGTTTTCTGCACAGGTGGAAAGATCATGAAAGCCAGGCTGCAATGGCTCCTAGTACTAATAAATCATTGCTGTTCCATTGTAAAGCTACTTGTGAAATTGCAATTGACTTTCCACGCTATCGGAAGACGTTGTGCATTATCTGAATGAACATCTCAGTATTTTCCATCCATACCAGTGCCCTTAGCCCTACTCTTCTCTTTTTTGACATGTAGGGTGACCATATGAAAAGGAAGACGGGGCTCCTGTATCTTTAACAGTTACGTAGAAAAGGGAATTTCAGCAGGTGTCATTTGTATGCATGCAGCTCCTGGCGAAATCACAACAGTTAAAGCTTCAGGAGCTATACAAAAGTGACCAGATACAAAAGAGGGCAGGGCTCCTGCAGCTTTAATTGTAGTGATGAAGAGGGAATTTCACCAAGTGTTGCATACATACAAATGACACCTGCTGAAATTTCCTTTTCTGAACTATTGTTAAAGATACAGAAGCCCTGTCCTCCTTTTCATATGGTCACCCTACTCAAAGTACTCTTCTCCTGTCATGTTGTCTCCCCTTCTCCTTTAACACGTAATTGGTTCCTATCCCCAATGTTACAGCAAGCATGTGAAAAGGAGGACAAGGAATTACAGCAGGTGTCATTCAGGTCCATGCAGCACCTGATGAAATTCCCTCTTCAGCACAACAGTTGAAGCTGCCAGAGCCCTGCCCTCTTTTGTATCTGTTCACCCTAGGGCAGAGCTCCGGCAGCTTCTACAGTTGCAACGAAGAAGGAATTTCACCAGGTGCTGCATGCAGACAAATGACACCTGCTGAAATTCCCTTTTCTAGGCAATTGTTAAAGATACAGGAGCCCCTGTCCTCCTTTCCATAAGGTCACCCTAAATAGCATCATATATATTATATCATGAACAATACGCTTGGGCTCACAGTGGACGTATCATGGAGGATTGGCATCTGTGCATCTGAACGTTGTGCCCCATTGTGTCCCCTGTACAGGTGGCAGCCCAGGGCTCTCTCTGGCACTGGGGTTCCTAATCCTTTGCTGATCCCATCTTGATGAGATGCTGTCAGGCTGGCGGTTGCTGGAAGGGCTAAACCGCCCCCAAAGTGAGTCATCTCTGGATTCCCCAGGTGCAGTGAAGCTGCAGGCCCTGTACAACTACCAGTATAAGTCCGAGGATGGGAAGCGAGTGAGCATTGCGGAAGGCGAATTCTTCCAGCTTATGCGCAAGGCCAATGAGGACTGGTGGCAGGTGCGGCGGCTCGGGCAGCCCAAGCAGAAGCGGCCCATCTTTGTGCCTGCCACCTATGTGGCCGAAGTGCCCCCTGGTGCCAGGGCAGCCCCACAGCAAAACAGTGCGTTGCATCCTGGCGTTGGTGCAGAAGAGGATGGTGAGTTTTTTGGGGGGTGGGGTGGGGAAAAACAGCTGGCAAGGGGCCAAACAGAGGAATGAGACCGGGGGGGGGGGGGCAAGATAGTAGGACAGCCTTCAGAATCAGCAAATTCATGTAGACTGGGCTGGGGCCTGGATGTTCAATAGGTGAGGGATAGAGGGTGATCACCACAACGGTTTTAACCTGGATTTGAGCAGAGATGGCTGTCTGAAGTAGGGTGGGACGGGGATTTAATATCTGCCTCTTTTTTATTCGGAAGCCACCATCTTGGTGCAAAGAGCTTTTATTCGTTTAAAAACCAAAGCAATGGGAGTCGAGAACTGTGTCTAGAATCTCCATTCTCCCTTTAAAATATACTAAAATTTGCCCTGTATCATATAAGCAAACTTTCTCTTCTCCCAGGCGTTTAGCAATATGTAATTAGCCTGGGTTTGTTTTTGTATGCTTTTGTGGTTTAAATTGTGTGTTTTTGTGATTTAAAATTTTTGTATATTGTTTTTAAGTGTTTTTTTATCCTATCTAAACCACCCAGAGAGCCTCGGCTATGGGGCGGTATAAAAATGTAATAAATTATTATTATTATTATTATTATTATTATTATTATTATTATTAATGATAATAATAATCCATCTCCTGAACTCCAGTTGTATCCAAGCCCAGCTGTATCCATTGCCAGCAACAGATGAGGTACAGCAGAGGATAGGTGTCTTTTGATGCAAAAGTCCTCAGAGCAGTTCCCAATATAAAATCGAAACAATGGTAGTGGTAGAGCACCTGCTTTGCATGTGGAAGGTCCCGGGTTCAATTGCTGGCATCTCCAAGTAGAGCCAGGAAAGACTCCTGCCTGAATCCCTGGAGAGCTGTTGCCAGTCAGTGTTGTCAATAGTAGACTACATGGACCAAGGGTCCGACTCAATATAAGGCAGCTTCTAATGTTTTGATGTAACAGGGTTACAAACAAAACTGGGGGACCTGGAGAAGCACATCTGTGTAAGGCAAACTTTATTGCAGGGGTGAGGAACTTTAAGCCTGAGGGCCAAATGCAGCCCTCTTGGGTTCCCCAGATATTTATACCCCCTTTCCCCTAAATTATGATCATTAGGTGGCTTCCCAGCTTTTGTGCAGATCTTTCCCCCATTCTTAAAGGTTGAAATGTCTCTCCTAAGGCTTCGTTTCTGGCAGTGAGAGCTTTGGGCTACAACATGGTGGTATTTTTTTTTCATTTTGTCTCTAATGCTTTTGCCTTGGGCTCCATCCACCACTGGGATGCAGCCCCCGAGAGCTTCTCTGAAATTGAATTCGTCCCTTGAGCTGAAAGAGGCTCCCCACCCCAGGTTCATGTGGGAGGGTGCAGGCAAGAACAAGGAGAAAGGCAGGCAAGAGGCTCTGGGGAAGCTGGCAGATGGTCTCCAAGATAAAGTGCTGCATGGCCACGCTTTCTCTTTGTAAGACAACTCTGCTGCAAGTTACACCAGACTTCCCAACATATTTAAGCCAAAGTGGTTTCATCTTACTTATCTTGCATCTTAGGCCCTTTCTACACCTAAGGATTATCCCAGGAAAATGGAGCCTGCTCCCGGGATCCCCTGTATGTCATTTGCATGCACAGCGATGATCCCGGGACAATCCTTGGAAAAAAGGCAGGTGTAGAAACGGCCTTCGTTATTTCCAGTGTATTTAGAGGCCCCTCATAAAAGGAGGCCCTAAGCCATGGCTTTCTTGGCTTGTTCCTAAATCCAGCACTGGATGGGATACATTGGGTTTTGCTTAACCTTTCCCTGGCTATTCATTTGCTCCACGTGGACACCGGTGCCCCAGCCTCAGCAATGCATGCTTCCCTGGGATATTATGCAATATCATAAGCTTTGTAGCCAGGACTGCAGATCTGGTAGCCACAAGGAGCAGCAGATTCATGAGCTACATAGGCTGCGTTCGGACAACACTTTAGTCAATTGTGGGTGAAGTAGTCAACTCACAGTTGGTTATTTTGTGGGTGCTCCCCACACAACATGTTCCTACACAACTGTGGAGTGGTTGGGGCTGGCGTTGAGTGGACTAATAGTCAACCTGGCATTTGACTGACACAGCCTCCACCCCTCTCCCTGCCTTCCCTCCTCCCTCAGTCCTCCCGGTGTTATCCCAGCAGCCTCTATGACTTGTACCATCTGTAGCAGAGTGTCTGGGTCAGTTTTGGCCGCTCTTGCCAGGGAACTCTGTAGCCAGGCAAAATAGTAAACTCAACGGGTCGAAAAACTCCACTGGCTCAGTTCAGACAACACAACACCACCAGCTGTGCGACTAGTCAGCTCTGCAGCCGATTGTGTTTCTCCAGTGTTTTTTTTTAATGAAAATGTCAACTGTGGGGTGGAGTTTGCCCAACAGGCGACACAAATACCAACCGTTGACCATTCAACTGACAGTTGACTAAAACTACCGGTGGTTACTATGTTGTCCGAACTGAGTCATAGAGTGACCGCTTTTAGAACAGGGCTATTGAATGTCTTTCAGCCCGAGGGCCGAATCCAATTTTGGAAAAGGGTTTGTGTTCCAGTGGTGGGTGTGGCCAAAGACAAAGGGGCGTGGCCAAAATACCCCCAAAATAATAATACCAGCCTGTTCCAACTGAGAGCTCTTACTGCCAGTAACTAAGCCTTAGGTGAGACCTTTTAGAAGGGGAGTGGGGAGAAACTTGCAGATGCTGGGAAGCCACAAAATTATTGGCAGTTGGGAGGAAAGGGGTTGGGCCAAAGGAAGGGCGGGTGGAGGGCCAGGTTTGGCCCGTGGGCCCAAGGTTCTGCATCCCAGGTTTGAAGGGTCAGCGCGTCTATCCCACTGCTTTAGGCACAGTTGTGCCTGAAGGAGCGGGGTGGGGTATTCAGTAGCGGGTCTCATTCCCTGGCAGTGTGCAGAGATCCTCGAGTTACAGGGTCTACAGCATCATGATCACAGCACACCCCTCCCCAGCAGAATGCTGTTGGATGCTGCTGACACCGGCATTTTTCCTCCTAGCAGACTTGGAAATGCTGTCGTATTCTCTGGAGGACCTATATACACGATCTCACCCGCCGTCTCCCCGCACGGGATTTGCGTCCTGCCACAGCCTCCCTCTACCCATGGTGGGATCCCATTACCCCACTCTTGGCAGGAGACACAGCATGAGCGGCTTGTCCCAAACCGGCAGGATGGGCGGAACGCAAGAGCAAAGTTCAAAGGAGGAGCTGGCGATGATGAAGGGGAGCTACCCAGGGGTGAGGTGACTTGTCTTCCTTTTCTCAGACCTCATTAGTCATTAGATACTTGGGGTACAGGGGTGGGCAGGCTTCAGGCTTGACGGAACTATTTTATTTTGCACAAGCTGTGCATGCATTGGAATAGCCCCTAGTTTGATACAGCAAGGCCTTAAGCAAATGTATGTAGCTGTCAGATTTGGACTCATCTCTTCATCTGAGTGAAGGCTTGCTACTAGCATCTCTAGGCACCATCCCTGCCATGATGCTTGCCTATCACCGTCGAAGGGAGGGGTCCATCTGTCTGCTTCATTCCCTGTCGGAGGGCCCTCCCTTCATAGAATAGTAGAGTTGGAAGGGGCCCAAAAGGCCATTGGGTCCAACCCCCTGCTCAATGCAGGAATCCCACCTTAAAGCATCTCTGTCGGATGATTGTCCAGCTGCATCTTGAAGGCCTCTAGTGTGGGAAAGCCTACTACTTCCTACCTCAAGGAGAAGGGGTCGGGTGTATAATTCTGTCCCTCAGCCTACTCATCTCCTGTGGCTTCAAACTGGCTTCAAACTCCAGTATCTGAGGCAGTAAGCCTCTATACACTAGTTGTTGGGGGAACACAGCTAGGAGGGTGCTGTTGCACCGTGTCCTGCTTGTGCGTTTCCCAAGGGCAGCTGCTTAGCCACTGTGTGAACAGAGTGCTGGACTAGATGGACCCCTGGTCTGATCCAGCATGACTCTTCTCATATTCTTATGTATAGACTGCAAAACTATGTCCTGATTAGGGAAACCTGCTCCTAGTAGCTAAATACATCCAGCACCTTCGATAGCTCCTTTAGAGTTCTGGCTAGTTCTGACTGAAACCCAGAATGGATTCACAGCCCCACCCAAATCAGAGCCACCAGCTTTCCTGTCTCTCTGGTGATGGAGCTTGCATTAAACTATCATCATGGTTAATAGCCATTGAAAGACTCTCCTCCATTAATTTACCTAATCCTTTTTTTTTAAATAAAACACAGTTGGCTGTCAACACTATGTTTTATGAATTATTTCAACAAATTTCTTATGGCACAACAAATCAATTAATAATTATGATTTGTGCATGAATTAATTCAATTAATTGTGCCGGTTGCTTTGGCCTGAATGTATTGCAAATTTTTCTTCTAAACCATTTGCAATACATTTGCTCTATTTCTCAGGGCCGTGGATAAGCCTCATGCACCTTGTTATCACATTTTAATTGGAATCTGCCTCTTCTAACATTCAGATTAAATGACACCATGGGGGATAGCTGAATTATCACCTCACTGTTTGCCAGCCATTGTTGGGTAAATGCTTGAAGCAATCAGAGTCAAATGTCTATGCTAGCATTTGCACATGATTGTTAGCACAATCTCACTCCAAATCCTAATATTATAACAGGGGTGACTAACTGGGGGATAAAACCAGATCTCTATCTTCTATCTGGCATACAACTGACTGTATAATGGATATTGCTGAATGTCTTCTAAAGCTGATGGTTGTTGTTATTTGGTCTTGTTTTCATAAGTTCGCGATCACTAGCACAAACTCTTCAGTGATTGCAAACCCATAAAGGCTCCTAGCTTGCTTTTCATTGGCCCCGTTCAGAAGACACCTTAAACCATGGCTTTAACCATGGTGGTTAAGCCAGAAAGGTGGGCCCGTTCAGAGGACACCTTAAACCATGGCTTTAACCATGGTGACTAAAACAAAAAGCCTTATTCACCGTGGTTAAAGCCGTGGTTTAAGGTGTCTTCTGAACATGACCTGGCTTTCTGGCTTAACCACTGTGGTTAAAGCCATGGTTTGGTGTCTTCCGAACAGGCCCAATGTGAAGTTATTATATAGGCATAGATTCCTGATAGCACTTTTCAGATGACCAAAACCAAGTTTACCTTCTCTGGTCTCCCTAGCTCTACTCTACTATCCATAAAATTGTATCCTGTCTTCAAGTAATGGACTTGGGGGTAAATGAGGGTGGCCATATGGAAAGGAGGACAGGGGCTCCTGTGTCTTTAACAGTTGCGTAGAAAAGGGAATTTCAGCAGGTGTCATTTGTATGCATGCAGCACCTCTTCATCACAACAGTTAAAGCTGCAGGAGCCCTGCCCTATCCTGTATAAAACAAGCAAATGTGAAAACTCACGTCATTCTTCAGTTCCGGAGAGAGCAAGTAGTCAACCTGCAGAAAAATAGAAAAAGGAATTCCTGTTATTGTTAAATGTTGAGGGTATTCCTGTGAGGGGAAGGAGCTGTTTTCTTGTTCTTTTAAAAAAAAAATGTAAAGAGGGCAACCAAACATATACCCTCCAAATGTTTCATATGTGGAAACAGGGGGACTCCTATTTATATGTGGGTATAGGGTGACCATATGGAAAGGAGGACAGGGCTCCTGTGTCTTTAACAGTTGCATAGAAATGGGAATTTCAGCAGGTGTTAGTTGTATGCATATAGTACCTGGTGATATCTCCTCCTCATCACAACAGTTAAAGCTGCAGGAGCCCTGCCTAGCATGACCAGATAAATAAGTGTGCAGAGCTCCTGCAGCTTTAACTGCTGTGATGAAAAGAGAATTTCACTATTTATTTATATTTATTTATTTATTAAATTTATATACCGCCCCATAGTCAAAGCTTCCGGGGCGGTTTACAAAACAGTGAATACAAAATTTAAAACCATCAAAAATATAAAACAACAGTATCCATTTAAACAACAACAGTTCTGGGGTAAATTAAAAAAACAAACAAACTTAGCATATGTTGTTAAATGCTGTTAAATGCCTGTGTGAAGAGAAAAGTCTTGACCTGGCGCCGAAAAGATAACAATGTTGGCGCTAGGCGAGCCTCATCGGGGAGATCATTCCATAATGATCTATGACTAGATTCTGCATATATATACAAATGACACCTGCTGAAATTCCCTTTTCTATGCAACTGTTAAAGATGCAGGAGCCCTGTCCTCCTTTTCATATGGTCACCCTATGTGGGTATAGCTAGAGGTGGAATTTTGCAGCCCAGCATGGCCTGGTGGACAGTGGTGGTAACTCCTGACTAAAGAGCAAAAAGGGGAGAAAGCACATGGTTTCTGAAATGGTCAGGGTATTCTAGGGTATGGTGATGATGCAATGCAGCTTTGGTATTCCCTACTTTTTATATTTAAAGGGTATCACATAGCAGAGCATGCAGTTTCTAGTTCATTAAAAAGTAAGGAAAAAAGAAAACAGACCTGTAAAAGAAGAAACATAACTTCTTAAACACTAAGAAATCTTATTATGGCATCAGCTTTCACCCACTGATTGTTGCGTCTAATAAGGTGGTCTCTTGTCTACAAAAGCTTATACCATAATAAGATTTTTTTAGTCTTTAAGAGTTGCCACAAGACTTTTGGTGGTTTTGCAAGACACGACCCTAACTACCTCTCTGGAAACTGTAAAAGAAAGACCCTAAGTCTTAGGTCTAGCTAAGGCCTGAGCTAGACCTAAGGTTTATCCCAGGATTGTCCCGGGGTCGTCCCTGCCTGCTCCCGGGATCCCCTGTGTGTCATTTACACATGAACAGGGATGACCCCAGGACAATCCCGGGATAAACCTTAGGTCTAGCTAAGGCCTTAGTGTGTTCAGTCAACACACTAAGCCACGGTGGTTATGCATTTTGAGCTAAACATTATGACTTAGCATGCCGTGTGAACCGTTTCTAACCATGGCAGCTACATAACCATGGTTTAAATACACTCACGAACCATTGGCTGCAAAAGGGTTAGTGGCCTAACCAAGGCTTAGTGTGTTGACTGAACAGGCCCAAAGGGTGTGTGTGTGTGTGTGTGTGTGTGTGTGTGTGTGTGTGTGTGTGTGTGTATGTTCAGACAACTCCACCTCATATGCTTTCCACCAGTGGGGATGGTAATTTGAACCTCCCTAATAAGATCCATACAGAGAGGAGGAGGAAGAGGAAGACGTAATGATCTGAGGTGGGTGGAGGGGTTGGCCATATAATAGTTCACAGAATGAAGACTGTCATAAAATGCACACTTTTAAAGTGCAGAGTCAGGCAACAGTTTGCACAGCAGGCCATGTAACCTTAGAGCTTCGGCTATTGGGTGGTATATAAATAATAATAATAATAATAATAATAATAATAATAATAATAATAATGGCATGTCCACAAATGACTAGTTTCTAAGGAAGGGTTGACTAGTGATGCAAATAAAGACACGCTTCTCATTTATAAACTTTCACTCGGTGAGGGTTGAGGCCTTGCTTAGGCACAGATGTATGTCATGCCCCTTTCCTGGCCCGTGTTGTGGGCCGAAATAAAACAAGGATGGCGTGTGTGGTTTATATGTGTGCTTTTCGTTCCTTTTAAGATCTCATTAGACTCCTGGGTGTTCACAGTATATCCGAATATTGGCCCGCCACCACACCTCGTAGCACTTCCCCTTTCGCGCTTTCTCTGATTGGAAGCGGGTGGGGGGCTGTGCTTGCCCACACAGGATGTGGGGGGAGCCGTTGGGAGGGGCCTGCTCTTCAGGGAGTGCCTCTGAACTCCTCTGCTGATCCAGGCACTGACAGCTGTAAGTACCGGACTGAGTGGGGCGCTGGGGTACTCTTCCTTGGCAAACTCCTGAAGGCTTTGGGTAGACTTAAGAGGGCAAAATACAATCAAGAGGAAGTGGGTTTTGGGGGACGCAGGCACAGTTCTTGAGGGCAAGTGAGGAATGGGAGGCCATCTGAACTGCTAGAGAAATCTCTACAACCCCCAGCAATGAAGCAAGAGCTTTCAACTTCCTCTCAGCTTGAGCAATGAATGTGGGCACCCCTACTGATGGAGGCAAGGCCAGCAAAAGCAGAGGGGAAGGAGACGCAGAGGCCAAGGCTAGGAAAACAGCAGAGAGACTGGGTGGAACCGGGCAGAACTTGAGATGGACCATGGATGGGGCGCGTTGGTCAGTGTGTGTTTGTGGGGTGTTTGTGGGGTTGGGGGAATGACAGGTCAGCTGCAGGTAACTCTGAGCAACCACTTGTCACTGGCCTGTGTGATTCCAGAGCTCTGTGACAGCTAGAAGTACCCTCAGTCATGATGTATGTTTCACATTTATTAATGTTTGCTTATTTGTTTGAAATATACCCCTCCTAATTATTGAAGAATGGCCCCGTTTTATCCCCAGAATAGACTGTGTCTATCCTAAGGCCACTCATAGCGGGGATTCAACCCCATGTCTCCCTGATTAAAATCCAGTGCTCTAGCCAGTCACTTGGCCTCTCCATTCTTTGATTCCCAGCTCCCCATCTATCCTCCAATAGGGCCAGAGCCCTTTGAATATGTATACAGGGTTATCCCATGGCATCTTCACAAGGACTCTGCGAAGTAGGTTAGTTTGAGAAATGTGCCTTACTTAGGGTGACCAACTGCCAGGATTTCCCCGGATTTGTCCTGGTTTTTGTTCTTTCCATGGTGTCAGGGGGGATTTTCTATAATTTTCAATAATGTCCTGGAATGACACACCTTCCCCTTTAAGGCTGCCATTAGCATGGCAGGAGGGAATGACATGCTTTCTTGAGGCACGTCATTCCCCCACCCCGAGCTCCAATTGAGGTCTTAAAGGGGAACGTGGGTCATTCGTGGACATTCTAGAAAAGGCCCCAATTGGAGTGGATGGTGGTGGTGCAGAATGAAATCCTTTCCCCTCCTCCACTCCAATCGGGTTCTTTAAGGTGGCGGGGGAATAACGTACTTTCTGCAGGACTCAGAAAGCTGCTTCCCCACACACACACTAGGTGTCCTCTTTTTTGGTTTCCCAAATATGGTCACCCTAGCCTTACTCAAGGCCAAGCTTCATGACGGAATGGAGGTTTGAACCCAGATCTCCCCAGAATGCCCCAAAATTTATACTCCTAGTAGGGCTGGCTTGTATTTCCCAAATCACCCCACTGTTATTCACATGGCTTAAGCCACTCATTGTAGAGAGACAGACTTTATAGTTCCCTGAAGTCAGATGTTCCCACGCTCCTACATTCTCCACTTGTACCCAATGAGCGCAATAGCTCTTTTCTAACCGGTGTATGCATCTGTATTTAATTAAAACATACGTTTAGTCTATACCTCTCCTATAGACTTGTACTATGCATTAACAACAACAACAACAACATAATACCAGTAAGAGAGGTATAGACTGAAGTGATTTTTAATTATTAATTAATGAATTAGCTTACTCCCTAATGGGGTAGGTTGTCAAGAGCACATGATACCAGCGCTCCAAACCATGCAAAACTGTTCAAAACTCTAAATGCGATCATGAGCACGTGTCCGCAGAAAATATTTGTAAATTGACGAACACATCCTCAGTTTGATTTGTGCCATTTTCCTAATTTGCGCAGATTTCCTTTGTAGGCTGTATCAGGCCGGCTTTACTCTATGGAGGAAACTTGCGTAAATCTCCCGTTCAATTGCTGGTCAATTTGTGTGAGTTTCCCATTTGTGCAGAGTGAGCAGCAATTGCAAATGGGAATCGGGTGGCAACACAATGTTTGGAGAATCCTGGCAACACACACACACACACACTACTATAGGCAAATGTTTAATATGCGCAAATGTTTTTGTGCTGCAGATGTGATCTACCTTAGGTCAGGCCATCAGCAATGATCTAGGAGACTGGAAAATGTCTATTTTGAAATTTCAGGTATTCAGAATACTTTTCTAGGGCCACCATGAAAACCCATGGAGACCCTTGCTGCAAGTTCCATACACCAGGATGAGCACAGTTTTTTAAAAAAAAATTATATAAAATGAGCATCCTTGTTTTGTGTTGACAGATGCTGGATGATACTCACCTGCCTCCCCCTGGTCCCACTGGGAATAAGCCCCCGATTTATTGCAATCTGGAGGAGATGAAACAACCAGCCACAATGCCTGCCAGCCCTCGTAGCCCTCCACTACAGGTGCTTGAAAGCTGGGAACATCACATAGATTCCAACTCCCTGCGCAGTTACTTCTACAAGCCAGAGACGGGCGAGAAGTCGTGGAAGCCACCGCGGAGGGTCCTAGAGATGGTGAGGCTAGTGCTGTTTGGGCGCAACTCTGCTCACCAAGCCGTGCAACGGCTAGCGCAGAGCCTTACCTCTGATTGTTTTAAGTGTTTACCCTGCAATCGCTGGCAAACAAATAAGCCTGTCACTGTCTGGTCATCCATCACTGGTGTCAATTAATTTGAATGTGTGAGGGGGTAGATAATGAGTGATAAATGCTGTGGTGTGGATGGTTTCTGTTCAGGGTTCCAGCCCTTTTCCATTATATTCCATTCCATGCTCCCTCTCTATCCCGCCCTTTTTCTGCCCCACCCCAGCGATCAGAATTGTATAGCTGCTGAGCATGGCCATTCCTCATTGGACTGTTTCTCAGCTATTATCCCTAAATCTTTTTTTGAGGGGGGCGGTATTTCTACAAACCTTGGGGTACCCCCAGTTGTGCAGATGCCTCCCTCCTGTGTGTGGTTACTGCTCTTTTGGCTACATAAGGATCCATATTCAGAGAAGGAGATCAGTGTCACTATCTATAATGGTAATTTTAGGGTGACCATATGGAAAGGAGGACAGGGCTCCTGTATCTTTAACTGTTGTGTAGAAAAGGGAATTACAGCAGGTGTCATTTGTATGCATGCAGCCCCTGGTGAAATTCTCTCTTCATCACAACAGTTAAAGCTGCAGGAGCCCTGCCCTCTTTTGTATTTGGTTCAAAAGGCAGGGCTCCTGCAGCTTTAACTGTTGTGATGAAGAGGGAATTTCACCAGGGGCTGCATGCATACAAATGTCACCTGCTGAACTTCCCTTTTCTACACTACGGTTAAAGATACAGGAGTCCTGTCCTCCTTTCCATATGGTCACCCTAAGTAAGCTAGTTCAGGTTTGTCTATTGGCCAGAGAAATAGAGCACTTTCACAAGAAATAAAATACACTGTTGTCCTTAATGCAGCATTGGTTGCCTACGGGATAGGTGGGTCGGTGAATATGGTTGATGTAGAATGTAATGACATTGTTTAAGTGAGACTTCTGGCAAATGTGGTCTTGAAATCAGGGCCATGGACCAAATCCCACCCTCCAAAGGTCTCAATCTGGGGTTCCTCAGTTAGCCACACACTCTTCCCCTGGCTCCATCCATTTCCCCCAACCACTGGCCATTTGGTGGTTTTCTGGCTTTTGTGCAGTCCCCCATGCCGTCCCCCCATTCTAAAATGTTGAAATGCCTCTCCTAAGGCTTACTGACCGGCAATACGAGCTGGAAGGTAAAATATGCTTCCATTTTTGGCCCTGCCCCCTTTGCCTCTAGCCCCACCCCCTCTGGAATGCAGCCCCTGAGAGTTCCTCCGGAATGGAATTTGGTCCCTGGGCTGAAAGAGGTTCTGCACCCCTTAATTAAACAGAAATAATTTGGCAGGTGCCGGTTTTTATTTTCTTCTGATTCCTGGAACAGATGCAACTTTCAGGATGCACATTTCCACCAGTGCTTGATGGCCACTTTCCCCTCTCTTTTTGGCACAGAGCAACAGGGCAGCCGGCAGCATTGGCTTATACAGCCATGGGCATGGCTCCCGTGCCAGTACAGCACTTTTGCCATGCCCCTCCCTGTTGGGCACTGTTTGTTGGACACAGAAAGCTGGCACTTGGGCTGCTTTATTAGGGCACCCTTACCCCTACCTCAGCTGCAGTAGCAGCTAAGAGTTAACGTTGCCACCCACCGGGCCCTTTTCTTGCAGGCCTCGAAAACGGACGGAGCGCAATGTTTCTGAGGGTACAAGAGGATTAACAGAGTGGCTGGAGTGTTGGCCTTGGTTCCCAGAGATCCCTTCTCAGCCGTTAAGCTCACGAAGGGCACAAGCGTCTGCATGTTTAGACAGAAAAAAGTCCTACAACTCCCCTGCTGGCTGGGGAATGCTGGGAGCTGCAGGGTTTTGGGTTTTGTTCTTTTGCTGTCTAAACATGCATAGGATTGTGCCTAAAAGCTGCACTCTCAAACCTGGTTACTCGGAGGTAAACCCCCTTGAACTCAGTGGGACTTACTTCTGAGGAGACAGGTACAGGATGGCACTGGAAGTGACCTTGGCCCTAACCAATGATTGCTTACGATGCCTTCCTTGGTTCTGGGAACTGGACTGAGCTAGCTCAGAGGGGTTTCTTCCATGGTGGGGACAGTGACTCAACTGAAGTCATTGCTGCATGCCGGTGGCTCAGTGCAAGTAACTATAAGGAAATTGAATGCAGAGACCGATTAGAGAAAGTAGCAAAGGAGCTCTATCACCTTAGCTTGGCTTCAGAATAGTGCAGTGGCCCTTGGAGATGGTGAGACCGGAGGGACTTGCAGAGATCAAGAATCTGCTAATAGGCTCTGCTGCTGCTTAAGCTTATCAAAAACACAATGCCATAAGGCAGAGATTTAAAATACAGCAGAATAAAAAGCTAGCCGAGTTAACCCTGGGCAAAATCCAATGTTGTGCAAGCGGAATTACGCATGCGATTAATTTTTGTGAACCGCCCAGAGAGCTTCGCCTATTGGGCGGTATAAAAATGTAATAAATAAATAAATAAATAAATAAATAAATAAATAAATAAATAACCCACCACGCAGGGTTGTTGTGAGAGTAAAAGGAGGGGAAGTGCCACGCGCCCCGTCTGCAACATGCATGTGTGTGTGTGTGCGCACAAGGCTGTATGCACGTATGGATGTGCACATGCGAGATCGCGCAAACGCCTGGGCTTGCTTCCCCGGGACCGGCACCCTCCCGAACAGGTACTGAGGAGGCCGCTCAGCTCCTGGAGGTGTGTGTGTAGGGGGGGGGCGTGAAGGGCTCCTTGCTGGCAGACACACCTGCTGCCCCCTTCCTTCCCCGGGGCCGCCTCCGCCCAAGCCCCGTCGCTCCCTGGCACCTGAATGTTTGGGCTGCCCGCCAGGGGCCGGAGGAATCCTGCCATCATTACTCGAACGGACTCGGTGTCCTGGCCAAGGGGAAGGAGCGAGCCTGCCGGTGCCAGCTCATCCCCGAGCCCATTCTTCCCCCCTTCCCCACGGCCACGTGCCCCGCTAGCCCCAGAGCCGGCGCCCGAAGGCCTCGTTAGCAGCATCGGCAGCGCAGGGAAGCTGTGGGGCCCTTGGCGATGGGAGCCGGGGGGTGAAAGGAATCGCAGGGAGGGAAGGGGCGTGGGGGGGGGGGGGCCCAATGCGGATTAAGACTTTTGAGACTCGTTAAGAGCTGCGTGGGGCGGAGGGGGGCGGAGGAAGGGCCGCTTTTCTCTTGCCCTGCTCGCTCCCTCGAGAGAAGCTCCTCTCTCTTTCCTCCCCCTTTCCCCGTGTCCTCCCCCCACCCCGTTCCTCCGTGTCTGTTTTCGTCAGAGCTTGGTGCAGCCGGAGGGACGCGGCCCCGCGGCCCCCGCGGAGCCTGCTGCGGCTGAGCCCTCGGACAAAGCGGAAGGAGGCGGCGCGGGGGGCGAGCAGCCCGCTGGTCCGGGGCTCAGCACCAGGGACAGGAAGCTGGGCTACACCAGATCCATGGTGCTGCCAGAGTCCCGGGTGCCCAAGGTGAGTCCCGGGTGGGGGGCAGCGGAAGGGGTGGGGTGGGGGGACATCACAGGGAGCTCTGGGGGGCGAAGGAGGGGCATTTTCTGGAGGCGGTGCAGGGAGTACGGGGTGTGCCTGGAGCAGGCGTGCAAAGGAGAGGGGTGGGGGGAGTTTGGGGGTTGGGAGGACAAGGGGCTGGACACACACGCAGTGGCTGGGAAATCTTCTTTCATTGTCTCTCTCCTTACAGGGAAGTCATCGCAGGAACCTTTCCCAACACAGCTGTGAGGCCTGGGTAGAGGAATACTCGGCCTCAGCACCTGCCAATGGTTCCCCGGCGCACGGCCCTGACCTGCTGCATGTAAGTTTCAGCCCATGGAGAGGTGGGGTGGTTACGCTGGCCTCTGGACCTAGATTCTGGAGGGTGCTGGCCTTAGATCGGGGAAATCGCCGCTCTGTGAGCGACCCTGTGGACCAGTCAGCTTAGCCTACCTCACAGGGTTGTTGTGAGGATGAAAGGGTGGGTTTTGGGGGAGAGCCATGGACGTCACCTTGAGCTCCTTGGAAAAAAGGCTGGATAGAAATGCAGTTACATTAGTACACATCCCCTCAGCGCCCCATCCCCTGATGGGCCTTGGTGGGCCCCATCCCCTGAAAAGATCTGGTGCAAGGAACTCTTGTCTCCCTGCACGGCAGCCCAAGCCCTGGTCTGCCATGCCAAGCAGGCAGTTCCCCCCTGTTTTGGGGTGGGACCTTCCCTGTGCCCTCCTTGCCTCATCTGATTGAAGTCCAGAAGGCTGCTCAGGTCGAGGGCTAAGGAGGAAGAAGAAAAGAAAAATGCAGGGCAAAGAAAAATGGAGAGGGCAGCTTGCTGTCCATGATGGAGCTGGGGAATGAATGAAGCCAGGAGGTTTACACGGAGCTGAACACTGCCAGTGGGGAGAGGAAGGCGTGTTGTGGGGGGAGATCTGCAGGCATCAGAACAAGCCAAGAAAGAGGGATATATCTTTAGACAGAAATAGATAGATAGATAGATAGATAGAGACACACAATGTACAACAACAGGAAAGGTCAAAGGTCTGACAATATTCTTACAACTTAAAAGTCACTAATACAATAAACTATAAATATTGAGCACAAATTTCATTTTAAACTGTGGGATTACGGTTTAAATAAAATTTGTGCTTTGATGTTTATCGTCTATTGTATTGACTTTTAAGTTGTAAGAATATTGTCAGACCTTTGACTTTTCCTGTTGAGGCCGGAGGCACCTGAGTGCCCAGGGCAAAGGACTGGGGTTTATGCGCCCTCCTTTGAGGGTGTGCATCCCAGGATGCCCTTGGCCTATTCCTAGTATCTACCCTCTCCCGGTATGTACGGTGCACTCTCTCTTTCTTCCCCATCTCCTCTGACAGCTGGTCTCTCTTCCGATCTCCCAAAGCTATGATGGGCTGGCTTGGATTGATGGGAGTGGCAGTCCAGTACATCCAGAGTGCACCAGGTTGGGGAAGGCTGCTGGGCCTCCTCTTTCCCGTGGGCGAGTCACATGTCGGGATGGAACAGTGGTGATCCCGTGTTTGTGGCTGATAAAAGGGCCATAGAGAGCAAGGGCTGTGGGGAGTGTAGCGCTGCTCAGGGCAGATCAAAGGACTTGTGCAGGATCGCTTGCTGACGCCGATGCTTTGCTGCAGGTGGTGGAGAAATCTGGACAGCTGAACAAAACCAAGATTGCGGAAGGAGGCCGGAAACTCAGGTACCCCAGCTGGAGTCCCAGTGGCAGGGCGGGTACTGGAAGAGGAGGGGGGTCTGGATCTCCATCCCTGGTCCCACTAGCCCTCCTGCTAACCTGACTGGCTCCTCTGCTCTGGCTGTGTAGCGTTTCACAGCTGAAGGGGTTTTGACAAGCAATGTCCTGGCCATGAATAGACAAAGGGGCTAGGAGGGCTCGTTTGTGAATAATGGGCCTTTTCCAACTAGCATCACTGATCAGGAGCGGGCCAAAACAAAACGGAGATGAGCCCGGGTTCTCTCCATGAGGGAGAGAAATGGGGTAGGGAAGTGGAAGCAAGCTCATGGCAGAGTTTAGGAGTTGTTAAATAAGACCCGGGTGTCATACGACGTGTAGGCTTTTCCGAGGTCGGCTGCTTGTATGGTTGTGGGTTATTTATTTATTACATTTATATACCGTCCCATAGCCCAAGCTCTCTGGGCAGTTCACAGAGATTAAAAACAGTGAACTTTAAAACCAAATATACAAAATTTAAAACCATAAAAAGCCTAAAAACAGACAATACCCATTTAAAACAGCTATTCCGGGCTCAGTGGTTGGTCAAAAACCAAGTTTCAATAAGAGTAGGCTTGGTCTACAGCAGGGTTAAGCAACCCGATGCTCTCCCAATGTTTTGGACTGCAACTCCCATAAGCCCTAGCCAACATGGCGAATAGTCAGGGATTCTGGGAATTGTACCCCCGAAGTATTTGGAGGGGACCAGGTTTCCTGCACCTGACCTAGGGGAATTAATTCTCCTTCCCTCAGGCTCAGTCCTTGGGATCATGAGTTATTTACAGAAGACAGGAAGAAGGTATACTGGGTCTCCCCTGATCCCTCATCCCTGGGCATTTCACTGCCACCAGACTATCAGTGTAGATCCGGCAATGGAGGCACAACCTGAAGGGCTTAAAACATAGGCTCTGTTGATGGCTCCACCAGAGCAAGACAAGACAGCATCCTCCATGTGCAACTGCAAAGGCAGAAATCTCACCCAGGTACCATTCCAACAGGGGCTGTTCACTGCTGGCACCTCTCGTGTTTTGTCACAGGTGGAGACATTTGTATCAGTGCAGTGCTTATTCTAACAGATGAATGCTACCCGTGCAGCATGGCTGAGTGTGGGAGCATGCATTTTAACATTGTTGTGTTCCTGTTGTATGTGCATGGAGTATGCGTGTTGACGGTGCTGCTCTCCATGGCTTCTCACACTGCTTCCCTCCCCCAGAAAGTGCTGGGCACCTACATGGCTGGTGTTGGCTGGGAACAGCCTCATGTTCTACAAGGAACCCAAGGTGGCAAGTGCATGGGTGAGTGGAGTGGGAAGAGGATGGTGTGGTAGGCCAGGAGTTGGCAACCTGTATGCGCTCCTTGGCCTAGTTTCATGCAACCGTTGACCTAATTTCTAAACCCTTCTGCTCAGACCTTGGGCAAAAGCAACCTGCCCCTCCCCTGGCAGCCTGCTCAGTGGGAGGGAGAGGGAGAGGGGGAGGGAGAGAGAGAGAGGGGGAGGGAGAGAAGGGATGACACACAGAGAGAGGGGTAGCAGAGAGTGAGGAGGGGGTGGGCAGAGAGAGAGAGGGGGTGTTGCTGAGAGAGGGTGTTGCTGAGAGAGGGTGTTGCTGAGAGAGAGAGAGAGAGAGAGAGAGAGAGAGAAAAGGAGGAGGAGGAGGGGTGGCAGAGAGAGAGAGAGAAAGAAGAAGGAGGAGGAGGAGGAGGAGGGGTGGCAGAGAGAGAGAGAGAAAGAAGAAGGAGGAGGAGGAGGAGGAGGAGGAGGAGGGGTGGCAGAGAGAGAGAGAGAAAGAAGAAGGAGGAAGAGGAGGAGGAGGGGTGGCAGAGAGAGAGAGAGAAAGAAGAAGGAGGAGGAGGAGGAGGAGGAGGGGTGGCAGAGAGAGAGAGAGAAGGAGGAGGAGGAGGAGGAGGGGTGGCAGAGAGAGAAAGAGAAAGAAGAAGGAGGAGGAGGAGGAGGAGGGGTGGCAGAGAGAGAGAGAGAAAGAAGGAGGAGGAGGAGGAGGAGGAGGAGGAGGAGGAGGTTTGGCAGAGAGAGAGAGAGAGAGAGAGAGAAGGAGGAGGAGGGAATGGCACACAGAGAGTGAGAGAGAATGGGGTGATGATAGAAAGAGAGAGAGAGAGAAAAGAGAGGTGACTCCATCCATTGTTGGCTCTGGCCCTGCTCACCACTGGCTTCACTCCTTCCCATTGCCAGCATATGGACTCTGTCAGATTCCCTCTGAGGGAATGTGACAGAAGAAGACTCCCCACCCCTGTGGTAGTTGAACGAGGAAGGAACCCTAGAGGAGTGTGCAGGGCCCTAGGGGCCAGCCTTGTCCTTTCCTTTTGATCTCTGGAGGAGAGCAGTGTTGACACACAATATACAGAGACGCTGTGGAGGGCTTTACTCCCCCTCCTTCCTTCCTGCAGACTCCGTCTGGTTCCCGACCTGAAAGCAGCGTGGATTTGCGTGGGGCCCGCATTGATTGGGCCAGGGACCTGTCCAGCAAGCGGAATGTCATCCATGTAAGCATATCAATACTCAGAGAATGGCATCCAGCGCACCTTGCCTGGAGGCACAGGGGGTCAGATGTCACACTGCTGGGAAATGAACACTTTGTGCCCCACCATGGGGTGGCTTGCGATTGCTCTGGTGGTCCTGTTTTGGGCTTAGGATGGGGAGGGACCTAAAGTAGCCATCGTGGGTGTCCTGAGTAGGGAAAGGATGGAGAAGTTTCACAACAGCTGGATTGGTTCTCCTGGGAAGTTGCTGTTGGGAATCTCTGCCCCCTTCCTCTAGACTCTAGGCTTGAGCTGCCATGTTCTTGAGAGTGGATGTCAAACTCCATAACTGTCCTGTAGCTTCCCATACATTTCCCCCTTGAATTATGAGATAATGGCTGTGTTTGCACCTACCGCAATGTGATCAAGTAGCATGTTGGTGCATGTATCCTGCTTACTTTTGCTTTGCTCCTTCCTTCCCATAAGCGAGCAAACAGGACCAGAAAGAGATAGCTTTGTGTTTTGTCCGAATCCAGGTTTATTGTTAATTGCGGCCCAACAAGCCAGGATCTTAAGCCAGTTTGTAGCTGACTTATGAATTGTGGCTTGTTTGGGCACACTTAACCATCATCTCAGGTTCATTTGTAACGTGAAGCTCTTTTTTCATGCTTTGCTTACTCAGGGCCTTGCTAGACCTACCTGATAATCTGGTGGGGAATAGGGGCGACGCTGCGCTACAGCTAGCACGCGCCGTCGCCCTTTTTCACACATAACACGTGACGGGGTAAGGGAAAGCCCCGTCGCGTCCGCCATTTTTTTTTAACTTAAAGGGCCATGTGTGCAGGAGCGCACCAACGGAAAAGGTAAGGCTTTTTTTTTAAAAAAATAAAAAATAAAGGGTTCCCTGCTCCCCCTGCCCCTGATTTCCCCTCCACAATGTCTGATGCCCCCCTGCCCGCTCGCTCGCCTGTCCTCCCCCGCTCGCCATGCCCGCCCCCTGCCCGCTCGCCATGCCCACCCGATCACCTGCTCTTCATGTCCCCGCTCGCCATGCCCGCCCCCTGCCCGCTCGTCATGTCCCCGCTCGCCATGCCTGCCCCCTGCCCGCTCGTCATGTCCCCGCTCGCCATGCCCGCCCCCCATCCCCGCTCATCATGTCCCCGCTCGCCATGCCTGCCCCCTGCCCACTCGTCATGTCCCCGCTCGCCATGCCTGCCCCCTGCCCGCTCGTCGTGTCCCCGCTCGCCATGCCCGCCCCCTGCCCGCTCGTCTTGTCCCTGCTCGCCATGCCCGTCCCCCGTCCCCGCTCGTCATGTCCCCGCTCGCCATGCCCGCCCCCTGCCCGCTCGTCGTGTCCCCGCTCGCCATGCCCGCCCCCTGCCCGCTCGTCGTGTCCCCGCTCGCCATGCCCGTCCCCCATCCCCGCTCGTCGTGTCCCCGCTCGCCATGCCTGCCCCCTGCCCGCTCGTCGTGTCCCCGCTCGCCATGCCCGCCCCCTGCCCGCTCGTCGTGTCCCCGCTCGCCATGCCCGTCCCCCGTCCCCGCTCGTCGTGTCCCCGCTCGCCATGCCCGCCCCCTGCCCGCTCGTCGTGTCCCCGCTCGCCATGCCCGCCCCCTGCCCGCTCGTCTTGTCCCTGCTCGCCATGCCCGTCCCCCGTCCCCGCTCGTCATGTCCCCGCTCGCCCTGCCCGCCCCCTGCCCGCTCGTCTTGTCCCTGCTCGCCATGCCCGTCCCCCGTCCCCGCTCGTCATGTCCCCGCTCGCCCTGCCCGCCCCCTGCCCGCTCGTCGTGTCCCCGCTCGCCATGCCTGCCCCCTGCCCGCTCGTCGTGTCCCCGCTCGCCATGCCCGTCCCCCATCCCCGCTCATCATGTCCCCGCTCGCCATGCCTGCCCCCTGCCCGCTCGTCGTGTCCCCGCTCGCCATGCCCGCCCCCTGCCCGCTCGTCTTGTCCCTGCTCGCCATGCCCGTCCCCCGTCCCCGCTCGTCATGTCCCCGCTCGCCCTGCCCGCCCCCTGCTCGCTCGTCGTGTCCCCGCTCGCCATGCCTGCCCCCTGCCCGCTCGTCGTGTCCCCGCTCGCCATGCCCGCCCCCCGCTCATCATGTCCCCACTCGCCATGCCTGCCCCCTGCCCGCTCGTCGTGTCCCCGCTCGCCATGCTCGCCCCCTGCCTGCTCGTCTTGTCCCCGCTCGCCATGCCCGTCCCCCGTCCCCGCTCGTCATGTCCCCACTCGCCATGCCTGTCCCCCTGCCCGCTCGTCGTGTCCCCGCTCGCCATGCCCGCCCCCTGCCCCGCTCGTCTTGTCCCCGCTCGCCATGCCCGTCCCCCGTCCCCGCTCGTCATGTCCCCACTCGCCATGCCCGCCCCCTGCCCGCTCGTCGTGTCCCCGCTCGCCATGCCCGCCCCCTGCCCGCTCGTCGTGTCCCCGCTCGCCATGCCCGTCCCCCTTCCCCGCTTGTCGTGTCCCTGCTCGCCATGGGAGGACTTAGCCTGGCCTGACCCCGGGATCCCCTGTGCGTCATCTGGATGCACAGCAGGGAGACCAGGCCTCACACCGCGCTAAGTCCTCATCTAGCAACGGCCTCATTTGCAGGAAAGGAGGAATGAAGCGATTAAGCCAGGATTCTTGGCTTTGCATTATCTACGAGCGCAGCCAGTGTCTAACAGTAAAACATGACACTGCGTTACATGGCACCATTGACTAACCCAATCAGGCCTGGCCTCTTTTCTTCTGTTCTTCTTAGTTTCGCACGGTGACCGGCAATGAGTATCTCTTGCAATCAGATAGTGAGGCTGTCAGCCAAGACTGGTACCAAGCGATCAAAGGGGTCATCCGCAGGCTGGTGAGTGAGATGCCTCGAGTGGCTGAAACGACCCCCGTTTCCTCCTCCTCCTTGAAACATTGCTGGTGGGAAGAAACGTTCTGATTCTTGTCAGGCTGGGAGCACACAGGGCACCGAGTAAGGCCTGGAGGGGGGCTGTCCAGCAGACGTCACCCAAGTGGCAGCCAGCCTCTGCAGGACTTATTTATATTGTTTTATTTTTATTTATCTCATTTCATTTTTATACCACCCAACAGCTGAAGCTCTCTGGGCGCTTCACAAAAATTAAACCCCCAAGGCACAGCATGAAATCCACAAGCTACAGCATAAAAGGAGGGCTCCCAGGGAATGCATGGCGAAGAGTCCAGGGCTCAACCGAGCTCTTAAGTCAGGGGTGGGGGACTTCTTTCTCCCTGCAAGGTCCGCTTTCTCACTGGGGACATCCATTGGGGTGTGTGTGCGCGTCACATGCTAGTGATAGGTAGGGCTGAGGCCCAAGGTAGGTGGAACCAGAGTCACCCTCCTCTCTCTCTCTCTCTGGGCCCATTCAGAAGACACCTCAAACCATGGCTTTAACCATGGTAAATAAGGCTTTTTACTTTATTCACCAGGGTTAAAGCCATGGTTTAAGGTGTCTTCTGAACACTACCTGGCTTTCTGGCTTAACCACCATGGTTAAAGCTGTGGTTTAAGGTGTCTTCTGAATGGAGCCTCTCTCTCTCTCTCTCTCTCTCTCTCTCTCTCTCTCTCTCTCTCTCTCTCTCACACACACACACACACACACACACACACACACACACCACTCTTTCTCTCTTACGCCCTTTTCTTTCTGTCCCTTCTTGCTCATTCACTCCTTCTCCCCTTCTCTTTTTAAAAAGCGTAACAGCTCTGGGGAGGGTGCAGGGGGGAAGATGGGATGCTGCAGGTGAAGTGAAGAGTCCTCCTGGACCACAGGTTTGCCACCCCTGGCTTAAGCAGTAACGCTAACCTGTCGACTGCTCACGCTTCACCCCTCGGCCGAGAACTGGCAAGGATTGCAAGGGCGCCCACTTGGCTTGGAGCTCTCCATTGCTGCTGGGTGTCCTTCGCTCGAGGGTTTTGATTTGGTAGTGCAAGGAGCTGTCTGCCCGGAAGCCCCCATGGACCGAAACAGAGAGCAGGAACGGCTAATGGCATCGTAGTTCCTCTTAAGGCCCGGTCCTCTTTCCTGTGTTGCTCTGCCTTCCCTAACCCAGGACTTCTAAGGGTCAGTTGCAAAGCTGACAGTGGGCTTGAACCACGGCCTGGCCTGAAGGCAGCAAGGAGGCCCAAGGCAGCAAAGACACTGCCGCTCCCAGCGAGCGAATTGCTGCAGCAAGATCTGAAGCCAGAATGAAGCTGTTGAGGCATGGGTCCAGAAGCCCCTGCTCAGGCTCCGCCCCTTCCTACAACGTGGGGAGCCTTAAAGCCAGGCTGTTGAAGTGCCCGAGGGCCGCGTCCCATTTCGGAGAAGCTCTGGGGGCTGCATCCTAGTGGTGGGCAGGGCTGAAGGCAAAAGGGGAGGGGCCAAAATGCAAAAAAAAAAACCACAAATAGACCAGCATATTTTAGTTTAAGCTTTTTAAAGCAAGTAAGCCTAACAGTGGTATTTCAACCTCTGGGGAGAAAATGGGGAAATGCTAGGAGACCACCAAATGATCGGTGGCTATGGGGAGAGACGGTAGGGCCAGGGAAAGGGGGCAGGGATTGGGATCCTAGAGGGCTGGATTTGGCCCTGAGGCCTGTAGGTGCTGCCTCCCCTGCCCCCGGCTAAAAGGGACAGGCCTCTGGCCTGCAGCCCTACCACTCCTCTGCCTCTCCAGGAGCTCATGCCACTGGCATTGGCCTATCAGCTCAGTGGATGGATCTGGGCGTGCTGGGCAGGGCTGGAGCTAGGCTGAGGGGCTGCAGCTGTTGTTCCAAGCTCAAGCTACTCTGACTTGGAGGTCTCGGTCACCTCAGGCTTGAGGCTCCCCGATTCTGCTGTGATGCTTGGGCCCAGTGCCCCCTCTCTCGTCCCCACTGGTTTCTAAACCTCTGGGTCTGTGTTCAGGTCACTACTGGACTCCAGGGTCAGGACAGAAAGCTCCATCCGATGAGCATTTTATTGCACGCTCGTGACTGGGCACTCACGGATTCCTCAGTGGTCTCTCACATGATGTCGTCTGCCTCCCGCGCATCTTTCGCCCCTTCTGGCCTTCCTTGTGCCGCAAGAAAAACCAGAAAAACAACGACATTTTTTAAAAAACCGAAGTTGCTGCGCTCTCCCGCTGTGTGTGGGAGAAGCAGCATGTTCACAACTGCACCTTGTTTACTTCCTGTTTGAAAACAGGAAGGAACTGAGTGTCCACGGAGAAGCAGCGGTAGCCAGTGTTAGCCAGCGTTTCTTCCAAGGTGTGATGAGACTTAGAGACTGGAATTAAAGGCAAGGTCACTTTGCATTGTTGGATATACTGAAAAAGCAACAGGAAGGTTGTGGGCCAGGGATCTGCCACAGTGGCGAGTCCTTGGCTAACTCACACCAACCCAGCCCAGGATTCTGTACCAAAGCACAGTTTGCCATCAGAATATATTATGGAAACGAAGCACCTTGGCCTGTTTGGGCCCATCTCTTCCCACTCCTCATCCTTCGACTTAACCCGCTTCCCTTCCGCACGGCAGGATGAAGAGAACCCTCTTGATGAGCCACGTCTGTACCCGCTCTGCCGGTCCAACAGTGCGGACCTCGTGGATCTCAGTGCTGATGAGGAAGAGGAGCCGGGACTCCCAAAGGGCGAGACGCAGGCAGGTATGTGCCAAGCAGACCTGGGGTGGAGAATGCGAGGCAGTTGCCCCGAAGGACGGCTGTCTTGAGGCAAGTCTTGAACTATCTTGAAGGCCTTCTCCCATCTTCTCCTCCTCCCTCTCCTAGCCCCTGCTAGTCCTGACAGAGCCTACAAGAAACGGGTCAAGAGCAAGCTGAGACGGTTCATTGTCAAGCGGCCACCCCTGCGGAGTTTGCAGGAAAAAGGACTGATCCGAGGTGACTACCCAAACCCTTGTAGCGCGATCGTAGTTTGTGTAAATGATGGTGTGGTAGAGTTGGCATTGCCCATAGTGTACCTGCTCATTTTGGGGTTTGGCTAAGGTCTCTGGCTGTTTTTCATAATGCTTCCAGTGGAACCCTGGGAAAGTCAAAATGAGCTCCCAGAATTGTGACCAGGGCCTCAGCTAGACCTACCAGTCTAGCGTGACGGAGGAGTGAAGATCGCACGATATTTTTATCGCGAGACCTCCCCCTCTGTTAACACACGGGGTGCGACGACCTCAGAGGGAGAGGACGTCGTGCCTGCCATTTTTTTTTAAAGAGGAAGCAGCGCACAAGCACTCGTGCACAAAAGGTAAGTGTGAGTTTTTTTAAAAAATTCCAGCGCCCTTCACCCCACCCCCAATGGGCGCAGAGTTCCTGAGGAGCTCTGTGCCCTGTGCGCGGATTCCAGCTCCTCGCGAGTAACCGCAAAGAGCCGGGACAAACCGTGATGGTAGGCCACACTTTCTGCGGTCTCAGGATCATCCTGAGACTGCGGAAAAAGTGGGCCTAACGTGTAGGGCCATATCCCGGGGCGAGGGAGGGATCATGACGCACAGGGGATCCCGGGATCAGGGAAGGATGATCCCTCCCTTGCCCTGGGATATGGCCGGGGATCACACAGGGATAAAGCCCCATCTAGCTATGGCCCAGAACTGCTGCAATACATGTGTAAATTTTGATGCGACTGTTTTGAACACCCAATGGGTAGTGCCCATGGCAAGTTATATACTCTCTATCCAGGGCTGAATTAAGGCATGCTGAGGTCCTAATCCATGCCAATATTCAGAGTCCCATACCATAAAAATAAAGAGGGGAAAAAGTGTGTTACACCATAATAGAAAGCGTAATGAAAGGGTCGCACCCACCATTAGGGGGTGCTTGTATTTAAAGTGTTAGATCGCTTTTTCTCAAGATGTGTATAAAAACGCTAATAAAGTAAGTTGACTTGAACGCCCAGAGAGTTCAAGTTGACTTGAATGCCCAGAGAGCTTTGGCTATTGGGCAGTATAAAAATGCAATAAATAAATAAGTCTGCACTTATTATTTCCAATACCAAATGCTGTGTTGCCACACTTTCTCTATATAAGGCAACTCTGCTGTAAGTTACACCAGGCTTTCCTATTTGAGCCAAAGCAATTTCAATTAAAATGCATCTTAGTTATCTCCAACATATTTAGATACCCCTCATAATATGAGGCCCTAAGCCATAGCTTACTTGCCTTGTTCCTAAATCCGACATTGTCGCAACTCCAGTGCTCAGAGCTATATTAGAACCATTCTATGAATGACAGTGACTAACAACAGAAATATTGAAGTCTTAAATGTAAAATATTTCCGCCTCCACTTTCTGAAGCTGCTCTGAAGCTGATCAAAGATTACTGTAGCTAAGGTTACAGAACACAGATATTCCAAAGTGTGGCATTTGCTATTGATGAATGATTATCCTCCTGGTTGAGTCCACGTGGTGTTAAGGTGTCCGGCCTATTTATCTGGACGTTTGCCCTTGTTTCTAGTGTTCTTGGTGGAGATGGCAACTCTGTTGCAACAATTGATAAATCAGAGAGGCTGGGATGTTCTGAAATGAAGTGCTCCCATTTTCTTTGGACGAGATTGTGGATTTATGGTTTCTAAAACATGTGCATGTCATCCCCAGACCAGGTCTTTGGCTGCCGACTAGAAGCCCTGTGCCAACGGGAAGGGGGCACAGTACCACGTTTTGTCCAGCAGTGCGTGGAAGCTGTGGAACAAAGAGGTCAGTGTATCTAGAGAGCTTCAGCTATTGGGCGGTATAGAAATGCAATAAATAAATAAATAAATAAATAGCTAGCTGTGCTCACAGTTTGTTCTACCCGAACCGTAACCTGGGCTGAGGACAGATCTATTCATCTGTGCCTACTTTGCCAAACCCATATGTTTAAGGGGATTCACAGCGGGATCTCTTCCCCTCCCTTTCAGGTCTGGACGTGGATGGAATCTACAGGGTCAGTGGGAACTTGGCCATTATTCAGAAGCTGAGATTCATAGTTGATCGTGGTGAGTACTTGCAGTGGAACAGGAAGTAAAGAGAGGAAGGATGATTAATAATAATAATAATAATAATAATAATAATAATAATAATAATAATTTATTTCTTACCCGCCTCTCCGATTGGATCGAGGTGGGGAAGAACAGCAAGCATAATGATGAGTCTCAAAGCAATGCCATCCACTGCCCGGGTGCTTTTCTTTAGGTGAAAACAGACTTAGCCTTCGAAAGGCAGTGCAGCCAACTTGAAAATACTCTCGCAATGATCAGTACCAATGTACTCCCATACACTAACCCCATCCTGAAGTGAGGTCTGAAGAAACAGGTCTGCATTTTTCCCCAGCGTGGTTCAGTTTGAACTGGGGAGCAGTCAGAGGAGCGAGGAAGCCACCTATTGGCTAACGTCCATGACTCTGCTGCCAGCCTATCACCGTAGCAATTTTTCAACTGTTTTTGTAAAAAAAAAAGAAAAGAAAAAAAATGAGTGAGATGAAAGATGAAGATAAAGGTAAACATGCTGCTTTAATGTATGTATTCATTGTACACACATGGTTAGAGTGTTGGACGTGGACTCAGGAGAACTGGGTTCTAGCTCTCTGGGTGATTTGGGGCCAGTCGCTGACTCTCACTTGTAGGGTTGTTGTGAGAATAAAATGGAGAGGTGGTTCCTTTCAAGAGGAAAAAAGGCAGGGTATAACCTGGAAGAATAAATAAATTAGATAAAATCAAAACATAAATTCTAGGCCTAAAGCAAGGGGTGAAAGGCAAGACTATCTATATTGACCCTGTTCAGACAGCACACGAAGCTATAGCGGTTAAGCATTTTGAGCTAAAACATTGACCCGGTTCAGATGACATGCTAAGCCATGCTGGTGAAGCATTTTGAGCTAAGTATTAAGGCTTAACCTGTCGTGTGAACCATGGTGGCTGCATAACAACAATTTAAACACACTCACTAATCATTTGCTGCAAAAGACTTAGAGACCCAACTGTGGCTTCGCGTGTCATCTGAACAGGCCCAATGTGTAAGACAAGTTGCAAAACCAGGATCACACTGCCCACTCAACCCATTATCTTCCTCCTTTGTCACAAGGACCTTTTCTTTGTCTGGTGTCCTCCATAACCGTTATGTTGCTTTGCAGAACGGGCAATCACGTCAGATGGGCGCTATGTCTTCCCAGAGCAACGTTGCCAAGGTAATGTTGGGTGCCTGCTCTTCTGTGCCTTTGTCTCTCTAAAATAATTGCACTGGTCACACAGCACAAGAAACACGAAGCAAGCGAGAGTAGCGTAGCCTCCAATTCAGGGATACATGTGTCGTCGTCGTCCCCCCCGCCATGGCTGTCTTTGTCCCTCCCATCTGTGCTCCCACTGCCAAATTTGCCTTAGTGGTAAAAGAAAGCAGGAATTTTGCAGCAATTTCAGTGGCAGCGGAGGGGTATGACCCCTGATGGGTTCTGGTAGGCAGGGAAATGCGCTCCCCTCCCCAGCCCTGGAAATTGTCCACTCCTTCTCTAAATGGTCCAATATGTGCTTGGAGCCATACAGGACTCTTATTCCTGGTTGGATGTTCAGAACAAAAATAAATGCAGCAAATTTGTTTTCTCTTGTTCCAGAGGGTAAGGACTCGTTTGAACAGGAGAAATGTGCATTTCAAACGAAAGAAGAGCTCATTTCTGTGCCTATTTTTCAAAAGTGTGCACTTTTGAAATATTAACTAAAGCATGAAACTGCATATGTTTTGGGGGAAATGTGCATTTTAACGTGCACATTTTTTTGAATGCAATAAAAATGCCAGGATTTTAAGAACGTTTCCCCCAAAAGGCGATTCTGTTCGCGATTGCGACTGGGAGACGTTCACATGAACAGAAACGAAATTCTCATACGTCTACTCTGGACTGTGCCCTTGGTATTCATGTAGCCACAGCACCCCCCACAGGATCAGTGAGGATTAGCGGGTCACAACCTGGAGATTCTCTCTGTATCATGAAAATACTCAATGAAGCAGGAAATGAGATGTTTGGAGCTTCCTCCTCCTGTTTCTTTCCAGTCCTGTCATTCTGCGACTTTCCTGCCTGGTGTAACAGGAATAGAAGACCAGAAGGGAGCAGGAACGGAGTATCCTGGAAGAAGCACAGCTGCCTCACTAGAACCCTGACCAGGAGTATTTCACATGGCAACATTTTGTTTTCGTTTCTGCTTGTAAATAAATAGGACCCAGGTCATTAATCCCCCATCCAAGCGTGCGTTCTGTTCAGTGTGGCATAGGCTCTGAGCTCAGAGGACTGCTGTGACCCCTCGGCGCCCCACATTGACTCTTCTGTCTTCCTCACTTCCCAGAGGAGAAGCTGCAGCTGAGTGACCCTCAATGGGACGATGTGCACGTGCTCACGGGGGCCCTCAAGCTTTTCTTCCGGGAGTTGCCTGAACCACTGGTCCCGTACAGCCTTTTTGATGACTTCATAACTTCTGTCAGTAAGTGCCTTCCCTGTTCCTTGGCTTTTAGCTTTGGCAGTGCTAAGGTGGGCAATGCAGACCTCAGTTTCAAGCCAGGAGGATTAAAGCCCCACAACTTGTTATTCAGTACAAGGGCTCATCTCTAGAAAACGTGCGATGTGGAATGAATGTGTTTGCCTTGTTATCTCCTGCAGAAAAGGAATGACTTCCCAGACTCTCCTCGCATCTTTGGAGGCACTGTTCTCCCATTTTATGGGGTCCAGAAACAGGTGTATATAATAATCGTCTATCCTACATGGATCATTCACTGCTTCAGGGAAACAAAGCAGAACCTTTAGCTAAGTGGCTGGGGCATTGGCAGGTTTTGGGCTGGAGGTAGATCTGCCTTCCATGAGTAGAAGGGACCTTCTGCTCACCCATTCAACAGGATCTCCTGACTCTCCGAGGGGCTGCTGTGGGACAGAGGGGGCAGGGAAGTGCAGTTGATCCAGTTTATATCTGGATCCAACCTCATGAAGGCATGCGGCAGCTAGACTACTAATGAGGACTGAGAGGTTCAAACATATAAGATCCACTCTGGCCCGCTTGTGTTGGCTGCCTGTATGTTTCCAAGCCTGATTCAAGGTGCTGGTTTTAACCTATAAAGCCCTACATGGCTTGGGACCACAATACCTGATGGAACGCCTCTTCCGACATGAACCTACCCGAACACTACGCTCAACATCTAAGGTCCTCCTCCGGGTGCCTACTCCAAGGGAAGCTCAGATAATGGCAACAAGGGGGAGGGCCTTTTCAGTGGTGGCCCCCCAATTATGGAATGATCTCCTCGATGAAGCCTGCCTGGCACCAACGTAGTTAACTTTTTGGCGTCAGGTCAAGACTTTTCTCTTCTCCCAGGCATTTAACAGCATATGCGGAGTTTGTAATTGACCTCAGATCTGCTGAGAATTTATAGTTGTTTTAAGTGTGTGTGTGTGTGTGTGTGTATACATAATTTTTTAATAAATTGTGTGCTTTTATGGTTTTAAATTTTGGATATTGATTTTTAATGTTCAATATTTTTAATCTTTTTAAACCACCCAGAGAGCTTTGGCTATGGGGCGGTATATAAATGCAAATAATAATAATAATAATAATAATAATAATAATAATGATGATGATGATGATGATGATGATGATGATGCAGCAGAGGATCCAACATCACTGCGTAATTTTGAAAGTACTGTCATGGCCATCAGTACAAACAATTGCACCTTTTTCTCATTCAGGGCAGTCTCTGAAAACCCTCCCCGTAACCTTTCAGCATGCTTAAGTTTGAACCATGGAAAAGCTGCTTGTGAAGGTCCTCTTATCGGCTAGCATCTGATGCATTACCCACCTATCCATCTACACCCCACAGCTTTCAAAGCAGTTTTTGGCAGCTGTTTTTAAAATGACTGCAAATTTATAAGAAGGTGGAAGATGAATGTATATATGTGAAAATGAATACAAGCCACTTAGAACAGGCATTTTGAACGACGGCAGAAAACCCACTTAAAGCAGGAGGGGAGAAATGACGGGTGACTGAAGCAGCTTCCAGCTTGCTGCATCTCCCTAATAAACAGGCACTGAAAACAGTGCGATCTAATTACCTTAGTGTTTCCCTGCCCCTGGCAAGGGACAGCCATTGAGGAGGAGCAAGGAAACACCGGTGTGATGACATTACATCACCTGGGAGGTTTTGTTCCAGCTACACATTGCAGCTTTACATGACATGTAGCTGGGGTCAAAGGGAGATAGAGAAGCCAAGTGTGGGTGAAAGACCTGTTAAGCCGCCCCCATAGGTTCGCTTCAAATTGTTTCATGTCCAGCTGGGGCTGGAGGCGAAAAGTGGCTTAGAACACATGCTTGCTACCCGTTCCTTATCACCGATAATTCACCACAGCCGCTTCCAACTGAGCCCCAGCATCGTGGTCTTTACAAACTAGGTCCTGGGAGACGACTATATCAACAGCTGTGCCACTCCAGAGACAGTTACATTCTCCTGCAATTCGTTCCACACGATGAGCTCGGAGCTGCAGATTGAAACAAGCAACTTAGGTCTCCCGTGGCTGCTGACACTGCCCCTTGGAAGCTAGTCATGTTCCTATAAAGCAGATTCATAACCCCATCCTGCCCACCTCAACTGAAGAGTGACCTGTTGCTTTTCCCTACAGAGTTGCCTGACTCAAAGGAGAGAGTATCCAAGTTGGTGGGGTTGATCCAGAGCCTCCCCCAACCGAACCGGGACACATTGCATTACATACTGGTGCATCTCCGCAAGTAAGGGAACAGGATTCCTATAATGTCCAGATCTACCTAGGTTCTTGCTTTGCTACCTGGTGCAGACACATGCAGTTTGTTACAAATACTAGACTTTACCTTTCAGTCTTCTTATCTGACTAAGGTTGCTTCGATACTAGAGTGTTTTAGTGCTGCTGAGGCATTACTTTTCTGCAGTCAGCTAGAAGCAGGTTTAAAATGGAGACTCTACACAGTACTTAATATAGTGTTATATCATCTAGCAATGCCTTTCCCCATGGCCAAAATCGTTCTGTCCTGGAAAGATCCCCAGCAATGTTAATTAATAGTTTCCTTCACTTTGCATGTTTTGCCCATCTCTTTGCTTCCTGTTCAGCATGATGACTGCCTCTTAATTGACTCTTAAAATTAATTAACTTCTGTTTCCAACAGAATCAGGGCAGTTTTAATCACTGGTTCCTTTTCTTTATTTTATAGCAAAGCAAACGCTAGAATATCAAAGATAGTTACTAAGGGGGCGGGGAGAACATATATAATATATATATATTTATATATATATATATATAATGAAAGGAAACCATAATTAAAGCTCCCCCTCCCCAGTACTTGGAATAGATGCTAACTAATTAAAGAGCAAACCCTATAGCTGAATTGAACAGGAAGGAATAAAATGGGTAGAACCTGCAAGAAGAAAGCTTTTAATGAAAGGCAGAGTAGCAATTTCAGAGAAAAAGGTATAATGTGGAAACACTGTAGTGGAGTTCCAGCTGTCTTGTTTTTGCTATCAGACCTACTTTTCGAGGATATACTTCGTTTAGAAAATATGACTGTAATGGGAGCTAGAAGTGCATGAACATTTGGGGAGAGAGAAAAAATACATATTCAAGTTGTTTTCTAAGTTGTAGAAAGAAGGAATGTTTGAGTTCAGATTTTAAAAACTCTTTAGTGTGATCTGTAAAGATAATCAGGGAAAAACATGTGGAAAATGCTTTCCCCTCACCTGGGTAACTACAAAATGGCCACAATGGAACTAGGTCACACAGAGGAGGGCCAGGATCTCTTCTCGATCCTCCCAGAGTGCAGGACACGGAATAATGGGCTTAAGTTACAGGAAGCCAGAATCTGGCTAGACATCACGTGAGGTACTGGTTCCTCTCTATTCGGCCCTGGTTAGGCCTCATCTAGAGTATTGCGTCCAGTTCTGGGCTCCACAATTCAAGAAGGACGCAGACAAGCTGGAGCGTGTTCAGAGGAGGGCAACCAGGATGATCAGGGGTCTGGAAACAAAGCCCTATGAAGAGAGACTGAAAGAACTGGGCATGTTTAGCCTGGAGAAGAGAAGATTGAGGGGAGACATGATAGCACTCTTCAAATACTTAAAAGGTTGTCCCACAGAGGAGGGCCAGGATCTCTTCTCGATCCTCCCAGAGTGCAGGACACGGAATAACGGGCTCAAGTTAAAGGAAGCCAGATTCCGGCTGGACATCAGGAAAAACTTCCTGACTGTTAGAGCAGTACGACAATGGAACCAGTTACCTAGGGAGGTTGTGGGCTCTCCCACACTCGAGGCCTTCAAGAGGCAGCTGGACAAGCATCTGTCAGGGATGCTTTAGGGTGGATTCCTGCATTGAGCAGGGGGTTGGACTCGATGGCCTTGTAGGCCCCTTCCAACTCTGCTATTCTATGATTCTATGAAAATGTCTTTCGGCATTTCTCATTTGAGAAATCAAGCCCTGAATATCTCCACTTGCCAGTTTTAGCAACGGGTGAGTTAGGTGGAAGCCTGTGCATTGTGGTGGCTCTCCTTATCTGGTCTCTCTCTCTCCCTTCAGAGTGATGGAGCACTCAGGTGTCAACCGGATGACAACACAGAACATTGGCATTGTCTTTGGGCCGACCCTGCTGCGACACGAACGTGACGTCGCCAGCCTGGTGGAGGGCATGGTGTACCAGAACCAGGTGGTGGAACTGCTCCTCAACGAATTTCCTAGCATCTTTGTGGCCCCCGGTGCTGAATGACTTTGCCGGTACCTATCTCAGATGCTGATGCCTGATGGCGGATCAGCTTGTCCTGAATCAAGCAAGCTGTGTAGCTCTGTGCACCACTCACCTGGTTATTGCTATTGGACTGGCATAGCTTGGCGTCAGCGTTTTGGGCTCTGGTTTATCAGCTGGTTTGGGCCTCTGCAAGATCATCCTCCAGGATCTTGAGGCTGAGTCAAAGGTAGAAGCTGGTGCACCCTAGTGAAGCGGTTTCTTAAAGTTTGCCATACACACAAGTGAAACAGAGCTTTTTTGAGTCTCTTGCAGTGTAGCTGAGACAAAATGAAGAAAAAATGACCTGACTGGCAGCACTTGGGCCAAGGAACTGGCTATGACTGCTTACGTATGGATTCCAGGGAAGAGAAATCTGTGAAAAGTAAGAAGCTACCCAGTAAGCCTATTCCCCCAAGACCATCAATCAGCCATCAATTATTCTACATCCCATTCCTCGTCCCCTTGAGGTGGCCGTTTTGTTCTCTCCATGTGGCCCGGTGTTCTTGAGGTGCCAGGATTCTTTGATTGGTCTTTCGTCCCTTCAATAGCAGTGTACCAACTCAACATTGTGGCTTTGAAACCATATAGCAAAGCAAGTCATTAGGACAAGGGGTGGGCAACCTGAGGCCCCCTGGCCCAATTCCACGTGGCCCTCAGCCTAATTTCAAAAGCCTTCTGCCATGCGATCAGTTCAGACCGCTAGCAAGAAAGAACTGTGTCTTCCCTGGCAGGGGAAGGAAAAGGGAGAGAGGGAAAAGGGAGTGGCAGAAAGAAAAACACACACATGGGCGACTCACCCACATTGGCTGTGGCCCCAACCCTACGTTAGGTGGTCCCTCTTTCTGCTAGGCCACATCTATATTAAAAAAGAAAAGTAAAACCAGTTGGAAATTGCCATGGTTTCCTGCAAAGGTCCCTGGGAACTATAGTTCCATAAGGGTGCTGAGTGAATAGTTCTGTGTGAGCGATTCTCAGGCCTTTCACAGAATTACAGTTCTCAGAGTTTCTTGGTTCGGAGACATGACATTTAGGACACGTTTGAAAACTGGCTTAAACATGGAGCGTCTGCTCTGTTGCCGTGGCTCTCGGAACCCTCGGTTCATAGCTTATTATGGTATGCAATTCCTGCACCCTGCTATTTTGACTTTCTCAGTGAGTAGTATTTGCTGAAGGGAAGCCTGTAATAAAAAAGTATTTCCAGATAACCCATTCCCTTTCTATTGTTTGGGGCAGAATCTGGGATTTTGAAATTCATCTTTTTCCCCCCTGGCAGGGATTCTGTGGCTTTTAACAACTGCATAAGAGTCAAACATTTAAGAGTTGATGTTCTCTCTCATCCACACACAATCATTTAATGTACTGGATTTCTGCCGGCCATATAGGTGTTACTGCTGTGGGTGCTCTGCCAGAAATCAAGATTGCACTCTTGTGGTCAGGAGATGGGACTGCTAAGGATGGTATAATTTGTTCTCTCACTTCTCTGTGTACCTGAAATCCTATTTCTCTCCATTCTTCCTTTCTTCAATTTTTCATTTCCACCTCCTAAAAAAATTCCTTTGAACACTTGAATCTCATTAGCATAATAAGTTTTTGAAACAATGCATTGCAAATAGTCCTGTGTTCAAAACCAATAAAATGGGGGCATCCCTGTTTTTAGATGACAGGTGGTTTCATATACGACACTTAAAAACACACCTTGGCTTCTTAGCGTGATGCTTGTGTCTCACGATTGGTCTCCATCAGGAAGAAGCATCGGTTGCTTCTGCCTTAGTAAATCTACAGGCAGGGGTGACTGGGGATCCAGACATACAATTGAAAAGGACCTTTTCTCAGGTTTCCAATCAGCTGCAGCTTTTCATCAAGTACAGTAGATCAGCTAGCCTGGAAAGGGCTGTGTTTCAAGCAGCCTAATTGAACCCTCTCCATTCACAGATTGATTCAGGAATAAGCACGGGTTAATCAGTAGAAGAAGGCATACAGAAGTACTTTATTTTAGCAGTAAGCCCACAGTTGAAGCTCACTCGGTGCACACATCCCATCTTTTTACCTGGATCACGATCAAAGGAAACTCATTATTTGGTCTCCATCACAAAACGCCGCTTGGCTGGCCCTCGTGACCAATACATAGAGCTGTGTGCAACCCTAATTGCCTGGCCCTTGTGTCAGCCACAAAGCTACCACTAGAGAAGGCAAAATATTTTTTGGGATAAGATTATCTATCTGCTAAAAGGATGGCCCAGATGACCTCTAGACGGAGTACTTCAACTACACGAGTTGATTACAACAGACACTAAAGGAAGAGTTTTGCTCTCTTTTTTTTCCCCTGAGGAAATATTTTTAATTATCATTTTTATTGGCGTTTTTTTCTCTAAAAAAAAAAAAAGGAGAGATTTACAGGTAAAAAATACTCGCACACATATATACTATATACAAACCATCAAAGTACATGTCACCATGATACGCCTAGAATTATTTTTTGTTTTGTTTTCCTTTGCTTTAATGCTTTGTTTCCCCTTCCCATAGATGAAAACCATCAGGAGGGGGATAGGTTTGGTTTCCAGGCTAAAATATAAAAGAAAGATACAACACGAAAGCTAAAAACGGATGAAAGATATATTCTTTGGTTTTTTTTTAGGTTTAACTCAAGTTTTTGCTAGGAAGAGGGTGCAAGGCATTGGGGTAAGTATCTGACAGAGAGGTAGGGGCAGAAGGTACCAGCTCAGTGTAAGAGCCCATAGCTGTGGAGGAGCACCTGTTTGGCGTTCGGAAGGTTCAATTCCAGCATCTCCAGGTAGGTCTGGAGAACAGATGCCTTTCTGAAACCCTGCTGCCTGTCAGTAAGGACTGTACTGAGCTAGAGGGGATAGAAGTCTGATTTGGTATGCTGTACTTTCCTAAGCCCCCTGGGAGTATTTTGTGCTTTTGAGTCAGGGAATCCCATTTTCACCTTGCAGAAAAAAAGACAACAGTCCAGAAATGCACAGCTGGAGACAGACAAAGATGCTGAAGCATGCCGAAAGTGGCTTGGTGCATCGGCTTTGGTGTCTGCTCCCTCCTTTGTCAACGGCGTCGTCGTCTCCCTGTTATCTTTGGTCAAGCAGGTTTTCTGAAGCACTACCAAAACCTGTTCAGCAGAGGTGACAGGAGGATGAGTGTACGCCCCACAGGCCAAGATGTCCCTCACATTTCAGACCCTAACCCCCTCTCCCCAATTGTCTGCCTCAAGCCTGAAACCGCCAAAGCCCTCATAGTACTCGGCAAAACGAGCCCCAGGACCTCACCCCCGTCAGTATAAACTTCTATGCTGCGAACAAAACATGTGGTTTTGGACTTGAAACATCTGGTCCCTGAACTATTCTGGAAACTAGTCTAGATAGAAACCAGGAGGGCAAGAGCAGGAAATTTATAGTCGCTGATAGAGCCCATACTTAAAATTGAGTGGGTAACTTGTGACCATGTCAGGGATATTGGCCTACAAGTCCCATCAGCCCTAGCCAGCATAGACAATGAGAGTTGTAGGCCAAAACATCAGGAGGGCTGCAAGTTTCCCAGGTCCAATGTCAATCTTTGGCATATTGCTAGTTTGGGAGATCTCACAGTTTGGATGGAGACCCTACACTGCCACTACCATCCAAGCAGGCATGAATGGGCTAGGTCAGCCTTCTCCAGCCAGGTCCCATCCAAATGCTTTGGACTTCGAATTCCATCAGCCCCAACCACCATGGCAAATGGTCTGGGATGCTGGGAAATGTAGTCCTACACATTTGGAGGACACCAGGCTGGGCAAGAGAGACCAATGGTCTTTCTTGATGTACTATAGCTTCATGCATTCATATATAGATGTATGTTTATATGCATGACAAGCTCTTTCAAGTGCCTCAAATTTCCATCATCAATGCACAACCAGAAGGCTTTTGCACACTTTCAAAACAACGTTGCAGGGCTGTTTCTCGCATCAAAGTGCCAACAGGGTGGCAGGAGCTCCAGCTATCTATTTTTCCCCTGCCTTTGAGATACGAGGTGTTGGCGACCCAGTTCCCAGTGCTGCGAAGGGATTATTTTTGCTCGTAGATAGAGGGGCTGCCTAGATACTGTGAAAGCCCTGTGGTGGGTGCGCAGTGCTGCTGCATCAGTTCTACGACACGGCAGCCACCTCGCAGCCATCACAAGACTTTCCCATGGAGCTGTGAGTTTTAAAAGTCAGGGGTCTCTCTCCGACTTCTTTGACGAATACGGAGCATCCGCTGTCTAACCTTGCTCTAGTGACATGGCAGACACGTCCCGGGCAGATGGTGACCCCTGATTGGTTGCCATCTGCCCGGATAGAGGGCAGGCCTGGAGGGCTGAATGGCTTCTGGAAACCCCGTGCTTTCTCTGCATTAAAATTAGCTGCTGCCACCACATAGCAGAGAAAGCATGGGGGTTCTTTTAAACACAGCAGCAACCCGGCGCCATTCAGGTATCCCCAGAGCTGCCAGGCAGTTGCAATCCAGATAACGTCAGATATCTTTAAATCTCTCAACTGCAGCAGGAGACACGGCAGCCATGGCTCCTCCCAGCCTCTCTCCCTGGCCCTGGGGCTCTCTCCTCTCGCCTGCCGGCTATGTGATGTACCTGGAGCCCTAATCATTAGTGCTGGTGGGGCGAGCTGCTCTACACGAGCGATTTATTGGTCGCTAACAGAAGTTTGTGGGTATTAAAAACTCAGGAATAAATGGAAAATGCATTATAAAACAGCACCATCTGCTGGTGGTAGAGTTGAAAGATATGAAAAGGAACTCCCAAAAATGGTGGTGGCGGTGGGCATTTATTTTGCGGATTGTTAAACCCACGAAGACTCCAGAAGATAAAGCCCCGGTAAAGCTGCAGGATCTTTGCTGAATGTGGAGAAGCCCAAAGAGGGATGGCTCCTTGCTTCCTGTCACACGGGGAAATTGAACGAGATCTAAAGGTGTCCACCTGGGAACTCTACCTTTGCAGCTTTGTCCTTTAACAATGTGTCCTGCCTTCCCTCACTGGTTTGGCACAGCTTCCCTTCCTTTAATTTACCAAACTAGAGATAGATCATGGGACTTTATGCCCCAATCGAGTTTCCTTTCCGAAGTGCCAATAGATGGGACTTTTCTCCAAATCTAAGGCCTGGTTCACACATGCACACTGTTCCCTCCATGAATCAAGCATGGCTTTGCAGCTGTGACTGGGCCATCACAGCTCTAACACCATAAAGTTTGCATTATCACCTCAGCTGGGATGCATTTCAGCAGCATCGGTTCACAATTATTTATTTATTACATTTATATCCCGCCTTTCTTCCTCCAAGGAACCCGAGGCGGTGTACATAATCCTCCTCCTCTCCATTTTATCCTCGCAACAACCCTGTGAGGTAGGTTGGGCTGGGCGTCTGACTGGCCCAAAGCCACCCAGTGAGTTTGCATGGGCGAGTGGGGCCTAGAACCTGGAACTCTCCCCACCCCCAGTCCAACACACTAACCATCACACACCACACATGTTCAGTTGCCCATCATCAAAAGTGTAGTGAAATCAAGTGATGCACATGCATGTGTAAACCAGCCCTAACTAACTGATTTGGGGACGAGAGGCAATTTCCTTGTGGGCTAGATTGTTTAGTGAACTGGTGAAGGGGTAGGGCTTGTTGCTCCTTTTAAATTGGTTCTCTTGTCTAAATTACGAGGAGGTATTTGGTCTGCTGGCAGCATACTCTTGCGATGGAAGTGTAGAAAGTTGTTCCTCCAGCTTTCTACACTTTGCTCACGGTGATCTACATGTGTTGACCTGTAGCAGGTGGCTGTGTATGTGAGCTTCTTAAACTCCTTTGCCTATAATTCTTTTCTCTGCCCAACCTCACTCCACCTAAACTTCTCTTTCACACCTTAGCAGCACAATCTTATGCATAGCTACTCAGAAGTAACTCTCTTTGAGTTCAATGGGATTTACACCCCATGTTTGCCACCAAATGAGTGTATGCTGCACATGGATCCACAGCCAACCCCAGGTCCCTCAGTGTAGCTGTATGGAATGCGTGTTTGCGAACCTGTGTTCCTCACATGCAGACTTAGACGTACATGTAAACCATCCTTTGCCCCAAACCCCAAAAGGCGTCTCACACACAGATCTCCTCTGGATGGGGAACATAAATTCGACCTGCATCCCCATTCAGAATCTGGCACCGTGACGCACATGTGCAATTTAGAGCTGCACTAGGGCACTTATGTGTACACCTAAAAAAAAAAAACAGTATGCAGAATGGCCCTTTGACGCCATTTGCCAAAACGCCATAATAATTGAGCCAAACTCACACAGCAAGGGATGGGGGAGTGGTATGTCCAGGACTCTTAGGCAGACAGAAGTTCTTGCAGACAGCAGCCCGTATGCATAGCCTCAACAGGATGCTATTATCATAGGGTGGGCTTCGTAATGGCAGCAATTGCAGGGTAAGAGCTAAAGGCGAAAGCCATTTAAAGGTCCAAATGGGCCCGGAATTCATCTGCGATGTGCAAAAAAGGGCTTACCCTGCCCTTTCCATGTACAGAGGCGTGTGAGGAAGAGGCACTTGAGGGTGTGTGTGTGCTTATTGTTCACGAATGCTGGTTCCGTTTGGCGAAGGGCAGGTGTGGGGAGAAGAACGAGAACAGATGAAATTAAGAGCTCCTGAGTTTTGCTCTACCAGCTGGGAGAGTGGAATGAATCCCTTTCCTTTCCCAGGGGTGCCATTCCTTCATTCAATACCAGCATCAGCGCAGTCCCCAGCAAAGGGTATCTGAGGATACAAGGCAGATGCAGTTTGGTACCAAGAGCAGCCCTGGAAGTTACTAGCTGGATTCTCCCTCTGCAAAGCTCCCCCCACCCACCCCCAATCTTAAGTTATCGATCCAGCCTTAATGGTACCCTTAATTAAGAGGTACCCTTAATTGTCTCTTCTTAAGCTAGTCTGGTTCCGATGGATAGCTGTCCCCATTATCACAGCCATAATAAAGCCCGATCGTACTAGGAAAGGGTGTTAAGGAACTGGTTCTCCCCTGCCAGAGAGTTCAGCATGGAGCTCATATCCCCCACAGCCATGTTGGCCGGGCCGCCGGGTGGGGAGGTGGGGCTGAGGACCTCTGCATCGTCCAGGATGGCCGTGAAGTCCAAGTGGGTGTTCTCGAGGTCCAAAGTGTCCAGGCTGTTGGACACTTGCTCTTCTGGCAGGTAAGAGAAAGAATCCACTTTGAGGACATCCAGCCCAGGAGCGTAGGGCCCGCCTGGATCCTCAGCCACGCAGCTGGGCGGCTGATGGTGCCTTTGGTGGGCATCCATCAACTTGTGCCCGGCGGTTTTGCCGAGCTGCATGTGCAGGGGGCTGGGAAAACTGGCTTCCTCAGGTCTATGGAGTGGGGGTAAGCGCATCATCTGGTGGGGGCCGCCGTCGTTGGGGGGCTCGTACGAGGGGCTAGCTTGGTAGCTCAAGCTGCTTTGTCGACTCAGTGGCTTGGGTCCACCAGGCGGATGGGGGACCATCCCTGGGTTGTAGCACTGGCCGCCGGGGCTCGAAAGTGCCTTGCTCTCCATCGCTTGTGGGGGTCTGGCTGGATAGCTGGGGTACTTGGGGCCAGGGTAAGGCGGATGCTGCTGGCACTGCCCACTCTCCATGCCATCGAGGGCGTTGCCGCCTGGCTGCTCCCCCCACATCAGCGCTTGCTGTGACTGCACGTAGCTGCGCACCATCATCTCCTTGACCTGCAGCATTGGGGTCTGGGATCGCCTGGCGGTGGGCTGCCCCATACCAAAGCAAGGGCCCTGTTGGTTTTCCCGCTGGTACCCACCCCCTCCACAGACAGGTTGGGCCTGGCTGTATGGCAGCTGCTTCATGCCTTGGCAGGAGGCGAGAGCGGGGGCAGCGGCTTGGAACTGCTGCTCGGCTTTGATGTGGGGCTGGCTAAACTGGAATGTCCCCTGTTGGCCTGTACTGCCAGGCTCCGCTTCCAGGTGCTTGGCGTCAGGGCCTGGGTACTGGGCAGAGTGGCACTGCCCCAGGCCAGCGGGCGGTGCAGGATTCACCCCCGAGCTGTCACCGTCCCACTGCCGTGCTGCGTGGAAGGCCACACTCATCTGGCATTGGGACGGGATGTAATTGGGCTGCTCAAAGCCGCCCTCCAGCGGCTCGTGGCTTGCCGGACTCATTGGCAAGTCACCCATCGCCCTGAGCATGCCTCGATGGGCCACGTTGCCCTGTAGCTCCATGCCCGCTGTTTGGCATGGGTAGTTCTGCTCCTGGTAGCCGAGGTACGGTTCCATCTCCAGCAGCTCCTGCTCGCCAGCTGGGCCGGCGCCCTCCATGGCCGCAGCTTCCAAAAAGACATTCTCGCTGATGCTCGGCGGCCGTGGCGAGAAGAGGTGGCGCTGCAGGTTGGCGTCAGAGCCTCCCATTCCTTGGCCACCGGCTCTGCCCATCCCTGCCGGGCTCATGTTGCTGAGGCTTTTGAACCGTTGCACTCTGGGAGTAGGATGGGCCTCGCCCCCTGCCTGGGAGGGATCACTGGCTCGCCGGGTGCTGTGGCTCAGTGCCACGTGAGGGTGGAGGATGCTGGGGTTGTAACTGTGGTACTCATTGGCACTGTGCCTCCGCATGAAAGGAGGCAGGCCTGCGCCTGGGTAATCCCTCAGGAGGTTAGACTGAGCAGCCCTCTCCATGTTGGGTAGAGGGGTCGGAGGTGGCCCACCCGTTGCAGCGGCATACTTGGCCTTGAGACGGTATTGCTGCGCCGGGGTGAGGTTACCCAGACCCGGAAGACCCCCACAGTGGCTGGCCTCACTGGAGCGCCTCGAGGCATCAGGGGAAATGGGGTCGTACACGTCAGGCGGGCCGAGCCCATTAGGGGCTCCCACTGCTGGCAGATATGGTGACACCATGGAGGAGCGGCGGCTGACTGTGTAGGCCGAACTGACTGTGCTGGTGGTACTGCCGCGGCGTTCCCCTGGCAGGGGGAGGGAGGGCAAGTCACTGGACGACAGCTCCACGATGCGCCGGTGAGAAACGGCGGAAGGCGGCCCACACAATCCAGGCATTTCTCTTGAGCCTGTGGAGAAACAGAACAGTTGACTGAACCGGCAAAGGGCATGGCTAGGCACAATGGTTTTGAGATAGGCCTGACAGAATGGAGAAAGGGCCCCTGTTCCAAGGGGCCTGTCATTTGCCAGTCATTTAGAGTAGGGGTGGGCAACTCGTGGTGGCCCTAGTCCAGACCACTCCCGCACAGCCAACGGTGAAGGACAATTGGAGTTGTAGGCCAAAATACTTGGAGGGCCGCAAGTTGCCCACCCTGATGTAGAGCCTCCCTTTCATCTCAGAGGAGATCTTCAGCCTAGCTTCTAACTGGCTGACTTCGACCTGTCAACTACATGCTCGACGCCCTTAGGTCTCACCACCTCACCACTGTTTTCTGGGTGGGCCTTGGCCAAGGCAAGAGTCCATCGCCCTTTCCCGTTTGGACTTAATGGCCCCATTCAGAAGACACCTTCAACCACGGCTTCAACCACGGTGGTTAAGCCAGAAAGCCAGACCGTGTTCAGAAGGCACCTTAAACCATGGTTTTAACCGCGGTGAATAAGCCTTTTTGCCTTAGTCGCCGTGGTTAAAGCCTTGGTTTAAGGTGTCTTCTGAACAGGGCCAATATAATGTACTACTATAATACATTCAGGGGCTCCAAGGTCATACGCTAGGCTGAAGTTCTTATTTTAAAAAAGGAGGGACAGTCAAAATGGGGAGGGGTTACTGCTAAATGGGCATGGTTAAAGGAAGAAAAGGAGGCCTCAAGACCCAACCCAGACACCAAGATTTCACCAGGCCTTCCCCACACACCTGGTCCGGGGATGGAGGGCAGCTTGACCCCCTTCACCGACAGGGGTTTGCGTAGCTGCCTGAACTTGTCAATGCGCAGGTTCTCCAACTTGTGCAGCGCGGACATCCCGGAGTGGCCCACAGGCTCTGGTGGTTCCTCCAGTGCCGACAAGTCCTCCAAACTGCCGCCCGCGTTTGCGTTCATCTCCACTCCGCTGTCGTTGTTGTTGGCGCTGCCCAACGGGGAGCGTTCGCTGCTGCAGGATGACTGACCCCCCGGGCTGGGCTGTGATTTCTGAGCGTGGACAGAAGCACGGCCACAACACACGGTTATCATTCCGGGATTACAACGCCATGCTAATTACCTCAAGTCCCTTCTTCAGGTGAGCATCGGGAAGGAGACCAAAGATGTGTGAAAATAAAATTAAAACTAAAACAGACCTGTCAGCTTTACTCAGTAGATTAGTAACTAAAGCTTTGGCTAATCTACTGATAAATGTTAAGTTCATCAACCATTGGGGGTGAGCTTAATTAATGTGGGGATGTTTTCATCAGTGTGTGTGTGGCAATGAATGAAGGCAGTGGTTTTCAAACTTCCTAGCCAGGGAATCCTTTCTACATCAACTCATCCATCTAGGAATCCTTTGTGTGTTCTCTGCAGACCCCAGGGGATTATGGGTGATATTCTGAGATGCGTGCTCCATAAATATCTATACCAAAGACTTAAAACTGGATTAATAGTCATTCCCTCTTTCCTAGGAACTGCAGTTCTGTGAGTGGGGATAGCTAGGAATCTCAAATAAAGAATTCTCAGCACCCCCACCAAACTAAGGTCCCAGAATTCCTTGGGAGTGGGGAGGGGCCAAGACAGTCAAATCAGTACAGAACTAATATTATTATTATTTATTATTATTATTTATTTATATAGCACCATCAATGTACATGGTGCTGTACAGAGTAAAACAGTAAATAGCAAGGCCCTGCTGCATAGGCTTACAATCCGCTTCCCTCCCTCACCAAATAGCAGCTTTAATGAGGGAAAAGCTTTTTGTCAGGACCATAGGCAAGGGGGAAAGGATTAAACTAAGATTGTAGTGCCTGAATTTGCTTTCCTTTTCCCCCTCCTCCTCCTCCCTCCCAATCCCCTTTCCTTTTGTGTCATGTCTTTTAGATTGTAAGCCTGTGGGCAGGGACTGTCAAGAAATACTTTTGTAAGCCGCCGTGAGAGCCTTTTTTGGCTGAATGGCGGCATAAAAATCCTTAAATAAATAAATAAATAAATAAACTAGAGGTTCCCAAGCTTTTTGGGCTGGTTAGCACATTTGGAATTTTGAGAGTCATGGGCACACTCACAAAATGGTTGTCATAATAGGCATATCCAGTCACAAAACACCCAGTTCCCAGAAGGCAAATTAGTAAGACCACAAGAATACTAACTTGCCCAAGAACCTAAGTACAAGATAGAGGTGAGGTCTGAGCTCCAAAACTTCTCTTTTGAACCCACAGTTCTCAGCTCTCAGAATAAAGAAGAATAAAATAAACGTTCTTTGCCAAAATAATTCAAATTTTGTGCTATAAAGCTTGAATCCTGTGATCTGCACAATTTGCTCTTTTAAAAAAGAATGCCTATACTTGCATAATTTATTCTACTTCTTCTAGCTGTGGGCAGGGGGAAGGTTGCTATATAGGGCACTGAAGCTATTCCCCGGCTTACTGGAAATCTTAATCAGTCCTCTGACTTTTGATATTTCACTAGGCCACATGCTTTCAAGCCCTCCTTGAGAGCCAGCATGTAATAGTGGTTAGAGTGTTGGACTAGGGCGGGGAAGACCTGGGTTCTAGTCACCATTCAACCATGAAGCTCACTCAGTGGCTGTGTTCAGACAACATAATAGTCAATGGTGGGTTAATAGTCAACTTGACAGTTGCTTATCACAACATGTTCTTACACAACTGTGGAGTTGTTAAGGCTGGCATTGAGTGGACTTATTTTATTTATATTTATTTATTTATTACATTTATATACCGCCCCCCAGCCGAAGCTCTCTGGGCGGTTTACAGTAAGTAAACCGCCCAGAGGCGGTTATAGCTTATAGTAAACCCGGCATTTGACTGACATAACCCCTGCCCCTCGCTGGGTGCTATCCCAGCAGCCTCTGCAAGTTGTGCTGGCTGTAGCAGAGATGCCAGCATGGTTTTGGCCACTCTTGCCCGGGAACTCTATAGCCAGCCGAGATAGTCAACTCAACCCTGCAAAATAGTCCACTGAGCCTGACAGACAACATGCTAACCAACAGTTGTGCAGATAGTCAACTGTGCAGAGCGTTGGTTATCTCCGTTGGTTATTTTGAGGAAATAGTCAACCGTAGGGTGGATTTTGCCCAACAGGCCACACAATAATCAACCGTTGACTATTTAACCAATGGTTAACTATTTAAACTACCATTGACTATTGTGTTTGGGCCAGTCACAACCTCTCAGCCTAACCTACTTCACAGGGTTGTTGTTGTGAAGATAAAATGGAGGGGGAGGATCATGTATGCCGCTTTAGGCTCCTCGGAGGAAAAGCTGGGATAAGAATGTAATAAATAAATAAAAAATGTTCCTTAAGGGCTGTTTAGGGTTTCCGCCCCACAAACGAAAGAAAATGAAAGAGAAGAAAGCTGAAATCCTCAAACTGCTGCTGTACAGACTCTGTAACCATTTTTGATAAAATACAATGCAGCTGTGGAAGAAGAAGTGCCTCAACTCCTCCCCCTTCCTTCCTTCCCAGTCTGCTCTCCATATGTGCAGCTGTGCATTAAAGAATGGACAAAAGTAGCCCAGGAAGCTTCGGGCTGCATCACAAATGACGTCGTCACACATCTTTGCTCTGCTTTGGCCATAAGACGCGGATTAAGAAAAGGTCTTGTGGGAAGTGGTCCTCGGTGGGCTCCCTGAGCCAAGAAATTCTATCCCAGCCTTCCCCAAGCTAGTGTTCTCCAGAAGGTTTGGCCCGCAACTCCCATAATTCCCAGCCAATGGCCATGCTGGCTGGGAATTATGGGAGTTGCGGTCCAACTCTTCTGGAAGGCATCAATATCCCTCCTCCTCCTCCAAACACCCATGATGCCCTGTTCGGTGGGATTTCTCTCCTGCTACCTCCCCTTCCTCTCCAAATCCGGAGCTGCTTACCAAGTTCGAGTCGGGCACCATGAGCTTGCCCTCTTCCTTCCTGCCCTCGCTGTCTCTCTCTTGCTTCATGTCCCCGTGGAGGGCCAGCGTCCGGCTGGTGGGCACCGTGTCTCCACGGTGCTTCTTGGTCACGTGGGCATCCGGCCCGTGCACCGTCTTGACATGCTTGCGCAGCGAACTGGGGTCTGTGTAGCGCTTGGTGCAGCCTGGGATCTTACAGACGTAGGGTTTCTGTCAGAACACAAAGCACTCCATCAGCCCGCCTGGGCACGTTCAGAGCCCACAATGCTGCCCTCCTCCTTTTGCTTTACCTCTGGCTTAGCCTTCTCTCCAGCCCGCTGCCCTCCAGAAATCTTGGACTACAACCCCCAGCATTCCAGACCCTTGGCCACGCTGGCTGGGGCTGATGGGACTGGAAGTCAAAAACATCTGGAGGGCTTCAAGTTGGAGAAGGCTGCTCTAGACGGAGTGTGTGTGCGTGTGTGTGTGTGTAGCCTCTTGGAAGTGAGGCTACCCTAGGTCCCAGGGTCAAGGCTTACCTGAGGCAGCTGTCCATACCTCATTGGAATGTGTCCGGTTCTGGTGCTTGGCCCGATCTGAGGCATTGGAGAAGGCCTTATTGCAGCCCTCGTGTTCGCAGACGTAGGGCTTCTCCCCCGTGTGGGAGCGCAAGTGGGTCTTGAGGTTCTCCAGCCGTGAGTAGGCCTTATTGCAGCCTTCAAACTGTAAGACAGCAATGGGGTATGTGTGGGACAGTTTTAGGGTGACCATATGGAAAGGAGGACAAGCCTCCTGTATCTTTAACAGTTGTTTGGAAGAGGGAATTTCAGCAGGTGCCATTTGTATGCATGAAACACCTGGGCAGGATCTACACTATTCATTACACCGTTGTTTAAGTGCATTGTTGCGTCCTCCCTTGCTACGTTACAAAATGCAACTTGAGCCCAGTCAATCGAAATACTTTTTCTTCTATCGTTTTACCCGGGCACACTCTTCTTTAGAACGTTCTTCATTATGCTCATACCGGCTCTGAAGTAAACCTCCTTCTTCCGGTGACTCTGAGCTAGACCTGCCGGGATAAGCCGGCAGGGAGGCGGGGCGACGCGTAGGGACGAGGGAAGCCCTGCAGCGTCTTAAAGGGGCCACGTGCGCCCCGAAAGATAAGCGGTTTTTTTAAAAAATTAAGCCTCTGTCCCCTCTTTCACCGCCCTCCCTCCCCCTCCTCCTCCCCCTCGTCGCATTGTGCCAGCTCTCCCTCCCCTAGAAAAGCCCTCACTTGTCCTAATCAGGAAGCAAAGACCATGGTCACGAGACATGACTTTGAAAGACGGCATTGAATGCAACGAAAAGTTGGGGCGCATTGTTAGTTTTAAAACGATTTTAACAGAAAGTGGAACGGTTTTAAAAGTCAGAAGAAACGTAACAACAACAGCATCACGTGACTGCTGACGTCATCTCTGCCAACTTGTTACGTTTCATCTAGACAAGTGTAGACGGGCTCCTGGTAAAATTCCCTCTTCATCACAACAGTTAAAGCTGCAGGAGCTATACAAGAGTGACCAGATACAAAAGAGGGCAGGGCTCCTGCAGATTTAACTGTTGGGGCTACCATAGGATGAGGAGGTTGTGTGAGTGAGGCCTTAGAAGTGAAGTCCCCCAGCAGAAGGCACTGCGCTGTGCCTCTCCCAGCCCAGCCTCGCCACCCTCGCCATCTCTTCAGACGCTCCAGCCAGGTCCAGAAACGCCCCCTCTACTTACTGTGCACTTGTGAGGCTTTTCCCCTGTGTGACGCCTCATGTGGACGACCAACATGTACTGAGCTTTGAAGGGTCGCTGCTCCCGGGAGCAGTCGCGCCAATGGCACACGAATTCCTTCTTCTCCCCATGGATATGTTCGTTGTTAATGTGCTGCAGTGTTAGGGGAGAGAAGGAGCACAACGACCGGAAGTCAGTGGAAGAAGAGGCTATTTTGAGATTCATTCCTCACGTACATCAACAGAATGAAGAGGGGAAACAGCTACTCCTCCTACGTATGGACGATAGGACTAGATACTGGGGGTGGGGTGTTAAATCACAGCTAGTGACCAATTAGAGAGATTTATTTATTTTATTATTTACTTATGTTCTAAAGCAGCTTTTTCCAACCTGATGCTCCCTAAACGGGTTGGATTACAATTCCCAGCTTGCCTCAGCCATCCATGCTGGGAATTGCAGTCCAATACGACTGGAGGGCACTGGGTTGGGGAAGGCTGTTCTAAAGCTCATGTTATTATTATAATCTCTGTGTTGACAATCTTTCTAACCCCTATGGAATTATTGTAGCTCTTTTAATGTCTTTGTTAGTTTTGCGCTGATGCTGTATTTACTTGACTTGGTATTTTATTGTAGTACTTGATGTATGTTTTGGTATTAGTAGAAAATATTTTTTAATCTTAAAGCAAATACATACATTTAAAATTTACACAAAATAGTCCACATACAATAAGATCACATCATGCCAGTCCTTTTACAACTTCATTGGCTGCCAGTCCAGGTCCGGGCCCGATTCAAAGTGCTGGTACTAACATTCAAAGCCCTAAACGGTTTGGGGCCAGGTTATTTGAAGGAATGCCTCCTCCCATATGTACCTGCCTGGACATTAAGATCATCCACAGGGGTCCTTCTCCGTGAGCCCCTGCCAAAGGAAGTGAGGCAGGTGGCTACTAGGAGGAGGGCTTTCTCCGCTGTGGCACCCCGGCTGTGGAACGAGCTCCCCAGAGAGGTCCGCCTGGCGCCTACACTGTATTCTTTTCATTGCCAGCTGAAGACCTTTTTATTTTCTCAGTATTTTAACATCTAAATTTAAACTTTGCTGTTTTAATTCTGTATTTTAATCCTATATCAATTTCTGCTGTGTGGTTTTATCCTGGTTGTGCTTTTTATGCTGTATTTTGTATTTGGGTTTTTAGCTTGTTGGATGTTTTATTATGTTCCTAATGGTTTTAATTTTTGTGAACCGCCCAGAGAGCTCCGGCTATTGGGCGGTATAAAAATGTAATAATAAATAAATAAATAAGTAAGTATCAAACAAAAATCCCCAGACGCTTTTCAACCATAAAAGGTCTTCATCAGTGGGAAAAGGATAATATGTGGATTTTTAAAAATATTTACAAATGTTTAAAACAACGTTTATGCCCCAGATATAGGGAGTTCCTATCGGACCCAAAGTTGGCCCTTGTAAATCTTCACACATGTAACAAAAAAGATGGGGGACTAAGTATTCCCTCCTGTCTTCAAGAGGCTTGACTCCCAGGTAATATCTGGTTGCATAAGTAATATCTCGAAAAGACAGGTATATGAAAAAATGCAGGATAAAAATCCACATATTATCCTTTTCCCACTGATAGAAGACCTTTTATGGGGTTTTTTGTTTGATGCTTCTTGTATGTGGACTATTTTGTTTAAATTTTAAATGTATGTATTTGCTTTAAGATTAAAAAATATCTTCTACTAATAATATGATTGTATTGTAATAAGCATAGTTATACCAGTTTGATATATTGTTTTTATCAGTTTCCTTAAACTTACTTTGTTTTCAGGTTTGGTCTTGGTTTAAGACAACACTTTTTCACATTTCGCTTGATGTATGTTTTAACTTTGGTTGACTGTTGCCTAGAGGACTAGTTTAGCAGGTGACATAAATGCACAAAACGAACAAATAAATAGTTTGGCTTTTAAATTATTAGCTGAATCACACAAGACGCCCCTGTGTTGTAGCAATTCATGTTGGACTTGGCCGGGCATCAAATTCCTGGTCAAGTCAACTATCTTAGCTTAACCCATTTCACAGAAATACCATGAAAAGAAAATGGAATGAAATTGCCAAGGAGAAGTGGAAGACCAATGAAGTAATAGGTTTGTACGTTCCACTGCTTCTGTGTAGGGACCTTTCTCAGGTGCCTGAGGGAAGAGGGCAATCTTTCTCACATACTAGATGATGACTTATGACTTCATACTGTCTCTTAGCTTTGAGTATAGATGAGGACACAAAACTTAAACTGGTTTAGGAGTCAGATTCCTCTCGGCCCAGAACATTCTGGGAACTGCCATTTTGTGAGAGAGTCTAGGGATCTCAGCACGCTACAACTCCCAGGATGCTTTGGGTGAAGCCACAACTGATATAATACCCTGTAACCACACAGAGGACTGTCTTTCCTCTGGAATCAGCCCATGAGGACATGAGGGGTGATTTAAATATGGGGCAAATCTGAGCCCCCACATCACTGCCCAGCTTTCTTCAACTCATCATCTTATGAAGATAGGGAACAGCCAATGCTATTCATCCTCCTCTTTATTTATGGTTCTTATCCTACAAAGCTTTATAAAAGTCTAAGCATGCACCTCTCCGAGGTATACTTGGTGTAGCGTATCAGATGTTGGATAAGACAACCTATTCTGGTCCACTATAGGGCACCTCCATTCCCAAACACATCACTCACATGCACCAGCTGCTCCTGGGTATCAAACTCTTTGGAACACCCTTCCCAGTGGCAATTGGTCTCATACACTGCCTCGGCCTCCACCTTCCCGTCTTCTTTCTCCAGTTCGTCCCGGGGATCAAGCATGCCTAGTAAGGGGTCCTGGGATGGAGGTAAAAGATGAAGCACATTTGAAAGTTCTTGGGGGACAATTCATCAATGATTCAGCCCACTTTCTTCTCAGAGGGGAGGCAGCTCACTGGGTCTCTCCAGCCCACCAAGAGACCCATGGACTGATGAGGCGAGGTCCACACGTCTCCTTTGCCTCTCCTGCAGGCCATATGGCTGCTGTGAAGACCAGCACTTTGACCTTGGGACATGGCAACAAGTCATAGCTCAGTGGTCAAGGGCACATATTTTTGCATGCCAAAGATGCCAGGTCCTGTTGGCGGCATCTCCAAGCATCTCAGGCTGGGAAGGAAAGGCCTTTTCTGCAGAGGGGAGGAGAGGATGGGGAAAGTCCTCTTCCACCAGCAGTATCCGTTCTGCTGGCGGAACATCAACCTTGGATCCAACCCATGTAATTCACAGAAAAGGCTTTTCAAGTGGCTCTCAATTGCATCGCTTGGGCAACCGAATGTGTGGAAAAAATGGTTATAGTGGTCTGTTTGTGTGGTTTTCCTTTCCAGTGGAGATAAAGAATCTATCTTTTTTCCTGTCACCCTTTTAAGCTACTTACTTGTACCTACATATAATCACACCTTCTTGCAAAAGCTAAGGGCAGATGTCAACACGCTATTAAAAAACCCCTCAAACATAAGGAAAACAAAAAAAATCCAATCCCTACTCCACCCAATTAACCTCAGCTATGAGTTGCCTATTCAGACAAAAAGGTTTTATACATATCCTGAAACAAGCTCCTGCTAGGGCTCTGGTGAACCTTCAGTGGAAGGGAATCTGATCAAAATGCAGCAGCTATTGGGAACCACCCCCTCCATACGCTCAGCATTTGAATCTGCTGCTGCACAGATGAGATTTTCAACCAATGCTTTCCCCCATGATAAGGACACTGGGGGATATAGGGAAGAAGGCCCACAGAGTTCACACACTTTGTTGTTCATGTCAGCACTGCATTTAACAATCGGCAACATGGATGCGTGAGACCTGCTGCCACTGGCTGGGCTGATATCACTGATTTTGCTTTCGCATAGCTGGGCTACACATAATACATCATGTGCAAAGTTGCTGGACTTGGCGTGTTTAACAGTACAATCCTATATGCATTTACCTAGGAGTAAGTCCCACTGAACTCAACAGGATTTACTTCCGAGAAGGGATGTTATAGAACAGCACTGCTTATTATTATTATTATTATTATTTATTTATTTATTTATTTATTTATTTATATAGCACCATCAATGTACATGGTGCTGTACAGATAACACAGTAAATAGCAGGACCCTGCCGCGTAGGCTTACAATCTAATAAGTTGTAGTAAACAATAAAGAGGGAAGGAGAATGCGAACAGGCACAGGGAATTGTAAACAGGCACTGGGTAGGGTGAAGCTAAACAGTATAGAGTCAGAACAAACTCAATATTTGAAGGCTATAGGGAAACTGCTGTTCCACTGCTGGAACCCCGATGCCGATTCCTCATGCAAGGAATCCTGGAGGGACTTGAATCTAGGGTGACCATATGGAAAGGAGGACAGGACTCCTGTCCCTTTAACAGTTGCATAGAAAAGGGGATTTCAGCAGGTGTCATTTGTATGCATGAAGCACCTGGTGAAATTCCCTCTTCATCACGACAGTTAAAGCTGCAGGAGTATAGCTAGAGTGACCAGATACAAAAGAGGGCAGGGCTCCTGCAGCTTTAACCATTGTGATGAAGAGGGGATTTCACTAGATACTGCATGCATACAAATGACACCTGCTGAAATTCCCTTTTCTATGCAACCGTTAAAAGATATAGGAGCCCTGTCCTCCTTTCCATATGCTCGCCCTACTTTAATCGCTCCCTTGTACCGACTCTTCTCTTCCCTCCCGATTGCTAGGGAGGATCAGCCAGGCGAGAGAGAATTAAAAGCAAATGCCCAGCCAGCAGTTTCTCCTGCCTTATGACTCTGCTTTCTCGTCCCTAGGAGTGCAGGAAAAGGCTACGGATTGGTGACTGAATACGTCACGTCCCTCCAGCTACCCTGGCCTATAGGGAGAGAGTTTGGGGGATTCTAAAGAGGTTTGTTTTCCATGTAATAAGTGCAACATGTAGCCCAGCTTGTAAAGCAGATCTATATTTGCAACAGAAACATATGGCACAGCCTAGGATGACCCTGTGGAAAGGAGGACAGGGGCTTCTGTATCTTTAGCAGTTGCATAGAAAAGGGAATTTCAGCAGGTGTCTTTTGGGTATGCCTGCAGCACCTGGTGAAATTCCCTCTTCATCACACACAACAGTTAAAGCAGCAGGAGCCCTGCCCTCTTTTGTATCTGGTCACTCTAGGTATACTAGAGCTATACTAGAGTGACCTGATACCAAAGAGGGCAGGGCTCCTGCAGCTTCAACTGCTGTGATGAAGAGGGAATTTCACCAGGTGCTGCAGGCATACAAATGGCACCTGCTGAAATTCCGTTTTCTATACAACTGTTATCAATACAGGAGCTCCTGTCCTCCTTTCCATACGGTCACCCTAGTACAGTCTGTCCTGGGCTATGTTAGATTGCCAATAAGGGAATCTAATATTTGAATACTTCCCCCCGCCACACAGAAACAAGACCCTTCTTACACACAGAAAACCAGCACGGCAGTGAGAAAGCCTGTTTACAGTGCAATCCTATACATGTCTACTCAGAAGTAAGCCCTGTGGTATTTCTATGTAACACCGGTTGTGAGAACCTCTCTCTCTCTCTTTCCCTCTGAAAGAACCACCCCAATCCCTGGCACTGGTATGCAGAGGTGAAGAAAGGGCGCATCGGTGTATGTGTGAGCACGCCGCCATGGCCTGGTGTTACCTGCGTCCCCGTAGAGGCCGGGCTGGAGATGTCACCCTCCGAGCACTCCTCCAGGCACTTGGTGCTGAGGGCATCCAGAGGGCTGCCCAGGCTGGGCTCTGACTTCAGCTGTGGGAAAGAGACGGCGAGAGCTCCAGGTGATGGTGCCCTCTCTAACTACAACCCCACCCCGAAGCGAGGCCCATTTCTGCCCCCACCCCGCACTCCCGTGTCTGTGCAGCCAGCCCTCCTTCTCCCCACACAGACTGGTCTAAGGGCCCACCAGGAAGGCTAAGGCATCCCTGGGTTTAAAAGAAAAATGCAGGGTGGGTTTTTTTAGGGGTGGAGGGGGTGGGGGTTGCCTGTAGGTCTAGGTGCTCTGCACAACAGGTAAGCTGTTGTCACGGCGAGGGCTTTTGGTATTCACATGCGTTAGCTTGGGGGTGCAGAGCCTCAGGACTATGGGCCAAATCCAGCCCTCCTAAAGTCTCAATCTGGCCTTTTGGACTTCCCCCAATGGCTCCGCCCCTTCCCTAGCCCCTTCCCTTCCCACCACCAATTGGGTGATTCCCCAGCTTTTTTTGCAGTATCTTCCCCATTCCAAAAGGACGAAATGCCTCTCCTAAGGCTTGGTTATTGGCAGGAAGCGCTTGAAGCTAATAGAGGCTGGTTTTTCGGGGTATTTTAGCTCCATCTCTTTTGCCTCCCCTGCTCCCCTGGCTTCTCCGAAATGGTCCAGCACCCGTGCTTTAGAGTGTCCTGTTGAGAAGGGCGGGATGGCCGCCTTGGTACCCAACTTACCTGGCAGTGCTTCAGCATCCCACGGGGTGGCGGCATATGGTGATGCATCAACCCTGGCCGACTGGGCATGTGCTCGTGAGACCCACAGGGGACCATTGGAGGGTTGTGGCCAAATGACATCCCCTGAGCTTTCTGGTGGCCCATGGGGCTCTGGAACCCAAGGGAAGGGCTACAGGGGACGACAGAAGAAAGCAACAGCCATTCGCATAAGTAATATTTGCACAAGGCATACTGAGCACAATACACAACATCCTGAGAATCTCAGTTTTCTCCCCCGCCCCCAAGACAAATAAAGTTTCTAGTCCTTATTGTTGAAATCAAAAGGGTATGGGCATTGCTTTCCAGCAATGAAGCTTCTGGCTCTGCAACTTCTGATCGGGGGATACATTGGGTCATGTTGGCCTAGTCGCTACCTACCTCACAGGGTTGTTGGGAGGGAACTCCACGTATGATGCCCCTGAGATCCTTGGAGGGAAGTTGGGATATAAATGTAATAAATAAATGGACAATCAAACAAACAATGAGAAAAAGTCTCCCCAGCTATATCTCAACAGAGCACACGTCACTTCTGGAACTAGGCGTAGAACCCTAGAGGTCGGCTCACAGCACCCTCAGCTCCTCTTAGGACACAAATATTTATTACATTTATATCCTGCCTTTCCCCGCTCTTGTAAGGAGCCCATGGTGGCTTACATGGTCCTCTTCCTCTCCATTTTTATCCTCACAACAACCCTGTGAGGTAGGCTGGGCTGAGAGTCAGTGACTGGCCCAAAGTCACCCAGTGAGCTTCGTGGCCGAAATGGGGACTGGAACCCGGATCATTTGAGTCCCAGCCCAACACCTTAACCACTACACCACACTGGCTCTCTTAAATACACTTGAATTTACAAGCATTTCAAATCTGTTCAACCATCTCGTTTCCTCCCAAGGAATCCCAGAAAGACGGTTTCCTGGACTTCTTGTTCTGGAGACTTGGCAGGTTGCGGCGCGCAGAGAGTTCCTCAGAAGGACTGGAGGGACCCTTCCCTTCACTAACGCTTTCCCCAACCCGGCAGTGTCCAGGTGTGTCGGACTACAACGCCCATCATCCCCAGAGAGCATGGCCACTGGGGTTGTGGGAGTTGTATTCTACCACATCTGGAGAGCGGTGGCTTTTGGGTGGGTGGGGGGCTGCATTAACTCCATCCCCAAAGGGAAACGCCTACCTGACGGTTCCGATGGAGAGGTGCCCGTAGGAGCCCCCAGCTGAGGCGCAGCGAGAGTTGATGTAAGCCACCAACGAATTGGGAGAGGTGCGGATAACAGTCTGCAGGTCAATGCTGGCGTCTGAGAGCGGGGAGATGGAGAGGGCCCTCTTCTTTGTCAGTTTGGCTGTGCTCCGTGGTGTAGAAAAGCGAGTTCCTGGTGGGGTTGGGAGGAAACAGAAAGAAACTAGGCAGCTGCACTAAACGGAGTCAGACCCTGGGCTGAACCACCTCAGTGCTCTTGACAGAGACTTCCAGAGTGCCCTGAAAGGTAGGTTAAAAACCCCAAATGTTTTTGATGATGATACCGGGAAACATTGCCAAGTTTCTGCCTGTGCCTGTTCTTTCACCTCTCAAGTCTGTAGCCCAAGGTTCCCTAACCTGGTGCCCTCCAGAATCTGATTCCAGGAGCCAACACATCTGGAAGTTTGGGAGTCCAACACATCTAGAGCGCACCAGATTTTGAGAAGGCTGGGCTGCAGACCTGAGAGGCGAGAGATACAGGCACAGGCAGAAAGTTGGGAAATATTTAATAGGGCAATTATAGGGACAATCTTTAATGGGACAATTACAGGGACAATCTTTAATGGGACAATTACAAGGACAATCTTTAATAGGACAATTACAGGGACAATCTTTAATGGGACATACTTGGCAATGGACCTGTTCAGACGACACGCTAAGCCATGGTTAGGCCGCTTATCCTTTTTGCAGCAAATGGTTACTGGGTGTGTTGAACCATGGTTATGAAGCCACCATGGTTAGGAATGGTTTACACGACACGCTAAGTCGTGGTTCACATGACGGGCTAAGCCAAAATGTTTAGCTCAAACTGCTTAACCACCATGGCTTAGCATATTGTCTGAACATGGTCAGTATAGTCACAGGCAGAAATCTGGCAGATATAGGCACAGATATCAGCATAGGCAGAAACCTGCCAATATTTCCAGGTGTTGTTGTTTAACCCACCTTTCAGGGCAATTCTGGGTGCTGTGGTCCAACACCAGGTTGGAGAAGGCTGCTGTGGGTTATAGTGAATTGATTCTCCTCCTGTACCCCTTCCTCCTTTTATCTCGCACTAGCCCCGTTCTTCACCAATTTGTCCTCTAAATAACTCACCCTCAGTATGAGAAGGATGTTCCCCTCCAGGCACCATCCCATAGGTGTGGTGATTCCCCATTGAGTTGGCTTGGTGGTAATAAGGCAAGTCATTGATTCCTGGGCAAAAAGAACAGAGCAAGCCATTAAGGATGGGGCAACCGTGAGTCTGGACTACCCTACATGGCTTGAAATTACGACTTTTCCCTGTTGTTTGTCCTTTGTATCTGGTACTCAGTGGTGTACTGCCTCTGAAAGAGGCGGATCTATTCAGCTACTACGGTCGACAAGTAGAACCTCCAACAAAATGTTGCAGTACAGAGTGCTCCCTGTTCAGGATTCCAGCCACATGATTCCATTTCCTCTTCGCACCTCTGGTTTTCCGTCCACCCCACCCCAGTCACTCAGCAGTCAATGGGCCACTGAGAAAGTTTAGTTCTTGCTGGGCTGTTTTTCTTTTTTGGGGGGGAGGGGATGTTTCCCACTTTTGCAGGGGGTTCTAAAATCTACTTAAGCTAGCTCATAGTGATCTTCTGGATAAGATTCCAGTATGCAGGTTGAAAATTGACTGAGACAGGTGGATGAATAGATGGTGACATATGTCTTGATGTAGTCTGGAGATATCTACGAAGGGATGAACTAATGCACTGTGGTCTCTCCCTGAGGAGAGATGGATAGATAATAGGCACAAATGTGTATGAACGGAGGTGGAGATGACAGGGGCCGTTTCTACATCTGTCTTTTCCCCTGAGATTGTCCCAGGATCCTCCCTGTGCATCCAAATGACACACAGGGGATCTTGGGCGCAAGCAGGGACAATCCCTCCATTTTCCTTAGCTCAGTGGTTCCCAAAGTGGGCGGTGGGATTACATAGGGGGGCGTTAAGAGGCAAAGGGACGGCAGGGGGGCGCTAACAGGGGGCGCTAACAGGCAAAGGGGCAGCAGGGGGGCACTCGAGGTGGTCTCTCCAGAAGGTCCTAAAACCCAGGGACCGAGCAGGAAAGAGCGGCAAATTCAGCTGCTCTCCCCACACTGCCCCTGCTCAGGAAGGACTTTCTTACTCATGCAGCTGCTCTCTCCTCCTATCTCAAGCCCACAGCAGCCCCACCAGAAGTAGGGGGTGGGGGAAGCGCCCACAGGAGGCAGCAGAGCAGGAAACAGCGACAAATTCATCTGCTCTGCCCACTCTTCCCCTGCCTAGGAGGGGCCAGGGCTTCTTTCCTGCTGGAGCCACCGCCACCCGCTCCTTCCCTCCCTCCGGCCAGAGCTGCTCCCTCCTACAAGCTGCCCCAGCAGACCTCTCACGATAGTTGCTGCACAAGGCGGGAGCAGCAGCCCTGCGGCGGAGAGGAAGGAGCACGTGGAGGGCAGCAGAGCAGCTGCCAAGAACAGCGGCTGGCGGGTGGGCGGGCTGGGGAGCAGGACTGCTTGTGCTGCTGCAAGGTATCACCAGGCTCCCTTCCCCCATCAGGAGTTGCAGATTGGGACCATCTCCCCTCCCGACCCCCCAAAAATCTGGGCTACAACAGGATTGGGAGAGAAAAGAAAAGGGGAAGGGGAGAGAACTACAATGCCCCCCAGGACCTCCTGGCTAAGCGGATCCTCATTCAGCAGCACCTTTTCCCAGAATGCTTGCTGAAACAATTCCTATCTGCCCTTGCTTATTTTAGGGTGTCCAACCCCCTTTTTTCAAGCGTTCTTTTGGTAAACATGGTATGTGTGTATCTCGTGTCACCATAAAAACAGAGCCGCAGCACAATCCTAAGTACATCTACTCAGAAGTAAGCCCCACTGAGATCAATAGAACCTACTCTGAGGTAAATGTGCATAGGATTCAGCCTGAAAACGAAGAGAGGGTGAAGAAAAGACAGGAGAAAAAGAATGGTAGAAACAGAATAGCAAGGTAACTGTGGGATATTTAACCATACTTAAAAACAATAAGTACAGTAAAATTAGTGCCCCTCTACTTCAGTCCCAGCCAGGTTTTCCATAGGAAAGCTCAGTACCAGGTGGCAGGTAATTATTTTTAAATTTTAATTAAAATACATTATCCTTTCCTATAACAAAATGGTGCGTACTCCTAAGTGTGTTCCACTGAAGAAGGAAATCCTATTTGATTCCTGTATTCATGCTAGTGTGACATGATAAGTCAAAGGCACAATTTTATGCATGTTTAGACAGAAAAAAGTCCTTCAACTCCTAGAATCCCCTCTGAACAGGAAGCACCCACCCCAGGCTTGCCGAGGGAGGGAGAGAAAAGAGAGCGAACGCCTCTGTTTGCAGCCAGCGTGGCGGGGCACACCAATTGGATTTTGAATAAAGTATTCAATTAATTGTTACTGTTTCAAATTTTATTATTATCTTCCTTAGTGAGTCATTGAAAACCGCTATTCTGAATAATGATTTTTATAGTGTAGGGTAGGGGGCGCTGGGCATGGGTTTGTGGAACCAAGGGGGCGGTTACCTGAAAAAGTTTGGGAACCACTGCCTTAGCTGTAAAAAGGGCCACGGAAGGGCGTAATGGAGGAATTGTGGAAAGGGTCTGAAAACCACTGCTGTATAGCAGGAATAGACAACTTGGTGCCTTCCAGACATTTTGGACTACAACTCCTATCAGCTCCAGCCTGCATGGCCAAGGCTCTGGGATTATGGGAGTTGTAGCCCAAACAGGTTGCCCATAGCAAGAGTACTCTCAGGGTTGTAAGGGGCTCCCTGATTCCTTGGGAGCTTATCAGGAGTTCTTCCATCAGAAAAGCAGCAATGGCAGATACGTTCCCCTAAATGCTCACCACGCAGGATGTCGGAAGAATCCATTTGAGGGTGAAGTTTGAAAAGAATTGCCAGGTTCACCCCCCCTCCCAGCTGACTTTATATGCGGCAGGGCCTTGCTATTCACTGTTTTACTCTGTACAGCACCATGTACATTGATGGTGCTATATAAATAAATAATAATAATAATATTTTGGTTCCTACTGCAGCACCCAGTTCAATCGGCAGCTGGCCAGGCTAGTTTGTGGATATTCCAGGAATTTTGCGCATTTTTGGAAGGTTCTGCAATTTACGCAAATTTCTGAGAATTTGTGAGAATTATGGCCAAATTTACAAGAATTACCCAAGTTACAGCCAAATTTGAGTAATTTGTGCAAATTGCTTCGAAATTTGTGCAAATTGCAGAATGTTCCAAAAACTGCCCAATAAAGTTCCCAGAGTTTGGAGAACAGCCTGCAACTTGACTCACTGCAAAACTCTGTCGAGCCAAAATAGAACCGGATTTCCCGGCCACGGATATCCCTACCTACCACTACTTTTCTTCCCCTGCAACATGTATCTGTGTGTGTGTGTGTGTGTGTGTGTGTGTGTGTGTGTATGTGTCTGTTGGGTGTGTTCTGGGACAGATGGGCACAGAGCAACTGCAGGCCACCAAATCTGAAAGTGCAGCTCTAAAAGGCCATCTCTACAGGCCAGCAAGAGTTCCTCAGCTGGCAAATCAACCTGGAAAGAGTCCTGGAATGCTAAGCAATTTGAAAACCACCCTTGTACAGAACTGGAGGGAGAGGAACAGATAGATGTGGGGCGGTGGGGTGCAGGGTTGAGCAGATGGATCATGTCCCTTTGATTGCAGCAGGGGTGTTGCCAGGCACTTGAAAGATTTGGGGCGCAGTTCCATACGATACAAATCTGCATAAAATTGGCTTACAATCATTTATATTTCCATATGTGCACATTTAGAAAGAATAACTAGGATGTATTTAACTTTCACAGAAGGTAAAAGCAGCCAATAATTTCTCATCCAAATAAAAGCATTCCATTCATTTGTACCGACCCGAGATCATCCCAAATCAGTAGTTCCTCTTCATTCTTCCCTCTAAGCTGAACTCGCTTGCAGGGTGAATGGCGTTGCAGCATGTTGGGATGGGGGAAGTGGAGGCTGGTGGCTCTGAATTCAGTGGGATTGTGAATTCGCTCTGGGTTTCAGTTAGAACCAGTCAAAACTTTAATGGAGCTATCCAAGGCCCCAAGCCCATTTTGGGGATATATTTCAGCACCTTGGATAGCCCCTTCAGAGTTCTGACTGGTTATGCCCCAAATCCAGAGCAGTTTCACAGCCCCACTGAAATTAGATCCATCAACCTCCACTGGAAGGGGAATCATAGAATAGTAGAGTTGGGCCTCATCTACACCAAGCAGGATATTGCACTATGAAAGCGGTATGAAAGCGGTATATAAAAGGCAGGAGCCACACCAAGCGGGATATAGTGGTATGAGAGCGGTATATGGTATGTGTCAACAGGCCCCAACAGTTGTCAGTGAACTTCAATACTGCTATAAAGCAGTAGTGTGGCTCCTGCCTTTTATATACCACTTTCATACCACTTTCATAGTGTAATATCCTGTTTGGTGTAGATTAGGCCTTGGAAGTGGCCTGGCCATCATGTCCAACTCCTTGCTCAATGTAGGAATCCACCTTAAAGCATCCCTGACAGATGGCTGTCCAGATGCCTCTGGAATGCCTCTAGTGTGGGAGAGCCCACAATCTCCCTAGTTAATTGGTTCCATTGTCATACTGCTCTAACAGTCCAGAAGTTTTTCCTGATGTCCAGACGGATGAACCTTTTCCTCCCTTGCTGCAATCCTCCTTGAAAACCACCCTCGTATGTCAATGAAGCTAGTGCAAACTCTTCCACTAGCACCGATGGATGCTAAGGGCTTTGGAAAATAGATCTGGGGCTGGGTCTCCAGGGGCCCAGGCCCAGCAATGCCCCTGAGTGAGACTGACCTTCCACCATGGTGCTGGGTTGCCCCTGCCCATGGAGAGGCCGAAGGTAACAGTGATCCACATAGTTGTTAACTGGAGGGTTCATTGGGTTGAACATGGTTCATCAGAGGCTGGATGCAGTCAGGGGCACATCTGGTAAGGTGGGCCAGGAAGTGGCACAGTTCTGGCCGAGGGATCCAGATCTGTAAGAGAGAGAATGCGGTTAGCTGCGTTGGTAAGACGGAGAAACCAGCATCGAGGAATCCACAGTCATGGATGCCGTGGCTCTGGAATGACTCCTGCCTTCTTCTGTCATCCATCCAAGCGCCCTAGTTTGCAGCATAGACAGGGAGGGACGATAGGTAAATGGGTAGATCGCATGCATTTCAAGCAAAACATCCCAGGTTCAAGACCCAGCATTTCCAGGTAGGGCTTGTGGGGAGGGGCAGGGGAAACCCAGTCTAAAATTCTGAAAAGCCACTACCTTTGAGAACAGGCAATAGTACTGAGACAACTTTGTAAAAGGCAGCTTCCTATGTTCATATATGTTCAATGTTCACTTTCTGTGGTCAGCTCCACATGACTAACTGTATCATAGGCCCTTAAGCAGGGCAAGAATGCCAGAGTTTTCTGATGGGAGTGGGCAAAGAGTAAGGGGCGGGGGAAGAAACAGTGTGTGTGTGTGGGGGGGGGAATCAAAGACTTCTTTGATATATTCAAGATTAAATGGTGTGTGTGTGTGTTGGGGGGGAGAGAAATGCATTTTAAGAGCATTTCTTGTGATTGTTTCCTCTCTTATACCTGCATCATAACTATAGCAATGTTATTCAATACAGGACGAACAGTCTCATCAACACATTTTCGTTTTTAAGCAAAAGGACTTGCAAATCTAATATAAAAACCCATCTGATCCTAGGCACACTAACTTGGGAATAAGCCCTGTTGAACTTGGTGACTGGGTTTGCACAACTGTTGCGGCTTGTCATGGGTTATTTAAGCCACAATGAGCTGCGACCCCTTTTTCTTTTTTTTAGAACGTTGCAATATTCAAAGCGGTGGATTTTAAAGTTTGTTTGTATGTCTGTTTTGTTTTGTTGAAACTTATAATAAAAAATGATTTTAAAAAAGCCTGGACTTGATGATATTATGCCCCGCCCCGTTTAGATGGCCCTATGTACTACTTCAGTTGTGAGGCACACAACCAACACTTTCTCTCTCTCCCTGTCATTCCATTATTATTATTATTATTATTATTATTATTATTATTATTATTATTATTATTTTATTTATTTATTTATATAGCACCATCAATGTACATGGTGCTGTACAGAGTAAAACAGTAAATAGCAAGACTCTGCCGCATAGGCTTACAATCTAATAAAATCATAGTAAAACAATAAGGAGGGGAAGAGAAGGCAAACAGGCACAGGGTAGGGTAAGCAGGCACAGGGTAGGGTAAAACTAACAGTATTCCCTGTTTCACAACTGGTTCTATGTTCCTGATATTAAATATTAGTTATGGAATTTTTAAACTGCTCAGCATCCAGAAATTTCGGAGTGCTATACAAATACATTAAAGTACAAACTACAAAAAGTTTGCCCCCCAAAAAGACATACTCTGAGCATGTGCAGTTTTGCATTTTAAACTCAGTTAAATTATAGCGCCATCATGGCTACAAGAATAAAAGTACTGTACATAAATAAATAAAAATATAAAATAAAATAAATGGAGTTTGCTTCTTCTGCCCTGATGCTAAAAACACCTGGGAATAAGTATCATTTTGTTGTAGAAAAAGTTAAACATAGTTTTAAAGTAAAAATAATAAAATGGGTCTGCCACACCCTAACTCTAAAAATGTTTAAAAAGAAGAAAGGATGCTGTGGGGGGCAGTGTCAGCCCCTGGCACACCACACTTTCTTTATATAAGGCAACTCTGCTGTAAGTCACACCAGACTTTCCAACATATTTAAGTCAAAGCGATTTCATTGTAGTTATTGCCAACATATTTAGAGGCCTCTTATACATGAGGCCCTAAGCCATGTCTTATTTGGCTTGTTCCTAAATCTGGCACTGACTGTTTCAAGTCTGCTTCCATCTGAAATGCCTTGGCAGTAGAAAAGGTCTCTAGCATGGAAGCGACCTTCAGCACTGAAATGAGGGTTTGCAGCCGATTGGGAGTTTCTGAACAACCAATAGTGCCTTCTGGATTCCAGCAGAGGGAGCCCAGACCACAAGCACTTCATAGTTCTTGTTCATTCAATAACTCATTCATGGGGGACCTCGAGATCCCTTCCCAGATGTGTTGCACTATGACTCCCATCGCCAATGATTCCTGGGGTGAACCAAGCTGGGGAAGGCATATTGCTCATGTCAAAGCCCACAAGGGCCAGTTTTTACTGGGGAAATGGTGTATCTTCCCCTACCCCTGCTTCAAAGAAATGTGGATTGCTTTTCATTCAACAATACCGTATTTCTTCGATTCTAAGACACACTCCCCCCCCCCTCATATAATCATCTCTAAAAGCGGGGTGCGTCTTAGAATTGCGGGTGCGTTTATTATTTCTTGGAATCAAAGCTTTTTTTTCTGTTGGTGGTACTGAAATTAGTGTGCGTCTTACAATCGATGGTGTCTTAGAATCAAAGAAATACGGCAGCAACAAAAAGAAGAAGAAGAACAATAATAATAATAATAATAATAATAATTAGATCCTGGTATGGATCTCCAACATAACCTGTAATTTGGCCCTTATCATCCAGAATATATTTCAGTGCTTAACATTTGAGAGAAAAGTACGACATAATTCGTATCTTTGGCTCCAAACTTCGCACGGATATTATTTCTTTCTTTTCCTTTATAAATGAAGAGAATGGCTGCTGCAGTTTTTCCTCCTCTTCTTTATTTATATTTTCTGTTCTATTGGTGTATTTTGTTGACTGTATACTTATGGTTTAACGCACGATAAAACTTTAAGTTAAAAAAAGAAAAGAAAATTATATAAATGTACTTGCATTAAGGGATGTTTGGCCTTTTTCTTCAAATGCAGTGAGGGAAATAGAAGATCGGTTAAAGCCTGCGGTGGGGAGCAGGAATTCCCAGGAAACCTGGGATCAGAACCAGGGGCAGCGCTAAGAGAAATTATGCTCTGGGTGTGGAATGCCTCTGGTTCCCCCTCCCCCCACCATGAAGTGCTTTGGCACCCCACCCTCAGCTCAGCTTCATTTATTTATTTATTTATTTATTTATTTTATTGCATTTGTATACCGCCCCATAGCCGAAGCTCTCTGGGCGGTTCACATAAGATAAAAACACTTAAAAACAATATACAGTAATTATACACCACAAAAAACATGCAAAATGCACATACACTTAAAACCACTATAACAACTTTACAAACAATGAGCCAAAAAACAGACCCAGGCTCATTACATATTGCTAAATGCCTGGGAGAACAGAAAAGTCTTGACCTGGCGCCGTAAAGATGGCAAAGTCAGCGCTAGGCGGGCCTCATCAGGGAGATTATTCCACAGTTGGGAGGCCACTCCAGAGAAGGCCCTCTCTCTTGTTGCCATCCTCCAAGCTTCCCTCGGAGTAGGCACCCGGAGGAGGTGCCATTCATGCCCCCTTCACTCAGGTTGGTGCCCCCTTAGGCTCAGCTTGGTGCCCCGGGTGACCACCCAGCTAGCCCAGCCCTAAGGCTGGCCCTGGTCAATACTGTTGCCAAGAAGGGACACAAAGATCAGGGGGTTGAGATGGTTAGAACCAAGGAGCAAAGATGGATTAAGCTAGCTTGTAAGAATTTCAGATTCAAAACAACAAGTTTGGGTTGTAGGTCCTCATTTTCATTTAACGCCCCCCCCCCCCCCCTATTTGACAAATATACAATGCTTATAAATTTCCAAGAACCTGAGCAATGAATCTGGAGCAGAGTGAAACCAATGGTGAAAGTGAGCAGACAGCATGGTCAGAAACGGAGTACTACTGTAAGTGTTGAAAAGGGCAGCTTTTAAAGTTCTAAGTGATATTATGTTATAGGGGTACAATTCTCCAAAGGTAGCTGTGTGTGGAGATGAATTATGGGAACCAGAGACTGTTGCCTAAGCAGGATATTGCACTATGAAAGCGGCATGAAAGTGGTATATAAAAGGCAGGAGCCACACCAAGCACAATATAGCAGTACGAAAGTGGTATATGGTATGTGTCAAAGGGCCCCAACAGTTGTCAATGCACTTCAATTCTGTTGTAAAGCAGTAGTGTGGCTCCTGTCTTTTATATAATGCTTTCATACCGCTTTCATTGTGGAATAACCAGCTTGGTGTAGATTAGGCCTGTGTGCTGCTAGAAACGGGATAGGGAGGAGGGTGAAACACTGGAGGTGTGCATGTCCCTGGTGCTTGTGTAAGTGTGCAAGTGATCTTTGCTGGAGAACAAAAAGCAGCTAGTCCGTAAAGATGAGACAATATGCACATTCACTGGACATCCTGGAGAATGCCAACACAAACGAAGAGCAGACGATTTTGCATATGATTTAGCTAATGTGCAGTGTATCTGAATGATGGAGGAATGTGCAGAACATCCAACCGCCAAAAGGCTATTTCATACTTGGCCTACAGCCTATTTTTCATTCGAAACCTTGTGTGTTCATTGGTCAATGGCTTGGATCAAGACTTAGCCATACTCAGAGGAAACCCAGTGAAATTAGTCGTTCTGTTAGAGGAAAGTCTGGGTCTGGACTAAGGGGGCGCGCCAAAAGCTTGACACAAAGCGATTGACACAGTTCCTTGTACATCCTTGTGAAATAAGTCACGTTTTCCACAATCTTTGGTGAATACACACAACAGCCAATTTTTATGCACATTCTCCATTCGTGTCACATTTGCGCAGGAGGAGAAAAGTCCAAACTGTAAAGGTGATTCAAGAGCTAGCAGTGGAAGGGAAGGGCCTTTTCTAAAGGAGGGAGGAAATAAATTTTAATTGTATGTTTTGGTAGTTTAGATAGCTGAATTGTCTTTTATGTAAACCGCTTCAGAGATTCTTCTAGGTCAAAAGGTGGGGCAGAAATGATGCAATAAATTTTATTATATTGGAGTTAAATGGTCTGTTTCTTTGACGAGGCTGGGGTAGTGCTTAGGGCTCCATTACACCTATTTCCCCCCTCTGGTTTTTCTCCGAGTTTTTTACCTCCATTTCATAAATGTGTCAAGGGCTCCCTCACACACGGTCCCTTTCACATGGGTTTTGCTTGTTTGCTCTTCGACTCCACTCCACCCCTTCTCCTTCCTTGGTTGTGGTACTCTGATGGGTGTGGGCTCTTCCCCCCTCGCTCTGCCTTTGTTACCTAGTGATTACTTGTAAGGCTTCATCTGGGCTCTGTTTCTGCGGCATTGGGGGGTGGGGCGTTTGGAGCACTAAAAAGTCCATTCAGCTGACATAACAAGTCCCTACGATTCGGAAGCTGCAGCTCGTGCAAAATGCAGCGGCCAGATTGATTTCGGGAACCAGAAGGTTCGACCATATAACACCTGCTCTGGTCCGCTTGCACTGGCTGCCTGTATGTTTCCAATACAGGTTTTGACCTATAAAGCCTTACACAGCTTGGGACCACAATACCTGACAGAACGCCTCTCCCAACGTGAATATACCCGGTCACTACGTTCAACATCTAAGGTCCTCCTCCGAGTGTCTACTCCGAGGGAGGCTCGGAGTGTGGCAACGAGGGACAGGGCCTTTTCGGTGGTGGCCCCCAGACTATGGAATGATCTCCCTGACGAGGCTCGCCTGGCACCAAGGCTGCTATCTTTCTGGCGCCAGGTTAAGACTTTCCTCTTTGCACATCTTAATCACCCACATGTTTAGTTTTTTAACGGTTTTTAATGCTTTATGTGTGTATGATCTGTGTTTTAGAATTTTAAATTTTGTATACTCGTTTTTATCTTAATTTTAGAATTTCTGTAAACCGCCCAGAGAGCCCTGGCTATGGGAGCGGTATATAAGAGTAATAAATAAATAAATAAATAAATACGATGACCGTGCTAGAGGAGGAGAACCGCCCCGCCCTCCCCTTTCGTCACCAAGACTCCATTAGCACACGCCCCCAACAAAGGAAAAAACAAGAGAGAAAAATAATGCAGACTTTCCCTGCACCAAAATAAAACGCAACAAGGGAGGGGAAGGGGCAAGATGAGTACAGGACAGGGACAACGTCCTGTAAGTACCTCACTGCAAAACCACATGCTAGGCATGGTGAATATGCGATAAATTGCTGATGTGATGGAGCTCTTAGAAGACTTGGTTACAGGAGTTGGGACAGAATTGTTAAGACCAACTTGTAAGATTTTTATTTTTAAAAAATCAGAAACACTGAATGAAACTTAATCCTGCTCTCGTCGTTTTATTTGTGGAATCAGCTTTATTCTTTTATATTTCTTATATTTTTATCTATACCACAATACATGCGCTTGAGTTACAATTATGTGCCCAACCTTACTTATCTATTAAATTTATATCTCACCTTCCCACTGCAAATACTGTTCAAGAGGACGAACAACAATAAAATGTAAGTTAAAATACAAAATCGTCATTAAAACGTAAGAGCAAATCAATTAAAAACCTTGCAAAGAGTACCGATGAAATGATTCCATCCACAAATAGGTGGGAAGACCACAATTCTATAGGTCAGAGGGTGGGCACCCTGAGGCCCACAGGCTGCAAACGGCCCACGGAGACCCTCTGTGCAGTCCATTGTGATTGTTGTGCCCCCAGTTCCCCTCTGCTGCTGCTGCCACTGCCACCAGCCAACTTTGGTGGGAAACAGGGATGCGCAGGGATGGCTCTTCTCCTGCACCCCAGACCACCATGGGGCAGGGAGTTTTTAACCTGCTCCTCCAAGGATCCTGCTGTTCCAGGGCCGCTAATTGAAGCAGGGAACTGTCATCCTTCCTCTCTCGTACCCCCACTCCAGTGTTCCTATCTCTGTAGGTCTGTGGTCAGGGCTGACTCAAGACATTTTGCTGCCAGAGGTGGAGCAGCAAATGATGCCCCTCACCCACCCAAGTCAAGGTACATAGGATGCAAAGCCAGGCACATTATCTGGACACACGAGGCAGAAAATCCCATAAGCCCCTTTCCTCATCTCTAGCCATAAAAATACAATAGTGATAAACTCAATGGCTACTAGTCCTGATGGTTCTATGCTACCTCCAGTATGGCAATAAAGCCTATGTACACCGCTTGCTGCGGAAGAAGGGCACCTGCAGAAATTTCCTTTTGAAGATGCAGGAGCCCTGCCTTCCTTTTCAGATGCTCACCCTAGCTAAGCCAATCAAGCGCAGGTTATAGCAGATTCATTAAAAGTGCTGTGGAGTCCTAGGGTGTTTACTCAGAAGTAAGTCCCTCTATGTTCAGCGAGCCTCACTCCCTTGTAAGTGATTAGGATTGCAGCCTAACAGTGCAATTCTACGGCTGTCTACTCAGGAACAAATCCCACTTAAGCCCTGGTAAGTGTGTACAAAAAATTGCACCCTAAATCAGGATAGCGAGGAGTCCGAAGAAAAAGCTTCTTGAAATAGACTCCTGTGCTGAAGTATCGCCCTGAACTGCTTTTCTGAAGGGGTGGGGGAAGAGAAACAGGAAGTCCCGTCTATTTTCTTCTACAGGTGGGAGAACACCGGGAGGGGGGGGCATTTTGAATGCAAAAATTGCAAGAAGGGAATGTGTTAATCAGCCCTTTCTCTCCTCCATCCCATTCAGCCCCCAGCACGGTGAGAATCGCGTGCAGTTTAGCCCTGGAAGGAAAGAAAGAAAGATGTCTAACCCCCCCCCCCGCCCCCCAAGTTCTTTAGGGTGCAGTGACTCAATCCCAGCAGAGGGCCTACAGAAGGCATCGAGGCAGCAAGTCGGCAGCCTTCCAGTGAAGGCTGATGGCTCCGATTTCAACGGGGGGGGGGGGGCTGTGAATCCACTCTGGATTTCAGTCGGGACCAGCCAGAACTCCAAAGGAACTATCCAAGGTGCTGAAAACACTCAGGGGCAAGGGCTCAACACCTTGGGTTGCTCCTTTAGAGTTCTGGCTGGTTCCGACTGAACCCTAGAATGGATTCACAGCCCCGCCGAAATCGGAGCCACCGGCCTCCACTGCTGCCTTAAATTCCTCCCTCCCGTCGGAGGGCCGCACCGAGGCTTTCCCTTCCCGTCCGCGGCGTCCGCGCTCCGGCTCTCCCCGCCAGCCGAGGCCCTTCGCAGCGAGGTGGGTGTTCTCAGCGCGTTTGTTATGACTTGGAAGCCGATAATGGCAGACCTTATAGACAGCTCCGTTCCTCCCGCCGAGCGGCCTCGGAGGAGAGAAGGAGCGCGCCCGCTTCGGACGGCAGCCGGGGGGCTTCTTCGTCTCCCCCTCTCGCCCGCCCACGCCAGATCTTAAACAGCGAACTTTGTTTGGGCACAGGAGGAGGAGGAGGATAACCGGACGCCCGGAAAGCGGATCGTTACTCCCTCGAATCAAACATTAGGTTGCATTCAGTGTTACTCCTACTTAAGAGTAGACCTATTGAAAAGCACTAACATTAGATGCAACCCCTTGCTGCTTTGCAGGATGGACACATCGCAGAAGGAGAAGAGGTTGAGAATCATAGAATCGCAGAGTTGGAAGGGTCCTACAAGGCCATCAAGTCCAACCCCTTGCTCAATGCAGGAATCAAAAATTACCGCTTCACCCCAGATGGGACTCGAACCCACAATCCCTGGCTTAGGAGGCCAGTGCCTTATCCATTAGGCCACTGGGGCTTGATTTAGGCTAACCACTAACCCCCACCCCAATTCGATCCTGCTTCCCCTCCGGCTCTCCTCTTCAGATTATTTTTCTTGAGGTTTTTATTTATTTATTTATGCATTTATTACTACATTTATAACCCGCCTTCTCCCCCCCTCCCCGCCCCTTGCAAGGAACCCAAGGCGGCTTATATAGCCAGCCTCTCTATTTTCTTTTCAGAACAGCCCTGTGAGGTAGGCAGGCAGAGAGTCATGATGCAGCCCGGTATTGAAATTCTATAAAGACTCATTAGGCCTGTTTTGGTTTTCAACAGCCCTGGGACATGGACAAAAGCAGAGCATCTTAGGTGTCTGCATATGTGCTGTACTCTTCCCCACCCCCGCCCTGGTACCTTCCAGATGTTTTGGACTACATCCCAGAGTGCTGACCATGCTGGCTGTGGATCATGGGATTTGTAGTCCAGATGGGATCTGGGAGGGGTGGCTTAGCCTCAGCACATAAGCAACGCACCACATTGTCAATCCTTGAACAGGAAGAAGGGAAATGAGATGGTTGAATGGTTTGATGGGAAAGAAAAGCTTAGGTAGGGCAAGAGCCATTTCAAAACCTTTCTGCTGTGCCAAGTGACTACACCAAAGAAGAACAATAGCATTTATATGCTGCTTTTGAGTGTTCAAAGTGCATCCTACATATTACAGCCCTGTAAGGCAGGGCAATATTATTATCCCCACATTGCAGGTGGAGGGCTGAGGCTGAGAGTGAGTTGCCTAAGGCAATGGCAAACCTCGAACTGGGAACTTCCTGAAATGTATGTTCACTGCACCCACTTTCCTCCAAGATGTAGGACGTGCACTCAAGGGTACCTTGAACTGTCCCAGACCACAGCTTTCCCCAGCCTGGTACCCTCCTCCAGATGTTTTGGACAGCAACTCACAGGATTCCTGACCATTGGCCATACTGGCTGGAGTTGTACTCCAAAACATTTAGAGGAAACTAGGTTGAGGAAGGTTCTCCTGGAGAGATATCTGTGGTGCAACTCTCAAATAGGACAGCCACACCATTCCTTTGAAACCACGGGGCTTTGGAAGGCATGCCGTTGCTTGCGCAGTCAGGCCAATGGTGAACGCGAAAGGGTACAATTCTTTTGACGGGTTTGGGAATAACATTTGCTCTCACCATTTTGGGACTGTATCCTCAGAATGGCACCAAGGGAGGCTGTGGGAGGGGCAAGACCGGACAGCTTAATTTATAAAAAAGCTGGTGCCAGGGCTCCTGTTTGCCATCTACCCTGAAAGGGAAGCCATGTTCTTTCTAAGTGCTTCTGGACGGGCTACAGTTGCTTTGTAGTGAGGGGAAGGCAGTCTGCACATGCTCTGCGTGGGAACTTTTCTGCATTGTATAAACAATGCTCTGCATAAGAAAGGGGCATTGCCAAGGTGTGAGAGGGTGGTATTAAAGAGGTGTGCTTCAAAGAGAAGGAGTTGAGCAACAAGGCCAATCTCCCCAACCTGGTACCCTCCAGGTGTGTTGGACTACAACTCCCATAATTTCCTTGCTGTCTAGAGATTATGGGAATTGTAATCCTACATATCCGGAGGCCACCAGGTTGAGGAAGCCTGTGTGAGATCAAGTCAACCAGCCAGAGATTGCTTTTTCTTGTCCAGCTCTGGACCTAGATGCCACCCTAATGGTTTAGGTGGGAGGGCAAAATAATAATAAATGACCCTGCTTTGTTTCCGGGACTAACGTTTACTTTAGAAAACTTCACTAAAAACCAATCAGTCAATAATGTTTTTTCTCCCTACGCTAAAAAAAATCTTCCCTCCAGGCTTGGAGGGACTGTCAGAGGCGTGGATGGTGAGATGGGATGCAGAAATTATGGGGTTTTGTTATCTCTGGTTCTGATTTCACCCTCAGGAGCATGTCCTCCTTTCTTGGCCTTCGGTAACCTCTTCACTACTGGGGCAGTCAAGGGCAGACAGGGCGGCTAGGAATCGCCCTAGGCCAGATGTAAGGTTGAGGCTGAGGTCAGCTGGGAGAAGGAATGGGCCACTGTATCCCAACCAACTGCAGACCGTAATTTTGGCCGCCTTTCTTTCCATCCCCAAAGGCCTCCAGAAGGCTCTTTCTTGACCTTAACCTCTCCAAATAGTCCCATGAGGAACAGGGCCTAATGCCTCAAAGACAACATGAAGGACATGTAGATGGGCACTTCCCATATCTGCTCTAGACAAGACATGCTGGGTTTAAAATGAAGCCAAAAGACCTGAAGAAGGGCTTTTGAACAGTGGTGGACCTCTGAATGAAGGTCCACGGGTGCTATGGAATCTTCATCACTAGAGTCTTTAACAGCAAATTGGGGACTCGAATGCCCCAACTCCACACCGCTGATGGGCCTGCCTGACTTGGCCATGGCCAGGCAGGCCAAAAAGGGGCATCACTGGTGAGCGCCACTGAGCACTGGGCCAATCTACATACAAGTAAATAGGCCAAAAAACACACCCCCAACATAGGGGGCAGGGAGCATATGGTGAAACCTATATCACTAGATTGTAAGAGAAGGGGCAGAAAGAGGCAGGGGGCTTGCTGGTCAGGAAAAGGCCAGAGTTAGCTTGCAAGAAGTCATTGGACCTTTCATTGTCATTTGGCCCCATTTTTCTCTCTCTACAGTATAGTCTACACTCGGGTGTGTGCATGTGTGTGTATAGGGGATAATGTGAATTCAATGGATAGCAAAACAATTGGCCATTAAGCACATTCACTAACCTTCATGGAGAAAGTGTGTATAATCTGTTCGTGAAATGCAAATTGTGCACATTATTGGGCCATTATGCATAATCTCTAACAGCCTTGGGGAATGTGCATATCTCAGCTGTATCTATAGATATATAGATATCTATATCTAATCATACATCTGAGTAAGTGCAGTCTAGTTCATGAAAGAATATGCTACAATAAATCTTCCTTTAAGTTGCGATAAGATTCTGTGTTACTCTGCCAATCAGATGTGTGTATCTTCAAGCTACGTTGTGATCTGGAGGGGAGTGGGCTATCTTCAATTGAAAGGCAGCCCCTCATCACAGTAATAGAAGATGTGTGGCCCTTCCCAGGATGCCACAGAATGCGGAAGCACAGCTGGGTGAATCCCAAGAATAGTAAGGACTCCTACAACAGTTGACTTCCCAACAGCAGCATCTGATGGAAAAGTTGTTTGCCCCATAGTGACAAACTCAGAAGCAGATGATGAAACAGAAGTTCACTTGTTCTTGTTTTGAGATCCCTGGTTGTGAATTCTGGGAATGGAAAAAGAGTGGCAAAATGCGCTAATGCTCAGGGGTGAGGGTGGGGTAAGTTCTGGTCTTAAACTGAAGGAAACAAAATTTTCGTACATCCCCACTTTTATGGCAAGGCTTCAGCCGGGAAGAGCACCCTATTTTGTACTTAATTCAGACATTGGCCTCATGGGATTGGGCTTACTCAGTGGTATTGCAGGAGGCCGCACCCACTAGTGAGGAATTCAATGGGTTGGATCCAGTTTTGTCACTGTACCCGCAGAATGGATACCACTGGCAGAAAGGGACTTCCATGTCCTTTCCTTTCCCCTGTGCCCTAATCTCCTCCAAATCCCCTCCTCCTCTGATGAACTCAACCCCTTGTATGCTCATCACCTGTAGAAAGGGGAAAAAACTCATCCTACGTGCAATGGTGGAAAGGACTGGGTATGTTCAGCCTGGAGAAGAGAAGTTTAAGGAGAGACATAACAGCTGTCTTCAAATATTTGAAGTGCTGTCACACAGAAGATGGAGAGGACTTGTTCTCTGAGTTTTTCTACAAGAGGCCTTTATTATGTGCGTGTAATTCTTTAATCACGGTTGTTCACAAGTCCTTTAGATGATGTTGTGATTCTCTAGTATCACTTCTGCTTTTTCAGAGCACTTTTCCTTTTTTTTAGAATGGGGGAAATGGAGTATTATTTTGGAAAGGGCTGTTTCTCCTTGTGTATTTGCACTATTTTGCTATAGCACAGTGCCACCTAGAGGTTATGTAGCAGAAAAACAGGAAAGCATAAGCTTTTTGTGTAGAGCTCCGTTCTCAATTCTGCGACAAACCAAAAGTAGATACAGCAATTGACAGCCTTGCTGTGTTTCCAGAGGCAGGCAAAAACTGGAGGGAGAGACATTATTGCTTGGTAGAGGGACAGGGAATGGGAGTCAGCATGACAGGATGATGGAGCATAAAAGTGGCTAGAGGTCTGCTATTTCAGACAGAGCCGAGGACTAGCATCGAGGGTAGGCATGGCTGGGCACCTGGTGAGGGCCCACAAGAGGTCCTTGGAGTTGCTCCTCCTCCTCCTCACTATTGCAACCTGCTTCTCCACCTGCCTCTTGCTCCTGCCCAGACAATGGTGGGGGAGAAAAGGAGGAGCAGGAGAGGCCATGGCTTGCTTGCACCTTGGCTCTCTGCCTGCCAACCAAACAAATGATGCGGAAGAGGAGCAAGACCAGCTGGTGACAAGTGAGAAGGTGGACACAGTGAGGCCCATTGGAAGTTCTTGTCCAAGGGCCCTCCAAAAACTGGAGCCAGCACTGAGCTTGCCAATAGATTTCCTCCTCCACTAGGTTGGGTGGTTTAATCCCACCTACAGAGATATTTAGCATGGAAGCCTTGGCAGCGAGCAGATCATAGAATCATAGAATAGCAGAGTTGGAAGGGGCCTGTAAGGCCATTGAGCCCAACCCCGTGCTCAGTGCAGGAATCCCACCTTAAAAGCATGATGTTCTGAGGAGGAGTGACCATGAAGAAGAGCTGGAGATGGGCGATCGGTCGGGGAGCATCAAGAAGAGATATTTACAACGGAGAGTGTATGGCTTTCAACATGTGCATTGGCAAGTGACTTTCTTGATCCTGGGTGATCTATTCATATGGTGCTCCAAGTGCAGCACGCTACCCCTACACCACACTGGCTCTTGTGTTCATTTTAGGTCAACAGCCCATGAATAAGGGAGAACAGCTGGATTATCCCTTACGGTTGCTTGCGGCCCAAAAGATGCTTTTGGCAGGACTGGTCACTGGGGTAGGGCTCATCATTATTTGTTCTGATTATCCTAATATCCCCCACTTCCCTCTTCCTTCAGAAAGCTCAGAGGATGCCCTGCTGTAATCATTCCCAGGCTTTGAATGAGAATGAATAGAATCAAAGGATAGGGGAACAAAGCATTTCTAAAGAAACTTCCAAGAATATTGAGGGTAGGAACAGTCAGAAAGCTTAGAAGATGCTGAGATACCCATATATGGCTGGGGGATAGCTTCCCTTGGATCTGTTCATCATTGTCCATCCCGGATTGGTATTAAAGGCACTACGGTGAACTCTGCTGTCCTCTTATTCTCAATCAGAATTGCTTTTTTTTTTAATACTCAGAAATCACGGTAGGTTTGAATTCTCTTTGTCTGAACAAGTGGTTTTCTCACATGTCCCTGCACACAAACATAAAAACTGCCTTATACTAGGCCAGACATTGGCCTCTTTCAGACATAGTTTAGTATTACATATACCGGTATGAGCCTGGGTGAGCCTTGGGATTATGTGCTCATCCTGACGTCTCCTCCTTCAGTGTGGCTGTGAGGAAGAGACTGGATGCATTTGCTTCCAGGTTTAAGCTAAACACTGTTTGTCGTTACATGTCACAAGAAGAAACTGGGTTTGGTTTGGACATAATGCTTAACCAAATGAAGAGATCAGAAGCATCTAATTTTCAACTAACCACAGCTTGTCATTTTGTCTCAACCTGGAACTGTAATTAGTTCTAACTATGATTTAGCCAAACAAGCCAGGATCAGAAACCACAATTTGATCTTGGCTTGTTCAGACAACCATAGTTTAAACCACAGTTTGTCTCAGTTCAGATTAAATGACAAACTGCGTTCAGTTGAAAACAGAAGTGATTTCTTCCAATCTCCTCCTTGCAGTTCCATAAGAGGAGGTGGGAATGAGGAGCACACAAGTTTGAGGATCATTCACATCACACTGAACTATGGCTTAGTTTTAGCTACAAATTATTGAAACAAGCAAAGATCCAACTTTAGTTTCTGACCTTGGCTTGTTCCAAAAAACTACAATTCAAGCTAGCTACAGTTTATGGTTTGGATGTAATGACAAACTCTGGTTAGTTTAAACCAAGAAATGGATGCTTCCAATCTTCCTCTGATGTATACCGGAGAAAGAGAAAGGAACAGTCAAGCTCAAGGACAAATTAGTTTGTATAGTGCTGCTGGTTTGAAATTAGGTCTGAACTGGGCCCATTTGTCAATCTAGCTTCAGATTGATTGGCAGGGGTGCAGGCAGAGAGAGCTCTTTCTCATCACTTGCTTCTTGAGGTTTTTTTTCTAACTGGAGATGGCAGAGACTGAACCTGGGACCTTCTGCATGCAAAGCATGTGGTCTACCATTGAACTATGGGAAAGATGCACAGGACCACTATTGCTAGCAGGGATTTTTTTCTTTCTTTCCTAGAGCTAAACGTGTTCACAACTTCTCATCTAGATATAGGACATTAGGCCCTGCCTTATAATGGATTAAAAATCCAGAGAGTTTTTGCTATTGGGCGGTATAGAAATACCATTTTTTTAAAAAGTGTCTAATCCTGCAATTTAAATTACAGATACTAGTCGGGTGCAACACCATATGGATTGTGTGTATGTGTGTGTGTTTAAGCACCACTTTTAAACTGGACCTCAATAATCTTTACAACAGGGTTCAGCAACTGGAGTCCTCTGGGGAAAATCTGCCCCCTGAGAGGTGCCTCCTGATCCTTCCCAATTTGCCAATCTAGAGGCAAAAGAGGTATACAGAAAGTGGCAATAGGATGGCCACTTTAAGAGGTGCAGATTCAGGGATCTACCCAGCAACTGTCACAAATGTTCTCAAATTGCCCCTCCAGGTTAAACTAGTTGCTGACCGGAGTAGTACAACAACACAGTAAGGTAGACCATATTATTATCATCCCAGTATTCCACTTGGATGGATTGTGGGAGGTTATTGCTGGAGCTGTGTGTGTGTGTTGTGTGGTGAGGGAAGCAGGGTGTAGCTCAGCCTTCCCCAACCTGGTGAACTACAGCTCTCAGCATTCCTGACTATTCTGCCTGGGGCTGATGGGATTTGGTCCAAAACATCTGGAGGGCACCAGATTGGGGAAGGCTGGAATGACATCTGACTGCTGCAATTGCTGGAGATAACAGCTGAGGATATGGCACAGGGTAGGTGAAGGCAGGGTCAGAAAAGAGCGTTTCCACTGCAGCACAAGCAATGAGAATGTTCAGTCTGCAGGTGAGGAAGGATAACAGATGATGGAGTATCAGACTGAGCAGAAGACAGGGATGAGGACAAAGATCTCCAGATGTTTGTGGCAACAACCCCCAACATTCCTGCCCATTGGCTATGCTGCCAACGGCTTCTGGGAGTTGATGTGCAAAACACCTGGAGATCTACCTTCTGCCCACCCCAGGTGTAAGGGGCTAGATACTTGTGCTGCTTTGCCTTCTTTCATGGCCACAGCAATGCACTCCAGTGGACAGAATGCAGCATTGGGAACCTGGGTTCAACGTCCCTCCTCGGCAACAGACGTTCCTCACAGCAGACAGGGAACTGGTGATGATCTCATTTCTTCGCGTTCTCATTTCACAGACTCACTGGGTGGCCTCCGGCAAGTCGTGATGGTTGCCAACTTTTTTTCCTGGCAGGATTCCCATGCCTTCAGCAGCTGCACAACAACAAGAATATCTGCTTGTCCCACAGCAGCTAAAAGCACAGGAGCTCTGCCAGAAAAAAAACCTTGGCAGCCTTGGATCGCTCATTTCCCCTAGTTACCCATCTGTAAAATGCATAAACTGGAATAATGGGATAGGTGAATATAATGACTGTGAAGTACTTGTTATATAGATGGTTTGCTGTACCAGTCTTCTCCAGCCTGGTGCCCTCCGTATGTTTTGGACTGCAATTCCCATCATTCCCAGCCGATGGCTATGCTGGTTGGGAATTATGGGTGTTGCAGTCCAACACATATTGGGGAATGCTATTCTATACATACATACATACATACACATTATCGATGTATACATCTGTATCTACATCTGGGGGTCCACAGATGTTGATATGGCTTTCTAGCCAGGCATTAATTTTGGTCACTATTAACCTCTTCCGTGGCATCCTCTGGCCTGCACAGATTGGCAGGGACTTGTCTCATTTATGCAGGGTATAGAGGTAAAGAGCATCAGGTGCTCAGAAGGGCCTCCTGCTATGTCTTACCTTCTCAAAGTGCAACACAAGTAAGACCTCCAGCAGCCCCAGATTCTGCCACGCTCTCTTGCATCACATCAAGGAACTAAGGGTGCTTTCAGACGGAGGGCTCCTAGAGCTACCAATCAGAAGGCACTGTGCATCAATTTGACTTTTTCTTCTTAACAGATTTTCTGCAGTAAGAAAAAAAGACAGGAGAAGTGGTATGATAAAACAGGAGGGTTACAAGGAGAAGATGTCACGGTCTAGATCCCCCATACAATTCAGTGAATGAGGCAGGGTGATGGCACAGTTAAAGCCTCATCTGGAAGTACTTCTGCAACAAAATGTTGCAGTGGGGATTGCTCCTGCTCATGGGTCCAGCCAAGCAGCCATGCCCTTTTCCAGCATCCTCCATTCTAATCCCCATTTTTTCCACTGTACCAGAGTAGTCAGCATTTCATGGTCACTGAAGATGGGGACCTGAAGACCGGCATGATGGAAGCACAGAGGAAGGCCGGGGGGTCCTACTGAATTCTAAGGAGGGGAATAGGCTGCAATTTGGGACAGTCAAGGGAGCACGAAACCTGTCCTTCACCCCAGCCTGAATTCACATAGGCAGTAAGAAGTTTAGTCCCACCTCAGTGGTCCTATGTACTACTTACTGTAGCTTTCTCTCATAAAGAAATGAAATAAATACATGATCCTCTTCACTCCTAAGTATTACACTTGGGGGAAATACTTCACAGGGGTGCGTGTATGAATGTTAATGTGTGTGTGTGTGCAAGCACATGCATTCATCATCACACACTGATGGCCCAGTATGCATGCAGAGATGCACATTGGCAAAGACATTGGCCTTAGCTAGACCTAAGGTTTATCCCGGGGTCGTCCCGGGGTCGTCCCTGCCTGTTCCCGGGATCCCCTGTGTGTCATTTACATGCACAGGGATGATCCCAGGATAAACCTTAGGTCTAGCTAAGGCCATTGTTATTTCAGCAAATGGTGCTGTGAACAATTTGCACATAACACACCCACTGTTGCTAATGGATCTTTACACCTGGGAACTGACAGCTAAATGCTGACATACACACATACATAAGGGATGAGTGGCATGTATATGTTAATAGCTGCGCAAAGGTGTATACATTGGCTAGAACTGATTTCAGTGGACTTATGCATCCCTACCTCTTTGTTGGATGGCAGCCAGTGTTTTTTAGATTTGTGCAATTCCTTATGGGTGAGTACGCACCCCTCCACACACAATTAACGCGTGAAAATGTACAATCTCACTTATACATAGATGTTTATATATTGAAATTAGTATGCACATGTGCAATGAACAGTGTGCACGTGCTTCTAAAACTGAGTTGATGTGTGCAGATAGTCTTATTTGTGGAAGGATGCATACTTATTTTATTTATTTATTATTGCATTTATATCCTGCCTTTTTTCCTCCAAGGAACCCAAGGCAGTGTACATAATCCTCCTCCTCTCCATTTTTTTATCCTCACAACAACAAACCTGTGAGGTAGGTTGGGCGGAGAGTCTGTGAATGGCCCAAAGTCAGCCAATGGGCTTCCATAACCATGTAGGGACGTGAACGAGCAGGGACCCGGATTTCCCGACTCCTAGTCCAACACTTTAGCCACTACATCACACTGGCTCTTACATATATAAATAAGACTGGATTGCCCATATGCCTGTGCACACACAAAATGCAAGGTCCCCATGTTTTCCTCCATCTCTACCCCTGCTGAACTGTATTACGTTGTGCCCCTTTGCCCCTTTTTGCCACATATATGAACACTAGTGTACACACACAAACCAACAAGTACAAGCTCATAGCTATGTTCTGACAATGCATATACACGTATGTGTGGCTCGTTTCATATATATCCCACCAAAGACCTGTACATGTGTTACATTCACGTTTTTGGTCCCCATACTAAAAGTAAAAATACTAAGTGTGTTCCCAGAGGGAGGGCTCTTAGTGACAACAGCCAGAAGGCATTGTGCAGCTATTCCATACTAGCAGGTGGATTTGTGAATGACTGTCTTATATCAGTTCCTATTCCTAACATTCTCTCTGTCTCATAGTAACCCCAGCATCACATCAAGGAACTACGGGTGCTTCCAAGAGCTACCAATTAGAAGTCACTGTGCATCTATTCTGACTTTTTCTTCTTAACAGATTTTCTGTAGTAAGAAAAATGACGGAAGAAGCAGTGGGAAAACAGGGGAGGATGAGAAGTGGCATCTGGATCTCCAACCCCATCCTAAAATTTCATGAAAAAGGCAGAATAGAAGCTTCTTCTAGAAGCACCTTTAGTAGTACACATTTGCAAGGCTAGTTCCAAGCAGTAAGTAGATGTAATAGTAACACAAGCAGAAGTTACGGAGAAATCTCCAAAGGGTTCGTTGTTGTCGTTGTCGTTATTTTATTTATGACACCCTCTAGCCAAAGCTCTCCAGGTGAAATACATAATTTTAAAAAATATAAAACAAAACCAATGATAAAACACACTGAAATGTTTTTTTAAAGTTTTAAAAGCAACAACAATAATTTAGAATAATTTTAAAGAAGAGATAATAGTCCAAGCAGCTAAAACATGGGGGAAACACAGACTTAAACAAATAAAACAAGCAGCAGTTAAAATTTCTTTTTAAAGGCCCTTTAAAAGGCTTGAAAGAATAAAAGGGCCTTTGGCTGGCCTGAAAAAGAAACACAGGGCGTTACTAGACGAAGCTGTAGCGCGCGTTACCTTCCGCAGTCGTGTCGAGGCTTCCAGATGACGTTCACCAGGATCCGTCGTTATCCTGCGGTGAAGCCTCTTTCTCCCGACTTTAAAAAAGTGAGTTCTAGTGCGCCTTTTCCTGCCGGCCCGCGCTAATTCGGAGTACGTGTGGGAGGATGTGAGGTCACTGCGGTCCGCACTGGTCAGGAAAAGGCGTGCTAAGGGGAGTGGCCAGCGGCTTCGGTCAAGCCGCCTCCGCCATTTGCGCCCAGCCCGCCAGCTGGGGCAGCGCGGCGGAGCGGCTTTTTTTTTTATTTCCACAGTGACAATTTGCGCAGGACCGGAGGACCGGAAAAGTGGCTGGTGCGCTGCTGGGGCATGTGCGCCTGTTTTTTCTACTGCAACCTCTGCGTGGGTCAGTTTTCGGAAAGCCGGGCATCCCACAGTGCGCCTTCATGGGGAGTTGGTGACTCCTCGCGGTGGGCGTACCAGGCTGGCAGAGGGCAGAGCTGTTTGTGGGCTGCTGCCATGGCTACGGCCAGATGTGGGTTGGCTCCTTGGGATGGGGCAGAGGGCACAGAGGCGGTCATCAGCGCTGACACCTCAGAGGCATGATGGGAGATGTAGGCACAGAGTGCCCATGCAGACGATTGACCTCGGGTCATATTACACCCGCCACGACCCCCATCAGGAAGTGAGAGCATCAATGTTGACCCTCAACAGCACCAGCAGCACTTCAGCTGGCACTGGCACTGCCGCCGCCGGGGCCGGGGCTGGCGGCGGCATCGCTGACGGCTGCGCAAGTTTGCGGTCTTTCGGACTTGCGCAAACCGTGCAGCGAGCGGGAAAAAAAGCCGCGGCAATCAGGCCGGCGTGGCTGCGCAACCGTGCTCGCGGCGGCAGCAGCACAACCGGCGCAAACTTCTGCCACAAATCGAAGGCAGGTGTGGATGATGAGGCGTCACGGCTGAACGGGAAAAGCCGCTTTCACCGCTCCTCAACGATGGAACATCCGGTAGGTCTAGCAAAGCCCACAGTAGGCGCCAGGCAGACTTTTCTAGGAAGGACATTCCACAATTTGGGGCCTGCTGCAGAAAAGCCCTGCTCATGAGTAGCCAACCACCGAATCTCAGTTTGGGGGTAGGCACTTGAAGCAGGGCAGGGCAACTGAACTGGGTTGAAGGCCGCAGGGCTTGTAATGGATCCACCAGCTCGAAGGCCTTTATTTCCAGGCCTCTACAGGACACATTGGAAAGATGAGGCAACTTTGAAAGACCACGTTCTGTGTTACATGTGTGTATGCGTGTACTGCACACATGGAGCCACTGTGGCTGCCCTACGTCTGTTTTGAAGCAGGCCTGGCTGCCGCGGTCTGCGAGGGGTTCCGGCTGCAATTAAAGCAGCCCCTTGTCTCAAGAAAAAATGCGAGGAAAGGAAACTTGAGGGGAAAGATAGGTGAGGTAGGGAAATGAGAACTAGCTGACTAAGAAGGATGACGTGGGGGTTGGAGGGGGGGGAAGCGGTTTGCCTGTGTGTGGCATTTGGGAGTGTCCCCCTCCTTCTAGTCACTGCTTTTAAAAGGGAACGAGACAGAGAGTAACAACAACACACACACACACGTAAAGGGAAGGGGAATGAGACGAGCCCTTCACCCCGCTGGGAGAAAAGGGTCTCATTGCTGGTACGAAGGGCAGGCAGCCTTCCGCTTGAGTTCCCCCTTTCAGGGCTCATCTCTGCCCATTGTTGGGATGTCACCAAGGAAGAATACGCCGATGGGGGTTGGAGAGAGAAGGGGAGAGGCGAGGCCGAGGGAGGGCAGGGGAGGAAAGAGGTGGCTCGGGGTGGATGCCGCGAAGTGGGAGGTGGGGGGGGGAGGGTCAGGAGCGCGATGCTGTGAAACAAATTTGGGAGTGAGGGCAGGAGGGCGGTGGCCACGCTCTCTGAGGCAGGAGCTCCGGCAAAGCCAAGAGGGCTGGGCCACTGCTTCAGTGTACATGGGTGTCCACCCTTGACCACACTCGGTATACAAACCCGTGTCCACTATTGCTCATTGGTGTGTTTGAATAGACAGCCTTCACATATATGCAGCCTTTTAAAAAGAGTAATACGGGTGACTATCACCCCTGGATTGATGAATAGTTTTTCCTGCCCTACCTGGAGATGCCGGGAATTGAACCTGGGACCTTCTGCATGCAAAGCAGCTGCACTACCACTGAGCCACTATGAGTTATAGCCCCACCACTAAGGACTATATCAAGAGCAGGGAACACATGGCTCTCCAGATGCAGTTGGACTACATTCCCCATAATTCTTGGCCATTGGCCATGCTGTCTAAGGCTGATGGGAGCTGTAGTCCAACAATGTCTAGAGGGCCTCACATTCCCCACCCCTGGTCTGTTATAACCTAACATTCTGTTTCCAGCAGTGGCTAGCTAAATGTCTCTTGGAAGATGACAAGGTTGGACAAGTTCTTTCCTGCTGTTTGTCCTTAGCCAACAGTATTCCAAGGTAGACTGCCTCTTAATAGGGAGGTTCCATTTAATATGGTGGTAGCCATTTAACTATCATGTCTAATAGCTGTTGATAAACCCATCCTATTGTTTCAAACCATTAGGGTCAAATGACATATGTTACATCCAACGCATGTTACATCCAACGCGTGTGTTCATTTTACTTGGAAGTAAGTGCGACAGGGATCCAGATCAGGAATGCAGCATGCAGGGAGGAGAGGTTTAATCCTTGCCTCCCTACCCAACCTTTCTGAAACCGCCCTCCCAATAGTAATTAATGCAAAAAAGCCCCTCTTGGCACGAATGGAAGGATTTTTTACTAGCGCTAAGTGCAAAGCATTTTTTATTAGTGCTAAGTGCAAAGGGGGAGATTTTTAGAGGGTGTTTTAGCTGGGGAGGAAAGGAATAACTCTCCCCTTCCCAACCTGGATTCCCCCCTCCCTTAGCACTTACTTTCAACGAAAACGAAAACATACAGAACATTTCTACACAAGGCTGTTAATTTGCCATATTTTTGTTGCAGAATTGAGATCTGACCACTACAAGAGGAGTGTTTCCTTTCTGTTTTTCTGCTACATAACCTCTAGGTGGCACTGTGGTACAGCAGAATAGTGCAAGTGCACAAGTAGAATATGTATTTTCTTTCACTTTCAAAAGTAATACAGCATTCCCCCCGTTCTTAAAAATAATAATAGCCGAAAATGAGGTTTAAAAATAGAAGGAAAACTGGAGGGTCACATTGTCATCTAAAGAACCCACAAACCACCATGAGTAGGGAATGACAAGTGCACATTAAATGCTTTGTGTCCAAAAGGTCACAAAGAGCTATGAATTTAATGTATTTTGTAGTTTGATCCTAAGCTACTGGCAGTGAATTCCATAAATTAATTATGCATTTCATGAAGATGTATTTTCCGTAGTTATAACTACTATAAAGCATAAGAGAATGCTATAAGTTCATGCCCCAAATGGTAAAGAAATAGCACTATAACACCCAATCAAATTCTGTTGGTGTTCTTTCTTGCTTCTAAGGAGATAACTGATAAAGGTTGCCTCTGATGATTATCAACGGAACACTACTGTTTCATTCATTTGTTCCAACTATATCCTGTCTTTTCCTCCAAGGAGCCCAAGGTGGTGTACGCGAGCCTCCTCTCTATTTTTTCTTAACAGCAGCTCTGTCAGGTGGGCTAGGCTGAGAGTCAGTGACTGCCCAAAGCCACCCAGTGACCTTCATGGCTGAATGGAGACTTCAACCTGGATCTCCATAGTCCCAGTCCACTGCTCTAACCACTCTGCAAGTCTTACTACTGTGTGCTATCTTATGCTATAGCTTATTCCTTTGGAAGCATCTAGTCAGAACTAAGAAACAACCAAGGAAGAAAATCCACCATTAGTGCTTGGGCTCATGGGGGATGTGTATATCCCAGGATGCTGTGGTTTCTGATACCAACTACAGTACTGCATGTTAAAAACCACAGCATCCCCCCGCACCACTGCTGTTAAATGAAAGTTTCTAATCTTTATGGTTGTGAAGATAAAGCTTCAATGTTTGCAAGTGAGCAATGGCTGGTGAAATCACTCAGTCACAGAGTTGTGACTAAGGAAGATTTCCAGAGGTTAGGGATGAGACTGGGGCCTTAGCTAGACCTAAGGTTTATCCCGGGATCGTCCCAGGGTCATCCCTGTTCATGTAAATGGCACATAGGGGATCCCGGGAACAGGCAGGGACGACCCCGGGACGACCCCGGCATAAACCTTAGGTCTAGCTAAGGCCTGGGTCTTTCTCGTTAATTCCTTCCTTTGCTTCTGATAAGCCAAAACTTGATGAATTTTGCAGGCTAGGCACATAGATTCAAATTTGATTTATTTCCAGAATATCCTCAGGTTGCAGAATCCAGGTCTCTGAATTCTGCTTACAAAGGAATTGCTCTACCTTAGCACAAACCTTTGGGATTTTTAATACATGCAGCCCTGATCATCAGCCCTTCCCATTTCAAAAAAAATAATGAACCTGTGCTTTTCCAGGTATAACTGAGGACCAATTCTCGCAGCCACCCATTGGGTGCCTCCAGGTGAGGATTTTATTGTGCAATCACCCTGCCCTCGTGCACAGAGTAATATGAAGGATTAGGATGTTACAATTTGCTTTCAATTGTAACCCTCCCGTACTTTTCCACCACTTCTTTCATCTCTTTCCTTACCACAGAAAATCTTTTAAGGAGGCAAAGATGAAATAGCTGCTTAAAACCTTCTATGTAGTAGCGCTAGGAGCCCTCCGTCTGGAAGCCCTCATACCTAGGTGCCTCTTGCATTTTTGGAGCTTAAAAACAAACAAAATGGTGGGTGCTTCTAGAGTAGGCTTTTATCACAGCTCCGCCCTTGAATTCTACAGCGTGTGTGTGTGTGGTCTAGAAGTCATCATTTCCCACTCTCCCATGTTTTTCCATTGCTTCATCCACGCTTTTTTCTTACTGCAGGAAAGACAAAGACATTGTGCCTTCCTATTGGGCCGTGTTAGGATTAGAACCCTCTGTCTGGAAGCATCCTGTATCTAACAAATGTTCCAAACCAATTCATGCATCTGACAAAGGGGGTTCTAGCCTATTGAAATTTTTGGCTGCAACCAACGTGTTAGGCTCTTCTAAGGTGTGAAAGGGATCTTTGCTATTAAAACAACAGAATTATTGTAAGATGTAACAGTGGGTTGCCTCTCTCTCTCTCTCTCTCTCTCTCTTGTTTTTTGCTGACAATATATCCACCCACCTTCAAAAGACCCACCCCCTATTTGGCCAAATTCCTTTCCCCTTCCTCATGAACCCCAGTTGTGACACATCATATCCTGAAAAGAGAGATGGAGCAAGCTGTCCTGGGCTGTTTCTACACCTGCCTTTCCCCCCTGGGATTGTCCCGGGATCATCCCTGTGCATCCAAGGGCATGGCTAGATGAGGGGGGTGGAGGGGGGGGATGATCTCACGATATGATGATCGTGAGATCCTCCCTCTCAGTCTACACGCGGAGCGAAATGTCCAGGGAGGAAGATGACATTGTGCCTGCCATTTTTGTTTTTTGTTTTAATTGAAGAACGCAGGAGTGCTCCAGCGCAAAAGTGAATTTAAAACACACACAAAAAACTCCCGCTCCCCCCCACTCCACCCACAATGGGCACGGAGCTTCTGAGGAGCTCCGTGGCCCGTGCCTGGTTCCTGGATCCTTGCGGTTACTCGTGAGGAGCCAGGATGAAAACGGGATGCCTGGCCACACCTCCCGCGGTCTCGGGAACATCCCGAGATCGTGGGAAAAGCCGCGATTAAAGGGTAGGGTGATATCCCAGGGCAAGGGAGGAATCATCCTGAGACTGCGGGAAAATACACAATTAAAAGGTAGGGCGATATCCCAGGGCAAAGGAGGGATCATCTCTCCTTGCCACCGGGATCCCCTGTGCGTCATGTGGATGCACAGGAATGATCCCGGGTCGATCCCCGGGATATCCCCATGTCTAGACATGCCCCAAATCACACACAGGGGATCCCAGGAGCAGGGCAGGACAATCCCTCCATTTTCCTGGGATAATCCTTAGGTGTAGAAAGGGCCCTGATCTCTGTAGAGCAGAGGAGAGGAATATTTTTCAGTTTAAGGGGCTACATTCCAGTGGTGGGCGGCACCAGAAGGGAAAAGGGGTGGAGCTAAAAATGTCAGTACCATTTAGCTCAGTTACTCAGTAGACATGGTTTTTGGCTTTCACAATTGAAGTGTCTGGCTGTTTGGGAAGAGGTACGTGAGGGCTCTATTCAGCCCCCCTCCCGTTCTTCCTTCCCTGCTTTTCAAAAAGGATTCTGCACATGCTCCACATTGTCCCACAACCTCCATGTGAAGTAAACAGTTTACAAGATTAGTTCAACGCAGGCAGCTCCATTGAAAACTTTCCTTTGCTTCAATGTATAAAAGCAGCCGTGCCGTGCCATGCTAAACCAGGTCTTCTCGCTGCATAAGCTAAGTACAAACTTAGGAATGCTCATAGCTACAGCAGAGTTGGAAGACTCAGCACTAAATGGCTCCTCTTCCCAGAACTGCTTCCAGAGAAGTTGCTGTGTTAGTCTGTTGCAGCAAAAACTGGACTGCAAAGAGAACCTGGGCAACTATAGCTGCCAGCCAATGCAAAACAATTCTGTCTCCCTAGTGATTAATTCCATAATGCTATTGCAACTGTAAAGGTTTGTTCCCTGTTGTCATTGGCCTTGGGCAGGGCTGGCTTTCCGGTCTCAGCCGGGATGCTTTCTTCCCCAGGGTGGTTCTAGAGTGTCCTGAATTTTTAGCCCAACATCCACTCCTTTCCAACTGGTGTGAGCAAGGGAACTTGCCCCACATACCATGGGAAGGCAGAGGGCAAGGAAACCATATTGGTTTCCTTGCCCTCTGTTGACGGGTGCAAGGGTCATGAGTTGGTGTGCTTCTGCCAAAATCAAGAGTTCAGCTTACAAACCATGAGATTCTAGATCTGACCTCCTGCTGAAAGAGTCCATGCAGATATCATGCTGACCTGGGGAAAAGCTGGGCTCAAAATCCTGGCACAGCTATGAGATTGCTGGTTGGCTCTCAACAAATCTCTCTCTTCCAGCTGCTATTCTCCACCTGTGAACTACAACAGGGGCATCAAATCTCTTTCATCGGGCCCATTCTGAAGACACCTTAAACCACGGCTTTAACCATGGTGGTTAAGCCAGAAAGCCAGACTGTGTTCAGAAGACACTGGCTTAACCACCATGGTTGAAGCCATGGTTTAAGGTGTCTTCTGAACAGGGCCATCCAGAGGGCCAAATTCAATTTTGGAGATGCTCCCAGGGGCCCACATTCCAGTGATGGGTGGAGTCAAAGGCAAAAGAGGTGAGGCCAAAGGCAAGGCAAAATACAAACATTACCAGCATATTTTAGATGAACACTCTTACTGCCAACAACAAAAACTTAGGAGAGGTATTTCAACCCTTCCAAATGGGGGGAAAATTCCACAAAAGCTGGGAAACCACCAAATGATTGGTGGTTGGGAGAAAGGGGGTGGAGCCAGAAGAAGGGGCGTGGTAATCTGAAGAATCCCAGAGGGTTGGATAGACATCCCATGCCTGAGGTTCTGCATCCCTGGAATAAATAAATGGACATAAAACTGACACTATAAAGGGCAGCATTCAGAAATTAGTTGTCAGGATGCAGAACCTGGTTTGGATTCTCTTCTCCTTCTGGATCTTCAACATTCAGGAACCCACAGAAGAACGTTTCTGTCTTCTAGGTGACTGCTTACTGTTCACCGAAAAGTCATCGATTATTCAAAAAGTTTCCAAAAGGAATTCCAGTGCGAATTTGCTGACCTAGAATTTACCAGAAAAGTTTGATTCTAAATCTCCAGGGCTCAGCTGGGACCAGGGTTTTCTCTTCCACTACAGGTGTTAAATTAGTATAGCAAATTAAAGATGATTGCACCAATTACTTCTATTATGTACACTCACTCAGCTTATCTTGTACACATTTGAACTTTGCACAGAAATATCACAGGGTGTACCTCTGTCATTTCATAGCCTTTTGAACCTACTAATTACAATGGTTTTTTTACTTTTTTCTTTGTGCATATATATTCTGTCAACTTCATGCATTTGATGAAGTGAGTTCTAGTCCATGAAAGTGTATGCCACAATACACTGGCTGGTCTTTAAAGTGCCGCTGGAATTCTTGTTGCTGCTTTTTGCTGTAATAGACGAATTTGGCTCCTCCAGCAGAATAGGTCATTCAGATCACAAAATGGAGCTTTTCCTGGTGCAAAATTTTGAAATTCATTTTCAAAGTAGATTATAAACAGGCTTAGGCCTAATCTACACCAAGCAGGATATTGCACTATGAAAGCGGTATGAAAGCGGGATATAAAAGGCAGGAGCCACACCAAGCAGGATATAGCACTATGAAAGCGGTATATGGCATGTGTCAATGGACCCAACAGTTGTCAGTGCACTTTGATACTGCTTTAAAGCAGTAGTGTGGCTCCTGCCTTTTATATAATGCTTTCATAGTGCAATATCCTGCTTGGTGTAGATGAGGCTCTGGAGGGTGGGAAACCATGTGATGCCTGAAGTTGACGAATAACTGGGCATTAGTTCAATCAGATTTTTAAAAAATAAAATAACAGGAGAAAAGGAGGATAATAAGCAGGATGAAGGGAGTTGCAAGACCTATATCCAAAAAGCACTTTGAAACATTAAGGGACACTGGGGCAAAATTAGCACCTGAATTATGAGCTATTCCTTTTACTGAATTAAGCAATACTTTCAGAAATGGAGTATAAACTAGGCACAAGCAACTTGCACAAGCGACTATTTCAAAGAGCACAAATTAGCTGGTAGAGATAAACCTTAATTGAGGACCGATTGGAGAGGGAGGCATTCCGATCTAGCAAGCAGGTTGTGCTCCGTCGCCAACCAACACACTAGCCAGGAGTACAAGCAAGACAAATTCCAGCAGGCACTTAGCTGGAGATCTGTGTCACACCAATGGATGCTCTTCCCAGTCCTCTTGTTTGACACGCAAATACTCCTCCTTGCCTCCACTCCACTCGCTTGCTCCCTTCCCTATTCAACAAATGCCAGCTAATTCCTGAACAAACTTCGCTATTTGCCTTCACACCCCCGTCCGCCACAACCCCCCACCCCCACCCCCCCATCCCGCCGCCTTACAGGCAACATGACCCACAAGTGGTTTGAAGTGCCGTGTTGACAAGCCTTGCCGCCTGCCTGATCCAGGGGAGGAGGGGGAAAGCGGAAACAAAATAGTGACTGAAGTGCCCACGTACAGTCAATTGCTCCAGGCGCCAAGCAGCAGGGCAGGGAAGAAGGAACACACGGCTCCCAACGCATCTCGCAATGGCAAGCAACCTGGTGTCCTCCGGATGTGTGGGACTACAACTCCCATCACCCTTAACTCTTGGCCACATTGACTGGGGCTTATGGGAGCTGTAGTCCAAAAAACATCAGGGAGGGCTTGCCTGCCAGGTCGCCCACCCCTAGCAGACAAGCTTATTCTCCAAGGATCCTTACAATGCACAAGCAGGAGGTATCAATAGGCAGAAGCACAAAAATATAGTTTGAAGAAACCCTGAAGTGGAGGGTGGGGGAATACCCCAAAACAGGGCCCAAACGAGTAGAACAGGATATCCTAGGCCTCAGCTAGACCTACCTGGTCTAGCATGACGGAGGGGTGAAGATCTCGCAATAATTTTATTGCAAGATCTCCCCCTCCGTTTACACGTGGCGCACGATGACCTCAGAGGGAGAGGACATCGCGTCCACCATTTTGTTTGTTTTTTCTTAAAGGGGCAGAGCGTATGAACACTCATGCGCAAAAGGTAAGGTTGTTGTTTTTTTTACACTTTTCCCTGCTCCCCCACCTCCCCCCCGATGGACACAGAGCTCCTGAGGAGCTCTGCACCCCGTGTGCAGCTCCTGGCTCCTTGTGAGTAACCACGAGGAGCTGGGACAAACCACGATGCATGCCCACACGTTCCACGGTCTCGGGATCGGCCTGAGACCACTGAAAAAGCGGGCTCAAAGCTGAGGGCGAGATCCTAGGGTAAGGGAGGGATCATCCCTTCTTGATCCCAGTATCCCCTTTATGTCATGTGAATGCACAGGAATGCACCCTGGGGTATCGCCCGTCTAGCTATGGCCCTAGAAAAGGACATGGCCGACTGAGTGAAATCCGGAAGAGGAACACTCCATGCTGCAACATGCTGTTGTTGGCCCTACTGGTTTACCTCTACAATCCCCATGGCAAGTGACACAAGGCTCTAGTCTACAGCGCTGCCTCTCTGCTGTTTGCCGAAGCCTGGATGAGAGACACTCAGCTGGAACAGAGAATTTCTGCTACCCGTGGAGAAGTGTAGGAAAAGGAAAACACTGCCCTCAAATTAGGAGATTTAAAATTTCACCCAGAAGCAAACAACAACAACACAATCAAGGAAAGAAGCGTGTACATAGGGACATGAATGTTTTAAAATAAATTACTTTGGATTTTCCATGGGCACTGAGGGCTCATCTCCACCAAGCAGGATATTCCACTATGAAAGTGGTAGATAAAAGGCAGGAGCCACACCAAGCAGGATATAGCGGTATGAAAGCGGTATATGGCATGTGTCAATGGGCCCCAACAGTTGTCAGTGCACTTCAATACCACTATAAAGCAGTCGTGTGGCTCCTGCCTTTTATATACCGCTTCCATAGTGGAATATCCTGCTTGGTGTAGATGAGGCCGTAGCCTTTTGAACTGGCTACCTGGTCCTAGCAACATTTTCTGAGCCCCTGTTCAGATTCAGGATGAGAAGAGAAACTTTGTTCAGATGCCAGGAGAGGAGGAAGCGAAGGACAAATTTGCATCCCTTTATCTTATCAACCTTCAATTGAAAAACAAATGAAGAATGGGTAGAAGGGATTTAGAGCCCAGCTATGAGAACTGAGCATCTGCTGGACGGAAAGTTGTTCACAACACTTCTCTTTTCCCTGGCAGGAGAGTCGCACTTATTAATTGGCTGAAATAATAATTATTATTAATTGGCTGAAATAATTAATTGGCTGAAATAGTGCTGTTGGTCTCAAAACCCTGTCCTTGCTCAGCAGCATTAAAGTTTGACTCAGGGCTGATTCACACAACCATGTTTACATGCTGCGTTGGGTGGGTTAAGTAAGTGGATCCACAGTGCGCCAGGCATAACGTTCCCCAAAGTGGTTTGCTAGGGTGACCATATGAAAAGGAGGACAGGGCTCCTGTATCTTAAACAGTTGTATTGAAAAGGGAATTTCAGCCCGTGTCATTTATATATATGGAGAACCTGGTGAAATTTCCTCTTCATCACAACAGTTAAAGCTGCAGGTGCCCTGCCCTCTTTTAAATCTGGTCACTCTAGTATAGCTCCTGCACTTTAATTGTTGTAATGAAGAGGGGATTTCACCAGGTTCTCCGTATATACAAATGACACCTGCCGAAATTCCCTTTTCTATGCAACTGTTAAAGATACAGGAGCCCTGTCCTCCTTTTCATATGGTCACTCTAGGTTTGCAGGCTTATTAAGCCTAGCTATGGAGCCTAGCTAGGGAATTGGTTTAATTTGCACAATTTATGCAGGCCGCCAAGTCCATATTTCTTGGCACAAAATTTATATTTTGTAACTACAGAGGAAACACAGCCCTAAACACAGCACTTCAACTCTGATGTGTTTTTGATTGCCCTGGACCTAGCTGAGCTGCATTCGACTCAAACGGAGTTGAGGTGAAATTTCGCAAAGTTTTAAAATTCAACAAATCCCCCCCCCCAATGAGAAATTTGACCACAACATTTAAAAACTGAATTACAGAATCAACATTTGCCATCAAAATTTAAACCCCAATTTGTGGCAGTTGCTTAAACGAATGAAATTAATAAGAACTTTCTATCAGTAAAGAGATCCGCTGGATTGTATCAAATATCGATCTCTGTTGCATATTAGCTATATTACAGCAGTCCAGTGTTGACTGCTATGTGTCAGATACTGACGAATGCTGACAGCTGATCCATGTCAAATGCTGTCAAGTACAAGGTGCTCCATGATAGCTATCAAACATTGGGATGAGCAAATCTGTCCATTTCAGTTTCTCTCATTTTTCCAGTCTTAATTTCAATTCGTCTCAAACTTTCAAAATGTCTCTAGCTTTTGATTTGTCCCAAATATAGGGAATGCATTTTTTTTATAAGAAGGTTACACAAAAATAAGCATTTTTGTGCAAATTTCTCTTAATACTTCCATCTTAGTAGCATGCAGTTTGGGCTAATCAACATTTTTTGCAAGCCATTTCCCTAATATAATACATTTTTGAAAGTTATTTCCCCTAATGTATGTATTTTTGTTTGCAGTTTTGGAGAACTGTATCATAAAACTGGGAGAAGTGTGAATTTTGAAGGTATATTTCAGTTCACATAGTGGTTTGAAAGTGCGAAATTAGGTAAAAGCTTGCATTAAAATGTAAACCTAACAAATTTCTCCTTCATCCTTAGTCAAATATTTGCTGCCAAATATTTGACATCCTTGAATGTCAAACTGCTGATGCTAAATATCAAATATTCACCCATCCAAAGGATATTTGCCATTCAAATTTGCAGAAGAGAATTAGGATGGGGAAATTGAACAACTGGAATGAATTCAGAGAAGGGCAACAAAGATGAACAAGGGACTAGAAATTAAGTCCTAAGAGGAAAGATCAAAGGAACTTGATATGTTTTGCCTTGAAAAGAGAAGACCCCGGGGGGGGGGGGAATTGATAGCATTTTTCAAGTACCTAAAGGGTTGTCACTCAGAAGAGGAATGCAAGCTGTTCTCTATCCAAGACTATACAACACGAAATAACAGGCTTAAGTTACAGGAAGGCAGGTTTTGGTTGAACATTAGGAAAAACTTCCTAACAGTTGGAGCAATCAGACAATGGAACCAACTACCTAGGGAGTGGTGGTCCCTCCATTGCTGGAGGTATTGAAACAGAGACTGGGCAGCCATCTGTAAGAGAGGCTTTAAAGTGGATTCCTGCACTAAGCAAGGGGTTGGACCTGATGGCCTAAATGGTCCCTTCCAGTTCTATGATGCTATATTGAACCACAGTTTGTCTCAGTTCAGATTAAATGACAAACTGCGTTCAGTTGAAAACAGAAGTGATTTCTTCCAATCTCCTCCTTGTAGTTCCATAAGAGGAGGTGGGAATGTGGAGCACACAAGTTTGAGGATCATTCACATCACACTGAACTATGGCTTAGTTTTAGCTACAAATTATTGAAACAAGCAAAGATCCAACTTTAGTTTCTGACCTTGGCTTGTTCCAAAAAACTACCATTCAAGCTAGCTACAGTTTATGGTTTGGATGTAATGACAAACTCTGGTTAGTTTAAACCAAGAAATGGATGCTTCCAATCTTCCTCTGATGTATGCCGGAGAAAGAGAAAGGAACAGTCAAGCTCAAGGACAAATTAGTTTGTATAGTGCTGCTGGTTTGAAATTAGGTCTGAACTGGGCCCATTTGTCAATCTAGCTTCTCTCTCTCTCTCTCTCTCTCTCTCTCTCTCTCTGTGTGTGTGTGTGTTTTATAGTCATAGTCCTGCTGAAACCTTTGGTATGAGAGCCAGTTCACATGACCAATACGTGAGTGCTCAGGTAGTGTTCTATTTAGGTGATGTGTTTCCCCTTCTTTCCTGCAATTCATGAGTGGCCCCTTACACAAAGTGGTTGGTCTTGAGCCTGAGGGATTCTGGTAGAATTGAAGTCTAGAGAAAGCACCTGGGTCCAATCAGGTCTTTTGCCTACTTTAATTAAAGGTGAGATCCTATGGGGATGGCTGTAAGCTTCTGAACTCAGAGGATTATGGCTATGCATTGCAGAGCAAGAGGTGCATTGGAGGCAATTTTCATGGTCCTCCTGCGCCATATTTTGGCTAGATGGGCATTTTCACCCTTCTAGCTGAGGCGTCGGGGAGGGAAGGAGGCTGGGGAGACTTGGGATAAGCTATTCCCGCCCTTCCCCGGCCACTGGCACACCCCTTTCCCTCCTCACCAAAGTCAGTTTTGCGACCTCGGAGAGGCAGCTGGTGCAGTTCTCTCCATGCCAGTTGTGAGGGCGAGGGGAGCTTGGACTCCTGTGTCCGAGGTCAGAGTGGTGTCTCTGACCTCAGATCCAGGAATCCAAATTATCCTATGCCCACCCACCCCGGCCGGAGCCTGTCTAGGGACCATAGGATTCCTCGCCCCATGTCATCCAAGGGAATGTCTCCAAGCTGAACACCCTGGTTCCCATAATGCTGCTTGACTGGGCAGAATTCCCAACACATGCTGCAGACGGAGGCGGTACTAACTCCAGATAATAAGAGTGTCGATTTGAAATTACAGGTGAGGGGCAAATTTTGAAAGCACCTCCATGTTTAAAACAAGTCTGCTAGTTAAAAACAAACACTCTAACACAGTGGTTCCCAAACTTTTTCAGGTAACCACCCCCTTGGTTCCACAGACTCATGCCCAGCGCCCTCCTACCCTACACTATGACAATCATTATTCAGAATAACGGTTTTCAACAACCCACCAAGGAAGATAATAACAATAGAATTCAAAACAGTAACAATTAATTGAATACTTTATTCAAAATCCAGTTGGTGTGCCCTGCCACATGCAAACAGAAGCGTTCACTCTCTTTTCCCTCCCTCCCTTGGCAAGCCTGGGGCGGGTGCTTCCCATTTAGAGGGGATTCTAGGAGTTGAAGGACTTTTTTCTGTCTAAACATGCATAAAATTGTGCCTTTAACTTATCATGTCACACTAGCATGAATACAGGAATCAAATAGGATTTCCTTCTTCAGTGGAACACACTTACTTAGGAGTATGCACCATTTTGTTATAGGAAAGGATAATGTATTTTAATTAAAATTTAAAAATAATTATCTGCCACCTGGTACAGAGTTTTCCTATGGAAAACCTGGCTGGGACTGAAGTAGAGGGGCACTAATTTTACTGTACTTAATTGTCTTTAAATATGGTTAAATATTCCACAGTTACCTTGCTATTCTATTTCTACAATTTATTTTCTCCTGTCTTTTCTTCACCCTCTCTTCATTTTCAGGCTGAATCCTATGCACATTTACTTCAGAGTAAGTGCTATTGATCTCAGTGGGGCTTACTTCTGAGCAGACATACTTACGATTGTGCTGCAGCTCTGTTTTTATGGTGACACAAGATACACACATACCGTGTTTACCAAAAGAACACTTGAAAAAAGGGGGTTGGACACCCTGAAATAAGCAAGGGCAGATAGGAATTGTTTCAGCAAGCATTCTGGGAAAAGGTGCTGCTGAATCTTCTTTAGCCAGGAAGGACCTGGGGAATTGCAATTCTCTTTCCCTCCCCCTTTTCTTTTCTCTCCCAATCCTGTTGTAGTCCAGATTTCTTGGTGGGTGGGAGCACACACAGAGACACACAGCATCTCTCTCTCTCTCTCTCTCTCTCCAACCCTGCCGGGCTGATTAGGACAGGAGGGCAGCAGCTCAGAGGGGAGATGGCGCAACCTGCAAGTCCTGACGGGGGAAGGAAGCCTGGTGATACCTTGCAGCAGCACAAGCAGACCTGCTCCCCACCCAGCCAGCAGGCCGACTGCTGTTCTTGGCAGCTGCTCTGCCGCCCACCATCCTCCACGTGCTCCTTCCTCTCCGCTGCAGGGCTGCTGCTCCTGCCTTGTGCAGCAACTATCGCGAGAGGTCTGCCAGGGCAGCTTGTAGGAGGGAGCAGCTCTGGCCAAGGGAGGGAGGGAGCGAGCGGGTGGCGGCGGCTCCAGCAGGAAAGAAGCCCTGGGCCCTCCTAGGCAGGAGAAGAGTGGGCAGAGCAGCTGAATTCACCGCTCTTTCCTGCTCTGCTGCCTCCTGTGGGCGCTTCCCCCACCCCCTACTTCTGGTGGGGCTGCTGTGGGCTTGAGATAGGAGGAGAGAGCAGCTGCATGAGTAAGAAAGTCCTTCCTGAGCAGGGGCGGTGTGGGGAGAGCAGCTGAATTTGCTGCTCTTTCCTGCTCGGTCCCTGGATTTTAGGACCTTCTGGAGAGACCACCTTGAGTGCCCCCCTGCCGCCCCTTTGCCTGTTGGCGCCCCCTGTTAACGCCCCCTGCCGTCCCTTTGCCTCTTAAAGCCCCCCTATGCAATCCCACCGCCCCCAAGGGGGAAGTACCACCCACTTTGGGAACCACTGGTCTAACACATCAGGAAGAAAGGCTTTAGCACAGCCTGTTCCCTGCTGTGCTAGCTTTCTACTTGCAAGGAAGTTCTTTAAGCTCTTAATTGAAACTTTTAAAAAGTTACTAAACAATCTGGAGCTGCCCCTTTCCAGCATGTAACTCCTCTGCTGAGGGAACTGCACTGGCTGCCTATTCACTACCAGGCCAGGTTTAAGGTTCTTGTACTTGTGCACAAAGCCCTAAACAACTTGGGACCAGGATACCTGAGAGAGCGCCTTCTCCTCTACCAACCTGCCTGGTCACTGAGGTCATCTGAGGGCATGCTCCTGGTGGTTCCACACAGATCCAACCTCTGATTGGAGTCCACCAGGGGAAGAGCCTTCAGTGTGGTGGCCCCCCTCCTGTGGAATTCCCTGCCTCTGGAGGTCAGGCAGGCGCCAACTTTGTATTCCTTTCGGCGCCTCCTGAAAATGTCATTATTCCAGGAAGCCTTTCCTTAAAGACCAGCCACGGTTCACTGTACATTTTCCTTCTTTTAAAATCTATTTTAAAGTGTTTTATTCTGTTTTTATTTTATCTTGTGCACCGCTCTGAAATTTTCAATGGGGAGTGGTATATAAATATTGTAAGTAAATAAATAAATAAATAAATAAATAAATGCAGATCTTATAATTATAAAAAAAATGGGTAAAAAATAGGGGGAGAGTGGAAGGAGGGTGGTCCCAAATATCAGAACTAAAATATCACAAACATATATATATTTAAAACATACATAGGAATAAGTCCTTACCGACACCAGTGGAATGGGTATTTGGCTGGTACATGTCTGAGTGTGTGTGTGTGCGTGCGTGAGAGAGAGAGAGAGAGAATGGGGCGGGGTGGTGATGGAGTGAGACCAGCTTTCAATTCCAAAAATAATAATAAAGGGCAACGAACATTCACAGTAAGCTTCACCGGAGAGACCTTCCTCTACACCCACCCACTCTCAGCAGAGATGATCTGGGCCTTGAGAGTTTGAGATTTTGTCCATCAGCATTACATCCCACATCCTGGTGAACTAGTTCCGTATGGTAAGAAGTATCTTATTTTTCCATTTGGCTGCAATTTAGGGTTTTGCCACAAAGAGAAGGTAAACAAAAAAGTTCCCTGTGAGATTAGGGTTAAGGAACATTATAAAACATGCAGTAGGGTGAGGATTTTGTTTTGTTTTTAACCACGGGGAGCATTCTAAAATGTGGTTTCCCACTCCATTTCGAAGTATGAAGTGGTAGAGTCCATTCTTACCATCACATGATTCTAACATCTCATTCTAGGGTATGAGCAGACCCAGCCTATGTCACTCTGTCCTCTGGTCCCTCTGTCCTGGAGCCCGTCTACACTTGTCTAGATGAAACGTAACAAGTTGGCAGAGATGACGTCAGCAGTCACGTGATGCTGTTGTTGTTACGTTTCTTCTGACTTTAAAAACCGTTCCACTTTCTGTTAAAATCGTTTTAAAACTAACAATGTGCCCCAACCTTTCGTTGTATTCAATGCCGTCTTTCAAAGTCATGTCTCGTGACCATGGTCTTTGCTTCCTGATTAGGACAAGTGAGGGCTTTTCTAGGGGAGGGAGAGCTGGCACAACGCGACGAGGGGGAGGGGGAGGGAGGGCGGTGAAAGAGGGGACAGAGGCTTAATTTTTTTTAAAAAACGCTTATCTTTCGGGGCGCACGTGGCCCCTTTAAGACGCTGCAGGGCTTCCCTCGTCCCTACGCGTCGCCCCGCCTCCCTGCCGCCTTATCCCGGCAGGTCTAGCTCAGAGTCACCGGAAGAAGGAGGTTTACTTCAGAGCCGGTATGAGCCTAATGAAGAACGTTCTAAAGAAGAGTGTGCCGGGGTAAAACGATAGAAGAAAAGGTGTTTCGATTGACTGGGCTCAAGTTGCATTTTGTAACGTAGCAAGGGAGGACGCAACAATGCACTTAAACAACGGTGTAATGAATAGTGTAGATCCTGCCCTGTGCTCCCTTCCTATAGTTGTTGCAGGAAACATGCATGCTTAAGGGCATGCAAGGGAGGAGGAAGGATGGGCAGCTTGCAGTGCTGCAGTGTCGGCAGCAGCTCTGGGAGAAGATCCACTCTTTCACCAACAAGGATACTAGAGATCATCCTGAGATCATCCTCAAGGGCCATTCTCTGGGTGTCCCCAGGTGGTTACTAAGGAAAGGCCTTTTCAGTGGTGGCACCCGGTTGTGGAATGCCCTCTGCAGAGAAGTTCATCTGGTGCCTATGTTGTGGTCTTTTTGGTGTCAAGTGAAGAACTTTGTATCTTCCAGGCTTTTTAGTTTTACAAAATTATGGGGTTTTGGATCTTTGCACTACCGCTGGCTTTTACTCAGATTTTATTCCTTTTTAAACTTATATTTATTCTGTTTTATTGTTGTATTTTATCATGTTAAATTTGTTTTGTGAACTGCTGAGGGAGTTTTGGCTAATATTGAAATATAATAAATAAATACATACATACATACATAAGAAATATAGACAAAATTTTAGGTAACTAGTGCGAATGTAAATATTTATGTATTTTTATTTATTTTTGATATTTAGACACTGCTAAATATAATTAAATCCCTAAGCAGTTCACATATAAATATTAAAATCACATTTAAAATACAATATTAAAAACACAACATTAAAAACAATTACAATAAAAGCGATGCAATTTGCAATAAGACGGAGCAACATGATTAATTTAATTGCAGCCCAGGGCAAGCCTGGGTGAACAACTGTGTTTTCAGGAGACGTTAAAAGATGCCATATTTTCTACCTCCCGAACTGTACAGAGGAAGGTTTTCCAAAGGGTGGGTGCCACTACCGAGAAGGCCTGCCATCAAGGTATTGCGTAGCAACTTTCCATTAACTACGGATGTGTTAACAAATCTTTTAAAAGGGATACTGCCAACTTCAGATGAGGCAACGAAGAGGTTCATCTTTTGGTGTCATGAAAAAGAATTTTGACCCACCATTGGAAATCAGCATTTGTACAGACTACAAAAGAAAGGTGCTGGAAAGCTTTTGAAATCGTATTTATGGACAAACATACAGATTGTTGTTGTTATTATTATTATTATTTGTATCCTGCCTTTTGCCCAATACAGTTCAGCAGAGAAATTGACGTGTAGGACGGTGTGGTTATTTTCAGAAATAGCAACTGCCTGTCCTCTCTTGGAATCAGAGTGATGTAACTGAAAGGTTGAAACTTCCAATTCTTTTCAATAATAATAATAATAATAATAATAATAATAATAATAATAATAATAATAATATATTCTAAAGCCCTTGACCTTGGGGGAGCTAGGGGTGGCAATGGCCGACAGAAAGCTCTGGCGTGGGCTGGTCCATGAAGTCACGAAGAGTCGAAACGACTGAACGAATAAACAACAAAAGCTGATATCGCAATAGTTGTATAGGCTGATAGATTGTTCTCGACTTGCTGCGAATTTCCCCTAAATCCGGATGGGGTATACGACTCAAACGGAATGTATGTGGCAGCTTTCACGAGATCTGTTCAAGCGGCCAAAGTCAAATCAGAAAAAGCCTGTGTGCTTTGGAGCTTTAAGCATATAAAATCCCCCACCTGGCCATGAGGTGGCAACCCTAAATAAGATAGCTGTGAATTCTAGCCCCACCAAATAAGTCAGGTATATGAAACGAATCTCTTTTTCTTCCCAGGGCTCTTCTGTCAAGAGGATTCACACCCTCGTTTTCCCCTTCCACCCACAGAACTGGCCAGAGGCTCTAGGTGGGGCAGGGTCAAGGGAGAGTTCGTTCTGGAGCACATCAGCATTTCATGAGTTGTGTGCGGCTGGTTTTTCATTCCCAGAACAAACAGAGGAGAGAAGGCTGTACGCGCAGAGCATCCAGCATCCATGAACACATCAAATCATGTGAATCTCATGTTTGCACATGCATGAACTAACTAGCACATATCAAAGCAGCTGCACCATTCAGATATGATGCCTATGCTGGTAGAATGCCAATTTCTGCTGCTGCTTTGCATTCTAGGCATTCTTTGAAATCCTATAATTAGGGAGCTAGATCGTTCTGAAAAACTGTGTGGGGGGGAAATACTTTCTTGATGTAAAAATGTATTTCCTAGGTGGGAAAATACACATTATATAAGTTTTCTCCCCACAAAATTCTTTAATGGGGAGTGTCAGAGGCTAAACCCAATGGGTTGCTCCACTTTTTAAAATGCTTACTCAGCAGTAATAATAAATAAATAAAATTCTGTACCCAGGCAATGCAAATTCTGCACTACAAAAAGTGGAATTCTGCAACCTGTATAATTCTGCAATCCTCTACCCATTTACATAGGAGTAAGCTCCACTGTCTTTTCTGAGTGAACATATATAGGATTGCATTGTAAAGCACATGATCTGAACAAATCTTGGATGCATTTTGCATATTTCCCCCTGCAATTTGTGCTATTTTACATATTCTAGTTTAGCTAGTTGTAGGGAGGAGCAAGGAGTTATGGAAGGCACTGAAACGGCTGGACATTTTATTCAATCACCTTTCCAGGCTTCCGAGATTTCAGCAAGGCTTGTCCACACACTTTCAGATTCTGACATATCCTCACAGCCGTAAGGTTTAAGCACTTGCTTTTTAAATGAAAGCAAACTTCTATACACAATAACGCTGCCCCATGAAAATGGCAGCACACACATAGCCCTGCTCAAAGTATCTGCCTGTTACCCTGCTATGCTGTCGAATAGCTTTATTGCCTTGTTGTAAAAACCAGGTACCTGTTTCCATCTTATCGTCATAGCACATGCTTGCTCTTTTCACTTGCATGCAAGCCACAGCAGGACACCCAATGGCCATCCATACCCAAAGTCAACAGGGAGAAATGCCAGGGCTGAGAAATCTCTTTCAGCCCAAGAGCCAAATTCCATTTCGTAGAACCTCGCGAGGGCTCCATTCTATTAGGTGTGTCCAAACAAAAGGGGTGGGGCTAAAATTACAAAAATGCACCACCACATTGTAGCTTAAGGCTCTTACTCCCAGTAACTGAAATGGCATCTACCTGGCACCCCTGACACAGCCAGGAAGAGTACTTACGGAGGGCCTTTCCTGTGGAGGCTGGTGGCTCCAAATTCACTGGGGTGGTGAATCCGCTCCAGGTTTCAGTCAGAACCATTCAGGACTCTAAAGCAGCTATTCAAGGTGTTGGATAGCTCCTTTAGAATTCTGCCTGAAACCTGGATCGGATTCACCACCCCACTGACATTGGAGCCACCAGCCTCCACTGAGCTTTGCTGAATCTATCCCAGCCTTCTGTCTCCGACTGCAGCTGCCCAAATGCCCCTGAGATGCCTACACAAACAGGGTGTGATGATGGCAACGGCCCATCCTCAACATCTGGCAATCAGATGTTCTACATGTCTCCCAAGAAAGAGGTTCTATCCTTAGCTGTCTTTGCTCACACCCATAGATAAATCTATATTTCTCTAATTTGTCCTTTTTTAAGCCATCAAAGCCAAAGGTCTCATTGCCAGTGGAGATTCTCCAACTGACAATACCTCTGGCAGCAAACTCTGGCCTCGTCCATCTTCTAGAGGTCCTAGGGCCTGTGCTCCCTGCCTCTCAGGAAGATAATTACGTTAAGGGGCAGACCAACCTGGTCCCATCCATCAACCAGTGAAGGTGCAGCTGCAAGAAGCTTGCTTCACCCTTCCCTGCCAGAAAGCGTATTCGAACTTTGTAAAGAAAAAAATAGCGCCTGTTTGCTTTTTTCCTCTTTCCTCCCAATCCCTATACCTTTTGCATTGTGTCTTTTGGATTGCAAACCTAAGGGCAGGGCATTTCTTATTATTAATCTTTGTTAGCCACTCTGGAAGATGTAAATAAATAAACACAGACTGCAAATAAATTGCATTGACCTCAGGTTTTTAGAGAAGAGGGAATCACTTCTCCACACTACTCAGAATTTTATTTTAAAAGATATTTTTGAACAATCAACTTTTTAAGCCTTTCTACATAGGGGAAACACTTCATCTCCCAAATCATTTTATGTTGCCCTTTTCTGTGCCTTCTTCAGTTCTAAGATATTATTTTAGAGATGGAAATGTCACAACATTCTAAGCAAGGCTGAACCATACATTTAAACATAGTTCTCTGCAATGGCATTATGATGATTATTTTTTTGTATTTTCATTTTCGTCCTTTTTTCTGCTTAATAATTCCTAACGTCACCTTGGTTTCATTCAGTACCATACCACACTGAGCTGACATTTTCAGTAAGCTATCTATTATAACCCCCAATATATTTTTCCTGGGATGTTACAGACAATTTAAATTCCAGCAGTAAACCTATTCGAGAATGTAGTATATGCACATAGGCACCGTTAAGACTGACATTGTCCACAATGTCCCAGGGATGGGGCATTGTTAGAAGAGGCAGAAGCATCTAGGAGATGAGGCTAGCCCATATGTTTTAGATAGTCCCTTCATATATTTGGTAACCATGGGTACCAAATTCCTGAATCGGGCTGGTATGTATCGATGGACCAATGACCCCTATCAGTATCAAGGCTTATGTCTTCCTGAAAGCCATGCCCTTTGACCTGGAAGATCTTCTCTGTAATCACTCCTGGGTTAGCTGTGGATTCATACTGGTGTGGGGAAAGAAGCTCTGTACATGCTCAAAGATATGCATTTCACATTTCTAGCCTTTGCTGAAATTAGACCATTTGGGGTCAAGATGGAGAGGAATAAAGAACTGTCCCCACATGAACCTGCCTGACTACTACGATTAACCTCAGGGGCTATGGTGGATGGTAACCAGAGACAGGGCTATTTCAGCTGCTGTCGGGACTTCTTTCTCAGAAAGGTTTGCCTGGTGCCATCTTTGTTCTCTTTTCGGCATCTGCTGAAAACCTTTACATTTCCCCAGGCCTTCCACTTGGTCGCAATTAGTTTTGTCACTGTTTGGTGCTGGATGACGAGTGGACTGCTCCGTTTTGCAAACCTGAGGGGGTGGGGGATATTCTATCTTATGTTTTTATTTGTAAGTCCCTCTGAGGACCAAACTACACATGATACTATGGCCTAATCTACACCAAGCAGGATATTGCACTATGACAGCGGAATATAAAAGTGCCATGGCTGAAGAGTGGTCAATAAGTAAAAAAGGGAAGCTGCAGGGAGCAACTGCAATTTTGGAATAATAATAATAATAATAATAATAATAATAATAATAATAATAATAATATATTTCTTACCTGCCTCTCCATTTTGATCAAGGCAGGGAACAACAGTCAGTATAAAATACATAAAGTACTGATTAAAAACATAGTATACATTGTTAAAATGTCCTAAAATACATCCTAAAATTCCACTGGATAGGCCTGCCAGAAGAGATCAGTCTTTATAGCTTTCTTAAATGCTAAAAGTCTGTTAAATTGATGAATGTTCCTATCCTTTCTTGGTAGATTCTACCGAAGGAAACAGCACAGCTTACATGGAGAAAATGGAGACATGAAGGGCCCCTAATAACTTGGCGCAAGGTTCCTCAAGAGCTGTGACTCCTATCTCTCCCAACTCTCACTCTCCTCCTGTATGTCTGTTGAGTGAAACCTCTTTGAGTTCCAGCAAAGTTCTCCGCTAGTTGATACTGAATGGCTGTGGAAATATTCTATCCTCACCCTGAACATCCCCATGAATCACCAACCCAAATAATGATTTGTCCCCCACCCAGCCCCCTAAAATGGCTGTTTGCTCATCGCCCTATCTGATGATGATTTTCTTTTACATTCTTTGTGAACGCATCCTTATAGTTTGGTATATTGACCTGGTCTTGTAAATGTTCCCACTCCTGTCCTGATTGCAACACACCACACTGCAAAGAATCTTCCGAAGGCTGGTCTGACAAACCACGGCACTGTGAGTCACGATGTGGGCACATGTTGGCGCATGATGTGCGCACATGTGGGCACATTCAGAAAGGTTGGACAGGCATCTACTGGCAGTGCCTTAGGTTTCAGATACCTGACTTACAGCAGGGAATTATCCTAGATTGGTCTTTCCCAACCTGGTACCCTCCAGATGTGTTGACTGTCAACTCCCATCATCCCAAACCAGCGTGGCCAATGGTAGACAATGGGAGTGGTAGTCCAACACATCTGGAGGATACCAGGTTGGATGAAAGGCTGAACTAGAAAATCCCTGAATTGGATTTAGTCCAGTCCTTATTATTTCACAACAGTTTAGCAGGTATGAAGGTCTCGTGTTTCTTTCACCGTTTCAAAAAGAGTTGTGCGCACTGGCCTTTTGCATGGCCTCCTTAAAAAAAAGTGAAAGAAAGAAAACCACGCTTCACAGCTCAGAGGTTTTTAGATGTGAGAAGGAAACAGGGAGATGAGTGACTGTCTGCTCTGTTACTATGTCCTTAAACTGGCCTTGGTATTGCTGCCCAGTCTCAAAAAGAAAGGGGGCAGTCAAACAACAGGTTGTTGGTGTTGGTGTTGTAGTATGTGGACATGCCACACACCTCCAACACCACTTCCTCTACAGGATTCCAGTGTTTATGACTACTATCTCTGAGCAATTGGGGAGAACCGGCATACCTGCCGTGGCACTGGCACAGTGCCGTGGTTTTCGAATCCATCCCTGAGTCGGCATTTCTTTGCGTGTGCGCGCACACACACACACACCTTTTCCCGTAGCTTGAAGCCACAGAAGAATTGCCTCAGAGTTTGAGCAACAACCGGGGCCTATCGCACCATGGTTTAGGGGTTTGGGAGAATCACCTCCTGTGGGTGTTTTGGCAATTCCTTTCAGCGGAGAGCAAGGGAAAGCAGTGTGTGTAAGTGTGTGTGTGTATACGCGTGCAGGCATAGGAACCTAGTGCAGCCAATAGGGAGGGAACGCCTGTTCCTGCTTGGAATCAACCTCCTCCCCTCCCTCCGCACAGCCGCCTCTGGCCCACCCAAGTAGCTGCCGATGGGCATAAATTTGAGAACCGAGTACTAGGGTTGGATTGAAGGGAACCTTCCCCTCTCAGCCTCCATGCCTGCCAAGAAACTCAAACCGAAACACATTCCCTCCTGGCTCGCCTGCCAAGAAACCACGGCACTGGGCCAGCAGCACTGAGACTGCTCCACGTAAACACTGGGGTGGGGGGACAGAGCTACCACCCCCTCTCCCCTCCCCCTTACCAATGCGAGGAGGAGCATTAATGCTTCATTTTGGATTGCTTACGCCCACCACATACGCACATCTGGCTCTCTAGAGGGAACCAGACTCATCTCTCCCCACCACACACACGCCAGCCCTCAAGGTTTTGGCTTCTTCAGGCCTTTGTTAGGAAACACATATACACACTATATGTATAAATATCCTGTCCGGCCGAGAGGTGGAGGAATCGAAGGGCATTGTAGCAAGGCCTCTAGCACAGGGAAAGACCCCTAAAAACAGCTAAAAATTATTTTGAGCCTCAGGGGTGAGATCTCCCTGAATTCTCCCTTCCTCAGAGAGAATCACAACTATCAACGTGGCTAAATATTGTATGATTTCGAATGCGACAGGGAAAAGAGAGAGAAGTTCAGGACTCAGTGAACAAAATGAATCAGACTCCTCAGATTTCCGCCTCTAGACCCAGAGACCAGAGGGTTACATAATTTTTTCATGGCTTAGAGATGAGACACAGAGGAGCTGGGCTGAAACGTCTTGGGCCCAGGTTATCTGAAGGTTTGTCTCCTCCCATATGTTCTTGCCTGGACCCTAAGATCATCATTAGGGGTTCTTCTTTGGGAGCTCTGGCCAAAGAAAGTGAGGCGGGGTGGCTACTAGGAAAAGGGCCTTTTCTGCTGTGGCACCCCAGCTGTGGAATGAACTCCCTACAGAGGTTCACCTGGCACCTATGTTATGCTCTTTCCAACGCCAGGTGAAGACCTTTTTATTTCCCCAGCATTTTAGCATTATAGTCTTTTAACTTTGCTGTATTAAATCCATTACTGTTTTTTAAATCTCTGTAATGCTGCTATGTTTTATTCTGGTTGGATTTTTATACTAGAGATTCGGTAATTGGGTGGTATAGAAATGTAATAAATAAATAACTCCCCTCATCTCCTGCCAGGCAGAAAGGCACATTTCATAGCTGATGCCTCCTAGATTAAATATTATGTATGCAAAACCGTAATGCTGAAGAGATTAAAGGGTTCAGGGGTCTAACAAGGCGGGGGTGGGGGTGGTATTTTGGGATGGTTGCTTGGAGAATATGATGGGTGCATGTGTCTTACTTAGTTCTCAATTCCAGCCTCTAGATTAGGCTTATATGTTGCCAAGGAAGATGAAATGCATCGCCACAAAAAAAGAAGAAGAAAAGAGGACAATGACTTGGATCAATTTCGCATGTGCTAATTTCTGTGTATAGATGCAAAATGAGAAATAACTCCTGTAATTTAAATAAATCCTAATCTGCCTGCTTGATCTGCTGTCCAGGTGCTAACTTCAAAGACCCTCCTTGCTCTCCTGTCTTATAGTTCTTTATCTTTAAATGGGATTTGGACATGATGGCCCTTCAAATGGAGAAAGACTTCAAATAGAGGACTGGCCTCTGTTGTTGTTTTTAAAAAGGACACCCAGCCACTCCATTGGGAGTTGAATTAGGGGAAGCAAGCTCTGCAATTCAGGGATTTTCTTTTCACATTTTTGAGGATGCATGGAGTCCCAAACCAGCCGGCATACTAGCCTATTTATTTATTTATTTAATTTATTTATTTAATTTATTTAATACATTTGTATCCCGCCCTATATCATTAAGATCTCAGGGCGGCGTACAGATAAAAACATACAGTATAAAACAATAAATATGCACAGTTAAAAACAAATTAAACCATATAGTCCCAAGTTGCAAACCATTGCCTCTAAAATGACAACCCCCCTGAAAGTGAGGGGACTTGCAGAGAAAAGATCACCACAGCCCACGGAGACAGGCAACTGATGAGGGACTTAACACATGATGTGGGAATGAATAGCTGACCAATGCAGTCCCTTGCCTTCTTGAAGCTGCCACCTGTTCGTCATTTGGGAGATAGCCCATGTGTCTCATTTTACGGAGGACTGTCCTCTATTTGTAAGTATCCTCTTTTTCAGGGTCAGGCCAGACTTGTTGGAGACTGGACCCCTGAAATCCACCAAACAGAGCCAAGTCCAAAAGGCACACACTTAGAATCAGGATGGCTCTGAGCACATTTGGAGCATAGGAGTGTGTGTTCCGTACCAAAACTGAACTGCCATCCCAGTCCCTTTGCCCAAAACCCACTCCTGCTTACCCCTGGCTCTCTTTATTTCAGCAGCCCCAAACAGATTGCACAGTGGTGAACATAAGAGGTAAAACAGTAAAAAGTTAGAAAGATTAAAACAACATATTAAAATTATTATTCTTAAAAACAGAAAGCATTTAGATGGGAAAAGTCCTTTAGCTGTTACTGTTGTTAACAAATTGGGGAGTTGGAAGCCCTATCAGATCTACTGCAAATCATCCAAAGATCTGCCAGTAGATTCTGATCTACCTTCTGCCTACTCTGGCTCTATTTGAAGGGCTGCCTAATCCTCATCCAGTTTAAAGGTGAAGAGCCCTAAGAAAGTGCCTTGAAGTTGCCCATCAACACTTAGCAAGTAGAAATGAGAATAAGGGCATGTCTGCACCAGCCATTTATCCTGGGGTTAGCTCGAGGGCATCCCTGTGCATCCAAATGACGCACAGGGGATCCCGGGGTCAATCAGGGCGACCTCTTAGTTGTCCCAGAATAACCGGGACTGCGGTTTTCCTGATTTTTCCTGAGGTCCTAGGACAACCCTGAGGACCGTGAGTGGTGTGGTGAGCACTCCCGGGTCCTCCCTCCTCCCCATGAGTAGTGGGGCTCTTCAAATGGGCCCCATTTGAAGAGCCTGGGTGAGGTCTGTGGCCATCGAGCCCCACCACCCAGCATTTTCGACATCCCTGGGATGGCTGTCAGGGTTTTCTGGCACTGAGTTTTTCTATTTAAAAAACAAACAAACTCATAGAGGCGCTGCATCAGGGTCCTGCAATTGCGCAATTGAGTGAACGTCTCCTAACCCCACCGCCAAAACTCACCATGCCAGCAATGTCCCTCTTCACTTCCAGGATGACGTGTTGCCATTTAGATGCAGGAGAACGATTGTAAGCCCGGGATCCTCCCCCCACCCCTGTCCCAGAAGGCCTCTAGGTGCAGATAAGATCTAAGATTGAAGTCACAGTCTTCCCCACTATAGTGAGATATCTTGTATTTCTAGGTAATCATTTTCAAATTTGCATCTATACACAACAAATTAGCATATCTAAATTTTATGCAAATCTGTGTTCTTTTTTTTGGTGCTGCATTTCCTCTTTTTTGGAAAGTGGCTACCCTAATCATATTTCAAGAGATCGTCCATATCAAGAAGTAAATTCCTATGGGCTGAGCTTGTCCCTATTTTTCAGAAGAATTGTGAGTCGAAACCCGTTTCTATCACTCCTGCCATCAGTTTCAAAAATGTGTGTTAGATTCTGGAAGCCTCAAAGAAAAACAGCCATTTCCCTCACTCAAAACACAAACTCCTGACCTAGTAAAGGGTGCTGGTTGGTGGAAATATAACACACAATCAATACCTGTGGGGTTTTCTTGGTCAAAGCAATTCTTAAAAAACAAGAAATTGTCATGTAGAAAAATAAGATACAGTAATGATTATTAGGGCAGCATCCAATTATCCAACAGTTTTCACATTTAATAATGTAAATCGTCAATACAGTGTGACTAGTAAGTGCTAAGGAAGTTTTTGTGGATGCAATAGCCTTTGTGATCTTACTCATTTTCCCAGTGATGTTATGAATGACTGGACTGTCCAGGATTGGTCAGCTTAAAACGTGGCAATTCTTTGCCTTTGGACAACGAAAGGTCCATTTGTAAACTTGTGACAAGAACCTCTCCTTCTGCCCCCCTGCTTATATTCTGAAGCTCAGAGGCTCCCCTTCCAGCTTTGGCTACAAGCCGACTCAGTGCTGTGCCTTTTAAATCTATGGACTCTTCCCTACTTCCATATTTTCCCCCTTTCCTTTCTTTTCTTTTTTTCTTGCTTTAAAACCCTCCCCCCCCCATTTAAAACTCTTTCTCCTCCCCCAAGCATTTACCTTTTTTCCCCACTCTCTCTCTCTTACTTTCTTCAGTTGTAGTGTTTGGCCGGTTAGCTTGACATCTGTTCCAGGTAAATTGGTTGAAAGCATTATTAAAGACAAAATTAGTAAGCATATAGAAGGGCAGGTCCTGCTGAAGAAGAATCAACACGGCTTCCGCAAAGGCAAGTCCTGTCTCACTAATCTACTATAATTCTTTGAGAGTGTCAACAAACATGTAGACAAGGGTGATCTGGTGGACATTGTTTACTTGGACTTCCTAGCTTTTGATAAAGTCCCCCACCAAAGACTCCTGAACAAACTTAGTAGTCATGGAATAAGAGGAGAGGTTCTCTTATGGATCAGTAACTGGTTAGAGAACAGAAACAGAGTAGGAATAAATGGTCATTTCTCCCGATGGAGGGGTGAGCAGTGAAGTGGCCAAGTCTGCCGACGACACCAAATTATTTAAGGTTCTTAAAACACAAAGGGATTGTGAAGAGTTCCAAAGGGATCCCTCCAAGCTGGGAGAGTGGGCATCCAAATGGCAGATGTGGTTCAATGTAAGCAAGTGTAAGGTGATGCACGTTGGGGCAAAAAAACCCAACTTCAAGTATAACCTAATGGGATCTGAGCTGGTGGTGACCGAGCAAGAAAGAGAACTTGGGATTGTGGTGGACAGCTGGATGAAAATGTCCACCCAGTGTGCGGCTGCTTTAAAGAAGGCAAACTCCATGTTAGGCATTATAAGAAAAGGAATTGAGAATAAAATGGCCAGTATCATACTGCCTTTATACAAATCTATGGTGCGACCACACTTAGAATACTGTGTACAGTTCTCATCACCACATCTAAAAAAATATTAAAGAGCTGGAAAAAGTGCAGAAAAGGGCCCCTAAAACGATTAAGGGGCTGAAGCATCTCCCCTACGAGGGAAGGTTACATCAACTGGGATTGTTTAGCTTGGAAAAAAGGAGGCTAAGGGGAGACATGATAGAGGTGTACAAAGTTATGCATGGTATGGAGAATGTGGATAGGGAGACCTTTTTCTCCCTCTCTCAAAATACTAGAACCCGGGGTCATCTCATGAAGCTGACTGGTGGGAGATCCAGGACAAATAAGAGGTAGTACTTCTTTGCACAGCACATAGTTAAATTATGGAACTCACTACCATAAGATGTAGTGATGGCCACTGATTTGGATGGTTTTAAAAGGGAGTTGGATAAATTCCTGGAGGCAAAGACTATCAATGGCTACTAGCCCTGATGGTTGTGTGCTATCTCCAGTATTTGAGGCAGTAAGCCTGTGTGCACCAGTTGCTGGGGAACATGGGTGGGAGGGTGCTGTTGTACCATGTCCTGCTTGTTCATCCCTGGCCGATGCCTGGTTGGCCACTGTGTGAACAGAGTGCTGGACTAGATGGACCCTTGGTCTGATCCAGCATCAGGGCTCTTCTTATGTTCTTATGTACATTTGCTCACTAATTTCAAAACAACAAAATCAAATAAAATATTACTAATATATCAGTGAAACTCAGGCTTTTAACACCACGTTGGATTTAAGCACACCACTTTCTCTGGGTTGGGCCCAGTGCCTTTCCATACCAATTCCTGTTTCTTGGCTTAAGTCCTGATATGCCTTCAACAGGACTTACACCGGCCTTCCCCAACCTGGAGCCCTCCAGTTGTGTGGACCTTGAACATCCATGATTTCCAGCCAATGGCCATAGTGGCTGAGAATGAGGGGAGTTATGGGCCCACACATCTGGAGGGTACCAGATTAGGAAAGTCTGCCTTATACATATCTCCCCTTCAGTCTGCCTTGTACATAGGTCCCCTATGCAAACCTACTCATGTGTCTGGGAAGAGCTGAGTTGGCCCTGCCCCTCCATCCACACACTGGGTGGGAGTCTGAAGAGGAGAGCCTGCTCTACACATAAAGGCTGCCCATATGGTTTAGATAGGGTGACCATATGAAAAGGAGGACATGGCTCCTGTATCTTTAACAGTTGCATAGAAAAGGGAATTTCAGCAGGTGTCATTTGTATATATGGAGAACCTGGTGAAATTCCCTTTTCATCACCACAGTTAAAGCTGCAGGAGCTATACTGTACCTATACTGCGACCAGATACAAAAGAGGGCAGGGTACCTGCAGCTTTAACTGTGGTGAAGAAGAGGGGATTTCACCAGGTTCTCCATATATACAAATGACACCTGCTGAAATTCCCTTTTCAATACAACTGTTCAACATACAGGAGCCCTGTCCTCCTTTTCATATGGTCACCCTAGTTTAGAGGCCAGGGTTCTATATATCAATCTACATTCATCTCCACAGGCTATCCATGCACTAGTAATGCCCAGATTTGGCTGCTGCAATATGTTTCCCCCGCCCTCCCTTTTAATGGGGTTGCCTTTGAAGATTTTCGAGAAACTCAGGAAGTCTTCACTAGTACTTGAATGGAACTAGGCTGTTGACAGGGAATGGCAGCATGGAATAATAATATCATGCCATTCCTTTAAGTAATTTCACAGCTTCTGGTTTCCAAGCTTCTGGCTAGTAGTGGGCCTGTTCAAACACGCTAAGCCATGGTTAGGCTGCTAACCCTTTTGCAGCAAATGGTGTGTTTAAACCGTGGTTATGTAGCCTCCAAGGTTAGGAATGGTTCACACGGCATGCTCAGTCATGGTTCACATGTTTAACCCACCATGGCTTAGCGTGGGTCATTAACTGTCAAAGCAGGGGTGTTGACCCTCAAGCTTGTGGGCCCAAATCCACCTTCCCCAGCATCCCAATTTGGCCCTCTGGGTTCCACAAGTGGAGATTCCTCTTTCCCCTGGCATCTGCCCTCTTTCCCTCAGATTGCTTTAAAGTATTCTGGCTTTTGTGTGATTCCCCTCCACCCACCCCATTCTTCTCCTAAGGCTACTGGCAATAAGAGCTGTGAACTAAAACATGCCGGTATTTGGGGTCATGCCCTGTTTTGCTTTCAGCCCCGCCCAGCACTGGAATGCAATCCCCGAGAACATCTTCAAAACTGAATTTACACCCTGGACTGAAAGAAGTTCCTCAACACTCCTGCGTGAGGCCCGTGTATCAGAAGGGCCAAATACATATGATCTTAAGTGATTAGAACCTGCCTGTACATTGAGATCAGCCTCCGAGGCCTTCCTCCGGATACACCCACCTTCGGAGGAGACCATAGGAAGGACCTTCTCGGCTGTGGCACCCCACCCCTTGTGAGGAACGCTTGTCCCTGGGAGGCTTGCCACATGCTTAATCTGATGTCTTTCTGGCGCCGGCAGCTTTTATATTGTTATTAATCTCCTTCTGAAAGGTGTTACTTTGCTGCTCTTTTAATTGGTGTTATACTGTCCTTGAAATTGCATTTTCAGTTGTTTATTGGTTATATTACTTTGCTGACTGCTGTTTATTAGGGCAAGCGGCCGTGGGAGTGGGAATGCTGACGGGCCGGGTACGATTGGTTAAAAAGAAATGCTTAGAAATACACAGACACAAAGCAGGCATAGGGTAGGCATAGCTGACAAGAGCCCCCTGGAGTTTTTTTCCTCCTCTTCACCATTGTAGTCTACTTGTCCACCTGTCTCCTGATCTGGGCCAGACAGTGGTGGTGGTGGTGGTCGTGAGAAAAGTTGGCTGGGACACCAGGTCCCATAGGGGTTTGGCAGAGCTATGTTCTTGGGGACTTAGCCGCTCACTCAGGTTGCTTTGGGAGGAAAGAGCTTCGGGGAAGGGAGGCTGAGGTTGTTGAAAGTACCATCACTTTCGACCTCATGGCTCAAGAAACTCTGCTTTGGACTACAACAATACCACCTTCCCCGCTGCCTCTGCCCAGAACTGCTGTCAAAGGCAGGCATAGTCAGGCATCTTCTGACAGACGGAGGAGGAAGAAGTGGAGCAGGAGATGCCACTGCCTGCCTGCTCTCTGGCTCTTTGCCCATCAAGCAAGCAAGTGGTAGCAATGATGAGAGAGGATGAGGGGCAAGAGAACAGCGAGATGAGAAGTTAGACTCACTGAGGGGGGCTATTGAGGGTGTCTTGTCTGAGGGCCCACAAAACCCTGGAACCAGCACTAAGCTCTCCTGAGCCTTGCTGTTGGCCCAGAATATACAGAATCATATCCACATCATAAGCAACTTCATAGAATCATAGAATAGTAGAGTTGGAAGGGGCCTATAAGACCATCAAGTTGTGTAATCCTTCATATTCATTTTAGGGTGTGGGGGGCACAAGTAATATCTCCCCCTCATCTGATTGCTATTTTGGGGGGGCTGGTGAGTAGGCTGCAACTGCTCATTTGCATAGGTCAAGCCATCATCAGGTTGGATCCAGAACCTGCCTTCCACAAGAAGAAGGGCTCCACTTGCAGAAGATCCCTCCATCTAATTTTTTTTGTGGGGAGGGGGTCCCATCTCCCACCCACATCACAGCTCCTAACTCTCTGTGTAGTATTTCAAATCTCTGCATTGCCCCTCCATTTTATTTTGGTTTGTACTTCTATACTGCAGTTTTAATCTTTTACATTTTGTACTGTATTTTATGATGCATTTTGTAATTTTAATTGTTGTGAACCTCCCCGAGAGGTCCCACTATTGGGCAGTATAGAAACATAATAAATAAATAAACATTTCAGGGGGCTGGAGGGGCTGTAGTGGGAAAGAAGGGGTGGGGAACTCCACTTCTGCCAGCCCTATTGATCCAGCATAAATCTGGGGAAGATCTACACTTCTGAAAAATAACATTAATGATGGGTTACAAGAACTGATTGCGCCACATGACACTCGTCTTGTAATGTTGTATCGTCGTTGTCTTCTGCTTTCTATTGTTTTAAATTTTCTTCTGTGACATTTTCTTCCGTGACATTGCACAAGGTCGTATGTGCCCCCTACCTTTGTTATCACGATGTGTCTTTTCAATTTCAAACCTCGTTGTGTAGCCAACCGTTGACCTGGGGGCGTGTTCTTTTGATTTCGGCGCTGAAAACAACAGCTTTCTGCGTTTCTCCTCGTGTTAATTTGCCCACCCTGCTGCAGATGTTTCTCTTGGAGGATAGCTGGCTGATCCGTTCTGTTTATTCTCAACGCTTATCTACTTTTTCCAAGGTAAGTTGATCACGTTCTTAAAAGGCATCTTTTCATTATTGCTAATTAGTGCTGTTATTTTCTTAATATTTTTTTCAAGAAACACAGAGATTGTCGAAAATAGTGGGGGAGGGCGAAGGCAGGAGAACAGGAAGTAGGCGGATCACTGTAACAAATGATGAAAAGGAACTCCTCGCTAAAGCGACAGAAGATACGCTGTGTCCTGATTTAATGATTTAGTAATGGGAAAGAGAAATGTAAATTATGCTCTAATCCCTGAGTGTGCCCTGTGACGTTTTAAACCACCAGGGCTGGGCAAAGTTGGTAATAGGCCCTGGCCAGATGGGAAATGTAGGCCCCATTTCAAACTGCTCATTAAGTATTTTTAATCAGTTCTAAATACATATGAACTAGAACAATTTATAAAAAGGTAATGGCAAGCACTTTTAGTCAAGATGTATATAAGACATCACTTTTTCACATTCAGAAATGCTTTACGTGCTTTTCTTTGGGCAAATTCATCAACAGCCAGAGAAAAATCAAGCCACTTTGCCTTGTCAATGTTCAAAACTGTTAATCCATTTAAATGTTCTTGCACCATTGAGTAGGCCCCCTCAAAATCGTAAGCCCATGCCAACTGGCCCCACTGCCCCTACCCCTCTGTCCAGCCCTGACCATCACAAAATATACCATTTACAATGGTTAAAAAGAACGTGATAAGCGCTTGTGTAGATCTGCTCCTGGATCCAACCCTAAATCTATATAGTTATTAAATTGCTTCTGAAGATAAAATGACTGAATAGGTAATACAAAAGAAACATAACAGAATGCTAAGAACTATCTAGAGATGGCAAAGTTAAAGGGGACAATGGCTACCACCATTCCCAGCCAGGATCACTGGTCTCTCAAGGGTTAACTGCATGCGCGTGCGTACACACACACACACACACACACACACACACACACTGGAGGAATGTGATGTCATGGCTGGATTAGCAAGCACTGCTGAGATCCCAGGCTCGATAAAATAAAGACAACTCAGAGCTGTGTGTGGCAAAATCCATCACTGACTACGCCGGCCCTCCAGAGTGTATCGGCATATGAGCAGACAAGCCCAAAACCTGCTGGCGCAGAGAACAGGGCTGTCCCAGGCTGTGGGCGTGTGTAGATAGATACCATTGTAAGAGGAGTCAGTATAAGTAAATGGATGATCAGATTGGTAAAAAGATTTCTAGATGGGCAGATTGGGCAAACAGACTGCAGCAGGTTAAGTGTTTTACTGAAGACGTGACCACGATCCTCTTTCAACTCCAAATTGGGCACGGCCTAAGGTGACGGTGGAGGATGTCCACAGTGGAAAACGAGTGTCAGGGAAAGTTGGAACAGCGTGTTTGGGAAGAGAGACGCACCTGTGTGGAATCCAACTACAAATTCATTATGGCTTTATATCATTTTTGCTGTCAAGGTGTGCTTCCAGACAGGGTTCTCGACGCTAATCATTAAGTAGGAGCAATTCCGTCCTTTTCTCCTTAATGGGTTTTCCGTGGAAAAAGCAATGGGAAAACACAGAAGGGCTAAAAATGGAAGAGGATGTCGTCTGGAGCTTGTGTAAAATTCCATCAATGAGGCAGGGCGCTGGCACTATTAAAGCTTTGTCTAGAAGAACCCACAGTGTCCCCCAAAAGATTCCTGGGAATTATAACTAGGGGAGGTTCTAAGAATTCACTTTCATAGGAGATCCCTACCTCTTACCAAACTAAATTCTCAGGGGTTCCCTGAGCAGAGGGAATGGCCATTTGTAGTTTGGATATGCCAATCTGGCTCCCCAAGAGTTCTCCCAAAGGTTCTGATCATTTTTGTGCAGTTTTCCCTTTAACCTTCAACCTCATCCTTTTGGCCAACAGCACCCCCTCTGCTACTGGTAGAATGCAGCCCTCAAAAGCTTCTCCAAAATGGAATTAAAAGCGGTTCTGCTCTCCCCTCCTTCCTTATGGGCTTTCTCATCTGTGAAGCTTAAATCAGCCTTTCCCAACCTGGTGGTCATGCTGGCTGGGGATAATGGGAATTGTAGTCCAACATATTTGGGGGGGGCACAGGTTTGGGGAAGGCAGGCTTCAATTGACATTGGGCTCCATGCCCTTGTTATTGCAAATGCTAAGAAGAAGCGGAGGCAAAGCATTTGGGGAGCAAAGGAGGATTCTAACCAAGGCAGGATCTACACTACTGCTTGAAAACAGTTTATAACAGTAGTGACAACTGTTGGGGCCCAGGCCACAGTTTTCAAATGTTTTCAAAGTGTCATATCCTGTTTGGTGTAGATCTGCTTCAAGTGGAAGCAAGAGACACTGTAAGCCTCAGATTCTGAAAACAGAATTAAAGATAACATGGGCGGGATTGCTCGGAAGACGACAAATTCATGGCAAAGAGGTAAGTTGCTCTGGTATCAGAATCCATTTGATTTTACAGCCATGTTACGATCTCACAAGACACTTCAGGCCTGACTGCTTTCTTATCAGTCGTGGGCTTGCAGTACCAGACCCTACAAGGCTCTGGCGGATAAACAACAGAAGCAAATGTCTGAATGGGCCAGATACACACTGGCAAGGCAGTCCTGGGAGAGGAGGAGCAAGGTGAGGAAGGAGCCTGAGATCCAATTCAGGCAACCTTCCCCACCACCCCTGGCCCCAACTTGACTACAATTCGCCTTGGGTACAACTTACTTGCTTCTAAAGGATCTTATGAGTGCACAATTCAGTAGGGCCAGGACCTGAAAGAACAGAGACTTGGGATTTCCCTAGGTGCCTGTCAAAGCATTCCCATAACTTCCTTGCCGTGCCAAAAATGTGGAGAAAGCCAACTTGTGGAGAATTCATTACATCAGAAGTGTCAGGTGATTGGGCCCTGGATTGAAGCACAAGTTCTGAGACTGAAGATTGGGGAGGAGGAGGAGGGAGGAAAGTGACCAGATTCGGGGATTGTGGTCACTTCCACACTAGCTCCCTCCCGCACTGTTGTTTTTTTTACCCTATTTGCCCACTTACTGATTCTTGACAATCCAGACCATTGGATTCCCCTGTTCCCCAGTTCTCAGTACATTTATTTAATTTTTAAGGTGCTGCTTTGCAGCAACCTTTGTAGCTCCCCCTGCACTTACAGCACTATCCTTTCAGGTGTTAATTGACTGAGAAGAGATATTTTAAACAGCAATTTCTATAGTGCATGCTTGGGGCATGACAGCGTTCCTAACGCTGGGGCCAGGGTGCAACGGGAGCACAGCAGGGACATATGCTCCTGTCATAGAGGCATGAGCCCTCCTGGGACGGTGTGTGTGTGTGTAGTGTTGGTTCCAGGTGTTTGGGGGCCCTTGGACAACCCCCCCAATGGGCCCCCTCCCTCAATGGGTCTTTTTGTAAATTGCCCAGAGAGCTTCGGCTACTGGGCGGTATAGAAATGCAATAAATAAATAAATAAATAAATAAATAATCTTGTCACCGCCACTGTCACCAGCTGCTCTTCCTCCTTATCCTCTTTCTCATCTTTGCTATAACTTGTTTGCTTGACAGGGAGAGAGCAGGCCATGGCATCTCCTGCTCCTCCTTCTCGCACCTCCATTGGCTGGGTCAGAGCAAGAGGCAGGCAAACTAAAATGATTAAGGGGCTGGAGCATCTCCCCTATGAGGGAAAGTTACATCAACTGGGATTGTTTAGCTTGGAAAAAAGGAGACTGTACAAAATTATGCATGGTATGGAGAATGTGGGTAGTGAGACATTTTTCTCCCTCTCTCAAAATACTACAACCTGGGGTCATCCCATGAAGCCGATTGATGGGAGATCCAGGACAAATAAAAGGAAGTACTTCTTCACACAGCGCACAGTTAAATGATGGAACTCACTACCACAAGATGTAGTGATGGCCACCAATTTGGATGGCTTTAAAAGGGGTTGGATGAATTCCTGGAGGAGAAGCCTATCAATGGCTACTAGCCCTGATGGTTGTGTGCTATCTCCAGTATTTGAGGCAGTAAGCCTGTGTGCACCAGTTGCTGGGGAACGTGGGCGGGAGGGTGCTGTTGCATCATGTCCTGCTTGTTCATCCCTGGCCGATGGCTGGTTGGCCACTGTGTGAACAGAGTGCTGGACTTAAAACACAAAGGGATTGTGAAGAGTTCCAAAGGGATCCCTCCAAGCTGGGAGAGTGGGCATCCAAATGGCAGATGTGGTTCAATGTAAGCAAGTGTAAGGTGATGCACGTTGGGGCAAAAAAACCCAACTTCAAGTATAACCTAATGGGATCTGAGCTGGCGGTGACCGAACAAGAAAAAGATCTTGGGATTGTGGTGGACAGCTCGATGAAAATTTCCACCCAGTGTGCGGCCACTGTAAAGAAGGCAAACTCCATGTTAGGCATTATAAGAAAAGGAATTGAGAATAAAATGGCCAGTATCGTACTGCCTTTATACAAATCTATGGTGCGACCACACTTAGAATACTGTGTACAGTTCTCATCACCACATCTAAAAAAAATATTAAAGAGCTGGAAAAAGTGCAGAAAAGGGCCCCTTAAACGATTAAGGGGCTGAAGCATCTCCCCTACGAGGGAAGGTTACATCAACTGGAATTGTTTAGCTTGGAAAAAAGGAGGCTAAGGGGAGACATGATAGAGGTGTACAAAGTTATGCATGGTATGGAGAATGTGGATAGGGAGACCTTTTTCTCCCTCTCTCAAAATACTAGAACCCGGGGTCATCTCATGAAGCTGACTGGTGGGAGATCCAGGACAAATAAGAGGTAATACTTCTTTGCACAGCACATAGTTAAATTATGGAACTCACTACCATAAGATGTAGTGATGGCCACTGATTTGGATGGTTTTAAAAGGGAGTTGGATAAATTCCTGGAGGCAAAGACTATCAATGGCTACTAGCCCTGATGGTTGTGTGCTATCTCCAGTATTTGAGGCAGTAAGCCTGTGTGCACCAGTTGCTGGGGAACATGGGTGGGAGGGTGCTGTTGTACCATGTCCTGCTTGTTCATCCCTGGCCGATGGCTGGTTGGCCACTGTGTGAACAGAGTGCTGGACTAGATGGACCCTTGGTCTGATCCAGCAGGGCTCTTCTTATGTTCTTAACAAGCAGGATGGAATGGTGAAGAGCAGGAGCAACTCCAGGAGGCTTTTGTCAGTTGGTTGGATGTGGGCCCTTGGCAGGGGCCCAACCATACCTACCTTTGACACCAGCTCTCGGGACATGCGGGGGAATAAGAGCCTTTAAACAGAGTTTCTTGAACCATGAGGTCGAAAGTGATGGTACTTTCAACGACCTCAGCCTCCCTCCCCTGAAGCTCTTTCCTCAGTGAGCAGCTGACTTCTCAAGTACAGTTCATAGCTCTGCTGAGCCCCTATGGGGCCTGGTATCCCAGCCAACTCCTCCCTGTACAACAGTGGCCCTAAGGCACGGGGGCAAGCCCGCTTCCCAAGCCTGCCAGCATGGCGCTCCCAGTGCACGGCCTAAATGCAGGCAAAACGCCAACCCCCGCTGGTAGGCCAGCTGGCCTCGCCCCACCATTTGAATCCTACAGCACTCTGTGAGGGGCAGGAAGGAGCATCCCTTGGAGTCCCAGCGTTATTCACACAGCTTTATTCACACAGCAGCTGTATCTTTAACTTATGGTCTGCATGATGTCTGTTGTGAGCAACTCATAACTGTGTGTACATCCTGTGTGACAGGAGCTTGACTTCAATGAGGCCTACTCCCCATTAAAATGGATAGTATAGGATTGAGCCTGAATCAGAAATTCTTTAAACTTAGGGCGTTGCTAGATCTACTGGGTGTTCCGACGTTGAGGAGCGGTGAAAGCGGATTTTCCCGTTCAGCCGTGACGCCTCATCATCCACACCTGCCTTCGATTTGTGGCGGAAGTTTGCGCCGGTTGTGCTGCTGCCGCCGTGAGCACGGTTGCGCAGCCACACCGGCCTGATTGCCGCGGCTTTTTTTTCCGCTCGCTGCACGGTTTGCGCAAGTCCGAAAGACCGCAAACTTGCGCAGCCGTCAGCGATGCTGCCGCCGGCCCCGGCAGCAGCGGAGCCGGCAGCGGTGGCACCGGCAGTGCCAGTGCCAGCTGAAGTGGGGAGGGGACGGAGGGGAGCCAGTTGCCATTGGTGGATGGCTCACAGGGGGCACGGCCAGCGAGCGCTGGTGCTGAGGGTCAACATTGATGCGGTCACTTCCTGATGGGGGTCATGGCGGGTGTCATATGACCCGAGGTCAGTCGTCTGCATGGGCACTCTGTGCCTACATCTCCCATCATGCCTCTGAAGTGTCGGCGGCGATGACCGCCTCTGTGCCCTCTCCCCCATCCCACGGAGCGAACCCACATCTGGCCGTAGGCATGGCAGCAGCCCAGAAACAGCTGTGCCCTCTTCCAGCCGCGTACCCACACCAACAGGCACACAGCCCTTCATGCCTGGACCGTCCCCCTCAGTCCCCGCTAGCCTTTACATCTTCGGCGCACCGTACAGCGCCGCCATTATGCGGCCGCGGTGGCTGCCCACCGTGAGGAGTCACCCTCCCATGACTGTGGGATGCCTGCCTTTCCGAAAAGTTACCCACGCAAAGGTTGAAATAGGAAAAGCAGGCGCACATCCCCCACCCATCCCCCACACACCCCCAGCAGCACACCAGCCACTTTTGCGGTCCTCCGTTCCTGCGCAAACTGTCACTGGGGGAATAAAAAAAAAAGCCGCTCCGCTGCGCTGCCCCAGCTGGCGGGCTGGGCGCAAATGGCGGACACGGCTTGACCGAAGCCGCTGGCCACTCCCCTTAGCACGCCTTTTCCTGACCAGTGCGGACCGCAGTGACCTCACATCCTCCCACACGTACTCCGAATTACCGCGGCCCGGCAGGAAAAGGCGCACTAGAACTCACTTTTTTAAAGTCGGGATAAAGAGGCTTCACCGCAGGATAACGACAGATCCTCGTGAACGTCATCTGGAAGCCTCGACGCGACTGCGGAAGGTAACGCGCGCTACAGCCTCGTCTAGTAACGCCCTTAGAGTAGCCAGGTGTCCTCTTTTACAGAGGACAGTCCTCTGTCTGAAGAGCTGCCAAAGGACAGTCGTCTATTTGAAGGTCTGCTCTGTTTGAAGGGCTGTCTTGTCCAATGCCAGTTTAAAGATAAAGAACCATGAGAACTGTTGCCCATTAACTGTTAGCACCTGAACAGCAGACTAAATAGGCAAGTCCACTCGTCACAGCCTTTCCACGCTCTGGTGAGATGTACTATATTCCTATTTAAATTATCATAATTAATTCTAAATTTGAATACATATATCTAAATTAGCATAGGCAAAGCATGATGCAAACCACCATCCCCTTTCGTCCTCTATTTTGGTGAGGCATTTCATAAGGGGCTGACCTAGTGATCACTAGCTTCCCCACTAGCTTGGGGAAATACCACATATATACGTACCTACTTCCAATACACAGCCTAAAGTAGGCCTGAGACCTCAGAAACGTCAAGAGCCAAAACCGACTTTAAGGGCACAATCCTATGCATGTCTAGACAGAAAAAGTCCTCCAACTGCCAGCATTCCTCAGCCTGCCATGGCATATAACCATTGAGGATGGCACCCTAAATCTGTACCAGCAACGATGCCTTTTTCCTGACTGACCAGCCATGAGAATTGTTCTCTCTGCTTGATGTACCTGTTGCCTCTCAAACTGGGAGGAAATGGAGGTGGTCCTTGCTAATATTTCGACTCTTGAGAGCCTGACGTGATTTTGTTATCTCCAAGACTCAATGTCCCAACCAGATGAGCCAATGAGAACAGTTAAATTCCGTGACAAATCCAACAAGCCTCAAAAACCCGCTTTTCCGATCGTGTACTAACTAGCCTGTATTCCCAAAGTGGCGGATTATCCCTCCTATAATCCAGCTCTATAAGAATTCCCTTTCCTGTGAGGTGACTATGGGGGGAAAAAAAGTTGCCACAGTGGGAAAAATGGTCCCATAAAAACCCATCCTTTGACAATGGTTACAACTCCCCACTTCTGCCTTTCATGTTCCTGTGAAGATATTCTACTATTCTGGAGAGTGGAAACTTTTTGGCTATAACAGAAAATATTTGAGGGAGGAGGCAGTAGTTCCCCTCTGCGTTCTCCCCTTGGCATTACTCTTAGCCTATGGGGCGGGTGGGAAGGCCTCAAACGCTGTTTCCAGATAACTTAGCACACCTCTCCGCGGCTCACATCATTAGGGGGGGAAAGCATTTTACTGTGAGAGAGATGTATATGTGTGGAGGGGAAGCTGTGTGTGCGCGTGTATGTGAAGTGAAGAGATGGAGGAGGCGCTGTGTGTGTGTGTGTGTGTGTGTGTGTGAGAGAGAGAGAGAGAGAGAGAGAGAGAGAGAGAGAGAGAGAGAGAGAGAGAAGTTCCCAGGTCCCTCCTAAATTGAGGCCAAATTCCACACTCCATGTGTGAGCCAGGCCGGGTCTCCCTCTGACCTGAATGGGGTTTTTGTGTGCCCCCACTACCACCATGACAGGAAAGAATCCCCTTTGCTCACCTCCGCTGTGTGCCCGACCCCTTCTGTCTGGCCCACCGCCCTCATTCACTCACTGCTCCCCTGATGTTGCTAATCCCCCATCCCAGACAGCTGCCTCAAAGCCCATTGTTTCAGGTTCATGGGCTTTGAAAAGGCCAGGATTCCACGAGCTGGTGCAGGCTGCAGCACAGGATTCAAGGTGGTCCGACTGCACTATCAGGGGCTGGGGAAGATGGGGGAAAAGGACGACGTGCATCTAGGCTCCCCAGTCTTGGCTCCCCAAACCCTCTCAACACACCTCAGCTGCTGCACCCACACAGCCTCTCAACTATCAATCCTTAACAGAGCCAGCGTGACGTATTAGTTAGACTGCTGGACTGGGACTCTGGAGAGCTGGGCTCTCGTCCCTACTTGGTCGAGAAACTCACTAGCTGACTTTGGGCCAGTCACTTGACTCTCAGCCAAACCCACCTCACAGGGTTGTTGTGAGAATAACACCCAAGGAGCCACCTTGGGTTCCTTGCAAGAGAAAAAGACGGGATATAAATATACTATAAATAAATAAAAAGTACCAAGTTCCCAGCGTACACTCTATTTTACCATTTTAATAATGGCATCAAATGCAGCTCTTTGGATGGTAGAATACCAGATTTTCTACTCTGGTACTAAACTGTTAAAAAAAAGAATAATACCCAGGCATAAGACTGAAGACAATTGGTAGGTTTTAGATGAGCTGGATATGGTTTGAAAGAGGAATTGCTTAATGTTATGTAGAAAATATATTGGTTCCAATGGGAAGCCTGATTTAAATCAATGATGTATTTTTTCCCCTTTATATATGTGTGCACAAACTTGATTTTTTAAAAAAGCTAATTTTAGATATTTTCTCTTGGTACACTACCTGGAACAAATTATTTATTTATTTATTTATTTAAAACATTTATATCCCGCCCTATATTATTAAGATCTCAGAGCGGCGTACAGATAAAAGCATCCAGTATAAAATAATAAATATGCACATTTTTTAAAAAATAAATAAACCACAAACCAAGTTAAAACAATATATAATTTAAAAGCAGTAAAAGCAGTTAAAACAATGTGCCATCTTAGTGGATTTAACCATCAAAGGCTTTGTTAAAAAGCCATGTTTTTACTTGGCGTCGAAATAAAATCAGTGTTGGCCCCAGTTGGGCCTCCAAGGGGAGTGCATTCCACAGTCGGAGTGCCACAAAAGAGAAAGCCCTCTCCCTTGTCCCATCATAGCATATAAGTTGCGTTGGTGGGATGCGGAGAAGGGCTCCTCCAACAGATCTCAAATCTGGGGCAGGCATATATAAGGAGAGGCGCTCCCTCAGGTATCGAGGTCCCAAGCCATTTAGGGCTTTAAACGTCATTACCAACACTTTGAATTCCGACCGGAAGCGTATAGGCAGCCAGTGCAGTTCCTTTAAGACCGGTGTTATGTGGTCTCTGTAAGATGTACTTGCTAGCAGTCTATCGACCTGGCTGTCCTACAGGCACTTTATTAACTCCATTTTTCAGATTAGGCCATGGCTGTAGTTTGGCTTGGGTGTGTGTGGAATATATAGGGGTAGATGCGACTTGCTATCATGTGTAGATCGTACATGTGTGATGGCAGGGAACAGAAGAACATGCAGTAAATATACAGCAGCCTTCCCCCCTTGGTGTCTTCCAGCTACGTATTTTGGACTTCAACTCCCAGTAACCTCAGCCAGCTTGGCCTATGGTCAGGAATGTAGGGAGCTGTAGTCCAAAAAATATGGAGGGCATCGGGTTTGGGAAGGCCATTGCGCCATACCTGAGCTGAACGGAGCTTTGCCTGGGTATCAGACCTTTTGATTTCTTGAAGAGTTGGCAATCCTATGCTATTAGTGGTATAAATTGTGATATCCAATAAAACACAGGAGAATGGATACTTTCTCAGGAATTTAACATTTCTTATATATATGCATTTATTTTTTACTGACACTCAGACTGATGACCTGTCCTTTTGACAATTCCTTTGTTCTATAAACAGTGTAGTCCATACATAGAGAGACTGTAAGATCCATCACACCAGGGGTTAACACGCTCCCTACCTTTGCTTCTCCACCCATGTTTTCGTTCCTCAGTTACTTCCTCTTTCAAAAGAGGAAGTACACAACAAACATGAGACCCATTCAATCCGCTGTTCTAATGGCGCTGCTTCTCCTGCACACAGCAGGAGAGAGCAGCAATTCCGAGTTTTAAAAAAATCGAACTTAATTAAGGTGTTTTTTGTCGTGCAAGGAAGGCCAGAAGGGGCGGAAGGCGCATGGGAGGCAGACGACGTCATGTGAGGGACCTGAGCAAACTCCGTGAGTGCCCAGTAACGGGCGTGCAATAAAATGCTCATTGGATGGAGCTTTTAAGCTCAGAAGCAGATAATTTGCTTCACATGAAGAAGGTCCCAATCCCAGGTGTCTCCCGTCAAAGTAAAAAGATCAAGCAGCACTGATGGGAAAGTTCCCTGCCTCGAACCTTGGAGAGTTGCAAGAATTCCTAGTTAGGGCCTTAGTTGCCTCACTATTGCTGGGGTTCCTCAGAATGAACCCACAACAGGAGTAAATCATTTTAAATTTGTAGTGGCTGGGCACCAGTCAAGGGTCCACACCCCAGCAGGGGCCACTGAGTTGCTCCTCCCCATCACCCTTGCAACCTGGTTGTCCACCTGCCTCTTACTCTGGCCCAAACAACGGTGGTAGTGAGAAGGAGAAGCCGTAGATGCCACTCCATGGCTCTCTGCCTGTCAAGCAAGCAAGTGGTAGCAGTGAGGAGGAGGAGTAAGAGCAGCTGGTGACAATGGTTGTAAGGTGGAAGACTCACCAAGGGAGGGGGCCATTGGGGCTGTCTTGCCCAAGGGCCCTCAAAAACCTGGCACTGAGTACAGGGCGTGTCTGAAGCATCCTCTGTTTCTACAGAATGGTCCAGTTTCCAGGCATGTTCTCTTGGAAATTTATGGTGCTTCCAGACTGGAGGTCACTAACAATAGCCAATCATTGCCTTTACACTGTAAGCGACATACAGAATTGCAGTTGACATTCCACACTTATGGGTGGTGGTGGTGGTTTTATGGGGCTTTGTGTGTTAACCCTACATCTTGCCATGTTCCACGCACATGAGTGTCGATATGACATAACTGTGTATGCAGGAAAAGGACAATTGTAAACCATTTTTAAAACCAACATTTTAAAATCATTTTCAGCACTATTTTGCCATTACGTCAATAAAGTTAGAAAGTAATTAAATGAAATAACAGAACAAGCTTGGTGATAAAAATGACACTGACTGGAAAAAAAGTATGCTTTTTTTAAAAAAATCCTGTTTAAATACATTTTCAGTAAAGGGCTAGTACATGAAAACCCGCTGAGAAGAAAAATACTGAATAGATACACAATGCCTTCTAACTAGCAGCACTAGGAGCCCATTGGCTGAAAACACTTTAAAGCAATCTACTTCTGTGGCAGTTCTGCTATTGTTCCATTGCTTCAAAAATAAAAGTCAGGTACTCTGCAGTCTGGAAAATGTAATAATGAAAGGACCTTGGGGGAAACACAAGGGAAGAAGAGCCCTGCTGGATCAGACCAAGAATCCATCTAGTCCAGCATTCTGTTCATACATTGACCAACCAGCTGTTGACCAGGGACCCACAAGCAGGGCACGAGTGCAGCAGCACCCTAGCAGCTGGTGTACATGGTCTCACTGGGTCTGGTACTGGAGGAAGCACATAGCCAATGGGAGTAACAGCCATTGATAGCCCTCTCCTCCAGGAATTTGTCTAGCCCTTTTTAAAAGCCATCCAAATTGGCGGCCATCGCCACATTCCATACTTTAACCATGCGCTGTGTGATGACATCCTTCCTTTTATCTGTCCTGAAAATCCCACCAATCAGTTTCATGGGATGACCCCATTGGGTTCTAGTATTATGAGAGAGAGAGAAAAAATGCCTCACTGACATCATATAGAAGCCCTGTAAAATGGGAGTGAAGCACCTCTAGTGCAATCCACCCCAGAAATTCACATGCAAACAAAGTGTAATGGTGCAGATCTTCCAGACAAAGTGCTCCTAGCGTTGCCGATCAGTGCTCTTCTATTGTAAAAGTTAAAAGTGGAATTCCCATTGATCACCCACACTTCAGGAGGCCTGGCACTTGCTTGGAGTGGGCACCTCCCTATGTTCCATCCAGACAGTGGGTATAACATAGCTGAATGGGCAACATTTCACCAGTTTTAAAATCTCTTCACTGGCTGCCAATTAGTTTCTGGGCGAAGTATAAAGTGCTGGTTATCACCTTTAAAGCCTTACATGGTTTGAGTCCAGGCAACCTGCGGGATCGCATTCTCCCGTATAATCTGGCCCGCACACTCAGGTCCTCTGGGAAGAATTTCCTTCAGCCAGCCAAAATTAGGCTGACAGGTATTACCCAGAGGACCTTCTCTTCTGCTGCTCCCAGACTGTGGAATGGCCTGCCGGAGGAGACTCTTCAACTTAACAGTCTTTTAGCATTTAAGAAAGCTATAAAGACTGATCTCTTCCGGCAGGCCTATCCAGGGGAATTTTAGTATGCTTTTAGTATGCTTTTAGGATATTTTAACAATGTATACTATGTTTTTAATCAGTATCTTATGTATATTATACTTACAGTTGTTCCCTGCCTCGATCAAAATGGAGAGGCAGGTAATAATAATAATAATAATAATAATAATAATAATAATAATAATAATAATAATTATTATTATTATTATTATTATTATTGTCCCCTCCCGTTTCCTAACCTCTCATGGTTGCCACACATCCCTTCTCCTGACATTTTGAAGCAGATGCTTTGCAGCAGCTTTCTAACACCCTCTCATTTGTATTTGTGAGAGTGTGTGTTAATTCTTTTAAACAGAGAGCCTGAAGCACAGGGCAAATAGATTTCAGTCTTATGTCCATGTAAACATGGTTATGATGGAGCTGTAAATCAAGACTTTCTGGCCAGTTTCACAACCAGGCTAGAAAACCTGTTACATTCTCAGCAAACATCCTCACCTCCCTACCTTTTAAGGGGAACCTTTGATTAATTGTTTCCAAACACAGTTGCTTCAAAGAGAGAAGGGAAAGCAGCCCTTAAAATTGACAGGAGGAGGGTCAGTGTCACCTCTCCATCCCTTTAAAAAATAAAAATGGGCTGGTCTTGTGCAATTTCAGTGTGCTCCTATTCCAACACAGTGGTGTTGTTTTTAATTTATCGGCTGATGTAAGAGTATTGCTGGCTTACAGCCAGATCCTACACATGTTTACTCAGAAGTAGGTGCTGCTGTGGGATCTCTCCTTGCTTTGTAAACTTGGAGAAGCCTTGCGAGACAGGAAAGGACTTGGCTTGGCAAGCAACAAAATGGCTCTGCAATTGGAAATGCACCACAAGCAATAGAGAAAGTAGGGACGTCTCCAACGTGTCATCCACTTTCCCGAAGGCCAACTCTCCTACTGAACTATGAAATATTTTGGGGGCTTTTCTCAGTAGAAATTCCAGCACCTTCACAGATGACCCAATACCCATTAGGATTACCAACGTCACCTCTTGCCAAGTGTAGCGGCCCTCAGTCTTCAGCCAGGACTGCTGACGTGATTTGTGGGACACAGAGGAGACATGGATAGAAGCCAGCCCCATTCTGAAGTTGGGTTGTGGGAAGCAGCATTGACTAAACGTGGCCCTAGCCCTGGCCCTACTGCCCCATTTGCCCATTGTCAGTAAGAGCTGAAGTGTGTGTGTCAATTAATTTGAGAATGGCTGGATGTGAACCAACCTGCAGGCACTCCCCACTCCGTCCATGCTGGGAAGGGGATTACAACCAAAGAGAACGGATCAGGTCATGGGCAGGACTGAGCAGAGTGGAGCGGATCCCTGCTAGGGCGCCTGTAGAGCAACGACGCCACATCTGGAATGAGAGGTGCAAGACCGAAGGGTACAGCATGGAAAACATACCACCTGTCTGCTCTATTCTGGGCTCTTCCCTAGCCACATTTCTATTATGGGAATCCGAAGCCTGATTTCTAACCAACAAGCCAAGCGTTTCCTGGAAGCAGTTCAGGCAGCCATTGCCTTGATAGGTGGTCCTGGGGCCACAGTTTGGGTGGAGATTGCCCTGAACCGTCAGTGTGTTTGTTTTGGCACTAGCCACAAAACCTTATACATTTCCCTTGTAAAAGTGACTGAAGGAATTTGAACGCTATATGGAAAGCGTGTGTGTGTATGTATGTGTGTAAAAATACATGTGGGATTAATAAGTCAGCCTATTTCAATTCACCTGCTGGTCTATCCTCCATGGCACCATCAGACAGGAGCTGCTCCAATAGTATCCTCCTCCTCTAACATAACAGAGACATCTAGCTTTTAAAAACACACACAACAAGACTTGAACCCCCTGCTAGGTGATGGAATTGGCGGAGATGGTGAAATTAACGGCGCTAGTACACGAAAGAACAATAACCTCATATGTATTGGACTGGAAACCTTTAAAAGGATGACTTATTTGTTTGTGGGTTTGATATATAATTTGTACCTTTGCCTTTGAGATACACACACACACACACACACACACACACACACACACACTAGCTTGTTGTTATGAAATTTGTACCTGGCAATATAGAAACAACGGAGGTTTGCTGTCTGACATGAAGATCGCTTTAAATGAAATATACCCATATGTATTGTGTTTATTTTACTAGATGTTATGTGTGGTGTAGTAGTTTGTATAGTTTGTAGTGTTTCTTTCTTTGTTTTTTGTACCTTCCTTATGTGTCTGTTTTTTGTGGAAAATAAATACAAGTATTATTATTATTATTTTAAAAAAAGACTTGAACCCTCTGCTGACTCAGCTGTCCAGGTGCTGAGTGTTGATGGGCAACTTCAAGGCCCCTCCCTGCTCTTCTTCCAGGGCCGGATCTACACTACTGCTTTAAAGCGCTTTATAACTGTTATAAAGCGCTTTAAAGCAGTAGTGTAGATCCTGCCCTGATGGTTCTTTCTCTTTCAACCAGTCTTGGACTGCACGGCTCATAAAATAGAGGGCACTTTGAAAGAGAGGATGGTGCTCTGACAGCTCTCCAAAATAGAGAACTGTCCTCTGCGAAGTAGGACACTTGGCCACCTTGCAGCTGAGAGCCGGGGAGGGGAGGAAGAAGCAGAATTGGAGAGCTTGCTTCTCAGAGGAAAACAACAGGGCAAGGAGGAACAGCAAGAGCAACAGTGCTGTGGCGGGACATCAGTGCTGGCGGTGTCAGAGCATATCAGGCTGGGAAGCAGTAGTAGGGTGTCCACATGGAAAGGAGGACAGGGCTCCTGTATCTTTAACAGTTGTATAGAAAAGGGAATTTCAGCGGGTGTCCTTTGTACGCATGCAGCACCTGGTGAAATTCCCTCTTCACTACAGTTAAAGCTGCAGGAGCCCTGCCCTCTTTTGTATCTGGTCAAGAGGGCAGGGCTCCTGCAGCTTTAACGGTTGTGTTGAAGAGGGAATTTCACCAGGTGTTGCATGCCTACAAAGGACACCTGCTGAAATTCCCTTTCCAATACAACCGTTAAAGATACAGAAGTCCTGCCCTCCTTTTCATAGGGTCAACCTAAGAAGTAGCCTCAGCCACAGAAGTGTGGTGTGGTCGCTGCTCACTATTAAAAGTGTTGGTATGCATTTTCTGGGCATATAAACCTTTACTTTTCCACAAGGGCAGTCCTATGGTTAGGAAGTATGAGGTGACAATTTTGTTAAGTGTTTATTATCGTTGTTGTCTTCGTCATCATTGATTATTATCGTTGTCATCATCATCATCATCATCATCATCCCACCTGTATCTTGGGCCCCTATCTTGGCTCCTCCACCAACTTGTATTTAAGGACTAACTCCAGCTTTTAACATTTGAAGGTACCTACTTTAGAATAAAGCTACTAGAGGTTAAGTACAACATACCAGCTAATTTAAACCAATTATGTTAATAACATACCGCTAAAATATGCGGATTAGGTGCAGCCCTCTGGCTCCTGGTGCATTTCTAATGCAGTGCAAAAAACGGTGAATAAGCCGGCTCCGTTTCCCCCTTACTGGGCGACCTGCCCTTATTACCCTTGTAGCCCGTTCTTCCTCTGAGGAGCCTAGGCTGGCTTCCCTACAAAGTTTCCAGGTGGTTCCCCATCCAGGCGGTGTTCCCTGGCCAGACCTGCTTGGCGTCAGCAGCAGGACTGAATCATGTGCCTTCAGACCATCCTCTAGGAAAGCAAAGCCATTCCACAAGAACCAGAAGAGGTCCAGCCGGCTCCAAGCAATTTAGCTTGTAGAGCTATAGTAGTAATACATATTACTTTTGCAATAATGCACATTCAACTATGGAGCACCCTTATTTATGCTGCACATAATTATTAGGTGTTGGCAGATGAACACTGCCTTTCACTAAAGCGTTTTCGATAGGCAGTGCTTGCAAATAAATATTCATCTGCCATATCTATCCCACTGTTGAGTTGGGTGTTGAGTTACAGTTTCAGATTCCTGAAAACTCCCTGTATTTAGCATACATGTTATGCCCATACCAAAGTCAGCAAATTAAGAAGTTGTGAATTATGAACAAATTAAAAACAACTTAATTGCGACAGTTAAAAATCCCTTCTTTTTTGGCCCATCCCTTTGCAAAGTTTGAAGATTGGGCATGACTTTTGCATAATGTGAATCTGGGAAGGGTGGGGGGAGAACCACTCTTGGTTTAATTCAACTACTTGTGTCATCCCAGAAGGGATTTCTGTAGGACAGGCCAACCCATGCCTTCCCTCTCATGCAATGGGTCAGGCTAATTAAACCCAACCCACTCCTGTAAGATCTTTATCTAGACTAGATTTGACACTCCTGATGATGAGCATGTTGTACTTTGTCCTGAAAACTAATTCCTAACTTTCAGCCTAGATCCACCTGACCTCAGATTGCACCCAGACTGCACTACCACTGAGGGATGGGGCTGTACCACAGTGGTAGAGCACCTGCTTTGCAAGCAGAAGGTCCCAGGCTCAATCCCAAGAATCTCCAGATAGGACAGTCAGTTTGGACAATATCAGGCTAAGGTCCAAAGGTCTGACACAGGGCCTTGCTAGACCTGCCGGATAAGCTGGCAGGGAGGAGCGGCGATGGCGTGCTAGAGCTAGCGCACGCCGTTGCCGGCTTCTACATGCACGACGCGACGGGGCAACGGGAAGCTCCGTAACGTCGGCCATTTTTGTTTTTTGTTTTAAAGGAGCCATGTGCGCCGGAGCCCCGCCGGAGAACGTAAGTGGGTTTTTTTTCAAAAATAAAGGGTCCCCCCCCGCTCTCCCTGCCCCTGATTCCCCCCCTGCCTGCTCGCTCGTCCTCCCCTCATCCGCCATCCCCGATCCCCCCCATGCCAGGCCCGATCCCCGTCTTCCCCCCCCTTGTCAGGCCCAATCCCCGTCTTCCCCCCCTTTGCCAGGCCCGATTCCCATCTTCCCCCCCTTGCCATGCCCAATCCCCGTCTTCCCCCCCCCCCGCCAGGCCCGATCCCTGTCTTCACCCCCCTTGCCGGGCCTGATCTCCGTCTTTCCCCCCCTTGCCAGGCCCAATTCCCGTCTTCCCCTCCCGCCAGGCCCGATCCCGGTCTTCCCCCTCCGCCAGGCCCGATCCCGGTCTTCCCCCCCCCTTGCCAGGCCCGATCCCCGTCTTTCCCCCTCATGCCATCGCCGATCCCCCTCATGCCATCGCCGTATGAGCGCTGTGCTCAGTTCGTGGCTTTTCCTGGCTACTCGCGAGTAAGTGAGTAGCCGCAAAAAGCCACGGACCCTGCTAGACGTTCCGCAGCCCCGGCCTGAGGCCAGGGCTGCGGAAAAGCCGGGCCATAAGCGAATTCGCTTATGCCGGCTTAAGGCAGGCTTCAGCGCGGCCTGACCCCGGATTCCCCTGTGCGTCATCTGGATGCACAGGAGGGAAACCAGGCCTCACACCGCGCTAACGCCTGGTCTAGCAAGGCCCTCAGTATAAGCCAGCTTCCTATGTGCTCTCTGCTGCCTCTCTCTGAAAGTGTGAGAACAACACTAGCATTCCTGGTCACATAATATGGAAACAATCACTATGGCTGTGTTCATATATAATGCTAAGACATAGCTTATGTCAATCATGGTTTAGCCAGAATTGTCTTGCAGATGAGCAAATGAACTGCAGCTTGTTCTCCCTGTTTTTGGTTTGTTTCACTCCCACCAACTTTCAGAGTGGTTTCATTTTCAGGTTGCAGGGCACCTCTCTTTCAAGGCAGTAAGCAACACAAACAAGCCAGGGATAACCCACAGTTCTGTGTTCAGATATCACAGCAAGCCATGGTTAAAAGAAGCTAGACAATGAGCCTGTTCAAAAGACACCTTCAATCCCGCTGGTTAAGGCTTTTGGTTAAGTAGCAGGTTTTAAGGTATCTTGTGCAATGTGTTTTGCTAAACCCTGCTCACTTACTAACCACAATTGTCTGCAGCAGGGTTAGCGGCTCTAACTGTGGCTTAAAGTGCTGTGTGCTACAGCACAGCTTATGGTTAGCACTAACCCCAGAGAACCACAGTTTCGCTAACGAAAGAGCCTGAAGTGTCGTCTGAACAGGCCCTTTATAAGCCAACATCAAACTATGGTATATAAGTGGTTAACAAACCATGGTTTATTTGCAGGGATGAGTATAGATACAACAACAAGCCACAGTATCACTGTGAACCAGGCTATGATTTGAAGTGTGGGGAATATTGAAAGAGCCCAACACAATCTCTATCCACATTACAGCAGACTCCAATTCAAATAAAAACACTCTCTACAGCACAATTGACATAGTGCAGAATCTGGCCTCTAATTCTTCCAGCGCAGGACAACAGACATACCTTAATTGAAAATGCATGGAAAAGTGCATTAAAAATTAGCTCGTGTTAGAAGCCTTATAAGTCAGACCTGTGGTGGGAATCGCATTCTCATTCAGGCCCCCACTGCTACAACATCCAAGCTGGCTTCCCAGTGATAGAAATGAAAGTACTCCCACCATGGGTGCTTCCAGACAAGGCTTTTACTGTGCAAATTGCCCTTCCTCATTCATGGGATATTACAGGGGGCCCAGACTTCATCTTCAATTTGTCAGCCTCCCAAGTTTTCCCTCCACTTGTTTTTTTGTCATCAGAAAAAATAGGTTAAGGGCAGGTGGGGAAGACAGAATAGCCATACAGTGCTTTTTGATTGGTAGAACAAGGATAGGAGTGAAGAACCTCAGGCCCAGATGGCCACTCCCACTCCCCTGGCCACGCCCCTTTCCTTCAAACTGCCCATCATTTGGTGATTTTTTTCCAGCTTTTGTGCATTTCTCAAGGTTGAAATGCCTCTCTCGAGGCTTAGTCACTGGCCGTAAGATGTTAAGCTAAAATGTGCTGGTATTTAAAGTATTTTGGACCCTGACCATTTTGCATTTGGCCCTGCCCATCACTGGAATATGTCCCCCAAGAGCTTCTTCATAATGGAATTTGGCCCTTGGGCTGAGAGAGGTTCCACAGCCCTGCACTCTGGTCTCCCCATCTGGAAGCATCCAGAGATGATCTGATCCAATTCAAACAGACAAAGCAGGGGCGGGTGGGGAACAGCGTTCCCCAGAGAGGGTAAATTTACTGGACAGCTCTGACTCAGGTTATGTCCAGAGACTTCCATCCTTCTGCTGCAAGTGCTTTTTGTTTTTACATTGCGGTTTTATTTTCCTCTTGTCATCCCTGGGTTGCTCTCCCCACATGGCTCCTCTTCAGTTTGTGGGCTCCTTTTCTTTTAAAATGCTGAATATATGCACAGATTACAACATACACCCATACACACACACCAACAACACCCCCAAGTCATATGGCCAAGGGAAGTCATCATCTTTGGACTATCTGTAAAAGTTAATGACCCCAAGATGGCCAGAATTGTTACTCTGTACAGCACCATGTACATTGATGGTGCTATATAAATAAATAAATAAATAATAATAATAATAATAATAATGCAACATGTTTGCTGGTTGTATCATTTCTAGGACGGACTTCAGTATAAAACACCCAGGGCAGAGCATACAATCAATGAAATTACAATTCGAAATAATACAAAAACCAATCCAAAGATAAAAGAACCCAAGTAGCAGCTACAAAACCAATAAAATCCAGCAGAGCTATGCCATCATATTAAAATCAAATAAAAAACATGCAAAAAATTTTTTTAAATGCATTTTTTTTTAAAAAAAAAAATGGCAGTGAAAGGACAGCAGGACTGGTGCTAGGCCAGTTCCCTGGGGAGGGCATATACCACAGAAGGGGAGGTCAAAAGCAGAAAGGGTGCAGCACCCACCTAAGCTCAGCCTTGCAGAAAGGCCTCAGATTAAGAGTTTGGAGAGTTTAGTGTTCAAGCAGCAGAAAATCCTCATTGTGGATATAATATATATTTATGGTTATTCGTTATGACCCAGTTTGCACGTAACAACAATTGTGGGTAAAACAACTCACAAGCTGCTGAAATTTAGCAGGAGTGAGCAAGCCTGATGCGTCCAGTGCGCTTGTTGCTTCTGTTTTCAATTAACAACCTAAGATCACCCTATTTGTAGGTTGCTAACATGATATCAAAACTGGACACTCTGGCTTGTTTAGGAATTAAACAATCCACCATTAACCCATGGTTTGTTGTTGGGTTAAATCTGGGTTGTTTAACCCCTAAACAACCCAGAGTGTCTGAGTTCAGATGTCATGCTAACAACATATGAACAGGGTAATCATGGGTTGTTAACTGAAAGTGGAAGCAACAAGCATGCCAGAGGCAGCAGGCTTGCTCGCTTACAGTAGAATTTGATAAGTTGTACGTTGACTTACCCATGACTGCCATAACATGCAAACCAGGTCACTGGGGGGTGGGGTGGGGTGGGGTGGCTAGTGGGGCCAGTTGGCATGGGCCTACAATTTTGAGGGGGCCTACTCCGAGTCCCCCTAGGAACCCTTTGGTAAAGATTATTATAAAGTAGCTCTCCTGTGAGTGAGCAGTACTGACTCCATTTTGAGACAGTCAAAAAGCCAAGGTGTCTTCACCCTCCATCTCCAGCAGAGATGAGGCAAAAGCACATGAATGGGGCTGAGAGCAATCAAAAAAGGCTAGATCAAGCGATTCAGTTCCTAATAGACTTCATTAAATGCATTCCCCAGAGGCAAAGGTGGGAGATAAAATTAAGCAGAATATGAATGCTGGATAGCAAGAGTGATATCTAGTAACGCAGTGCTGGATATGATGTGAATTTCAAACTCGATGCTGTTTCACCGAAGGAAATTTATGGTCAAATATTGAACTTGAGATTGGGCAATATTTTCCCAAATGTCCTCCTCATGTTGCGCATTTTTCTGTCATTGCCAGCAACAGTGGCCTCTAATGAGAGGATCTTCAGTGTCCTAAAACGAATCAAGTCATACTTTTGGTCTGCAATGGTGCTAGAACGTTTGAACGGATTAGCAGTTTTGAACATTAACATTGACAAGGCAAAGTTGCTTGATTTTTCTGTTGTTGATGAATTTGCCCAAAGAAAAGCACGTAAAGCATTTCTGAATGTGAAGGAGTGATGTCTTAGGCCATAGCTAGACCTAAGGTTTATCACTGGATCATCCAGGGGTCAAACCTGTTCATCTAGGTGACACACTGGGGGCCTTCCTAGACGAGGCCTTAGCACGCCTTCTGACCCGGCTTCCCTGCTGTGCGTCCAGATGACGCACAGGGGAATCCGGGGACAGGCCGTGCTGAGGCCTGGTCTTACGCGCCATAAGCCAATGCGCTTATGGCGCGCTTTTTCCCCAGCTCCGGCCTCACGCTGGGGCTGGGGAAAGTGTGGAGACTTCCGCGGCTTTTCGCGGCTCCTCGCTTACTCGCGAGGAGCCGCGAAAAGCCGCGGACCTGGCACAGCACTCATAGGAGCGCTGTGCCCATCGGCGGGGGGGGGGGCGAAGGATGGCAGGGTGGGTGGCAAGGATGGGAGGGTGGGTGACAGAGGGAGCGCCGCACGCCGCCGCCGCCCGAACAAGCAGGCGAGCGGCGCTTGCCCGGGCAATATTGCCCGGGCAAGCGCCGCTCGCCTGCTTACTCAGGCGGCGGCGGCGTGCGGCGCTCCCTCTGTCACCCACCCTCCCATCCTTGCCACCCACCCTGCCATCCTTCGCCCCCCCGTTAAAAACAAACACCTTACCTTCCCGGAGTCTTCGGGCCGCACCTGGCCCCTTTAACAACAACAACAACAAAAATGGCGGACGCCGCAGGGACCCGCCGTCCCTGCGTGTCGTGCATCTGGAAGCCTGGGCAAGGTGCGCTAACGTTAGCGCGCTTCGGCCTGCCTCCCTGCCGGCGTAAGCCGGCAGGTCTAGGAAGGCCCAGGGGATCCAGTGCTCAGGCAGGGGCGAACCCTGGATGATCCCAGGATAAACCTTAGGTCTAGCTGTGGCCTTATATACATGTTGACTAAAAGTGCTTGCCATTACCTTTTTAATAAATCGTTCTAGTTCATATGTATTTAGAACTGATTGCAGTTTGAAATGGGGCCTACATTTCCCATCTGGCCTGGGCCTATTACCAGCTTTGCCCGGCCCTGGTTGGATATAACACCAGTTAAAGGAAGAACCAAGAATTTCTTGGTATACTCTAAGGCTGCCAGTAGACATAACTCATCTCAGTCGGAAAGCTTATTGAGAACCACACAAAAACTGCTTCATTAATTAAAAGCAGAAATTCAACATAATGTGGATGCTTTATTCCGCAGCACTTAGAATTCAAAATGCCAGATGAGAAAATCTGAAACGTAAGCACTTAGATTGGAAATTAAGATATTGTCATGGCTCGTGTCCTGTTTCATCCATCCAGCTAAACCCAAAGCAAACATTTGCACTGTGAGAATTTAACAATGCTGCAGCCCTCATAATCACCTCAACATAATTAAGGAGTGTTCATCAGAACAACAGCAGCCGGCAGCAATAATACTTAGCATTTCTATAGCACTTTTTTTTTTTTGAGCATTAGGCATTTTGTCACTAATGACATTCTATAATGTTTTTTATAATGATCTTCTAAGCACAGCACACACATTATCTTGTAATCCTTACGATAACACTGTAAAGCAGTGAAAACAACAAAGAGTCTTGTGGCTTCCGTAGACCACAGCCCATGGTCAGTATTATAATCCTCATATTACAAGTTGTGGGGCCAAGTTTGAGTTAGGGTGGCCACTTAGGAATCGCCACAAAAAAGTGGAAACGCATCACCAAAAATGAGTGCACTGATTTTCATAAGCTTTGCATGTGCTAATTTACTACTTCTTCTGCACATTTAGATTTTATTATAATTTAAATTTGAATACTGGACAGAGTGGAAGGCTCTTGACCAGATAACCTGTGTGCCTCCCTGCTCATTCTGCTGTTCAGGTGCTAACTGTTGATGGACAACAATTCTGATGGTTTTTGATCTTTAAACCACTATTGGACCAGAGAGGTCTTCAAACAGAGATCAGTCCTTGGGCAGCCCTACAATCAGAGGACTGTCCTCTGTAAAAAAAGAACCCATGGCCACCCTAGGTTGAGCGAGGAGGATCTGTCAAAAGCCACCTTGTGAGCTCCAGAGAAAGGCAGGATTTGAACCAAGGACATCCTGATTCATAGCTCACTTTCTTCAAGACTAGACTAAACCAGTTCTATAACATGATTTTCCACTCCAAATTAGGGAGAATGGCCTGTTCCTCTTTTGATGTGGAAAATGGAAGATGAGGAAGGATAGCTGATGCGGAACAGTGTTCAAAAGTCCACCATAACACACAAAAGTAATCTTTTCTTTTCGGCACTCTTCGCATGAGGCATTAAAATCAATGGGTTGGATCCATACTTAGAGTAGACCTATTGAAATCAACGGGACTTAAGTTAGTCCTGATTAAGCTTAACACTGTTGGTTTCAGTGGGTGTACTCTTAGGCCATAGCTAGACCTAAGGTTTATCCCAGGATTGTCCTGGGGTCAAACCTGTTCATCTAAGTGCCACACAGGGCATCCAGCGCTCAGGCAGGGATGAACCCTGGATGATCCTGGGATAAACCTTAGGTCTAGCTACAGCCTTAGTCTGACTCAGCCTGAATCCAACCCAATAATACCTAATTTTGCCTGGTTGTGTCGGCACAGTGCATTGGAAGTCACACTTAGTTCCCAAACAGGCATCCACTGAAGGGGTAGAAACTCAAGCATCATGGCTAAAGATGTCTTCCCTGTCCTCCTTCCCCCCAGGAGATGAACACTCACAAAAGCCATTCCACACAAACATGCACTGGAAAAAAGTGAGATGAAAGCATGTTAAGGAATAATAATCCGTATTTGGTTGTATACAACTTGCACCCAATGATAGCATCAGAACCTTTCCACTCTCTTTTTTTGCTTTTTTTTTTTTACTGGAGAGGGGTACAGTCCACTCTCCCTAATTTCCAGGTGAGAAGAAGCATTCCACACACACCCTCCAATCCTCCAAAATTCCTAGAGAAAAAGACACTGGAGAGGGGAGGGAAATGTGGGAAAGCGCTTTGTCCCTAATGACCTTTTAAGGTCGTTGTTTTGGTTTTGGTAATGATATTCTAAGTTAATGGAAGAAGCAAGAATGCTGGTGAAGAAATTCATTTTCTTGGGAAAGGAGTGAGTAGATTCATTGCTCTCTTTCTGTCTCTCTCATACACACACACACACACACACTTTTTGACTTGAAAGCTGAGCTCTTCTACCAGACGACACACACTTCTAGCCCCACAAATCCTGTTCCAGATAGTCGCATGCCTTTTGGACAGAAGGCAAAGAAATCTTTCCAATCTTGTTCCTATTCTCATCCACATAGGCTCCTTTGAATGCCCCACCCTATCCCAAATTCATGCCGTGAAGGGTGGGTTTTTTATGGCTTCCATCTTCCTGCCCACAAAACCCCTTTCTCTGGGCACCATCCAAACCTCCAACTCCCCAACAGAACGACGGGCTCAAGTTCACCCAGTAAACTTCATGGCTGAGTGGGGAACCTGGATCTCCTCAACGCTAGTCCAGCGCTCTTAAGTGCTATGCCACACGGAATCTTGCCTAATTACTAGATTCAATCCCCTTTCCAGGTTAGGGAACAGGACCTAGTTTGCACACAGGAAAATAACCCAGGAATTTCCATAACAAAATTAGTCGGGAAGGCCTCACCCTTAGGGGGGCTGTCTGCGAGGCTTCACCTCTCTGTCACAAGAGCACCAGAAAGATCGTATTTGGGGGGTAACTTTCAGAACGGTTGCTGTATTAACCTGAAGCAGCATAAAGGCTTAAGTGCTGTGGGGCTACTTATCACTGATTTTTTTCCATGCCGATGTTACTTGCGTGTGGGAAAATGCATAATGCCGCATCTACACATCATGTGGGACAAGCCCATGCAGGCCTATTTTGTGTACAAGCACAAGGCTTAGGGGGTGGGGAACCTCTTTCAGCCTGAGGGCCAAGTTCAGCTTTAGAGATGTTCTCGAGGGCCCATTCCAGTGGTGGGCGGGACCAAAGGCAAAGGGGGTGGGCCCAAAATACAAAACAACCCAACATATTTTAGCTTAAAGTTCATACTGCCAGTAACAAAGGCTTAGGAGGGGCATTTTTGCCTTTTACAAATGGTGGGGGGGACTGTACAAAAGCCTGAAAACCACCTAATGGTTGGCATTTGGGGGAAAGCAAGAGAGACCGGGGGGGGGGGGATGGCCTTCTGGGAAAAGTGTGATGTAGTGGCTAAAGTGTAGGACTGGGAGTCGGGAGATTCGGGTTCTAGTCCCCACTCAGCCATGGAAATCCAATGGGTGACTTTAGGCCAGTCACAGGCTCTCAGCCCAACCCACTCACAGGGTTGTTGAGGATAAAGTGGAGAGGAGGAGGATTATGTATGCTGCCTTGGGCTCCTTGGAGGAAAAAAGGTGGGATATAAAGGCGGGATATAAATGCAATAATAAATAAATAGAAAGATAAATGAAATCTAGGGGGCCAGACTGGGTCCTCAGGAGGGCCAGATTAGCCCCCTGGACTGAGGCTCTGTAACCCTGAACTAAGGGAAACAGCCTTGAGGTACTGTGATGTAATACTCTTAAGGCAACAACCTTCTTCATCAGATGCCTGAAATGGACTGAGAAGCTGGTCGGTCAGCGTTCCCCAACTTGTTCCCTCCAGATGTTTTTGAATCAACTCACATCAGCCCCAGCTAACATGGCCAATAGTCAGGAATGCTGGGAGTTGAAGTCCAAAATAACTGGACGGCACAAGGCTGTGGTAGGTAGATATGACATGCACACACACACACACCCCTACGTGCAGTGGAGAAGAAACCCCAAATTGCACTGAAAAGAATTAAAACAATTGGGCCTGGCTCTGTCCATCTCAATCACCACTGAGCAGGCAGACAGGTCACCTAATTGCAGTTTTCCCCATTATGGTGAGATGTAGTAGATATCTATTTAAATTGTAGTCTACTCTAAGTCCTACTTGAAGTAGACCCACAGAAATGAATGGGACCTAAGTTAGTCATGACTGACTGTAGTCCCATTCATTTTAATGGACATGTTGGGTTTTGCGTCCTATTTCTAAATTTGCACCTATACACCTATATCTGCATATGCAAACATTATGCAAATTGAGAGCCCTCTTTTTCAGTGATGCAATTCCTGCTTTGGGGGTGATGCATAATTGGGCAGGAGGCAGTTTCCATGGCATCAGGCCGAGCAAGGGGGAAGATTTTCCATGATATTTTAAAGCTTTTGGCTGCTTGCTTTTGCCCTTTGTTATATGATAATAATCCTTTGTTATTGTTTTACTGGTTATTCTAATGTTGCTAGCCACCCTTGACATTTTGTTTCCAGAAAGCTAGTGTAAAAAGCAAATGTATTTTAATTAAATCAATAAGGTAAAAGAAAACTGCTCTGTGCCTGGTGCAAATACATAGCCAAGAAGCATGCTGGAAGGAAATATGGAGGAAAACAGACAGTTTAAACATTAGAACGGGGATGACAGAGCTGAGGGTGAAGCCTCCGAAAGACAGCTGTCCCCCTGAGGCAGCCTTCCCCAACTCCTGATGTATGGGACAGTAACACCATAATTCCCACCCAGCATGGCAAGTGGTCATTTGGGAGTTGCAGTCTAATCCATTCTGGTTGGAAAGGGCTTCCCTGAGCTTTTATTCCTTTCCTCCAGGGGCTGTGAGGCGGGTACTCTGCCAGCCTGACCCTTCAGGTCAATGCCCGAGACCTGGCGATCTTAATTGCAGGAGGGAGGGTGAGGCAGCCGTGCCTCACCTCCAGCGAGTTCAGAGCCAAGTGGAGATGTGAACTGGAGACATCCGAGTGAGGGACTCGTGATCTCAGTCGCTAAGCAGTGCTATTTCCTAGTTACCTTGGCTTCAGACGCAAGGGCTGGGATACAGACATTGGTCCATGGAGTTTCTCGAACTTTGAGACAGCAAGTCTGTCTGACACATCCCTTTTGCTCGGTTTCTGGGGAGGCTGGACAGAAGAGAAACAATTGGGGCAGCACTTCTGAGCATCTTTGGGAACATCGGAAGGCACCTTCTACGGAGTCCATCTAGCCAAGTATTGTTGACAGTGGCTGGCAGTGACTCTCCAGGGTTACAGGCAGGATTCATTCCCAGCCCTACCCAGATGTGCCAGGGATTGAACCATACAAAGCAGTTGCTCTATCACAGGGTGACCATATGAAAAGGAGGACAGCGCTCCTGTATCTTTAACAGTTGTATTGAAAGGGGATTTCAGCAGGTGTCATTTATATATACGAAGAACCTGGTGAAATTCCCTCTTCATCACAGCAGCTAAAGCTGCAGGTGCCCTGCCCTCTTTTAAATCTGGTCACTCTAGTATAGCTCCTGCAGCTTTAACTGTGGTGATGAAGAGGGAATTTCATCAGGTTCTCCATATATACAAATGACACCTGCTGAAATTCCCTTTTCTATGCAACTGTTAAAGATACAGGAGCCCTGTCCTCCTTTTCATATGGTCACCCTATCTATACTGAGCTACTGCCCTTCCCTTAAGTGGCTGAACCAAGGAAAGGGGCCCTTACCTGCCTACACAGGCACCTGTGTTGCATCCATTAGAAGGGTCAAAACCCAGGCTGTACTCTGCATGTTGGCTCAATGCACCCATGACAACTGGGAAGCACCAGGGAGATGCTTCTCTCCCTCTCTCCCCTACTTACTGCCTACACCTCCTTAGATAGGTAGGCTCTACCATGTACTTTAGAAATGGTGGCGCTGACTCTCCTAAATGTATCCCATTAAGCTCTGTCTCTCAAAACCAAATTAAACATGACACTTTAGCCACATTTTAGTCCCACTGATGCTTTATACACCCTCCTTGGGGGCAACTTGAGTGGGGAAGGGGTGGGGTGAGGAGTGCTTAACCCTTACCCTTTCCGCCTCTTTTCCTTTGAATGCTCCACCACCACAGATAACACATCTTTTTTCTTCTTTTTTTGAAGGTAAAGATGGGTCTCTGGAACCCTGGCAGCAGTGAAAATAGCTGGACATGGGGCGTTTCAAGAGGAAAGGTTAAAAATACCCACCCCAGCCATCCTGCTTATCCAGGACATATTAACCTCTCCTGAAGAAGGTTGCCAATCCTCAGGGTCAGTACTGGCCCTAGGTTTTTGATGACTGTTGGAGAAGACTCCCTCAATGGGCTCCCTTCTTCAGTAAGTCTACCTTCTCACCACCTATGTTAGCTCTGGTTGCTCTTCCTCCTCTGCTTGCTTGCTTGACAGGCCAAGAGCCACTAACCATGAAGGCAGTGACATCTCCTGTTCCTCCTTTTCACCATTACAGTTGTCTGTGCTAGAGCAAAAAGAGGATGAACAAGCAGGCTGCAGTGCTGAAAAGAAGGAGCAAGTCCGGGCACCTCTTACCAGTGGGCTCCTGCTGTGGTGTACACCATGCCTACCTTTGACACCAGCCTTGTTCAGAGTTCCAGCCTCCTTCTCAGGCCTAGTTCTCTCAACCAGGCAATAAACATGCTTCTGGTTTGAACCACTTGAGACTACAGGTCAGAGATTATATGCAATAAATAAATAAATAAATAAACGTTTTCTGTACATAGAAAACTAGGTGTCAGGAAGCCTGGCTTTCTGCTAGCTTTCTATGTATTCAGAATTATTTACTTTTGGAATATGAAAGTGCACTCAGTCAACCACAGCCTGAAGGGGACAGTCCAGGCAGGTTTGCCACCTGATCTGCAGTCTGTCAGAACAAAGCCTCACAGGTCTCCGGACAAAGAAGTTAAACCGCAGGGTCAGGAGCCAGAAGCAATGAGGCAGACTATGAGCTTCATCCCATGTACCTGTTTCCCTCGAATTATCCCAAGCTGTCACCATTGCTACTGGGAGGCTAGATCTTTTGCATACCAGGAAATAGGTTTAAGGGGGGAAATGTAAAAAAAATCATTAAAACCCAACGATGACCCACTCCGATTCAAATTTGGTATACTTAAAGCTCTCCTTAATATCTATTATTGTGCCAATTTTGATGTCTTTATCTTTAAAGCTTACGCAGATGTAAGCATTTGTTTCTTTTTTCTTCAAATCCTGCTCCTGCGCCCCAGTGGCCGCTTGGATGATACACTCGAAAAGAAGTATCGAAATACGGCGAGGCTTTTGCCTTTGAAGCACAATTAAAGCAGGATGTATGGGAGTACTTCACAATAAAAGCAGGTTATAAACTGGAAGACTTTGGAGTCCTTTGCAAGCAATTCGCAGTTATTGCAGAGTATAACGCTCGCGTGATAAAACTATATGTGTTTTCCTCAGGGCCACATTTTTATGTTGTTGTTTTTAAAAAAAACCATTCTGTCACCTCCATGTATTGTTTATAAAAACACTTACTTTATATACACCCGGCGCTGTACAGGCATAAAATGAACAGAGCCCCCAGGCTCATGGTCTAAAGAACATGAAACAAAAGGCGGAGCGACTTGAGAGAGAAACAAAAGATGAAGAGAGTTGCATAAGGCATTCATCTTCAACTGGAGGGTCAGGGCCTACATGCAGGTCATGCCCCAACCTCAGGTGGGTTATTCCGCCGGCGGCGGCACCACTCTCCCAGAAAGGCACTAAAACCTGGCGCTTTTCATTTAAAAACAAAACAAAAAAATACAAATCACATAAAGATCTATGATTTCCCCATCCTTTGCTTGCACGCATCAGGGTATGATTTTGCAAATATTCACCTCAGCGCAAACAAGAGATGGGACCAATTTCAACATGTGGTTGGGCAGGGCCAGCCCAAGACGTTTCGCTGCCTTAGGCAAAGACAAGATGGCACCCCTTCTCCAGTCCACGTACAGAAACTGACTATATCGGCAGTTGAATCTTTCTTCGACATTGGATATAGGATAGCATCCTCCACCACTCCCCAAGCAGGTGAGTTTAAAGGGGTCTGATTAGGTTGTGTGGCATACACAGCTCTGACCCCATTTATTTATTTATTTATTACATTTATATACCACACCATAGCTGAAGCACTCTGGGCAGTTTCCCCTATAGAGGTAAACAGCTGTAGAGTTTCTGAGGAACAGCCAAGAGACTGCTACTACCGCAGGCCCTGAGGTGGCCAAGTGTCCTACTTTACAGAGGGTTCTCTATTTGATGGGCTATCCAGTCCAAGTCAGCTTTAAAAGCAAAGAACCTTTAGGAGGGTGAGATGTATTTCAATTTAAATTAGTTATTATTTCTAAATTTGCATCAATACCTATATGCAATGGTTATGCAAATTGGTGTCTTCTTTCTTGGTAATACAGTTCCTCTTTTTTGGCCATGAGTTAAGTGGCCACTCTACTGCTACCTCACAGCGTCTGCTACCTGAGGCAGTCACCTCACTTTGCCTAATTCAGGGCCAACCACACCCAAATGGCAAGTTCTGGGACCACTGTTCCTAGCTGCATATGTGTGAAAATGAATTGGATGTCTGGTCAGATCTAATGAGATCAAGGGCACAGCTGCAGAATCTCTCCTTTACAAAGGTGAAGCTAGTAAAGGCTTTAGGACATGGCCTTCTTTGTGGTGTCCCCCATGCTCCGCAATATTTTCACCAATGTTTTTTTTCTGACTTCATCCTCAGCAACAAGTAAATCATGACACTTGAAGAAGGCATTTTCTAGGAGGGGTGGGGCTACCACATTATTTAATTATTCAGCACACCCAAAGTTTCCTAGGCAGATTAACCCAAACAGTTAATACTTGCTGGTTTATAATCCAATACACACAATATAAATGGGAAAAAAGGGATAGAGAAGAACCAGGAAAAGAATCACTCAGGCACTTCTACATAAGTTACACAATTTAAATATGTTTTATTATACCTACCTGCATTTTAAAATGCTGTATATACCGTAGTGTGTTTTTAAAGAAAAATGTGCTGCATGTAATATAATAATAATAATAATAATAATAATAATAATAATAATAATAATGTAGTTGGTGTGATGTTATCTGGCTCTGTGATTGCGTTATTATTATTATTACATTATTATTATTATTATTATTATTATTATTATTTTACTGTATGCAGAGTATGTTGCTAAAATGTACCTTAAATAAAACTGCTGCAGGTGTCCAGCTAAGACTGAAGAGACAATCTACAAGAAGGTTTTGGGGTCCAAAATGTTCACACAGCACATTTTGGGGAGGTACATTGTTACAGGAATAACAACTGCAGAACTTTACACTGAAACTGACCCCAGCTGTCAATTTTCAGCTTCAAACCCTCCTTAGCCATGAAGCTCACTAGATCGGTTACACTTTCCCAGCCTAACCCTACCTTACAGGGTTATTAGAAGGACGAAATGGAGCAGGGGAAAATAATGTATGCTACATTGAGTTCCTTGGAGGAAGGGTGGGATAATAAATAAATAAATGTGAGGATCAAGCAAATAGACTGGGAATGATGGGAGTTGCAGTCCAACACATCTGGAGAGCATCAGGTTGTGAAAAGCTGAATTGACCCACCATGGATTTTGTTTACCGCTACAGACAACAATAAATATTCCATTCTTTAAATATTATTTGGGACAAAAAGAAAGCAATCTGTTTAACCCCTAATAAAGCATTACTAATTTTTGTCACTGAAATTTTTATGATCATAAAGCATTTTGACAGTGAATCCTTATGCTTTCCGATGTTTCACACATTCAGGATGATTCAAGAGGGGCAGAAGAGTGAACTTGTTTCCTCTCCTCCCAAATAATGTTTGGAAAAGGATGGAGGAGTGATTCCAGTCTTACAGTGCAATCCTATAGGGTTTACTCCTGGGTAAGTGGGCATAGGATTGTAGCCTATTGCCAGAATACAACAGTTTACTTGTACAGTGATTGTTTTAATTCACATTGTTAGTCACCTTAGGCTCATTTAAGGAAAACCAGGTATAACTATTTAAAATAATACTTGCATTTAAGGAAGCTTTAGAAATTCAGTCTTTGCATATTCCTATACAAAATGTCTTGATCCACATCTCTCAAACTAACGATGGATTGGGATTTCACATATCCACTGGTTTTCATGCTGTAACAAATGTCCTTAAATGCATCAGAATACCCATTCAAATACATACCTTCAGATAAAATATGCATTTTAGTAAATAGCTTTAAGAGGATTTTGAAAAACAACAACACAGATTACCGCAGAAATGGAACAGAACCGAATTATTGGGGGGGGGGGAATAGACCAGACATAGATTTGGACCAGAAATAGAGCTGCCTATCTCTATTTGCATTAGACACAACTTGCAGATACATGGATATCTGGTCTGCTTTTCTTTAAACCTTTTCATAACTATCTCCCTTTTTTTGGGGGGGGAACGGTACATATGGTGGAAATGACGATAATCCTATATATGCAATGTATGGGTTTGTTTGTTTTTCCTTTCGTTTTCGTGATGTATTTTCTGTTGTTTTGTTGATATTCACAATAAAATTATTATTATTATTATTAATAATAATAATAATAATAATAATAATAATGAAATCTCTATTTGCATGACATCACAAACCCCTTACAGCCCATGGGCCAAATTTCATTTTGGAGAAGCTTTCAGGGGTTGCATTCCAGTGGTGGGTGGGGCCAAAGGAAATAGGGGCGGGGCCAGAAATACCAGCATATTTTAGTTTAAAGCTCTTACTACTTAACCCTTAGGGGTAGCATGTCAACATTTTAGAATGGCGAAAGCTGGGAAGCCACCAACGATTCGATTCGGTGGTTAGGAGAAAGGGGGCATGTTTAGGGGAAGGGGGTGTGGTTATCTGGGAAAACCTGGAGGGCAGATTAGGATTCTAGGAAGGCTGAAGGTTCTGCACCGCTGCATTATACGTGAGGGGCGGGGAAGAAAAGAAAAAGTGTGTGTGTGTGTGTGTGTGTGTGTGTGTGAGAGAGAGAGAGAGAGAGAGAGAGAGAGAGAGAGAGAGAGAGAGAGAGAGAGTATACTCTTGTGTGTAAGGCTTGCATTGCACCCAAATAGTGCAAGGTACTATCAGCTGGTCTGAACTGTCAGCTTTTTCTAATTTCTAGCTGTATGTATTGCGCACGTAAATACACACGCAAACACCTTCCCAGGCCCACCTCAAGCCAACTGGCAAACACAAGTACAGCCAAACACACAAATAAACAAACAGATCCCGGGCACAGGCTGGGCTGTGTGAGCCACACCACGCAAGGGCTGAGGTGGGGCGAAGAAGCTGGGCTCCGCATGGAACTATCAAGACAGGTATAAAGACTGGGAATGTGAACACTGCAAGAGTTTAGCATCCATAGTTGTGGCTGCCAGAGCTTGGCTTGGGAATCAGACAGACTTCAGAGCTCTAGTTCCACCACAGCGGGGGGGAAGTAGAGGAGCTAAGCCCTGGTCAGGGAAGGGCGGTGTGTGTGTGTGTGTGTGTGTGTGTGTTTGTGTGTTATTCTGAAATAACTGGCTGAGAAGACATTTTTAAGGATGAAGCCCTTTCTACTCCCACCCGTTCTCCCTCCAGACTTGGCACCTCCAATGTCAAGACATTAAAAAAAAAACCATATAAGCAATGAGCGCATAAACATCCTTCTGATGTGATGGAAACAGGAGCAGCACAGGGACAAGAAGGCCATATTATGGTAAATTCACAGCCTTCGTGTCCTTATTAAAATATACTTGCTTCCTACAGCTAGATAGATACAGGATATGGAACCTGCAGCTTCCCTGTTCTCGTCCCATAAATTAAATTATCCACACCAGGTCCTCATGCTTATACATCACAGCGTAAGGTGTTCCCTAACCTGAAGGTAAAATACAGGATTCCTGCCTCTTCCCCATTCTCTTCCCTCATGCTTTTGTTGGGCTGTAGTTCTGTCCCACTAGTTGTTCCCCCCACCCCATTTATATAAGTTTATGCAGAAGTATGCATATTTAAAAGTGTGCTTTGTATGTACCATCCTTTCTGAGATTGGAATAAATTGATAAAATTAAGCACTGCAGAGCAGGCCTGTAGCCAGGGGTGGGCTGGGGATTCTGCCCCCCCCCCAAATCCTCTGCTCCCCTAAACCTTTTTACAAAGACACTGTTAAAGAACAGTTTACAATTTTGTCTTTAAAAGTCCTGCCCCTACATTTTGGGTGCCCCCCTGAACTTTTAGGCCGGCTACAAGCCTGCAGCCAAGCACCCCCATGGTCTGAGGAAACTCCCTAATTCAAATTTCGGTCCAAACATGGAATCTACAGAGATAGTGTCAGTACTGGGATTTCTTTATTCTGCCTTTGGATTGGTGTAGGCATTAGGGTTATATCATTCCATCTTCCAGAGGTCTGAAAGTTTGACGTAGGCCTCCCTAAAATATATTTGATAGGATATAGTCACCACGATGAAGCTTCTTGAAATGGCCTTCATATGGCTGCTTCAAGCTGTGAATTATTGATTATACTTCCACTTGTAGATGTAGCAGCATCAGGGACGCCCCTACCATTAGGCAGAATGAGGCGATACCTCAGGTGGCAGATACTGGGGGGGGGGGCAGTGGCAACGCAATCCCCCTTGCTATTCTGCCTGAACCCCAAAGCTGTTTCCCTCTCCTTGGAGTAACACTGTATATGCCACATGGTCTGTCCTGTCCACCCTAAACTAAGCTGCTTCCTCAGGCGAAGTAAGATTCAACTGCCAGAGCAGTCTGCTTCAGTACATGGCATGGAGAAGAGGTGCCATCTTGTTCTTTGTCTCAGGCAGCTAACCGTCTTGGGTAGAATGATAATACTGGACTTAGTCATGTGATCAGTGAGTAGCAACATCGATGTCCCCATGTGAATACAATGACCAGCAACACAGCTACTTTTAAGCAGCTATTCAGAGGTTCCCTGCAGGGGCGGTTTGAGACACCTTGCTACCTGAGGTGAAGGATGAAATGGCACCTTCTCCATCTCCCATTCCAGCTACAAAAGCTGACTGGGCAGCAGGCTCACTTAGGAGGTTCAGAGCAGGTCTCAGGGCACACATGTCTGGCAGTGATAAGGGGGAGAGTGTCTACCATTTGTTGGGGTTTCGTTTGCTAGGGTATATTCATCAATGTAAAAGTACATTGTAGGGCTGCCTGGACACCCTCCCTCCCTTTTCAAGACTGCCTCTGCCAGCCGTTTTAGTCTGGACCTGGAATGTGACTGAACATCACCAGCCAAACCAAACCAACCGACTCAGCTTTCATGTTGTTGCTCATGAGAGGCTACCTGTTATTCTCGGGACTTATTTAAATATTCTCATTTTCGAGTCCTTAAAACAGTTTCGTTTTCTGGGTGCACTTTACGTTTTCAGCTCTACACTTTGGAATTTGACCCTAAAAGAACCTCAAGGCTGTTCACAGTAAAATATGTTTAGGAAACTAAGTTTTTTTTTTTTTAAGAAATAAAACTAAAAGTCAAATCACAAAATAGGGATTGTTTTGATATAGTGCCACAAGCAGTCGGAGTATTTCACCACACCACATGCTGAAGTAGAATCGTCCAGGACAGTTAATGTCACTGATAAGGCTAGTCAACAAGAGGTCATCATGGAGCAGAGGTGGCCCATGCCACTTTGGTTGCTGAGGTAGAAGACCTAAATCCCCACTCCCCCAAAGCCAAATCCCCACTGTTACAGGCAAGAAACCCAAATTCCCTACCATGGTGGATATACATACATACATACATACATACATACTAGCTGCCTTGAACTCCTAGGAGAAAAAGTGGAGTATACATGTTTTTAAAATAAATTCATAGAATTGACAATCACCTGCCTTTTAATAATAACCCAAAAGTTGCTTCTTAACACAACCCGTCTCGTGCTGCTTAATGCCAGCATCATGTTACTCAGAAAACTCCATCATATCCTAGAAGAAGAGCTACGTACTCTAGGTCTGCAGGAGTTAGCTGCACCCTTCTAGCAAATCATGGGTTGGATTCAAACTCAGACATACTTAGAATGGAGCTATTGAAATCAGTAGGACTTATATTTGTCATGATTTCAATGCATCTGCTCTAAGCATGACTGAGGCCTTAGCTAGACCTAAGGATTATCCCAGGCAAATGGAGGGGTCATCCCTGCCTGCTCCCAGGATCCCCTGTGTGTCATTTGGATGCACAGCCGGGATGATCCCAGGATATAGCCCTGGTCTAGCCATGACCTTTGTCTGGATCCAATCCATTGTGCTCCCATGAAAATTTGAATAACTAGCTCAGCCTCACATTAAGAATAGTCAAGAAAAGGAAGGTGCCTCAACTGGTACCCAAAATAAAGTACAGCCAAGTCAATTTAAATAAGATCTGTGTGACAGAATATTTATGGCTTTTTGTGTTTATTTTTTAACCGTTAAGATCAGTTTATTAACACAGCTATACTTGCTGTAGAAGCCAGTGCAGGACAGGTAATTGCAGAATTTAAATCCCCCCTACAATATATGGAAGGCACCCCACAATTTGTAAGAGTTAGGATGGATGGACACTTGGATAGCAATCCTTGACATGAGAATAGCGTTGTTGTAAGTACCCAGAAATGCAATCCTAGCCAAGTAAGTCCCCTTGAATTCAATGGAGCTTATTATCAGGTAAGTGTATAAAATTGCAGCCCAAGAGTGTCCCTATTTTCATCTGTAAAATGTTGAAGGTACATGAAAAACTAAATGCCTAGATTAGAAGATTAAAATCCAGTGTGTGTGTGTATTTAATCCATTTTGGGTCGGTAGTAGATCCCCCTGGCAAAGACTGGAGAATCCTGAGCTTTTCATGAACTTTGAAGGCCCCTGCATGGCTTAATCTAGACAACCAAGTCCCTTTGCATTGAATTATTTTCTTTTTGACATTTTCTTTGACTCCAAGGAGAGAGGGCAGCTAGAAGTCAATTTAGGGGTTGGGTAGCCCAGTTTCCTAGGTGGGGTTACTCTGCAGAATAATCAATTCAGCCCTGAATCTGAGAAGCTGCCCGGGGCCTGTGAAAATTTCAGCCTCGCCCCAAAGGACGCTGCCTCCATGGCGTAGCAGGAGGCCGAGGGCGGCTGTTCCCAGATAACACCCAAAGTGCCCCGTTGCTATCTCATGCACTCCCTTCTTCGGTCCAGGGAGTGTTGGCTGGGCGTGCCAACCCCCCACGACGATGGGGGAGCTCAGGATAGAGGTTCATGACCTGAACCCTTTTCCAAGCGCAGGCTGCATAGATGGACAAGAACATCTTTTCAAAGCCAGCGAGTGGCAAAAAGTAGGAAAGGGTGACAGGTTGGAAAACAACATATCAAAGAGGCTCCAATTTATTTATTTATTAAATTTATATACCGCCCCATAGCCAAAGCTCTCTGGGAGGTTTACAAAGGGATCCAACTCCGATTATAGAACCATTAAACGGGGCAGGAGAACAGAGAGCGAGAGAGGGAAGACCAGAGGAACAGATGTATAGAGGGAGAATCTTAGCATCCTTCGTCGGATGGATCCACGTTATTTATTTCTATAGCACCATCAATGTACGTGATAACACTTTACAGAATAAACAAAACAAAAAATACTAGCCCCTGCATCAAGCTTCTTACCATCTGAATTTCAACAGTGGATGGGATAATTCAGGGAAGGGAAAGAGGGATAAATAGACCAATCCCTGGCAGCTAAGGACCCCAGAATTTGATGCTGGTAATTAGAAGTTTGAATTTTTTATAAAGCTCTGCCTCACGTTGGTCTAAAGAGGTGGTGCTACCTCCTACACAAACTAAACTCACTTCAAATGGAGATTGGCATCTGTGCAATGGAAATATTTTTGTTTCAGCTCTGGATGGATGGACAAGATGTCCTATATTTTACATATTAGGTTCAGTGCTATTATACATTATTTCAGTAATTAAGTTGTGGCCTCCTGAGTGGTTATATATCTGCCCCATCGTGTGATGGATTCACTGCAGTAACCAGGCCTAGCAGGAGAAGCAGAAGAAATGTAAAGGATTAGGTGCAAAGGATTAGGTTTAACTAGTTTACAAAAGGCTGACCCGTAGCTCTTCATGGAAACGTATGCTGATAAAGGAGATAACAGGCAATCTTGACTATATTCAGAACTGGAAGAGCAAAAGACCCATCTCTGCATCTCACTGACCTTGATCTAATTTCCTATGCAGACTTCAGGAACTTTTGGTACCAGTTGCTCCTATTGAGAGGCTAACATAAATGCCCAAGGCCTACTGATGTTTGCCCAAATCTATTCCCAGCTTATCCAAAGGAAATGCCGAGTGTGGCCTGATTTGCACATAATGCTAACACATATTTTATTTAACCAGAGTTTGTCTAGTAGACAATCGGACAACTTTTGTTTTGGCACATACAGTAGCTGTGGGGTGTTTCCCCCCCCTTTTTTTACCACTTTGCCTGCCACCTTTATAACCTGGCGAATCAACCCATGAACAATCCTCAATTCTGGGTTCGCCCGTAATGACAATACATGGTTTAAACAACCCAGAGTTTACAACCCAACAACAAACCATGTGTTCACTTTCTAGATTGTAAGTGGTTAACAAAGTATAGTTTGTTATTGTGGCTACTTTCGAACATCATGACAACCCAGAATTCAACAATCTAAACTATAGGTTAGTGTTACGGGCGAACCAGGCCATAGTGGGCGTGTTTGAGGTGCGGGTAGTTCTCCCTTTAGAACCTTCCACCCACTGCCCACAAAGATGAGATTTCTGAGTTAAGACATCTCTTGCCACTATCTGGCACTAGAATTGCCCAATAATACGGGCCTTATGTTACATCAGGGATGGCCAACTTCACAAATCCATTCTCCTGACAACATTCTGAGGAAACTAAACAATCTGACGCTCTCATGGATGGTCAGCCAGACTCCATAACAACAACATCTGCATCAGAATTTCAGAAGTACAGAACTGAAAGATGCCAGGAAACCATCAAGACTGGCAGCAGAACTTTGCCGTTCCAGAAGCTGCGTGGCAGAGCAATACAATAAATGATATATGAAATATCCAAAGTCTTAGTCCTTCTTTTCCATGCAAGTGGAACTATGAGCAAAACATTTTACCATGCCTTGAAATTAACATTTGGTGGAGCCCCAGGACTCACATAATACCGCTTCGGGGGCCAAATCTGTCCCCTGGGTTGCCACTTTGGAGCACAGATCTGCCTTTGGAGCACAATTTAGACCCTGGGAGCATGAAATAGCTACAGCTAAATCGCAGTTGTCACCCTCCTCCTCCTCTTCAATCCCCGGCCAGATGTTCGCCCACAGCCTTCACCAAACAATTTGCAAGCCGCGAATTCACTCTGATCTCAGCTCTCTTTCTCCTTGTGTGTCCAAAGCTCAGAGCCAGCAACTCTGTTACAAAACCCTGAGTGGATGGAGTGGATTTTTCCAGCAGGCAAAGCCACTTCCACAAGACTTTTTCGATGTGCAGAACCCCACCCCGTCCCTTCCATACTCCCCACCCCTCGCATCCATCACCCAAGGCAGATTGTTCTTAATCTGAGCTGCAAAGTCAAGAGGCAACCCCAGCAACCGAATCCCCTTTAGCAGTTCAACAAGTCCACACAGGTCATCCCAGCTGCCGATTTCAGCAGACAAGGGAAATGGATTCTTAATTATTTTTCCAAGCTTGTCACGGAGGGCTTTGTTTCTCTTCTTTTCTCTGTTGTGTCACTGAATGTTAGAGATGAGTCACGCTTGGGGATGCCTTTTCTCTCTTTTTTGGGGGGGGGGCGGCGGTGGCAGGATTCCTCCACACTGCGATTCTGAACAGAATAATGGTGTGGATCTTCAAAACTGAGGCATGACCTAGGCTTTCCCAGTCTCCAAAGGCATTTGGCACAAGTGAACTTAAGGGCATATTTACACCCATCGCACATGTAAACCAGTATAGCTTCACAAGCTCCTCCAAAGTGCCCCGGAAAAACTTTTAATTTTGAGAGGGCTTTGAGAAATGTGTGGCGACAAACCAGACCTCTTTCCCCACCACAACAATACTCCCCGCAATCAGAAGTTGTGGAAGTTAAACAAGCTTGAAAACAGTTTTAAATCTGCAGTGCAGACATGAATCCCATTTTGTCTGGAACGTACCACTCGTGAACACCATTTCCGCAAAACAGTGGACGAGAGATGCTTTTAAATATGTAAGTCTGTTCCAGCTGATGTGGCTTTTATGTTCAAATTACCAGAAGGGATGTGTGTAAAAATGGATTTAAATGTCATTTTTACAAACGGCCTTAAGAGTGTTTTCTTGGGCCCTTTTGCCTGCCATGGAAGTTTTAGGGCCCTGACAGTTCTCAAAGTTTTGGTCTAGAAATATGTGCTGTAGGATGCCACGGATAGCAACCCTACAAATCAAGAGGGCAGTCTCAATTTACCCCAGCTGACCAAAAAAAAATTATATATATTACCCTGACATTAATAATTTATCTTAAACAACTGCATCATCCCCCCTCCCACCCACCCCCAAAAAGCCTTTGAAGTTTGGCCTGCCTATATGAGGAAAAGTTTGGTTCCAATAAAATAAAATAAAATAAAATACTGTCCCTCTTACAAACACACTCACAGCTCCAGATTCTCCCAAGTGCCCTATCCTGCAACCTCGACACCAACGACCAAGAAATGAAAATCAAACACAATTACAATGTGGAAACCTAAAAGAAGAGGCTCCATTTGAGACTACACTACACATCCCTCTAACAATCTGTCATTTTTTATTTTTTATTTTTTGAAGAGCAATTGGCTATGGGTTTATTGCAGCTCCTGCCCCAGTTTTGATTGGATCTGAACTGGTTCCAGGAGTTGGGATGATGAAGAGGCTGCATAGAGACTCCCTTTGGCTTGTTTGGTCAAAATATGACAGAAAAGATGGGAGGGGGAGGGGGCCTTCACAATTTTTGCTTTCAGTTAGTGGTGACTAGTGAAGAATTCCAAATTCCTTCCACTTACAAACTCTGGAAAACTTGCAAGTTAGGAAGTTAATACATTACTCTTGGGGGACCTTTGAAGATGTGTGGTCACACAACCTCCTTCCCTAGGAGATGCTTCTTCTAAAGTTATTTTATTAGCAAAGTGCTAATAATTCCTGCCATCTTTTTGCAAGCTCACTCAGAAAAATAAAACCCCCATTTCTCCCTGGTCCCCACCCCACATACTTTTTTTTGTTCTTGTTTCTTTTTTTCTTTTGCTTAGTCATAAACGCTACGACCATTTGAAAGCCTGCAGGTTGTCCAAAATGCGCCTGGAAATCATGCGTAAAGTGGAAAGGAGAATTTCCCAAAAGTTACAAAGAAAGAAAAAAACAAAAGAAAAAGCATACCTTTCAAAGGATGAGGTGAAATTGTCGGAGAGTCATTAGAAAGCTTCCTCGTCTTCTAAGATCTGGCCCTGGTTCCGAAATTCCAACTTTTCCGGAGTCTTTCTTCCCAAAAGAGCAACATCCAACGGATGGAGTATGTATGTGGGGGCGGGGGGACCGCTTAAAACCAACAACAACACGCACACAAAATCCCAGCAAGTAAATAGAGATAGTTCTAGCCTTTCACCAAATTCCCCAATTTTTTCCACATCTTGGTTCCACTTCTCTTTCCTTTATATATCAAAACAAAACAAAGCAAAATTCCAAGGATGGTAACATACATATATATATATATATGTGTTAAAAATGCGATTGGGGTGCCGCTTCCCCCCACACACGTAGCAGCAGCAGCACGCGTTATAAATATTCGATTCTCCAGTCTGCAGCCCGGGACCACCTTGAAGCAGGAAGTTTTGATTTTCTTTCAAAACTTTCCCGATGCTTTCTTGAGCTTGTGCACATGGAGCCAATCAGCCGCCTCGTCTGCGCGGCTGTCTTTCGAAGGAGGGCTTTTTGCTCGGGACCGGGCAGACTTGTCAGGAGGGGATGGGATGGAAAGAGAGTCGCGCTCGCTCGCTTTTCACTCCCCCCCCCGCAACCCCCCCCCCGCTCGCGACTTTCAAGCTGTTCAGGGTTGGGGTTGGGTTTTTTTTTTTTTTTTTGGAGGGGGGAGTTTAAAAGTTGTTGCTTAACAACCCCCTCTTTTTTTTCCCCTTTCCTTTTTTTTTTTAAGGTGGGATCTTTAGCAGCAGGAGGAGGGTAAGCTGAGCCCTGTGTGAGGTTTGAGATGAAGGAGCCCCACTCAGGCTCAGTTCTCACAGCATGCTGCCTGCAACTTCCAGAGCGTCTTGGAAAACCCGGCGTGGAGTTTCGGCGCGCGCGCGGCTTACACCCCCGCACCGAGGCTAGGCACGAGCGGAGGCAGAGAGAGGGCGAGAGAAAGGGGTGGGGGGCGAAAAGAGGGCCTTGCCCTGCTCCCCGGGGGGGGGGGCTGTCCCAAATGGAAGCTGGCTATTTCCTGGGCCCGCTGACTTGGGAGTTACAAACGGGTGGCCCGCTGGGTGTTTGTTGGACTGCAACTCCCATCAGCCCTTGCCAGCTTAGCCCATGGTGAGAAATGATGGGAGTTGCAGTCCAACAAGGACTGGAGGGCCACAAGTTGCCCAGCCCTGCTATAAAGAGCCTTGTGGCACCTTGTGGCATACGTTTGATTGATTGATGTGTTACATTTATATCTGGTCTTTTCCTCCAAGGAGCTGATGAGCCTCCTCTCTGTTTTATCCTAACAGCCCTGTGAGGTAGGTTAGGCTGAGAATCAGTGACTAGCCCAGAGTCACCCCGTGAGTTTCATGGAAGAACGGGGACTTGAACCCCAAGTCCCAGTCCAACATTATACCACACGGTCCATGTCATCAGATGACAACGAAAACTTATTGCCAAAATACATTTGTTAGTCTTTAAGGGTCCAATCCTATGCATGTTTAGACAGGAAAAAGTCCTATAACTCCCAGCATTCCCCAGTAGGACTTTCCCCGCTGTCTAATGGTAGATTTCGCCCAACCTGATGCCCTCCAGATGTTTTGGACTTCAACTCCCATCACTCCCTAGCCAGCATGGCCAATGGTCAAGGATGCTGGGTGCTCTTATACAAAACATCTGGATGGTGCCAGGTTGGGGAAGACTGCTTTAAAGTGCCACAAGACTCTGCTTCAACGGACTTAACCCAGTGAACCCTCTGGAAATCCTACCTACCTTTACTGAGAAGAGAAAACAATGGGCTTATCTACAGTGGTGGTGGTGGAGTAGGATGACTCAAGAGATTTTGCTGCCTGAAGCGGAGCAACAAATGGTATGCTCCCCCCAGCTCAGCCCAAGATGCATATTTCTCAAGGCTGGTTAAGTTATTTTGGCACCTGTGCCAGAAAATCCCACAAGCGCCTCTCCCTAGGAATAAAAATGCACGTGCAATAACTTAAATAAATAAGCATTTGCTGTCCTTTCAGGACACCCAAAATCAGCTGTCTGAAGAAGCTGCCTCACTCTGCCCCAATGTAGCAATGGGGAACCTGTGGTCCTCCAGATATTGTTGGACTATAGCTCCCACCATCCCTGATCACCAGACATCCGGGCTGGGGGCTAATGGGACTTATAAGTCCAAGAATATTGGAGGGCCACAGGTTTCCCACACCAAGCTGAAAGGCAGTGTCACCACTACACTGATGGACACTGAACTCTTATTATAATTTTTCACTTTTCATCAAATTGAGGTGAAGCTGTGGAAATGGGAAACTGGTATCTCTGCTGGGATCAGAAATGGACTGGATGAGGACCACTAACTTTAACACTTAATTTTAACTTAAATTTAAATTTTACTGTTTTAACTCTGTATTTTAATCCTATATCAACTTTGCTGTGTGGTTTTATCCTGGTTGCGCTTTTTATACTGTATTTCGTAATTGTGTTTTAAACTGTTGGGTGTTTTACTGTGGTTTTAATTTTTGCGAACCGCCCAGAGAGCTTCGGCTATTGGGCGGTATAAAAATGTAATAAATAAATAAAATAACATAAATAACTTGAAGCACAATCCCAACCGTAGGTGGGTGGCTCACCTGTGAAACTGTTTTAGCTGTCTAAATTCTTTTAAATTGTATATATTTAAATTTTCATGCTGTACTTTAGGCTCTATTTTCCTATTGTATTTTATTATTTTATGAATTGTTGTAAACCACCCAGAGAGCTTCGGGCAGTATAGAAATGAAACAACAGCGAGAAATATAATACATAGGCAGTACTTGGCCCAGTTTGATGGAGTTGCACTGTCCCTCAAAGACCAGGTTTGTTGTGTGGGGAGGCTGTGGAATCTGGTACTAGCCTAGAAGCCCCAATAAAGCCACTTCTGAAGAGGCATAGTTTAGCCCCGTCATTCACACTCCGGTAACAACAACCAGTTTGGATTACTACCACTGATGTGTGTGGGGTCTGCCCTGGATGGTACTTCTGATACTGCTAGGGCAAAATATGACAGCTGCATTACTAACTAGATCCAGGCGCATGGAACACAGATCACTCATTTTTAAAACCGCTCATTCGTATGCCACCGGAAGCTCAGAAACTAGGCATGAGGAAAGCAGACATCACCCTCTGTTTCTCCCCAGCATCTGGCAATCAGAGGTATAAACTGTCTCTACGTGTGGCGGATTTATGGCTATTATTGTTTAAAGGAAAACAGCAAGAAAAGAAGGCACTTATGAGTCCCAAAACAGATGAGAAAAATGCAGGTTGCTTACCTGTAACTGAAGTTCTTCGAGTGGTCATCTATGCATTCACACATATGGGCTTTGCGCCTGTGCAGAGACCAGACCGGAACCTTCTATAGCTGAGTGGAACGTTTTTGGCGGGAACCCCTCCCCCACGCTACCGCGCATGTCCATGGGGTTCCCGCCCTTACCTCAGTTTATAGGAGTCCGATATTGTGCCCCCATAAACATGAGTGTAAATAAAATAAAGTACATTCCACATATAACTGTGTTATTTGTAAGTCTCACACCACCAAGTGGGGATGGTGGGTGGGTTGTGTGAATGCATAGATGACCACTCGAAGAACTACAGTTACAGGTAAGCAACCTGCATTTCTTCTTCGTGGTCTCTATGCATCACACATATGGGCTCTGCGCCTGCGCAGAGACCGAACCGGAAACTTCTATAGCTGAAATCTTTTTAGGCGGGAACCCCTCCCCCACCGTCCACTGAGCATGCGCAAGGGTTCCCACCTGATCCCCTCAGTTCCTGAAACCGCCTAAACAGTCTCACTGAGGAGAACCACCAGGTGATCAAAAAGAAATTAATGACACCATAGTGGGGATGGTGGGAGGGTTGTGTGACTGCACAGATGACCACTCGAAGAACTACAGTTACAGGTAAGCAACCTGCATTTCTTCTTCGTGGTCTCTATGCATCACACATATGGGCGAGTAGCAAGCTGACATACTCTTGGAGGTGGGTTGGTGCATCATCTGAAGATCTCAGAGAGCACTGTCCTTCCAAACGAGCAGTCCTGCCTCGCACGGGTGTCCAAACTGTAGTGCCTGACAAACGTGGATGGAGTGGACCACGTTGCGGCTCTACAGACTTCTGTCAAAGGAACACCTCTGCCGAAAGCAACAGATTTGAAGTAAAAAAGGATTTTAAAGAGAAAACGCTAAGAGGTTTGGTTCTATGGTCTAAGCACAATGGCGGACAACGAAGAACTGAGGTAAGGGCGGGAACCCCATGGACATGCGCGGTAGCATGGGGGAGGGGTTCCCGCCAAAAACGTTCCACTCAGCGATAGAAGGTTCCGGTCTGGTCTCTGCACAGGTGCAAAGCCCATATGTGTGATGCATAGAGACCACGAAGAAGAACTAGTCTAAGATGCCTGGTTTTTTATTATTATTATTACGCCCAACGTGTTTCGGAAAGGACTTTCCTTCCTCAGGGGCTGCTTAAGGCTGATCCAAATGTGCCTCAAAGAATCTGAAATACTGAACGCAATTTATCGGCCTGTCCTCTGTGAATTTGTCTAATCCTACCCTGCCACACACATTCTAAATCAGAGTTGAGGAACCTGTGGTCTTCCAGATGTTGTCAGACTACATTTCCCATCATGTCTGTCCATTGGCCTTGCTCGTTGGGGCTGATGGGTGTTGGATTCCAATGACATTGGAGGGCCACATGGTCCCCACCCCTGCCTTTAAGTCACTTAAGCTGGTGAACGTCCCAACCATCTATTCTGTAGCAAACAATTCCATGGGTATTGGGAAGGTTGTTTGAGGACACCTTGCTTTTTTGAGCAAGAGCTTCCCTCATTTGAATCAGATCTAAACAAACAAACAAACAAACAAACAAACAAACAATTAAACCTGCCTTTCTTTAAGCTGGCATTGGCCTGGATTTCACCACATGTTCTTGTTCTACTGATATAGCTGTATTTGCGTCTGGTGGTTGCTAGTTGCCGTCGTGTGATGCTCAAAGAATTTTGCACAGTACCTAACAGTGCCCACTAACCAAACAGTGAAGCATCTTCACCCACCCCAAAACTAGGCATTTTTGCGGAGGTGGAGGGAGTTAGGATGATCAGAAATGCATTGTATTTCAGGATATTCCCATTCTGGCTGAATAGGGCACAACTCACATCAGCCCCAGCCAGCATGGCAAAATGATCATGGACAATGGGAACTGTAGTCCAGAACATCTGGTGGGCACCAAGCTGGGGAAGACTGAATTAATTGCACAACATCATGGGAGACAGGTCTACCAGCAGTTATTAGCAATAGTAGCCAAATGGAACCTCCCTTTTAGACACTTAATACCAGTTGTTTATGGACTTCTGGCTGGCCTTTGTGAGAAACAGAATGTCTCTACATATGGCAATATGGAAAGGAGGACAGGGCTCCTGTATCTGGTCATGCTAAGCCGGGCCCCTGCAGCTTTAACTGCTGTGATGAAGAGGGAATTTCACCAGGTGCTGCATGCATACAAATAACCCACGCTGAAATTCCTTTTTCTACAGAACTTTTAAAGATACAGGAGCCCCTGTCCTCCTTTCCATATGGTCACCCTAAGAATGCTGGACTAGCTAGAACTTTGTCTGCTCCAGCAGGGCCTCTTTTTATGTTTACAGGTGTTGCCAACTTGCCAGAAAGAAAATGTCTTGGCCTTCTTCAGTGCCTCTAACAGCAGCTTGATTGGCAGAAATCAGCAGTGAAGCTTTTCGCAGCGTGGAGATAAAACTAGGGTGGGCAGATACAAAAGAGAGCAATGCTCCTGTGCCTTTCTTCCATACTTGTGTAGGAGAGGGAATTTCAGTAGGTGCGGCTGGTCATGCACAGTGCACCTGCTGAGATTCCCTCTTCTGCACAGCTATCAAAGGCTGGCCTCTTTTGCATCTGTCCCCCCCCCCATTAAACATGATCACATACAAACCAGATTGCACATGAACAGGGGCCAGACACCATATGAAGCAAACATTCTAACTGCTGTGAACTCCCAGTTCTTCTGAAGGCAAGCTTCATCTTGCCTGAAAGATGGAGTGCTCACCGTAGGATTGGTGCGTGTATCATTTATGTGTAAACAGAGAGATTGATGCCCGCCGCCCCTGTTGGACAGCATCATCAAGGGATGACTTGCATACTTGAAACAGCCACTGCAGATTAAATACAAATGCACACACCCAATGCGCACAAGACAAAACTCATAAAGTGACCTTCTGTTGAATCAGACCAGCAGAATTTTGGTTGGTCCTGATAAAGATATTGCCGAACTGTGAAATTTGGATTTTTAAAAAGCTTATGGACCAATGGAGTTTTCTTTACTTTTTGCATGTGCTTTGGAAAATGCCATATTTAGCTATTAAGAGTGGAACCAGTGGGAGATTTTCTACCACCTGCTGAAGAGGGACTTTGAACTGAGGGTTCTATCCCCTCCACCCACTAGGTCAGCCTTCCCCAAGCTGGCACCTTTTAGATGTGTTGGGCTACAACCCCCAGCATCCCCTAGCCAGCTGGGGTGTGTGTGCTGGAAGTTGTATTATTATTATTATTATTATTATTTATTTATTTATATAGCACCATCAATGTACATGGTGCTGTACAGAGTAAAACAGTAAATAGCAAGGCCCTGCCGCATAGGCTTACAATCTAATAAGAAGAAGAACCATGCTGAATCAGACCAAGGGGTCCATCAACATTCTGTTTGTATAGTATGCAACCAGATGCCCACGGGAAACCGACAAGTAGAACATGAGTGCAACAGCACCCTTCCACCCATGTTCCCCAGCAACTGGTACACCTAGGCTTACTAGCTCTGCTCCTGGAGGTAGCACAGAGCCATCAGGACTAGTAGCCATTGTTAGGCTGCTCCTCCAGGATTTTGCCATCCAAATCAGTGGCCATGACCACATCTCCTGGTAGTGAATTCCATAGTTTAATTATGCTTCCTCTTATCTATCCTAAATCTCTCACTAATAAGCCACATGGGATGACCCACATTCTAGTATTATGAGAGAGGGAGAAAAAAATGTCTCCTTTTCCACTTTCTTTACACCATGCATAATTTTGCACACCTCTATCATGTCTCCTCTTATTCAACCTTTTTCTAAGCTTTTTCTAAGTCCAGCATGTCTGGAGAACGCCATCTTGGGGAGGTTGACTAAGTAATACTCACAATTTGACCTTAGTTGCCTTTTTTACCTAGTGCACCACCTAAAATGAATATCTGGTTTCGCTCATATGAGGCTCGTCATATTTCTCTCCACTATGCCAACTTAGGAACCTGTGCATTTCTCCTAAGGCATGAGGTCAGATCAGAGTCACAGATGGACTTTGTGTTTTTAGAAATGGAGATCATCCATTGGTGCTCCTCTCTTCCAAAATGCATTGCTATTTATTATTTATTTATTTATTTATTTATTACATTTTTATACCGCCCAATAGCTGGAGCTCTCTGGGCGGTTCACAAAAATTAAAACCATTCAAAGTATAAAACAACAGTATAAAACCATAATATAAAATACAATATAAAAGCTCAACCAGATAAAATCAGCAGCAATGCAAAATTAGAAATTTAAAACCATGTTATTTAAAATTTATAGATTGTTAAAATGTTGGGAGAATAAAAAAGTCTTCACCTGGCGTCTAAAAGCATATAATGTAGTTGCCAAGCGAACCTCCTTAGGGAGCTCATTCCACAGCTGGGGTGCCACAGCAGAGAAGGCCCTCCTCCTGGTAGCCACCTGCCTCACTTCCTTTGGCAGGGGCTCACAGAGAAGGACCCCTGAAGATGACCTTAGGGTCCAGGCAGGTACATATGGGAGGAGGCGTTCCTTCAGATAACCTGGCCCCAAGCCGTTTAGGGCTTTAAATGTTAATACCAGCACTTTGCTAGGTCCAATCTGATACCTGCAACACCCACCACTGACTAATTCCTTCAGTCTGCAATCTCCATTTTGATACCTAGAGGTCTATCACACCTTTGAAGAAATGCTGGCTACTGTTGCTTTTCTGTGGACACTCAGTTACTTCCTGTTTTCAAACAGGAAGTAAACAAGGTGCACGAGGGCCATTCAGTCCCTCGTTGTGAACACGCTGCTTCTCCCACACACAGCAGGAGAGGGCAGCAACCAGACTTTTTTGTTTTTTCTTGCCGTGCAAGGAAGGCCAGAAGGGGCGGAACGCACGTGAGAGACAGACCACATCATGTGAGGGGCCTCCAAGGAATCCGTAAGTGCCCAGTAACGAGTGTGCAATAAAATGCTCGTCGGATGGAACTTCTAGTCTCTGTCCACTATATCTAGCCAAATGTTTGTACTCACCCTCTGCTTGTTGTACCATCTAGTCTGATGATGAGTTCTGGAGAACTCAAAAACTTGCACATTTTGAGGGAATTTGATCTAATAACGTTATTGACTAACCGTAAATTTTTCCTCACTATCACTGGGGCCCAAGGCAGAAAAAGGGTCTTTTTCAGTCTTGTTATTTTTACCTTGAGAGGTAAGTGACCTTGCATGTGGGAAACAGGCACTCTGCCTTAAAGCTGGGGGCTTTCTTGCCCTCGTCAGTAGAGGCTTCTCCCACGTTCATCTTCAAGTGCTTAGTTATCAAGTTATGCATATACATGTGTGATCAGGGCCGGCGCTATCATTAGGCCAACTAGGCAGCCGCCTAGGGCACAGACCTCAGAAGGGTGCAGTACTGACCTTTAAGGGTCACAGTTTTACACAAATTAGCTGTTTGTTTGTTTGTTTTAAAAAACCATAAGTTCAATTTTTGTTCTCTTTGTTTTTTCTACAACACACGTGTTCTTAAAAATCGAAGTTGGCATTTTTTTTTTTTTTTTGAGTGGGGGGAGGATGCAAGTAGCTCTTCTTGCCTAGGGCGCAAAATAGTCTTGCACCGGCCCCGTGTGTGATTCAGCCCACTGGATCCCCCATTTCAAACTGCTCCATTTTCATCTCCGCTTATGCTAATGAAGCTGTTCCTCAGTTTAGGGCGCGGGGTTGGTGGTGGCAAAAGGTACCACCTGTGGGATGCATGCAGTCTGCAAAATCGTTTCTGATGGCACACAGCATCTGCTATCACAACAGCACTACCTGGGTTTCCCTCGCTAGCATGAGCAAGGAAATCCCTTTCTTTTTCTCCAGTTTCTGATGAGAGCTAGCAAGAGAAACCAAGGAATTCCTTTGCTAGCGCTAACAAGAGAACACCTTCTCTTATCTCAGGCAAAGATCAGAGATAAGGGATGGAGTTCCCTTGCTAGCACTAGCAAAAGAAACTTCAGATGCAAAGGGGAACTGAATGCCTCCTCCTTGACGAGTTGCAAGGAAGAGGGGATTTTCACAGGAAGTGCACAGGCGGGGAAAAGCTGCAGCTGCAGAATTCCCCCCTTCTACAAAATTATTATTTATTTATTGTGGTGAACCACCCAGAGAGCTTCCTGAATTGGGTGGTATAGAAATGTAATAAATTAAATTAAATGTATACGGTGACCGTATGAAAAGGAGGACAGGGCTCCAGTATCTTTAACTGCTGTATAGAAAAGGGAATTTCAGTAGGTGTCATTGGTATGCCTGCAGCACCTGGTGAAATTCCCACGTGCTGCATGCACAACAGCTCATCACAACAGTTAAAGCTGCAGGAGCCCTGCCCTCTTTTGTATCCAGTCAAGAGGGTAGGGCTCCTGCAGCTTCTCCTGGTGGTACAAAAGTCCAAGAGCCTTGTCCTCTTTTACTGTTGTTTGATTATTGTCTATCCAGAGGGAGAGGTGGGTAATAAATAAATGTATTATTATTATTATCATCATCATCATCTATTATTATTATTATTATTAACAATGACACCTGCTGAAATTCCCTTTTCTGTACAACTGTTAAAGTTACAGAAGCCTTGTCCTCCTTTCCATATGGTCACCTGAGCCGCCGCCATTTTGAATATGCAACCTCTGTTTGTGTCATGTACACCCGGCAGGTGCTGTGGCTTGTTGTGTGTTAAATAACCCACAACAAGTCGTGGCGTGTTGTCCGAACCCGGTTATTGCATCTTATTTCTGAGTAAGCATGCTTCTCCTGGTGGTACAGAAGTCCAAGAGCCTTGTCCTCTTTTACTGTTGTTTGATTATTGTCTATCCAGAGGGAGAGGTGGGTAATAAATAAAATTATTATTATTATTATTATTATTATTATTATTATTATTATTATTATTATCTAGTCAACCAGAATCAACTACCTCTTCTTAGGATATAAAGGCTGATTATCCATCTGGTCCAGTGCCCAGGCCTCATCCTTTGAGCTAAAAAAGGTTTCTTGGCCCATGCCTGGCCAGGTTCTTGTGCAACGTGGGGGCCACACCCAGCACTGAGCTCAGGCCGTGATGTCACATCTGCCGTTGTCTGTGGGTGGCTTTGAACACTTGTGGAGTCCCTTCCATGCAGCCCTTGAGAGGCGTGACCAGCCTCCAAACAGCCGAGGAGGTGGGGCTCCAACTGCGCCGGCAAAACTTCCCCGGAAGCCTTTTGTCTGCAGGTAATGGCACAGCTTGGCTCTCTCCAGTCATTGTGATGTTTGTGCAAGTGATTGGTGACGTGCTGATTCAGCCTTCCGGATATCTCCAGTACAGACAGCAAATGTGCCCCTGTCTGTGATGGGCGCTGCTGTCCAAAGAAGTGTGCTAGCAGGATTATTTTGTGTGCGTGTGCATGTGTGGGGTGCGTGTGCATCAGTCATCACGCAAACCCAGTGATGGTAGCGCCAAGCCCCGTGCTAATAGCTACCTCTTCTATAGCTAAGGAAAAACAATTAGAGCAGTTCATGCTTTTTTCCTTTTTTATTTTTTTTAAACAAGCTTCCGCTGCCCTGCCCTTAACAGCAAGTTAAGCTGCAGTCATTAGCAGGTGATGCAAAAACCCTCTCCGACTGATTTCTGTAGATGAAGCTGAACAGCAGCTAAACATTGTTTCTATGGGCCTGGTACAAACCCATAATATGCCCTGCTGCCTTTCCCTCTCCCATGAAAGGCCTTCTCCATTTTGAAAAACACACACACCCAAGGCTTCATTGGTATCCTTTAGCTTCCTTGGATCCCTTTGCTGGAAGTTATATATGTTTCTGGGTGCTTGATTTGTATTCATAGTGAGACATGGGGGTATACGACTGACATACTAGACTGCTCTGTGTCCCTGGACTCTAGGATCAGTTCTTCTAGTCACTTTGGAGACTGCAGTCTTAACATATTCCCACCATATGTTTTTGGGCCTGCAAATCCTATCCGTAGGGTTCCTACTTGGCCCTGGGGTCTCATGTGTGTCCCTCTTTCCTCTTGCTGCCAGTTAGATGTTACAATGTGTTGGGTTCTCCTGCCTATTTGGAAGAAACACCAGTGGGAACCAAAGTTCTCTGGGAATTGTAGCTTCAGTAAGAACATGTGCCAGCATTCTCCTCTCTCTCTCTCTCTCTCTCTCTCTCTCTCTCTCTCTCTGTGTGTGTGTGTGTGTGTGTGTGTGGTGAGGTTCAGACAACCTGGGACTTTGGATTCAGGTAAAGTGTCCTTTCCCTCTCCACATGCTTGGGCCTTGACTGTCAAAGGCACTGAACAGAGCTAGAACTTTTTTTCTAACTAGCTACTAGCAGTGCTAAATATAGCTAGGCGTCTAACTGTGATGGGTCAACGTGCTCATGCAACACCAGTGCTTCATCAGCTGTGGCCAGGTGGCCTACTTTACAGACCACAGTCCTCTATTTGAAGGGCTGTCCAGTCCAAATCCAGTTTAAGGGGAGAGCCAGCAGGGGCCTTGAACTTGCCTATCAGCACTTAGAACAGCAGACTAAGTGGGGCAAACAGCAGATGACCTCCTGTTGGAACGACAAGTTGGAATGACCTCCCCGCTGGTATTTGGGAGGCCCCAACTGTAGCGTGCTTTAGGCGCCAATTAAAGACCCATCTCTTCACCCAGGCCTTCCCTGAGAGCATGTGCTGCCCAGCTTGTTAAGTGTTCTACCGGGTTGGATGTTTTTATTAATGTTTTATATAAATGTTTTTGCAATTATGATAGATGTAAATTGTATATAATCATGTATTTTAGTGCATTTAATTTTCTTGTGAACTGCCTAGAGACCTTTTGGGTATTGTCAATAGTATATAAATCTATTTAACAACAACAACACCTGGTCACCTGGTCACAGGCCATAGCTAGACCTAAGGTTTATCCCTGGATCATCCAGGGGTCAAACCTGTTCATCTAGGTGACACACAGGGGATCCAGTGCTCAGGCAGGGGCGAACCCTGGATGATCCCAGGATAAACCTTAGGTCTAGCTGTGGCCGAAGTCTCTGTGGCCATTTCTACGCCTGCCTTTTCCCCTGGGGTTGTCCCGGGATCATCCCTGTGCATCCAAATGACACACAGGGGATCTTGGGAGCAGGCAGGGATGATCGCTCCATTTGCCTGGGATAATCCTTAGGTGTAGAGAGGGCCTCTGTCTCCCCCACTATGGTGAGAGGTACTGTATTTTGATTTAAATTATAGTTATCTTTTCTAAATTTACATCTATACATATACATCAGCAGATTCAAATTGATGCCTTCTTTTGGACTGATGCATTTCCTCTTTTTTGGGGGGGGGGGCAATGTGCTGTTACTGTTAACCATCTTTTTACACGCCCTGCTCCTATGCTTTTAAGCAGAAATTAAGCAGGCAAAGCATAAATATAAAGGGAGGAGGGGAACGCTTCCCTCCCCCCAGTTGGTTTATGCATGCCAGGCAGCATTTAAAAGCTCAAATGAAAAAAGAGGGAATTCATGTTCATGCTAGGCTGTAGTAGGGTCATCTGATGCATAGGAGGAGAAGCTGCACCAGCTTTAATAGAAGAGAGAATTTGGCAAGTGTAGCTTTCTTCAGTCCCTCAATGATATCATATGACAAACTGACACTAACAATAGTTCTTCCATCCGGATAATTGCCTTTCGTCCAGTTCCTTGCCTGATGTTTGACTTCTGTTATTTTGATGGACACACCTTCATGCCAACATCTGGAAGATAGCAAACTGCAGTGCATGCTGCCCTCTGCTGGACTCAACTGGCCCTACAACTCACAGCATCTCCTCCAGGCCTTTTGCAGGTTCATTTAGTTTTAATCATTGCTGTAGGAACCTGGTAAGCAGGCATGTGCGACGCAGGAAATTCCATTCCATTTAAGCCCAACGGGATTTGGCAATGTTTCCATTCTGGTAAGCGGTGGCAGACTATTGCGTGTCCCCCCCCCCCTGATTCTGGAAAAGTTTTGTGAGTTATTTTAGGTTCCTGAGATTTGCCCAAATGGTGATTTGCACAAATTTATTATTATTATTATTTTGGATCTTTAAATTTATACAAATGGGGGTCATTTTTTTTAAAATTGGTAATCTTGCCTGTCTGCTAAGTAGCCCCAAGTTTCAGGTTGAAAAACACATGATGTCAGATCAGGTGCTGTTTGGCACAGAGCAAATAAACTGGCATTGAATATAGAGCAATAAGAGACTGTTTTGCGCAGAGCAAATAAACGCACTGTTTTGCAATTAAAACCTGAGCTTTGAACCTTTTTGAAGTTTCAAAATTTTCTGCATGTCTATACCGCTCAAGCTTCAGGTTTTGTGTCTTTTTTTAAAGCAAAATCAGTCTTGTAGATCTCTAGTAATAAGTTTTACACTGTATTCTTATACGGATTGCAGTGTTTTGTTTTGTTTTCAAATGTGCATCTATTTGTAAAAATTAGCATATGCAGATTTTATACAGGTTGTAGATCCTCTTTTCTAGGAATGCATTTCCTCTTGTTTTGGCTGTGTAAGCCGGCCACATCAGCCCTACCTTTAGCCACCCCTACCTTTCAGCACAAACTCAATGGCCCCATTCAGACAACACGCTAAACCCTGCTGCTTAACCACAAAATGGTTAACGGAATGCATTGACCTTAATGCATTCCATTAACCTTTTTGTGGTTAAGCAGCAGGGTTTAGGGTGTTGTCTGAACGGGGCCAATGTTTCTAGCTTATACAGGCTAACAACACAGCCACTGAATTAACTGTCTTGTTCTTGTCTCCTGTATATATTTGCCCAGTAGAGGGGAACAGAGAGCCATGTTCCCCATTGTAGACTGTTCCTTCATAGGGTATTTGCAGAGGAGGCTTTTATCATGCCATTGTTCTGCCTCATTCATGGAATTTACAGGGGGTCCAGATGCTGCTGTCTTCCATTCACAACTTTCCTGAGTTTTCCCACCACTTCATCCAGCTTTTTTTTTCTTACCACAAAATCCATTCAGGAGGGAAAGACAGAATAGCTGCACAATGTCTTTTGATTAAGAACATTAAGAATGCACAGTTACAAGATGGGGGATACTTGGCTCAGCAATACTACAAACGAGAAGGATCTTGGAATTGTTGTAGATCGCAAGCTGAATATGAGCCAACGGTGCGATATGGCTGCAAGAAAGGCAAATGCTATTTTGGGCTGCATTAATAGAAGTATAGCTTCCAAATCACGTGAGGTACTGGTTCCTCTCTATTCGGCCCTGGTTAGGCCTCATCTAGAGTATTGCGTCCAGTTCTGGGCTCCACAATTCAAGAAGGACGCAGACAAGCTGGAGCGTGTTCAGAGGAGGGCAACCAGGATGATCAAGGGTCTGGAAACAAAGCCCTATGAAGAGAGACTGAAAGAACTGGGCATGTTTAGCCTGGAGAAGAGAAGATTGAGGGGAGACATGATAGCACTCTTCAAATACTTAAAAGGTTGTCACACAGAGAAGGGCCAGGATCTCTCCTTGATCCTCCCAGAGTGCAGGACACGGAATAACGGGCTCAAGTTAAAGGAAGCCAGATTCCAGCTGGACATCAGGAAAAACTTCCTGTCTGTTAGAGCAGTATGACAATGGAATCAGTTACCTAGGGAGGTTGTGGGCTCTCCCACACTAGAGGCCTTCAAGAGGCAGCTGGACAACCATCTGTCAGGGATGCTTTCGGGTGGATTCCTGCATTGAGCAGGGGGTTGGACTCGATGGCCTTGTAGGCCCCTTCCAACTCTGCTATTCTATGATTTTATGATAAGAAGAGCCCTGCTGGATCAGACCACGGGTCCATCTAGTCTAGCGCTCTGTTCACACAGTGGCCAACCAACTGTGGACCAGGGACCCACAAGCAACAGCACCCTTCCACCCATGTTCCCCAGCAACTGGTGTATACAGACTTACTGCCTTTGATACTGGAGGTAGTGCTCAGTGGTGTAGTGATAAATGTTGATGTATAGGCAGTCATCACGACAGTTGTCCATAGCCATGTCCTCAAGGAGAGGCCAAACATCCAGGCAGCTTTTGATGTTCTATATTGACAAACCAGTTCCAGCACTTTTCATCTCCTCCTGGAGAAAGTGCCTTGGTCAAGCGAATGGGTCTTAATGGCCCATTCAAAACCAGGCCATGCCCAAAATATTTTGCATTGCAACAGGGAACAATATATTCCTGGGGAAATTAATTTCTTGCCAGCTATTGTGAGCATTGCAGCTAAGCTCAGAGGGAACTGGGAATTTTGAGGGGTAGGAGTGGCAGATGCCATTAATGTCCCAGCTAATCAAAAAGTGTCAGTGGGTGCTGCACCCACCCCACCCCGTGAGTCCTGACCACAGTACGCCACTGACAGTGCCAGGAGCCCTCTGTCTGGAAGCACCCCTATTGTTCCACCAGAAGAATGCTTTGGGAGAGGGACTCTGTTTCTAAAATGGGAGCGCAAAGACCAATGTCAGAAGGCAGAAGCCTGGTTGGAGGGCAGGGGATTATTTGCCGATTGGTTCTTTTTTGTTCAGCAGATATAGATCTAGTTCTCACAAACAACAGATGAAGCAGTAAAACTGTCTCGTGTCTCTGCTGCTTTTGACTCACAGTTAGATGCTCTGCCATGCAAAATGATACCTTCTGCACAGATGACTAGATGTTAAGGCAGTCTTTCCCAGCCTGGTCCCCTGCAGATGTTTGGGACTTCAGCTCCCATAAGTCCCTGCCAGTATGGCTGATAGTCAGGAATCCTTCATTAATTATATTTATATCCTGCCTTATTTCCTATCACAAGGAATTGGAGGCTGCTCACATAGTCAGTGTGGTGTAGTGGCTAAAGTGATGGACTGGGAGTCAGGAGGTCCGGGTTCTAATCCCTGCTTGGCCATGGAAACCCACTGGGTGACTTTGGGCCAGTCACAGACTCTCAACACAACCCACCTCACAGGGTTGTTGTTGTGAGGATAAAATGGAGAGGAGGAGGATTATGCACACTGCCTTGGGTTCCTTGGAAGAAAAAGGGTGGGATATAAATGCAGCAACAACAATAATAGTCCTCCTCTCCAGATTATCCTTAAAAGAACCCTGTGAGGTAGGTTAAGCTCAGAGTCCGTGACCAACCCACAGTCACGCAGTGAGTTTCATGGCTGAGTGGGGACTAGAACTTGCACCTCCTGAGTCCCAATCCAATACCCTAACTACTATATCACACTGGCTTGCATTGTAGTTCAAAATATGTGGAGGGCAGCTAGTTGTGGAAGGCTGTGTTAGGGAGAAGAGTTCTAGCCTAGCCTTCTTCCTGTCATGCTAGTTTTCTGTGTGCGGGGATCTTATTTTTATTTATGTAGGGGAGGCATTCCGTCATATGAGAGCCCCTGCTGCTGCAGCCTGATGTAGGTTCAGTAAAGAGACAGGTTAACCACCTCATACGCTGTCTAGCTGTCTAGGATTATGGATAAAGAAGCTGCAGTGGAATAAAACAAGGAAAGAAGAGGAAAAAGTTGTGAACTGCTGAGATAGCTTTGGCTGTTGAGTGACACAGAAGTGCAATAAATAAATAAATAAGGCAACAGGGAGAGCGAGTGGTGCGGGTGATGTTGCCTCTCCCCCTGCCCAGTTTGCTCGCCCATCACGAGCCAAAGTCAAATGCCACGTTGTGTGTGTTTGCGTATAAAGGGTAAGCAAACACTTACTGTTGTGGTGCAGGGGGGCTGAGAAAGCAATGCCTGCCTCTTGGGCAATGCCAGGGATGGGTTGCGTTTCTTGTCAGCTTTGCTCCTTTTGCAACCGGAGAACCAAACAATCTTTCCCCCCAGAAATCTGCAGACCTCCCCTAGGCATTCTGGACTACAGGACCTCACAAACGTTCCCCTTCCCCATGGTTATCGGTTCCTGGGTGGCCGGCAGAAATCAAAGAAACCTTAAGATGGGCAAACCTGGCAAATGAGGTACAGAAACATAATCACGGATTGTCTTTCTCTTCAAAACACAAATCATCGTCACTATGAGTTACACGAGTGGTCCATACAAAATTAGGGATTGAAATGTGTGCGGGTTTTTTGGGGTGGGTGGGAAATATTGGACGTTGTTTCTTAGAGTGAAGTTTTTGTATCTCACTAGCAAGGTCATCCCCCACTAAGGGCCCACTGGCAAGAGCCCCCCTGGACTTGCTCTGCCTCTTCACCATTGCAGCCTGCTTGCCCCCCTGCCTCTCGCTCTGGCCCCGACAATGGTGGTGGTGGTGGTGGTATTGGTGGTGGTGAGGAGGAGGAGGAGGAGGAGGAGGAGGAGAAGATGCCACGGTCTGCTTACTCCCTGGCTCTCTGCATGTCAGGTGAAGATAAGGTAGCAAAGATGAGGAGGAGCAAGACAATGGTGGTGGTGAAGGTGGATTCACCTTCATGGGTGGGGTGTGTGTATCCCTCCATGGAGAATGACTTGCCCAAGTGCCCTCAAAAAGCTGTTCACTGTTCAGTAGGAAAGCTTGCATACCTCAGTTCTTATTTCATTTGTGTTGGGTGTTTTGAGTGAAGTACTGTTTCTTAACTCTTTTGTGTTGGGCCTAAACGTCAGAAAGAACCAGCTTTATGATGCCACCCGCCACACCCTTCTGAGAGAAGAGGCGAATATTAAACATTGAGGGGCGGTTTGGATGCTACTCACCTCACATGAAGGCCATAGCTAGACCTAAGGTTTATCCCTGGATCGTCCAGGGGTCAAACCTGTTCATCTAGGTGACACACAGGGGATCCAGTGCTCAGGCGGGGGTGAACCCTGGATGATCCCAGGATAAACCTTAGGTCTAGCTGTGGCCGAAGTCTTCAGCAATGCCCTTACTCATGCTTGATGCTACACTCCAGGAACTGATGTAGAAGTTCTTTTCTGTGTGCACAGAACCAGCACGTGCAGGGTCTGTATGTTCCTGGTGGCGTTGGCATAGAAACGCTGCATCGAATGGAGGTTGTGCATGCAGTCAGAAGCTTTTACCTGTTACTTTCCCCATGCATATAATTTTGCCACAAGGGCTTTCCTGATGCCCACACATAGGATGAGTAATGTTGAAACAGGTCCTGTAAGTTGGGTGGTGGGATGAAGAGACTTATGACCAGTGCATAGAACTAGTTTAGCATGAAATTAATGGATTGCTGTGGAGCAGGGAGGGAACCACTATTGACTATTTTCAACACTATTCTTGTTGAAAATGACCTCCCCCCGCCATCCTGGCTGCTATTTGCCTCTGAAGGTGGTGTTTGCAGTAAACAACACTTTCAGGAGTAACTAGCAGCAGCACATCGTGGGTTATTTAACCCACTATCAATGCTGGCATGTGCCGCAGCCATTTTGATTGGGCCATTCCTGATTGGGCCAATGGCGAGTTGCGCTGTGATGTCTGAACCGGGTCATTACGGGTTATTTGAGGGTTAAACAACCCTCACTTAACCAATGATTTGCAGTAGGGGTTAAATGAGGTTATTTAACCCTCAAATAATCCTTGCTGACAGGGTTCAGATGACATGGTACAATCCCTGATTGGGGGTTGCGCAGTCAAGATGGCGGCCACATATGCCCAGCATGCACCACAACTCATTGTGGGTTAAATCACTCGGAGTGTGGGTTAAATCACTCACAATGAGCCAGCCATGTCATGTGAACTGGCCCAGTATGCGTTTATGTGTGTGTTTGGGTGATTTTCAGGAGGCAACTGGTGTGGAGACTTGATCCATATTAGGAGGAACACATTATGGACTGGCCCTCTCCAGCTGCTTTTCCTTCAAGACCCTCTGAAGAGGCGCCCTTCCAGCTGAGGTTAGGCGAGTGCCTGTGTAACTTTGTTTCTGCTGTTCACTGAAGTTTTTCCTTTTCAGACAAACATTTCCTGACTAAGTTCCAGCTGCTGCTTTAGGGATGCATTTGCTTTTATTTCAATTTTTTAAAACTTGTTTTAACTTGTACACCACTCTGAAATATTTTGATGTGGAAAGATGTATAAATCCTACAATAATGAATTATTCATTTATTATAATGAATAAATGAACAAACGAATAAATAAATAAATAAATAAACAAAATAAAAGCAACTAGTTTAAGCACGTTGAAAGCCAAATGGCAAATGCAGTTCGATGTGAGCAAAAGTGATGCACGTTGGGGCAAAAAATCCCATCTTCAAATATAAACTGATGGGATCTGAGCTGGCGGTGACCGAACAAGAAAGAAACCTTGGGGTTGTGGTGGACAGCTTGATGAAAGTGTCAACCCAGTGTGCAACTGCTGTTAAAAAGGCAAACTCTATGTTAGGCGTAATTAGGCAAGGAATTGAAAATAAAACTACCAATATTATACTGTCTTTATACAAATCTATGGCGCAACCACACTTGGAATACTGTGTACAGTTTTGGTCACAATACTTAAAAAAAGATGTTGTAGAGCTGGAAAAAGTGCAGAAAAGGGCAACTAAAATGATCAAGGGACTGGAACAACTTCCCTTTGAGGGAAGGTTACAACTGCTGGGATTGTTTAGCTTGATAAAACGGAGGCTAAGGGGAGACATGATAGAGGCATATAAAATAAATCATGGTGTGGAGAAAGAGGTCAGGGAGCCATTTTTCTCCTCTCATAATATTAGAACATGGGGTCATCCCATGTGGCATATTACTGTTAGATTCAGGAGATTTAAAAGGAAGGACTTATTCACACAGCACATAGTTAAACTATAGAATTCACTACCACAAGATGCAGTGATGGCCATCAATTTGGCTGGCTTTAAAAGGGTGTAAGATAAATTCCTGGAGGAGAAGGCTACTAGACATGATTGTTATGTGCTAACTCCAGTAGCAGAGATAGTAAGCCTATGTACACCACTTGCTGGGGAACATGGGTGGGAGGGTGCTGTTTCACTCATGTCCTGCCTGTGGATTCCTGGTCAACAGCTGGTTGGTCACTGTGTGAACAGAATGCTGGACTACATGGACTCTTGGTCTGATCCAGCATGGCTCTTATGATGGTAACTAGCCCCAGTTACCTAGTGAGCTTAATGTCTTACTTAAATTCAAATCTGGATCTCCTAGGTCCAAATCTGAAATTCTAACTGCTGCAACTATAATATTGCAAAAAGTAATTGTCATATTTACTTATTTGTATAATGCCATCTATGTACATGGTACTTTACAAAGAACAGGACTTCAAGAGTTTCTGACTTGAAGGGACTTGCAGACTAAAACCAGACACACCAGAGCAAGAAATAAATAGGAGATGGAAAAGCATTACCATTACATGCACTTCGGCTAAGATATAATTTACGCAGTTGAGTATGGGGAGAAGGGGTTGTTCCAAAAGCTTCCCTGAATTCATGTTCTCGTATTTTGATTCACCACAACTGCTGCTGCTGTTGCTGCCGCCAATAATTCTACTTATGGAAGCTGTTAAGTTCAAGGATCTTACAGTAGGATGACCATATGAAAAAGAGGACAGGGCTCCTGTATCTTTAACAGTTGTACTGAAAAGGGAATTTCAGCAGGTGCCGTTTGTATGCATGCAGCACCTGGTGAAATCCCCTCTTTATCACAACAGTTAAAGCTGCAGGAGCCCTGCCCTCTTTTGTATCTGGTCACTCTAGTATAGCTCCTGCAGCTCTAATTGTTGTGATAAAGAGGGAATTTCACCAGATGCTGCATGCATACAAATGACACCTGCTGAAATTCCCTTTTCTATACAACTGTTAAAGATAAAGAAGCCCTATCCTCCTTTTCATATGGTCACCCTTTCTTATGGGAGGAAATCATTCAGTAAAAATACTGGATCTGGTATGTGGCTATATAATGTTATTGCCGTAAAGTTCATCAACAGGACGGTAGGTTCTTTTCTCTTTTTAAAATTTTATTTATTCATGGTATTTATATACCACTGAATATTTTTAAATCCCTCAGCAGTTCACAATATTAAAACACATTTAGATATAACATTAAAAACACAACATTAAGAACCATGATAGTTAAACAACTGCAGTAAAAACTGTTTCAGGAGCAGCCTAAAGCGGTCTTCTTCAGCTGCGATCCAATGGATATGTAGTTGCGAGTGAACCACACGGAGGGAGTTGTGTAAGATTAGCTGTATGCTGGGGTGCACAACCTCTTTCAGCCCGAGGGCCGAATTCCATTTCAAAGAAGCTCTCGTGGGGGTGGGGGTGCATTCCAGTGGTGGGCGGGGCCAAAGGCAAAAGGAGGTGGAGCCAAAATACCAGCATATCTACATAGAATCATAGAATCATAGAATAGCAGAGTTGGAAGGGGCCTACAAGGCCATCGAGTCCAACCCCCTGCTCAATGCAGGAATCCACCCTAAAGCATCCCTGACAGATGGTTGTCCAGCTGCCTCTTGAAGGCCTCTAGTGTGGGAGAGCCCACAACCTCCCTAGGTAGCTGATTCCACCGTCGCACTGCTCTAACAGTTAGGAAGTTTTTCCTGATGTCCAGCCGGAATCTGGCTTCCTTTAACTTGAGCCCGTTGTTCCGTGTCCTGCACTCTGGGAGGATCGAGAAAAGATCCTGGCCCTCCTCTGTGTGACAACCTTTTAAGTATTTGAAGAGTGCTATCATGTCTCCCCTCCATCTTCTCTTCTCCAGGCTAAACATGCCCAGTTCTTTCAGTCTCTCTTCATAGGGCTTTGTTTCTAGACCCCTGATCATCCTGGTTGCCCTCTTCTGAACACGCTCCAGCTTGTCTGCGTCCTTCTTGAATTGTGGAGCCCAGAACTGGACTCAATACTCTAGATGAGGCCTAACCAGGGCCGAATAGAGAGGAACCAGTACCTCACGTGATTTGGAAGCTATACTTCTATTAATGCAGCCCAAAATAGCATTTGCCTTTCTTGCAGCCATATCGCACTGTTGGCTCATATTCAGCTTGTGATCTACAACAATTCCAAGATCTTTCTCGTTGTAGTATTGCTGAGCCAAGTGTCCTCCATCTTGTAACTGCATCTTAAAGCTTTTCCTGCTAGTAACTTAGGAGAGGCATTTCAGCTTTATAGAGCGAGTGGGGAAGAGAGAACTGCACCAAATCCAGGGAAATCACCAAAGAGTCAATAGTCAGGGGAAAGGAAGTGGCCATGGTCTTTCTAGGGGACCTCAGAGGGCTGGATTAAGATCCCAGAAGGCCAGATATGGCTCCAAATCCTGAAGTTCCACACCTGTATTATAGGCTGATTTCCAAAAGTATACTTCAAAAATATTTTGAAGAGTGTTTTCTTAAAAAATAAAATTAAAAAAAAATAAAGTTTGACCACTAGAGTTTTGCTAAATTTCTGATTTGTATGAATGAATTTCCTTTCTGCTCCGGTCCCTTTCTCCTGTTTACACAGATTAAGGTTGCAACCCTATACACGCTCATTCGTTAATTTGATGGATGTATAAATCACAACCTCCGCCTACAAGGTGCCCAGGGCGATTTACAATAAAAACATATAAACATAACATCCTCGTAAAAGCCATCATCACAGGAGTAGAAGAAAACATTCAATGCACTAAAATAAGGGAGTGGCATTAAAACTGAAGAGCAATATAAAAAACATTAATCACCATCAAAGGCACGTTTGATGGGAGCATGAAAGAGGGCCTTCTTGGTGGCAGCTCCCAGGCTCTGGAACTTCCTTCTGAGGGAGGCTAGGTTGGCCCCACGCTTTGTTGTCCTTCTGTCAGTCATGGACGGATCTCTACCTGTCGGGGTTTAGACTTGCTGGGACTCAGAGCCTCTGCATTTAAGATGGTCCACCCCCTGAGATCGATGGATCTAGATGATTTCCTGAAAACTCTGGAGGATTTTCCTGTCACCTCAGCAGGCTATTCTATTGAAGCCTTGCTTGATCTCTGGAATGGAGAAATGGCCTGGGCGGCTGACGTGATTGCTCCTGCCAAAACGAGCCCACTGGTTTTCCAGGGTAGTGCAGACAACGAAACAAGTGAGACCTTGACAAGAGCGATATTGGTGGAAAACTCAGAACAAGACTGATTGAGCACAGACTACAGCTCATTTGAAAGCCTATTTTGTGGCAATTAGTGCTTTGAAGAAATTGTATTATGGTTTTAATTTTTGTCAACAGCCCAGAGAGCTTCGGCTATTGGGCGGTATAACAATGTAATAAATAAATAAATATAAATAATAAATATACTTCTCCACTAACATTGCATCTCCTCATCGGGTGGTCAGAGGCCTTTTAGGCACTGGCCTGCAAGAAGAGGTGGACTAATCTAGGGTGACCATATGAAAAGGAGGACTGGGCTCCTGCATCTTTAACAGTTCTATTGAAAAGGGAATTTCAGCAGGTGTCATTTGTATATATGGAGAACCTGGTGAAATTCCCTCTTCATCACAACAGTTAAAGCTGCAGGTGCCCTGCCCTCTTTTAAATCTGGTCCCTCTAGTATAGCTCCTGCACCTTTAACTGCTGTGATGAAGAGGAAGTTTCACCTGGTTCTCCATATATACAAATGACACCTGCTGAAATTCCCTTTTCTATGCAACTGTTAAAGATACAGGAACTCTGTCCTCCTTTTCATATGGTCACCCTAACTAATCAATAGCCCCGTCTGACCAATTTGCATGGCACTTTGAGGCTTAAATCAATCGTATCCATAGAATCATAGAATAGTAGAGTTGGAAGGGGCTTATAAGGCCATTGACTCCAACCCCCTGTTCAGTGCAGGAATCCACTTTAAAGCATCCCTGACAGATGGCTGTCCAACTGCCTCTTCAATGCCTCTAGTGTGGGAAAGCCCACTACCTCCCTAGGTCATTGGTTCCATTGTCGTACTGCTCTAACAGTCAGAAAGTTTTTCCTAATGTCCAGCCGGAATCTGGCTTCCTGTAACTTGAGCCCATTATTCTGTGTCCTGCACTCTGGGAGGATCGAGAAGAGATCCTGGCCCTCCTCTGTGTGACAACCTTTCAAGTACTTGAAGATCCATGCTATCTTGGATGTCATAGTTGATACAGGACTGGTGGATGTAACTTTAACTCCTGTTTGTCCAGTTATAATGGATACTTTTCGATTTGTACAACCCTAGGATGTGGATAGTATCTTCAGTCAGGTGAGGATTGTTTTAAGGTTGCAGGTGACTTGTTAACCATGCCAAAAATCCACCCTTGCTGGGTTTACATATAAAAAAAAGCTATGGTACACCCCTGCCATGGTTTCAATATTCAAAATAGCTGCCACCGCCTCAACAAGAAGCCTCATGGGAAAATTCACCCATGGTGGCTTCTTATGTGCAAACCTGGCCATTGTATGAAGAAGTACTTCCTTCTGTCTGTCCGTCTGTCTGTCTGCCCTGAAATTACTGCCAGTCAATTTAATTAGACAACTTTTGAGTGTTCGTGTTCTATGGGAGCATGTGAATAATTTCACTCTGTTTACCTCTCAAATTACCAGATTTCAATCCTTTTCAAGAGAATCACCCTAGAACAGTGGTTCTCAACCTGGGGCACTCCAGATGTGTTGGACTGCATCTCCCAGAATGCCCCAGCTGGCTGGGGCATTCTGGGAGTTGTAGTCCAACACATCTGGAGCGCCCCAGGTTGAGAAAGGCTGCCCGAGAACATATCTGCCCTCTCAACCAAATCAACAGATACCATTCCTTTATCAGAACTGGGTGGAAATTCTACCGAGACACTCTAATAATCTGTATTTTCTTTCCTCATTTGGGAGCAGAATCTACCAGGCCTGGGAAGCTTTAATCCTCTAAAAGCCTTTCCCCCTCCAGTGCCCACCCCCATGGAAACAAAACCTTGGGGTCTTTGCTCTCAACGCTGGATTTCAGATATATGCAAGGACAAACGGCAGGGGAGGGAAAACGCCCTTCAGGGACCTTATCCAAGCACCTCCTGTTTATTTTTACTTCCAAGGCCTCTGCCCTTGCTCTGGTCTGTGGGTCTTTGCTCTCTATTGTTGCCATGGTGCTTCAATGCAGGGCAAAGGGCCTTCCCTGGCGGAAGGGACATGTGGCTATTTCAGGGAGGGTGGCCTTTGCCCATTCTGTGCCTGCCAGAACATGACATAATTTATTACAACCAGAACATGCTTCCAAGGGGCCAAAGTCCAGTGCCAGGCATGTCCAAGCTTCCTCAGCACACGCTCAGGGAAGGGCCCTGTCCTACGAGGTGCCTGAGGAAGGGGCTCCATTCATGTTTCCCTTTCAGGTCATTCATTTGCAACTATTCTAGGGTGACCATATGAAAAGGAGGACAGGGCTCCTTTATCTTTAACAGTTGCATAGAAAAGGGCATTTCAGCAGGTGTCATTTGTATATATGGGGAACCTGGTGAAATTTCCTCTTCATCACAACAGTTAAAGCTGAAGGAGCCCTGCCCTCTTTTAAATCTGGTCACTCTAGTATAGCTCCTGCAGCTTTAACTGTTGTGATGAAGAGGGGATTTCACCAGGTTTTCTGTATATACAAATGACACCTGCTGGAATTCCCTTTTCTATGCAACTGTTAAAGATACAGGAGCCCTGTCCTCCTTTTCATAGGGTCATCCTAAAATATTCCCCACACCTTACCTGCCCTATAACCAGTATATGCTAGGGAACGCTCTTCCAGAACACTTGAGAACTACCAACTCAATCACAGCTTTTAAAACTCAGCTAAAAACTTTTCTTTTCCCTATAGCTTTTAAATGTTGAGTTTGTTCTGACTCTATACTGTTAGCCTCACCCTACCCGGTGCCTGTTTACACTTCCCTGTGCCTGTTTGCATTCTCTTTCCCTCCTTATTGTTTACTACAACTTTATTAGATTGTAAGCCTATGCGGCAGGGTCCTGCTATTTACTGTGTAATCTGTACAGCACCATGTACATTGATGGTGCTATATAAATAAATAAATAATAATAATAATAATAATAATAATAATAAGGGTGACCCTATGAAAAGGAGGACAGGGCTCCTGTATCTTTAAAGTTGTATAGAAAAGGGAATTTAAGCAAGTGTCATTTGAATGCATGTAGCAGCTGGTGAAATTTTGTCTTCATCAAAACAGTTAAAGCTGCAGGAGGACTGCCCTCTTGACCAGATACAAAAGAGAGGAGGGCATCTGCACCTTAACTATTGCTATGAAAAGGGAATTTCACCAGCTGTTGTCTGCATACAAATGGCACCTGCTGAAAATCCTTTTCTCTACAACTGTTAAAGATACAGGAGCCCTGTCCTCCTTTTCATATGGTCACCCTAGTATATGCTGGTTGGGAACCATACTTGTGCAGCAGAGCCAGTCAGTCAATAAGTTTGGGGTCTCCAGCTTGAGGCCCATGGGACCCAATGTGCCTGCAAATGCCTCTCTTGGTGTTCACTACGCTCCTGTCCCAGATGATTTTTATTTGATTTCTTAGATTTTTTAAAAAAAAATCATTTTGTTTCTTAACTGGAGGATGGCATGCTGCAAAACAAAGTGGTACCGTCCAGAGCCATTTTTTATTTGGTTTCAAAAGAGTGGCTCTGTGTTCTAGAGCTCACACCCCACCTCTGCCTTGGGCAAGTTACTTTTCTTTTTAGTTTCACCAGTTTTCCTTCTGGAAAATGAGTGTTTTGTGACTGGCCATGCCCACCATGACAGACATTTTATGAATGAGTGAAGCCCTACTCCTGTGGCAGCCATTTTGTGAGAGTGCCTGAGACACTCTGTCAAAATTCTAGCAATGCCTACCAACCCAAAAAAGTTGGACACCCATACAATAAGGTATACTGCCTTGAAACCAGGCCTTGGATCAATAGAGAACACTGAATTAGCAGCCTTCTGGTACCTTCACTAGTATGGCCATTACCAGCATTCAGACAAGGGACCCAAAACGGAAGCTCACATTGGTCAATCCTTAGGATGCAACAGGGTTGCTGCTGAGCCAGACGTAGATCCTTATGGCCTGGAAAAGCAAGGAAAAAGCCAGGGAATAAATGTCAGCTAAAGAGTTGCTCTTTTTAATACTGTGTTGTCATAGCACAAGGTTGGGGCACATGTGGCCCCTCCAGATCTTGTTGGAATGCAATTCACATTATCTCTCAACATTGGCTATGCTAGTTAGCGCTGATGGGAATTGCAGCCCGCAACATCTGGAGGGCCACAGGTTCTCCATCCCTGTTATACCACATGTATCATGATTCCAAGCCCTCCTACCCAGATGTGAGAAAATAAAGAGGTCTGCTGTGCAATCCACAAAACCCTTATTCAGTAAATAGACATCTCTTCACACCTGAAGGAAGTATGAATGCTAGGAGCTCTCCTCTAAGCTTCATTAGCCTAACAAAGCCAGGCAGTTGCCTATCAACTAAATGACCAGTTTCCTGCTGTGCCAGACAGACTTTTATTGTACCCCCTCCTTCAGGGGTGGGGTCTTCAAGCTGCAATCTCTGCTGTGTGGCTAGTCTAGTGGACATTCTCCCACTTCCTCTCAACTCCACTCACTTGAATTTGCGGCAGACTCTGGGATTTGTCCATTCCAATGTTCCCTCCCCCTCTGACAAAGACTGAGTTCCCGGGATGGGGAAGACAATCTTTGAGCCTAAAACTCCTGTTCAATAAGCTCCTGTAAAGATTCCTCCTTAACTCCTAGAGAGACTTGGAGAATTTCCTCCCTGCTTCCTGTTTCAGCTGGTCTTGTCCTTCTTCAGCCTGTGAATCTGATTCTGAATCCACCCCAGGGAAAACAAGTGAATTGTCAACGAATTATGGGGTGGCGGCAGCATTGTGTCTGCCGTGAATGCAACTGTGTGGATATGGTCCTGCTACGTGGAGCTCCATCCCTTAAAAAGGGAGTCATGGAAATGGCTGGCACCATTTTGCAGGGTGTGTTAAAGGAGAGACTGCATGTTTTGATATATGACTTTCATTTGGGGGCAAAAGAAATTGTCCTATGCACACAAGCACTCAGCAGAAAAGAAGCCAACATTTTTGTAAGCAAAAGGTGGCAATCCTAGGTCATAAAGTTGCTTCAGATGACATGTTCCTGAGAAAATGTATGGGAGAAAGCATGTGGCAATTGCCAGGCAACCACTAACATAGAGGGCATCCAGACTTCTAGAACTACCAACCAAATGGCATTGTGCACCTTTTCTGTCTCTTCTTCCTTGACAGATTTTAAGGAAAAAGACAGAGGAAATGTTGGGAAAACATGGGAGGGTTAAAAATAGAACACATCATTTGGACTATGGCAGGATTTTCAGGAATGCTGGGGAGGGGAATGTCATTTTAACACCGTTTTGTATTTTCTAGCTGAGCATGTGTTGGAATGGCAGCTGCTCCACCAACATAGCAGAAGTGTATGTCTGGTCCTGGCATAATTTGAACATTGCATTGGTCTGTAAATCTTTTTTGTAACCCTGTAGATTATATATAACTAAACATTGTTGTGGCCCCCCAGCCCTCGGACCTTTCACTTACATCAGGGGATTCTGATGAGGACAAGGCAAAGGCTACTTTCTTGGGGATAGGACAGTCAGTGCCTCATTCAGGGCTCTCCCAGTAAGAGGACACGTCCCTGACATCACTGGCTCAGAGGATAAATTCCTAGCAGAAACTTTTCAGATTATTATTATTATTATTATTATTATTATTATTTGTATCTCACCTTTTCCACAATACTGGGACTCTAGGTGACAGCTCTCAGGCTACAAAATCAGGCAAGGACCCTTTAAAAGTTCCAGCAGGAGGAGTGGAGCTGACCACACAACAGGTCTTATCATCCTGCTTAAGGTTTCAGTCTGCATTAGCTCCTTGCTGAGACAACAATCTCCTACTGTTCTAGTGAAGGGAGTTCCAACCAGCAGGACCTACTTGGAACTGTCCAAGGTCCTAATTTCTTCCTGCTTTGATCTGACTCCTAATCAAATGTTATCAGCTTCCTCTGTGAGCCTCAAGGAACCACAGAATGGGACAGATGTGGCACTCAATGTATTACTTGAAGTGTTGTCTTTGTTTATTTGAAGTATTTTTTAATACTTCAAAAAGTCTCCTGGAGGTAATTGCAAACAGTCAGTTAAACAAGGTTGTCACAACACACAACGGAAAAAGGATGGGTAGGCAAAAGGAAAAAATGAAGTAGTGTTTCAGCAGGGCTGGTTGAATGACCCTGCTTCCCCTCTGCACAGTCTGCTGGTAGGGCTGCTATTGGAAACAGTTGAAGGAGGAGGAGCCTTCATGAGGGAGGTCTTTCCCTCAGAAAGGGCTGGTGGAATGGCATTTTTAAATTCTACTGCAGGGACTGTAGTGTGAGGGGAGGTGTTTTTTTTAATCCCAGAAGGAAACCTCCCATGTACCTCCACCAAGGTATCCCATGCTCTGCATCCTAGCTTGACCCCTCAGCTCCAATTGCTTAGCAAAGCTCCTATCCCCTATAACTGTTGCCTACAGCTCCGCCTTGGCACACAAAGAGCACAGAAAAAGAGACACATAGGCCTTAGCTAGACGGGGCTTTATCCTGGGGCGAACCCCGGGATCATCCCTGTGCGTCCACATGACGCATCAGGGGATCATGGGATTAGGGAGGGATGATCCCTCCCTTGCCCTGGGATAGAGCCCTACACTTTGGGCCTGGTTTTTCCATGGTCTCAGAACATGTGGCCCATTGCCGCGGGTTGACCCAGCTCTGCACGATTCCTCCTGAGGTCGTCGTGCCTCATGTGTAAACGGAGGAGGGATCTCATGATAATCTCATCGCGGGATCTTCCCTCCTCCATCGTGGAATAAAAGGTAGGTCTAGCTAAGGCTGTAGTTAACACACACACTCCTGCAACGCAAGTAGGATGTTCAGCATTGGGGAAGATATGCCGTAAAGCAAACCACTTTGCAAGAGAAACAAAGAAACAGGTCATCAGAGGGCATGCCATGGAGGAACATTTCCAAGGCCAAGAAGTCAATGACTTCCCAAGATTGGTGACCTAACACACCTCTACGAGACTTGAGAGAAATGTAGGGGAAGGACACAGAATGGTATTGTGACAACCTTGAAAAGACCTTCCAAAAATTAAGCCTAGAGACAAAACTGTGGGGGTGGGGATCATAAAAAAACCCATGCTGAATCAGACTAAGGGCCTATGTGGTCCAGCATTCTGTTCCCACAGTGGCCAACCAGATGCCCATGGGAAGCCCACAAGCAGGGCATCAGCACAATAACAGCTTCCTGTTTCTGTGTGGGATTGAGAAATAGACTGCTTCTGACACTGGCGGTGGCCTATAATCGTCATGACTAGTTGCCAATTATAGTTATCCTCCATGAGTTTGTCTAATACTAAAATGAGTAGTGTGGTGTAGTGGTTAAGAGTATTGGATTGGGACTCAGGAGATCCAGGTTCAAGTCCCCATGAAACTCACTGGGTGACTTTGGGCCAGTCACTGACTCTCAGCCTAATTTACCCACAGGATTTTTGTGGTGATAAAATGGGGAAGAGAAGGACCATGTAAACCGGCTTGGGTTCCTTGCAAGAGGGGAAAAAAGCAATAACTAAACTTTGACTCAGTTACTTTTAACTGTAGGTGTCTCTTAAACCATTCATAATTTGCTTACAGGCCGTGTGTTACTGGCAAAGCATTGTACTTTGACCTGCCCTTGTGTTTAGAAGGGTATACAGAGACTTTTTTGTGCTCATATTTCATTTTGCTCCAATTAGCAATTATGTTTGTTTGCTTGTACTTGACAAATTTTTATATTAAAAATAAAACTTTATAGTACATTGTTAAAGAAGATAGCCTTTTTTTAAAAAAGAAAAAAGAAGTAGCTTTAGGGATATAAATAAACTTCTGAATTTGAATTAGAGCGAAAATCTTTGTTATTCATGAAATCTGCATGTCAAGAGCTTTCCAATTAAGTGTGTTTCATGAAAACTGGTCAATGGGAAGGGTGTCAAAAAGGGATGACCAACTAATTCCCAACTTTGAATTATATATATGACAGCTTTAATCCAATTTTGTAAGACACTCAAAGGCTTGAAAGATGAGGTATTAATCAATATATAATGTTTATTCATAGGGGGTACAATCCTATACTGCCTATGGGACTGTAGGATTGGGAAGAAGCCCTACTACACCGGTGGAATACAATTACACTGCTGCAGTGGCATATACGCTGCGGCTCATTCAGCGGAGGGCTGTTTCTCCATTAAATCTCCACACCCCACAGATGCTCAGGCATTACTGTGACCATCTCCCAGATCAGATCACCTAAGAAAGACCTTTGCATTATTTTATCTGAGTGCTAAATCTGTAGTAAGGGCACATAGGCATTCTTACTGTCTGCTCCATAGGTGCTAGGGTGGCCTCTTATGTACTGCCAAATTATAGGAGATGCACCATAACCATATATACCAGCAGAATTCCCCTGATAGAGGACTGTTCTCACCAAAGTAGGACACCTGACCCCCTAATAAGTGCCCCATAACTCTCTTTCCCTTAAGATAAGCTTGGATTTCAACATTTTTACTGTCTGTGTTCATGTGTCCCTAATGGTAGCCTGAATTCAGGGATTTAATAGGTGGAATTTTCCCAAACTGATGGGGAAAATGTCACCTTAATCGCTCTGTGTTATGCTTCTGCTAAGGCACAAGTTCAAGGCCCATTAAAAAGTTGGACACCCCTGTTGGAACCTGAAAAAATTCCAGAAGTGCTGCAATACCATTTTACATATGTTTGGGTTTTGGCAGCCAGAATTACATTTCTGAATTTTTTGCATTTTGGGTTTTTCAGTCTGATTTCTACCTGTCATTTTTGAAAACTGGAACGAATTTGGAGCTCTAGGATTATGCCATGCTCCAAATAAAAAAATACATAAATAATAAAGCTAAATGAATTCCCTTTGGAGCGGGCCCTAAAGCTCCGAGCTGTTGTTTTGCGCCTACATTTGAACAGGGATACTACATTCCTGGGCTTGGATCCAAGATATCATGGAAAGTTTGTGAAGATTCATCAAGGCCCCCTAACCTCACCACTTCCCCAGTGCTGCTGTCCCATGCATGTTCTCATGATTTTGTTTGCCAAGAATAAACCTAACAAGTCAAAGGTGACTGTAAGGCTCTGGAAACTAGAGTAAAGGTAAAGGCCCAGCCCGGGACAGACCACTCCTTTAGATAAGTAATTATTTGGGTAGGTAGTGTTGATGAAAGGCAAGGTCAGCCTCATCATTTGACAGACAGAACATTTGTTCCTAGTTGTGTTTTTGAGGGGTTTCTCTGAACAGGCTTGGTGTTAGGACACCACATCCTCAGGCAGTTCCAGGCCCCAGTCTGCCTAGGAGCGTTCACCGCTGTTGCCATGGCCCTCATTTCTCACAATGCCCTAGATTGGTGCTGCATCGGTATTGAGGTAAATTAAAATGGCCGACTCTCCCACTGAGGGCTGCTCGGTATTTATTGGACCATTATTGCCATGCTACTAGGGTGACCATATGAAAAGTAAGGCAGGACTCCTGTATCTTTAACAGTTGTTTTGAAAAGGGAATTTCAGCAGGCGTCATTTGTATATATAGAGAACCTGGTGAAATTCCCTCTTCATCACAACAGTTAAAGCTGCAGGTGCCCAGCCCTCTTTTAAATCTGGTCACTCTAGTATAGCAACTGCAGCTTAAACTGTTGTGATGAAGAGGGAATTTCAGCAGGTTCTCTATATATACAAATGACGCCTGCTGAAATTTCCTTTTCTATGCAACTGTTAAAGACACAGGAGCCCTGTCCTCCTCTCCATATGGTCACCCTAATCATGCTACTATCCCAGGGGAGTTTGTGTAGGAAGGGGAGCACCAACGGATATTTTGTTGAGAGCCCCTCAAGCTTGAAGCTGTCCCTGAAGATTGACTGAAGCTACCTGGAATGTAGGGTGACCAACTGTCAGGATTTCCCCGGATTTGTCCTGGTTTTTGTTCTTTCCATAGTGTCAGGGGGGATTTTCTATAATTTTCAATAATGTCCTGGAATGACACACCTTCCCCTTTAAGGCTGCCATTAGCATGGCAGGAGGGAGTGACATGCTTTCTTGGGGCACATCATTCCCCCACCCTGAGCTCCAATTGAGGTCTTAAAGGGGAAAGTGGGTCATTCGTGGACATTATAGAAAAGGCCCCAATTGGAGTGGATGGTGGTGGTGCAGAATGAAATCCTTTCCCCTCCTCCACTCCAATCGGGTTCGTTAAGGTGGCGGGAGAATAACGTACTTTCTGCAGGACTCAGAAAGCTGCTTCCCCACACACACACTAGGTGTCCTCTTTTTTGGTTCCCCAAATATGGTCACCCTACTGGAATGTAATAAACTGTTTCTCTCCTAACCAGGCAAAATGGCTGGTTGACAGTAGGGCTGAAATACAGTTTCCATGGGAGGTGTCGTGTTTCCAAGCCCATAAGAGGTCTGCCAAGTAATCCACAAAGCTTTATTCAGCAAATAAACATCTTTTCGCACCTGAAGAGAGCTTAAACACTAGGAACTTTCCTCTAGGCTAAAACTTGACTAACTAAGCTAGACAGTTGTCCTTTTAACCAAAGGGAAGGTATTTTCCCTGAGTCTCTTTAACTTCAAGGAGGATTCTTCTGAAGAAGCCTTTGGCAAGAAGCTAGCCAAGCTGACTGCCTCTAGCCTGCTCTTAGCTCTACCCGTTTGAACCTGTGGCGGACTCTGGGATCGGCCAACTCTGAATCCCCCATCTCTGAGGATTGCTGAGTTCCCACAGACTCTGAGTTGTGAACATTTTCACTGATAAGGTCAGGTAAAGAATCTTCCCCAGCGGGTGAAGAGCCTGGGAGAATCACCTCCCCTGCTTCCTGTGTAGACTGATATGTTTCTAGTCCTCTTTCTTCTGCTTCAGAATCTGATTCTGATTGATAGTGTGAAACTCCTTCCCTCACATTAAGGGGGACAGGCCTGATCATGACAGGAGGAAGGCACAAGGAGGGAGATTTTGGTGTGTGCTTTTACTAGAAGTATGATAAACAAGAATTCAACAACAGCATGTTTCCTCATAACTGAATCTTCATACAGGTGAGGGCTATACCTGTTAAGTTTCTGCCAGTGACACAGTGTTATAAGTAGAGGAATCCTCTTTTTAAAAGAAAAAAAAATTAGCACCACTTCAAGTAGGGTGGCTGTTTTGCAGAGGACAATTCTGTATTTGGAGGCCTGACAGAGGTGTCTCCTCTGTTTGAAAGTGTACTCTCAATTTGAAGGGCTGCCCTTCCAATTCTGGTTTAAAGATACTGACTGAACAGGCAGGCACACAGCTCATAATTTACCACACTGTGGTAAAATGTACTGTATTTCTATTTAAATTCTAAAAAAATATTTTTCATAATTACATATAAATTAGGATATGCAGATTTTATACAAATCACTGTCTCCTTTTGCCTGTTTTTAGGGGATGCATTTCTTCTTTTTTGCTGATTCATAAGTGACTACCTTAAATACTAAGATATGTGGCAAGAAGCAGCTGCGCTGGTATGGCTTCAATGAGCTGGTGCAACCAGGTAGGAAAGATAAGGAATGGAGACATCTTCCTGCAGCATATTACTAATTTAAATTGTTGAGCTGGTCAAGTTCAACCTCTGACCTGCTGCCCTTTGAACCTCCTTTGTAATGCAAACCTACTGCTGTTCCAGTTACATAAGAACAGAGAAAGAGCCATGCTGGATCAGACCAAGATCTAGTCCAGCGTTCTGTTCACACAGTGGCCAACTGGCTGCTCACAAGAAACCCACAAGCAGGACATGAGTTCAACAACTGTCTCCCACCCATGTCCCCCAGCATACAGCCTCTGATACTGGAGGTTGCCACAGCCTTCCCCAACCTGGCGCCCTCCAGATGTATTGGACTGCAACTCCCATAACTCCCAGCCAGCATTGCCATTGTTGGGGAATTATGGGAGGTGCAGTCCAATCTACCTGGAGGGCACCAGGTTGGGGAAGGCTGCCATGCCGCATGTGAATGCTGCTATGCATGGCTACATGATCTGTTCTTTCTTTGTTTTAAACCCTCTGATATGCACAGGAAGGATGGCCCAGGTTACAACCCAGAGAACATGTGTTTACCTTTAAAAATGTACTCATTAAGTGGTAAATGAGCTCAGGCAGTGATTTATTTATTTATTTATTTATTTAATTACATTTATATACCGCCCCACAGCCGAAGCTCTCTGGGCGGTTTACAACATTTAAAAATAGTAAACATTAAAAGTATACAATTTAAAAACACACACACACACACACACATAAAAACAGTATAAAAACAACAGTATCCATTTAAAAACAACAATTGTGGGGTCCATTAAAAAACAAACTTAACGTTTTTTTTTTTAAATGCTGTTAAAATGCTGTTAAAAATGCCTGGGAGAAGAGAAATGCCTGGGTGGGAGGAACCAGTGATGGTTCCTCCCACCAATCCCTCTCCCATCTGCAGTAGGTCAAATGTGAAGTCTTACTTCAGGCAGGTGAGCAGGTGGATGTATGTCATTTGGGCAGGTGCTAATCCACTTAGTCTAGATTTGTCGCTGAGCCAGATCAGCTGTCCGAAAGTGTCTGCCCCATGATTACCGAACAGTCCAATTTCCATAGGCCATGAGCTCCCTTTCCGACAAACCCTGGCAGTGCTACCCGGTAAGGGCAGAACGGCCCACAGCACCATCTGCTCCTCTTGTGTAAAGTTGGTTCATGTCTGTTTGTGGATCACCCTGAAATCCAAACTGTTTGCCCACCGTGGGGCAGGCTTCTGTGGTCTGTTTACAAGGAGAGGTGGTACCTCTGAGTGAAAGAGGAATGGATGCCTGACTCCACTCTCCCATTCCTTTCATCTTTTCACTGTCACTTTAAGAAAATTAAAGCAGCTCAGAAACCAAGGGGATTAAGGGCTTAGTGACTCCAGGCTTTCAACTCCCTGCGCTGGCAGGTTAGTATGTCAGCATGTCAGTGAGTCACCGTGACACATGTAGACTCATTCTTTAGGCCCACGATTCTGAACACAGATCTCCCCTATTAACAGCTTCGCTGTGACCCCCCCCAATCCCAATTTCTCAACATTCATTTCCCATCAGCCTGTTAATCCCACCAACCTCCTTCCCACTTTTGCAATTTGCACTAACCCTAGAACTGAACTAATACTCCAGTTTGGATGCATGTGACTTGACTAGAAGGAGAAACTAAAAGCATGAATGCCAGATTCCTCACAGTGTCTGGTATGCGCAGGCAACATACCCAGGGAGCAGGATCACAGGATTAGTTGTACAATGTCTTCCGATTGGTGGCAGAAGGAACTATCCATCTGGAAGCACCCATGGGCAAAAATATCTGGAATATTCCATTTCACAGCCTTGGCACAAGGTCTCTTGACAACTGAAGCGGGAAAGAACATGCACTGCCACATTATGTCCCTTCCCTCCTTCCTCACCCACTGCCTCTGCATTGTGCCCCTTCCTGCCACCAAATCATGCCCCCCAACTCCTTCCATCATCCCACGCCCCCTTTTGCCGCCATGCTGGCTGTACAGAGTAGGGGTGTGCACGGACCCCCCACTCCGCTTCACTTGCAGATCCGTGATTTTCGGAGCGGGCCGCTTCGCCCCACCCCCGCTCTGCCCACTTCCGCTCCGCTCCACTCGGAGCTCCGGATCCGGATCGGAGCTCCGTTTCCCCCCCCATAGGCTTGCATTGAAAGCTAAAAAAGTAAACAACTTTTTTTCTGTTCAAGTTAGGAACCTCATGTTTGGCACCATGACACCTCATGGGGGTATACACACGCATGCCAAGTTTCAAGGGAATCCCATCATCCCCTGATTTTTGGGGAATTTTTGAAAATCGGGCACCCCATTCACACCCCTTTCAATAGCTCCGTCAATTTGCACGTTAGAAAGCTCAAACTCGGCACCATGATAGCTTATCCACGTGTCCACATGGACGCCAAGTTTCAAGGCAATCCCATCATCCCCTGATTTTTGGGGAATCTTTGAAAATCGGGCACCCCATTCACACCCCTTTCGATAGCTCAGTCAATTTGCACGTTAGAAACCTCAAACTCGCCACCATGAAAGCTTATCCAGGGATACATATGCACACTAAGACTCAAGGCAGTCCCATCATCCCCTGATTTTTGGGGAATTTATGAAAATCCAACACCCCTTTCCATAGCTCCGTCAATTTTGCACGTTAAAAAAACCAAACTCACCACCATGAAAGCTTATCCAGGGATACATACGCACGCCGAGACTCAAGGCAGTCCCATCATCCCCTGTTTTTTGGCGGAGCTTAAACCTGCAAAATTTGGAACTTCCAAAACTCCAAGTGAGCACAGGAAGGACTTCTCCCCTGAGTCAAAGCCACACACACACAACATCCCTGCGAGGTGGGCAGGGGAGGAGGGAGGGAAGGCAGGCAGGCATGCAGCTGGCATTTTTGGGGGCATAAGGAAGTGAGCCAAGGATAAGCCAGTAATGCATATAAAATGGAATAAATAAACAAATAAATAAACAAAGGAGGGGTGGAATTAAAAGCAGCAGTGTTGCTGAATAAACAGCAAGAAGAACTTTTTTTAAAAAGGCTATATCTGTGTTTTACCAGCAATAGGGGGACGTGCCCGGGGGAGAGGGAAGCAGCTGCCAGTTCAGCTCAAGAAAGCCATTGCTTCACCACGAGAGCTCTAAGAAGTAAACGCTCACTTCAACTCATAATAGGCATCACTCCACCACTAAGAAGTAAACGCTCACTTCGACTCATGATAGGCATTGCTCCATCGTTTTACTCTCTTTGGAAGGCTCTGATGGCCTTCCAGTACAGGAGAGAGTGGGGGCACGTCCACGATGAGATGCCCTAGGGGAGCTCATCCCCTTGCACCACATCTTTTCAGTTGTTCCCCAAAGTTAGGGTGGGGAGCAGTGCTGTGTTTCTATCTCTTATTCTTGGCTTAGTATATGATGTCAGGTTGTGTTTGTGCATTTGGTGGGCCTACTGTGTTAAAAAACACTGGGAAAAGTCCGTTCAGATTAAGAAAGAGAAGTTTCCCAGAATCCCAAGTTACCCATTTTGCCTATGCCCTCCTCTAACTTTGGGATCATGTGATCATGACCGGGAGCTGACTCTGCCCCTCAGCCCTTTGAAAAAGGTATTTTCCCCGCTGATTTTTTAAAAAATTCTAGCGCGCGACCCACACCACGCAGAGAGGTGAGAGTAGTCTCAAAATGACCCCCATCCATGACTCTCCAAGCACAAGAATTTTTAGAACGATAGCTTAAAAATCAACCCAGTTATCCCCGATTGTTTTCCTCAATGCAATCCTATGGGCGAAAACCGCCGTTTGAGCTGCACTGTCCGTTTGTTGACCCGATTTTTAAAAAATTCTAGCACGCGACCCGCACGATGCAGAGAGGTGAGAGTAGTCTCAAAATGACCCCCATCCACGACTCTCTGTGCACAAAAATTTTCAGAACGATAGCTTAAAAATCAACCCAGTTATCCCCGATTGTTTTCCGCAATGCAATCCTATGGGCGAAATGTTTCAAGATGGCGATCGGAGCGCTCCGCCTGAACTAGGAGCTCCAAAAAATGGCTGCTTCTCTTCGCCTTGCTTCTAGGGGTCCGCGGTCCGCTTCTACTCCGCCTCTGGGTAAGGCGGAGCAGGCCAATCCGCTACTGCTTCTCCGCTCCTAATCGGAGCGGAGCACATGCCTAGTATAGAGAGCCTCGGGGTCAAAAGAATTCCCCTCCTTCTGGTGTCATGAGAGAGCATGAGAGCTTGTCCGGCTTTTACAAGAGCTCGCCTGGATCTAGCAAGACCTGAACAAGCTCTTGCAAGACCCGGAGGGAGCTCTCATGAAAGCCCTGCAACTGTTTCTTCTGGCTGTGTGGCTGCCCCAAAGAAACCCACTGGCTATTCTCTTGCTGCAGCCAATGCCACAGCAATAGAGTAGTTGACGGGGTCTCTAGAGCATCCACAGGAGGAGGCGGAGCAATGGAGGCAGCAGGACCTCATGGTAGGAGCAGAAGTGGTACAATTTGCCATTCCTGCCACTCCGCTGCCCGATGCAGGCTCCTCACCCTGCTTCATGGGTAAGCCAGCCCTGCCATTTCACCATGGGAAATAGTGACTGATTAGGTGTGTGTAGTGCAGGCTCCAGATTTGGGCAAGACATCCTCAGTGGGACTCCATCTGTCCATAAGTCTGCCTTCTTGCCCACATTGTCACCAGATACTGCTCTTCCTCGTCTCTGGTACCACCTGCTTGCTTGCCAGACAGCCAGCCAATGAGCAAATAGGCAGCCACATCTACAGCTCCTCTTTCACAGCACCACTGTGTTGCCAGGCCAGAGCAAGAGGGTGAACAAGCATGTTGTAACGGTGAAGAGAAGTAGCAGGTCCAAATTGTTTGGACCCTGAGCAGATGCTTGCCATGCCGACTCTTGATGCCAGCCCTGTGTGCATGTGTGTGTAGTATATTAGTACTATTCTTTTGAGAGCAGCTCTGAGGTCCTTCGGGAAAGTGTCAGCTGATATGACTAGACACTGGGAGTCCCTAGTTGAGGCCCATTATGTTAATAAGCAGTGAAGTTGCTGAAATGTGTTAATGCCCAGTTCAGTGTATGAATTTGTCCAGCTTGTAATTATTATTTATTTATTTATTTATTTATTACATTTCTATACTGCCCAATAGCCGGAGCTCTCTGGGCGGTTCACAAAAATTAAAACCATTCAAAGTATAAAACAACAGTATAAAACCATAATATAAAATACAATATAAAAGCTCAACCAGATAAAAACAGCAGCAATGCAAAAATTACAAATTTAAAACCATGTTATTTAAAATTTATAGATTGTTAAAATGTTGGGAGAATAAAAAGGTCTTCGCCTGGCGTCTAAAAGCATATAATGTAGGTGCCAAGCGAACCTCCTTAATGCTTGGCAGTATTATGAATCAAGTAATTAAATTCTTGCTCAATTGACAGTTCCTTGCCAATAGCTCCATGGAGAAGCCTCAGTTTGTCTGGAGATCTACGGTATAACTTGCGTAGTCTCATAGGGTCACAATATGAAAAGGATGACGGGGCTCCTGTATCTTTAAGACTTGTATAGAAAAGGGAATTTCAGCAGGTGTCATTTGTATGCATGCAGCACCTGGTGAAATACCCTCTTCATCACAACAATTAAAGCTGCCCTCTTTAAAGCCCTGTCCTTCTTTTCATATGGTCACCGAATTAATAAACCCCTCTGTGCCCACAGTGTGGAAGTAAATGGACGGATGCGATGGTATTGCTGTGAGAGTAAACAGAGGCATCCTCCAGGTTTCCTTTCTACTGACAACAATTCCATATAGATGTCACTTTGGGATGGTTAGTGGCAATTCTATGAATCAGGAAAAACTAATTAGAACTTGTAAAATGATGTGAACGTGCCTGGAACCTGTCTCAAGTGACATTGACAAAGACCAAAAATATAAAAGCATTATTTTTCTGAATTTGTATCCCACTTTCTTCCTAGTGCATAAAGGAAATACAATAAAGCACACTATTTCAAAAAAAAAAAATCAATACAAATCACAAAAGGCAGTGAATAAAAACAGAAAAAGCAGAGTGCAATTTAGAAATCTAATTAAAACGGGGCAAAGGGCAAAACAGAAAACAGCGATTAGATGCTTAAAATTTAAACTTGACCAGGACATTAAACTTTATATACATTTCTTAAGTTCCATGATGATGAAAAGTAAATTCAGGAATGTTCTGGAGATAAGCACTTTGCGCTGCTAAAGCACAATGCAAATTATTATGAGGAAAGTGCTCGTCAATATTTACTTTCTCTGGTAAACGTGAATGGCAGCCAATGAGGGCACAGTTGAAGTAGGGGCAAAATCTGGACATTTGCCACAGAAATTATTGTCCCTCCCTCCGAAGCCAATGGAATCAGGAATGTTTGCCCCACCTGAATGATCATTCCAATTGCATCCCATAAACCTCTCCCCTAGATCTCAATGGGAAGAGGGGTGTCTGATTTTCTCTGTCCAAGGCAGCCATGTTGCATGCGTATGTACACATCCCCTACACACTGTAGGGGATACAGATGGAAGGATGCTTCCTGCCATAAGACACATATTGAACTTGCATTTAGACATATTCAGTGATGATTTCCTTATTACAAGATGGAAGATTGCCACGAAAACATGAACAGATTTAATTGCAGGGTTAGCAGATGGAAAGGTGGGGGTGCTGGAATAGGGTGACCATATGAAAAGGAGGACAGGGCTCCTGTATCTTTAACAGTTGCATAGAAAAGGGAATTTCAGCAGCTGTCATTTGTATATATGGAGAACCTGGTGAAATTCCCTCTTCATCACAACAGTTAAAGTGCAGGAGCTATACTAGAGTGACCAGATTTAAAAGAGGGCAGGGCACCTGCAGCTTTAGCTGCTGTGATGAAGAGGGAATTTCACCAGGTTCTTCGTATATATAAATGACACCTGCTGAAATCCCCTTTCAATACAACTGTTAAGGATACAGGAGCCCTGTCCTCCTTTTCATATGGTCACCCTATGCTGGAAGAATGGCAGGTTGGCTTTGTGACACATGAGTAAATTTGTGTGGCATTCAGGAAGGTTGATAGCAGGGTGGTTACAGTGTGGAAAGCAGGCTGAGGGGTGTGTGTGTGTAAGGCTGCCTTTTGCTATGTCTCAAGGCTGAAGTTGGGCCTAGTTCTTTAGTAGTGTGAAAGTTCAAAACAGAGCTCAATCAGTAAACCAAGTCAGGACCTACACGTCATATGTCCTTCCACATGGCCAGTGTTAAAAGTAGGCATGGTCAGGCAACTGCTGAGGGCCCACAACCCAGCAGGAGTCCACTGACCAGAGCCCCCTGGAGTTGCCCATCATCTTCATTACAAAGACATACATGGCTTGGGACCACAATACCTGACGGAATGCCTCTTCCGACATGAACATACCTGAACACTACGTTAAACATCCAAGGTCCTCCTCCGGGTGTCTACTCTGAGGGAAGCTCAGAGGACGGCAACAAGAGAGAGGGCCTTCTCTGTGGTAGCCCCCCAACTGTGGAACAATCTCCCTGACGAGGCCTGCCTGGTGCCGACATTGTTATCTTTTCAGCGCCAGGTCAAGGCTTTTCTCCCAGGCATTTAGCAATATGTAATGAGCCTGGGTGTGTGTTTTTTTAAGTTGTTACAGTGGTTTTAAACGTATGTGTAAATTGTAAGTTTTTTGGTTTTAACATTTGTATATTGTTTTTAAGTGTTTTTATCCTTTGTGAACCTCCCAAAGAGCTTCAGCTATGGGGCAGTATACAAATGCAATAAATAATAATAATTTTGCAACCATCTTCTCCACCTGCCTCTCACTCTGGCCCAGATAACAGTGGTGGTGAGAAGGATGAGCAAGGGATGCCACAGACTTCTTGCTCCCTGGCTCTTTATCTGTCCAGCCAGGAAGTGGGAGCAATTATGAGAGAGAGGAGGAGGAGTTGGAGTTGGTGACAACAGCAGTAAGAAGGTAGACTCATTGAGGGACCCCCCCCCCCTTTGAGGGTGTCTTACCATTGGGCTCTTAAAACCTGGAGCCAGCCCCTACATCCCAAAATCCACTTTGGACTATCCCATTTCTATGATTGTGTGTGTGCATTGCACATTAAGGTGTGATGTCCCTAGATGCAAATAGCAAACAAGGAAATTGAGGTAGAAACCCCAGAATAAAGTTTGGATTACCCCTAAATGATACACCCACACCTCTAGAGTATGTCCTATATGAACTACACATGGTGCAATGCTTTCTTCTGGCATAAGTCACTGTGGAGCGTAGTACCCCCATGCTACAGAAATGGGGCGGTGCACCCCACAATAATCCGAAATGATACACTGACACATCAAGGAGAATGTCCTGTGTCAAATTACAGTGAACCATGCCTGGCCCAACATGTTCTTTGGACTCAAGACACTGTCAGCCATGGTAACTCTATGCCAATAATTTGAGCCATCCTAGAACATACACCCTCATGTCCAGAGCATTGAGGTGGCATGGAATTGGGTCTAGTTCAATGCTTTAGGCACAAGGCACTGTCAAGCACAGGGGCCCACATCAATTATAGCCAAAATATGTAGAAAAGAATAATGCACTGAGCCTATGCACCCCTACAATAAGCTTTGTGTGACCCAAAGGTCGTATACCAGGATCCAAAACTCACACAGGAGACTGTCTTTATGAGATGACAGAGAACTACAGATGGCTCAATGCTTCCTTTGAGCCCGGAACATTGTCATATGTGTGTACCAAGACCAATAATAATCCAAATATATAGAAAAGAGTAAGGGATGGGAAGGGTGCATCTCAGAGGGTGTCCTGTACAAGCTGGTATTCCACTACGTTCGTCATAATGCTTCATTTGGGCTCCAGACACCTCCAAGCACTTGGCTTCATGCCAATAAGAAAGCCATAAAGACTGATCTCTTCTGGCAGGCCTACCAGTTAAATTTTAAGATGCCTTTTAATAATGTGCTGCTTTTAATAATGTATTAGTTTTATACGTTTTAATCAATTATATGTATTTTATGGTGTTTGCATTTGTGTTGTACCCCGCCTCGATCCAGGCGGGTAACAAATAAATATATTATTATTAATAAAAATAGTAATAATAATTGCAAAAATATGTGTAAATGAATAAGGAACTGGGGTGTGCACTTCAAACAAAGCTCTAGGAGAGAGATCTTAATGAGGCCTTAAAGTGGTTTCTTCTTTTTTCTACATATTTTGGTGTGAGCACCCACGCTTGACAGTGCCATGCACCCAAAGAAAGAAACTCTGGATGTGCATGTATGATTTGGAGGGTGTCTCAGATCTTGTGGGGTGCACACACCCTGCTCCTTATTATTTTTTGCATATGTGGTTTGGGCACACGCTCATGATAGTGCCTGCTTATGCCCATAGAAAGCATTGGACTGGATGTGATTCAGTGCTTCTAGTAAAGGACATGCTCCTGGGCATTTAGGTTTATTGTTTGGGGTGGCCGTTAGCTTATTGTGGGGTGTACAGCCCCTGTTCCTTATTCCCCCTATCTATTCTGGCTATAACTGGCATGGCCACACACACTGGACAGTGCCCTGTGGCCAAACAAAACTTTAGGCCAGATGCAGTGCAATTGCTATCTCATTGAGGATGTTCTCCTAGACTTGTGGGTGCATCATCTGGGGGTGGCCCAAAGCTTACTGTGGGTTTCATACCCCCCAAGTCTTCATTGCCCTCTGGGGTCATTAGGTCCTTATTAGGTTTACTGACTGAGCTCTCTTTTGAACTTTCATGCAAAGAAGCACTGGGAACTAGTAACAAACTTCAGCACCGTAGCTACGTCCAGGAGTCACAAAAGAGGTTAGAACTGGGCTAGATCTCCACATTCCAAGGAGATGCATGTTCAAATTGCAAGCTGGGTACAAGCCCCTAGGAGAACTATCAGGATTTGCACCCATCCCTCTAAAGGGCCCAGGCCTAGGGCTCATGTTGTGATCCTCTCGTGAACAGAGCAACCTGAGCAGCGGACTGTGCACAAAGCGTCCTGCTGGCTGATGAAAGCTGTCCTTTGCCCTCTGCGCTGTACTTTGCTAAGCAGCAGGCCCATGGCCATGGGAGAGGGGGACAGGCCTGGCCTGAGAGGTGATAATGTGCTTATGAGCTGCCATGCAACAGTGGACTTTGAGCTGCGCTTTTTCCACGGGAAGTTAGGGTACTCTGAAACACAGCGAAGCCGTGCAGCGCAGTGGCATTTTGTATGCTGCAACGATATGCAAAGTTTCACTTGTTTAAAAGCGGAGCAAGCCTCATGAAATCATCCCATAAAGGTTGCATGTGTGTTGGCTCAACAGGGAATTGCTTTAGATAGCTTTATGATCTGAGAACCTAAGGTAGCTTTCCTCAATGTGGAGCCCTCCAGATGTGTTGGACTACAACTCCCATAATTCCCAGCCACCGTTGACATTGGTCACACTGGTTTGGGAATTGTGGGAGTAGCAATAATCACCCGCAATAATAAGGGATTTATTAAGGGTTAGTGAATTACAGCAGGATTCTGGGCATATCTGAGATTTGCCATGGAGGAGTTTCATTTAATAGGAAACTGTAGCCAATCCTGGCTGCATGATTCTTGTTGCTTTATGGTGCCTGTGTTTGCAAAAGAGCATCCGTCACATCCACACTGCACGTTGTCACGCATCCTCAGTCATTCAGTTTCCTCGGTTGCTTAGCTTTGGACAAATCAGTGCCTCTCAGCCTCACCTACCTCATGGGTTTCTTGGGAAAATATGTGCAATAGAGAATGATAAAAGGTGTTCTAAAGTAGGGTGATCTTATGGAAAGGAGGACAGCAGGGCTCCTGTATCTTTAACAGCTGTCTAGAAAAGGGAATTTCAGCTGGTGTCATTGGTATGCACGCAGCACCTGGTGAAATCCCCTCTTCATCACAACAGTTAAAGCTGCAGGACCGGAGTCTTACCTGCTTGACCAGACATATAGATGGATATATGCAAATATTATACAAATTGATGTCATTTTGTCTTCTTTTTTTGGTGAAGCATTTCCGCTTTTGTTGCCGATGTGTAAGTGGCCATCCTACAAATGGTCCAGATGTTGGCTGCTGTTGTGGTGGTGCCTTGGCGGCATTTTTGAGTGGCGCTCCAAGCCCCTGCACCTGAACTCGCTACTCTTGCCATCTAGGGAGGTTGTGGGCTCTCCCACACTAGAGGCATTCAAGAGGCAGCTGGACAACCATCTGTCAAGTATGCTGTAGGGTGGATTCCTGCATTGAGCAGGGGGTTGAACTTGATGGCCTTTTAGGCCCCTTCCAACTCTACTATTCTATGATTCTATGATCTTATGTACGCCAGGCCTGTATGCACAGAGGACTGTGCTCTATTGGAAGGCATCCTCCAACTGAAGGGCGGTCCTGTCCAATTCTGGTTTAAAGATGAAGTACCATAAGAACTGTTGCCTTATCTTGGACAGGAGAGGGAGGCACACCTGTTATCTACTCACAGTCTGCCACGCCATGGTGAGGCTTATCTTATTCCTATTTAAATTATATTAATAATGTCTGAATGTGCATCAAGACCTGTGAATTAGCATATGCAAATTCTATGCAAAACACCACCCTCTTTTGTCCACTTTTGGGGTGGTGCATTTTTTGTTGATTTGCAAGTGACCACCCAACCTCATGAGCAGGCCCAGAGTAGGGGAGATGGAAGTGCCAGTGAGCTCCAATGCAGGCTCACTTGCAGTGGCATGCCACTGCCAAGCTGCAACCCCCCCTCCCCAATCCCTACCAGCCTTTGCCAGGAGTAGGCAGGCAGCTGGGGGCTAGCGGCTGGCTGCTGCAGCAGCAGCAGCTGCAGAAGGAGTCATGGCAGAACCAGTAATACCAATGACAACCTAGTGAAAGAAAAGATGGGCCCACATGGAGCCCTGGTTCTTGCCCAGGTATGCCGCATGCTGGTGTTGAGCCTGTCCAATTAAGCAGCCATATGATTTCTTCCCAGTTTGGAGTAGACTTTATTTCCCCCTGTCAAGGATAAAAATCCACTTTGATTGTAAGGCAACTCTGTTTCATTGAGCTTAATGCAGCTGCATGGAGAGAGTCCTACAGACCAAGAACTTCTCAACTGGCCATGTGAAAAGCAGGTATATTTGTACATTTATTTATTTATTTATTTGTTGCATTTTTATACTGCCCTCCCCGGGTGGTTCACAGAAATTAAAACCATTCAAAGCACAAAACAAACAGTATAAAAGCATGATATAAGATACAATATAAAAGCACAACCAGGATAAAATCAGCAACAGTGCAGAAATACAATTTAAAATACAAGTTTAAAACAGCAAAGTTAGAATTATATTTATAGACTGTTAAAATGCTGAGAGAATAAAAAGGTCTTTGTGATGGAAGTCTGAGTTAATCAGTCCTTCCTCAGGGTCCCTTCCCCGCTTGCTCCCACCCAAAGAACCAGTACTTCCTTGGAATAAAACACACCAACACCCGAAGTAACCAAAATAAAAGGTTTATTTTTAAAAAGACAGCTATTAGATAGGCACTTGGTCAGTAACAGATATAAACAAGTACATAGAACAGAACATAAGAGGGAATGGGGGTAGGGAATGGATAAAACAAATACAAGTCAGGCAAAACCACCCATAAATCCATTCATACAAGAACCGACAGTCAGTCCATTAAATTTCCCTTTCCCTGGTCAAACCGACCAACTTGCCTTTAGAGAAACCAGCTCACAGCCAAAGTACGGCTTCCTAACGCTCTCCCAGTCCCCTAACCGGGCAACCGTAGACATCCATAGCCTCGGGGCTAAAGACGAACCCCCAGCTTAATCCCATTAGCTTTTATCTGTTTGTCTCCTAATGAGGGAGTCGGTCCTTTCTTCCCACTCAAAGCCCAATTAGCCTAGGCAGGAGATAACCTCCAGGTGTGAAGCCTCAGCCTAACCTCAGCAAGTTTAACTCCCACTTTCTCACATACCAAAAGCTGGGTCCTGGCGCCGGTTTCCCCCATAAACATATCAAATTAATCTTTCCTCTATCTATCACCACTATGGTATACTGCCTAACAGAAAAACAAGGTTTAATACCTGGGAAAAAAAACACAAATTACTTCGGGAACAACTATATTTTAGGACCTAATACATTTTATAACTTTCCCAGTCCTTCACACGCCCTCCTTTGAAAGATGAGACTTGAGGGTAAATCCCTCAAGATCTCTATCTCAAAAAAAAAAGAAAAGAAAAGGAAATTCACTTAACCAGACTCTCTTTCCCTTAGGTAACAGCTCTTTTCTCAAATACACTACAGGGTGCAACTGCTGATCTAACCCCTCCTGCAGCAGCACAGCCCCAATCCCGGTGTCTAATGCATCAGTCTGCAACACTAGCACCGGATGGAAATCAGGGGCCAGCAAAATAGGCGCAGACATCGGCTTCTCTTTTAACAGATCAAAAACCTGCTGCCAAACAGGAGTCCACCGTACTTGTACGGGTCTCCATTTCGGACACCAATCAGTAAGAGGGGTAGCTACAGCACTAAACTGGGGCACACACTTACGGTAGTACCCCGCAAACCTCAAAAGGGACTGAACTTGTTTCTTAGTCCGGGGAATGGGCCAATCCTGAATCGGTTGAATCTTAGCCTCTAAGGGTTTGAGGTTCGTTACCCTAAAAGGCAAAACTGTAAATTCAAACAACCTCTGGTGAGTCACAGCGACCGTTTTTTTTTCCTCGCCCCTTCATCCGTTCGGGGCATGGGATAGGGATCCAACTGCATTAGCTGATTGATCTTTCTGTAGTCTATCTCTTGCAGCTCCTTTTCTAGGTCGAGAGCATGCAGTCTTGCCGCCCGATAGGGCAGGAACCGGATGGGGGGATGGTCCCCCGTATAAATCAGATGCCTGGCCAAAAAAGTCCGCCCTGGGCGGTTTGAAAACAGAACCCGAGATTCCCCCAACACCTGCTTCAGCCCCGTTTGCTGTGCAGCTGAAAGAGAGGGGGATAAGACCACACATTTCACTTCTTCAAGCCTCGGATATTCTTCTAACAAATCCCCAGGTCTCTCTACCTCCCCCTTTAAGCCAAATACAAAATCTTGTGGGTCAACATACAACTTTAACATATTTACATGAAACTCTTGAAGTTGTCGAGTTGTTCTCGGGCAAGTCAACAAATAATTCACATCTTCCCACTGCGGTTTGATCATTAAAGGACCTTCCCCTTTCACCGACAGTTGGTCCGGTTTCATGGGCTTGAGAACTAAAACCTGGTCACCGGACTGGGAGGTACGGGTTCGGGCAGCCCGATCACACCACGCTTTCTGGTTCTGTTGGGCACCCTCCAAGTTCTTCCGTGCCACCTCCCGAATAGTTTGTAGTAGGCCCTGAAGCTGTTGCATAAAACCCACCACCAACCAAGGGCTGCCTTCCACCTTCCCCTCCCACTCCTCCCATAGGAGGGTAAGAGGGCTCCGTACCCGCCTCCCGAACATTAACTCATTCGGGACAAACCCAACACTCCCCGGGATCACATTGTTGTATGCAAAAATTAGCATCAGGAGTCTTTGGTCCCAATCCGTAAGATGTTCTATAGTAGACGCCCTCACCATCTTCCCCAAAATCGGATTGAGCCTCTCCACCGACCCATCAGTTTGGTGATGGTAAGGGACAGAAAAAACATGCTCCACACCGCCCAAGTCCTTCGTCCCTTGCAATAGCTGGAAAACAAATCCAGGCCCTCTTTCCAACGAAAGAGCCGGGCACATTCTCTGTCCAGCCTTCTCTTGACACTTCGTGTCTGTCGTTGGCTGTCGGAGGGGCTCGGGTTTGTTGGAGAAAGAGGCAGCTATATCCATATCTGCCACCCTAATCAATCCTGCCCCTTCCTCCTCCTGCGCCTGCTGGATCTCTGGGCCCTCAGGGGTTTCCTGTCCTTTCTGCTCCAAAGGCTGGGGTTGCATCTGGCTCCAGGTTGCTACCCCCACCTCAGCCGCCAAATAAGCCAAATCGTTCCCTAATATAACAGGCCACGGGGAATTCCTGTGCACTAAAAAAGTCATCTCCCCTTTCCACCCTTCGTACTCCACAGGAATTTTAGCTAAAGGTAGAGCAACTGGGGGGGAACTATAGGGAATGACGGTGTACTTCTGCCCCGAGAGCATCTGATCCGGTCGAACATATTTTTGGTCAATAGCAGACAGGGATGCGCCAGTATCACGCCAACCCCTCCGCGTAGTCCCATTAATTTTAATGGACCTACAGAAGTGTAACTGACTCCACTCTATTTGTCCGGGCTGGACCAGAGCCCTCGCTGCTTCATTCCCTTGCCCGGGCTGGATCAAGGCCATCGTCGCCGCATCTGAACCGGGTCGCCCCATCCTCGGGTGGGGAGGTCCAGCCGCCTCCCTCCCTTGTTCGGCTTCCCAATCGGATCCGTCGTTTCCTCCCTCGTCTGGGGAAGCATAAACTCTGCCCATTTTAGACGCAGCCAGGTTTTCTCTAAGCTTCCTGGCTGCTAGCTTGGGGCAGTCCTTTTTCAGGTGACCTTCTTCTTTACAGTAGAAGCACCCCGACGTGATAGGAGTAGATGTTGCTCGCGAGGGATCCACCCTTTCTCGCCGCTCGCCCCGGGGCGGCCAACCCGGATTAGCAGCTCCACTCTTCCCCCCACTCGCCGGTGGCGCCGCTGGCACGGCTCCGCTTCCCCCTCGCTTGGGCAAACTGGCTCGACCCGCCTCCTTTCGCCGGTACACCCCCATCTGATCCGCTAGCAGGGCAGCTTCCCGTAAAGTAGTGGGACGATGGTCACTCACCCGCGCAGCCAGATCCTCTGGGAGGGCGGCATAAAATTGTTCCATGTTCAGTACCTCCGCCATAGGAGCGAGAGGAACAAACTTCGCAGCCGCCGCCCATTGTTCCATCGCTCTTGTAATCCGATCCGCCAGCGACACACAAGTCTCTTTCGGCTCCAATCTAATAGCTCGATATTTCTGGCGGCAGCTCTCTGCCGAGAGGGCAAAACGTTGGCGGACAGTTTCCTTAAACTTCTCATAGTCCTGAGCATCCTGCTTCGGGATGGTGCCCAACACGTCCGCCAGTTCCCCACTCACTTGGGCCCGCAGCACCGCCATCCGCTGCGTCAGCGGTACCCTCTGATCATCACACGCCGTCTCGAACAAGGAGAAGAACGAAAACATATCTTGCCCAGATCGAAAAGTGGGGAACAGCTTTCGATTAACCGCCATGGCCCCCCGGCTCCTCTCACTTTCCTCCAACTGGAGCTGCAATGCCCTCATTTGCAACTGCATAGCCACCATTTGTTGGTGCTGGAACTCCTCCTGCCGTCGTTGTCTCCTCCGTTCCCGGCGGCGATATTCCGCGGCCCTCCGCGACTCCTCCAGGTCGCTTCCGCTATCCGTATCCAAGAGGCTCTGCTCCATATTCGGGTCGGCAGCCTCCGCTCGCCTCAACCCTTGCCCCGCCGCACCAGCCTCTTCCCCGGCCTCGGACGGCAGCACCGACGACGGCGGGCTCCCTGCCGTGTCCACCAGCGTCACCAGCAAGCCTTCTGGTGCGCTTAAACTCACAGCCGGAACAAGCCTCCCTATATTCCCAGGCTCACTCATGGCAGCCTGCTTTTTAGCCAACTTTAACTGCGTCTGGTTTTCTAAAATTTCCTATTCCCCCACACACACACCACTTTTATTCCAAAAAATACTGGCTCTTTTATCCCACAGCTTGCCACCATGTGATGGAAGTCTGAGTTAATCAGTCCTTCCTCAGGGTCCCTTCCCCGCTTGCTCCCACCCAAAGAACCAGTACTTCCTTGGAATAAAACACACCAACACCCGAAGTAACCAAAATAAAAGGTTTATTTTTAAAAAGACAGCTATTAGATAGGCACTTGGTCAGTAACAGATATAAACAAGTACATAGAACAGAACATAAGAGGGAATGGGGGTAGGGAATGGATAAAACAAATACAAGTCAGGCAAAACCACCCATAAATCCATTCATACAAGAACCGACAGTCAGTCCATTAAATTTCCCTTTCCCTGGTCAAACCGACCAACTTGCCTTTAGAGAAACCAGCTCACAGCCAAAGTACGGCTTCCTAACGCTCTCCCAGTCCCCTAACCGGGCAACCGTAGACATCCATAGCCTCGGGGCTAAAGACGAACCCCCAGCTTAATCCCATTAGCTTTTATCTGTTTGTCTCCTAATGAGGGAGTCGGTCCTTTCTTCCCACTCAAAGCCCAATTAGCCTAGGCAGGAGATAACCTCCAGGTGTGAAGCCTCAGCCTAACCTCAGCAAGTTTAACTCCCACTTTCTCACATACCAAAAGCTGGGTCCTGGCGCCGGTTTCCCCCATAAACATATCAAATTAATCTTTCCTCTATCTATCACCACTATGGTATACTGCCTAACAGAAAAACAAGGTTTAATACCTGGGAAAAAAAACACAAATTACTTCGGGAACAACTATATTTTAGGACCTAATACATTTTATAACTTTCCCAGTCCTTCACAGTCTTCACCTGGCATCTGAAAGAATATAGTGTAGGTGCCAAGCGAACCTCCTTAGGGAGCTCATTCCACAGCCGGGGTGCCACAGCAGAGAAGGCCCTCCTCCTGGTAGCTACCTGCCTTACTTCCTTTGGCAGGGGCTCGTGGAGAAGGACTCCTGAGGATGACCTTAGGGTCCGGGCAGGTACATATGGGAGGAGGCGTTGCTTCAGATAGTCTGGCCCCAAGCCATTTAGGACTTTAAATGTTAATACCAGGACTTTGAATCGGGTTCGGACCTGGACTGGCGGCCAGTGAAGTTGGAAAAGGACTGGCGTGATGTGGTCTTGTTGACCAGTCCCTATTAGTAAACGTGCTGCCTTGTTTTGTACCAGCTGAAGTTTTTGGACTGTTTTCAAAGGCAGCCCTACATATAACGCATTGCAATAATCCAAAAGAGATGTTGTTCCAGCAGGCCTTTTAGAGTAAGTGGTTTCATGTAAATTTGGTCCTCCATCTATGTTAATGACTTGTAATTTTGTTGTGTATTTTAAACTTTTTTTTTAAACATTTCTTTTCCTATGTTTTAAAATGTATGTTTTAAACTTTGTAAGACCGCTTTGAGGCCCAGTATTAGGCAAAAGATGGGATACTAATACTAATACTAATACTAATATGAGGGCATGGATAACTGTAGCTAGGCTATCTCTGTCCAGATAAGGGAGCAGTTGGTATATCAGCCTAAGCTGATAAAAGGTGCTCTTTGCAACTGAGTTCACCTGTGCCTCAAGTGACAGTTCTGGATCCAAGAGCACCCCCAAACTATGAACCCGATCCATTAGGGGCAGTGCAGCCCCCTCCAGAACAAGGTGAACATCACCTAGCCGGACAGGTGAACCACCCGCTAACAGTACCTCCATCTTGCCTGGATTGAGTCTCAGTTTATTGGCCCTCATCCAGTCCATTACCATGCTCAGGCGCTGATTCAGTACAGCCACTGCCTCACCTGGGTTTGATGAAAAGGAGAGGCAGAGCTCAACCCACATCTCCAGAAAACCTCTCCCAGAGGTTTCATGTAAATGTTAAACAGCATAGGGGATAAAATAGAGCCCTGTGGAACCCCATGGCCTAGATGCCATGGCACAGAGCAATAATGACCCAGCACCACCTTCTGAAATCGCCATCCAAGTAGGAGCAGAACCACTGCAACACAGTGCCTCCAACTCCCAGCCCAGACAACCTATCCAGAAGGATACCATGATCGACGGTATTGAAAGCAGCTGAGAGGTTCAAGAGAATCAACAGGGTCGCACCCCCCCAGTCCCTCTCTCTGCAAAGGGCATCCTATAGGGCAACCAAGGCAGTTTCTGTTCCAAAACCTGGCCTGAAGCCCGATTGAAATAGATCTAGATAAACCATTTCATTCAAGAGTGCCTGGGGTTGTCTTGCAACCACCAGCTCAAGCACCTTGCCCAGGAAAGGGATATTTGCCACCGGCCTGTAATGGTTAACATCCTCTAGGTCCAGGTTAGGCTTCTTCAGGAGTGGTCTGATTACCGCCTCTTTAAAGAGAGACTGGCACCTCTCCCTCTCTCAGGGAGGCACCTCCTCGACCCAGCCGGCGATCCCCCTCCTTATTTGATGTAACGAGCCATGAGGGGCAAGGGGCAAGTACACAGGTAGTTGACCGAACTTGGCCAAGCACCTTGTCCACATCCTCAGGCCTCAGTAACTGAAATTCATTCAATAAAACTGGACCAGATGGTGCTCTGAACACCTCTACTGGTGGAGCTGCACTAAGCACAGTGTCCAATTCATGACGAATCTGAGCAACTTTAACTTCAAAATGCTGTGCAAATTTGTCACAGCGTGCTATCGAGGGTTCTACCATCTCTCACCCTGGCCCAGAGTGTAACAGGCCATGAACCACCCAGGAAAGCTCCGCTGGAGAGCTCTTTCCAATTATGCAGATTCAGCATTACCTCATATTCAGGCACATACAACGTTCTAATGCCATCATGCAGTTCACTTGCAAGAACCAAACTACATACAGAGGCCTACATACAGAGCAGGTATATCAAGGTTTGTGGCTTTGCTATCTCACCCCTAAACACCTCTGATTAAAGAAGTGGTGATGGTGGTGGTCCTTTTAAATATGCACTAGTGTATATTTGGATGAATTCCCAGAAAAGCACCTTCTGCAGCATTCTAACATTTTCAGGTCATCCAAACTGGTATGAATTGACTCTCTGAGCCAACCAATTTGGAAATGTTAAAATGGTATAATGAGGGTCTTATTGAGATATTACTGCTGGACATCATATTGCGGGTTGCCTCGACTTGATTGCTGTGTTAATGACATGTTTCAGGTTTTGGATATTGGACACTTTGAAAATAGTGAGATTCAGTTTGGCTTTTCTCATCTTGAAAGAAGGAGTGGCTGAAACATTTGAGAAATAAACAAAAAATGCAAATGACTCACCCTCTCGGTCCCCACTGACAGTCCAAGTTGAAGAAGACGAGAGGAGATAGAGGATGAAAACACCATCCTGTTGGTTCCTCATTGTAGAAAGGAGGACAGGGCTCCTGTATCTTTAACAGTTGTATCGAAAAGGGAATTTCAGCAGGTGCAATTTGTATGCATGCAGCACCTGGGGAAATTCCCTCTTCATCACAACAGTTAAAGCTGTAGGAGCTGTACTAGAGTGACCAAATTTAAAAGAGGGCAGGGCACCTGCAGCTTTAACTGTTGTGATGAAGAGGGAATTTCACCAGGTTCCTCACATATACAAATGACATCTGCTGGAATCCCCTTTTCTATACAACGGTTAAAGATATACGGATCCTGTCCTTTCCATATTGTCACCCTGCCTCTGTGGGATTGGAACACAGCCCATTTCCTTTCTTGTCTTCCTTTCCTATACCCATTTCTATCCCAGGGGAGAAAAATGGATAGCTCAAAAGAAAGAATGTTGCCATAATGCTGTTTTCATCTATTAAGCAGCCACAAATTGAGTTTGCCACCAAGTACACTCAGCAGGGAGCTTCAGCCAGTCCTGGTCTTGTAATGACTACGATAGAAAGACATGCATGTTTTTGAACCTCATTTGTCACATGCCCGTTACATTTTTAGGTGTACCCTAAAAAAGAAAAAAAGATATGTAAAGGCTTAGCGTGACAATATGAAAAGGAGGACAGGGCTCCTGTATCTTTAACAGTTGCATAGAAAAGGGAATTTCAGCAGGTATCATTTGTATATATGGAGAACCTGGTGAAATTCCATCTTCATCACAACAGTTAAAGTTGTGACTTGGGCCGGATCTACACTACTGCTTTAAAGCGCTTTATAACAGTTATAAAGCGCTTTAACTGCTTTAAAGCGCTATAAAACTGTTATAAAGCGCTTTAAAGCAGTAGTGTAGATCCGGCCCAGATTTAAAAGAGAGCAGGTCACCTGCAGCTTTAACTGTTGTGAAGAAGAGGAAATTTCACCAGGTTCTCCATATATACAAATGACACCTGCTGAAATTCCTTTTCACTCTCAGGGGGTGCATTCCAGTAGTGGGTGGGGCCAAAGACAAAGGGGGTGGGGCCAAAATACAAAAATGCCACCATATTTTTAGCTTGAAGCTCTTACTGCCATTAATTAATCATTAGAGGCATTTGAGGCTTTAAAAATGGGAAAGATACTGCACCAAAGCCAGGAAATCACCAAATGATAGGTGGCCAGGGAAAGGGGTGTGGCCAGGGGAAGGGGTGGGACCATCTGGGGAATCCCAGAGGGCCAGATCGGGACCCCTGGCAAGCCAGATTTGGCCCATGGACTTGAGGTTAGATACACTTGGTCTAGGGCAAGCAGATTTTTCAGACTCTTGTGTGAAAGAAAGCCTCTCCAGTCACTTCCAATTCTTTTAAAAATCTCTCATCTCTACAATTCTGGCAGGATCTTGCACTCTGCCTTTCTTTTATGCACTAAAGCATCAGATGAATGACTGATGGAAAACTGTAATGGGAATTGTGTGCAAATGTCCTCAGTATTATCTCTCTACCTAGGTTTGCCCTGCACCCCCTAGCCGACCATTCTTTCCAGGGCTTCACCACACCAGGCTGAAATCTGGGGCTTTCTGCTTCTAGTTTCTTTGAGGGATTATGATGGGCTCCTTTACACAGCAGACACGTGATATGAAGTGAAAACTTCTTTTCTTGGCAATGTTGTATTTAGTTTTATTATACAGCACAATCTAATAGCTGAATTATAGCGCAATGCCATCATTACGCACTGCTGATATCTCATATTAACATTTGTTATTGGCTCATCTCTGATATTTTCAAAGGGGAGATAAAACTCAAAAAGCATGGGAGACACTCTGGAGGTTGAGGACATCATGTAAAGTACCTGAAATCTTCTGTGAGTGATCAATCATGAGCATGCACTAAAAGCCTTGTGTAGAAGTGCCCCATGTGATGAAAGTGCGGCGAGTGGGGGAATGCTTTAGCGGGAAAATGGGTTGGTGCTGAGGTTGGTATCCCAGAAAGTTGGAAGGCCCAGCAGGAGAGGGGTAGTTAGAGTCAAGCAGGGGAAGTAAAAAGAGCTGGGCTGAAAGAGACTGGTAGAATCCTAAGAGCAGATTCTTGTGGAAGTCGTGTGTCTGCTTTAGAGTTCACTTTTTATCCTGTTTAAAATCATACCTGGATAATTTTGCAAATGAACAATGTTTCTCAAAGCACACCCAGGCATTGTTTTTTTTAATTCCTTTTTTTTATTATTGATGTCATTCCAAAAATAAAATAATATAGATAGATACATTAATGTAAGTGCAACACACACACACCCCACACAAATACAAAAGGCACAATGGTATCAAGGTCTCCTTTGGTGTCAGTGTCACCAACTGGACGTGCAGGTACGTCTCCTCGGTCTTCCCCTTTTTCCTGTATGCCCAGTGCAGGATTTCCTCAAGTAAACACTGCCTGGTCCACCTGGAGACACAGACTGCAAGGAAGGCTGTGAAAACGAAAGTAGCAACAGCGAGAACTTTAGCGATCTGCCCCAGTGAAATTTGCCTTTCAGGCTGAGGACCCCAAACTCTGCCCCCTTATTCCCAACTAGTCAGCTCTGAAGGGGTTTCTGAGAGTAACTCTCTTGCGTCTCCCTCTCCAACTCAGCACTGGGATTCTGAGTGCATCAAAAGCAGAAGGGAAGTACATGTTCTGTGTTGGTGGACATTCACGGGGAGCATGTTTTGCTGACCTTTCCCCCACTTGTCATTTGGCCTAACCCCAAGGCTACGGATAGGGGTTGGGGAAGAGGTAGAAGTGGATAGGAACCTAGAAAGCTGCCTTACCCTGAGCCAGACCCATCTAGCCCAGGATTGCTGATATTGACTGGCAGCAATGACTCTCCAGGGTTTCAGGCAGGAGGTTCTCCAGCCTTACCTGGAGATGCTGGGGATTGAACCGGGGACCTTCTGCATGCAAAGCAGCTGCTCTGCCACTGAGCTACAGATCTACGTGGGGGTGGGGACAGAGCTCATAGGGTCTATCAATACAAATAGTGTCTGTGGTCCAAAGGATCCTGTTGGCAGCCCTACCTAGCACCCTCTCTTTGCTTTACCGTGAATGTGTACATTTTGCGGAGGGGGGAGGCAGGATGGGTGATGTCCCACTGCCCCTGCCTTTCTTCTGCAGGAACCACTGTTGCTCTCTGAAAAGCGTCCATGCCATCCTCCTGCCCCACCCCAACTTGGAATGGAGCATCACGGATGTCCGAATGGGCACAGAGGGGAATTTGTTCCATGTCCCCTTCTCTGTCCCTATCAATGTTCCTTGCAGTGTCAATCCTGTGCTTAGCTGCAACCGCAAGCTTCAACGACCATGTCGGGAATGTCCGTCTTGATGAGGCTGCTGTTCGGGTCGAAGTAGAGCAGAGAAAGGGCCCGTCGCTGCGTGGGGACACAGCACGAGCGAGCCCCTGTCTGGATGTTGTTGGCTTTGACCAAGTTGAAGACGGTAGTGTGGAAGGAAGCAGCGATCCCAGGTGCACCAGCCAGGTGCATGGGGCACTCGCCCATGCAGTAGTTTATCTGATAACCCTCTGGCTGAAAGATCCAGTCGTTCCAGCCAATGTCCCGGAAGTCTACGTAATAGTCTTGCCGGCAGCAAACTTTTGTGTTCTGGTCACAGCTCAAGCTGCGCTTCGCCACTCGATGGCCAGTCTCTCGGCTCTTGGCCTTAACCACCAGAAAGGGCTGGTGGGAGCTGCTGGCGGCTGTCACCAAAGACGCGGCACCAGCTCGGCAGCCGACACACTGCAGCTCCAGGTGCAGGGTCTTCTCCTCCTGCTCAAAGACGCTCTGCATCGCCGGCATGAGGGAGAAGCTCTGCCAGCCACTCCCCTGGCTCCCCATCTGCTGCTCTGCCAGGGCAGCCTGCCGATGCCCTGCCCGGTAGATCTGAAGGGTGACGTTTCGGTGGGCTTTCAGGTGCAGCCACAGCTGGGCTTGGAGGATGTGCATGTCTTGGCCTTTGATATGGGTGAGCTGGAACTGGAGTAGTCCAGAAGGGTCTGCTGGAAGAGAAGAACAGTCAAAGTGACATCAGTCTCTGCGGTGCTCATTATGAGCCTGAGCCCGGCTCCTTCCATCAGCATCAACAAGATATCCATGTCTTGCCTTGCTCTCACTCCATATTTATTTGCTACATTTAAGACATAGGGAAGCTGCCTTGAACTGAGTCAGACCCTTGGTCTATCTAGGCCAGTATCACCTACACTGACTGGCAGCAATGGCTCTCCAGGGTTTCAGGCAGGATTCTTTCTCAGTCCTTCCTGGAGAGGCCAGGGATCGAACCTGGGACCTTCTGCATGCAAAGCAGCTGCTTTATCAATGAGCTACAGCTCTTCCAGCAATTTGTATCATGCCCCAGAACAACCTAGTGAAGTTGATTAGGCTGAGACAGCATGGTTTTCCCAATGGTGCCCAGCGAGCTTCTAACCTGAGCTTCTGGGCTCCCATGTATGAGCCAAATAATAACTATCATCATTATAAGTTATTGTAAAATTTTTTTTTTGTGCCTAAAAAACTGGACCATGTACAAAATAAGTGGGATGGCAGGCTCTGCTGAAATAGGTTTACAATCCTACACAAGTGATGTACAAAATAATTAAGAGGTGAGGGAGAATATTGAAATTAAAGCCTATCCATTGCATCACGTTGGTTTTCCCCATCTGTCCTTCTCTCAGCCCCCTGACTCTATATCAAAAGCCACTTTCATCTCGCTCCCTCACACAACCCTTTCCACCATCCATCCATACATCTTTGGTGGGTCTCATCCATACATGGCCAGCTGTACATTGCCAAAGAGCAAATGCATCACTAAAAAAACGGCAAGAGGGGACACCGATTTGCGTAATATTTGCATATGCTAATGTCTAGCTGCAAATTTAGAAATAACTATTATGATTTAAATTACAAATGTATGACATCTCAGTGTAGTGGGGGAAACTGTGAGCAGGTGACCTGTGTGCCTATTCAACCTGCTGTCCAGGCACTACTAACTGTTGGTGGGCTACTTCTCCTAGCTCTCCCTTTTCATAGTCCTTTATATTTAAACCAGACTTGGATTGGATAGTCTTTCGAATGGAGGATGCCTGCAAATAGAGGACTGTTCCCTGACTGCTCTTCAAAATAGAGGACTATCCTTTGCAAAGGAGGACACCTGGACACCTCATCTGTATCTCCTTGGAATGTGTTTAAACATAGCCAATGTGTCAAGAATCTTGATGATGATGATGATTTATTGCATGTATATCCTGCCTTTTTTCCTCTAAGGAACCCAAGGTGGTGTACATAATCCCCCTCCTCTCCACTTTATCCTCACAACAACCCTGTGAGGTGGGTTGGGCTGAGAGTCTGTGACTGGCCCAAAGTCACCCAGTGGGTTCCCATGGCCCAGTGGGCACTAGAACCCGGATCTCCCAACTCCCAGTCCAACACTTTAGCCACTACACCACACTGGCTCTCATAGTTTCACCTTGCCCAATGTGTGGGGTCCAAGCAGACTTTCTCCAGCCCATTCACAACACTATGTTCCACATGGATTCCACGTGCATGGCCACCATGCAGTGGCTTCAAAGGTCACACCATAGTAAAAAAACAAACAATTGTATATAAATCAATACACCTCCCAGAATTCTGACAGGAGATCTGAGTGCCTCTCAGTAGGACCACCATAACAGGCCAGTCCCTCCCTGCTTGCTAGGAGCAAGAAGGGATTAGGAGCCCAATCCACCATTGCAAGCCCCATTGTGATGAATTGGCAGCTGAGTGTACAGAAGGGATGAAGTTAAGGAGATGGAATTAATAAAATAGGTATCAAGCAAGAAAGCCACACAATGGTGTTGGATATTCCTATAGCTGCTCACCCCTAATTTCAATGAATAGTGAACGACAGGCAGAAATCACCAGCTGAAGCTTTCCTAGCACCTCCCAGAAAGCTTCAGCTATAATTTTTTGCCTGCCCTGCAAGTGTTAAAGGCATAGAACGTCTGTGTATAAAAAGGCAGTGATCCAAAGGCATTCCGTTGGCTTCATCCTGTATACTAACTGTTCCTATCTTACATATTAAGCAGGGAAGACAGAACAATAGGGTGACCATATGAAAAGGAGAACAGGGCTCCTGTATCTTTAACAGTTGCATAGAAAAGGGAATTTCAGCAGGTGTCATTTGTACATATGGAGAACCTGGTGAAATTCCCTCTTCATCACAACAGTTAAAGCTGCAGGAGCTATACTAGAGTGACCATTTTAAAAGAGAGCATGGCACCTGCAGCTTTAACTGTTGTGATGAAGAGGGAATTTCTCCAGGTTCTCCATATATACAAATGACACCTGCAGAAATTCCCTTTTCAGTACAACTGTTAAAGATACAGGAGCCCTGTCCTCCTTTTCATATGCTCACCCTACAGAACAAAGCAGGGCTTCAGTTGGAAACAGGTAGTCATTCTTAAGAGAGTTGAAGGTAGCATAATGTTGTACAAAAACATCTCTTTTGTCCCACGGTCATGTCTGGTCAAACAGGTTTTGCAGGTTGTACACCATAAGTATTGCAAAACCTGCGAAAAGAGACAGTAGTGGCACACGGATGCACACCAGAGGCAACAATGCCTCTGCTCTTAGGGTGACCATATGAAAAGGAGGACAGGGCTCCTGTATCTTTAATAGTTGCATAGGAAAGGGAATTTCAGCAGGTATCATTTGTATATATGGAGAACCTGGTGAAATTCCTTCTTCATCACAGCAGTTAAAGCTGCAGGAGCTGTACTAGAGTGACCAGATTTAAAAGAGGGCAGGGCACCTGCAGCTTTAACTATTGTGATGAAGAGGAAATTTCACCAAGTTCCCCACATATACAAATAACACCTGCTGAAATTTCCTTTTCTGTACAACTGTTAAAGATACAGGAGCCCTGTCCTCCTTTTCATATGGTCGCCTTGTCTGCTCTACCATATCCGTATCCAAAAAAGAAAAAAGAAAATCTGTCTGCAGCCTGAGATATGTTACAGGAGGCTGGATTTGATGAGAAATATAGCAATTTGTCTCCTCTATTCTAAACAGGTTACACTTCCTTTCCAACTGATATTTTTCAGTCCGTAATCAGATTTAGCCAAGAACTCCCACAGAGAAGAAATTGCAACACAAGGAATAACCACTAGCTAGGGTGACCGTATGGAAAGGAGGACAGGGCTCCTGTATCTTTAACAGTTGTATTGAATAGGGGATTTCAGCAGATGTCATTTGTATGCATGCACCACCTGGTAAAATACCCTCTTCATCACAAGAGTTAAAGCTGCAGGAGCCCTGCCCTCTTTTGTATCTGGTCAAGAGGGCAGGGCTCCTACAGCTTTAGCTGTTGTAATGAAGAGGGAATTTCACCAGGTGCTGCATGCAGACAAATGACACCTGCTGAAATTCCCTTTTCAATGCAACTGTTAAAGATACAGGAGTCCTGTCCTCCTTTCCATATGGTCACCCTAACCGCTAGCTGCTTCCCCCAAACATGGCTTTGTATGTAGCAATGATGCAAGTCTAATGCTGGGGGCTGTAGGGCTTCTTTCTGTCTAAACATGCACAGCATTGCACTTTAAATGACTTAGGGCAGAATCCTATGTATGTAGGTATGTTAGACAGAAAAAAAGTCTCAGAACTCCCAGCTTGCCATGCTGGGAGGCGCAGGGTTCCCGCCCCCCCCCCGGTCTATAGATGCATAGGATTATACCTTTATATTTCCTGTGCCAGAGCATTCAACCCCCTGGAAGAGTTACGGGGAGGACTTACCTGTCTCTGCAAAGCTAATGATCTCGTAGCCTTGCTCGTCAGGGTTGGGGTTCTCCCAGCCAGAGACGTGCCCCGTCCCATCCAGCTGGGCTTTGCCCATGTGCAGGCGCCGCAGGGCGTTGGCCATGGCCGCACGTGGCACGGGGTGGGTGATGTTGGGCCGCTCGCTCAGGTTGAGTTTCTGCAGGATCTGCTGCTTCGCCACCTCGACCAGGAAGGCTTTCTCGGCGTTGGGCTCCACAGGGGGCGTCGTACAGGACGGACACCCGGGCCTTCCCTCCACCCAGGCCAAAGAGGCCCATAGCAAGGCCAGGGTGGCCAGGGGAGTCCAGTTGCCCTGCAGGCTGTAGAGAGTAGGAGCCATGAAGGAACCAGGGGCTGTGGGAAGCAACAGGCAAGCTGGAAGGTCTCTTGGCCTAATGTGTTGTCGCAGTGCCTGCAGCTCACAATCTGTGCCTCTGCAGTGTGCAGGCAGCTTGCATCTTAGCCTGAAGGGAAGCAATCTGCCTTGGGCCCAGGGCCTCTTTTTGCCTCCCTGCTCCTTGGGGCCAGGACCAGCTGTTTGTGCCACGAGGTGAGACCTCTGCTCATGGACTGGCTCTTCCCGAGTGTCACCCAGCCTGCGTCCTCGGCATTTGTCACTCCGGCAGCCAGCCGTGGCCCTGCCCTTTGTGCCTGCCTGATTGGCTGGGCTTGCCTGCCATGCCCCAAGGGAGGTTTCCTCCAGCTGAGGAGGGAGCTGGGGATTAGCCAGAGGGGATTACAGGCTCCCTGTGGTGGGAACAGGTGTCCAGGGAGAGGGAGCACCACTATTAGCCATGATGCAAAAAAGGGTGAGCATTGCAGGGGGTGGGGAGGGGGAAGTGTCCACTGCCCCAGAGTAGAGTGACCATTTGGAAAGGAGGACAGGGCTCCTGTTGCATAGAAAAGAGAATTTCAGCAGGTGACCTTTGTAGGCATGCAACACCTAGTGAAATTCCCTCTTCATCACAACAGTTAAAGCTGCAGGACCCCTGCCCTCTTTTGTATCTGGTCACTTTAGCTCTACTGAAATTCCCTTTTCTATACAACTGTTAAAGATACAGGAGCCCTGTCCTCCTTTCCATATGGTCACCCTGCATAATCTTTTTTGCATGATCTATGCATTTTGGGTTTAATTAAAAAAAGCTTAAAAGTTACAAAAGACAACAGTCTGAAAACCTTAAATACTTTGGAAACTTAAAAGACTATAAGTCTTTTTACTCTGAAACCCGTAGAGCATACAATAAAAGCTACTGCTATCGACCTGCATTGGAGACCTCCTCTCCTTTCTGGTTTGCGGGTTCAGAGAGTGGCAACGACAGCAGGCCAAGGAGTCACAGAAACATGTGAGGCCATTTTTTCAAAAGTTTCCGCTATGGTACATATCATTGGGAGCATTCTGTTTGGTGTACACAGGACCTGTGGGGGCAAATGAGCTCTCTCTCTGGGTGTGTGTGTTTTGCTTGGGAGTTGCTAGGGGGTCCTAGTCCAGATCAGGAGCGCTTTCTGGACTGGGGGCCACAGCTGCTTTTTCATCAGAATAAAAATGGCCAGATTTTTCCACTCTTTTTTCTTTTTTAAAAAAAGTGGAAATAAACATCATGCATTGCTTACACCTGAGTGTACGCTTGACAAGGAACTGCTGCCAACCTCTGCTCACCAACTGGTGTATATGCTACGAATGTACCTTTAATACATGTAACACCCGTCTCATACAAGTTATGCATACACCTGAAGAAGCGGTGTACGGAAGAACACCACTTAGGACCAAGCTAGATGGAATATTAAAGGTGTCTTTGCATTTAATGTGCATATTTTTAAAAAAATGAAAATAGCCAATGTGGGGTGGTGGGATGGTATGTCCTCCCAATGCAAATAGGACTCAGGGCGTACTGAAATTTAATTTCGATTCGTTTGTGTTAAAAATTTGCACATTCGCAAATTCGTTCGCAAACGGGAGCACCTTTTGCAGGCAAAGCTTCCACATTCCTGAGCTGTTGGGGCTGGTTTGAAAAAGTGTACTGTAGAAAAACGTGCACTTTAAAAATGTGCGTTTGGGAGACATGCACATTTTCACCCTTCAGGCACAATCCTATGCATGTTCAGAAAGAAAAAAGTTCTACAACTGCCAGCATTCCTTAGCCAGCCAGGACTCTTTTCTGTCTTTTTTCATAAGATTGTGCCCTTAGTCAATGGTGGGGGTGGGGAAGGACGTGTCTGGGTGTGCACTCAGAAAAAGACAAGCGTACCCAACTGCACTTTTCCATTTGAACAACCACAGTATCCAAAAGCTCACAATCGGGAATGGGAATGAGGCGGTCCGAGTCTCAAAGTGGAATTCGGAAAACCTGGATTAGCTTAAGCTCCACTGATCCTCCCATCCCTAAATAGCAGCTTCAAAGGAGCAATATTTTTCAGGAACACAACTGGGAAGGAAAAAAGTTAAACTGGATTCCCCCATCCCTGTCTTTTGTGATCCAGATAATGACTAGTCTCTACTCTCTGCCCCTGACTTCCCCCACCCCAGAACCGCTCTTTGCATATATTTTTAAAACACGCGTGTCTAGCTTGGCCTTTGGTTTACAGTCAGAATTACGATTTGGCTTGAAATGCCAGTTTGGAGCTGCACTTGAGGGCAAAGACTCAGCACCTAGGTCTTCTCTCTTTAAGGCTAACTCTTGGAGGGACTGTTCTTGGGCTCTTTGTCCCAAGGCATGGAGAGAACCTCAAGCCCAGCCTTCCACAACCTGGTGCCCCCCAGATGTGTTGGATTACAACTCCCATCAGCTGTCTGGGGATGATGGGAATTCTAGTCAACACATCTGGAGGGCACCAGGCCAGTGAAGGCTGCTCTAGCCACACCCATCCAGTGCAGTCCGCTGGCAAGCAGAAAAATGCCCCCAGCCGCTGCAAAGCCATCGGAAATGAGCCCTCCTTGGCTCCCCCATCTTTCAGAAGCTGCAAAGTCCTTATCTGCTGCTGATAAATCCTCTGGTGATGATTAGCCAAGGAAGGATGTCTGTAAGCATGGACTGGTTTCCCTTTCAGTGCCGTGACGTTGAGCAGGTGCCACGTCTCGGCAGTGCTCAGTGTTCCGCCCGTCACCTTGAGACATCAGCTAAGCTTTGTTCGGGGGACAAGGTCCCTCACCTCAGCGGCAGGCTCCCACTGCTGTGACAGGGGCAGAACTTTGACTTCGGTTTCAGTAACCACATTCTCCTGTTGCTAAATTCCGCAGCTAGAATATATAGGGTACAATATGGAGCCTATGCGAACTGGCTGCTTTTACATAACCCTGGCTGCAGCCTTTGTATTACTTTGCCATAGAATCTGGATTCTTATTCCCCCCCCCCACACACACAACATGGACACACAAACTCCCCCCTACACACAAACACACACTCCCCACTCCCCTGCAATCACACATGCTTAAAACCTAAAAATCCACTGGCACAACCCACCCGAAATAAAGCTCTTCAACATCCCATAAATTCTGACGAGGGAAAGTCATGCAAATGCCTTATACCTGTCAAATGTTAATATTGATATCAATTAAAATAGTGTTTTATTAATTTGCATTAAATATTTATTAAATGTATGAATTTATTATTTTATTACATTTATGAATTCACTGATTAATAAAAAATAATCACTTTTAAACCACACAGAGTGTGGCCGGAGTTGATCGTCCCAGCCTAGGAAGCTCAAGATAATGGGTTTTCTCTCTTGTTGTGGTGAAGACACCCTCAATATGGGACTCCAGTGAGAGAGACGATGCAGGTATTCCAGAACCCTGGATGCAAAACGAGAGGTAGGCATTCTCTCAGACATGTTGCTGGCTGTGAAGACATGTTGCTGGCGTCGTGACTGCAAAAGAGGGGGTTGTGTGTGTTGTTGCTGCAGAATTTAATGGGACGGGGATTGTGTTGCAGCTGGGCTACTAGTAGAATAGCTATATATGCCACCTCCCATATCGGAGGGAGGATGTCTCTGTACACCAGTTGCTGAGGAGCATAAGTGGGAGGCTGCTATTGCATTCATGTGCAACTCGTGGGTTTCCTACAGGCAACTAGTTGGTCATTGTGTGAACAGAATACGTGGACCCTTAATCAGATCCAGTAGGGCTCTTACGTTTTTATGGGTTTCACACTATGGTTTTTTTGTTTTTTAAAAAAATCTGTTAACTTTCTGTGTGGATTTCCCAAATCTTAATTTAGCCTTGTAAATGGTTGACTAAATATCTGGATCAGAACTCTCTATTCCTGGTTCAACTTGCCTTTCCGATAGTTTTAAAGAGGTGGCGGTGAAGTGCAACCTGGACAAGCCTTAAACCATTCATAAGACCGGTACTGCAAAGGGCTATGGAAGACGTTCACTCGCTTTGATCTCCAAGAGCTAAAAATTGTTTGGGTTTCCCCAGCTGCTGAGAATTCACTGCCATAGTCAGTGTACAAGCGGAATCCATCCATTCTCTGCTTTTGAACAGTTCCAACCTAGTATAGCCAATCTAGTCCTATAACAGCCAGACACAAAATCTGTTGGGTAGGACGTTTCCAGCAGCACTACATATTCATGTGCCATGAGAGAGCATTCACTTTGCCAGCAGGGAGTGTCTTGGCCGTATCTGTGGGCATGTTGACACCAGGAAGCATAGTGGGCCATGCCTTGTATTAGCCGCACTGCAAAGAACCCTACGTACCTCTGTGCTTGGAATGGGGCCATTCCACGATCACATCACAAAAACCCAGAATTTCATCTTGGGTGTGGAAGTCACCATTCTGAGAATCTCAGCTTCTTCCATTGAAACCACAGGAGCAGGAACACCATCCTGGCATTACGGCTCTGAAGATACATTCTGCTTTTATCTCCGCCAGCACCCTGCCTCGCTCAGGGAATTCTACAGGGTGTGTGCGTGTGTCCAGACATTGTCATCTTCCATTTGCACCCCTCTGGTGTTTTCCTACTGCTGCTTCTTCCCTTTCTCCTTCCACAGAAAAGCCGTTAGGGGAAAAACGATGGAATTTCTGCACAATGCCTTCTGATGAGAAATGCCTGATGAAACTTCAGAAAGGGGAAGATTCCCACGGCTGCTTCCGTGACTTAAATTTGCCCCATGACTAGCAGAAATTTGCAAAATAAGTACATACATGCTGATGTGCTCTATTTACATGGCATACATGGAGCACAATGAGTAGCCAAACTGGAAAGCCTCCCCCACAAATCCACAGAGAGGGAACGAGCCGCTTTTCCAGCATCTTGAGATGCTTTCCTTCTCTCTCCTTCTCTCTGGCCTAATCTACACCAAGCAGGATATTGCAGTATGAAAGCGGGATATAAAAGGCAGGATCCACACCAAGCAGGATATAGCACTATGGAAGTGGTACATGGTATGTGTCAATGGGCCCCAACAGTTGTCAGGGCACTTCGATACCGCTGTAAAGCAGTAGTGTGGCTCCTGCCTTTTATGTACCACTTATATTATATAATATATTATATCCTGCTTGGTGTAGATTAGGCCGCTCTCACACATGTTCTTTCTCTCTTTCTCGATCTGGTACATGCATGCTGGCTGTTAGCCGTAATAAATTTGATTGATTGATTGATCTGGTACATGGAGTCCAGAATTTAACTTTCTGTGGTGCAGTCTTTTGTTTTAATGCAAAGTTTAGATGCACTTAGGCATAGCTTTACTCATCACTGTATTCTATTGATCACAGTCAATATCAGTAACACCTTGAACCAGCCCATGAAGCATCAGGCGAGGTACTTTCCCTCCTTGATCAGGAGACCAATTCCACAGTACATTCTCGCTGCTTTTGCAGTGTAAGGATTTGAACCCAAGACCAGAGGTGTCGAGTCCACCACCTGGAGAGAGGTTCCGCACCTAGCCCTGGCAGAGAGCAATTCTGCTGACGTCTAGGGCTGTAGGGTGGAGGCTCAAACTCGCTGCTGAGAGGAGCACAATGGGAGAGTTGGTTTTGGCTGGAGGATTGAGGCAATGTGTAAACATGGCTGTCTGGGAAAAAGCACTGGTGCAATGTGATGCAATGGCAGGGCCAGGGCCGAAGTTCACAGCACACTCAGACTGCTGGCAACTCAGCTCCCAGAATAGGCCAGGAATGTAAACAGTTAGCAATTGACCCTGGCCTGTTGCTGAGGCAGGTGTCCCATGGTGCCTGTGCCTGCCTGGAGACAGACACTAGCCATGCAGTGCAGGGAAGAACTATTGTACTGGGACAAATCTGTTGCCCATCAGGCTCAGTAGCCTGACTTTGAGAGTGGCTGGTATGTAAACCCTTAGCTAGGGAAGGAACTGCAGGGCGTGCGGGGTGTGTGTGTGTGTGTGTGTGTGTGTGTGTGTGTGTGTGCATGCATGGATGGGTCCCCTCTCTGTGTTGATATAGCTTGTTAGAAGCATGGCCACAACCTATCTGTGCACTTGAGTCATTCCACTGGTCAGATAGGTATCTAAGGCCCACGAAATGATCACTGAACCACAAACCTGCCCTGTGGTGGCTTAAAAATCGCATGTAAAATGGTATTTCCAAATGCTCCTTACTCTAAACCTATCCAACTCCCCCCGCCCACCATGATCTCCAGGGAGATCACTGTTTCTCTGCCACTAGTTGCTGGGCTGCAGGAAAAGTGGTCAGGGTCTTTCATGGCTCTGTGGTTGCATGCATGTGACCTGCAGGCCATGAATTGTGGCAGCCCTGTTCTAAGGGAACCTTCATATCCATTCCACTGACTGGGCATCTGGTTGTTCCATAAAACAACAAGCTCGTGGAGACCAGGGGCCATGTGGAGCCCAACAGAAAGCAGACAAGTCAACCCCACAGAGGCCTAAACCTTCTGCTGTCCTAGGAGGCCTTAGAAAATGATAGAACCTCACTCTTCAGGTTACCTTTCGGATACATTTTCGGGGACCTGATTGGCTCTCAACCTGTACTCTTGATTGACTGGGAGAGCTAGGTCACTTTCCTGCCTGCAGGGATGGGGGATAAGGAGGGGAAATAGCAGTTCTGGAAACATCTGGCCCCTTTGTACATCAGTAATCTGCATCCACAAAAGTGGAACTACAAGGATGAGGTTCTAGGTTAAAGGACAAACTGTCCTGGCAAACAAGAGCTCAGTACCTATCCCTTGTCCCTTTAAAGTAATCCTTGCAACAACGAGGGCTAGGAAATTAAAACAAAATCATTTTAGAATCAGAGGAATGCACTCATTGACTAGGTATCACCCTGGAAGCAACCCCCCAGGTTGTATGTTCACAGCCACAGAGTAAACACATTTCCCTGGCTTAAAGGGAGCACAGTGGAACCCCAAACCGCAAATAAACCACCTTTGGTGTCCCCAAGTTATGTTGAGCTTGTGCAAGAGTGCCCTCAACCTTCTCTGGCTTCCCAAAGCCCCATCCCCTGTTCCAAAGATCATCTAAGGGAATCTAGGCCAGAGGTCAGTACAGTATTTTGAGATCCACTGTACATATTGCATAAGCCGCCAATCAATGGAGCATTTCCCAGAAAGCAAACCTTGCACCTAATTCACATGCTCACCAGAAGCAGGATGGCATTGTGCTTGTGGCTGTGCAGAGATACAGGCCCCAGGTACGCCTACGAAGCTGCAAATGCCCTTCAGGAACTGCCCACGTAGTCCTTAAGGACTAGAAACTTGCTTTGTTTAAAAAGCAAGCAAGATAAGATGGGGAAAGAGCACACTTAACATTTTCTCCTATAATTCCCCCCTTACCCACCCCGTCCAATGCTTTTCTTTCCTTGATCAAAAAGATATGGGGACCTCATGCCCTCTCATTTTTAGGTGGGAAATGAGCTGTGTCTGTGTGTGTCTGTGTGAGATTTAATTTTTAAAAAAATATCAATGGGAAAAGAGTTAAGGATCTATCTACTGGATATGAACTTATGGTCCTCTTTGTTTTTATGAATGAAACTTTTAATCAATATATATATTCAAACAAGCAAACAAAAACAATTTATTGAATGAAGTAAAGCTCCCAAACCTTAGATCTGCATCTTAAAAAAGTAAAGGGAAAAGTTATCTCATTTCCCTCCCCTGCTCCATTCGAATTTGCAGGCCCTTGGTCGTATTTCAGTTTAAAATAAAAAATGCCCCAGTCACATGTCCTGCCTTTTTCCTAGTTTGGCCCTTGGATTCTCAGAATGCTGCCCTGATTTCTGCAAATGTGCACAGTGATTCGCAGAATCATGGGATGCATGTAGTCTGTATATCCTAGGTGAACACATGAAGAGAGCTTAGATTTGCAAATTCATTTCATGTTGGACAGCTCCCTGGTTCAGCCTCTGTAAAAATCTCCCTTCAAAGAGAAGCTAGGAGCATTTATGCAATTGAGAGCACTAACAACTTTTTACATGGGAGTTAACATTTTTAGGATGCAATTCTATGCACTTTTAGACAGCTGGGAGTTGTAGGACCCTTTTCCTGACTAAACATGGATAGGATTGTGCCCTTGTGTCATTTTTACTTTATGCTATAGATCAGCCTTTCCCAACCTGCTGCCCTCCAGATATTTTGGACATCAGCTCCCATCAGTCCCTGCCAGCACAGGCATGGTCAAAAATTCTGAGAACTGTAGTCCAAAATATCTGGAGGGCACCAGTTTGGGGAAGCCTGATGTTGACTTTTAGAATTTTTCCAATGTTGTGGACTTTTATCGTGCAACAAATAGACTTGTGGTATTGTGATACATTTCTGTTTTACAGAATACACATTGGCAAGCCTTCAGTCACATTAAATCAATTTGTTTAAAGAGTTGCCTTAATTTAGGGCTAGATCTGGCCTCTAATACGTTAATTTTATTTATTTATTATTATTATTTTTAAAAAAGAAGCATATGTATTACTCTCATGCTTTGCGGGTTATTGTGCCAGCTTTACAGCACCATCAGGTCAGAGAAAATATGGAAAGTTGAAAAGAGAAAATAGCAAATATTTTTGTGGCTGCTGAGAAGCAAATCCAGAGAAGCATGATTTTTTTTTAGGACTTTTTTTAAAAAAAAAAAAAAAAATCTGATGTGGCAAAGTTCCCCTCTTTCAGAGTATAATCCCATCCATGCTTGTTCAGAAAAGCCCTACTATGTTCAAAGGGATTCATTCCTAAGTAAGTATGCATACAGAGCCTGTCAGCCTTGAAAGTGGGTCAAGGGTAGGCATGGTTGGGCACTTACCGAGGGTCCACAACCCAGCGGGGGCCCATTGATAAGAGCTCCCTGAGCTTGCTCCCCTTCTACATCATTGCAACCTGCTTGTTCACCGGCCTCTCACCCTGGCCCAATGAGGAGGAGGAGCAGTAGAAGTCCCTGGCTACTTGCCCACTGCTTCTCAGCAGGGCAGGGCGGGGGGGGGGCAGTGGGGCCACTTGGCATAGGCCTATGATTTTGAGGGGGGGCTACTCCAACTCCTGTGCAAAGTTGCTTGATTTTTCTGTTGTTGTTGATGAATTTGGCCAAAGAAAAGCACGTAAAGTATTTCTGATTGTGAAGAAGTGATGTCTTATATACATCTTGAATAAAAGTGCTTGCCGTTACCTTTTTTTATAAATCCTTCTAGTTCATATGTATTTAGAACTGATCAAAAAATACTTAATGAGCAGTTTGAAATGGGGCCTACATTTCTTATCTGGCCCAGGCCTATTACCAGCTTTGCCCGGCTCTGCTTCTCTGCTTGTCAAGCAAGTAAGTGCTAGCAATGATGAGACAGGAGGCGGAACAAGAGCAGCTGGTGACAATGGTATTGAGAAGGTAGACTCACAGAGGGGGCCCATGGAGGGTGTCTTGCCCAAGGGCCCTCCAAAACCTGCGCTGTATGCATCGGATTGCAGCATGAGCCCAATGGTTGTTTCTGGTCTTTTAGCAGCTTGCATTGCCAAGCCTTGGGAAAGAGCTACCGGGAATGGAACAAGGGGTAGTTTGGGTCAGAGCAGGTCAGTGCCATGCTCTACTTTGCTTACAAGAATAGCCAGCTGGCTACCCTGTTCTGTTTCCATGGGATAGTTCCATACCTGAGGTCCAATCAAAGTTACAGATTCTAGGAATGGGACCCACGGGTCAGTGTGAGATTCATCTGCAGCCCATGCCCAACTCCTGCAAATATTGAAAAACAATGGAATATAACCAAGGCTGTGTATGCTGCTCCTGGCCCAAAATGGTCAGTGGTCTGTAGTTCTTTGTGGTTGCAAAATCACCTCTCGAGACTGTGAGTGTCTCTACATGAGCAATTTATTGCATGCTCATGATTGGCTACTCACTGAAGTTTGCAGGTCCTTTACATGACACCATCAACCTCCAGGATGTCTCCTGCGCATTCCCCCAGTAATTTCGCTTTTAAAAAGTTCAGAGATAATGCACTATTTAACATTATCTTGGGATTTCGCGGGATATCCCCAATGTGTAAAGTCGGCATTGCGCTATAATACATCCACTGTTCCATTGAGCATTATAGAGCATTGCCTAGAGGGGAAGTTTTCAATTATAAATCTTGGTGTTGCCTCTGGTCACCATCTAAAGGAGCCATAGAAAACACAGAAACACCACAGAAGACAAAAGCCTGGTAAGGATTCAGTCCCCCCCCCCTTAATTTAGAGACACTCTGTGCCTGCACCATTGGAAATCTGTCAATAGGTTTAATGAACACAACTGGTTTCTGATGCTCATCCCCAAGGGACAGACAGACTTGCTTAAACCCCGGAGTGCTGGTGTGCTGGTATTTGTATGAAGTTCACAGTGGCTTTTGCCATTAGGAGAACACAAGAAGAGCCCTGGTAGGTTAGGTCTGACATTCCGTTCCTGCAGTGGTGTGCAAAATACCTATGGGAAGTGCTTCCACAAGCACTGGAGGTACTATAGAGTTGTCATGACTAATAATCATTGATAGAATTATCCCACATGAATTTGTCTAATCCCCATTTAAGTTGGCAACCATCACTGCATCTTGAAGAAATAATTTGTCCATGTGAACACGGACATCCTTTTGTCTGTTCTGAATCACCCTGCGTTCAGTTTCATTGGATGACCCTATTATGTAGGCACAGCCGTATCAGACTATTCCTGGACTGTGTTAGTTTCATTCATACACCTATTCCACCCCATTTTTAATTAATCTGCAGTTTGTTTAATCTGTACTGGCAAAGCTCATTTTCTCTCAAAGTACATGTATGTATTTTTCCTCTCAAAATATGCCTTTCTAAATGCACTTCCCCTCGAAAATACAAATTTTTAGATGCATTTTGCCGTTTTGAGCCGAGAACTGCCTTGCAAAATTTATAGAAGTGCAAAATCCAAAGGACAATTTTGTTCTACTTAGTTCATGAGGTGCAGATCTGGTCATTTCAATTAAAAAATGCAGGCCAAAGAAAATCCTCAACTGCCACTAATTATGAAAGAGGAAGAAAAACTTCTCTTCGTCCACTTGAAAAACTTCTCTTCGTCCACTTTCCCCACACCATGCATAATTTTAGATGCCTCTTTTTCTTGCCTTTTCTTTTCTAAACCAAATAGCCCCATACATTGTACTCTTTCCTTGTAAGGTAGTCCCCCTGATCATTTTGGTTGCCCTCTCCTGCACCTTTTCCAGTTCTACAAGGTCCTTACACTATACTATATTTGGTTTTCAAAGTATGGTTGGGACCAAAGTACGGTCAAGTCTTGCTTCCTGCAGACTTGATGTTGTAGCAACAGAAGAATTACAAATATATAGGCCCAAGGGATTCTATCTACTGCAATGCTACTGCCACCCAGTGGCAATGTTGGGAATAAGCATCAAAGCCCGGTGGGTTTCTTTTTATTTATTACTGCATTTATATTAGGGGTGTGCACGGACCCCCCGATCCGCTTCTCTTCCAGATCCGCAATTTGCAGATCGGGCCGCCCCGCCTATAGTCCGCTCTGCTCCGCTGTGGAGCTCTGGATCCAGATCGGAGCTCCGCTTTCCCCCCCCATAGGCTTGCATTGAAATCCAAAAAAAATACAACTTTTTTTCTGTTAAAGTTAGAAACCTCAAGTTTGGCACCATGACACCTCATGCACGTACACACATGCATGCCAAGACTCAACTGGGTGGGCACCCAGCCGAAGTGAAGCCAGGATGCTGGAGTGGGGGGGGCGGGGGGCTTCGGAACAGCGCACTTGGAAGCCACCCTCTCAGAGTGCAGTGGGAGAGCGGCTTCCGGGTGCGGCATTCAGTGCCCCCTTACCTTGGCGCTCTAGGCGGCCGCCTAAGTGGCCTCTATGGTAGTGACTAGAACCCAGATCTCCTGACTCCCAGTCCAACACCTTAGCCACTACACCACACTGGCTCTTTAGATATGGCTTTGGCATTGTGAGCACACTAAACCTCCTAGGGGCTTCCAGATGAAGTTTTTATTGTACAATTGCAGTGCCTGATTCTCACAGTTTTATGGGAAGTCCATATGTCTTCATCTTCCATCTGCAGCCCTCTGGTGTTTTCCCACCTATCTTTTTTCTTATTGCAAAAAATCCATTAATATATAAAAAAGATGGGTTTGCTGCACAGTAAAGGGATTACTGGTGTCAGCTACAGTGATGTAGTGGTAAATTTGAAGTGCAGGCAGTCATCACAACAGTCTCCAAAATTCAATCCAAAATTCGAGTGGCTGTGTTGATTCGTACCTACAGTTTTATTTTCATTTCCAACAGCAGTCGGTCTGTTGAAAATGGGTTTTCATTGGCCAGGCCACTTCTAAATACAACAGGGCACAATAAACTGTGTCTGGGAACATTTATTATCCGCCCCACCTTCACACGTGCATGCACACACACAACTAATGTGAGAAGTTCAGCTAAGCTCAGACAGAACAGAGAATTCTGAGGTGGGGATCGGATTGGTAGATGACGTCAGTGTCCCTGCTATTCAAAAAGTGCCATGGCTGCATCCCTGTGAGCTGGTGTGCTGTAGGGTGATGGGAAAAGGGGGAACCCCAAAATCGAGGCAAAGGGACCGCCTCTCTTGGAAGGTCTCTTCCTTTCAAGGAAGGCAGATCCTGGATTCAGCTAACAAGCAGGAACAGGAATATTTTAATGAGTTCCAGTGTTAAACCCAGATTTATCTATTTATGGCTTCTACTAGTTTGGGATCATAAATATAGTTCCAAGCTGAGTAAGATGTTGCTACTGTATGAAGTGATCTTGATTTGCACTTTACATTTGGTGATCTCTCTGTGAATGAAGAACATATTAAAATTAATGTTTTCTCTGAGAATTTGTCTAAACCCCTTTTAGAGCTATCCAAAGTGGTGGCCATCACTACATCTTGTGGTAGTGGATTCCATAGTTTAACTATGTGCTGTGTGAAAAAGAATTTCCTTTTATCTGTCTGGAATCTCCCATCAATCGGTCACATAGGATGATTCCAGGTTCTAGTATTATGAGAGAGGGAGAAAATCCACTTTGCCTGTGTTTTACGTCTTGTCAGGCAACTCTCATTCTGTGGTCCGCTCATCGATGGAATCAGATTTTTCTCAATTTTCTGAACTTGCAATTGCATTGGAAAGTGTGCAAATGAGCAAATGTGCATTTCTGAAAATGTGCAGTTGTGCAAATATGCAAGTGTTCCCAAAACCATACTTCCACGCTGTAGCCTATGGGGTGAAATGCACGTTTTTGATTGGTGGGTTTTTTTTAAAAAAATGTGTATTCTTGTATGACAAAATTTGCATATAGCTCTAGAAAGTAACAAAGCAAAAAACTGGTCCATAGAACCCATGCAACTTGAAAACAGCCAGCTTGCTGTAGAATCCATGGGCTAGAGTCATAGAAAACTGAACTCATTTGAATGCTTTTCGGACTTCTACAACATGCCTAGTCTTAGGGTACTTCCAGACAAAACTTTTATCATGTCATCATTCCATTCATGAAATTTTCAGAGAGTCCAGATGATAACATTTTCAATTTGTAGCCCTCCCATGTTTTCCCATCACTTTGGTGTTTTTTTCTTCCCACAGAAAATCCATTAAGTTGGAAAAGATGAAATATCTGCACAATGGTTACCACGGTGCCCACAGGCTCTCAGCATGATACAACAGGGCCCATGTCTAAATTAACCCATGGTGGGCTGTCATGTCAAGTGAACCAGCCCAGTGAGTCAGCAGTAGCTATTCTATAATATAATTGCAATTACATGTAGCTTCTTGCAACTAGCCTTTACTAATTGGGGGCAACATGCTCTAACAACTTAAATAAAAATCCTTAAATAAATAAATAAATAAATAACAACTATTTCAGCTACTTTACCTTGCGATAATATAGTGTTTTCAAGAAGTTATGTTATCAAAACCTGCAACTGCATACAACCTTCAAATATTATTTTGTACATCTCTAGCTGCTTGAGGCCAGCAAATCTTGAACTTTTTGAAGTACCTGAACTGATTGATTTCTTAAAAACAACAGCTCAGAAAATATCTTCCTCACTATTCAGTACTGCTTGTGTTCAAGTACTCTGTTTTATAGTAAGTTGTTTTGGGGGCCAGTGAGCACATTGGAATTATTAGAGGCTATCGTGGTTGCCTTCACAAAATGGGTACCACGGAGGGCATGACCAATCAAAAACATTCCTTTCCCAAAAACCAAAGTGGTGAAATTTAAAGAAAAGTAACTTGCCCATGAATAGGGTGACCACATGGAAAGAAGAACAGGGCTCCTGTATCTTTGTCTAGAAAAGGGAATTTCGGCAGGTGTCATTTGTCTACATGTAGCACCTGGTGAAATTTCCTCTTCATCACAACAGTTAAAGCTGCAGGAACTATTCTAGAGTGTCCAAATACAAAAGAGGACAGGGCTCATGCAGCTTTAACTGTTGTGATGAAGAGGGAATTTCACCAGGTGCTGCATGCAGACAAATGACAGCTGCTGAAATTCCCTTTTATATACAACTGTTAAAGATGCAGGAGCCCTGTCCTCCTTTCCATATGGTCACCCTACCATGAAACTAAATACAAGCCAGAGGCTGGGCCTAAGCTCCAAAACACAAAAACTCTCTTTGGAACCCACATTTTTCTGCTCCAATGCCCATTTCAGAGAAAGCAAACTGAATGAGGCTCTGAGACAAGTAATTTGGCCGAAAAACTAAGTACAAAGCAGAAGCGGGGTTTCAGCCCCAAATGCCAAAACACCTATTTTCTCTCAAAAGAAATATCCATTTCAGATGGGAAACAGGTGATGCTCAGAGAAACACGTACTGGCAAAACATCCACCTATTAACTGAATGGCCTCCCATTGGCAATAGTAATTTAATCATCAACAAATAATGGTATTTGTTAGTTGTATGGTTAATATTTTTCCTGATGCATTTTATTAATCAGAAGATAATGGCTTGGTTTGGACGACACGTGAGTCAACCATGGTTTTAGAACTCTACGGTGGAGTTTTTACACCACTGTTGAGAAATGTGTTGTCTGGCGGGAAAGCGCCATGCAACAGTGGAGGTTTTTTGGGAAAACAGTCCACGCAGAATATCTACGCTGTGCAGAGGAGAGTTCCTGCACAACTGTTGTGTTGCATGTTGTGTGTCGGCTCTATGGAGTTTTCCGTTGCATTGAGTTGACTTTTCCCACTGGCTACAGAGTTCCCTGGCAAGAGCAGTAATAGGAGCGAGTGCTGTTCTAGGAGAACTGCCAGGATTGATTTTTCCAGCAATGGCTGATGGGATACCATTGGGAGGTCTGGGGGAAGAGAGAGGGCTGAGGAACTGTCAATCAAACATTGAGATGGATTTTACTCAACTCCATGGTAGCCTACAGTCACACAATGGTAGAGTTAGAATATGTTGTGTGGAGAGTACCCCCTAAAAATGCAACCGTTGAGCGGAGTTTTCACGCTGCATTGACTAACGTGTCGTCCGAACTGAGCCAATGAGTATATTTTTCGGAGTGGCCTTGTTACATTCTAATTCATATTGACTTTGTCATACAATATTTAACATATTGACTGTGTTCTCACAACACAATATGTTCTCACAACATATTGTGTTCTCACAGTGGTTGAGTGTGGGTTGTTTGTTCAACCATGGGTTAGCATGTTGTCTGAATCCAGGATGTTTTCCACAGGGAGACTTGTTAACCATGCAGTGTGGCTTAATTTTCTCAAACAAGGCACCTTGAGAACTCATGGTTTGTTGTCAGGTAAGTCAGGGTGATTAACAAGGCACACTGGATGGTTAACAAGCTGCCCTGAGGAAAATGTCCTGGGTTCAAACAACACCACAGCCCATGGTTCAACAACCACCCACACTCAACCACTGAGGGTGGGTTTGTATGTGGTGTGAACAGCCCCATTGGTTCTTGCAATAAACTTTATTTATATTTGAGTTTGGTTTCCTGCATATGTTTTTCAATTTTGGGGGAACTTCTTGTTGCTTTTTGGGGTCACGTTTTGGTTGGGAGCGCTCTTTCCTTCCCTCTCTTTCATTTCACCCTCTGGAGCTTGCCATGAAATAGATCACACCAATGAACCAGCATATGCGGGAAAGTGCCTTGTTATACCAACTCAGACCATTGCTCCATCTAGCTCTGCGTTGTCTACTCTGATCTACAGCAGCTTTCTAAGGTCTCGGCCAGAGTTGGGGCCTTCCTCGCCCTGTTCCCAGAGATCTTGTTAACTGGAGGTGCCAGGGGCTTAACCTTATTCCTTCTGCATGCAAAACATGTGCACCACTACAGCACCATGTATTATTATTATTATTATTATTATTATTATTATTATTATTAATATTAATATTATTATTTATATACATGGCTTGGGACCACAATACCTGATGGAACGCCTCTCCCGACATGAACCTACCCGTACACCGCGCTCAATATCTAAGGTCCTCCTCCGAGTGTCTACTCCGAGGGAAGCTCGGAGGATGGCAACAAGGGAGAGGGCCTTCTCAGTGGTGGCCCCCCGACTGTGGAATGATCTCCCCGATGAGGCTCGCCTGGCGCCAACATTGTTATCTTTTCGGCGCCAGGTCAAGACCTTTCTCTTCTCCCAGGCATTTTTAACAGAATTTTAACAGCATTTAACAACGTTAAGTTTGTTTTTAATGGACCCCACAATTGTTGTTTTTAAATGGATACTGTTGTTCTTATACTGTTTTTTATGTGTGTGTGTGTGTGTGTGTTTTAAATAGTATATTTTTAATGTTTACTATTTTTAAATGTTGTAAACCGCCCAGAGAGCTTCGGCTGTGGGGCGGTATATAAAAGTAATTAAATAAATAAATAAATAAATATAGCACCATCAATGTACATGGTGCTGTACAGATTACACAGTAAATAGCAAGACCCTGCCACATAGGCTTACAATCTAATAAAGTTGTAGTAAACAATAAGGAGGGAAAGAGAATGCAAACAGGCACAGGGGAAGTGTAAACAGGCACCGGGTAGGGTGAAGCTAAACAGTATAGAGTCAGAACAAACTCAAAGTTTAAAAGCTATAGGGAAAAGAAAAGTTTTTAGCTGAGTTTTAAAAGCTGTGATTGAGTTGGTAGTTCTCAAGTGTTCTGGTGTACATTGTACATTAGGGTGACCATATGAAAAGGAGGACAGGGCTCCTGTATCTTTAACAGTTGTATTGAAAAGGAAATTTCAGCAGGTGTCATTTGTATATATGGGGAACCTGGGGAAATTTCCTCTTCATCACAACAGTTAAAGCTGCAGGTGCCCTGCCCTCTTTTAAATCTGGTCACTCTAGTATAGCTCCTGCACCTTTAACTGTTGTGATGAAGACAGAATTTCATCAGGTTCTCCATATATTCAAATGACACCTGCTGAAATTCCCTTTTCTATGCAACTGTTAAAGATACAGGAGCCCTGTCCTCCTTTTCATAGGGTCACCCTATTGTACATTGATGGTGCTATATAAATAAATAATAATAATAATAATAATACTGAGCTGCAGCCCCTATGGAGAACTTCCTTCCCTCAGAAAAATCAGCAAACAAAGTACTAGCCAGGGAGGGGGCAGAGGATGACCTTGATGGGAAATTTGAGTAATGTTCTTGGCAAAGTAATTAAAAACTAGTCCTTCCTGTGACAAAGTGGAGGGCATAGGAAGATTTCAATCTGGCCTTGACAAAAATCGTGCCTTGGACCTTGGCAGTTTCAATTATTGATGTTGGCAGAAGATCCTTCAAAAGCAACAGACAGTCTCCATGTTGGCATGAGATCTCTGTAGAAATGGCTGCAGTGTTCAGATGCATGGGCTTGCCACAAGTAGTGCCTCTCAATGCTCTGTGGCACTGAGAGGATGCTGTGCTTCTTGGCCTGCTATTCCACCAGCCCCCACCTCCTGTGAGTCAGAACTAGAATCTGCTGGTCACAGCAGTTGGAAAAAAAGGGTGCAGAAATGGGGAGTAGTTAGCTCTCCAGATGATTTGGCCTTCAACACCCAGAAGGCCATGCTAGCATGGCTAATGATCAGGAATGCTGGGAGTTGAAGTCCAAAAAAAAAAAAAAGACTGGTGGAGAAGCCAGATGGGGGCATAGGTCCATCAGTACTATGGGGCTTTAAAAAAAGACATACCATCTCTAGCTTAGGGCCTGGCAGATCATGTACACAAAGGATTTTCAGACACCTTTTCATTTGGATCCTGGACAGGCCCAAACCTACACCTTTAGAGAGATGATCCTTCAACAGGAGGCCTTGGAAGTGGAGAGCTACAGGTCCGTTATCTTTAAACAGGAATTGGACAGGACAGCCCTAGATATAAGGGATGCCTTAAAATAGAGGATGGTCTTGCGTAACAGAAGACACCTGGCCACCCATGTCATATTTGGCTATGTTGTCTAGGAGTTTTGTGAACCGCCCAGAGAGCTTCAGCTAGTGGGTGGTGTAGAAATGGAATGAATAAATAGGGCTGATGGGAATTGTAGGTAGGGATGTACGGATTATGAAAAATGCATTCCATCTGTGTTTCACAGCTTGTCTGGCATTTTTCATTCTGTTATCCTTCCACCAAAAGATTGGACTTTTTTTCAGTTTCCAAGTTTGCCCAATGTGATTTTGCACAAATTTGCACATGCACAAACCCCCAAAACATGCAAATTCTCCCAAAAGGCACATTTTCACACTTTAGCCTATGGGGAGAAATGCACATTTTTGGTGTTTTTTTGTTTTTTTAAATTGCACATTTTTCTACAACGAAATTTGCACAAAATTCCTGAACGGTTTGGAATTTTTTCCCATAAGTCTGTGGAGCCCACCAGACAGGGGATAAGATGATCCGCTTTGGAACCTGCAGGTTGGATTCATAAAAATCAGAATTCATTTGGTTCTGTTGTGGATTTCTTCAACATCCCTAGTTGCATTAAGCCTGTATGGCACGAAGTACTATCCTCACATAGGAATGAGCTCAGAATCCTAGTATTTAGGCCAAGTCAATAAAGAGGCTTGTTAATCATACGCACTGAGGTTTCTGTGACAAAATGATAATTTATGATATTGTTTATATGTGTATATTTAAGTGTTTGGTTCAGGTTTGGATTTGCTGTGGCCAATTCTTTTATTTTCAGGAAATGGTAAGTAAGTGGGAGGAGGGTGTTAGAATGGTGAGCAGTGTGAATGGTGTCGTCTGATTGGTTGGTTGGTTGATTTGAATGGAGAGAGAGGAGGGGGAGTGAGAGACAGTTAAGGAATCTTTGGGAAATTAGAAAAGTTAGAAGAGTCAGGGTTAGGGAGTTAGTGAGAGTAGGAATGAGTGGGGTTTAATAGAGGCTTGTTTCAAGATAGTATTAGGAAAGTGGGGTTATAGGATTTGGAGGTGGTTAGTATTCCCTGGGAGGTTGAGGGAGGTAGAAATATGTGGATAATGTAGAAGAATCTTAAAGTGTCTTTTAAAATCTTTTTCTATATGAATAAACTTTATTCTTATTTTGTTCAACAACCACATCTGCTCAGTCATATGCGTTACTTCAGATAGACAATATACACACACACTGACACACAAAGGTTTATTATTCCCTCATTCTTTTATAAGACAAAGAATAGGGTTGTGGCAGTGAAGTAGAGGTTTAATAATAGATGTCACAGAGGCTGGTGACACCACAGTTGCACATTCCTGTTCCTGTCTGAAGAGGGCTGTAGGACCTAAGTATACAGAGTTCTGGGTAGTGTCCTGGACTAAGTCCCATCTTCAGATCATGGACTCTTTGAGGTGTAAGCACATACCTAAAGCCTTTGCCTTTGGGATTCATAATAATTAGGATTTGATGCAACCCAGAGTCCAGAATTAGAACATTCCCTTCTGCTTAGTGCCTCTCGAAACTACACAGCATATTGAATCCAATTAACGGTAGAATGAGCAAACAACAGGCAGCCACTTATGAATCGTCAAAAAAGAGGAAACACAAAACCAAAAAAAGAGGACAAATTAGGATGCATAGCATATGAAAATGCATAGCATTTGCACATGCTAGTTTCTATGTATAAAAGTAAATGTACATTTAGCAATAATTGTAATTTTAATCAATGCCAGCACAAGACTCCACTGTGCTGTCGCCACAGAGCAGCCAATGGACTCCTGCCTCTGCTATGCTGAAGTTGCACCCTGCCAGGATGTGGTGGTGGATAACCCCATTGGGCCCTCTTACCTTATCACTGGTGTTAATAAAATTTAAATAATTGACCAGTTTCTGTCTTTTTGTGGTGGTCAATATTTGCCCTTTGAGATGAACTCCTCACTTTAGTTCATGGTGGTGCTGGACCTGGAGATCGTGGGGGAAGGGAAACTTCATGAACAACATTGCAGATAATAGCCAGTTGGTGGTCAATAGTCACAATGGGCTAATTTGCACGATCAGAACAGTCCACCGTGGGTTGTTTAAATCATGGCCTGCACTGGGTGGAATTTGCATATTCAATGCCGAACTGTGGGTTGTCATGTCAAGTGAACCTGGGGTCTGTGGGTTATGTGAAGGTTAAACAACCCATGCACAAACCTAGATCAGGCTAGGGTTGTTTAATCCTCATATAATCCATGGTCCCTGGGATTCCCTTGACACGACAAGCCATGGCTGGGTGTTAATTATGCAAATTCGGCCTGGCACATACTGTGGCTTAAACAACCCACGGTGGGCTATTCTGATTGTGCAAACTGGCCCATTGTGTAAATAAGCCACAGTGGGCTATTTGATTCTGCAAATCAGGCCAAGGTCTATGTTTCCACGACTCAGGGCACAGTAGTATTTTCCTTAGGCACAGAACAGTGAGCTTGTGGTGACAAGGGAAAACACGAACTTCCCTTCATGGGAATACATCTGGCCTCGGTACAAATCATAAATGGGTAAGCATTGAGTTAAAAAAAGACCAAAAAGGAAAAAGAAAAAAAACCTAATCGTGCAAAAAGGTCCCCTTTTAGAAGGGCTGGGGTTGAAGTCATCCTGGCGATTAATAACATTCCCTGGAAGCCCCACTCCTAAAAGAAGAGTGTAACTGTGTAAGTTACCTCAGTGGCAGGGGGCAAATGAACTCTGCACATCGCCAGAGGTACTTCATTTTAATTATGACTATTTCCCATACTCTAGAGCTTAGGGTGACCATATGAAAAGGAGGACAGGGCTCCTGTATCTTTAACAGTTGCATAGAAAAGGGAATTTCAGCAGGTGTCATTTGTATATATGGGGAACCTGGTGAAATTCCCTCTTCATCACCACAATTAAAGCTGCAGGAGCTATACTAGAGTGACCAGATTGAAAAGAGGGTAGGGCACCTGCAGCTTTAACTGCTGTGATGAATAGGAAATTTCATCAGGTTCTCGATATATACAAAGGACACCTGCTGAAATTCCCTTTTCTATGCAACTGTTAAAGATACAGGAGCCCTGTCCTCCTTTTCATATGGTCACCCTACTAGAGCTGAGCCCTGGCATGGATATCATGCTCCCAGATAAATCCGCAACTTGAAGGAAATCTTTCCCAGGTAGCAGTTGCAGTAACTGGCTGACAGAGCTTGATCCCAAGGAAGCCATGTATGTAGAAAGTGTTCCAGGTTCCGCAGCCCTCCAGAAAAGTAGGTGAAATATTGCTTTATTTTAGAGCTAACAAGGCAGCCCTGGTTTCCCAACAGTCCTACATCCTGTTAGCCTGGAACAGACACAGAAGGTGGGGATGTAGGAGGTTAATTTATAGTTCTTTGTTCACACTTACGTCAAAGCTTGTTTAAAAATACAGCTCTTTGATTCTTAGTCACTTTTCATGTGAGACTTATTATAGTTATAAATACCGCAGCCATATGCCTTGCCAGCCTGTCGGGCTTGTAAGCGGCCTGCTTCCTTCCCTGAGTTGCCTTCTTGGAGAAAAACCCATACCTCACCTCAGCCTTGCTGCAGAACGTTCGATTCTGGTCGCTGCTCTTAATCCAATGTTTGCTTAATAAAAACAAAGGAGTCATTGAAAATTAACTTTTTGAAGCAGCGTTCTAGGTGAAATTGACGGGGGGGGGGGGTTTCCTCAGTGAAAACCCCTGGGGGACTTGCTAAATAAACTACATGTTACGTTAAATGTACATTGCGGGCAGCTCCCTATGGGCTTTTTCTTCATTCAGAAATCCCCCAATCTGGATCAGGAACACAGCATGTGGGGAAAGAGGATTAATCCTTCCCTCCACAGCCATGCCCCCGAATCCCCCCCACCCCCCATGACAGTTTTTTTTTTTTTTAAAAAAAAACACCTTCCAGTGGAGCCACACAAACCTAAGACAGATCATAATTTTACAGGAAATACGGTACTGCCATCACTCTTAACTTTCTCTCTCCTCTTTTCCTGGTCACATATAGCATTTATAAAAGACTATGGTAATGATCACTTGAGATCTACTAGGCCGATTTTGCTCATTTTTGTTTTAAATGAGCAGTGAAGACGGGATATGTTTTTTTAAAAAAAAGTTTGAAAAAGTCTGTGGCAAACAAGCAGGGCTAGGGTGACTATATGAAAAGGAGGACAGGGCTCCTGTATCTTTGTATTGAAAAGGGAATTTCAGCAGGTGTCATTTTATGCTTGCAGCACCTGGTGAAATTCTCTCTTCATCACAACAGTTAAAGCTTCAGGAGCCCTGCCCTCTTTTGTATCTGGTCACTCTAATATAGCTCTTGCAGCTTTAACTGGAGAACAGGGTGGTGGCAGCACCCTATTCTCCAGACACATTTCGTAGAATGTGCAGTTTTGGACCCAAGCCAGGGCTCACCCCTAGAATATGTGAAGTATTTGCAATAATGTCTGAGAAATTCGAATACCTTTGTCACTTCTCTTTAAGCATTGCCATCTGTGTGCATGCGTTTTGGTCTCGCTCTGGTGCTGCCCTTTAGACCACTGCTTTCAAAATCGAGCCGTGCCAAAACTGCAGAAAATCACAGTGGCGTCAGCGTCTTAGAAATGGGCATGTGAATAATTGGCTCTTGGACAGGAAATATCTACGGTAGAATCTCTGGAGATTTACAACACCTGCCTTTTTTCTTCTTTGCTTGTTTAGCACCTGGTGCGACAGAACCCTGGCCTGTGACCTAGATTCTTGTAAGCCATGCCACAATAAAGCGAGCGAATTATGACATTTATTACTAAGTGGATAATGATCTAACAAGATGGATGATGGATTCTCACTTTTCACATGTTTGCTGAGCAAATACCGGTAGTGACGTCTGGCAGGGAGGGGGTGAATTAGGGGAGAAGAAGCAACACACTTTCTCTATTTTAGCACTAGCATAGCCTTCCCTTCCCCTTTTATTGGATGGTATTGATTCCTTTCTTGTTCCAGGTGTCTCAAAGTTTCCAGTGTTTGTTCCAGGCACACCCGGAACAAAGTTATTAGCTTACGTTATTAGCTTTGTGCTAGAGGTGCAGGAGGGAGTCTTACTGCACACACACCCGTGCAGAGTTTTTCTTCTTCATTTCCCTCTTAGTAATAGCAATGGGAGGGAAATTAACTACAGACAACCAAAAGTGCTAAAAGGCGCCTAACTGCTGTATTACTGCATTCTCATATGTACGCAAAAAATCATGCATATGTTTTATATGAAGTATAATAATATGTATCTCACATGGGATCCAAACATGCAATGCTAGAAAGCTAATGGACATTATACTCCCCACAAGAGATCCAACAACTAAATTGCACACGTATGATATTGAAAATAAGAGGCACTAAATTCATGCATATTTTACAAGACATGCAAACATCCAATACTTAAGGGCTAGTAAATAATATGTCCTAACAAGGGATTCAAAAACTAAATTGCCCTCATATCTTTTTGGAAGAGAAGGCACTGAACTCAAATTCACAATATAGTTTATGTCATCTCTCCTGTGGAAGAATCCTTCTCTGAGGAGGAGCTAGAGCTCCCAGAGACAGCCCACACCAAAGAATCACCCATGACAGAAGACCTGGGGGAGGCTGGACCCTCAGCGGAGAAGACCATGGTTCTGTCCTTGCCGGAGGAGGGGAGTTCCTCTTAGGCGGAAGCTGAGCATCTACCTAGCCCTTGGGAACATTGTTGCCTCAAGAGACAGACCAGTAGAGCTTCTTTGAGGAGAAGTGCTCAAATAAAAAGGACTCCTCAAGAGGAAGAGACTCCTCAGGAGCAAGGCCTGTAACAAACTCTGGCAGGGGCTCAGGAAGCTCTGGCAATATAAGCCTGCAGTATCAGTTTAGATATTGATGGAAACAGTGTGTTCTATCAGTGTGTGTAATATATAGATATATATGTATATGTATGTGTGTATATATGGAGAGAGAGAGAGAGAGAGAGAGAGAGAGAGAGAGAGAGAGAGAGAGAGAGAGAGAGCTGTCCTTGCTCTTGGATTGGCCTTTGTGCTACTGAACTTGGTCTCCTTCTTGACTTTGCTTCTTGGAGTGTGTATTCTATCTCCCTGCTTATCCCTGTTTTGACGTTGACTGCTCTTCAGACCTCTCTTTTGGAACTCTTCCTCTTGCCTGGTAAAACTGTGCCTTTGACTAGGGTGACCATATGAAAAGGAGGACAGGGCTCCTGTATCTTTAACTGCAATGTAGCAAAGGGAATTTCAGCAGGTGTCAATTGAAGAGGGTGAAATTCTCTCTTCATCAACACAGTTAAAGCTGCAGAAGCCCTGCCCTCTTTTGTATCTGGCCACTCTACTATAGCTACTGTAGCTTTAACTGTTGTGATGAAGAGGGAATTTCACCCACTTCAATTGACACCTGTTGCAATTCTCTTTTCTACGTTACTGTTAAAGATACAGGAGTCCTATCCTCCTTTTCATATGGTCACCCTACCTTTGACTATTGCCTGCCTGCCTGATTATTCACTTGCTTTTGGATTGCCCCTTAGTTTAACCTAATGCTGACCCTGATCCAGTTATAGCAGGGCCATTTACTTCAATATTAACAATGGGATATCATGCTCTACTCACTCCTGACAGGCTAGTGTAGGGGTCCCAGGACTGTGTGGCATACATAGCTCTGTCCTCCAATAGAGAGGAACAGTGGTGGTGGAAGGGCTGCTACTGTCCACCCCCCACCCTCCAACATCTACTATCTGATGGTTTAAAATTTTGTATACTTGTTTTTAATGTTCACTGTTTTTAACTTCCGTAAACCACCCAGAGAGCCTCAGCTATTGAGTGGTATAGAAATGTAATAAAATAAATAAATAAATTCACCTCAAACTGCTAATAGTAGTTCCAGCTCTGTACAGCACCATGTACATTGATGGTGCTATATAAATAAATAATAATAATAATAACTCTTAATATACTGCTATATTCCCCCATTACAATTTCGCAATATTTGTCCTCACACCAAGGGCAAAACTGGTGGCACATTATTGAGCTAGTCACTGCAATTTTGAAACAAGAAAGTTTAAATATTTGCTCTTTAATTTGTTAGTAGCACTTGCGCTTCAAGCACAAAACCATAAGTATTTTTTATTTTATTTATTTTGTAAAAATCAGGAAATAAGAAAACTGTGGCTATTGCTTTTGTAGAAAATAATAAAAGTATTAATAATCGAAGAAAACTGTGGCTATTGAAGGGAGAGTTTATCCACATGGGGCTTATATTGTGTGATCAAGATTGGTCAATCATGGAAGTTTGTGGGTCCTTTAAATGATGTCATCAAGCTCCAGGGCCCTTCCTGCAGTTTATGACCTTTATCGCGCTTTCAGAAAGATTGGAGATAACATGAAAAGGGACATTAATCCGATCTATCAGCTATGTGAAATGGTGGTGTAGCGCTATAATCATAGTGCTATCTAGAAGCTTTAAAATGAAACTCCTCAAAACCGCATGCTCCTTCCCCTCTCCCACTTGAATTTCCCCCTCCCTTTCTTTTTCAGCACGAACTATGGTTAGGTCAACACAAAACTGATTGAACCATAGTTTGAAACCATGGTTCAAAAGGCAATCAATTTACAATCCATTCTTTCTTTCTAAAATAAAATTTAAATGTGAATAATATTAAACCACTCCAACACTTCTCCACTTTGTTGATCCTGCTTCACAGACTGACCATTCCCCTAAAGAGCAGGATTAGTGTTGATAAATCCTGAAATAAAAAGTTCTGGTCCCTGGGCATGGGGCCCACAGTCGCCCCATTCAGACAACACACTAAACCACGCTGCTTAACCACAAAATGGTTAACGGAATCCGTTAACCATTTTGTGGTTAAGCAGTATGGTTTAGCATGTTGTCTGAACCAGGCCACTGAGTCTAGGATTTAGGCCAGCTGTGGAGCCCGATCACTTTGATGGGGGTTGGAATGACCATCGCTCAGAGTTAAAACACATGCTTGTATGCAATAGGTCCCAAGTTCAATCCCAGATATCTCCACTCCCACCCCAAACCAATCAGGTAGCAGCTGCAGGAAAAGACCCCATCCTGAGACATAGGAGATCCATCACCAACCAGACCACACTGGATCCAAGGAACAAATAGCCCAACCTGGCACAAGGAACCCTTGTATGATGGGCATGGTAATGGACTGGATGAGGCCTAACAAACTGAGACTCAATCCAGACAAGACTGAGGTACTGTTAGCGGGTGGTTCATCTGTCCGGTGAGGTGATGTTTGCCCTGTCCTGGACGGGGTTGCACTCTCTCTAAAGGATCGGGTCCGTAATTTGGGGGTGATCTTGGATCCAGAACTGTCACTTGAGGCACAGGTGAACTCCTTGGCAAAAAACACCTTTTATCAGCTTAGGCTGACATACCAACTATGCCCTTATCTGGACAGAGATAGCCTAGCTACAGTTATCCATGCTCTGATAACCTCTCGTTTGGATTACTGCAATGCATTATATGTGGGGCTGCCTTTGAAAACAGTCCAGAAACTTCAGCTGGTACAAAACAGGGCAGCCCGTTTACTAACAGGGACTTGCTGGAGAGATCACATCACGCCAGTCCTTTTACAACTTCATTGGCTGCCAGTCCAGGACCGGGCCCGATTCAAAGTGCTGGTACTAACATACAAAGCCCTAAACGGCTTGGGGCCAGGTTATTTGAAGGAACACCTCCTCCCATATGTACCTGCCCGGACATTAAGATCATCCACAGGGGCTCTTCTCCGTGAGCCCCTGCCAAAGGAAGTGAGGCACGTGGCTACTAGGAGGAGGGCTTTCTCCACTGTGGCACCCTGGCTGTGGAATGAGCTCCCCAGAGATGTCCGCCTGGCGCCTACACTGTATTCTTTTCGTCGCCAGCTGAAGACCTTTTTATTTTCTCAGTATTTTAACACCTAAATTTAAACTTTGCTGTTTTAATTCTGTATTTTAATCCTATATCAATTTCTGCTGTGTGGTTTTATCCTGGTTGTGCTTTTTATATTGTATTTTGTAGTTGGGTTTTTAGATTGTTGGATGTTTTATTATGTTCTTAACGGTTTTAATTTTTGAGAACCGCCCAGAGAGCTTCGGCTATTGGGTGGTATAAAAATGTAATAAATAAAATAAAATAAAATAGCAGGGCCAGCTCCAACTTTGAGGGAGTGGGTGGGTAAAATGCCCTCTGGGATGCCCTCTGTATGTCAGTGGGCCCCCTCAGAGAGGAGCAGCCATTTTAATTTCCTACAATGTTCCAGAACACCAGACAAGGGTTTTACTCCAGGACTTTGTGTGAAATTAGAATAGAGGTTCATTGATCCAGCTAGCCAGTACGGAGAACATACGTGGAGGTGCCATTTTTGCATGGGTGCTCAGCTTGCTGTATCATGTTAACCAAGGTAGCATGGGTTGTTTGTGGGTTAGACAACTTCAAATAACCCATGGCTTGTTTTAGGGTTATTTGAGGGTTGTCTAACCTTCAAACAAGGCCGGCTGCCTGGGTTCTCACAACCTGGCACAATGTGACTGCTCCCACAGATAAATTAAGCCAAAGTATCATGTTGTGTGAAGCAGGTCATTGTCTTTGAATTAAGATTTACTAGATTATTGTGCAAATGTTAAAATATTGATAAGGCACTCCTCCCAATGGACTGGATGACACTACCTGCAAATATAAAAACGCTAAACATTCTGTCTTGGATTTATTTCTAGGACTATTTTCTGTCTAAACATACATAGGATTGTGCCCTTAGTCCCCCTCTGTGACTATCTTTGCTTAAATGCTTTGTGGGTGCTACACATTGCTAAGCAGTATTGTAATTTCAGTTGAGATACTGAGGCTCCCCCATGTGCCTCAGAGGGAATTGCAAGGAAAACCTATTTGAAGTGGTGGTAGATTACTACAAGTTTTGAGTTTTGACGGTATGTCACCTGACGGTATATACCCCTCCCTGGAGAAAGCAGAACTAGCCACAGTTACACCCATCAGTGTCAAGTCCAGACTAGATTACTGCAAAGCACTCTATGGGACGCTGCCCTTGGAATGTATTTGGAAACTGAAGCTGGTGCACAATGCTTTCACCATAATAATTTTTGGTGTTTCCCTTTCTGAACATTTTATACCAGTCTTGTTTTAATTGCATTGGCTTCTGATTTTTTTTCCTAGGGCCTATTCAAGTTGTTGATTATCCCCTATAAAACCCTAGCCCAGAGACTAGGCTACCTGAACGACTGAGCCCTCCTGCATGACTCTGCCCATCGTCTGTGCTCATCTTTGAAGGCCCTGCTCCGCATTCTGCCACCAAGGCAGGTGTGATTGGGACATGGCCTTCTCAGTGGCAGCATGCCAGTTGTGCCAAGGGAGGTTAGACTGGCTCCCTTTCTGTGTTTTTGTTCCAGCAGACTTTTCATTTTTAATTCATCTATATTTGATTTTGTTTCTCTATTATGGCCTCAATGCTCTTTATAACTATATTGATGTTTTGTTGTTTTAAACTGCCTTGGAGAGCTTGTTTTAGAGCAAAAGGCAGTACAAAAATGATTAAATAAATAAATAAAATGTTACCACCATTGCATATTTATTTGATACATTTCACTTTTCTATCGAAGATATTCAAAGCAACTGGATAACGGAGGGAAGGGATTTTTCTAGTGAGAAGGAAGAAGCCATGCCTTTAGTTGAAAGGTAGCAGAAAATGAGGTATATGGCTTCACTCAGTCATTAATACTTATGTAGAAGGTAACTTTGATAAGATATAGAAGATATTTCCATTGCACTATGCACGTGCAGAGTTCATGCTGGTGATGGTGGGAGAGGCACCCAGAATTAGTTCTATAATTTAGTAATGTTTTCTGTTCCCCATGGGTGAGTCTCATACTTGGTCACCGTCATTCCTTTTTTTAAGCTAGCTGCAGCTGCAATCCTCAACAATCATATCAGGAATACTGGAAAAAACAATGCTGTCATCCATAATATACAGGAGAGAGAGGGGCTTGAATGCTGTAGGGACACAATGGGAAGACTTGTTCCTGTGTGCAATCCTGTCCACGAAGTTGCTAAGAAAATCATGCACGGAGGGAGCAATGTTCTCTTCGCATAGTGTAGTGCAATAGTTGGTATGAAAGCCCAGAGGAGCGACAATCCATCCATCCCACCCAACGTCCTTAAAACTAATATAGAAACTCTTTTTGCAACACCTGGATCTTCTGTCACATTCAAGTTCCCGACGGTGGAGTTGATGCACGGCCAGTTCCCGAGCTTCGACAATCCTAAATGGCTGGTGAGAGCTCATGTTGGTCAACAGGAGGGGAAGTTCTTGTTGGCTTTCAGTCTCTAGATCTACTGTCAGCACCTCATGGCCTTGGCTGAAGCAAGCCTGGAAAACTGATCCTACTTCGAGTGTGGACCATCCTTTCTCCTTCAGTTCCAGTTCTTTTTCACCAATAAGCGTCAGATTTGAACCATTGGGCATTGGGAGAAGTAGCCTCACTGTGACCCTCTGGCTAGGTTGGCTGTTGAGTGGCCAGAAAAAGTATAGGCTAGCTTGCAATAGTTCTATGTTCCTTCCTTCTTGTAGACGGCAGCCAAAGTGCAAGCGGATTCCGTTGAACAGCGACCGTCCTGTATGAGAGGTGGGGGTAGGAAAGAAAATGGCCAATCCTTTACTGAATGATAGTGTTATGGGTCTTGTGTCTTGTCATTCAAAGCCTCCCTTTATCTTTGGTATATGGGTGGGCTACAAATAACAAATGCTAATGAATGGACAATCAAGGGGGGAAAGCCCTGTGGTTGCTGTGGATCTGCACCACATCAGTTAGACAATACAAGCGTAGCTTCACAGCCACCATGGGGCTTCCCCTGAATTTTTCAAAGGAAGCAATGTCAACATGGTGCTTCTGCCGTGTAATGTCGCTCTGGGGTCAATCAGGGACAACCCGGGGGCTGAGCTTGGTGGAAGGAGACCATCGATTGGTCGCCTTCCACCAGCAAGAGGATGGGGGCATCTCTAGGACCTGAATGACTGCCCAGAAACCCAGCGCTCCTTCTTTGGCGTTGGGATTACCTGACACCGTTCTGAGATAGAGAAAGCACAGGGTTGAAGAGGGAGGCAGCATCGACCTGGTGCTGTGAAGACAGTCTCCAAAAGACAGATCAGCTTGGCCATTTGGATAATCAGGTCCCATACCTGCCATTCGGAAGAGGCTGTGAACCCAACCTGCTTTGCCTAATCTGAGAATTGGATATGGGCCAAGAGACCCGGGGTATTGCCTTCTCCCATGCCTCTTAATTTCCTACAATGTCCTGCCATCGTTTTACTCCAGGACACTGTGTGAAATTGAAATAGAAGTTCACGAAGTGAGGGTTCAACAAAATGATGACTGACTGACAGGGGTCAGTTCAGAAGCTGCAGCTTGTGCAAAATGCAGTGGCCAGATGGATAACTGGAACCAGAAGGTTCGAGCATATAAGACCCACTCTGGCCCGCTTGCATTGGTTGCCTGTATGTTTCCGAGCCCAATTCAAGGTGCTGGTTTTAACCTATAAAGCCTTACATGGCTTGGGACCACAATACCTGACAGAATGCCTTTCCCGACATGAACCTACCTGAACACTATGTTCAACATCTAAGGGCTTCCTCTGGATGCCTACTCCGAGGGACGCTCAGAGGGTGGCAACAAGAAAGAGGGCCTTCTCTGTGGTGGCCCCCCACAACTGTGGAACAATCTCCCTGATGAGGCCCACCTGGTGCCAACATTGTTATCTTTTTGGCGCCAGGTCAAGACTTTGCTCTTCTCCCAGGCATTTATGTAATGACCGTGGGACCATTGGTCTGTTTTTTTGGCTCATCGTTTTTAAAGTTGTTATACTGGTTTTAAATGTATGTGCATTTTGGTTGTTTTTCTGGTTTTTTGGATATTGTTTTTAAGTGTTTTTATCTTATGTGAACTGCCCAGAGAGCTTTGGCTATGAGGTGGTATACAAATGCAAAATAATAATAATAATAATAATAATAATAATAATAATAATAATAATAGTAATAATGAACCCATCTGCTAAGCATAGAGGGTCCGGTCAAGAGTTAGCACTGGCGAGGCAGCAAGGCTCTGGCAGCTGCCATGGAATTCTGCTACGGGGGCAGAGCCCAGAGCAAAGGTTGTTTAACTTTAAAAACAACAACTGGAGTTGCCTCTTGTTTTTGGTGTTGTTGACAAGTAGCCCCAAAGCAAAGCAATCTGCAAGCCAGTTTTTCTAATGATTAATGGGCAACCCTACGTGAGGGATCAACAAAATGATGACTGACTGACAGGGGTCAACCTTGTATGTGCTTCTGGGCATATCTGGAATTTGTATTGTGCATGCCATCACAAAATGGCTGCCAGTCACAAACACCCAACAGAGAAGACAAACTGGTAGGGCTAAAAGGAAAGTAAGTAACCTAAGAAACTGAGTACAAGGCAGTGATGGAGTATGATCCCAAAACCATACTTTGAATGCACAGTTTTCTGCTCTAACAGAAAACCAATTTCACACGAGGCGAACACTCTGGGCCAACCAACTTATTCTCCCAAGCTCTCTGCTGGGCAGCCAAAATAACCCATCCACAACTCTCTTGCTTTCTCTTTGCCAATGATCTTGGCTTTCCTCTTTCCCAGTAGGGTTCCCACCACTCCTTTTTTTTGCAGAGAGGGCATTTTAGTCATTTTCTTTTGCTTTTGCTGTTGTAGATGGAGCAATTTGGTGGAAAGGTGAGAAGCATGGCTGTGTGTGCACATGGAAGCCCTCTGGGGTGTTATTGTCTCCACAGACACTGCACTTGGGACCACTTAGACCACAGGACTAAATGGAGGCATGAGAAGGCCCTGCAGGAACCAGGCCAACCACGGAAACCCTTTGCTGTATTTTTTGGTCAGATGTTGGCAGCGGTTTCCACGAAGGGCTTCAAGATAAGGCGAGGGAGGGAGTCTTACAGCCAGGGCTGACCTGAAGTATCGCCATGGTCAGGCACCCGTTGAGGGCCCAAGCCCAATAGTGGCCCACTCAGAAGAAAGCCCGGGATTTGCATCTCCTCTTCCCCATTGCAACCTGCTTGTTCTCTCCTTCCACTCTGGCCTAGACAATGTAGAGGTGGTGTGAAGAAGGAGCAATGCCTACTTGCTCACTGCTTCTCTGCCTGTCAAGCAAGCAAGTGGTAGCAATGCAGGTAAGATAGGGTGACCATATGAAAAGGAGGACAGGGCTCCTGTATCTTTAACAGTTGCATAGAAAAGGGAATTTCAGCAGGTGTCATCTATATATATGGAGAACCTGGTGAAATTCCGTCTTCATCACAGCAGTTAAAGTTGCAGGTGCCCTGCCCTCTTGTAAATCTGGTCACTCTAGTATAGCTCCTGCACCTTTAACTGTTGTGATGAAGATAGAATTTCACCAGGTTCTTTATATATACAAATGACACCTGCTGAATTTCCCTTGTCTATACAACTGTAAAAGATACAGGAGCCCGGTCCTCCTTTTCATATGGTCACCCTAGGTAAGAGGATGATGAGCAACAGCAGCTGGTGACAATGGTGGTGAAAAGGAAGACTCACTGAGGGAGCAGGCCCATTGAGGATGTCTTGCTCAAGGGTCCTAAAAAAACCCTGGAGCCAGCACAGCTTAGAGCTCTTCTCATCTCTCTGTATTGGTATCCTTATCTATTATTATTATTATTATTATTATTATTATTATTATTATTATTATTATTATATTTATTTGCCCAATACTGGGCCTCAAGGCGGCCTTACAAAGGTTAAAACATACATGGGGGGGGGGGGGGAACCCATAAACGTTTAAAACTACGTTCAACATCTAAGATCCTCCTCCGGGTGCCTACTCTGAGAGGCTCCGAAAGAGGCTTGGAGTGTGGCAACGAGGGACAGGGCCTTTTCGGTGGTGGCCCCCCGACTGTGGAACGATCTCCCTGACGAGGCTCGCCTGGCACCAACGCTGCTATCTTTCTGGCGCCAGGTTAAGACTTTCCTCTTTGCCCAGGCATATGGTGGCACATCTTAATCTCCCATATGTTTACTTTTTTAACGGTTTTTAATGCTTTATGTGTATATGTTCTGTGTTTTAAAATTTAAAATTTTGTATACTCGTTTTTATCTTAATTTTAGAATTTCTGTAAACCACCCAGAGAGCCCTGGTTATGGGGGTGGTATATAAGTGTAATAAATAAATAAAATAAATAAATACACAACAAAATTATAAGACATTAACATAAATGGAGGGCCAGATTATTCTCCAAAGGCCTGCTGGAACAAAAAAGTTTTACCCTGCTTCCGAAAGCCCATCAAGGAGGGAAGAGAGTTCCAAAGCACCGGAGCAACCACTGAGAAGGCCCTCTCCCATGTTCCCACCAAGCGTGCTTGTGAAGATGGCGGGACTGAAAGAAGGGCTTCTCCAGAAGATCTCAAAGCACGGGCAGACTCAAAGGGGAGAATACAGTCTTTCAGATAACCTGGACCTGAGCCATATAGGGCTTTATAGGTCATAACCAGCACTTTGAATTGAGCCCAGAAACAGACTGGAAGCCAGTGGAGCTGTTTAACAGGGGAGTTAATGTCTCTGGACCACATGTTGAGACATTCTTAGGAAATGAGGGTGGCAGGTACCTGCATGCTGATGCTTTTTGTGTTGGTGTCGAGGACACTTTCTCAAATTACCAAATGCATCCATGGGCCCAAAAAGGTTGCCTGCCTCACATTTAAATAATTATTTTAAAAACAGGGGGGGGGGGAAATGAAACTCAAATTTAAAAACAAAAGTTGCAAATTAATTTTGACATCTGAACCTACTTTTAAATAGAATTCAAAATAAATCTGTCATATGATTAATAATAATAATAATAATAATAATAATAATAATAATAATAATGTAAAAGGAATTAAGAAGAGATCCTTCCTTGCCACCCCAGGGAATGTGCTTCTGGTTGCCGGTTGAGTAGAAAAAGAGAGCAAAACTGCTTGGCCTGCTCGTGAGCATTTATTTAACACTTAGTCCATGTGCAGAAATCAACAGGTTAAGCTATTTACAACATGAATATAAATGATCACCTGCTAACGTTGGCAAATTATGCTACTGTTAAAGGCACAGTAACAGTGGCTGGTGAAAAAGTTGATAACCTTAATTCATACTAATGGATTAAAAAAGAATCAAGAATGGAAATGTAACACTTTCAAAAACTCTGTGATGTAAAATTCCCACTCTTGAAGGTTAGGCATTGAGTGGGAGGGACAGAGCTGTGATTTCTCTTTTTGGAAAGCTATTTTTCCCCATTTAATGAAACTCTCTCCTAAAAGTTACAGTGGAGATTCCCCCCCTCCCCTGGTCTATGTACTAATGACAATAGGATAGGAGAAGGATTAAAAATACTGTAGAGAAATGCAGAGAATGGGACAGAAAGCAAATCAAAGGTCATTCTGATTCCAATGTACTGCATGCTCAGCAGAAGATTGGCACATTTCTGTGCCCCATGACACAAGCCAATTCTTTTGCTACTGAAATGAACAAAGTTCTCTCAGGCTTTTATGGAATTGAAAGTGATTTGAGAGAAGCTATGCTTCACTGTGTTGTACAGAAACATTCATTTGTCCCACTCTTCCCTCTGATCAAACAGGTTTTGCAAGTTTTGGAAACAATATAAAAACCTGAAAAACCTATTTACCAGAGGTAAATCTGGGAAACATGTGTTCACCAGGAGAAGCAACCCTTCTTTCAAACCACCTTCAATTCTTGGAATTATCTGGCATTCTCCCTCTTATGTCAAGGCTGAATTCCAACTTGTGCCTATGTGAGATGGACATGTGTGTATCTCGTCGGATTCCAATCCTTCAGTGTGCATTTTTATATCAAGTAGAGCAAAGAAAGAGGGGACTGGGCAAGGTGGGAAGACTTTGAAAGAAGTTTGCATTAAACTGACCTACAAGGATAAAATGTACCTACGCAAAACCAACCAAGAAGCTTCTGGCAAGTAACTGTTTTATTATGGTGTAAGCTTTTGTGGACTAGAGTCCATGAAAAATTGTGCCATAATAAAGTGGTTATTCCATAAGGTGCCACAAGCCTCATTATTTGTGCTGTTTCAAACAGCTGCAGTCCTATGCACACTCTTAGCTGGGAATACATCTCATTGAACTCAATAGGATTTACATCTGAAGAGGCATGTATAAGTTTGTACCATAACACAACAAAGTCTCTAGAAATTATATACCCATACAGAATTTAAGAACTAAATCCCCCGCATCACCCGTGCCTCTTTGGGACTCTTTCTCCTATGCTTCAAGCACCTCCTGATTTTGGAATGTGTAGTGATTTCATACAAACCTGGTTTTGCAAAGCTTAGCTGCTTGTATACTTGCCCTTCCACTCTGGAGTTCTGGTGTGGGTCTTCCTGAGTATCTAGTTTCTTCAGAGCTTCCTGCACATTATATCCTGAAGCTGGAAAGGTGACATTGGGCCTTTCCTTCAAGCGAAGCCTCGAAAGGATCATCTCCTTGGCTATCTCACTGAGAAGCATCCCCAGCAGCTCCTCTTCTATTGCATTTCCTGTTATGCAGGGAGGACAGCTAACTCCCATGCACATTATGAACATTAAAAGCAGGACAGTTGCTGCTTGCACATGGGCCATCCTTCCCTGGTTTCTCCACAGGATGGTAGGATAATAAAGAATAGTGGATTGGGGCTAGTAGGTATCAAAGACAGGTCTAAGAAGAATGTCCCTCAATAGTGAATGCTGGAAGAATATAACCTCAATTGGGAGTTATTTCCAGGAACTGCTCTTCCGTAACCTATGAAACACGTGTCCTTTTAACTCCTGTAAATATTGCCAGATCTGAGGTCAGATAACGCCCCCTCAGGCTGATTATCAATGGTTTGTGGATTGATATCTGGAGTATAAGGTAGATTCATTGGCAAACTAGCTGGGTTTTGTCCTTTGGTAATTTATAGCTGTGATTCACAATTTAAAATGGTGTACTTGCATAAAATGGTTTGCTAATGGTTGCATTCGGGTTTAAGCAGTTGGAAGTGGAGTTCCCCACCACTTGCTCCCAAGGCAACATCTCCAGTCTCCCAGAAAGGCTACACAGAGAGCCAGGAGCCCCTGCTGTATAGGGTGAGCTATGGGATGTGGGCGAAGGGGAAATACCTGAAAATTGGGCAGAGGAAACTTCTGCACCAATAAGATTGGTGAAACCCAAGTTCAAATGACACCCTCTGAACATCTGGGCAAAGGGACACCCATTGCTGTTGCTACCCATTGCTCATCACTGTCCATTTGGCTCTTCTGGCTTTCCACATGGTAATGGGCTTTGACCTTTTGGGCCTAGGTAAAGATGGTCTTGGTGCAGGCCTCACTTTTGGTCTGCACAGCACTGGTCACAGTATCTCTGCTACTGTACGAGAGCTGAGAAGAAGATTTGAGCCTTGCTGCTGTTATATTTGGTCTTTTTCTTTTGGAATTTTCTTTTAGAATAATTTTGAGACAAGCAAAACATATACAAGAATATGTTTATTTCTGAGGCTTTTGGCATATTTCTGGCATATTTATTCTATCTTCTGTGACTACATTGTAATAATTGTTGTGAAAAGAACATGGCACGCACATCCAGGTTCTAATTACAATAAACATTGTTCCAAAGAAAAGAGGTCAGGATCAGACTTTGGGTTACTTAACTTCCTGGAAGCTAGGGATTCATGTGACCTCATGTGTAATTTGTCCCTGATATTTTCTAAGAACATAAGAAGAGCTGTGCTGGATCAGTCCATTCTGTTCACAAAGTGGCCAACCAGCCATCCACCTTTTTAAAACAAAATTTAGCTACGGAAGTGGTGACCTCAGCATCAAGATTGAGGGTGATATGACTTCTGGATTATTGGAAAGGATCTTATCTATTAAAAGCCAAAGATTGAAGAGGTGGTGTCTTTTGGAACAAATTCTCTCAAACAAGATAAGATTATTGGGAAAGGTCTTATCTACTAAAAAGTCAAAGATTGGGGAGGGAGGTACCAATGACCCAGTGTAACTCACACCAACTATTTGAGGAGAATTGCTCATTTTTAGACAAGTATCTTGTGCAGTTTCATTTGACTTGGGATGACTTACTTCCAACTATGTTTAATGAAGGCTTATACCCAAGTAAGAGCTTTATCACGCCAGCATTACACTGTGCAATCACTGCGAATTGTGTGCAAAGGACTCCGAAGTTTTCCAGTTTATAGTCTGCTTTGACTGTGAAGTACTCCCATGCATCCTGCTTTAATTGTGCTATAAAGGGAAAAGAATCAAGCTATTTTGCTAGTAGTTTTCGAGCGAATAATTTGTTGTTTTCTGAGCGGCCGCTGGGGTGCAGGAGCAGGATTTGATATGTTTAAAGAAAAATTAAACAAATGTTTACATCTGCATAAGCTTTAAAGATAAAGACATCAAAACTGGCACAGTAATAGATATTAAGGAGAGCTTTAAGCACACCAAATTTGAATCAGATTTGGTTATCTGATGATTGTTAATGATTATTTTACATTTCCCCCCTTAAACCCTTGGCAAAAGATCTTAGGAGTGCTGCTGCCCCGGGTGTGATAGCAACGATGCTAGCTTAGCGCTGTAGGGGATAATTAAAGGGAAACAGGTTGTAAACCACCCAGAGTTACAACCTTTACAAAGTTAATTGTTGTAAACCGCCCAGAGAGCTTCGGCTGTGGGGCGGTATATAAATGTAAATAAATAAATAAACAGGTACGTGGGATGAAGCTATCAGTGTGCATACCAGTTGTACCCTACATTTTAGGGGTTTCAGTTTGCATTTGCTTCCTTTACCGCATTATATATACACATAGTACTGTGCAAAAGTCTTAGGCCACCCAAGAAAAATATGTTTAAAATTCTTTAACTGGGCATTAAGTGTTTATTTTTTCAGAAAAACACTATTTTACATTAGAATAAATACGAATAAAAATTAATACAATTAAAAAGTAACAAGAATTCCTTGCATTTTCCAAAAAGTATCTTGTGAAATGGCTAGAAGAACATAGAATAAGGCAATTCTGAGTGAGCAACAGCCCAACTAAATGGATTTTCAAGATGTGTTCAAGCTGTCATAAAGAAGATTGAAGAAACTGGGCAAGTTGAAGACAGGAAACGCAGTGGAAGACCCCAAAAGCTGTCTGCATCTCATGAACAGTACTTAAAGGTCATTACCTTGAGAGACAGATGGAAATCCAGTGAAGCGCTTGCTCAACTTCTGGCGAAATCATGTGGCATCAAAGTATACACTTGGACTGTGAGAAGTCTTACGAGAAATGGTCTTGTAGGGCGTGTTGCAGCTAAGAAGCCATTCTTGTGGAAAGGCAACAAGCAGAAGAGATTGCAGTACGCGAAAGACCATAAAGCATGGAGCAACAACCTGTGGCAGAAGCAACTGTCTCCGGAGAGGCCACCAGTGAGGGAGGAAGCAGCAGCCAGGCACCTCTCCACCGTGCCTGGGTCCAGCTCCAGCTGAGAGCCCCCTCCCTCCTGCTGTCAACTGTCTCTGGAGAGGCCACCAGTGAAGGAGGAAGCAGCAGCCAGGCACCTCTCCACCGTGCCTGGGTCCAGCTCCAGCTGAGAGCCCCCTCCCTCCTGCTACCAACTGTCTCTGCAGAGGCCACCAGTGAGGGAGGAAGCAGCAGCCAGGCACCTCTCCACCGTGCCTGGGTCCAGCTCCAGCTGAGAGCCCCCTCCCTCCTGCTGTCAACTGTCTCTGGAGAGGCCACCAGTGAAGGAGGAAGCAGCAGCCAGGCACCTCTCCACCGTGCCTGGGTCCAGCTCCAGCTGAGAGCCCCCTCCCTCCTGCTACCAACTGTCTCTGCAGAGGCCACCAGTGAGGGAGGAAGCAGCAGCCAGGCACCTCTCCACTGTGCCTGGGTCCAGCTCCAGCTCAGAGCCCCCTCCCTCCTGCTACCAACTATCACTGCAGAGGCCACCAGAGAGGGAGGAAGCAGCTGCCAGGCACCTCTCCACCGTGCCTGGGTCCAGCTCCAGTTCAGAGCCCCCTCCCTCCTGCTACCAACTGTCTCTGCAGAGGCCACCAGTGAGGGAGGAAGCAGTAGCCAGGCACCTCTCCACCGTGCCTGGGTCCAGCTCCAGCTGAGAGCCCCCTCCCTCCTGCCACCAACTGTCTCTGCAGAGGCCACCAGTGAGGGAGGAAGCAGCAGCCAGGCACCTCTCCACCGTGCCTGGGTCCAGCTCCAGCTGAGAGCTCCCTGCCTCCTGCTGTCAACTGTAACTGCTGAACTTTGCAACTAAGATTGTAGTGCCTGAATTTGCTTTCCTTTCCCCCCTCCTCCTCCTCCTCCTCCCTCCCAATCCCCTTTCCTTTTGTGTCATGTCTTTTAGATTGTAAGCCTGTGGGCAGGGACTGTCAAGAAATACTTTTGTAAGCCGCCGTGAGAGCCTTTTTTGGCTGAATTGCGGCATAAAAATCCTTAAATAAATAAATAAATAAATAGAGTCCAAATTTGAAATCTTTGGTTTTTAAAGATGCCAATATGTCAGAAGAAGAGTTGGCGAGAAGTATGTTGATGCCTGTCTGCAGCCTTCTGTGAAACATGGTGGTGGCTCTGTCATGCTTTGAGGGTACATTTCAGTCAACAGAGTGTTAGGGTGGCCAAAAGGACCCCCACCCAAAAGACCCCTTTTCTGGGGAAAAGAGTATACCAAGCACTCAAGGCTCTGCAACCATACACCTCCCTTCCCCCCTTTCATTAATAAAGAATCATCGGAAATGCAATTGGCAAGCTGCTTAAGGTTGCGCTGCAGTTTCTAACCCACAGAGCATATCCCTAATCTGCCTGATCAAAGGTAACTTCCTAAACCACAGCTACCAGGGCCTTGGATCACCGGATTCAAGTTTCCATATTTCTAGACACTGTGGCGCACTTGCTCCTTGTTATTACAAAAAACACCCCAATGGTCAGCAAAGTTAGCTTTGCCCGCCCTTGCATGAGGGGCTTATCTGGTACAGTAAGTTACATAAACAGGGCATAGTTGTCACAATATTATGTATTGTTAGCTGTTAGAAATAGTTTCATTTATGGAAAATGTATATTATCCAAAATGGTGCAACAAACAAATGCCATTCCTCTTGCGCATTTATATCCTACGGCTGTTGGGCGATATAGAAAAGCAATAAATACATAAATAGATAAATAATAATAATAATAACCATAATGGGATCATAATGATGCCCCGGTCAAAATAGATGGAATTATGAATGTTGAGAAATATAAATAGAGCTTGATTCATCATGCTGTACTTTCAGGAAAACTGATTTGGGGGGGGAACCCTTTAACTTTCAGTACAATAACAACCTCAAACACTCAGCAAACATGATTAAGACCTACTTAGAGCAGAAGTCTGGAGATGGAACACTCACAATATGAGGTTGTCCACCTCAGAGCCCTGACTTTGACATAACCGGAGCTGCGTGGGATCCCTTGGACAAAGAAAAGAACAAAAAGCAGCCAAAGTCAAAAGAAGAGTTATGGCAAAACATGCAAGAAGCTTGAAATTAACACAGGACTACTTGGGGGGGGGGGCAGGCAGGGGGAGTAACAGTCTACCAAAACGAATTGCTTCAGTTTTGCAGTCTTAAAATACTGACTTGTTTTAAAAGCACAAGGAGCTTTTGCTACAGTTCCGTGTATTAATGTTTCTTTTGTGTTTACTTCAATGTTATACACTGTTTTTTTTCAAGCAAATAAACACTGCTCAGATAAATGGCCTTTATTTGCATTTTTCAGGGTGGCTTAGGGTTTTTTGCACAGTACTATCTACCCACCCTATCCTATCATGGATCAAGGACAGCTAAGGCAAACACAAAAGGCCACATCCCTGGAAAACACTCCGTAGCCTTCCCTCAAACTACTTATGTGGCCACCAAGAAAAGTACTCGCCAGCTGTTCTGGAAGCGTCCCAAACTCGAGGACTACCCGCTTTGGGCTTCCTGAGAAACTCCAATTCAAACCAAATAAGAACAACCCCCCTCTTCCGCGTTCCTCGCCATTCCTCCAGCCTCTCCCGCCCTCTCTTTAAAGCAGCCTTTCTCAACCTGGGGCACTCCAGATGTGTTGGACTGCATCTCCCAGAATGCCCCAGCCAGCTGGCTGGGGCATTCTGGGAGATGCAGTCCAACACATCTGGAGCGCCCCAGGTTGAGAAAGGCTGCTTTAAGGTGAACCCAGGAAGCGAGGCGAGGCGAGGCTCAGCCATTCCCGGGGCGGGCCTCGTAGGCGGGGCGCGTCTCACAGTTGCCAATGGCAACGGAGACCAGGGGGCGTGGCGTAGCGGCAACGTGACGCGTGCGGGGTACGGCGCCGCGCCGCGTAACGTGGGGAGTGACGCCACACGCGCGCGCAGGCAGGGGGAGGGGCCGGCAGCTTCTTTCCCCTTTTTTTCTGTTTCTTTTTTTTCTTTTCTTTCCCCCCCTCTTTTCTCCTCCCCCCCTCTCTTTTTTTGTTACCCCCCCCCTCCCCGCTTCCCTTCTTTTCTTTTATCCCTCCTTCCTTCCTTCCTTCCCCACACCGGCGGCCCTACCTGCCCCTCACAAGTCCCTTGGCCACTACCATCATTACTCCAGGCCCCAACCAGCCTGCCTGCTTGCCTTCTCTCTCTCTCCTCGCCCCACTCGCCCTCCCTAGCAGGCAGTGCCACCATTTGCTGCCACCACCTCTTTTCCGGGGGGGGGGTTGGGGTCCCCCTCACCTAGCAGCGTCTCTGGGCCCAGCTTTAGGCACCCCCCTCCCTCACCTTACTCCACCACCCCAGAGCTCCCTGCCCCCTGGACATTTCAAGCCCCTCCCTTCTGCCTCTGGTCCCGCGTGTCTTGCCACCCCCAACTCCCCGCTTCACCCTCAGCGCCCTGTGCTTGGCTCCATCACCAAGCGCCCCCCTTCTCCCCTTGCTTCTCAACCCCCACTCCCAGCTCCCCACTCTTGTTGCTCCCTAGAGCTTCCTCCTCCCCTCCTTCCTCCTCTCTTCCCTCCCTCTCTCCCTTTGCCGCTTCTACCTACGCTCTATCGCTCACGTCAGAGGAAGAAGGGGCACAGCAGGTCCCCTGGCCAGGCCAGCCTCTTCTCCCCGCCCCGAAGAGGAGGAGGAGGAGGAGGAGGAGGAAGAAGAGGAAGACGGCAGCAGCAGCAGCAACAACAGCACCACCAGGCCACGCCAGCGAGGGAAGGGGGGGACAGGTTCCTCTGCTCTCCCCCTCCCTCCCGCCTGCCAAGGTAAGCACGGCCGTCTAAATGGGACTAGGATTGGGAATTCCTATCACCTTCCTGTTTTGGTACTGGGGCTATCGTTATTTGGGAGTTTGCAAACATGTTCTGGGGCTGAGAATGGGGGCTTATGGTGCTGATATTCTCTTTATGTTGCCCCTCTCATGACTGGTTTTGTGTGTAGGTGAAGACTTTGCATTTCCTGCTCCATCTGTGCAACAGGTGTAAAACCAAGAATGAATGCTGTTTAGACAATAATTTAGAGTTTGAGCAAAGGGGGGGAATGGACAGTTGGGTTGGCCATCAGTAGCTATCCCACCCCACATGTGTCATGTTATTATTATTATTATTATTATTATTATTATTATTTATTTATATAGCACCATCAATGTACACGGTGACGAAACCTTGATAATACAGCTGTTAAGAAAGACTTAAGGGAGACCTGTGTGACCTTTGGTGTAGGGTTCGAAGGACTTATTTCTGGGTCAAGTGGCACAGATGAAGCCATGGGCATGAGGATTGCTAGAGGTGGGGTATATTTTTAGCCCAGTCAGGTCTTTGTACTTGATGAGTCTGACATTGGTATTCTGTAGCTTAATTTTTGTGAACCGCAGAGGGAGCTTCGGCGATTGGGCAGTATAAAAATGCCATAAAGAGCTTATTTGTAGGTTGGGATATGAAGGATCTCCTTATATTTTGGGTTCCCATGACTTCAAGGGATTCATAGTTGAAGAACATTGTCATCTCTTGTGATGTTAAAGAGTTGGTAGTAGAATTTGGCTCTTAAGTTGGTAACTGTGATGTGAGAATGCTGATGATACTATCTGTTGGTTAGTTCAGTCAGCAAGGACAGGGAAATGTGCTCAGTGGCTCCCTCCAAATCCTGGAACTCCTTCTCATTGTGGGTTTGCCAAAACCAAGTCTGAGCATCTTCTGGAAGAAAGCATACCATTCGGGCTGGCCTTTGAAATCCAGGATTAATTTGATAAAGGGTGGGGTGAACGGAATTGAATTTTGTGAAGTCTTACTCTGTTTTACTGATAGTTATTTTTGTTACCTGTCTCAAGCCTTTGAGATGGGGTGAACATACATCTAAATAAGTAAGTAAACGAACACCAACATTTGGAGGTGATGTAAGCAAAGGCAAGTCCTAGCATCTCTAGTAACAGATTTGCCTTTTTTCATTTATAATAATAGTAACTTTCAATTCCATAGCACATCTTATGTTTCAAAAACTTGCTGAAGGCCCATGGGTTGAATCTGACTGCAAGCTGGGCAAAATATATGGTGGATCCCTGAAAAGTTGTATCTTGAAAAGCAGGATATAATTTTTAAATTTTTTCAAATATCTCTGCTATAATAGCCTCATGGAGAAAATGATCAAAGTCTGTCAAGGTTTCATCTCCAACTTCATTTCTTTCCTCTGTTTCTTTTTTAAAACTCCAAAGTTTGTGTGTTCTGCTTCTATCAAGCAACAGCACTGAAAACTTCTGAGGGGGAATGGGGAGCCCCCTTGGGAGAGATCATGGATGAGATTTTCCTTAGGAGACGGTTCTTGGCACGTGTGTTTGTGATAATACCTGGGCATGGATTCATACCATTATCACAACTTTAAAAGTTCTATGCAGGAGTTATGGATGTGCTCTGCACATCTGCCTTTCTTTGAAATATTGCTAAGCTCTTTGGGTGCTTTCATGCAGCATGCTCTCCCAGTTAAGTTGTATGCAGTGGAAGGTGCTTCCATTTACCTGCTGTCTTTTGCTTTCCAGGTTTATGCAGTAGTCCCTAAGGTTCATAGAAAGTTTTGGTGGTTCATTGTATAATACACCTCTTCAGTGTCATCTTTTATTCATCCTCTTAAACTTTTTCATTCTCATGAAGTCACTCCAAGGACTGTCTGTTTTCAAGGAAGACTGCCTTTAATCTAGAGCAACAGTTCTCAAACTTCATTTTTTCATAGCTCGTTTGAAAATTGTGGGGGTCTTGATGGACTGCTTAAACTTTTTTCCACTACAAATCTACGTTTTTCATATTTTAATAATCTTTTCTTCATCACTGTCAAATTGTTATAACAGTACTATATTATAAAAAATAATGGGCCCTCACCAGGCTGCTGAGAAGTGCCCTTTAGATGGCAAATTTTTAGGGAAGAATTAGGACTGCACTAGCACTGTACTGTGAAAATCATGGGCTCTAGGCCAGGAACTTATTAGTCTATTTGATAATCTGGCCTTGGTCAAAACAGCCTCAATCTGTTTTTGAGAAACAGAAGAAATAAAATGCAGAGCCAAGTACAGATATCATCAACTGTTTGATAGCCTTTTTGTGGTTTAAGTAGCAGTATTCTTGGGAGCAATTTGCCCGCTAAAAATCTAATCGAGAGCTCAGAGCAAATTGTGTTGGAAAACAAATGATATCCTGCTTGCTTTTGCTCCAGAGTTGTGCTCTGTTACTAATTGTAGTGTAATGATTTTGTGTATGTGTTACTTAATCTAGCAACTGTAGAGGAAGATGGTTTTTTGGGGGGCGGGGGAGTGGGATATTTGAGCAAATTTGAGAAGAACCAATCTTATTAACAAATTGGAATGTTCTGTTTTTTCTCAGAATTTTGTCCTCGTCTTACAATATATTGAACCTGAAGGGCATTTTAATATCTGGAGTGAGTGGTCAGGCTTCCGTGCCATTATGACCATGCTATGTCAGTAGTTTATTATCACATTTTCAATTGTTTCTCATCTTACAACTTTTATTTAGCTTTTCCTTGATTCTGTATTGTGCCTTGCTTTGCATTGTCATCCTCGGCATACCATTTGGTTTTAAAAGTAAGCATCCTAGTAAGTTAGCTGTTTGTGCACAAATTCATTGTATTTTTATTCTGTTGCTCACTTTTGTCCTGCATGATGTTCTGCTGCAGGTTTTGCTCTGATTTGGCTCTTAGGGATCTCTCTCCTTTTTCTTAACTCAGCTTCTTCTGGATTCTTGGCTGTAGACAACATATTGGGAGCAATTAATCACATTGTGCAAATATGAAGGGTAGGCCTATAATTGGTATGACATTTGTCTGCTGCAGGAATTGGTGCTATTAATGAATTGTATTTTGGTATAGTTGCCTTGAACGTAGCCTTGAGCTAAGGTAGCCATACATAACTTGTGACCTGCCACATTGAACGCAAGCCACCAGCTCTATATTTGTTGCTCTCTCTCTCTCTCTCTCTCTCTCTCTCTCTCTCTGTGTGTGTGTGTGTGTGTGTGTGTGTGAGAGAGAGAGAGAGAGAGAGAGAGAGAGAGAGAGAGAGAATGAACCTCCTCTTTTACCTGCATACATGGCTGTTGTACTGTTTCAAGCTTGGTAGGTTACAAGTTGTGCAGGCCTTTGCCAGGGGTTTATTAAGCCCTAGCATAGACCAAGTTAAGAGATTAGTGTTAAGTATTCTGTTTTGGTGGTGGTGAGTTTCTTTGCTCCTGAGGTTGGCTCAGCCATGTCCTTTGTCACAGAAGAATCCCAATTGGCTATTTTCCCACTCTTGCTTTCTGTGGAGAGTGAATGAAGGTTGTAAACTGGTGGACCATGTTCTAATGCTTCTGCTAAAGAATAGGTTTGCGTGAACTATATGGAGTGTTGCAGTATTTGCTAGGTCTATTTCTCCTTGAGGAAGGGGCACATTTGTTTGCTTGGGGATGATGCTGTTAGGAGCTTGGAAGTGACCAATCTGGTAATTCCCAAGTTGTGATAGTGAGCTCTGGTAAGCTTCTTGCTAGAGTTAAAGGCACGTGAAGGCTTTAGTTTGGCATATTGGAGATATGAAAAGGTAGGTAGCATTGGAGGGCTGTTGATTAATGTTGGCATTTAATTTCAGGAAACATTTAAGCATTTTCTTAACTTGTAACAAAAGGAACTTGCATGCCTTGGTCTTCATGTGATGTAACTTATTACATTTGCTTCTTCCTTCAGAGGGTGTTAGGGGCAAAAGAATAAAGACTTCAGGGAGGACATGGGCGCTGAATGAAGATAAGATGCCCTCTGTCGGTATGAGAAGCAGCCACTCGCTTCAGTAGTCCAAGCAAGCAATAAATGCTTGCTTGGACTACTTAGGTGAGTGGCTGCTGCCCATAAATGATACGATAAAGAGTGTTGTTTGCTGTATGTTTGGAATTTAAAAAATCCTTATTGAAAATGCAAACCTTTGTAAGTTGAAGGCCTGAATTTCTTATCTTATTTCCTTGGGAAGGCTGCTCTGCTTGCAAACATAAAAGCTCTTTCTTGAAAGTAAATTCCATTGAAATCAATAATGTTTCTGATGCGCTTAAGGCTGCAATCCCAAACCTGTTTACTAGGGAATACAGTGTGTCTTCACTAAGTAATAAACATGTTTAGGATGGTTTTGCATTTCAAAATCTGGGCTGCTAGTCTTGAAAACTCTTAGTTTTTTGTCTGTAAAATTGTTTCCCTGACTGGTAAGATATTTTTGGGGATGGATATGTTAAAGACTTGATGTACTAGGATACAGATGTATTGGGGCCATGTAAGCATCTAAAGATAGAAACTGTGAGCTCTTCAGGGGAGGGAACTGAACAAAATCTGTAGGAGTGAAAATACAGACAGTGACCTCTGCAAGAATTTGTGATGACACTGGGTTCTATTTCTGACCTTGCCATCTTACCAAGGAAGAGGGCAGAGAGAGGGAATTCACTAATGAAGGCTCATTTCCAGGCTGTACAATGGCATTGGGTTGGTTGACTCACTACCTAGACATTTTAGCTCACAAAATAAAATAAAGATAAATTCAAAGCAGACTGTTCTATCATTTAAGGTGCAATCCCATACATCCACTGAACTCTGTGGGATTTATTACTGAGTAGACATGTATAGGATTGCACTTTAAGTGAGGGTTTGAAAATGTTGCTTCTTCCAACTTTCTGAAAACCATCATGCAGAAACTACTGGTGTAGGGCAGGGGTGCAGAACCTTGGGCCTTGAGGGTCCCTATTCCTCAGGATTTCTCCAGAAGGCCATACCCTCTTCCACTGGCCTCACCTCTTTCTTCCAACCATTCAGGAGTTTCCCAGGTTTTATGCACCATTCTAAAAGGTTGAAATGCTTCTCCTAAGGCTTAGTTTGGGGCTGGGCAACTTGTGGCTCTCCAAATGTTTTGGCCTACAGCTTCCATCAGCCCTCACCATTGGCTAAACTGATTATGGCTGATGGGAGTTGTAGGCCAAATCATCTGGATTGCCGCAAATTGCCCACCTGTGTCTTTGTTGCTGACAGCAAAAGTTTTAATCTAAAACACGTTGGTGTGTTTGTTTCCTTTGGCCCTTTTTGCCATCATCTCGATCCAGAGGGAGAGGCGGGTAACAAATAAACAAATAAATTTATTATTATTATTATTATTATTATTATTACCACCACTGGAATGTGCCCCCCTGAGAGCTTCTACAAAATCGAATTTGTTCCTCAGAGACCAAATTCTGCATTCCTCATATAGGTTGATGGCAAGCTAGGGTGGTTGAATTTAAGAGCTAAATATTAAAGGTGTTGATGCTTATATCTGGTTGTTTACTGTCTCTCTTGTATAGTATGTACTGATAAAAAATTTATACATTTTATAAAGGTACAACCCTATTGGGTTGCTGCCCACTAGATGGAAACCTCCGATCTTTGAGGTTTCTGAGATTCCAATGCTCTGCTGCCAGTGCAGGAGGAGCAACGAAGGGAATTTATGCCCCTCTATCTTTCTTTTTTTACTTTTCCCTCTAGACAGGCTTCAGAGTCCGTCTAGAGGAGACCCACTGGCAAGGGCAGGGCCAGGGTTAGAGAAGCCACAGAATTTTGCAGATATGGGCCTTTTCCCCTTCACTTACCGTCCACCAGAATACCCCTTTTTTGACCTCTATGGGGCCATCGACTTTGGAAAGTAGGTGCTGCAGTTCTTCCTGCAGCAGCTGTGAAGGGCTGGGGGTGGGAAGGGATCAGAACTTGAAGTCCCCCTTCCAAAGTTGTAGCAGTGTCTATGGTTTCGGGAAGGGGAATCTGAAGGATCCTATGTCCCTGGGATGCTCTCCCAGGGACCATAGGGTTGTGCCCTTAGTTACCTTTCTTTAGAACTACCGTATTTCTTCGATTGTAAGACGCCATCAATTGTAAGACGCACACTAATTTCAGTACCACCAACAGGAAAAAAAAACAACCTAAGACACACCCGCGATTCTAAGATGCACCCCATTTTTAGAGACGTTTATATGGGTAAAAAAGTGTGTCTTAGAATCGAAGAAATAGGGTACACTCAAAGCAATGGACAAAGTTAAAAACAATATGAAAATGCAATAAGTAAAAATGATGCAGTTAAAACAATTTAAAATAAGATACCAAAAAGGCTAAAGCAGCAACATAATCTAAATTAATAAATGAACCAGACAATACCCTGGAAACACGTAGAGCCTTCACCTGTTGACGGAAGCTTTGCAGGGAGGTTTCACCTTCCCAGTAGAGGAGCCTGTGATGCAAGTAGAATTGGCCTCTGATCTTCAGTTTGCAGAATGAGAACTTAGTATTTGCATTAGAAATGTTTGTCACTCGCTGAATGATGTTTACTCTTAGATTAGTATGTCACCAGTTAAAAAACATTGATCAAATAATCAGATATTATTTGATCAACGTTTTTTAACTGGTGACATACCAAATGGCACTAATCCCATACCAGTCATTGCTCTAAGATCTGATGGAGAAATGTTTCTCTATGTCACAACTATTGTGGAGGCATAGTGAATGGGGACAAGAGAATGACATGGTTAATGGGGCTCAAATTGAGGGATTCTTTGCCCTGGGAGGCTACGTTGGCAGGGGTGTGTGCGTGTGCAACCCTGACTCCCCCCTCTTCCAGTGGATTAAATGCTTAACTATCATTGATAACATCATAGCTTCAATTGCCGGCCAGTGGTACAGCATAGATAAAAGACCAGAGGAAACTGGCAACAGGATGGAATATACTTTAATGCAAACTCGTGACAAGGGGGCAAAACCATGATTCTGGCTATAGGGAATTAGGATGGAAATGGATTGTCCAAAATTTGGGCACTGCAGTATAAAGTATGTATGGGGACAGACGGACAATGATTTTGTAGATTGAAATGTCAGATGTTGCACATTATGGTGTAGCGGTTAGAGTGCTGGACAGGGACTTGGAAGATGCAGATTCTCGGCCCCACTTAGCTATGAAGCTCATTGGGTGGCTTTGGGCCAGTCACTGATCCTTAGCCTAACTTACTTTCGACTCTGGGCAAGACAAAAAAAGGGAATATAAATGTAATAAATAAATGTTTGCACAGAGGTTTTCATAGTAGGGTATATGTGACTCCAGTGTATATACAGCCATCTCCCCTTCTCCCTGCATCCACTCCTGCATGTTATTTCAGCTTTTGCTGGTCCTACACCTTTCCCACTGCTAAATCAGGCCAAAGGTTCAGTTAGTCCACCATATCGATAGGTAACTGGTTAAATAACAAAAAGAAAAGAATAGGAATAAATGGTCAGTTCTGACAATGGAGGTGGGTAAACAGGGAGGTTCCAATACAAGGTTCTGCATTGGGGCTGGTGCTTTTTAACTTGTTCAAAAATGATTTGGAGTTAGGGGTGAGCAGTGAGGTGACCAGGTTTACTGATGATACCAAATTATATAGGGTCTCTAGAACCAAAAGGGGCATACAACTGCGTGTAATGATTTGCTTATTAAGAATGTAAGATAACTGAATATAGTTTATCAACAGTTTTAAATTTTAAACAAGTCTAAAGCTCCAAATCGGGTCAAAGTAATATCGTCATCCTTCATAAACAGTTACATTCAGGGTATTGCGTCTAACAGACAAAAATATTTCCACAAGCAACAATGTGTCCAACAGAAAAAGTTCTTACAACAAACTACATTGTTTTTAATTTGTAAGTCTGACATAAAAAGTTGGTGCAAAAAACTGCCTTGTTATATTAAATTACAACAGACTGCGTTGTTTTGTTTACAGGAATCTGGTATATGTCCCGTTTCATCCTAGTTATAAACTTCATCAGATGTACAGTCTCTAATGTCGCTGTATGTGAGTGATAGCTGTGGGGGTGTGTGTGTAGGTATACATTAATTATTCCAAGAGTTATTTCTAATTGTTGGTCTTGGCCCTCCAAGGAGAATTATTTCTTGACCCCTGCTAAAGATTCAGCAGCTTCAGACAGCGAGGAAGCAATCCATTAGGCAATCCATTGTGCCCGCCCCCCTCCCCCCACAAAAAAGTTAGCTTCAGATATTTGCTGGTCTATACTAGTGGTAACTGACCAAGAAAGAGATTTTGGGGTTATGGTGGATAGCTCGATGAAAGTGTCAACCCAGTGTGCAGGTTCTATGAGAAAGGCATATTCCATCTTGGGGATTATTAGGAAAGGAACCTAAAATAAATCTGCCAGTATCATAATACCTACATACAAATGTACAATGCGCTCACACTTGGAATACTGTGTATACTGGTCACTGCGCCCCAAAAACATATCGTATAGTTGGAAAAGATGAGAAATCATCTGGATCTTTTGCTTGTGGAGAAAATGTGTCAAATTGAGAGTGCTGGAAGCTGCCCCAATGCTAAATAGGTGGACTGGGAATATTTTTTCTGGAAGTTCTTACAATTGCTCGTTTCCACCCTGCTAATGGACAGCACAGAGATTAGCTAAAAAGACTTCTAATCTCTTTGATTAAAAACAAAACAGCTTGATATATTGCATTGTTGATCAGGAGTCAGGTGTTGTCTAACTTCTCTAATCTTGAATGTATATTTGTAAGAATTTTATGTCTCCATCACTTCACAGGTCAACATCATAATTCAGTGGTTGTCCTGCTTGCTAAAATGGAACAGACGAACACATGTGTATGTCAACGAAACAAAACACAGCTGGCAGCAGAGCTAATTTTAGGCTCTTTGCTTGGTCTACATTAACTGCTCTTTGTGAAAAGAAATTCCAGCAGTGACGAGTCTCGTTGCAGTCTTTTGACCTTTAACAGTCACTCCGTTCTTACAAGGGGGTAACCGTTGTGGGATTCCGCTTTGAAAATTCAGGCATAATTTATAATAATGAAGATCTCTGTCTCTGTTACTCTTTGGTGTACTGTTGATCTTCAGCCCCCCCCCCCCCAGCCCTTTGCTGGTGGGGAGCTCATTTTGTTACTTCAATTAGCTGAATGTTTCCATAGACTCTCTTAATTGAACTGGTGGTTTATCAGTTACTGGACTTTTAAATGTTTTATTAGTATTTTTGAGCTTTCATCTTTGTCTCCTATATTGTCAAAGGAGAGTTAACTGGTTTTCGTTTGCTGCTCCTTTGAATTCAGTTTTCAAGTTTTCGGATTTCAACTTTCAAGGGGCACTTTTTAGTTGACTCACTGTGAAATTTACTTGTCTATTTCTAAACGGAAAAGTCCCAAATGCTTTAAACTTTCCTTGTAGAGAAGGATGGTCCAATACCTTAGCCAATTTGGTTGTCATATTCTTTACCTTTTCAACCTTCATAAGATTGTTTTGAGATGGAGTGACCAAAACTATATTAATTATTCCAAATGTGGACACACCATAGATTTGTTTAAGGGCATTATGATATTGGCCATCTTACTGAACACGGAGAAAGCTAGGATGAGGAAACCTTCCCTGGGTGTTCCCATTCTGCATCCAGTTGGAAAATGGTGTAGAACAGGACTTCGAAGAATGTGTCTAATTCTTAACTTCTCATTTTGCTAGTAAATGTCATGGTGAAACCTCCCAAGGAAAGGCTGCTTTTGAGGGTGACCTGAGCCTAAACTAGAGCTTCAAGGTAAACCATACCGCACAGGTTTCACTGATGTTGTTGGTACTTCGACTGTGGAAGAGTAGTTAAGACTGGTTTTGTGCAAAAGGAAAGTCCTTTCGGTACCTATTAAAAGTGATAGGGATAGATTGGAATTCCTAGACCTAATTGGTTTAGGATTTAAAGTGGTGCAAACTGAAATCTGAATCAAAAGCATTGGACAAAATCTAATTCTTCCCATCCGGTAGTGGAGGTGGCTGCTGATTCCGGTCCACATACAGCCAGCCCCTCCAATTCTATTCTACAAGTGGACCCTACTGCTTACAGAACAGTGATTTAGTTCTTCCAGGGGCAAGCCAGAAGCATGTTGGCAATGCTTGCATCTTCCAGAACGAGCAGCTGTTAGTGGGTGGGCATTATTGGATTCTGCCCATAAGCTGCTGGACTTGGTTGGAGCAATGATTAATCTAACTTAGCCCAGGACAATACTTCACCTCAACCAGCATACTTCTACCAGGCATTTCAGGAGGAATATAGGGTAGAGACCTGAAGGCCAGGAAAATAACGCAGAAAAATTAAGACTCTCCCCTCACCCTCTGAGGACTCTCCCCCCCCCCCAATTTTATCAGAGGACATTTTGGGGAACATTTGATTGGAGGGAAATTCCTATGAAATCTTTTCTCCTTTGGAATGAATGAAGTGCTTTATTTGACAAAGTTTTACTTACTTTTTAACTCAATATCCAAATAATCTGCTAGTCCTTAATATTGGAGCCTGTGAGGCTGTTTCTGTTCAAATACACTTCTGTTGTTTAGTACAAAATTTGTGGTTTCTATTTTCAAAATTACTTTCCTCCTTCTCAGTTGGCAAAAATTGAGATATGTGTGCCTTGAAAGCTTGTGATACAGCACATTGCCACCCCTTTTCTCTCTTGTATTGGGTATATTTGCAATTTAGTTTATATAGATTGTAAGCCTATGCGGCAGGGTCTTGCTATTTACTGTTTTACTCTGTACAGCACCATGTACATTGATGGTGCTATATAAATAAATAATAATAATAATAATAATAATAATAATGATACTGAGGTTGTAATCCTATACATACTGAATAGGGAGTAAGTCCACTGAACTCAGTAGTAGACATATATAAGATTGGTCTGTAAATTTCACAAGTTTGCCATATAGTACAACTTTGTATGCTAAGTTATCAATGATGCATTTTATGTTAAAGCAGCAAAAATAAGTTTGATAAGAAAGTAAGTATTGCATGTATTTCCCCAAATTTTCTTTTTCCCCCAAGGCAAAAAAAGTCCCCTTGCCCCATGACTTCAATATTTCTGGTAATTTTAATCTCTAAAATAGGGTAATGACTGTCATCCATAATGTGTCATTCTTCCAGCCAAAAATATTAACCTGTCACCCATGAATTGTCTAACCTTGTTTTAAAACTTTTTAAAAACACTAATGGCATTCAAAATATTACATTTCAATTTCTAAACATCTGTTTTAAACATTATACTTTCCCTAACTACTTTCTTGGAAAAGTGTGGACATTCTTTGGATTTTTAATACAGGAACATTAAGAATTTTTGTGTTCCGTTTATTTGGATCTTCAGACAGTAATGTATGTGTTTGTGTGTGTGTGTGTGTGTGCACAGCAGATAAAAGGGATAAGATAAAAGGGGTGCAGATAAAAAAATAAGAGTTATAACATGAAGGGGATTTGGAGCAAGGATGCAGGGCAGAACTGGCTGCTGCCTCTAGTACTTAAGCACCTAGACAATTTGAGGGTAGAAGAAAGTTGAGGACCTGAGTTTGTTTGCTTTATATGCCTGATACAGATTAGAGTTTGCAGCTTCCGGCTCAAGCTTTTCCTTTCCCCCCATGTGAATTTCTCCCTTTCCCCATGTGAATTTCTGCCTTCCAGCATTAATCATGATGTATCATTTGTACCTAGGTTTAACTTTAGTCATGATTACTTTGAAACCATGGTTTGAAGTTGGCTTGCAAACTATGTTTGAAACTTGGGTTGAAAGTGAGCCATGGCTAGCATTAGTGCTTGCGCAGACTTCATGCTGCACCATGGTTAATACTGGAAGGGGGGGGATTGATTTCTTAACCATGGCTAAGTGAATGGAAACTGCACAAGGCTGTTGTTGCTTGAGACAGATTCAGGACAAATAAAAGCAAGTACTTCTTCACAAAGCGCATAGTTAAATTATGGAACTTGCTATCACAAGATGTAGTGATGGCCACCAATTTGGATGGCTTTAAAAGGGGATTGGATAAATTCTTGGAGGAGAAGGCTATCCATAGCTACTAGCCCTGATGGTTATGTGCTATCTCCAGTATTTGAGGCAGTAAGCCTGTGTGCACCAGTTGCTGGGGAACATGGGTGGGAGGGTGTTGTTGCACCATGTCCTGCTTTGTTGGTCCCTGGTTGACAACTGGTTGGCCACTGTGTGAACGTAGCGCTGGACTAGATGGACCCTTGGTCTGATCCAGCATGGCACTTCTTATATTCTTATGTTCTTAATGTGATTCCCCCCCCCCCCAAAGCATTTGTTCAGGTAAGATAAATCAAATATTTAACCAGAATTGAAATTTGTGTAGTATCAGAATGCCTGCCCTGCTCTCTTGCAAAATATACTTCTGTTAGCTACTTCTGACAATTTCTTGCTGCAGTTACATTTTCTTTGGGGCCAGCTCTTATCTTTGTATACTTGTACTTCCTTTTATGCGATATCTTTGGTTTCTGTATCAGTAGACCATGCATGAATGCTTTGCTTATTCTTGACTGACAACAATGGAAGCCTCTATATTACTTTGGGCATGTTTGTTTATAGATAATGTCATTTTTATTATTTTGACAAATCTTACATCTTCTTGCACCAAGTGCAAAGGGTTCAATGAAACCTTATGTGAGTATAGAGCACTGTGGGAAACACTGCCTTTCAGCTCATAAGATCCTTGCCTCTCTTCTCCCTTTTCTTCCCTGCCTAACAGAATACATGTTTGCTGGTCTCCTTAAGTTCCTCTGAGGTTGCTCTTGCAGCAGTGGTTGCAAGGGCGTGGAGGAAGAATCCTATGTCAGATTCCCCCTACCAAATTCATAGGAGTGTATGGGTTTGGGAGGGGGAAACTCAACATATATCCTATGGTCCCTGGGACACTCTCCTGGAGACCAAAGGATTGCTCTACCTATAAATGTGAGATATCTATTCAGACATGGAGATCTGGTGGTTAAAAATGTGATGTTCACTCTGAGGAATTTGAATATATATATATATATATATATATATATATATATATATATATATTCCCCTTAATTGCCCAGCTTCTTTGAATTACCGCACCGGAAATTTTCAGTTGCTTTTCTCTCTCTATTTGATGATCACTGTTTTGTGATTAATGGGCGCTAACAAAATGTGATACCAGAAGTGTCGTTTTGATGGTTGAACGTTTTTGATCTATTTCAGCACCTGTTTTCTAGGAGAGCAACGCTGCTGTGTAGAACAAAAGTCAAGACACATTTTTGTAAGTGGACTAAGAGAAGGTCAAAACTGGCATGCCTGTGGGTGGGATAATGGATGAGAGACCAGCTTCTGATGATAGTCATGAGATAGGCTGTTGCCTCTAGACGAGAGACCTTGCTAACCTTTCCGGTTGCCTTTATGCCTGCGGTCTCTCATTGCTCTCCACCCTCTCTTGTGTACAGATGCTTTTAGTTCTTGTCATAATAGCACCACCAATTGTGCAGCTATATTTAGGGCTGTGTCAGCATTTCCATTATAAGACCCTATTTTTCAAAAAGAGGTCTACAATTCAGCTTCAAAACCAATTTCAGCTGTGAAGTAGATCTCTGGGAGCAAATTTTTCTCCAAATAACACCCCCCCCACACACACAACATTTCTTTTAATTAAAAAAGCACAGACATTGAATCAGGATGCAAACAACTAATTTCATGCATCCTGATGTATTTACCCTGGGCAAGTAGCAACATTTGCTTGCTTCTTCCCTGTCCCGCATAGATGTTTATGGGACAAAAAGTGTGTTGCACTGTTCTAGCCGCCCATCTGTAATTGCACTGTGGGATTTGTTGCAGCGTGGATTCTACATTTCTGGCAAAATCCATTCATTAGAACTATGGCCTTGTAGGCCCCTTCCAACTCTGCAATTCTATGATTGGGCCTAGGATTGTGTGGTTGCATTGTGGTATAAATAGCTGCAACAGTGCCTCAGTACTCTGTGGCACAATGAGAAGTGGGAATAAAGAAATGGGCAGAAGGGTTTCTAAAGGTTACTTGAAAGTCTGCTGTGATGTTTCTGGGGTTCTTTGGAGAGAACCCTCATTATCTCAAGAGGTCACTTGGTAAGCCTAATTAGATAGGTATCTGGTAGGTTCAGCTTTACTACTTGGACTAAATCCACCCCGAGATAATCAGTTGACACCTCCTACGAATAGTGTAAGAGACTGCCCTGGAGTAGGAAGGTCAGTGCAGCCCATTATTAGAGCTGGAGTAGGGGGCGAGAGAGGCCCTGACTGCTACACTCTGTGAGGCAACTAGTACAGGCTCAGGAGGCTGTGAGGACAGAAGAGTTTGAACCATCTTCCCCTTTGGCGAGTCTACGCTTTTTTCCACAACACTGCATGAAGTTTATCCAACCAATTACAGCAGTCTTGCTTGGGGAAGGCTTGGCAAAGGTTTGCCATTGTCTTCGCAAAGCTTCGCTGCCTGGGTGGTACGAATTGCAACTCTCTAGAATGTGGACAGAGGCTGCAACGCCACAGATTTCTGCAGTCCCCCAATATTGTGGGACTGCAGAAATCTGTGGCGTTGCAGCCTCTGTCACATTCGAGCGAGTTGTATCTTTGCCTGACCTTTGCCAGCTTTCTACATTTATTCGACATTGCAGACTGGATGTTTGAGCTTGTGCATTCTATGCTTTTGGATGGGCGTTCCTTTTGTCTCTTCTGCAATAGGACACTGCCTTGCCTCCAGGAAGTCAGCTTGCTGTTCACCCATATGTGTAATGCACAGAGACTACGAAGAAGAAAGACAGGTTCCTTACCTATAACTGTAGTTCTTCGAGAGGTCATCTGTGCATTCAAACAACCTGACCTCCATCTCCTCTTTGTGGCCGTACTCAAGTTTTATCTTCGGTACTGTATATTCCTCTCAGGCCTTAGCTAGACCTCCCAGTTATTGCGCGACGGAGGGGTGAAGATCTCGCCATGTTTTTATTGCATGCAACAGCCTCAGAAGGAGAGGATGTCGCGCCCGCCATTTTGTTTTCAAATTTTATTTATTTATTTATTACATTTTATACCGCCCAATAGCCGAAGCTTTCTGGGTGGTTCACAAAAATTAAAACCATAATAAAACAACCAACAGTCTAAAAACACAAATACAAAATACAGTATAAAAAGAAACAGAAGATGTGCGCGAGCACTCGTGTGCAAAAGTTAAGTTTTTTTTTAAAGAAAATTAATTTACCCCGCTCACCCCACCCCAGATGGGTCGTGGCTCCTCGTGAGGAACCGGGACAAACCGTGATGCCAGCACACACTTGGGCCTAAAGTGTAGGGCGAGATCCCAGGGCAAAGGAGGGATCATTCCTCCCTGATCCCAAGATCCACTGTGCATCATGTGAACACACAGGGATGATCCCGGGGATCGCCCTGGGATTTCGCCCTGTCTAGCTAAGGCCTCAGTTCCAGGGTTACAATGTCAGTCTCAATGAACTGAGGCAGTGAGTGAGAATCTGCTAGGAAGATGTGCACTGGGACAGTGGGGGAAGGATTCCTGCCAAAATTCCTCAGCTACAGAAGTTTCCTGAATTGAGGCTCTACACAGTAGCAGATCCCATGTGTGTGAATGCACACTTGATCACTTGAATAACTCCAGTTACACGTAAGCAAGTTGTCCTTTTCCCAGTTTGAATCAACAAACACAACAAAAACTGGTTGGTATGTGATTCCACTGTGGAGACGAAATACCAGTAAAAGTTTAAAACAGTAGAGGTTATATAAAATGCTAATAAAAATGATATAATAGAGGACATACACAAACATAACATTGTTGCAATTACATCAAAAGAGAAATAGGGAGGGAGAAAGAGAGAGAGAGAAAGAAAGAGGACTGATCTATCTTGATAGGTTTAACTACATCCCCTCTGGATGGTTCCATGACCAACTGTTCTAGGGGAATCTTTTGTGGTATTGAGAAATAGTACCTCTTTATTATGACTAGTACATGCTTTATTCAGTCTATGTGAGGGTAGTTGACATCAGTCATGATAGCATGTACCCAGTACTAAAATACTTTGGGTGCCTGGGATTGTCATCACAGAGATTCTGTAGAGGACCCTAACCCTTTTGAGGTTTCTAGTTTATTTCACACTGTGTCTTCTTTGATGATTCCACCTCAGTGTTATCTACCAGGCTATATTGATGACTGGATGATATCCCCAACTCCTACCAAGCTATCTTGATGATTGGTGATATCCGCAACTTTCACAAAAGGTAGGTTTTTAACCATCGCAAACCCCACTGCAAACATAGGTGATGATCTCTAATTATTGAATTACCTACAACCATGAGCTCCGTGGAAACATATCCTTTGTGCAAGAGTATATCTGTTCATCCTCTAGTGAGTAGTTTCCTTCTTAAAGGATTGTTCTCCCCTCTTCAGAATGGCACCCACGTTCTCTTTGACAGCAGAGGAGCTGCCACCCTGGAAATGGAGTGCCACTATCATGTCCATGAAGGTCTTATCCACCAACTTCTCTGCCTATCACAGCTTCTCCAAGTCAGCTTCATAGACCTCAAGGGAACAAACTTGTTCTCTGAGATCGAGCTTCTTGCACAGAGCACATCCCCACAAATTTTGTCCAGCATGAAGATAGTTGTACATTGACATTCTCTGCAATAAACTTGATAGCCCTCATACTGTTTCTAAGTTTACCCATCATGCTTTTGAACTTTCACACTTATAAGAAAGGAAACTATGGTTTAGAGCTGATTCATAAATTCACCCTTTTCTCCATGATGCAGTCTATGAAGACAAAGCCATGGCTGTAATTATGGTGATTGTATGTCTGTTAGACACAATTCTCTGAATGTAACTGTTCATGATATCAACGTAGCCTGTTGTAACAATTTTGTCTGGCTGACTTATAAATTAAACAACGTAGTTTGTTGTAATAACTTTTTCTGTTGGACACAATGTTGCTTGTGGAAATAATTTTGTCTGTTAGGCACAATACCCTGAATGTAACTGTTTATGAAGGACGACGATATTACTTTGACCTGATCTGGAGCTTTAGACTTGTTTAAAATTTAAAACTGTTGATAAACTATATTCAGTTATCTTACATTCTTGATAAGCAAATTATTACACGTAGTTGTATGCCCCTTGGCATTCTTTTTTTCCTGTAATTATGGCGAGCTAGTTCAGACAGTGGCTCAAACTGTGGTTTCTGATTCGGTGTTGCTGGCTGTTTATCAACTGTGACTTGTCAATTCTGATACAATGCCAAATCCATAGTTAAGCTTCCTGGTTGTGCACACATGTGTACTTATAGTGGGTGGAAAGAGGACACACTCGACTCTTAAATGGGCTATATTGCCAAGGTGGTGTATTTATTTCCAATATTCTATGGTGTTTGTCAGTTGTGTGCATTCACATTTTTTATGTTACAGTAGGTTTTCATTGGTGTATTATATACCTAATCTACTGAATAGCAGCACTGATTGAAAGGCATCATCAGCCATTTGTTGGAGCTGTTTCCGGGCAGAAGGAGTAGTTAATTGGCAGTCCAGATGTTGCTAATTGCTGCATTTGTGTAGACCAGTTGTTATGGGTCCGTCTACTGTATCTCCCAGCATATATGCTTTCTAAACTAGAGCAATCAGTTAGCAATCAATTATGTTAAGTAATGTTTTAAATCCTGTCACTTCTAGGAGTGATGCCACAGGTGTTCTGTGGTTTCCAGTGTGGTAGATGCTCTGGGTTGCACAGGCCCATATTTGCTTACTTTTGCGCTGATCATGCTGCGTGGACACAGTCATATATCATAGATTTCTGTGGCTCATGGAAGCTTGAAAGCTAAACAAAAAACATGCAAATTATGAGCAATTATCTGGTGCCTCAGGAATCCATGAATATTGTCTTTATTAGCCACTTTTTTTTTTTTTGCATGTGGGGCATATGGGGGAAGGTAGAGAGTTCTCTCATTGTAATTTTTATATTGTATTTTTATATTGTATTTTATATTATGGTTTTATACTGTTGTTTTATACTTTGAATGTTTTTAATTTTTGTGAACCGCCCAGAGAGCTCCGGCTATTGGGCGGTATAGAAACGTAATAAATAAATAAATAAATAATCATTTGTGATTAGGTATGAGAAATATGGGACAGTGCAAGATGCTCCTTTTTCTTACCTTCTCAAAAACCACAGTGCAAGTGAGAGTCTGTGGAGGCTGCTATCCTTTCTTCTTGCTGGAGGGCTGGGGACAGGTTGGCTTTCCTACATGCTATGCTTTCCCTGGCTATATGCTGTTTTCAGTCTGCCAGTATGGTCCAAGATGATTGTCTAAAAAGGCAAGATGGCCAGGCCTTTGGAAAACTTGATGGGTTTTTTCTCTCTTTAGCACAGGTCTTTGGTTTCTTCCTATATAACGCTGTTCCTAAATGCCAAGTGGGACCAAGGCTGCTTTGCTCCCCTCGATCCAGTCCTCCTTGATCTTAAAGCTCCTTTGACTCTTGCCCTCTCTTAATCCATGCCCTCTTGCTAGTGACTGTTTCCCCAGCTATGCTTACTGAACCGTGGTAATGGCATCACCATTGATGCTGCAAATAAACTTTGCTGACCTGGTTCAAACCTAGCAGCTGAGCCCCTGACTCAAGTGAACTGTGGTAAGAGTGGTTTGCCTGGATAAATGGGTAGAGATCTAAGCTTGGATTTCAATTTGTGTTCCAATTTGCATGTCAATATTTCAATTACTCTGGCTGGCTATCTACAATTGGGTTTAATTGTAATCTGGGTGCCATCGTAGTATTGTTTGATTACAAGTATTACTTCCATATTTTTGAAGACTAAGTATGCTCAGATAAACTGTTTTAGATTCTGCATATTCAGGGTTTGGTGCTTGCTTTGAACATGTTTTCCAGAAAACTGGTAAGACCTACATTCTGGAAAAAGTAGGGTGACAATTTTTTTAATCAGTATCTTAGGGCGGAATCCTACACACACTTAGACAGAAAAAAGTCCTACAACTCCCACCATCCCCCAGCTAGAATCTCAGAGAGGCACTAATACTGAGGATTTGGTATTGTGAATGTGTAATTATGTGTGATAAAAAGGAGATGTTTAAAGAATTCTCATTGATTGATAGAAAGTCATTTTTAAAAGCTTTTTTTTATGATGAATCATGAAAAATTACAATTTCTAGCATTCCTAGATATACAAAGTTGTTCTATAATAAGGTAAAAGCCAGGGAAGATACATTCCACAGGGTTATGCACTAAGGAAATTAGAATATTAAAAATGCTGGAAATTGAAGTTACCATTAACCGGTCTGGGGGCTGGATTCAGTATTTTCTAATCCCTTTGTACAGAGTGTGCATAAAGGAATGAAAGAAAATCTTAATGGACACTAATAACAAAGTACTCACAACTGCTTGCTGTTGTTTCTATGTTAATAATAGCACTGAGTGAAAAGACTGTTTGCAGACTTATTCCATTCATTTTCTTCCCGTGTTTCCTGCTGCTAATTCATTTGGAGCAGTATCCCTCTCCCTGCTGCTGGCAGGAGCAGTAATCTCATTCTTATTTTATTCCCTCCCCCACTTTCTTTGAATGAACACACTGCCTTAGTCAACACATGATATTAATATTCTGAGGCAAGTTCAGATTATTTTGAGATGAGCAGGAAGGGGGGCATGGTTCTTTCCTCTTTTGTTTTTTGTTCTACTGTACTGAGCCATGACCAACCTTTTGTGGAGTTTGTCTGTATGGGGCTGCCCTAAAATGTTATTTAAAGCCTAAACCTACCAACAAGGGAAATAGCTATCAGGTTTCTCAATTTTCTCTTGCAATCTGAAAAAGCCAGCTTTATCCCTGAGCAGCATGAATTTATTCCAGGGTCAGGCATTTTAATATTGATCCTGCCCTGGCCATAAAACTAAAAATGGGCTGCTGTACCTAGGAAGCAGGGTTTGAAGGGTCTTCTGTATTCTGGTGATAGGTGAATGCTGTTAATGAGAGTTGGCAAATGGCGTTAAACAGAATTGGCACATGAGCACCTGGTACTGTTGAAGTGGAACATGATGCAGCATTAGCAATATTTGAAGATGGAGATACTGTAGAAGATGGAGATACTGTAGAATTTTCCATCGCTGTTTGTGGAGAGGTGAGAGAATTTGTTCAGAGCAAAGGACCTCATTGGAGATATGTCTGGAGCTGAAAGTCTGCAGCTAACTTGAATATATTTTTCATTCCTAATTTAACATATTATTCATGTCATTTTCATGAACATGGCCAATTACAAACTGCAGTTGATAATGCAAGCTGAGTGCTTATCTTTCCTCTGAAGTTGTTATATTGAAATGAGAAGAATGTAGCCATTGGGGGAACATTTTTCATACAGAGAGACCATTGGGAATCTTGGGCTACTAACAAGAACTCTTGACTTTCTGGTTGGGACCATGCATAAGCCATGCGTGATTCATGTTGATGTTGTTTTGACACTTATAATGCACCTAAAATGTTCTCGGAGCTGTTCAAATATTAAAAGATAATACAGTTGCTGTCCACGGGCTTACAATCTAATATACAGGATACACAAAAATTACTACTTGTCAGGAAGGAATACCAATTGTTCCTTGACAATAAAAATAAGTGGTAAAATTGTGCATGTCTATTTCTCCCCATCCTACCCATCTGCATTTGGGCCTGAAAGACCAAGGAAAAGTATGCGTGTGTGGAGGATAAATTATAAGCAAGTATGCTTTGTGACATTGCACAACATTATCACTCATTATGGGGCATGTCAGTTAAACACCAGCCTTAGCTTCCCATTTCCTGGTTTTGTAGCGCTTGAGTCAACAAGAAATAGTCTTAACTCTGGTTTTAAACTGGCAGGTGTTTTTTTTTTAAATCATTGAATCATAATTAGAATTAGCATTGATATCAGTTTATAACCTGCCATCCATGTGCTCATGTCCAAATTGCTTTTTTCTCTTTCTGCCTGAGTGCTTTAAAATCACCTAGAAATTAGCTGCCTGGCAACATAAAAGCACAGGTATTAAAATGAAGTACATGCCTTCCAACTATCTCCATTATCTTGCTAAATTTAGATCAAGTACAGCTTTGGAATTGAGATCTCTTGGGAATTTAACAGAAGACAGATAATATCCAGTCTCCCCAAGCACTGGAGAAGAAAGATAGCCTCAAACTAACTTCGGCCTCTGTCATCCAAATTACTCTATTAAACAAGAAACATGTGTCTGTATCATTCACAAAGCACATAACCACAAATTTTCCTTTAGCGTTATCTTTGGAATGGTTTGGTAGTTCATCAAATGTTACTGTCTCTTCCTTAAACAAATTCTATTTTCTACACTTGGCTTCAGAATCATCTCTGTATTTGTCTGCCAATTCCATAAGGTGGGGTTTTTTTTTTTTTTTTTTTTGGCAGAGGTTTACTTATTTTTAAATTATTCCATTGTGAGATCCTAGGCGATGTCCAGTTGACTACATTTAATTTGTGAAAATATAAATTCTGCTGTGAGTTATATTTGCAATTGCTTGTTTATCTTGTTTTACTGTTTTAGTGTATGCCACTCTGATCTCCTTAGGGAGGAAGAGCGGGATATAAATGATTTTAAATAACATAAATAAACCACTACAGCAACCGCTTGCTTTATCGGTGATCACCAAAACCCTACTTGAATCAAAGCACTTTGCTCCTACTCTGAAAAATGCTCAAACTTCTTGGCTTTCTCAGTCTAGACCTCTGGAATATCCCTTGGCCATGCTTTGAGTTGTTTATATTTCTGTTCTGTCCCTTAAATGCAAAGCTGATTTGGCATTGTGGCTCTTCAGTCTGGTGCCCTGTTTTTCCTATACTGCCTGTATTTCCTATATAGCCTGTATGCGTAGAATCTGCTCTCAGTGCAAACTGACTTCAGATTCTATAACCAGATTGGTGCCATCTACCAATACAAGCTTCGTAATGAATATAGTGTGTGTGTTCAAGCATAGCTGGGACATTAAAGTTATGTGTGTGTGTCTGGATTTTGTATAAAAACTGTCGCCAATGCCCCATCTTTTCTAGTTCTTGGTATGAGTGAAACCTTTTGTCTTGATTAACATTTTCTAGGACAACACACGTACACACACTGCCATTTATTTATTTATTTATTTATTTATTGCATTTCTATACCGCCCAATAGCCGAAACTCTCTGGGCGGTTCACAAAAATTGATGCTAAATACTTTACCTAAAATGTTATTTAAATACCCCCATATATTCCTCTAATTTTTCCAAGTAGACTGAAAACTAATAAGTATAGATAGGACAATCTCCAAAGTAGATTGCTTTGGAGGCTAGATACAGTTCATGAGTTGCCAACGGGCTGTCCCACCTGCAACATTGAAGGTAGACAGTATCACATGCCAAATGTGATCTCCTGGGGGGAAAAGGCATAATCTCTGACAACCCTGTAATCTTCTGTACCACTTGGTGGCACAGACTCTTCAATATAATTTGCTTTGTGAAGTATTAAGGTGTTGCTCCATACCTTGCTAGAAGGGGAAAAAAAAAGAGGAGAATCCGAGTAGGAAAACTTGGTTGCAGAGTTGTGTGGGTAAGAGTGTGTATCTATAGGATTTCCCCTTGGACTTCTTCCATCAAAGGCTTTAAGACTGGTGCCTGGGGAGTTTTGCATGTGCAGCTCATCCTCTTCCTTTGAACACTGAACTGGCTTCTCCATAGGCTTGAAAAAGGTAAGGGGGTGGAGGAGAGAAAGCTCGTCCCATTTAAGCTTGTCTGAGCTTGGAAAGTGTAGTGTCTTTGAAATCAATCTCTTTGCTCTCCTTTTTCTCTCTAACACCCCCAGACTGCTTTCTAAGCCCTAGTATACCTAATTAGGGGTGGGGGCAGGGAAATGCACACACAATCTGACCTACTTCTCTGATTTTTTTGAGTTAGTAAGCAAAGGTGTGGGGAGTTATCCTGCCAAGTCTTATTTTGCATTTTCCTTGGGTGTGTGGGTAGCAGGAGCTAAAAAGGCTTGCCACTTCCAAGGCTGTTGCTATGTCAGAGTGCTGGGATTTCCTTGTATGTATGTTGTCAATAGGACTCATGTTGATGTATTATTCCTTATAAAGCCCGGTTTTCATTTTGTATTGTGAGTGCATACTGTGAGCACAGCACAGCCTGTGAGTCACTCATGACTCCTATTAAAATCCTCTCCAATGATAATTGAGTGTGGGCACAAGCAGCCCACTTACTCTGTCAGACCTTTTTTTAAAAAACGCAGTAAAGTTTTAAAATTGGTTTGACATCTTCTTTTGGAGAGCGTTGTTTCTCCTTATGTTACCTTTCTCAGAAACAGTTTAATTAAAACCGTCTTGGTCTATCTTCTGTTTCTCTCCAATACCATTTCACAAATTGTCCTGTTCAATACTGTGAATATTTTAGCAGGAAAACAAAACAATAGCTTGCCTCACAACAGGAAACTAGTGTGTACCCTGCCTCATATCTGTAATTACAAGGCAAACTTGGAGCCACGGTAACATATACCTTGTTCTGATCATTGTTCAGTAACATCTCTCCATATATTTTTCAACTCCTAAGGCCAAAAGGGAACAGTCAGCTAATTTCATGTGTATTGCAAAATCCACAATTTCACTCAGTGATTCCTGCACCAGTCCTGGAATTATTCTCCTGTTGTCATAGAAACAGTTGTGTGTGTAACTATTTTTAATGCATGTATCCTGCAGCACCAATTTGAATTGGGACATTTATTTCTCCTGTCTCCATTTTACAGGTGAATAAGGGGCTGCACCAAAGGACAGGAGAGGGGCGCGTGCGTCCCGAGGGGCCACATGTTGCCCACCTCTGTTATAGAGGTTATTAAATATGAGAGACAGAGACACATGTTCAGAGGAGGGCAACCAGGATGATCAGGGGTCTGGAAACAAAGCCCTATGAAGAGAGACTGAAACAACTGGGCATGTTTAGCCTGGAGAAGAGAAGATTGAAGGGAGACATGATAGCATTCTTCAAATACTTAAAAGGTTGTCATACAGAGGAGGGCCAGGATCTCTTCTCGATCATCCCAGAGTGCAGGACACGGAATAACGGGCTGAAGTTACAGGAAGTCAGATTCCGGCTGGACATCAGGAAAAACTTCCTGACTGTTAGAGCAGTACAACAATGGAACCAGTTACCTAGGGAGGTTGTGGGCTCTCCCACACTAGAGGCATTCAAGAGGCAGCTGGACAACCACCTGCCAATTATGCTGTAGGGTGGATTCCTGCATTGAGCAGGGGGTTGGACTCGATGGCCTTTTAGGCCCCTTCCAACTCTACTATTCTATGATTCTATGTAGGTATACTTATCTCCTCTCTTGAAATTAAAACACTGCCATTGTATAATACTATATACAGCCCCTTTGCAAAGATCAAATGTGACTCTAAAGATTGACAGAATAGAGCATTCTCTTAGTAATCCTAACCTTGCACCAAGTGAGGCAGCAATCTTGCTGAAGCTAAGCAAGCCAGGGCCTGGCCAATGTCTGGATGGGAGACAATATAGTAACTCCATGTGATTTGCCTTGGGTTCCATCATAGAAGAAAGGCAGGATATACACATAATACCTGTAATTACAATGTAACCTTGCTTACAGTGTTTATGCTCTTGCCTAATAGTGGCAGAGCTACTGGCTACACTAACTTTAGTGATGGTTGTTAGAAATGCTTGTAGATTGTTATGAAGCATACACTCTTCTGATCAAATGACACAGGAATATTACTCATTCCTAGAACACCTTGTTGTTAAGCTGTGTCCAGCCACTTGGGTTGCTTAGCACAACTACAGGTTTCCAGACCTGCCTTGTGTTGTTTGAATACCATTGACCTTACTTGTGAAATTTAGAGAGAGAGAAATAATCTTTTAGCTGTCTTTATTTTATAATTTGCTGTCATCTTCCTCACTAGGTCTGTGGAGTAGAAGCTTTTATTTTCTTTCCTATTCAGTTTGTAAAATACCAAAAACTTTATTATTTCAAATAGTCCCCACAACCTCTCAATGTTTCTCTACAGCTCAAGATACTTTCAGTGTTCTGTTTTCTTTTTAGTAGGAGAATTCACACACCCTGTAAATAGGCTGTAGATTTCTAATCAGTTTTTATCTGCCAATATAGACATCTGCTGTTCAACAAAGACTTCTTCCCAAATACAACCAATTATCATAGTCTTCTGCTTGCCTGTGGCAGCCAGGTAAAAATAGCAACTACAGCAACAGCTTGCATATCTGGTGCCATTTCCTGTAGCCCAGAATAGCCCTTGTGCTATCCCAACAATTTATTGCAAAGGTGATGGTCTTGCATTCTACCAACACTTCAATACAACATTCAGAGTGAAGCATGCAAGTGTATTTATTTATTAATAAAATCTGTTACCTGCTTTTCATTATAAAATAATTCCAAAGATGGGGTACGAAACCAATAAAACACAGTAAAATCATACAAACCATTGACCGATAAAACAGTAAAATGGGAGAAGAGGAACGCAGAAAAATAACAGTTTACAAAACGCAGCAACAGAGATTCATTTATCCTGGTTGTGCTTTTTATATTGTATTTTGTATTTGTATTTTTAACTTGTTGGTTGTTTTATGATGATTTTAATTTTTGTGAACCGCCCAGAGAGCTTCGGCTATTGGGCGGTATAAAAATGTAATAAATAAATAATAAATAAATAAATAAATAAATAAATTCAAAAGCCTGGATGAACAAACAGATCTAAAAGCTTGTAAGGTTTGGTGCTGGCCATATATAAGTAGGGAAGGAGTTCCACAGTAAGAACACTTATTATTATTATTATTATTATTATTATTATTTATTTATATAGCACCATCAATGTACATGGTGCTATACTTCTTCAGTCTTGTATATATTGTGTCCATCTGCATGCATAATTGTTATTCCAGAACTTGGTTCAGAATTTCGTCGTTGAGTGGGGGTGGGGAAAGTGAATCTCTCTCTATTGGTCCTTTTGTGATATAGTTTCTGTGCATAGTTTTCACGGTCTTTGAATTCAAACACTGGGATTCAGTTCCAAAACATTGCTGTTTACAAATCCATTTAAAAAGTATGCTGTTTTAGAAGAACTAATTAATCATTGTTCAGAACATGCACCACTAGAGAAAATGCTTCATTAATTTGCATAATACAACTTATTAGTGTAATTTTTTCTTGGCATAGAATTTTTGGTGTTATTGGCACTGAGTGCTGCCAACCGCCTAAGCATGAAGAAAGAGAGGGCGTGGAGTGAAGTGGAAGAGGATTGGCTACCCTGGCTGCCCGCCCTTTTAAAGCAAGCCTGCTGATTGTTGGCGGCTTTTGGCATGTAATTCTTGGCTGATTGGGGGTTACTGAAGGAATTTGTCACTTGATAACAGGTGTATATTCTTTGAGCCTCCCAAAAAGCAAGATGGAATGTGGAACCTCTTGCTTTTCATAAATAATAATACATATAACACTGCTGCAAAAATGAATTAAGGCTTTTTCTTCTTCCCTTGCAGCATAAAAATTAGTCTGTGTTCTTGTTTCTTGTACAATAAAATGCTACTCCCTTCCTCATCATTAACTTGCCTTCCAGCTGTGTTGTAGCTCTGTGAGTTGGAAAGGAGACTGGAAATCAGTTTATGACGATGGGCAAATTTAAGTATCCAAATAAAAATAGGAGATGAATGACTTAATTTTAAAAGGGAGCCTCTAGTTTTCCTCTTGTTGCAACAGTGACATTGCCTTGGTGTTGTAAATTAGCACATTATAATTGCCTTTGCCTGATAGAAGGCTTAACTCCTTCAGATTACCAAAGCACCTGTATCAGCTGCTTATCAGGCAGCCCGAGTAGAGCTTATGCACATGGGAAGACTGAATCAGTTTTGAATGTCTTCCTCAAGTTTAAATCTGTCTAAAACTACAGTGGTAAGAAGAAGCACTCGTAGTTTTTTTTGTTTTTGTTTTGGCGTAAATAAATCTGAGTGGGGCTTGGAATGTAGCCTGGAAACCCTTGTGCAGTTGTACCAGGTCCCCATGTATTTTTTCCTCAAGTTCATCCTAGCAGACGTTCCACCCCCACCTTCTGTGCATGTGAACCTCTTACTCCCCCTCTCACTGCCCCCTGCTTCCCAAATGAAAAAAAGCTAGTGTCTAGAACGCACTAGCAGAAACATTTGATGAAAAGAGCCAGGACAGTAAAATGTGCAACATGGCTGCATTTTGTTTGAACCAGGTATGGGTTAGGGCCACTGCAGTTGTTTAGGAACCTTTGAGATAGGGTGGGTCATCGTAAAAGCCTGATCACATTTTCCCAGTAAATCCCAAATCCACTCTGTAACGTAGATCTCCAGATGTTTCAGAGTTCGACTTCAAGAAGCCCCTAGCAGCATGGCTAATGGTCAGGAATTCTGGGAGTTGAAGTTCAAAACATCTAGAGTTCTACCCATCCTTGTAGTAAGGCATCTTTTCTTGTATTGATTTGGGAACCAAGAATAAAAGATTTTTCTTTAAAAAGGAGTACCAAATATGCTGAACAAGTTATAAGGTCTGGTTAATTTTAATCCTATATAACTGTCACTTCTGTACTCAGCCAAGAAGGTCAACTAGATTTAAATCTGCATTTCACTTGGGTAATAATTGGGGATGAATGAGTAAGTGAAGTTATGTGTACTTTGGACTCTGTATATGTAATTGTGCTTGCTATATTCATCCCTGTGCCTCTTCATTTCCTTCCCTCTCTCCTCTCATTTGTCTCCTCTATTGAATTTCAGATTGTAAGCTCCTTTGGGCAGGTACCTTTCTTTCTTAAATGTTAGAGGCTTTGAGTTCTTCTCAGCATCAAGAGACAGTGTCCTTGGAGAACTGCAAGTTGAAGAGATTTATTTTACACCTGGAGCACTACTGACCAGGCAGAGCGACAAGTGGGACAATGAGGGAAGAGATCTATAATCCCTGTTTTCAAAGCTGTCCCAGAACTCTGCAGACAGGAAATATGTAATGCAGGAATTAAAACTAAGGAAAAGATACATAGTCAGTAAACACCAAGGGATTAGTAAAGATTGAGGTTTGTTGTCAGGCTAATGCTGGACTGTACAGAGATGTCTCCTCTTAAGGTTAAAACTGGTACATGAACATGGTAAGAGTGTAATCATCTTGGTGTGGAAATCTTGGAGTCTTTTTGGTGAACAAAAGTCACTAGGAGAAAGTGATAAGTGATGTGTGGGGCAGTTAAGGATACATGTGAAGAACTCTGAGTAAAAATATTCAGTAACCAATCAGATCACACATTACACTAAGCTACTCTGCAAATAAGCTATTCAGTGTGGGTTGTTTGCGGAACCCATGGTATACCTGGCTGATGATTGGCTTGTTTTTTTGCCTTCTTTCCCCTTAATCCTCCCCTTCAGTCCTCCAGTATCCGTGACAGCAGAACCTCTTGCTTGTCCCGCCCTGCTCTGTGCGCTACCCCTTTAACCCCTATTCTTTTACGGTTTTTTTTTTAAAATGCAATTAGGATTGGATTTTGTTTTTTGGCCCCAGAAAATTGTGCAGTCACATTTTTATGCTTTAAAATAAATGAATAAATATTGTTTTGTTACTCTTTCACACTTCTGACTGTCTGATATGTGCAGTTTTGCCTGGTCAATTTCCTTGTATGTTTCAGCTGTCAAAGGGAGTGGCCAGGAAAAGGTGTTAACATGCAAGGAAATTGACAGGTAGAGATTGCATATAAGCTAATTTGTGCATTGTTGCCAAGGTCCAATTGCAGAGTTGTCAACTGAAAAACACCGAAAAGAGGAAAAAGCAGCAAAAGTAGCTGTGTTTTTAGTTGCAGTAACTATGCGGTTTAAATGCAAGAGGGGCTGGTAATAAAGAACCTAATTTTCTCCTGTGTAGTGAGGTTGTAGGACACACCTAAATCAGGGCCTGGCTATATTAAGGTGTCCAAAGCTGTGTACAATTAATGCAGCTATTTAATTCCTGCAACAGGCCTTGGGTGGGAAGCCTGTCTTTGCTTACAAGTAGGCCGCCACTCTGAAGCAATTACTTGCCAGCACCAATGGATCATCCCACAGGGTTACAAACCCTAGTGTCAACTCTATTCCTGTATCTATGCAAGTGGAACTATATTGCAGTGTTCTTCACTGCAATGCCTAAGGGCAGGGATGTGGGCTACCAGAGGCAGCTTCAGTGTCTGGGAGTCAGGAGACCTGCTGCTTATCATCTGTAAGGTGGCTGCAGGGGGTGGGCAGAGAGCAGAACACAGGAGCAATCCGCCAATTAGCTGAAATGGGGGAGGAGCCCAAGGGGCAAATGTAATTGGTTAATTGCAGTGGTGCATTGCACTGGAGATGGAGGGGAAATAAATGGGCAGTGAGGGAGAGCAAAAGTTGGACCTGCAGAGCACTCTCTCAGTGACGAGAAAATGATCCGTCCCAATCCAAGGTCTGAGAGCCTGTCAGAATTTGCCTGCCTGACATGAACAATGTGTAAGGGGATGGGGGAAGAGGCCTCCAGCTGAGTTTGGTGCACAGTATCATGACTTGACTTGAGGAGGAAGTGGAGATGGCTTCCAGAGGCCCAGGAAATCCCTCCAATTGGCCTGGAACCAAAGTGGCTGCAGTGAAAATTACTGTTATATTGGGATCTACAACAAGGGCTTGTTCATCTGCTCATCTTCTAATGTGATGTATGCCATCCTTGCCAGCAATGCTCTTCTACCAGTTGCATTGATTGAAGTGGACTGTCTCTACACAAGATAATAAATGGACACAAATCGGATGTCCAAAATGCGTAACACTCAGATCGCTATGGAGGAGGTTTAGTCTCCCTGGACTTTGTGTAACAGGCTTGAAGCGTGCTATACTTCTACAAAAATAATTCAAAATGTGACTTCAGCATGGGAGCTGCCAAGTTGGCATTGATTTGCAGACACCCTCAGACTTAAACTCAGTAGAGACCAGGAATAGCTTAGTCAGTTACAAAAAAGTAATTGTCCTACTTTAGATTTTCATGTGCCTTATTCATCTCGCTTCATCAGTTGGGAAAGGGTCACACCCACTCTGATTTCAGTCTTTTGACTGGATTCCCCCCCCCCCCGCCCAATTTATTCCCTGCATAGTAATGTGGAATGCCTATCCTTTGCATTGCTGGGGTGTCTGGTCTTGATTTGTAATAATACTTCCCCCCCGGCCACCTTTTCTGTCTCTGATGCATACAGACACACACCTGTACCCCTCCAGCAATTCAGAATAGCCCTTATGGATCACATGAAGTGTGCTACCAGGACACTTCATAGCAGGACACGGAATAATGGGCTCAAGTTAAAGGAAGCCAGATTCCAGCTGGACATCAGGAAAAACTTCCTGACTATTAGAGAAGTACGGCAATGGAACCAGTTACCTAGGGAGGTTGTGGGCTCTCCCACATTAGAGGCATTCAAGAGGCAGGTGGTCAACCATCTGTCAGGGATGCTTTAGGGTGGATTCCTGCACTGAGCAGGGGGTTGGACTCGATGGCCTTGTAGGCCCCTTCCAACTCTGCAATTCTATGATTCTATGCTCTAGCTCACAAAAATTTATGCCAGAATAAATGCCTAGGCCCAGATGCCCTATGCCCAATCTTGAGGAGGTGAGAATGATGGAACATCAGAGTTGATGATTAGAATTTCCATCAACTTGTTCCAAGGCGGCTGTTGAACTCTTGATCCAGTGTCTGCAGGCACTTTTGGCATGGCTAAAGATAAACTATCAGACTTAATCCAGACAAGATAGATGCACAGTGGGTAGAGAAACCAACTATTCTGGATGGAGGGTTATAATTGGTCTTAGATGAATTTGCCTTCTCCCTGAAGGATCAAATGTTGCAGTTTGTAGGGATGCCTGGACTCAGCACTAACTGGGAAAACTCAGGTGGCTGCACTGGCCAGGAATGTTTTTTACCCGCTTAGGGTTGCAGCTCCTGTACCACTTATCTGCAGGGGATGGAACTTGCCTCGGTTATTCATGCACTAGAGAGATTTAGGCCAGACTACTGTAATGTGCTGTATATAGGGCTATCTTTAAAGTTTGCTCAGAAATTTCAGCTAGTGCAAAATGTGGGCACTCAAGCATTGGTGGAGCCAAGGTGGTCCGATTATGTCATGCCTCTCATGCACTAGCTGCATTCATTACAAGTATTTCTGAACCTAATTTAAGGAGCTGATTTTAACCTTTAAAGTCTTAAATGGTTTGGAGTCACATTACGTCAAGGGCCACTTTCACCTATATCAGCCTGCCGGCACTTTAAGATCAGCAACAGAGGCTCTTATATCACTTGAAAGCAGTTATGTTGGCAATTACAAGGAAGCGAATCCTTTCCACAATAGCCTTACACCACTGGAATGAATTTCCTTTTCAGATTCTCCGGTCCCTACAGTTAAAGCCTTTTAGGAAAGCTCTGAAGATGCATCTGGTTTTTTTATTGTGTTTTATTGAACTACTGTAGCTGCAATTGTGTGCTAGATTTTAGTGTGCTGGCTTGGATGTTGTTATTACTAGTATCAATTGATTTTGTGAATTTTTATTTTATTGTATGTGATTTATTATGTAAGCCACCTTGAGAGGGATTTTGCGCTTAAAGGCAAAATCTAATTTTTAAAATAATAAATAATTCGTTAATTTTAAAGGTGCCTCTAGACTCCATTCTAACAGATTTCAATGACTCTTAAGCTAAGTTTGAAATACACTTTTTGAACTTGGCTCCATTTCCAAAATCTAGCCTTCTTTGGCATTACGAGATGAGTGTTTAGATGGCCGACTACCATTTTTTATTGTCTTCCTGCTTGTCTGATATTGGAGACCATGAATTTTCTTCTTAAAGCTCCCATCCGTATATGTGAAAACTCTCTGAACTTATTGTATTTAATTCCTCTTTAAAAATGGGACTATTGTTCAAATGTAAATAAACATTGATGGTTGTCAGGTAAGAATATTGAACAAAGGGCAATTCGGGTTAATCCAGACTGTAACTCCATTCTTCACTGTGGATTCAAAGGAAGCCTTTTCTTGTGGGAGGACAGAGACCGTATCAAAATGTTTTTGAACTCTGGAAAAGTATCAGGACTTGAGAATAAAGAGATCTTATTTTTCTTGGCACTGATGCTTCCAGAACTGGTTGTGTGTGTATATAATTAAGTTCATATTGATGCTAATAAGGTGAAGGAATTGCTTCCATCCTGCTCTTTACTAGAGACATGAAATGAGTAGAGCTGATAAAGATCTTCTAGTTGGGGCTTTTCATTAATTAATTATATTAGAATACCTTTTTTGTTACCTAATCCAGATTAATTGGGAAAAAACTCACCTTTTTAGAAGGGGAAGACCACAGCCTGGCAATATGCAGTACAGAAGATTTCCTATTGGAGTAACTCCGGTGTTAATATAGGTTTAGAAATGAGTTATGTTCAGTTCCCCATTTGTATTTTGGAAGACCCAAATTTAAAAGACATATTGACACTGATCTCAGTGGAGCATAGACAACACCCATTGCGCATGGTTTTTACTGTTGGAAGAAAAGTCGTGCTATAGTGGAATAGCTCAGCTTTTCACAACAATTGTGCTCCATTTCATAAAAACACCAAATTTAGACTGTTTGAGGATTAATGCATATGGGTGATTTTCAAATATTGGGGCATGTCATATTGCACTTGTGCAGGTGATGGAATTGTTGCTATTGGAGCATAACATGCAATGAGTTGTATAATAATGTACTTTCCATGAGAGAGCTAACTATACACCATTTGTGGACTAATTCATAGTGATCATCTTCAGATATTGGGGCATGTGATATTGCACATGTGCAGGTGCTTAAAGTAACTTTGCCTTCTCCCTGGGACATCTGGCAGGAACACTGTGGTCATATTCATTAAACGTTGTGGCAGCACCAGTATGAAGCATCTGAATGATGACTGTTCTGAGGATGAGTACACGTGTAACAGTAGGTGGTTCAGTCTATGGCTCTGGACGTTCTTCTAGGTGTTTCATTAGCTCACTCTTGGGACTTGGGCACAGTCTTCTCTGGTTAGACAATGAAGCAGGGCATACTTGATTTTCATTTTGGAAGAAATCACCAAGATTCCCAATTTGCAGTCACAAAAAGTGCAACGAAAGGGCTTATCTTCCATCCACTGTCCTGAAAAAGAATGCTCTGGCAATTATGTGAGAACCTGAATTCAGCACAGATTTGTGTTAAATTAAGAATATCAGTTGAGACTTAAGCCCAATTTTCTACATTTTGTAGGAACCTATGCTGTATGACTAATGTAGACATTGATGGTGTACATTGATGGTGCTATATAAATAAATAATAATAATAGACATACTATTTCAACTATTTCTGCATTTATGTATTATGTCAAATTTCAAAAAAATGTGGTTGTATGATTGTTCAAAGCTAACCTGGTGCATTTAATGATTTCATGGAACTGTGGTCACCATTGTGTTTCATATATAAGTTTACAGGGTGTTACATCATGCTGAATATCTCAATATCTGAAACGATTGCTACGTATTAATCCAAAAACATTGTAAACGCAGTGCTTTTATGAAAAAGTGTATGGTTGTTTGGCTATGCCACTATGCTACTAGCTTCATATAACTGGAAGCGATAACATCTTTCTTTTTCCTTAAATTTGGCAGGGGACAGGTAGATTTTAGCAGCCTATATGCTAAACCATCTTTCATTATCAGCCCTATTGACTGAGTGCAAACTAAACCTGTAGCTTAATCTATTTTAGCTTCAATTTTAGATTAAAACTGTTTTAAAGCTTACAGCTCTTACAATGCACCTTAAATGCATATCCTACAAACACAATCGCATGTAATGGTTGTCACCATTACATGTGATTGTGTTTGTAGGATATGCATTTAAGGTGCATTGGGGTTGTGTGCTGTTGCCATTTTGAATATCATCAACAACAACTGTGAGAACTGAAGGCAGGAAAGCTTATTGTGTGAATGCTGTCAACTTATGAACAAACAGCAACCTTACATGTCTCAAGTATTAGGTGTGTTTTTTTAGTCAGCACTACGGCAGAACACTTCCTACTGACTGGCTGTTGCAACTGCAGCCTTCTCTAAAGAAAGCATCCATGATGAGAAGTGCAAGTTGTTTTTGTCAAGACTAGAGTTGCCCATGGGCTTTCACTTTAAAACCCCAGAGAGTGACCTTTTTGCAGATTTCAGTCATTTTACAGTGACTGTTAGAAACAGAACTGAAGGCTGAATTTAAATGCATGAGTGTCTGAGAAATATTAAATTGGGAGCCAAGGGGTTTTTAAACAGAAAGGTACATGGGGAAAACTGTTAAAGCTTCTTGTTATGTAGCACATTGGTGCCATTAGTGGCACAGAGAGCTGGGGTTTGGGGCACTCAGCTTAGGAGCTGAAGGGCTTATGGGCCTCGCATAGCCAGGCCTACATTCCTGTGTCCCTGTTGAGGTTGCACAGCTGCCAGTCCCCCAGCTCAGTAGAGAGAGGCAAACCACAATGATATGATGGGGTGAAGAAGGGACTTGCACATGTAGTGTAGCGTGCACTAGAGTTGACACTATGCAACACTTGCTAAAAAGGCTGGTTACTGTCGTTGCAACACATCTTGATAGCTTGGAGGAATGTTTGCTGGTTTCTTGCACTAGGGCTCAGATATTAAATTAATGCAGGCTTTAGTTGATTGGGGAAGGCAATTTTTAATTGGGAGGGCTGTGAGTTAAAGGCACAATTGTTTATATTTAGAGGCAGTTTTTGATGTGTTAGTGTAACGGAATGAAAAACAATATTTAAATTGGATTTCCGATAGTGAGTAGTCAATAACTTAGAATTTAATAAGCAAAAGTTATCTTATATTTTGCACAAAAGGCAAAGCTGTGTTGGCCAGTTCCAAAAGCCGTATTAGTATCTAAACAGTACCTATTTTGAGGATTTGGTAATATGCAAATTTATTTACATTTAATGAACCTATTTAAAAGACTATGACTAATAGTTCCTTAATTGGCTGACAGTTCTGTTTAAAATACTTTATTTGTGTTTGATCAATACTTGCTGCCTTGATTTTTTTTTACCTTTTATTTTGTAATTGATCAGATATTCAACCCAACTCTACTGACATTGATCACTTCTAGCATTTGACTCCAGCCTGATTCTTTGCATGCTTGCTTAGAAGTGTCCTGCTAAATTCAGTGGTACTTATTTTCAAGGAATTGTGCATAGCGCTATAGTTATTTATTTAATCTAATTTTTATGCCACTCTTTGAAGTCAGATAACCAGGACAATTTATAAAAAGAATAAAACAAGTCAAATGCAAATATAAAACCACAGTAAACTAAAAGCCATGAAAGCATTATTATTATTATTTTTTATTTATTTATTTATTTATTTATTTATTTATATAGCACCATCAATGTACATGGTGCTGTACAGCAGGATTAAAGCTGTATCTAAAAAGCTGGGGGCGGGGAAGGTTTGCCAAGAAGCCCACCCTCTGGTAGCTATCCACTTTATCTTAGCTGATAAAGGCACCAGCAGAAGAAGGTGATCAGTCTCTTTAAAGCTTTTCCCTCCACACACCCACATTACATTTTGAAAGAGTCTCCCCCACCCTCCTCAGGCATATTTTTCTGAAGGCAAAAGCCCCATTCACATGTAAAGGTGGCAAATTGTGGGTTAACCTAACAACCAATTGTAGGTAAACTGTGGGTTGTTTAATCCACAATTAACCCATAGGGACAGTTTGCACATAATGGCAACCCATTGATTAAAAACTCCATTGCTACTGTTATGTGTGGACTGAGTCAGTTGGGCTTTGAATCAGATCCATATCTTTCCCTTTATTGCCTTGCACTCCACAAACTCCTCTGTTGGCTTTCTTTGGTTTGTGCCTCCTATACCCGGCACAAATTATTCTTTGTGATTTTTAAAAACCACTCTCCACTGCCCCCACCCCACCCCGGTTTCCCTCTAGCTCTTGCTTCCTGGATAACGCCATAGCTATCAACATGAATGGTGGATTCAAAATTCCCTGGCTGATCCCTCAGACAATATTGTGTGTTGATTGGATCAGGCGGTGGCAGTTTAATTGCCTCTCTGATCCCCTTCTCCTTCTGTAGTGTGTGTAATGTTGGAGGCTAGTGGGACATCATCCTTTTCTTTCACAGGCTTTGTGCTTTCATTAATATCTTCCCTGAGGATCTTGGGGGAACATGTTGAAGGGACCCTTCTCTGCATCCTGAGTGATTTTTTTTTTTGGCCACCTTCTCTCTCAGTCAGTGAGGACCAAGTTCTTAACTGGAAAGCAAAATACTGATTAAACCCTCTGCACTTCTCTGATACTCACTTTCCCGTTCACCCTTTATTTCAAAGCCCCTTACATTATATTTAGATATTTAGTGTTTAATATTTGATGGTAAATCTGATGGCTTTAATTGTGTTAATAGCTAGGCAAGGTAGCAGAAAAACATTCCATTAAAATCACAACAGTGGCTTGGTTGATTACAGTTCAGGCTTCCATTAATATTGAATTTCTGAAAAGTGGACCAGTGATGCCTTGCAGTGGTTTATGTATTCTTCAGTGATTAAGACTGTAATACAGTTTTCTTCATCTTAAGATCAAATCTAGATCATTATATGCTTCCCCCCCAACCCCCAAGGAACCTAACTCAATCCCAGGTACTCATTAATGGGTCTGTTAAACCTTGAGTTCATATTTGCAGGAGTAAAAGAGAGTTTTGCTTTACCACCGTTTCCCCCTATAAAAGAATAGGGAGAGACCATAGTGACACCACTCTGTTGCATTTTCTTAGCACAGGATTCATCTTGCAGCCGCAAACTAGGAAATGGCTTCTTGTTTTTTGCGGCATATTTGGGAGCCCAGGCACAAACCAAGTGTGTGTCTGCTGTAAAGTAGCTAGCTCCCTCTGGCCTGATGTGCTTGATGTTTGGTGACAACTGACCCCTGTGAACTTCTCCACAACTCTCAGTGCAAAAACAGATACCTTTGGGATGCAATCACAGGAGCAGTGTTTCGAATTTTCCCATTTCCTGTCATGGTTGCCTTTTAGAGTACAGTCAGTTGATCCTTTTTCCCCCTGTTTGGGAACCTATAAGAAACCGTAGAGCAAATACAGCCTAGCCTCCTGAGAGATAACGGGAACATATAGCAAAGCAGGAGAATTAACATCCTTGGGCTGGGTTCACATAACTTGCTGACCCACACTCAGTGGTTGAGTGTGGGTTGTTTGTTAAAACTCTGGGTTAGCATGTTGTCTGCATGGGGGTTATTGTGTTATCTGAATGCAACCAGGGTGGCTTGGTAACCATGCAGTGTGGCTTGTTAGCCACCCTGAACAATCCAGCAACAAACATGGCTTCCTAAGGTGGCTTGTTATTATTATTATTATTATTATTTATTTATTTATTTATTTATTTATATAGCACCATCAATGTACATGGTGCTGTACAGAGTAAAACAGTAAATAGCAAGACCCTGCCGCATAGGCTTACAATCTAATAAAATCATAGTAAAACAATAAGGAGGGGAAGAGAATGCAAACAGGTACAGGGTAGGGTAAGCAGGCACAGGGTAGGGAAAAACTAACAGTAGAAAGTAACAGTAGAAGTCTGCACAACATCAAGTTTTAAAAGCTTTAGGAAAAAGAAAAGTTTTTAGTTGAGCTTTAAAAGCTGTGGTTGAACTTGTAGTTCTCAAATGTTCTGGAAGAGCGTTCCAGGCGTAAGGGGCAGCAGACGAAAATGGACGAGGCCGAGCAAGGGAAGTAGAGGCCCTTGGGCAGGCGAGAAACATGGCATCAGAGGAGCGAAGAGCACGAGCGGGGCAATAGTTGTTAGAGAAAATAAGCCAGACTGCATGGTTAACTAGTGACCCTGGCTTCATTCAGGGAACTCTCTAACCCATGGTTCAACAGACAACCCATGGTTCAGAACAACCCACATTCAATCACTGTGTATGTGCCAGCATATTGTGTGAACCCAGTCTTTTCTTCAGTGTTGTCCTCCTGTTAATTTGGGATTGGTAGTATGTTCTGTTTGAAGTAACCAGGACCATTAGGATCAATTTTATGTACATAAGTGATGGATGTGTTACTATCCCAAACTGGTTTATAATCTAAGCGGTATAGCTAAGCAGCTCTGAAAATAAAGGATACATCAGGGCTGGAATAGTTGTAGCTTTGTGATCACCATGCTGGTGTCTATATTTTTTATTTTGGCATGTAAGAACTTGAAATCTTTTCCCCAGCCTCCATAAAACATGGGACTCACAGAATTAAAAGCCAGAATTTCTTGAGGAGGAGTCATTCAGAAATGTTATAAAGAGAGCAGAAATAGGGGAAACCCAGAGATAAGATTGTTGCTAGTTAGAACTATTTTCTGTTTTCTGTGTACCTGCTTCCACGCATGCAACATTTTACAAGACATAACGGATGAACAGATTACGAGTATTCCGGTAGAGATAAATGGCAGAGGCAATAAATAAATATGACTATCTTAAATTGGAGCTTGTACCTGGAACATTTGCACAGAGGTGAGTGTGCTGTTCTTCTTCCCCTGACATTTTGCGTTTGGTGAGGAACCGTATGATTTCAAATGGTTAGCAAAAAACCGAAACGAAACCAGGTTTTTATCTTGTTGCATTGGTATTTGCTTCACAGTTAATTGCAGCATTCCAGAAAGAAGAACCAGCTTTAGAAACAAAACAAAACAAGTACTGTGTGTTGGGCGACAACAGGATGTTGTGATCGCTGCATCTGGTGGCTTCTGATTTGTTGACACAGATCCCTGTTCTATATGGTGCTTGCACTCGCTCTGTGTCTCCTCCTTTGACTTCGGTGTGTTCTATATGGTGCTTGCACTCGCTCTGTGTCTCCGCCTTTGACTTCGGTGTGTTCTATTTTTAAACCCTGCTGTGTGCTCTGTATTGCGGCATTTCTCTTCCTGAATTATTTATCATTGTTTGGAGCTGAATGGAGCGGTATGGTTCTCTTCCCCCCCCCCTCCCCGCTCATTACAGCCCACGTGTCTGTCTTGCGCTCTTGACAGATTCGGTTCACGTCAAATTCTGCCAGCAACAGCTTCGCAAAGGATAAGAAAGAGGATGACCACAGCCTATGATACATGATCATTTCAGTGCGTGTATGTTTTTGTATGCTGCCTGAGCGGAGAGAATAGACCGCTGTGCTCACGGCTTTGCTCAATTGACATCTTACTTCATTCAGAATGGTCAACTTGCTGACCGGCTGCTTTTCACTTTGGATGGAGCAGTAGGCATGGAGTTCTGAAATACTGGATCATGAACCGGAATGTAATGATTAGAAGCCTTCCAAAATACCTGGAGCTTTCCCAATACTGTGCATTCGTGTGATGTTTAGAACATACAAAAGCAAATATCTCTAAAGCACTGCTTATCTTGTAGCTGTGCTTCTCAGTTCTTTTAAATTCAAGGAACATTTCCCACATCAGCTTATCTGCCAAGTAACCTTTTTGTGTTGCATAGGATTAATGCCACAGGGTGTACATTCAGTACACGAGGGGTACTAGTCAGGCCTGCCCTGTCAAGCCTCAATATTGCCCAATATAACCTGAGACTCACCTTATATCTGCACATATTGCAGGGGCATATTTGTAGGGTTGAGTAGGCATTTATTTGAGAAAGCTTGTCGCCCACTACTGATATTTTCTGTGAAGCCTTTGGCACAGACCTATATTCCTCATGCCCTGCTGCTACTAGGCCTAAATTTATGTAATTGCCATGATTTTTTATTATTGTTGTTGTTGTTGATCTGTATTGGTTTCTGTTTTATTTTAACTGCTGCTTAGCTTTTGTAATTATACTTAGATTGCTTTTACAAAATTGTCTAATGATCGTTATTGTTTTAAATATGTATTTGTATTAAGTCATTGTATATCGGTTTGTGAGTACTTGCCTTAAACGGCAGGATAGAAACATATAAATAAATAAACCATTGCCTATTCTTCCACTGTTCAGCCCTGTCTCCATTCCCTCTCTTCCCTTTGTTGTCATGCATGCATTGTTTTTCTACACTGTAAGCTCCTAGGGGCATGGTCCTGTCCTGATTCTTTATAAAGCACTATGAGATGGATGGTGCTTTATCTATGTATGGATAAATTAAACATTCTTCTCATTCGGGACCCCCTGATAAATGGAATGCATCTTGAAAATGATGGTTTTGTTGAATTGGGGAAGTGTTTCTCAGAGAACAATCCATTCCCTTCCTTTTATCTCCTCTCCGCTTGTCAGGTTCACACAAAAAATTCTCATTGTGTTCGGGTACCTGATTTCAGAGAAAGGCAAAATGGCCTTGTTTGTAAACTGGCCCAGTATTCCCTGCCCCATTCATCCAAACTGTACATCAGTTCCACATACCTTGCCCCCTGCCAAACTGCTATTTTTTTTTTAATTGCAAGAAGCAGATCTTTGGTTTGAACACAAGTGTGCAAACCAAGGAACACAAAATGCAAACACTAATAAAAGTGGTATTTACCTTGTTTATCTATTGTTAACCTGCACGAAATATGAGTGGTGGTTGCAGAATTCGGATTTGTGGCCAACAGCTCAGTTTATGGTTTATTCTGCCTTTTCTTTGCCCTTCTCCATAGTAAACACTCTTACTTTGCCAATTGGGTGTATAGGACTCTAATAAATAAGCTTAAAATAACTTTTTCCAAGGTTCCAAAAAGGTACAAAAAGCTCCGTGCTACAGGCGTTCATTTTCATCACTTGAGGGGCTGGGAGGAGCCATATGACATTGGGGCAGATCTAAATTTCTTAGCCTTTAAGGTAGGGTGACCATATGAAAAGGAGGACAGGGCTCCTGTATCTTTAACAGTTGCATAGAAAAGGGAATTTCAGCAGGTGTCGTTTGTCTGCATGTCACACCTGGTGTAATTTCCTCTTCATCACAACAGTTAAAGCTGCAGGAGCTATACTGCAGCTATACTGTGACCAGGTTTAAAAGAGGGCAGGGCACCTGCAGCTTTAACTGTTGTGATGAAGATGAAGTTTCGCCAGGTTCTCCGTATTATTATTATTATTATTATTTATTTATTTATTTATTTATTTATTTATATAGCACCATCAATGTACATGGTGCTGTACAGAGTAAAACAGTAAATAGCAAGACCCTGCCGCATAGGCTTACAATCTAATAAAATCATAGTAAAACAATAAGGAGGGGAAGAGAATGCAAACAGGTACAGGGAAGGGTAAGCAGGCACAGGGTAGGGAAAAACTAACAGTAGAAAGTAACAGTAGAAGTCTGCACAACATCAAGTTTTAAAAGCTTTAGGAAAAAGAAAAGTTTTTAGTTGAGCTTTAAAAGCTGTGGTTGAACTTGTAGTTCTCAAATGTTCTGGAAGAGCGTTCCAGGCGTAAGGGGTAGCAGACGAAAATGGACGAAGCCGAGCAAGGGAAGTAGAGGCCCTTGGGCAGGCGAGAAACATGGCATCAGAGGAGCGAAGAGCACGAGTGGGGCAATAGTGTGAGATGAGAGAGGAAAGAGAGGAAGGAGCTAGACAGTGAAAAGCTTTGAAGGTTAACAGGAGAAGTTTATATTGGATTCTGAAGTGAATTGGAAGCCAATGAAGAGATTTCAGAAGCGGAGTAACATGGTCGGAGCGGCGACCATGTTATATACTCCGTATATACAAATGACACTTGCTGAAATTCCCTTTTCAATACAACTGTTAAAGATACAGGAGCCCTGTCCTCCTTTTCATATGGTCACCCTACTTTAAGGTGCCATAAAACATTTTGTTTTTGCTGCAACAGGCTAACACAGCTATCCCTGTGGAAGTTCTAGTCCCCACTCGGCCATGGAAGCTCAGTGGGTGACTTTGGGCCAGTCACAGACTCTCAGCCCAACCCACCTCACAGGGGGGTTATTGTGAGGATAAAAATGGAGAGGCGGAGGAAGATTATGTACGCTGCCTTGAGTTGCTTGAAGGAAAAAAGACGGAATATAAATTCAATAAATCAATAAATATACAAAAATTCTTTGCCCTAAATTTGTAGAGTTCCTTTTTGGGGTTGCTCAGTTCTTGGGTTTTGACTTGCAACACTCTAGGGGCCCTGCTTTAGAAAGGTTATGACTTGTAATAGTTCCTAAATATGTTGAAATGGAGGGTAGATGGTATCCTCTTAGCATTGTGGGTTGTTCAGGATCAGTGCCAGCCAGAGAGATGACAAAAGCAGGCTGTCCCCTCCTGTGGCTGGAACAACGTCTCATTGGCACAGAGCAGGTGCAGGACTTGAAGCACACTGGTTCGTTCATTGTTAGTATTGTGCATCAGAACGCCTTACAGCAGCCTTTCTCAACCTGGGGCGCTCCAGATGTGTTGGACTACAACTCCCAGAATGCCCCAGCCAGCTGGCTGGGGCATTCTGGGAGATGCAGTCCAACACATCTGGAGCGCCCCAGGTTGAGAAAGTCTGCCTTACAGGCTTTTGGTTGGGGGAGGGGGGAGGGGGGAGGGAGCTGAGGAGCAGGCTTGCCCCTTAGTAAATTGAGCAACATGACTGGTAGCATGCAACTTTAAATTTCTAAAATGCCATGTCTGCCATTAATGGTTAGGCCTTGCAGTGCTTTTTTGATTTGTTTTGTACTCTGCCTCTATGATTCATCCTCTGCTAGATATCTCATATCTAGGGCAGAAGCAGTTCCTTGTCAGCTCCTAACTAGCAAAATGCTAATTTTTTTTATTTTTTTATTTTGCTTCTGACCCAATTTCAGAAATCTTGTTTCAAACATTTGCCGAGGCCAGCTGTACATCCTCTGAGCTGACTCCAAAATTTATTCCCAACCAGATCTATAAATGCTACCCCGAGGTTCCTGTGGGCTGTTTTTTAAGTGCTGCAGAAAGAGCAAATGCTATGGCTGCATGCGACTTGCATGCAGTGCTGGCTGTGGCACAATGGCTCACCACAGTGGGGTGATCCGAGGGCAAAACTGTTCTTGCCACTGGTAACGCTTCTACAGCTGCTTGAACTTGGTGGTGTAAGGTTAGCGATCTAGGAGGCCCTAGTTGTCTCCGTTCCGATATCAGCCTTGGAATTTCCGCTGGGGTTTTGTCCCATTTCTGTTTCACAGACAGTAACCTTTTTAAACTCCCACTTAAGAGCCATTTGAAAGAGCACATATCTGGTAAAGCTTGTAAGTAATGAACAGTACGAAGTTGACCAGGTATGTCTGGAAGACTCTATTAACATTTTTTTAACAAGGGAGGAACTACTGGGTGTCGCTCCTTACCTGCTCTCAATGCTTGCTCTTTGTATCTCATTTATCCTATGAGATAGGTTAGGCTGGACAATACTAACTTGCCTAAGGAGAAGCTCTTGGGTGCTGCACTCCAATAGCAGATGGGGCCTAAAGCAAAAAGGATGGGAGGAAAAAAAAATGCCGGCATATTTTACCTTAAAGCTGTTACTACTAATAACTAAGCCTTGGGGAAGGAATTTCAACCTTTTAGAATGATGAAAAAATTGGGAAAAAGGCGGGATACAAATAAATATAATAATAAAAAACCGTACAGAATCTTGGGAACCGCCTAATGATTGGTGGCAGGGGGAAAGGGGTGGGGCTATCAGGGAACCCTAGAAGGCTGTTTTGGGACCCCTGGCAGGCCAGATGTAGCCCCCAGGCCTGAGGTTTTGCACTCCTGGTTTACAACAATGCGTAGATCATTCAGGAAAAGAAGTATGGGTCTTGTTTTGATTCACCCTTCCTAAGTCTCCCAACTGGGGGAAAGTCCATGGCCTCTAAATTTTAAGTTCAAGACTTTAGCAGAATTTTTTTTTTAGTTGCCAGTATGGTTACTTGAGTAAGTTTTTTGCCTATTTGCTTGTGCAGAATTTGTATCTTCAGAATCCCAGCTTTCATCTGGAGTTCTTCCAGAACTTTACCAGCCCTCATGGTTGTGGTGGTTGCCTAAGAGCTTTCTGAGAATATCTCCAAAAATCTCCAGGGTTCAGGAGTAGTTTCTTTCATGTACCATATGACTACGTGCCATTTCTTTATGTATTCCATGAACCTTTTCCTCACCATACATCCCTATTGTCTGTTAATCAACTGTACCTTTCCAGCAATCCTAAAAATGAACCTCTCTAAAACAAGATACTGATATGACAATAGAATGTGCAAATTAAGAATATTCGTACTAAATGAAACGGCATTGCAAAGATCATCTTCTTGGCTCGCCGCTCTGACCATGTTACTCCGCTTCTGAAATCTCTTCATTGGCTTCCAATTCACTTCAGAATCCAATATAAACCTCTCCTGTTAACCTTCAAAGCTTTTCACGGTCTAGCTCCTTCCTATCTCTCCTCTCTCATCTCACACTATTGCCCCGCTCGTGCTCTTCGCTCCTCTGATGCCATGTTTCTCGCCTGCCCAAGGGCCTCTACTTCCCTTGCTCGGCTCCGTCCATTTTCTTCTGCTGCCCCTTACGCCTGGAACGCTCTTCCGGAACATTTGAGAACTACAACTTCAATCGCAGCTTTTAAAGCTCAACTAAAAACTTTTCTTTTTCCTAAAGCTTTTAAAACTTGGTGTTGTGCAGACTTTATACTGTTAGTTTTACCCTACCCTGTGCCTGCTTACCCTACCCTGTGCCTGTTTGCATTCTCTTCCCCTCCTTATTGTTTTACTATGATTTTATTAGATTGTAAGCCTATGCGGCAGAGTCTTGCTATTTACTGTTTTACTCTGTACAGCACCATGTACATTGATGGTGCTATATAAATAAATAAATAAATAATAATAATAATAATAATAATAATAATATACTTTATAGGGTGCAGGCTGCAGCCTTGCCCAGACCCTCCAAGGTATGCCGTCTCTCCCTCCCTACCCCAAACCCCTTCTTTCTTACCAATCTGAACTTCTTGAAACCTTTTAGAGCTAATAGGATGCATGTATGCTGTTTCAGTACTGGCTAACTGCTAGGGCCTAACTGAGAGGGTGAGCTGCAGTTCATGGAGACAGATGGGAAGGAAAACACTCTTGCCTTTTGTAATTTAGCAAGAAAGGTTGCACTACCTTTGTCTGACTGGCTGTGCTTCCTATATTGTCATAATACATCAATGGTTAGAAGGGTAATTTTAGACTGTGTAGTGCCAGTGAGAGAAGCATCCTTATGCTGATGTACTTTCTCTCTCTCTCTCTCCCACTTCTGCTTCTACTTTAAGTAATTTAATCCCAGCACCAACAGTTGGGGAGAGAAAAGAAATTTTGCTTTCTGACCCCTCTATTCCAGAGTGGCACAACTATTTTGAAAAAGGGTGAATTGCATAATTTTGAATGTTGGAGTCGTCTTGATTTCCAGATTTGGTGACCTTGGTGCAAAATTTTGCTGGTTCCCAGGTAAAATAATTAAATTGACATGGCTTCTCTCTATGGTAGCTACTTTGATACATCAGTGTAGTGTTATGTGTGAAGTCATGCATGGAACAATAGGGAAAGCATAGCGGGTTATGTCTGATACCTGCTGCTCACGATTTCATACTTTTTGTAAATAGAAATGCTAGAATGGACCCTGTAAAATATGAATATATAAAACTGCCATATTCTCTGTCAGACTATTGGTCTATCTAATAAAGTGGCTCTTCAAGGGGTCAGTGCAGAGGTCTTTCTTTAACTGAAAATGTCAGGGATTGTATCTGAGGCCTTCCTGTAAGCAAAGCATGTTCTCTACTACTGACCTCTGGTCCCTCCCCAAGAGTGTAAACAAGTAGAGAAACAAGGAATTACTCCTGATAGAATCAATAGAACCAACTACTATTCTTATGGGCTCTGTATCATACTTCTATTTCTGTGTAGTTGCTTAACCCAGGGTAGGCTTGCTTATTCAGTTGATAAGACTAGAGCAGCCCATCTATCTGAAGAGTACTGTTCCTTGCTGCCTTGCACAAGTCTAAAGGCCATTATTCTGTTCTTATTCTCCTTGATCTAACTGCAGCCTTTGACACGGTTGATCACGATCTTCTCTTAGATTCCCTCCATGACCTTGGACTCTGTGGCTCTGTCTATAACTGGTTCGCCTCCTATCTAGAGGGTCGCTCTTTCAGCGTGTTGGCTAATGGCAGCTCCTCTTCCTCTTTTCCCCTTTCAGTAGGGGGTTCCGCAAGGCTCGGTGCTTGGCCTGTTGTTGTTTTCTTTATACATGCTGCCCTTGGGTAAGCTTATTCAATCTCATGGCCTCCAATATCACCTGTATGCCGATGATACACAATTATATCTCTCATCTCCGGAACTTTCTCCTGATGTTCATGATCGTATCTCGGCATGTCTTTCAGATATCTCAGCCTGGCTGCTTCACCGTCGTTTGAAACTTAATATGGCAAAGACTGAATTGCTTGTTTTTCCTCCTAAACCTTCTCCTCACCTCTCATTCTCTCTTACTGTCAACGATGTCACGCTTACTCCGGTCAAGGAAGCTCGTAGTCTTGGCTTTATATTTGATTCCTCGCTCTCCTTTATTCCTCATATCGAGGCAGTAGCTAAATCCTGTCGTTTCTTCCTGTATAATATTGCCAGGATTTGACCATTTTTGTCTGTCTCTTCTGCCAAGACTCTCGTTCACGCACTGGTTATGTCTCGGTTGGACTACTGCAACCTTCTTCTCTCTGGCCTTCCTTCGTCTCACATCAGTCCGCTGGTCTCTGTCCACCACTCCGCCGCTAAGATCATCTTCTTGGCCCGCCGCTCTGACCATGTCACTCCACTTCTGAAATCTCTTCATTGGCTTCCAATTCACTCCAGAATCCAATATAAACTTCTCCTGTTGACCTTCAAAGCTTTTCACGGTCTAGCTCCTGCCTATCTCTCCTCTCTCATCTCACACTATTGCCCCGCTCGTGCTCTCCGCTCCTCTGATGCCATGCTTCTCGCCTGCCCAAGAACCTCTACTTTCCTTACTCGGCTTCGTCCTTTTTCTTCTGCTGCCCCTTACGCCTGGAACGCTCTTCCAGAACACTTGAGAACTACAAACTCAATCACAGCTTTTAAAACTCAGCTAAAAACTTTTCTGTTCCCTATAGCTTTAAAATATTGAGTTTGTTCTGACTCTATACTGTTTAGCTTCACCCTACCCGGTGCCTGTTTACACTTCCCTGTGCCTGTTTGCATTCTCTTTCCCTCCTTATTGTTTACTACAACTTTATTAGATTGTAAGCCTATGCGGCAGGGTCTTGCTATTTACTGTGTAATCTGTACAGCACCATGTACATTGATGGTGCTATATAAATAAATAAATAATAATAATAATAATAATATTCAGTTGATAAGACTAGAGCAGCCCATCTATCTGAAGAGTACTGTTCCTTGCTGCCTTGCACTTTTTTAGTCTAGGACAAAGGGTTTCTGGATTATTACTGGTGTACACTCTCGCCCCTCAGTTTAGCGGAAGGGCTGGGCTAAACTAATCCAAGGTTCACATGTAAATGAGAAATGTCAACCTGGAGATCCTGCTTTTCTTGTAAGTGGCCTGAAACAATATGTTAGCCCATGCAGTGTGGGTTGTAGTTGAACCGTGGATTATTGTGTTGTGTCAATGCAGTGCATTTTCCACGGGATGGGTTATCGTGCTGTTTGAATGCAGCACATTTTCTGTGGGGCTGCTCGTTAACAATGTAGTGTGGCTTGTTAATTACCATGAAGAACCCAACAACGAGCCATGGGTTCTCAAGGTGGCTTGTTTGAGAAAAATAAACCATGCTGCATGGTTAACATGCCACCCTGTGGAAAATGCACTGCGTTCAGACAGCATGATAACCAATCTGTGGAAAATGAGCTGTGTCCAGACAACACGATAACCTATGGTGGGTTAGCATGTTGTGTGAACCCAGCCATTGAGAGAGGGTGATGTGACTGCCTCCCCACTCAGGTCCTCTACTGGCCCACTCCCTTTCCTGTGAGGTATAAAAATAATAAAATCCCATTTGCTACAACAGGCGGGGAGGAAGAGTGGCTGATGGGTTCGAGGGGTCATATTTCACTGATAGGTTCCAGTTTAAATGGTTCTCAAATAGCAGGATGAGAAAGCAACTGCATTCTTTGCCTTAGAACCTTGGAGAACAGCAGCTTCTTGGTAGACAATGCCTATAGCCTGTCTTAGCATCATATATGAGCAAATCCTATCATTGCTTTGGAGTCTTTATAGCAGGGTTGGGCAACTTGGGGCTCTGTGCAGCTCCCATGATCCCTCACTATTGGTTGTGCTGACTAGGGCTGGTAGGAATTGCATGCCAAAAACATCTGGAAGGCCCCAGGTTGCCCACCCCTGCTTTGCAAAAGACAAGCAAAGCTTCCATCTTTATTAGCAAATAACCCAAGTGGCATGGAAGTAAGTCAGAGTAGATGAGGGTTCCGTTCAAGGTCTCTGGACTGCAAGGATTTGCTTGTTGAAGCATTTTGTACCAACTGTGCCAAGTGACTTTTTAAAAAGGTACTGGAATCTCCATTGCAAGTCTAAAGCACAAATGCTTCAGCATCTTTCCTGTGTCTCTGACCCAGTTTCCACTGCATGCACCTGCTATGCCTAAATAAGTGGCACTCAGGTGTGAAAGGCATAGAACAGGCAGGTGGTATGTCAGGTGTGGCCCAATCCCTCATTGTCATTCAGACTTGTCAAGAGAGCCATCTTACCGTTCTTCTACCCCAGAGCCACTGTCTCTAAGGAGAAAGTGTACCGTTAAAAGAAATCCTTAGGTGCACAGACATTTCCTAAAATAAGAATAAAAATAAAACTTGCCAGATGCTGCAGGTTGAATAAGTAACATGCCCACTGACCTATATAGAACTGTTTGGTCAATTCAGAAAGAAAGAAAAAGTTCTGGAAATGTTTTGCTAAAGTGGGAAGGCATATGCTTTGGAATGATATAAAGATGAACTGAAAGTTAGAAAACAAGATGCTATTGCTTCAGTGTGAGCAAAATCTACCAGTGTTAGAAAAACTGAGTTGGAAACAATTCCTACATTTATTTATTTTTTACGGAGCACATCAGCATACTCTTTTGATGCAGCCAGAGATAAGTTAAGAGCTTTTTATGACATTGTGGCTCTATGCTCAGGGCAAGCTTATAAATAACCATTCACCTGGTTACCTACAATAAGTAAGTATTGCTTCTAGGCAACCAGGCAGGGAAGTTGACCAAAAGCGATTGTGTGTGTGTGTGTGTTAACTTTTAGGCCCTAGCTAACTAGCATATTGCAGGCAGGCTATTATTTTTTTTCCACATTGTAGTAACATTGATATTTATAATCCTAAAACAAATTAAACCACGTAGAACACATTCTAAACAATAAACTCCCCAACAGAAGCCCCAGCAGATAACAGCTTCAAAACTTAAGGAATTAAAAAATCCCTTTTCACCCAACGCCCAACTGACAGAGAGAGGGAGCAAGGCGCTCTTATCTGAAGAGCAAACTCCAGGACCTTGCTACCACTACTCAAAAGGCTCTGTCTTACATTTCCAGAGGAGTCACATGGAGTAAGACCTCTGTAGATGACCTAAGTGTGCAGGTATGTTCATATGGGAAACAGAGGTCCATGAGAGCTGATGTGAAAGGGCTCATTTGTTTAATGCCCCACACCCCCAGCATCAACTAGGTTTGCATTTATATTAATTATCATCTCTGTGCTGTTGGCTCTTACTTGTCTGGGGTAAGGAGCAGCTACTTCCAGCTGTCAAGTATATCTGCCTACTGTTTGACCCAGGAGAATATCAGTTGTCACAGCATTATGCTATGTTTGTGGCCTTGAAAACATAGCAAAGCACTATGATAGTGTTTTGCATGTGCTAGTAATGGGCAAATCTACCTGTGTCTGTTCTGGATTGTGTCTTGTGCAGTTTCATCCCCTTGTGTTGCTATTCCTGCTGAACTGTCTCACTTTACACAGCTAACCAGGGGAAGGAGCTGTAGTGGTGAGCTTCATGCCACAGCAGAATAGGTTGTTGTAATTTTATAAAAGCTTTTGAATTTCTCAGGACCCATCATCCAGCAGCTCAACGTAGAACTCAGAAATCTACATACTCCCACTCAAAGCTGCGTTGATGCAGTAAAAAATATTGGGTTGGATGCAGTTTAAGCTAGTTGCACTTAAGTCTCGTTGAAATCAATATGAAATGGTAGTCGCAACTTAAATCCTGCAATGGGATCTTGTTGACTACAGAGGGAATGAAATGCAACTTACTAAGTCTGGATCCAACCCATTATTTACCTACTTTTTTATTTCCTACCCTTTGGGACCAAAATAACAGCAATCATTCAGTGGACATATAGATGAAGATGGCCAGCCTGTTAACACTTTTCTTTGGGCTGGCAATTAAATATGTATATTTGCACGGCTGGGAAAATGGTGTCTGACAAGTGGAAAGTGGGCATGCAACTATCTCAATTTGAGCATCAGGTAGATGTAAACAGCTGACTCATCATTGTGTGAATCCTTTTCAAGCAAGGTCATAGCTGCACTGATAATGGTCTCTCTTTCCCAGTGAAAAATGCTCCCATTTAATTTGTCTGATCTCTCCTCATTGCTGTGCTTAATGGTGGAAAAGGGGATGCTGTATCTTTAAATGACTTTCCTAAGCCTTGCGGAGGCAGTTCCACTCAAGTCTTGAATGAGGGAGAAGAGGGGGTGTGGAGGTGGCCATTGGCAGAGCTCTCTATACCAACCCTTCAAACAGCTGGGGTCTGCTTCCTTCTGAACGGCTTGTCAGAGTAATTAGCTAGCTGTAACAGTAGCGCAGAGCATTCACATTTCATTGGAGGCTGGGGGGCAGGCAGGCATGGCAGTGTTGGGGGGAAAGAAAGAGATGATTCCAAGAACCAAGGTCTCCCGGCAAAACGGTTCATGGCAATGAGATCCCTGTTGAGAAGGGGAAATAGATGACCTACTCAGAGTGCAGCTTCCACCAGGGTGAGTTTATTTTTAGAGTGAAGTCTCTGATGATTTTGGAATGGCATGGGGAAGAGAAAGCAAGAGAAATCTCCTGTCAATTGCAACGGGTCTAGTCTTGTGATTTAATTGTACAGCTATTTGGCTATTACAGTACGTCAGCGATGGGGGGGTGCCTGCCTTTTTAAATAAGATCTTCTTTCAGAATGGTTTTTCTTCTGAATGATGCAGGCGTGTCTCATTTCATGTCTTCTCCCCCACGCTGCCTCCGTCTCAAGTCTTGCAGGGTCTCCGTGACTCCTGTGTCATCAGTCTTTCTGTGGTGTGATGTGCATCTACCTAGAGGGAAGAAGGGAATCCCCCATAAACATACTCGGCTCATTTGTGTCATTAAGGAGCTCTCTCTCCACTGGACTCTGCTGACAGTATTTTGCATTCATTTTAACTCCTGCTTGGCTTTGAGGATGGGAAGCTAAGCATCCACCACTATCCTCTCTCACAAGCCCTGGATGTTTTTGCTTTGTTTTGGAAAGGGTTTGTTTAGATCCAAGGAAAGGATTTTCACTGTTGTGTTTGAGCGACCACTCTGTTAGCTAGCTGCCTGTATGCCGCTGAACACAATCGGATTAAAGGGGTGCCTTTTGGTTTCCTTCTCTGTTTGCCTTGATGGTCAAGTTGGTTTTTAGATTGGGCTGGGCTTTCCAGAAGGGATTCCCTTGAATCTTATCTAGGTCTACATCTATGGTCTCCCCTTCACCTTCCAAATTACTGGTGAAATCCTCAAACTCTCTTTGGCCGAAATAAGTCTAATACACATTATTACTATCATCATCTTCATCGTTATTTTAAATCAGGAGGATAGAAAATGCAACAGATGCTTTTCAAAATCTAAATTGGGCTAGTACATGAGGCAGGAGACAAAAACCGAGAGCTGTCTGTGTGAGGTGGCTTTGTCATGGGTGTTTTTTTCTTTTTGGTTTTGCTGAATGGTAATTGCTTCAGCAAGTGGGTGTTCTCTCTTCAGTTTTGTCCTTGTGCTTATGAAACCAATATTCAGCAGCGGAAGGAGTGGTGGGGGTGGTGGGGGTTTTGCTGAATAGCTGTCACCTCTCCTTCCCTTCTGTTCTTTCCAATCCCCACTCCAGTAGATGGTCTCTAGAATGCAGTTCTAGCTCAACTCAGAGGAGGTTCGTTACCTTTCAAATGCAAGATGTTTGAGTCTGCCTTATTGTTGCATGCCCAGAACATTTAAGGTAAGCTGCAATAAACTGAGTCACTTGCAGCATCTTTACTTGTTTTCTAAAATGGCTAACACCTTTTAAAACAAAATAGATGGGACAGAGAATTGAGGATTTGGGTGTGGGCAGGCAACTCTTTTTTTCCTAATAGTCAACATATACCCTCTAACATTAGAACCTTTTTTTTTTTTTTTTGCTATTCAGTAAAGGTTCAGTTCTGTTATCTGCTTACCTCCCCACCCACAAATCACTTTTTGTTTTCTATATCTTTTGGTATCTTACCTGTTCAGTGGACAACAGAAGTCAATGAAAAGTTGGATGAGCTTTATTTGTGAGCTTTAAGCTAACTTAACTTGTGAAAGAAATGCAGCTTGATCTTCCTCATTCACATTTTGTTCTGTGTAGCACAGACACTACATCAGACTTTTGCGTAGGAAAGAGTTAAGAGCTATTTTTATGGTTGGGTATATATTTTTTTTCCATTCCGGAAACAAGCAGCTGGCCCTGTATTTGCAAGCGGCTGATAGCCCCCAGAATTTCCCCCCTCCTACCACTGTTAGCTGAAGGAATCAGGGCACTGGGCAAAGAGAACTGTGCTGGGCAGGGAGCAGCAGTGCCTCCCCAAGAAAGGGTTAAAAGGAATTCCAGCGCTGTGTCGCACATCTTGACATTAGAGGAGGTGGGTAATTTTCATGCTAGATTTTCAGGAAATCCCCATGGCGGACGGCCCCCTTAGTTGTTGCCAGGAGACCATTCTGACGTCACTGTCGGCAGTTCCCGTCTGCATGTGGGTGCACTGAACAGCCTTCAACAGGGAAACGGTAGCTGATATGAAACTGGTAAATACTTGCTTGGGGAAAAAAGCAACCCTTCCCCCAAAACCCTGTTCATTTCTCCTTAATGACCTTGTTTGCAGCTGTGAAAATTGTGGGATTTGTGCTTAAAGCTAAATCTTGTTATGCTTTTTTTTAATATATATAATGTTGATGCCTATCTGTGCCTAATGGCTAGATTGAAAAGGATTCTCTCAAGGATTTTACGTCATCGAAGGGGAAAGCCCTTGTTTTGTTTTGGTGCATCACCCGAAATAGGAGGAGCATGGAAATGGGGTGGGGGGGGTGAAGGAAAAAGTGTTGAGCCGTTTTATGATTCTTTGCAATCCTCGAAAATAGAGAAAGCATAGAAAAGAGGCATCCTGATTTTTCCCTTGCATAATCTCTAAAAGGTTGGGTGCGGGAGAGAGGAAACAAGGTGCAGTGTAATAAGGTGCAAAATAACCTAAATCTCTGTTGTGACCTGTGAAATGAACCGTGCTGTAAGCCAAGACTACCTGTCTTTTTTCTTTTTCTTCATGCTTGCATATCAGAGCCTTGACAGCAACCAAAACATTTTAAAATAATTAAAGCAAGATGTGTTCCTATCGGGTTCTTCATTCCCTCCCTTTTCCAGTGAACTAGCCAGTCTGGTCCAGCAAAAAGAGATGAGAGTTTTACCAATTTACGTGTCTTAATTACTTTTGAATCTTTAAGAATTACCTTAGTGTTGTCATTTTAACATTGGCATAAGAATTGCCATGCTGTCATAACCAAAGGTTTATGTAACCTGGTACTCCCCCCCCCCCCCCCAATAGTGGCCAGCTGGATGCCCCACAAAAATTCATGGAGTGTCCTTTTCTAGCAGTGGTGATTAGTAGTTATTGATCGACACCTTCCATGAAGACATTCTGTATCTAAAATTGATTCCAGGTGTAGCCCCTCACAGCACTAAAAAATTGTCGGTTATGTTATGTCTTGAAGGTATATGGGCATTAACCTAGCTGGCTTCCTGGGTTGCCTGCATGCTTTTAGAATAAAACTATGACCCTTTAAAGATGACATTGACAGAAGTTCTTAGTCACTGTCTAATGATAATTGCTGATGAAATATTATTTGAAGTAGCCATCATGATGACGGACTTTTGAGATCACTGTATCTATTCTGACATCCTCCCTCACTGTGTGTGACTGCCAAATCTTGCTCTGATAGCTATGGTGAACATAGCTTTCAGAGTAAGTTGATATTCACTTACCTTTTGTATCTTGCTCACAATTTCCCCGGCCAGTGGAAATGTCTTTCCCTGCACCTCCTGCCTTAGGATTACGCATGATATTGTGTCTGTTTGCAAGTACTTCCTCTAAAGCAGTTGTAGGCAAGCTGGTGCCCTCCAGATGTTTTGGAGTACAACTCCCATAAGTCCCACTCAGAATGCCCAATGTTCAGGGATTATGGATGTTGCAGTCCAAAACATCGGGGGGAGGAGGGGACACCAGGTTGCCCATCCCTGCTCTAGATAGCCTGTTCCTTCAGGCAGAAGCGTGGATCTAATGTTGAGTTGGGTGCGGCTGTTTAGCATATGTGGCAGAAATGGTCTTGTCAGTTGCTCTTCCAAAAATGGTCTTTATATCTACAAACGATCTGTCTAGCTCTTTGGATATTAGGCGGAGTCTAATGATAGATTCCAAAGCCACTCCCACCATATACTGGGACATTGTCTTAAATCAAGACTGCAAACTTTTGACCCCCAACAGTCTGCCAGCTTTGTATGGTGGGCCAGCAGAGGTTTGTTGTACCTCTTGCTTTGCTTCCGGCTTAGGGCTGCAAAACTGTGGGGGGGGGGGCAGGAGAGGGGGCAAATATCAAGCCTCTGGCAAAGCATAACATACAGTTAGTTGGGTGCAGTTGGTTTGGTGCATCATAGGTGGTAGAAATGTATCTCAAGGGAAATCACTTGAAATTACACAGTTGGTCAAATTGGGTGGTGGTGAACATAAGAAAAACCCTGTTGGATCTGGCCAAGGGGCCATCTTGTTAAGGATCTGGTTTCCAACTTTGGCCAGCCAGATGTTTTCTGGAATCCCATAAGCAGAACACATGCAGAACACAAGTCTTCTCCTGTAATTTGTCCCGAACACCAGTTATTTACAGGTATATTAGAAAGCCAACTCTTCTCTCACCCCCTCCCCAGAAAGGAAGGAAGGTGGGGAAACCAAGATTAGGACAAATAGTATAGAAATTTATAATTGGTGCTATATAAGTGCGGTATACAATTTTTGCTCTTTGGAATTTATTGTCCTCAATTCAGCTTTTCCATGAATGAACCGACTCTCACTTCTGTAAAGGAGTCCAGTTTTAGAGTTCCATGTGTTTATTCAGGGTTTCCTTTATAGCCTTCGAGATTACTATGAATAATTTTATTTGGCTGATATTTAATAAAGAGAAACGTTTCATGGTTTTACTTCTTCCTAGAAGAAACTCGCTGCCTTGAAGTCTGTAGCCCAGTTGGATCTCTAATCCTTTAAGAATGGAGTGGATTTCAAGGTTTTGGTTTTTAAATGTTATTTTCTGAAGCTAGACTGCAACCAGTCTGAAGATGAATATCATCCCTGCATTATTCATGCAGGATGACAAGGTATGCATTCAGTCTGTAGTAGAGTGGCATACTTTTAATAATAATAATAATTATTATTATTATTTGAGGTGGGGAACAACAGTAAATATAAAATACATAATACTGAATTAAAACATAATATGCATTGTTAAAACATTCTAAAAACATTCTAAAATTCCACTGGATAGACCTGCCAGAAGAGATCACTTTATAGCTTTCTTGAATGCTAATAGACTGTTAAGTTGACGAGTCTCTTCCAGCAGGCCATTCCACAGTCTGGGAGCAGCAGAAGAGAAGGTCCTTTTCTTTTTATTCCCTAGTAAACAGTTGGAGGATAGTCTGCAGTTAGCCCCAGAGGATGCCAAAATAGTCTATTTCATTAAAACCTGTGAAGTAGTGTGTTAGATCACGGCTTGACCCTTCTACCCTCCACAAAAAGGCCCTTCCATATGGAAAAGTTGAAAGTGTAGGGCATGTTAACTCAGTACACATGTATAGCTTTACTCCTAGGGGCAAATTGGGTGATCATTAATGGTGGCACAGTCCATCATTGTACATATTTGCTCTTTGCTACTATCTTTGTACTCCTAGACAGCTGACTAAAATCTACATCCTTGACACTGCTGAAACCAGGGTGCTATGAGGTCACTGGCTGGCCATCATTAAAAGTGAATCTTTTAATCTACCAAAAACTTGGACAATCATGAAATCAGCATCGTGTATCAGTCAGGCAGATGTCAATTAAACTGCTCCAGTATTAAGAACATAAGAAATGCCATGCAGGATCAGACCAAGGGTCCATCTAGTCCAGCACTCTGTTCACACAGTGGCCATCCAGCCATCGGCCACCTAACATGGAGTTTGCCTTCTTTACAGCTCAACTAAAAACTTTTCTTTTTCCTAAAGCTTTTAAAACTTGATGTTGTGCGGACTTTATACTGTTAGTTTTACCCTACCCTGTGCCTGCTTACCCTACCCTGTGCCTGTTGGCATTCTCTTCCCCTCCTTATTGTTTTACTAGGATTTTATTAGATTGTAAGCCTATGCGGCAGGGCCTTGCTATTTACTGTTTTACTCTGTACAGCACCATGTACATTGATGGTGCTATATAAATAAATAATAATAATAATAATAATAATAATAATAATAATAATAATAATAATAATACAGCGGCTGCACTGCACAGTGGACATTTTCATTGAGCTGTCCACCACAATCCCAATATCTGTTTCTTGTTTGGTCACCACCAGCTCAGCTCCCATACTTGAAGTTGTTTTTTTTGCCCCAACGTGCATCACCTTATACTTGCTTACATTGAACCACATCTGCCATTTGGATGCCCACACTCCCAGCTTGGAGAGATCCCTTTGGAGCTCTTCACAATCCCTTTGTATTTTAACAACCTTAAATAATTGCGTGTCGTCAGCAAACTTGGCCACTTCACTGCTTACTCCTAATTCCAGATCATTTATGAATAAGTTGAAAATAATTGGTCCCAATACTGATCCCTGTGACCCCACTATTTACTTCCCTCCATTGGGAGAATTGACCTTTATTCCTACTCTCTGTTTTCTGTTCTCTAACCAGTTTTCTAATATTAGAAGCAATATGGCGTAACTGCTATTATACCATAACCTCTTAGCATACTATACCCACCTTTCGTTCCAGTTTAGGGTTGACTACTACCTATAAAGCCTTACACGGCTTGGGACCACAATACCTGACAGAACGCCTCTCCCGACATGAACCTACCTGTACACTATGCTCAACATCTAAGGTCCTCCTTTGAGTGCCTACTCCGAGGGAGGCTCGGAGGATGGCAACAAGGGAGTGGCCCCCCAATTATGGAATGATCTCTCTGATAAGGCTCGCCTAGCGCCAACATCGTTATCTTTTCGGCGCCAGGTCAAGACTTTTCTCTTCTCCCAGGCATTTGACAGCATTTAACAACATATGCTAAATTTGTTTGTTTTTAATGGACCCCAGAACTGTTGTTGTTTAAATGGATACTGTTGTTTTATACTGTTGTTTTTATATTTTTGATGGTTTAAAATTTTGTATACTTTTTAATGTTCACTGTTTTTAACTTTTGTAAACCGCCCAGAGAGCTTCGGCTATGGGGCGGTATATAAATGTAATGAATAAATAAATACCTTCCTCTTCTATTGTGATAAGGATACAGATATATGATACAGGTTGGTCTGGTCTATACATCTAGCAGAAACCGGTGGTAGAGCAAACTGTACAACTTCAGATCACAGGTGGATATCCTATTTAAAATGCTTGTCTCTGTAAAACAACAGCAACAGAAAACTGCACAGCTAGGAATAGGATGGATTGGAACCATTATCTATGTTGTGCCACTTCTTTTTACAGATTTTCTTTTAATAGGGGAGGTTTACAGCTGCTTCCTAAATCACAGATGTCACTTTGGCATAGGAAACTGCATGCATGCTGCATATACAGTTATGTGATGAATGAACACATGTCTCTCTTGCCACATGTAGGGGCCTAAATCCTGGACATGATTCCAGACTTTCCATTATAGGGTGTGTGCATGAAATAAGAACCTGGAAATGGTTGGGTAGTTGCCAACCAATAGTTGCTTATGTTGATGTAGTCAACAACTCTGCTCTATGTCTCTTTGCTCTACTTATGCTCTGCCTTTCTGATACCATTGATGGTGCTGTGTCACAGGATATATTTTTAGGCAACCCGTTCCAATGATGTGGGGATAACTATGAATGGCAAGATGACATATGTCCTGATTCATAGAGCTTGCAAACTCAGCTTGCTTCCATGAATGCTACTTGCGTCATGAAAATCCAGTCGGCCAAGTGAATCCACGGTAGCAATAATTTTAATGCCTCGAGTGGATGTGCTTTGTCATCGTTTCTTGTTCTAATTAGAGGTGCTTGTTATACCTAGATATAAGAGGACCTTTGTGCTGGTCTCCCTCACAAGATGCTATTAGCATTCTAACAGCAGCTCTGAGAACTGAGTGTGAAGTAACTGTCTAGCCAAAATAAAGTTGTCCAAGAAAATCTCATCTGCCTTGGTATGCAGTCAGGGCAAAGATGGATGCAAGATGTTCCAGCAATATCTAGATAAAAAGAAAACATGCTCTACTTAGCAGAGGTAATGTCCTTGTAGGGAAGAGAATGAATGGACTCCTGTTGCCTGTAGCTGGCCATTTTTTTTAGGATTCAGCTTCTTGTGCCTTGAGGAGATCCTGCAGTTTTTCGAGTGCCGGATGTTGAAGGACTCAGTTGTTAGGAAGAACTTAGAGTGGAGGGTGGGGAAAGAAAAGAACAAGCTCGTCTGAGAAAATATCTATTTAAGCCCATGGTTCTAAAGTGTGAGGCAGGCATCCCTAAGGAGGGGGAATAATGTATGCTTTAATTTAATTATTTAAAATGTGTATCCCCCCCCCCAATAGTTCACAAACATTGGCTGGCCTTGGTAGTGACATGTAGAATTCTAATAGCCAAAAGCTAGTAATTGATGGAATGCAATTGAAGTTACAGATACTTAAAACGCTACGCAAGTATCGATTCCAGTCACCGAAGAATCTTTCTGAGCTTCGAGAGCCCCAGTACTCAGTACTGACTGGAGCGGCTGTCGGCCAGAGTGTTGGTTTCTTGAGGAAGCTGAGTACAATGGTTCTCCAGGCTCAGTAAGATTCTTCAACCACTGAAATCAATAGTTGTTAACACACACAAAGATTGTCCCTTGAGGAAGCTTTCCATTGTGGCTCTTGGGGGTTTAAACACTTTTAATCACAGAATACGTTTTGAGGAATTCTCAGGAGCATTTCAGTTTAACCTGGGAAGCTGCAGGACTCTTTTTGTATTTAGATTCTATGTGAATTGTTGATGTGTAAAATAGATCTTCATGTGACGTATTTCAGGAAATGTTTGTCATCACATTCTGACCTTTGATCATCCTTTGTACATCATATATACATATTTGTGTGGTTTTTTTTATTGATGACTTGTCATCCCTTGTAGTGCATTCGTGGCCTTGGGAGTGAGCTATTTTTTGTGGTTTGTCCCAGCAGCCCTGAGTCCTGGCATGTGCAAAGAACTTCAGAAAGCAGAAGGCTTGTCAGCATCTTGCTTCACGTTGGGGTGGGACACTTCGTGGCAGGAGGTGGCAAGAATCATAGTAACTGCTTCCAAGGGCCTCCAAAGAACAGTGCAAGGTGAATGAATGGCCCTGCTCCTTGCTCTCAAGTTCCAGAAGACCCAAAAGGGTGAAGAATGAGGGGAGCTGTTGAGTTGTTCTTTCCCATTGTACTGGGCTTTGGGGATAGCCGGAAACAGCAAGCTTCATGGCTTCTTACTCTTCCTACAACATAGCATGGTGAGAGAACAGCACTTCCCTTCCCTTGAGTTCTCCGGAAGCTGTAGAAAGGTAGAGGGACTTTATTCACCTCATGATAAGCTTTGGGGGAATTTGAAAAAAGTTAGACACTTTCTACAAGCTTGGTGTGAAGATAAGCAAATTCCTTTCCTCTTATATGTACGAAAGGATACATGGTATGGATGTAAGCAGGGAGCAGGGGTGTAGTTGCCTCCCCAGGTGAGCCTTATATCCTGGATTTCCAGTTTTTATTTTTTTTTAAAGCAAGTTTCTAGCCCTTGTGGAACCTTCAGTAGGAGGTAAAATGTGCAGGCACTACTCGGCTCATAAATTGGACGACAAACTAGCACACTCTCTCCTCCCATTGTTTTCAGTCCATTAATAAAGTCATAGCAACGACTGATATTTAGGAAAGCAAAGCTAGCCAATTAGACAAAGAGAAGTGTAGAGTGATGTTTACTCTGCCAATACAGATAAAGTCTTTCCTTGATGTACCCATATTGCAGGGGACAGCACTGTGGCTGAGAAAGCATGGGTTGATATGTCAGCCTACAAAGCAGCGACTCTTATATCTGTTTTGCTAGGTGGTGGGCAGGGGAGTTAAAAGTAGTGTATGACAACCCTGCAGTGTAAACTAGCGTTATCCAGCCTCTTGGCATGTTGGGTTTTGTAGGGGAATGCAATGGTGGTGTGGGGTCTGTTGTAGCAGCAGTGTAATTAATTAAGGGCTGGAAGAGATGAAGGGAGCTAGGTAAAGAATTGAAGGGTTCAGCTGCAAATTCAAAGATGGACAGTAGGTCTGTCCGTGGTGAAATGATGGAAGGGTAGACCTAGTATGCAAGTTCCTCAGAGGTGAGGTCTACCCAGCTCAGTCGACCAGGTGTCCAGGCCTTGCCATTGCTCAGTCACCAGTTCTATCAGAATTAAGACTTATTCTGTGATGATAGTTACTTATGTATGTACTTGCCCCTTACTCCCTGAAAAAAATCCCTGCAGGTGGCGATTACAGGGAAGGGAAGTTGTCTCTCTCACCTAGTAAGAGATCCCTGCCCCCTTTGAGTTCTCTGCAACATGTGAGGAGTGTGTGCGAGAGAGGGATCTCCCGCTTTGCCCTCATCCAGAAATGCAGTCACACAGAAGAGATCCAGGCGATCAGTGGCAGCATATCGAGTGCATTTGTGGAATCCTGTATCTTGCTTTGTAGACCAAAAATGGATTCTCAGGCTAACTTGCAAATAGTTAAGCATACAATAAAAATACATTAAAAACTGCAAAACAGAGACATGAACCAAATTAAGACTGCTCCAACAGCAAGTTTAACCTAGGTTGCAAACACCTTATAACTACAGGGTAGCGGCACTTGAAGATCTTGGAGTGCATAGGGTTACATATGTGAATTTTGCTCAGAAAAAAGCACCTGTAGTATGTGTTCTCAGCAGTCAGTTCCAATTAACAGGTCAGATCATCATGCTCTTGACTAAATGCAGCAGTTTCTGAATACTCTTCAGACCTCCCCCCGCCCCCTGGCAAGATGTAGCAATCCAATGCAGAAGTTAATTTATTTATTACATTTATATCCCACCTGTTCCCCTCTTGCAAGGAACCCAAGGTGGCTTACCTAGTCCTCTTCTCACTTTTATCCCTACAACAACCCTGTGAGGTAGGTTAGGCTGAGAGTCAGTGACTGGCCCAATGTCACCCAATGAGCTTCATGGCCAAGTGGGGACTAGAACCCAGATCTCTTGAGTCTCAGTCCAACACTCTAACCCAGTGGTTCCCAAACCTTTTCAGGTAATTGCCCCCTTGGTTCCACAAACCCATGCCCAGCGCCCCCTACCCTACACTATAAAAATCATTATTCAGAATAGCGGTTTTCAATGACCCACTAAGGAAGATAATAACAATAAAATTTGAAACAGTAACAATTAATTGAATACTTTATTCAAAATCCAATTGGTGTGCCCCGCCACGCTGGCTGCAAACAGAGGCGTTCGCTCTCTTTTCTCTCCCTCCCTCGGCAAGCCTGGGGTGGGTGCTTCCTGTTCAGAGGGGATTCTAGGAGTTGAAGGACTTTTTTCTGTCTAAACATGCATAAAATTGTGCCTTTAACTTATCATGTCACACTAGCATGAATACAGGAATCAAATAGGATTTCCTCCTTCAGTGGAACACACTTAGGAGTAAGCATCATTTTGTTATAGGAAAGGATAATGTATTTTAATTAAAATTTAAAAATAATTACCTGCCACCTGGTACTGAGCTTTCCTATGGAAAACCTGGCTGGGACTGAAGTAGAGGGGCACTAACTTTACTGTACTTATTGTTTTTAAGTATGGTTAAATAGCCCACAGTTACCTTGCTATTCTGTTTCTACCATTCTTTTTCTCCTGTCTTTTCTTCACCCTCTCTTCGTTTTCAGGCTGAATCCTATGCACATTTACCTCAGAGTAGGTTCTATTGATCTCAGTGGGGCTTACTTCTGAGTAGATGTACTTAGGATTGTGCTGCGGCTCTGTTTTTATGGTGACACGAGATACACACATACCATGTTTACCAAAAGAACGCTTGAAAAAAGGGGGTTGGACACCCTAAAATAAGCAAGGGCAGATAGGAATTGTTTCAGCAAGCATTCTGGGAAAAGGTGCTGCTGAATGAGGATCCGCTTAGCCAGGAGGTCCTGGGGGGCATTGTAGTTCTCTCCCCTTCCCCTTTTCTTTTCTCTCCCAATCCTGTTGTAGCCCAGATTTTTGGGGGGTCGGGAGGGGAGATGGTCCCAATCTGCAACTCCTGATGGGGGAAGGGAGCCTGGTGATACCTTGCAGCAGCACAAGCAGTCCTGCTCCCCAGCCCGCCCACCCGCCAGCCGCTGTTCTTGGCAGCTGCTCTGCTGCCCTCCACGTGCTCCTTCCTCTCCGCCGCAGGGCTGCTGCTCCCGCCTTGTGCAGCAACTATCGTGAGAGGTCTGCTGGGGCAGCTTGTAGGAGGGAGCAGCTCTGGCCGGAGGGAGGGAAGGAGCGGGTGGCGGTGGCTCCAGCAGAAAAGAAGCCCTAGGCCCTCCTAGGCAGAAGAGTGGGCAGAGCAGCTGAATTTGCCGCTCTTTCGTGCTCGGTCCCTGGGTATTAGGACCTTCTGGAGACCACCTCGAGTGCCCCCCTGCTGCCCCTTTGCTTGTTAGCGCCCCCTGTTAGTGCCCCCTGCCGTCCCTTTGCCTCTTAACGCCCCCCTATGCAATCCCACCGCCCCCAAGGGGGCGGTACCGCCCACTTTGGGAACCACTGCTCTAACCACTATGTTACTAAGGCAAAAAACAAAGTTTCTACCTGTTTCCCTTTCACATCCTCCTACTTAGTGGCCCGGATCCAAAAATCCTACTGTGGAGTTTTAACCAGCTTTCTCGAGCTAGTTTTTAGAGGACAGGAAGGCCTGCAGATGGGGAGGAAGGTTGGCAAAAAATCCAATACCACCCCCACCCCTACACACACACACTCACACAGCAAGATCTTTGATCTGAAGCCAGTTTTTCCTGGCACCCAAAACTGGACAGTATGGCAAATTGAGTTCTGCGAATTATATGCCACTTCCTCCCACTATTCAGCCAACAGTCGTTTTAGGGCTTGATAAGGAGATGGCCTACTCAATGCAAACAATGAGGAGTGGTATCTTAAAGTCTAATAATTTTATGATGTCATAAGTTCTAGCAATTGACAAACCTCTGTTCGTACAGGGTGTTGCCTAGGGTGACCATATGAAAAAGAGGACAGGGGCTCCTGTAACTTTAACAGTTGTATAGAAAAGAGCAAACTTTCACGGCAAATTTGCATGCAACATCTGGTGAAATTCCCTCTTCATTACAACAGTTAAAGCTGCAAGAGCCCTGTCCTGCTAGACTAGAGACACCAGATACAAAAGAGGACAGGGCTCCTGCAGCTTTAACTGTTGTGATGAAGAGGGAATTTCACTGGGTGCTGCATGCAAATTTGCCTTGAAAGTTTGCTCTAGGTGAACTTCAATGCCAGCTGTAATTGCAGCATCTATCTATGAAACACAGGAGCACGGTATACAATGCACATCCATCTGCAACTGCTCTGTGGAAAGACAGGTGAATGCCACAGGAGAGTCCCCTGAGAACGCAGTGACTTGCATATGCCTGGCTAAGTCTCGAGAGAGCTTGCTTAGAGAATTCTGGCTATATAGCAATTGGGAGGCAGAGAAAGGAAAAAGCACAGACAGTGTTTATCAACTTGTTTTATTAAGCACTTGCCAGAGCTCAATAGAAAAGCAGTCAGATACTACAAAGATTTATTGAGTGTTGGCTCTGCGTTGGAATTACTAATATTCACAGCCTAATTCAAAGTAATTTCTCTTTAATTTGTAGTGCTGCTGAGCTCTGAACACGCATTATTGCTTATTTTACAGCCACTGGCCTAGGGATTACCAATATAGAATTACCAATTACTAACTAGGTCTAATTTCCAGACAATTTTAGCTGGGGGTGGGGAGAGGAGATGTCTGGGTTAGCAATTATGTTATGTTGAGAGAGTAGAACCTCAGGACATACTGGGTCCATATCATTGTATAATTAACAGGAGATGCATACGAAATCATTTACTACATGTTAAGGGATAACCAATATTCCTTACGTACGCTGCCACAATCTGCATGGTCAAAAGGAAAGACTAACCCCACACTAATGTGTGAAGTGACAATTCTAATTACTGTCTCTGGAGCCAATGAAGGTATTTGTTCGGTCTTAATTGACAGAGAGCACACAGATGTAATCTTGTACTTGTAGTGTTAGGACACTTGTGTGTTAAGGATATGCCGATTCCATACATTGTGTAGAATTCTAAGAGCATCTAGCACAGCGGTTCTCAACCTGTGGGTCGCGACCCCTTTGGGGGTCGAACGACCCTTTCACAGGGGTCGCCTAAGACCATCGCAAATCACATATTTCCGATGGTCTTAGGAACCGAGCTACATAATTTTGCTACATAACAGTAGCAAAATTACAGTTATGAAGTAGCAACGAAAATAATTTTATGGTTGGGGGTCACCACAACATGCGGAACTGTATTAAAGGGTGGCGGCATTAGGAAGGTTGAGAACCACTGATCTAGCATGATCCATAATGTTACGGTTGCTGCCTTATTGTACCACAAAAAAACCCAACCACCTGGTTCTAGAGAAAGAAGTTCCATCAACAGCATGAACAGCACAAGGAAGCAAACTAATCCTGTTTGTAAAGACAACAGACTTCAGATGTAGGGCTGGGGATACTTTCCTGTTTCTGTATTATGGTCTCCATGAGGAAAGAAAATGATTTTTGGGTCAGAAGTAACAGAAGCCTTAAATACAGCTCAGCGTAAGGGCCCATGGACTTTACAGGAGTGGATTTCCAGAACCACATTATACCAGTATTCCTAGATCTGCACTGGATTTCTGTTACCAGTTAGAGTTCTAGATACTGATTTGGGCCTTTTAAAATGCTGATTTTGGCACCGCAAACCCCAAGAGTTGTTGTCTCCTCTTTCTCATTGCCACTACAGTCAATCTGGTGCCTTCCTGATGTTTGGGACTACAGCTCCTACTAGTCAGCATAGCAGATGGTGAGGGATTATGCACATGGTAGCCCAAAACATCTGGAAGGCACCAGATTACCTATTGCCGATTTATCAAATCTGTCAAGGTGGACTTTTGGTCACTCAACAACATCAAAGGAACCAACAAAGCTCTTGATAGATTTTGAATGTTTGCTTCCCAAACCTGATGGCCCATTAAATATTTGAGACTGCATATCTTTTAGAAGTGATCCAAGAAATAGGAATAGGCAACCTGCTACCCTCCTGATGTTTTTGACTACAACTCCCATCAGCACCAGTCAGCATGGTCAGGGCTCATTTATTTATTTATTACACATATAGGATGCCCAGTCACCCGACTTCTCTGGAGGAATACAGGTAAATTAAAACTATAAAATGCAAAACAATAGGTAATGTTAATATATTTGCTGTGAATGTACCCAGGCTTTCCACACTGAGGAAGGGATTCAAGACGCATCTTTTTAACCAGGCTTTTTAAATTGCCATTATGGTTTTTAGGGTTGTTTTAAATGTTTCACTCTATTTTTATTTGATTATGTGTTTCTATCTTCTGATATTTTTGTAAATCATTAGTTTCACAAAAAGTGGTATAAAAGCATAAATTTAAAAAAAATACCATAATAAAACCAAGATAAAGTAAAATAAAATGTAGCAATGGGTAAAAATAGTGCAGCATGAAAACCAAGGACAGCTGCTTCTAGCTCTTATCGCTGTGGCTAGGTATCTGAAGGCATTCAAGCAACACTTTAAGAGGCCCCAATCTTTGAGGGACAAGACTATTACCAGCATACCTACACAGCCCACAATCTCTGCCTATAGTCACATACTGTCCTGGTGCCCCTAAAGGGCCCTTCACTTACCCAGATCTCTCTGAACAAACTATTCCATTATTAAACCATTCAGAATGTCATGCTCAGAGTAGAAGTGTACCAACTGATCTGCTCTATGTAAATCAAATCACTTCACCTGATGTTATTGATTGATTGATTGTATTTCTATACCACCCAATAGCACAAAGCTCTCTGGGCAGTTCACAAAAATAAAAAAACCATGAAGAAATTTCAAAGTATAAACCAAACAGTATAAAAACACAGTATAAAAGTACAATATTAAAGCACAACCAGGATAAAACCGAGCAGCAATGCAGAGATTAATACAGATTTAAAACAGCAAAGTTAAAAAAGTAAGATGATGAACTCTTAAAATACTGGGAAAATAAAAAGGCCTTCACCTGGTGTCAAAAAGAGTACAACGTAAGCGCCTGGTGAACCTCTCTAGGGAGCTCATTCCACGGCCAGGGTGCCACAGCAGAGAAGGCGCTCCTCCTGGTAGCCACCTGTCTCACTTCCTTTGGCAGGGACTCATAGAGAACGACCCCTGAGGATGATCTTAGGGTCTGGACAGGTTCATATGGGAGGAAGTGTTCCTTCATGTAACCTGGGTCCAAGCCATTTAGGGCTCTGAATGTTAATACCAGCACTTTGAATCGGGCCCATACCTGGACTGGCAGCCAGTGAAGCTGGAAAAGGATTGGCGTGATGTGGTCTCACTGGCCAGTCCCTGTTATTGTGATCTCTTGATGCATAACCTGCTCTTCTTCAGCTAACTGTTCAAAAAACTTCCACTACAATCATAGTTCAATAGTATGCAATCCCCCCTTTGAAAGGCAATCACTTCCAGTACTAGCAACACTTCAGGGTGAGGAGAGTAGAATCCGAAAATGGGGATTTCAACAAGGTTTTTATCAGGGTGGATAAAAATCAGTGCTTTTTAAAAAAAATAAAAATAAAAAAAAATCGGATTTTTAAAAATTTAAATCGGATTTTTTTTTAATAAAATGCTTTTTGAGGAAAAATCTATCTAAAGATAGTTTTCTATTTAAGATGCGTTATAGTCCAAAGGTTATTCATCATGAAATAAGGATTAGTTTTTAATTATGTAGCATGAGGCTGTTTGAATTTTTTTGGTAAATGAATTCCATTTATCCATTCACAATGTCTTGCTCTTCCAGAGGTTTTTGTAAGATTATTTTTCTCCTTCCAATAAAGTACAGCAGAAAAGTTGTCCAAATATGAATGATTAACCTATTTAACTGGAGATAGTTCACTCGCAATAATTTCATAATTATCTATCTATGATGTGTTTCTAATAGTATAACCAAATCAGTAATTTTTTTTGATATAACTGTAAAACTAATCTGAAAAGTTGCTATTCTAAAAATGAAACCTTCATCTGGTTGTAAATATTAAGATTATACCTGCAAGAAGCAGTCTTTGGTAACTCTGAGTTGTCTAAAATATATTGAGAAAGAGTGCACTTTTTTGGGGGGGGGGGAGAAGTCACATGATTAAATCGAGTCTTTCTGAGTAGTGATTTAAATCGTGATGTAAACCCTGATTTTTATTAATGTATTTTTTGTCACAAGTAGTGCTCCTCCCCACTCAAACATATTTCAGGCCTTTTTTGTTTCAGTTACTGCCACTACTAAGCGTGTTTCTGGAATAGAGAGACTAAAAAGACAGTCATAAATCCTACAAGCAAGTCCCTAGGCAGCATGCCATGCAGAGCATCAAACTGAGAATGCTGGGTTCAGCTGAGGTTCCCTCCTTGTTGACAGGCGCAATGGACTAAAAATCACTAACTGGGGAAAAAAAGGAAAGAAAAAGGATACAGTTCATCAATCTCGCACGGTGCCTTGCCAGCCAACATCAATTTGTTGTATCTCACAATTCCTTCTCAGCCTGGACTCACAACATTTTTCTTATGCTACAACCTGTACCTACAGGTGGTGGGAAGCAGGGGAAGGAAACCCTAGGTGGACACCCTCCTTTCTTCAAAGCCCACAGTCCCTCCACCATTGCAACATGAAAGCTAATAGAATAGCACACATTAACAACTCCATCCCCTGCAGACCACATCAGCCCTTTACAGAGTCAATCTGGTTTTTATGCCATCATAAGTAGTGGGGTGATGGATTTGAAGGGGAAAACAATTAGACGCTGCTCATATAAATATAGGGCGCAGGATAGCACGGAGTTACTTACACTCCAATAAAATATCCTTTTGTTAGAACGTGCCATGTTTGGAAGTCTGACTATTGAAATGGGGCTTTGGTGAGAGGTGTCCTCATGCAGCTCGGGTCACTTGCTCGAACTGCCTGGCATTATTGCTTGGGAAGCCCTTGAATGCAGTGTGCTTGTTCCCTGCTTGTGAAGTCTGGATTGCAGAAATCGATCTGTAAAGGGTTATGGATGCACCATAACAGTTAAGTGAAACTTCCAGGTTCAGAGTCAATCTCTCTCTCTCTCTCTCTCTCTCTCTCTGATCGCTCTTAGCATCTGTTAAACAACAAATGAAGGCTATCTCCATCATGTCTTATTTATGAACTTCGTAGAGCTCTGTGTGAGGCTGCTGTTGGAGACAAGATGGACTTTGGTCTGATCCAGCAGAGCAGCTGTTATGGCCCTGTCTTGCACCAGGAGGTTCGACTGGAAGGCCATTTTATTTTTGATTCTGGGTTTCTCCAACCCAGGAAGTCCTAAACATGTATGTATCTTCACTTACAAGTGGATTGGTTATAACTTATTTCAGTCAGCCTTGCACAATGCAAGTTTGTACGGAGAGTGGCAATTCCAATCTATGTTAAATTTCAAGTCCCAAAACTGTGGTTGAGATTAATCTAATCCAGCTACAGCTAAATCTTGGATACCTGAAGTGTCTCCACACCAAACCTGTGTAGGATGGGAATGTAAAGAGTTACTTAGTCAAACATCTGCTTAGAGCTGGTATGGATTTTTGAACACTCACATACTTAAAGAGGGCAGTAGGGGGAACACCAGTTCCACCAAGAATGTCTATTAATACTAGTGGCAGAAATATATTCTATAGGGCAGCCTTCCCCAACTCAATACCCTCCAGATCTTTTACACTACGACTCCCAGGATTCGAAACCATTGGTGTTCTGACTGAGTCTGATGGAAGTTACAGTCCAAAACATCTCAACAGCACCAGCATAGGAAAGGCTGCTTTAGGAATCATCATCTGAGCATAACCCAAAATCATCTGCTATTATCGCCTCGAACAGAGCTTTGGAACTTCTCAGGGTGTGCTTCCTTCTGGAGAAAGAGGGAAGAATCTATGCTCTTTCTTCATCTCCTCCATTTTAAGAGGACAGAATCAGATTTCAAGACAACACAAATCCCAAGAGACACCCACTCACACAGACTGATAGCCAGTTCATTTGTTGCCCCTTGTCTGTTGCCCCTTGTCTCAAAGATTCTGGAACGTGTGGTCTACTCTCGCTGTCTTGACTTTCTCTCTAGTAACTCTGCTCTGGATCCCTTTCAATCTGGATTCCGTCCTTTGCATTCCACTGAAACAGCCCTTACCAAGATCACCAATGATCTTCTCACTGCCAAGTCTAAGGGCCATTATTCCGTCCTTATTCTCCTTGATCTAACTGCAGCCTTTGACACGGTTGATCACGATCTTCTCTTAGATTCCCTCCATGACCTTGGACTCTGTGGCTCTGTCTATAACTGGTTCGCCTCCTATCTAGAGGGTCGCTCTTTCAGCGTGTCGGCTAACGGCAGCTCGTCCTCCTCCTTTCCCCTTTCAGTAGGGGTTCCGCAAGGCTCGGTGCTTGGCCCGCTGCTGTTTTCTCTATACATGCTGCCCTTGGGTAAACTTATTCAATCTCATGGCCTCCAATATCACCTGTATGCCGATGACACACAACTATACCTCTCATCTCCGGAACTTTCTCCTGATGTCCACGATCGTATCTCAGCATGTCTTTCAGATATCTCAGCCTGGCTGCTTCATCGCCGTTTGAAACTCAATATGGCAAAAACTGAACTGCTTGTTTTTCCTCCTAAACCTTCTCCTCATCTCTCATTCTCTCTTACTGTCAACGATGTCACGCTTACTCCGGTCAAGGAAACTCGTAGCCTTGGCTTTATATTTGATTCCTCGCTCTCCTTTATTCCTCATATCGAGGCAGTAGCTAAATCTTGTCGTTTCTTCCTGTATAATATTGCCAGGATTCGACCATTTTTGTCTGTCTCTTCTGCCAAGACTCTCGTTCACGCACTGGTTATCTCTCGGTTGGACTACTGCAACCTCCTCCTCTCTGGCCTCCCCTCATCTCACATCAGTCCGCTGGTCTCTGTCCACCACTCTGCCGCTAAGATCATCTTCCTGGCCCGCCGCTCTGACCATGTCACTCCGCTTCTGAAATCTCTTCATTGGCTCCCAATTCATTCCAGAATCCAATATAAACTTCTCCTGTTGACCTTCAAAGCTTTTCACGGTCTAGCTCCTGCCTATCTCTCCTCTCTCATCTCACACTATTGCCCCGCTCGTGCTCTTCGCTCCTCTGATGCCAAGCTTCTTGCCTGCCCAAGGGTCTCTACTTCCCTTGCTCGGCTTCGCCCATTTTCCTCTGCTGCCCCTCATGCCTGGAATGCTCTTCCAGAACACCTGAGAACTACCAACTCAATCACAGCTTTTAAAACACAGCTAAAAACTTTTCTTTTCACTATAGCTTTTAAACTTTGAGTTTGTTCTGATTCTATACTGTTAGCTTCACCCTTCCCGGTGCCTGTTTACACTTCCCTGTGCCTGTTTGCATTCTCTTTCCCTCCTTATTGTTTACTACAACTTTATTAGATTGTAAGCCTATGCGGCAGGGTCTTGCTATTTACTGTGTTATCTGTACAGCACCATGTACATCGATGGTGCTATATAAATAAATAAATAATAATAATAATAATAATAATAATAATAATAATAATAATTTGGTAGGGGTGCACATGCCCACTCAGGTGATACGTATGATGGAAACACAGCCAGCTCACATTAAGCTGCTTGCTCCAGTAAAGATTTCCAGTTATCTAGATCTACCTTACTATGCTGCTTATCCACTTGGCATTACCATAATCATCATTAAGCACTTCACAATAAGCTTAGAGCATGTATATTCATAGTAAGACAGAAATCTAAGACAGATGGATAGATTGCAAAAATTATGTTTTTGTAGCATTGTTGGGGTAAAAACCCCAACCAGAAGGGAGGGAACAGGAAAACCAGACAAGTCCAGATTCAGTGACCATTCTTTATTGAACTACACATGTAGGAGGAAACTCACCCTCGACGGATCGAAGACGAGCTTCTCTACCCATCATCCACAATCAACATCTTTTATAACATTCCCTGCCCCTCCTGATAAGCTCATGGCTCCTCCCTCCTCCCATCCCTTATTGATTGCAGAGTTATACATTTTCCATAAATGAAACTATTTCTAACAGCTAAATGCCTAATCAGTGGCTTACAACTTTGGCATCTATGAATCTTAGGCTGTGTCTTATTCAGCAAAAACTTTTGTTTCGCCTCTTTAAGAGGGATTGTCTAATTCAGCTGATTTCTGATGGTGCAATACAGCTAATGCTTCTTTTAAACTGATATTTTGGCAGTGTTCAGTAGTTGCTACTTTTGGAGAGGAGGTTATTACACATATAAATTTTATACTGGAACGGTCTTTAACGTTCACTAATGTACTTGTTCTGTTACGTTATTTACCTGTCTCACAGAAATTAACAAATGATCAGCATAAATAGATTCTCCACGTCCTTTGACAGCTAAAAGACTGATATTACAACCCTGGAAGGGAAACCACTCACCTCCTATAATTAAAGGGATTGAAGACCTCATAACGTTTTCAACATATGAATGAGTGGCATATAGATGCCACTTACAAATAGATACTTATTTGGATATTTGGACCACTTTTGTGGAAGCCTATGTAAAAGGCTTGTATGCATTCCATGTGTATTCATTGCTATTGATATATACAAATATCCATGTACGTATATATAAACAATCAGGGGAAAAAACATCTTTGTCTTGGTTTATATCTTTGACAAGTTACTGTGCCTCATATTTCAGGGATGTTTATTTGTTTGTTTACCTAGTTTGGTGCAAACAGCTTTTTCATAATACAATCCGGCTGACATTTGTTACCTTCAATGACCCTAAATGCGACAAACAATGCCTGCCCGCCCCCTACCTCCGTATACGCACTGAAGCAATGGTGCAAGGGTTGGTACTTTTGCCCCATTTTTAGTGATGCAAAAGACTTATACTTCCTCCCCACTCATAGTAGGAGAGAGGTGAAGGAGCTGAGCCATATATACATTCCTCATTCACAAGAAGCGGATCGGTATGTTTACAGCTATCAAACATACAACGAACACCTTCTGGATTATTTCTACCAGCATTCAAATTAAAAGCAGCAGTGCTGTATATTCTGCTGATGGGGGTGGGGGTGGGGGTGGGTTCATTCTCAGAAGGTTTTCCTTTCTGTGTGAATGAATCAGCCTCACTCCCTCAGGACAAGCGTGGGAGGGAGCGAGGAGGCAGCTGACATGATCCGCTGTGGCAAGCAGGGCTTGGAGAGAAAGTAGATGCTCGTGGGACTCGGGAAGGAAGAATAAGGGTGGGTGACGAGGATGGATTGGCTATGCCAGATCACTTTCAGCAGGCAAATAAAATGAATTATATAGAACACCAGGGAAGCCAGAAAAGCTAAAATCTCAGTCAGGAAAAGAGGAAAAACTCATACTAGGGGCAGCAGAGGAGAGATGTAAATTTTTCAGTTTTGTCTGAAGTGATAAGCAGCCAGTCAAGGCAGCTTCAGCCATGCACAAACTTCAGTCCCTCCCCACTTGACCCACTGAAATCAGTGCTGAATTATACAAGGTCTAGAAGGGGTATGCCCCCTTTATCCTGTGTGACCTTAGCTACTGCTTTTAGAAGAGCAGGGGGCATGTTTGGCTAAAACTGGGAAGTGTTGTGGACGGAGGCTTGTGGATTTCATTAAGGACCCCCTTATTACAACCCCCCTTATTTGATCATCGACGGAAATGAAGGCAAGCAGGCACTGTTCCTTCCCCTTGCCCATCCCCGAATAAAGTGATAAAGGGGGAATAGATCTTTCTCTTTGGGACCTAAATTAATACAGCTAATAGTATTTATTTTATTTTATTTATTTATTAAATTTATATACCGCCCCATAGCCGAAGCTCTCTGGGCGGTTTACAGAAGTTAAAAACAGTAAACATTAAAAAGTATACAAAATTTAAAACCATCAAAAATATAAAAACAATAGTATAAAACAGTATCCATTTTAAACAACAACAGTTCTGGGGTCCATTAAAAAACAAATAAACTTAGCATATGTTGTTAAATGCTGTTAAATGCCCGGGAGAAGAGAAAAGTCTTGACCTGCCGCCGAAAAGATAACAATGTTGGTGCCAGGCGAGCCTCATCGGGGAGATCATTCCATAATTGGAGAGCCACCACTGAAAAGGCCCTGCCTTCTCCCTTCCCCAAATCAAGATAGATTTCAAACACCAAGCCAATGCCAACTTCATCATCCCGGCAATGTCAAGGACCTGATTCTTGGGGCAGATAAATTTGCTGTAAAACTGACAGGTGGAAACTGCAAAAATAAAAACATACTCCAGAATTGAAATGTTCTGTTCTGTATGAGTTTTACTTGATTTTCTCTCTTGTTATGTGGTCATTAAAGAGCTTCCTTTGGGGCCGGAAGCAAATATACATGCAGTTCAAGCTCGTCGGCATCATTATTACTGGGCAATCAAAGGGAATATTCCTGTCCATTTCTAGATTCCTTCAATCCATACTGAGGAGATGTACCCTATTTCTTAGATTCTAAGACACTTTCCCCCCCATATAAACATCTCTAAAAATGGGGTGTGTTTTAGAATCGCGGGTGTGTCTTAGGGTTTTCTTTTTTCTGTTGGTGGTACTGAAATTAGTGTGCGTCTTACAATCAATGGCGTCTTACAATCGAAGAAATACGGTATGTGTAGGTCTCCTTGGAATGTCAAGAGTAAGGGCTCATCATCTTCGGCTGCCAAAGGAAGTGAGGCAGATGGCTACTAGGAGGAGGGCTTTCTCCGCTGTGGCACCCCGGTTGTGGAATGAGCTCCCCAGAGAGGTCCACCTGGCGCCTTCACTGTACTCCTTTCATTGCCAGCTGAAGACCTTTTTATTCTCTCAATATTTTAACACTTAATTTTAACTTAAATTTAAATTTTTCTGTTCTAACTCTGTATTTTAATCTTATATCAATTTTGCTGTGTGGTTTTATCCTGGTTGTGCTTTTTATACTGTATTTTGTATGAGTGTTTTTAATCTGTTGGTTGTTTTATGATGGTTTTAATTTTCGTGAACCGCCCAGAGAGCTTCGGCTATTGGGCAGTATAAAAATGTAATAAATAAATAAATTGAGAGGCCACAAAAAAAACAGTGGCCAGCCCAGCATATGCCATGAGTCAGCATACAACGATACCAACTAAGTACAGTGATTGCCAGACTGTCTACTAAGCAGTTAGAATCCCAATTTATAGATGCTGCTGACATTACTCAAGAGCCAATAGTGTCTTCTCTTATTTAATTACAGAATCAGGCCCATTTTTAAGCAAGGCAGACGTCCGTTTTGCCATATCTAAAAAGCAAACTTATCAGTATCATTCAGGTACAGAGCTTCTGACTTGAATGCTTATTTTATAAACAAAAAGATGCTTATTTTAATATATGACAATAGAAGTTGGAGAAGAACAGGAGAAGCAGAACATTTTCAGGTGAGAACACCTTATAGTAAGTGAAGAAGTAACTGCCACAAAGATTGCTCCAGAAGAGCTGCCTAGAAGAGGTTCTAAGAATGCCTGTCTTTTCTCTTCATTCACCAAGTTATTATTATTATTATTATTATTATTATTATTTATTTATTTATTTACTTATATAGCACCATCAATGTACATGGTGCTGTACAGAGTAAAACAGTAAATAGCAAGGCCCTGCCGCATAGGCTTACAATCTAATAAAATCATAGTAAAACAATAAGGAGGGGAAGAGAATGCCAACAGGCACAGGGTAGGGTAAGCAGGCACAGGGCAGGGTAAAACTAACAGTATAAAGTCCGCACAACATCAAGTTTTAAAAGCTTTAGGAAAAAGAAAAGTTTTTAGCTGAGCTTTAAAAGCTGTGATTGAACTTGTAGTTCTCAAATGTTCTGGAAGAGCGTTCCAGGCGTAAGGGGCAGCAGAAGAAAATGGACGGAGCCGAGCAAGGGAAGTAGAGTCCTCGCTACTCTCCATTTTAGGACATATAGACACTACACTTGATTGTATAATAGCGCTATATTCCTCATGGGTTCATAAACAGTTACATTGGGGCCAAATTAAATATTAAACTAAAGTGTTGGGTACCCGAGACAGATTAGGGATTCTGCTGGTGTACCGTCTACCCCGCTGCCCATTAGTCTCCCTGCCTGAGCTGATGGAGGTTGTCTCGGATTTGGTGTTGAGGACCCCCAGAATGGTAGTTCTGGGGAATCTCAACTTCCATGTCGAGGCTCCTGTATCTGGGGCAGCTCAGGACCATGGCTGCCATGACAATCATGGGACTGTCTCAAAATGCCATTGGCCCATCGCATGTAAAAAGACACGGTTGACCTATTTTTCTCAACTGAGCAGGAGGATGGTGATCTCAAAGTGTGGAAATTAACATCTACCCCCTTGTCATGGTCAGATCACTTTCTATTGCAGTTTAGACTCTCTGCGGTCTTTCCCCTCTGCAAGGGTGGGGGTGGGGCTATTAAATGGTTTGCCCCCGGAGGCTAATGCTCCAATGGATTCCAGAGGGCTTTGGGGGATTTTCCTGCTGGTATGGCTGGTGCTCCTGTTGAAGCCCAGGTTGCTCTGTGGAATGTAGAAATGACACTACGTTTCGCTTCTTTCCAAAACAAAATTCTCAGCAGCAGGAAGAAAAAAAACCATGGGCCACTGCAACCTTCTTCTGATCCTCAAGTGTTTCAGTTTTACAACTCTGCACAAGGTTTTGGTATTAACGTCACATCTCACTGAATTAGTACATCCTGCAAGGTTAAATGACGATGTTCTTGTTTTCTATTTGCTCATTGGCCTCTGGGTCAGCCAATCTGAATCATGCCTCCATGGCAACAGGCTCTATCACTACGAGCAACGACAAGTTTTTTTTTATTATTATCTATGTTCCCAAGTTTCTTTTTTTAAACCAAAACCTGCTGCACGTGTCTGTCGTGCAACACCGTTTCAAAGCAAGCAGAGTGCTTCTCTTGTCAAAAGTGGCCAGGCACACAACACACTGAACATCCAAATACAAAGAATGGAAATGCATGGTTTCTGCTAGCTGAGGTAGGGAAAGCTAGCAAAACACCAGACCCAGCTCCTGTACAGTTGAGGGTGGAGACAAGACAGAGGCAAAGGCCATCTATAACCAGCAAGAGCAGTCTCCTAGTTGGCTCAGAGCAATAAACAAACCTGACTTGGGCATTTTTACAGGGCGCAGAGGATATTCCCTGAGCCACTTTATTCACTGGGTTTTTCACAAGGCACTGGGTTATTCACAAGGCAGTTTCCTCAGCTGGTCTCTCTGCAGTCCCCCCTTTGCCCAAAGCTGATTGGCGGTACAAAGGCTAAAACAGCTGACATCTCTAAGGCTGCTGCGGGCTTGAATCCTGATGCTAATTGACATTTCACTGCCAGAGATCAACAGTTCCATTTGCCACTGGACTACAGTAAGTAGCTAACGCCATTGAGAGGATCGATGAAGTCACAAAAAGGGCATCCCTCCCCTCCGCAAGTGCTTTACTATAGGTGCTGCAGCATGCCCCCAACTGTTTAAACTAGCAGGCATGAGCCACCTGCTATATACTGCTCACAGCTTTGTCTGCTATCCTCAGTAGCTAATAGGGTTCTAAAACGCAGACAGATAGCACTGTCCTAGGTTCATCCTGCATACCAGCTGCCTGGCCTGGTCTTAAGTCTAGAAGTTAGACATGGGGGTCCTGAGAGCCCCTTTGTTAGCACTGTGCTTTCAGAATTCCACCTTGCACAACCGCCGGGGAGGTGGATACGAAGTTACTGAGCACCAGTCTTACTAAGGTGCTGCACAACTGGACAAGGAAGTATAGAATAGCAGAGTTGGAAGGGGCCTATAAGGCCATCGAGTCCAACCCCCTGATCAATGCAGGAATCCACCCTAAAGCATCCCTGACAGATGCTTGTCCAGCTGCCTCTTGAAGCCCTCTAGGGTGGGAGAGCCCACAACCTCCCTAGGGAACTGGTTCCATTGTCGTACTGCTCTAACAGTCAGGAAGTTTTTCCTGATGTCCAGCTGGAATCTGGCTTCCTTTAACTTGAGCCCGTTATTCCATGTCCTGCACTCTGGGAGGATCGAGAAGAGATCCTGGCCCTCCTCTGTGTGACAACCTTTTAAATATTTGAAGAGTGCTATCATGTCTCCCCTCAATCTTCTCTTCTCCAGAACTCTTGCCCAGTTCTTTCAGTCTCTCTTCATAGGGCTTTGTTTCCAGACCCCTGATCATCCTGGTTGCCCTCCTCTGAACGCACTCCAGCTTGTCTGCGTCCTTCTTGAATTGTGGAGCCCAGAACTGGACGCAATACTCTAGATGAGGCCTAACCAGGGCCGAATAGAGAGGAACCAGTACCTCACGTGATTTGGAAGCTATACTTCTATTAATGCAGCCCAAAATAGCATTGGCCTTTCTTGCAGCCATATCGCACTGTTGGCTCATATTCAGCTTGCAATCTACAACAATTCCAAGATCCTTCTCGTTTGTAGTATTGCTGAGCCAAGTATCCCCCAGTAGGCCAAACCACTCCCCAAGGACTTACACCCTCATGTTAAAACAACCAAAACAGAATGGAGGGTAGTCAAGGACTGACAAATGAGTAATGCAAAGAGGGCATAGGATACCCCTCCTATACAGGACCAAGAAGATGAGGGTCGGATACTTCAGAAAAGGATTTGCAAGAAGAACCATTTGCACAGGAGGGCAACAAGCTGTTGAGCTGCAGCGTTCTCATGCACAGACTTGCCAAGTTGATCCATTAAAAGGGGTATCATTTCAATAATTTGGGACACCATATCTTCTTGGACCCAAGAGACTACTATTTGCCACAGACAACCTGGCTTTATTTAGCTATTCCAAGGCATCAGGCTAGTAATAAACTAACCACAAATTCCCATATAATAATAATAATAATAATAATAATAATAATAATAATAATAATAATAATAATAATAATAATATTTCTTACCCACCACTCCATTTTGATCGAGGCAGGGAACAACAATAAATGATAAATTACATTAAAATGAATTAAAACATTATAGACATTGTTAAAAAACATTCTAAAGACATCTTAAAATTCCACTGGATAGGCCTGCCGGAAGAGATCAGTCTTTATAGCTTTCTTGAATGCTAGTAGACTGTTAAGTTGATGAGTCTCCTCCGGCAGGCCATTCCACAGTCTGGGAGCAGCAGAAGAGAAGGTCCTCTAGGTAACAGTTGTTAATCTAGTTTTTGCTAGCTGAAGTAGATTTTTCCTAGAGGACCTGAGTGTGCGGGGCGGATTGTATGGGAGAAGGCGATCCCATATTCACCTGGTAACTGCAATTATCACTTCATAATTAAAACGTGTGAAACTCCTACCATGGATCGCCGCACTTATCCCATCAGGCAACACCCTTTACGAACAGAGGTTCGTCAATTGCTAGAACTTATGTCATCATAAAATTATTAGACTTTAAGATGCCACTCCTCATTGTTTGCATTGAGTAGGCCATCTCCTTATCAAGTCCTAAAACGATTGTTGGCTGAATAGTGGGAGGAGGTGGCATGTAATTTGCAGGACTCAATTTGCTATGCTGTCCAGTTTTGGGTGCCAGGAAACTGACTTCAGGTCAAAGATCTTGCTGTGTGAACAGAAGGAATTTCCGCAGCCCTGATGAAAATCAACCCCCGGGTGCTATTTGTTTTATGGGGAAGTTCGCTGTCACCAAAATGAGCTTTCCTCCTGATGCAAGTAGCAGCTGGGGAAGGGATTTTTGACAGGAAAATGGCAGGGAGAAAAACTGTTAAACTCTGGATGGAATGTTCCATTGTTTCACCCCCGCAAAGGACATGAAGAGATATGGAAAGTGCAGTGCCAAATCTCCAATAATAGGAAGATGAACCCTGTGTGGATAATTGCATGGCTTCAGCCTGGGGCCAAAAGGGGAAAAATTGGGAATTTAGTAAAAAATAAAATAAAAAATAAAGAAGAAGATTCATCTGTATTCCTGGGTTCCTTGACCTTCATCCCTTCTGTCCCTGTCAGCAGGTGTCCATTGCTAACGCTCTATCGTGCTGAAGATGTCTAACAGCAACACGACGCAGGAGACACTGGAGATAATGAAAGAGTCAGAAAAGAAGCTGGTTGAAGAATCTGTGAACAAAAACAAATTTGTATCCAGGTCACCAAGCAAAGAGGAACATGAGAAGGATGGGGAGGAGAGCGTCACACGGCAGGAATCTCAGGTAACTGGAGGAAGATCAGTCATGTACACAGGCTACTTGGCCCACCAAAGCCCAGTATTGACTAGCAGTTGATCTTGGAGTTAGCTTTACAGCAGTGCTTCCCAGCCCTGCTACTGAGTTCACTGAACTAGAAACCCCAGAGATTATAGCCCAACTCTGCCATCCTCAGCTGCCCCACAATCTCCTGCTGCTTAAAACAGCTCACCTCATTCTCCTTTGCTACCTTCCACGTATGGAACTCTCTCCTGGAACATCAGTGTGGTGCCTCCTGCCCCCCACCCCCACATTTTCATACACCTCAATACCCAACAATCCCATGAACCCTTCAGACTAATCCTATGGTCCTCATTCCCAAACTGGTGGAGTCTTAAGTACTGCATTTGTTCGCTCATTTTTCCTTGCGTTCCCTTTGCCTTTCCCATTTCTCCTCTCTCTTGTGATCCCCATTGTTGTCATATGTAAGTGGATTGTAAGCTCCTCAGGGCTGTGCTCTGTTTTCTTACAGAAAGCCTTGTGTTCATTATAAATAGTAGCCGTAATAGTTAAATGGGCTTTAAACATATATGGTGCCATGTTCTACAACAGAGTTACACATCTATCCCAAGTGCAGTGCAGACCTATTGGTTTTTGACTCAGTACTGTGACAATCTCTGCTGAGGTTAATCTCATGCTGCCATTTGATTTTACAGTGAGACATGCTGGGCCATTGTAGGAAATCTCTTACAGGCTGGTTTTCTTTTCTTCTTTCTGTCCTCTGGATCTATTTCATTGCAATCTTTTGCATATGGTCTGAGTAATAAGTCCCATTGAGTTCAATGAGACTTGCTGCCTGGTACATGTGTGTAGGATTGCCACCTTAGAGTGTCCATGATGGCTTCACTTCTTATGTCCATTGAAGGTATAACACAAATATTCAAACTTGCCCAAAAAACAGGGACATGTCTGAGCCGATTTGTACTGTGTCTGCACGAGTCTTGCTCAAAGTAACACAGTGAGCATAATAATTAACAGACAAGTCCCTGCCCCAAGGATCTTGCAATATAAAGTTAAGTAGTGAAAAGGAGCAACAGAAAGTGGGGGTGGGATGAAATAAGCATTGGAATACAAGCGGCCAATGTAACCAAATGCGGTTACATGTACTTAGACTTCATTTTGGGGCTGATAACTATGGCAGGAAAAGTGGGCTTTGAGGATGGAGTGGAAGAAAGAGAGAGTAGACACTATGGCTCTAAGAGAACTCAATTTTAGGAGTCTGTTTAACTCCCTAAAACTGAGTGATCCAACTGGATTTCGCCACACCATGTTTCTCCAGTTGAGTTGCATTTTGTTTCTAAATTTATGTAAAATGAGCCTGTTTTCATTACTCTCTCAAGATAATATGTGTCATGGAAGTGATAGCAGCATGATTTTATGAGGTGAACTTAATCTACGAATACCACACCCTTTTGCTATCAGGGTTAGTGTTCTCATTAGTGTTCAGAAACAGGCATTAGGATTTCAGCAGCTATGTAGTTTGCCACTTGTCTAGGACAATCGCTAAATTCACCGGGCAAACCATTAAGTGGCAGGTTGCACTTTCCCTGTGCAGTCTTCCCACCTCCTGAGCCTCCACTGTCCCTTTAAATCTGGGAGTGGCAAAAAAGCCACTCAGTGTGGTTAGCCAGATATTTGCTCCATTCCACGAAGTGCATTTGGATGATGCATTTTGATTTCTCCTGGCGTGCATTTTACATTGGATAGAATGCGCAGAGCAGTGTTTTTACCTTCCTTCTTCCCACTATTTTCTTTTTTCTTTTTGTAGAGGCGAACATCCAATCATGGGCATGCTAGAAAAAGAGCCAAGGTAAGAGACTTGTCCATCCTCTTATCCTCGTGATGTTGCTGGGCTGGGACTTGAGGAAGAGCTTGTGTGACTCTGATCCTATTGCGGTAATCTTTGGCACCGAGACCCAGATCTTTCCCATCTTATCAGTGCTCCAAAACTGACTCGTCTACTACCTTCTGGCTCTAACTCCTCCGCTTGCCTGTAACTGATCCAAGAGCCCAGTGTGCCAAAGTGGCTGTCTTTTATGTCTAGGGCTCACATTATTTTTAAGATTGCCTCAGAGTGCCTTCTGAGTAGCACAGCATGCACCAGAAGTGGGGCTCAAGCCCCTATTCTCAGTGGCTGTCCCACAGCTATGAAACTGCCTCCTCTTGGATTCTTATGGAAACCTGTTTATCTCCAGGAAGTCATGCAAGAACTTTATATTTGGGCTTGATTTAAGTTTCCAAGCTTAGACTTACTCCTCTCTTAAGTAATACCTTGGTGTCTGGGTTGTACAACTTCACAGTGCCGGGGGGGGGGGGGGAGGGCTGCATGTGACTCAGTGCCTTTCCATACAAAACTTTCATTACACATAGACCCATTCAGACAGCACACTAAAGTATGCTGCTTAACCACAAAACGGTTAAGGGAACACATTCACCATTTTGTGGTTAAGCAGCATGGTTTAGCGTGTTGTCTGAACGGGGCCATTGAGAAATAGCATGTTGGGAGGAAGGCTGTATGAGAACCCTTTTCAATGAGGCTGACCATATGAAAAGGAGGACAGGGCTCCTGTATCTTTAATCGTTGCCTAGAAAAGGGAATTTCTGCAGGTGTCATTTGTATATATGGAGAACCTGGGGAAATTCCCTCTATATCACAACAGTTAAAGGTGCAGGAGCTATCGTAGAGTGCCCAGATTTAAAAGAGGGCAGGGCAGGGCACCTGCAGCTTTAACTGGTGTGATGAAGAGGAAATTTCACCAGGTTCCCCATATATATACAAATAACACCTGCTGAAATTCCCTTTTCAATATAATTGTTAAAGATACAGGAGCCCTGTCCTCCTTTTCATATGGTCACCCTATTTTCAATGACATAATAGTTCCCTAATTTTTGTGGGGTGGGGTGGGAAGGTATGAAGGAGTGTCCAGTCACATGATACCCTATTTGCAATCTGAAATGATATAGCCCCAGATACTTTAGGAACTTGGCCTTAAGCTCAGGGATGACTGGGTTTTTAGGATTTGTAACTTTTTACCTGTTTTAGATAGAATTTGCTTTATGACCCAGCATAATTTTGTTTTCTTGCACTGTTGCTATCTGTCTCAGATCTTTGAGATTAAATAGCTATGAAATTGTGCTTTTTCTCTGTTGGCTTCCTTACACACTTGGCAAAGCACTTTTAACTTTGGGGAGTTTCACCATGACTGAGTCAGTCCAAGTGCAATACTTATGTGTTACCATCTCCCTCCTCCCGAAAAGTCAGTTCAAACAGCCGTCTGACACAGACCTTTATTTTAAGCATTTTCTTTTAAGAGCTACTAACAGCCTTTCTCAACCTGGGGCGCTCCAGATGTGTTGGACTACAACTCCCAGAATGCCCCAGCCAGCTCTGCTGGCTGGGGCATTCTGGGAGATGCAGTCCAACACATCTGGAGTGCCCCAGGTTGAGAACCACTGTACTAGTAGATCATCCAGAGTAACTCTGCTCGTCAAGGAGGCAGATAAAGTGGCAACTGTAGAATGGCAGGCTTTTAATTAAGGCAGGAAGACATTAAGCATACAGTTTTGCCACTTATTAAAGGTGGCTTAACAGCCAGCGGATTACTTAATTGGCACACTTGCTGCAGGGAAGCCCAGTCAATGTATTTTACCTTTAAGGCAGTGTATTAGCAGAGACTTAAGTGGTGCACCAGATTACAAAGCTAGCCTTTCGCTTCCTGAGGTGGCAACTGCGAACCTTATGTAGGCTGCTAAAAAGGGAGCATTTATGGTAGTAATATGTTTGCAAATCATTGTGCAGTTGGTACCCACCGCGAACACTGCACTGGACAAAAAAGAATTTGTATTTCTATTTATTCTGTTAACATAATTACCACTAGATGACTAGCAGCGTCAAAGAGAGCTCTAGTCACCTGCATCTTACCACCAAGGCTTTTGATTTTTCAGTCGAATTCAAAGCTGAAGTTAGTCAGGAGCCTGGCTGTATGTGAAGAATCCTCTAGTCCTTTTGTGGATGGGCCCATGGAAACCCAGGTAAGCCAAATTGCTTTTCCAGTTTGGAGAGACTACTTTAAGTGATCGTTCTCCCTGGTTTACACCAGGGTCAAAAACGTACCCTGTAGCAAATCTTACTTGTACTTATGGTAGCTAAACAGAAAACAGTAGGCCAGGTTAAACCGTATTGTGAAGATACGTGTATGCTGTTAATGGGGCTTTAATAGCAAGGCCCAGTGTTCTAATTACTCTCTTCCACATCTACAAGTTTACATACTCTAGATATCGCTATTTGAGCTTCTATTTGAAAAGAGTATGTTCAAGACACCAGATTTATTTATTTATTTATTTATTTCATTTCATTATAATAGATTATAATGACAAATGGTAGCACTCAGGATGAGATAAAGAAAGCCAGATTACTGTAGGGTACTTATAGAATCATAGAATAGCAGAGTTGGAAGGGGCCTACAAGGCCATCGAGTCCAACCCCCTGCTCAATGCAGGAATCCACCCTAAAGCATCCCTGACAGATGCTTGTCCAGCTGCCTCTTGAAGGCCTCTAGTGTGGGAGAGCCCACAACCTCCCTAGGTAACTGATTCCGTTGTCATACTGCTCTAACAGTCAGGACTTTTTTCCTGATGTCCAGCCGGAATCCGGCTTCCTGTAACTTGAGCCCGTTATTCCGTGTCCTGCACTCTGGGAGGATCAAGAAGAGATCCTGGCCCTCCTCTGTGTGACAACCTTTCAAGTATTTGAAGAGTGCTATCATGTCTCCCCTCCATCTTCTCTTCTCCAGGCTAAACATGCCCAGTTCTTTCAGTCTCTCTTCATAGGGCTTTGTTTCCAGACCTCGGATCATCCTGGTTGCCCTCCTCTGAACACGCTCTACTATACCCCAATACCTAGCAGCATTCATATGCAATAAACCACATCCAGAGCATGTGTTCGTACAGTAAACCTACATAGTTCAGATTGTAGTGCTCTGCAGGGGAGGTGGGGAGGGGAACAGATGGGCTATCTACTCCAACCCTCTGTCCTCCTTAAATCATCTTATTTACTTAATTGTGCCGTAAGCAGCGAATAGGTCCATAGCATAAATAGCTGTAACTCCAAATGAATCACACAAGCAAACACTCGGCTGCAGGTTGCAGTGGGAGGCAAAAATCTCAGTCACTGGCCGATCTGACCCAAACTAAAATTTGTTCGCAGATCTAAATAACAGCGATCGTGCCATACTTTCAACCTGTGTTGATCGCAAAGCATCAGCTATGCATTTTGTCTTGTCCCTAGGATATCATACAGTTGCACATTAGTTGTCCGTCCGACAAGGAAGATGACAAGTCTGCGAAAGATGGTCCTGAAAAAGAAGAAAAAGAGAAAAATAAGGAGAAGGCACCCAAGAAAATGTTGTCTAGAGGTAGGATAATCTCAGGCTCCAGTCAAACCTATCCTTTGTAAAGTGAGAATACATGGGTGGTGCGATATCAATTAATTAATTAATTAAATTAAATTAAGTGAAATGAAATGAAATGTGGGCATCTATTCAGGTCTTAACATGGATTAGTTATCCCTGTAATACACTTTGTTTTGCCACCCGTTGAAGTTTGTACTGTATACTTTGGTATCATTTTAAAATTTAACTTATTTAGGAAGGAGCAAACCAACGATTCATTCACAAAACCTCAATCTCACAATTCTTTTCGTAGGGGTGAATAAGGGTTTCAGTTCCTCAGGAGCAGTTCTTATGTTTTTATGCAGATGGGTATGCAGATCTAAGTTTAAGATGCATATGAGTGTTTTGTATGGAGGGGCTCATGTTTGTCTGAACAGACGTATTTGGATAAAATTCCCCAAAGCAATCAAGGGAGCATACATTCTTCTTCGTGGTCTCTGTGCAGCACACATATGGGCTCTGGGCTGCTCAAAGCCTCAATTAAGGAAACTTTTATAGCTGAGTTCTGGTGGAAACCCTTTGCCTGCCATCCCTGAGCGCATGTCCCTGGTGGGTTCCTGTTTATTCTCTCAGGCCTTAGCTAGACCTAAGGTTTATCCCGGGATCGTCCCAAGGTCATCCCTGTTCATGTAAATGACACACAGGATATCCCGGGAGCAGGCAGGGAAGACCCCGGGACGATCCCAGGATAAACCTTAGGTCTAGCTAAGGCCTCAGTCCTCTTTTGATCACCATTGTGATAGCCTTGTGAGGGAACCCGCTAGGGACATTATTTTGACTTCAAAGAAGGCATGTATGTAATCCTTCCCACGTTGTGCTTGCATGCATCTTAAGAGCACATCAGAAGAAGCCAGAAACCTGATCAGACTGAACTTAAGATAGTGTTTGCATTCTCTTTAGCATAACAACATATGTAAAACACCTAGCTATCATATGAAAAATGACTGAGGTTTCTGTGTGCGGCGCAAGCTGTGAGGAGGTGTTCCCTTTCTGTCTTGCACTGCTAAATTGGTGTTTTCATGCTTTTGCCACTTTGAAAAGCGAAGTTTCAAATGTCTTTTGTGGAAAAGGTGTTTGCATGAGTGAATTGCAGGCTATTTTCTGTTCAGAGGCTTTGGTTGAGGTTTTCCCCCCCCCTGATTTGTGAAATAATTACTCAGTAGCCTAGGGATAAGCAACATTTCCAGACCTGTGGGCACACTTGTCTTTTTTTTCCAGGCCTGAGGGCACATTTGTCCTGCGGCCATGTGGGCTCGCTCATACTTATTTTCGGGATTCCCGCTTTTCTTGCTACTCATTCCATGGATTCCCACTTTTCTTGCCTTCTTATCCCCCCAACACATCTTCCTGCCCTCCCCCATCCACCCTTCTGCTGCCTACCTCTGTAATAATAATAATAACAACAACAACAACAACAACAACAATAATAAAAATACATCATAAAAGATAACAACGTAACAACACATCTATGCAGGAAATGCCATTAATTCCAAGAAACAATAAACCATGTAACAGAATGATGTAAAATTCTGGCAGGAATTGACTATATGGACAGACACAATACAGCTGCAAAAATAATTCACCAACAACTGGCCATCAAATTCAACCTTATCAAACAACCTACACTATACTATAAATACTCACCCGAAACAATCTTGGAAAATGCAGATCATAAACTATACTGGGACAGAACAATTCATACTGACAAAACAATACCCTGCAACCGACCAGACATAACGGTCATAGACGAAAAAGAAAAATACACATACCTCATTGACATAGCAATACCAAATGACAAAAATGTTGTTGAAAAGGAAGAGGAAAAGAGAAAAATATACACCTCTGGCCATGGAAGTTAAAGAACTATGGCAACAGGAAAAGGTCACAATTATTTACTGTTTTACTCTGTACAGCACCATGTACATTGATGGTGCTATATAAATAAATAAATAATAATAATAATAATAATAATAATAATAATAATATTCCATTAGACACATCAGTCACTGGCATCACATCAAAAAATCTATACTGAAAACCGAAACTGGGCCTACCAAAATACATCCTCACCAACATCCAGAAAGCAGTCATACTTAAAACATGCTCAGTTGCCAGGAAATTCCTGAATCTGTAAAAGACAGCATGACTTGGCAAAGCCCGTCAAGGAAAACCACGATGTGTGAGAAAGATATAATAATAATAATAATAATAATAATAATAATAATAATAATAATAATAATAATTTCTTACCTGCCTCTCCTTTTGGATCAAGGCAGGGAACAACATTAGTACAACAATACAATATAAATCAAATACATAAAGTTAATTAAAAGAGCATACATAACTTCACTGGGGCCCCTCCCTCACCACCATTGCCCCCAGCTGCTCTTGCTCCTCCTCCTCTTCCTACCACCTACTTGCTTGACAGGCAGAGAGCCAGTGATCACCTCAGCAGCCCCAAAACCCTACCGTAGAAGCAGGAAATTAGCCAACTTCCTGGTTAGAGCTTCATGGCTGCTGAGAAGATGTAGGCAGTGGGTGGATGTGGGATGAGTGGGTGAAGTGGGTGTGGGGTGTGTGGTTGATGCTCAAGGGTCAAGGGTGTTGGTGGATGCTGATGGGAGTCTTGGTGGGTGCCAGAGTGCCTGCGGGTGCGATGTTGCCAATCCCTGCGTAAGCAGATACTAAAATCCTAACTGACTGCTTTCTCAGGCTATCCATCATCAGAGTATCTCGCATCTCCTCCAGCCTCCCATTTACTGGAAAGGGACTCTAGCTCAGTGGTAGAGGATTTGCATTGCATGTAGAAGACCCCAGGTTCAATCTCTGGCACCACAAGATCTCTGCCAGAGACCTTGCAGAGCTACTGCCAGAGAAGACAATACTGGCCTAGAAGGACAAATAGTCTGACCTGCTATTATTTTTTATTTATCATACTTATACCCCGCTCCTCAGCCAAAAAAGGCTCTCGGAGCGGCTTACACTTAGCAAAAAAGACAGTCCCTGCCCTCAGGCTTACAGTCTAATAAAGACATGACACACAAGGAACAGGAGTTCAGGAGGGAGGGAGGAGGGAGGGGGGAGGAGAGAGAGTGTCCAACAGGAGCAGGCCATGATGTTTCTTCTGCCTGCTCCTGTCCCCTTGTTCTTTCTTCTTCCCCACAGGGCCAAGATGACAGTTTGCCCTGTGGGGGTGGGGGAAGAGTCCAACAGGAGCAGGCCATGATGTTTCTTCTGCCTGCTCCTGTCCCCTTGTTCTTTCTTCTTCCCCACAGGGCCAAGATGACAGTTTGCCCTCAAATGATGCTATACATCATCTTCCTGTGTTTTTATGTCAGCATTCATGTTTGGGATGCTCTTTGTCACCCTCCTTCATTTTACTTGTCCAGGTTCTCACGTCACTTTATATTCTTCTAGTTCTTCTTCTCCACCATTCCCTTTTGCCTTTGGTTTTTCTATTGATCTCTTCTTTATAGCCTGCATACATGTTAGGGTAAAAACCCCAACCAGAAGGGAGGGAAAAGGAAAACCAGAACAGTCCAGATTCAGTGACCGTTTTATTGAACTACACACGTAGGAGGAAACTCACCCTTGACGGATCAAAGACGAGCTTCTCTAACCATCATCCACAACCAACGTCTTTTATAACATTCCCTGCCTCTCCTGATGAGCTCATGGCTCATCCCTCTTCCCATCCCTTATTGATTGCACAGTTATTTTCCATAAATGAAACTATTTCTAACAGCTAACAACACATAATATTGTCAACTATGCCCTGTTTATGTAACTTACTGTACCAGATAAGCCCCCCATGCAAGGGCGGGCGAAGCTGACTTTGCTGACCAATTGGGGGGGGGGGGTTCGGGTGATAACAAGGAGTGATGCGTCGAAGTGTCTGGGATAATGGCAACTTGGATCTGGGATCCAAGCCTTAGAAGCTGTGTTTTTGGAAAGCGCTACATTTGCTGAGCGGACTAAACCCTGTTCTGGGGTGGTGAGTGCAGGGTAACTTTGAGCAACCGGCCAACTGCATTCTGATGACTCTTTATTAATGAACAGAGGGAAAGGAGGAGGGGTCTGGTTGCAGAGCCTTAAGTGCTTGGTGTACACTTTCCCCCCAGAAAGGGGGTCTTTTGGTGGGGGTGTTTTGACCACCTTAACATACCTTAGAACTCTCTTGATATTATAACGATAGCCTTTCCTTTCTGTTGTGTCCAAAGCGTCCCAGGACATGTGCAGCATCTTACCACTGAGATGGGCTTAGAGGATGTGATCTTAGAATTAAACTACGTTAGAACAGCCCTGTAATTTGCCACTTGCCTGCTTAACTGAGACAAGTAGCCCTTTCCCCCCCAGCTGGCAAATTGTTCATGCTACAGGTGGGTTCTCTCCACCCCACCAGAGGCTTTATGAAATTATACTTATTTTTGCAGGTCAGTTAGTGCTGCCTTGTTTTTAACACAGCCCCTCACTTAGTCGGCTGTCTGGGTGGCTGAGTTTCTCTCCCTCTTCTTGTTTAAAATAGCTGGTAGGCATTAAGGCTAGGAAGGCAAGAATCTCGTGCAAGTGGCAAGAAGAGCAGCTGCAATGCAAGGAAGCAGAACAGAAGATGGGTTAACATATGAAACCATCTTTATATTGAGTCAGATTACTGGCTACCTAATGCAATATTGTCTGTTCTGATTGGCAGTGGTTGTTGGAGGCTTAAAGGCTGAAGTCTTTGCTAGCCCTGCTGCCCAAGATTGTTTTAATTGAGGTGCCATAGTTGAATCGGGGGCCTTAGGCATACAAATCATGTACTCTACCACTGAGCAACAAAATGATTTGCAAAGTACAATTCAAAGCTCTACAGGGCTCCTGTGCATACACAGCTTCTCCCATGCACGAGCTGCCCTGTTCCCGTCTGTGAGGTCACAAATGCAGTATACGTATGACGGAGAGAGAAAACTGCCTGCATTAGAGTTCCCCCTGTGCTATTCAGTGCTGTGGGAGCATGACTGTTACCAGCCTTAAGTTGCTTTCTGGTCCTTAGCAGCATTCTCTTATAATTGGTAATAGACCCCATTTAACCAGTCAACTGGCCTGAGATGCCAATCTTGAACTCTCTGCAACCTGTGATATATTTATTTACATGTCTGTGGAATGAGTCAGAGATTGAACTAAGTGGAGTCAGCAGCCCCTAACAAGATCAGGATTTGCCTTTCCTTCCTGTAAGCAATGTTAAAGTTAACTTTTTCAGTTCCAGAAACACAGTGAACTGTGATTTATCCCAAACACTATTAGGGTGTATTGCTGAAATGATTATTAGTTCTTAGTGCTAGTACTAAGGCTTGCTTGCTTAGCTTTAGCATGGTTGTATCATTTGCCTTAATCTGTCTGTTTCCTATCTATATCACTTTCACATTTGTTCACCTATTGTTATTAATATTAATATCCTGCCTTTCCACTCCAAATAGTGCTCAAGGCAACTAACAATGACAGAATACAAGATGAAACGCAAAATTGTAATATAAACATAAAAGCAAATGGATTAAAAACTCATCCATGAATACACACATCTGTAAAAGCCCATCTGACTAAAAATGTGTTTCAGTGGAAGAACTGGGACAGAACTATTCTAGCCTCCCTTGACAGGGAACTTCAAAGCTTGGGCTAGCCACAGAGAAGGCTCTCTCTCTCATGTTGCTACCAAATGTGCCCCCCCACCCCGGATGGTGGCTAGAAAGAAAAGGGCATCTCCTGAAGGTCTTAAAATCCAGGCAGGCTCATACATTTCCCAATTATTCGTTTTTAAAAGAAGTCTGCACAAATAATTGCATTTAAATAGTATTTCTCAGCATATTTCCTTGGAAATGCATTTCTAAATGTGCTGGGAAAAGCCGGTGGCCAAAAAGTGCAGGTCGATTCAGATAATATTGGAAAGTCTGAATTCCTCAAGCATCCTTAGTGCCTTTACTCACCCAGGCACAGGTTGGTATCTCATGCTAAGCGTCTAGGGATGATAATCCTGGGATCAGTCACAGCACTGATGACCGGCCAAGGAAGCCCTTCATTATGTACCTTTTTCTTTCTGGTCTGCATTCGTCCCACAAAACAGCACTTCTTGTAAACCTGTTTAGGAATTTATCCTTCCAGACTTGTGCAAAGGGGCTGAGGAGTGTGTGTGTCTGTGTGTGTGTGTGTGATCCTGTCAGGTAAAATGATTCATTCATGGCATTGGTGGCAGAACAAGATTCTGGGATGGTAACCTTGCCCTCAAATTCAGACTGTTGCTTTTTCAAAGTACTAGACAATGGTTCCTAAAAGTGGGTCCCCAAGTGTTGGACTACAACTCCCAACAAACAAAAAGGCTGCAGTTGATAGTAACAGAAAAAAGAATGCCAGGGGGCATTACAACTGCATGTAATGATTTGCTTACTAAGAATGTAAGATAACTGAATATAGTTTATCAACAGTTTTAAATTTTAAACAAGTCTAAAGCTCCAAATCGGGTCAAAGTAATATCGTCATCCTTCATAAACAGTTACATTCAGGGTATTGCGTCTAACAGACAAAATTATTTCCACAAGCAACATTGTGTCCCAACAGAAGAAGTTCTTACAACAAACTACGTTATTTAATTTATAAGTCTGCCAGACAAAATTGTTACAACAGGCTACGTTGATATCATGAACAGTTTCATTCAGAGAGTTGTGTCTAACAGACAAAATTATTTCCACAGGCAACGTTGTGTCCAACAGAATAGATTGTTGTAACAAGCAACTTCCATCATTTCCAGTCAGCTTGGCCTGTGGTTGAGGATTGTGAGACTCACAGTCCAGTAACACCTGGAGATCCAGGGGTGGGAACCATTGTGTTAAGAGTTATGCCCTGCAAATGGCCATCCCACATTTACTCCAAGGGAACCAGCTTATGTTGGTGATGATGGTGGTAGGGGCAGCAGCAATGAACCTGGTCCCTTGAGTATGTTCTTATTTGTTTTGACTCTTTGGATGTTATTCCTGTAAGCAGGACATGTCTTGAGTTTGCTGCTATTGTCTGTTATAGATTCCAGCCAGGAATACACAGACTCCACTGGAATAGATTTGCATGAATTTTTAGTAAATACACTGAAGAAAAACCCAAGGTAGGTTCCAGTGTGGCTATGTGGCAGGTTTGCAAGTGGAAGAGGGAGGTGTTGAATGGTTGAAGAATCAGTGAGGAAGAGAGGTGGAACAGAGGGTAGCATTAACTGATGTAATATAGGGGTATTGCTGTTGAGCTCTTGGGGTGTTCCTGTTAAGGCAGGGCTGGGCAACTTGTGACCCTCCAGATGTTTTACCCTACAACTTCCATTAGCCCTAGCAAGCATAGCCCATGGTGAGGAATGATGGGAATTGTAGGACAAATCATCCGCAGGGCCACAGATTGCCCACCCTTATACTAACAACGGGGTGGAAGTTAAGCAACCATCAGTGGGCACCTTAACTTAAGAGAAAGGGGAAGTGTTGAGAAGCAACACTGCGGTGCCCTTTGACTTTGTGCAGCCCTGCTACTCACAAGCACTTATGGCGCATTTGTGCATCCTGCTCTTCAGGGTCTTGGGCGAAAATGGCAATGGTGAGAGCTTGGACTCAGTGAGCACTTCACTGGGCCTTGGCAAGTGCTCAGGCCGGGCAGCTGCCAGGGGCCCAGCACCTCATAAGGGTCCAATGTGGATTTCTGCCTTGGGTCACCCTTTAAAACATTTTTCTAGTGTTCTAATCAGTGCTATGCAGCTGGGTTTGGGAGCCACCATTATCCTACAATGCTCCGGAGCAGCACATTGTGGAGCAACACATTGTGGGAAATTACACTGATAGCTCCCAGACCCAACCAACTGGCGTGGATTGGAGTGCAGCTGCTTCTGTTGCCCGCAAATCCCACCAGGGCCCATCAACATAGGAGGGAGCCCACCAGAAGGCAGTTTGCTGAAGGCCGTCTTCATACCTGGAGCTTGGCCCGTTGAGTGACTTCCTTGACCAGTAGTACTAACCGTGAGTCAAAGATTAAATAGATCCCAAGCTCAGAGTCTTTGTTAGAAAGTACGCAATGGTCCAACTGGTCCAGCCCCTATAAGATATCTCCTAGTTGAATTTTTGGTTTTATCTTTCTGTTACATAAACTTTACAGAGGTCTCCCGTCCAAGTTACTGATCTATATTCACTTAGCTTCAGCAACTCTGCATCATTCACTGAGCCCTCTGGAGCTTCCTTGAAAATCTGAATCCATGAACATCAGAGTAGTTCTAGCATTAATATACTGAACACAAGAATGGGAAGAGGAAAATAATTGGTATGGGTTGGTCAGGAAGGAAACTTAATAGCTCTAAAAAAACCTCTTATAAATAGCTTCCCAATACCTCTTTATAGAGTGCCTCCTGCTATCTAAGAAATAAACAGTATCAAAACTGAATGCCAGGCACTGGCTGTGTCCTGATGTTCTGTTTCTCTGTAATAATACAGGCTCTGTGAGAGCCCACGGGGTATTATGCTCCTAGAAGCATAACCACGGTGCAGAAATTAATCCACCTGAATAACAATAAAAAAGTTCTCCTTGTAATTTTCTACATCTGGTTTGCAGAACAGGTAGTGATGCCTTCATCGTTGAACTTTTCAATTAATATTAAGGTAGAGGAGGGCATTCATCGGGAGGTTTTCAGGGAGCTTTCTATAGCCGCTTTATGTTCTGAACGGTTTTCCCTCCCCTTTCCCTTCTTTTCCTTAACAGGGATAGGATGATGCTACTAAAATTAGAACAGGAGATCCTGGAGTTTATTAATGATAACAAGTAAGTAATGTGCTGATTTTCAAGTTAAAGTGACTTAAAGGTTGATGTACAGGCAGAGACACAGGCCTCGGAGGGCTGTTTCTTGTGAAGTCTGTGGCTGTGATGCTGTAGGGTCTTGAGGCAGAACTATAAAATAGGGGGAATGTGCAACGGCCCATGTTTCCTTCTCTGCATCTCCTCCCTGTCATGGCATCGTGTCAGGCATTGAGGAAAGGAGGAAATGTTGGGCTCCAACTTTGGTGGGAGCCACATATTCCCTGTGTCATTTAGTTCTGTCCTCAGATGAAGGCCTTTCTTTAAGAACCTTTAAATGGGAATTTCAAGGATCAAAACTGGGCGTTCGTTCATACCAAAAGCATATTGCCAATGAATTGTGGCTCTTTCCAGATGGTCAGGTGCGTCTGTTACAAGTAGATAAATCTCTTGTGTCATGCTTTTGCTACCCATAACAAGCTTATTCCTACTTTAGTGGGAGCGGAATGCAAGCTTGAAGGTAGGGGATTGTGCACTTTCCTTTCTCACAAGCTTCCCTGTTCAGTGTTTGCTTTACCTCTAGGCAGATGTTTAAATCCTGTGCACAGCAGGAGATCAGGATCATGCCCACACACACCCTCTTCACATCTGCATAGAGGCCGACACAGTTTTCGGTCAGCCTCCCCAACCTGGTGCCCTCCAGATGTGTTGGACTAAAACTCCCATTTGCCCCAGCCATCGTGGCAAAGGGAAACGGATGATGGGGGATGTAGTATAAGCACCAGGTTGGGGAAGTCTGTTTTAGATCGGTCACGTTGACAACATCTGTGAAATCCATACATTTTGATTTCATTTTGATGAACATCAGGCCCAGGGGTTGTGGCTAGGATCTATAGCTGAGTGGCAGAGCAGAAGGTCCCAGGTTCAATTCCTGGCATCTCCATCTAAAAGGATTGTAGCTAGCAAGGCTGGGGCAGGTGTTTGTTCACCTGAAACCTTAGAGAGCATCTGCAACTCACACATATACTGGGATAGATGGGCCAGTGGTCTGACCCAGTATCAGGCAGCTTCATGCGTTTTATATTTTGGGGTCTCATTCCTCTTAACATGTGTAGGGTTTAAACATCTGCATAGTGTGTAGGTCTTTTTGATCCGTAGGCCTTGCATATCCAATAACTGGGAACACCAAAAGAACCCTTAAAGTGGAAGAACTGTTTGGCACAAGGTTGTTGTTTTTTTAACAAAAACACGTACAACTGGGCATATTTATTTATTTATTTAGAGTATTTTTATCCTGCACCTCAGCCAAAAGGCTCTCGGAGCGGCTTACAATATATCAATAAAGAAGACAGTCCCTACCCTCAGGCTTACATTCTAAAAAAGACATGACACACAAGGAAAAGTGGATGGGGAGGGAAGAGGGAGAAAATAAAAAGAAATTAAGGAGACTGTTTAGACTGGTGGGAAGGCCCTGCTCCGTCCTCTCATCTCCCAATGGAGGGGCAAACCAACAGCTCCTTCTTCCACACAAGGTGAAGATGTTAGCCCTGGGGTGGGGGGTTCCAACTGAAGCAGGCTCTGATGGTTCCTGCCTGCTCCAGTCTCCCTCGCATGTTTGGAGACCAGTTGGGTGGAATACACCAAGGTCCAATCAAAAGCTAGGATCTGGCTCATGTTTTGGAAGGGTTGTTCTCTCATTTGTCCCAGGGGAAGGGGTGTATTGCTATTACAGCATCCGGAGCCTCACAGTATCTGGAGAACTGTCTCCATAGCAACTGAAGAAAAGCATGGTAGAAATAAGAGTTTGGCATTTGAAATCAGTGCAAAGGCAGTTCTGGAATAGTCACCCCACAACCAGAATATCCCAGATTTGGTACTGACCTGATTGGCTGTTTAGCCAATCTGAAGGCCAGGCTGAATGTCTCTTGAAGGAGTCTCCATGTCTTGCAGAAGAACATTTGCAGCACAGACTTGAAACCATGTTTCTAAAGTTCCATAATATTGCCTCTACCTTCTTCCCACTGTCTTGACCAGGTGTCAATCTTGTAAATGTCTATAGTACTTTTGGCAATACCTTAATAGAGAGACCAGTGGGAAGCACTGAGTGAGCTTCTTCTTGATGGCTGCTATGGAAGAAAGCAGGGGATGGAAGACAAATGTTTTTGTTTTCTTGCTATAGTCATAGCACTGGGTCCCTGGTGCCTAATTCTTTCTGCAGTAATTAGGTATATTTTAGAACCATCTAGATTTAAAGGGATTATTTTGAGAACATTTGATTAGGCAAGAAAACCCCCAACAATTCATTTTAATGAAGTTTTAAGATGCACCATGGAAAATTTCAGGAATATAACACTTGTAACATCTTGTGGAGGTATATTTAGTTTACTTCCTAGTGTAGGAAAAGACTTTGCTTGCAAAATATAGTTAAATAATAAGGTTTCATACATTAATGCAAGTTTTCTAATACCTTATGATATTAAAAGGCATCTTTTCATGAAAAATGTGCCTGGTTTGACTTGATCTTTTATTTCCTAAAGTTGATAAATGAGAATTTCTATGGTAAACTCATCCTATATTTTACCATGGTGTCAATGACAGAAGTTGTCCACATTTTAGGAAGTTCTGAATAAGCATCCTTCCGTATGGAAACTATTAAGTCCATGTTGTAGATCTTCAAGGTTGTCCAGAAAAAGATTTAGGAGTGTTAGATAACAGTGAGGTGAAATGGATGAAAGGGTGACCTGTGAGATTCAGTTCATTATAATCTGTGAGGTTTTATGTTTTAACAAAGTGTGTAAGCATTTACATCCAAGATTCAACAACCAGGAGAGCCCAGAATAGTGGAAGTCACTGGACGTCACTGTAAGAGATCATGTCACGTATGCTGGCTTATTGGCTTGCTCACAGTAAACCAGAATTTTCAAAAATTCTTGCTTACTGTGACATCTAAATTCAGCCAATGAACTTACACAGTTACAGGCTTTCTTGATTGTTGAGTCTTTGGTTTTAAATTCTAATAATAACATGTTCCAGTAAAAATACGTTTGCTGGATAAACGTCTAGCTTGAATTTAAGGGTTCCAAGAGGTGCTGAAGATGCATTCATGTAAAGAGTTTCTTCAGATGTTTCTGTTCTCTAGGGTGCCCATTTCACACATGCCCTACGGCAGTGCAACCAGCAGAATATCATCTTTAAAAAGTGCAATTTGTTACGCCCAGTAGTAAATAATTTGTGTGTGTGTTTCACCGGTGTGCCCTCTTCTTTTCGATCCCCTCTCTCGTCAAGGCTTGCTTTCATTTCAATGGACTCCTGGTGTTAGGCTATGGTTTAAGAGATTGCTTGCTTAAATTTAAGGGCACTGCAGAATAAATCAGAGTATGCATTCTTCATTCTCTTTCATCATTTGCAGGAAATGGCTTATGTAAACCCAGGGTAGTCTCTTCCTCCCGCTCCCCCTTCAGCAAAGATTTAAGCATGAGTTATTCTGAGGATTAGGGTTTGGGTTGAAAAGATCTAGTATATCATGGCTTTGATTTTGTGTGTGTCTTGATACTCTTTTCTCTTCTTCCTCCCCCAACTGCTTTGATCTCTGCTGCTGTCAGCAATCAGTTCAAGAAGTTTCCCCAAATGACCTCATACCACAGAATGCTTTTACACCGGGTTGCTGCTTATTTTGGCATGGACCACAACGTAGACCAAACTGGGAAAGCCGTCATTATCAACAAGACCGGTAACACAAGAATGTAAGGCAAGAAAGGGTTTCAACCAGTCAGGGGTGAGGGAAAGGGATAATAATGTTAATATTTTATCATTTACATGGCTCTTCACATATATTATCTCAGTAATCATTACAGCAACTTTGCACATCAGGTCAGTGTTATTTTCATCCCTGTATTTCATATTTCGAGTTAAACTTGAGAGAAAGTAGCTTGCCTAAAGCTACCTAGTGAGTTCATGGCAGAAGTGAAATATGATTAGGGGCATCCTAGAATCATAGAGTTTGAAAGGGCCACTTAGGCCATCAAGTCCAACCCCCCGTGCTCAGTGCAGGAACCTGGTTTCAAGCCTCCTTGACAGATGGCTGTCCAGTCTCCGCTTGAATACCTCCAGCAACAGAGGGCCACCACCTCCTTAGGCAGTTGGTTCCATTGTCTGATTGTTCTGACCATTAGGAAGTTTTTCCTGATATTTAACCAGAATCTGCCTTCCTGTAACTTAAGCCTGTGATTTCGTGCTTCTTGGATGATAGAGCACAGGATGCGTCCCTTTTCTGTGCGGCAGGAATGGGCAACTTGTAGCACCCCCCCACCCAGATATTTTGGCCTATAGTTCCCATCAACTCTAGTCACCATAGTCAGTGGTGGGGGATGATGGAAATTGTAAGCTACTACCATATCCCACCCTAATCTTCTAAATATATTTTACACTAGCTCTAAAAAATAAAAATTGAGAGCCCTCCCATATGGCCCCTTTCCTACATATCCTGATCCCTTTTTCCTGCTGTTTTCAGCCCAGCACTCCAGCCTGTCAACTTCACTTTGAAGTTTGTTTCTGTCTTCCAGGGTATTAGCTATCCCACCTAATTTGGTGTCATCTGTAAATTTGAAAACCCCTCTCATTACCTCCCCCCAGTTTGAGAAGGTACCTTTGATAAGCACTCTTTGAGTCCAATTCTGTAGCCAACTGTGGATCCACCTAATAGTTGTTCCATCTAGCCCACTTTTAGCTAGTTTGTTAATCAGAATGTCATGGGGCACTTTTTCAGAAGCTTTGTTGAAGTCAAGATGTATTATGTCCACAGCATTCCCACAGTCCACAAGGAAGGTTACCTGATCAAAAAATGAGATCAGATTAGTCTGGCAGGATTTGTTCTTGACAAATCCATGCTAGCTTCTTGTAATCACTGCATTGTTTTCAAGGTGCTTACAGATTGACTTCTTTATAATCTGCTCCAAAAATTTCCCAGGGATCGTTGTCAGACTAACTGGTCTGTAGTTCCCAGGTTCCTCCTTTTTGCCCTTTTTGAAGATAGGGACAACGTTAGCTGTCCTCCAGTCGTCCGGCACTTCACCCGTCTTCCATGATTTCGCAAAGATAATAGACAGTGGTTCTGAGAGTTCTTCTGCTAGCTCCTTTATTACTCCAGGATGCAGTTCATCGGGCCCTGGAGTTTTGAAGTCATTCAAAGAATTTAGGTGTCCCTTGACCATTTGTTTATCCATCTCAAACTGCAATCTTGTCCCTTCAGCTTATACTGCACTTTTTCCAGGGGGGTCATAGATCCGCTTTGGGGAGAAGACTGAGCCAAAGTAGGAATTGAACACTTCAGCCTTTTCTTTGTCATATGTTATCAATTTGCCATCCTTATTAAGCAGTTGAACCACCATTTTTTCCTCTGTCTTTTACTATTCATGTATTTGAAGAAAGCCTTTTTATTGCTTTTAGCATCCCTCGCTAGTCTCAGCTCATTCTCAGCTTTAGCCTTCCTGACGTCATTCCGGCACTTCTATGCTACCTGTCTGTACTCTTCTTTTGTAGCCTGGCCTTCCTTCCACTTCCTGCACTCTTGGGGCAAGTGGGTCCCTTGTGGGGTGGGGAGGGCTTTTGCCACCCAGCAGCAGTTTTACTGGGAGTAGCCCTTTGAAGCATGGCATGACCTGGGAAATCTTTGTTGGCTCTAATTTTAATCCAAGCCAGAAAAAAATTGTGGGAGCTTCTAATGCTTACTACATCATTTAGGCAAGCATTACCAAGCCTATGAAGCTTGTTTCTAGGCCTGAACCTGGCAAACTTTGATGCATCTCTGGTCAAGGCTGACAGTTACCCAGACAAAACACAAGCCTTATCTGGCTTTCATCATTCTACCCACATCAAGCAAAACCAGTGGGTGACCTCCATAAATAAGTCATCTTGGGAACTCAAGGCATACTGCAGCAGAAATCTGGAGGTTGGCAGTTGTGGCCCTACCATCTCTTTAGGAACAGTTTTTTGTACGCCAGGATACATTTTGTGGGTAACTCTGCCTTTTGGTCCTGTCCTGTCCTGTCTAATAGGGATGGTAGATGCATTCCTCAGTCTCCTCGGGTTTTCACCACCCTGCCTGATAAAAGTTTGTTTGGGTCTTCTCCACAGCCCGGAACAGAGGTTCTCTGAGCACATCAAAGATGAGAAGAGCTCCGAGTTTCCGCAGAGATTTATCCTCAAGCGAGATGACACCAGCATCGATCGAGATGATAATCAGGTGAGAGGGGCTGGAGTCGAGCTGCTTGCATTCTCCTCCTTGAAGGAATGCAACAGTGGCTCTTAAGGCTTTCTTTGCTTGGCTCTTCACCCACCTCGTCTTATTAGGGCGTTTTATTCTCTTCCTTTTATTTTTAGGTGCCACAAGATGGGTTTCTGCTGAAATGCTTTCCCTGTCCTCTGCTTTATCTTTTCTCAAACACAGGCAGAGAATTGTATTTGTGCATAGAGTATCACATCAACACATGTCCCTTCTAAAACTATTTAGCATTCTTCTAGATTCTAATAATGCCCACAAGGCTTTGAGCATGTGCAGGGAACTCTCCTAATTCACTTGATCCCAGACAAATGGCCTACTGTCCACAAAATGTAAAGAGCTCTTCTTTGCCAAGCATGAGGAAGAGGGAGTATTTTTTCACGGAGTTGCTTGTTCATTAAGACTCATAAAGTAATTGGCTCCTCTGGAGCAGTTATATTTATTTATTTATTTATCATACTTATACCCCGCTCCTCAGCCAAAAAAGGCTCTCGGAGTGGCTTACACTTAGCAAAAAAGACAGTCCCTGCCCTCAGGCTTACAATCTAATAAAGACATGACACACTAGGAAAAGGAGTCAAGGAGGGAGGGAGGGAGGGAGGAGAGAGAAAGAGAAAGAGAGAGAGAGAGAGAGAGAGTCCAGCAGGAGCAGGCCCCGATATTACTTCTGCCTGCTCCTGTCCCCTCGGTCCTTCTTCTTCCCCACAGGGCCAAGATGGCAGTTTGCCCTGTGGGGGGGGGGAAGAGTCCAGCAGGAGCAGGCCCCGATGTTACTTCTGCCTGCTCCTGTCCTCTCGGTCCTTCTTCTTCCCCACAGGGCCAAGATGGCAGTTTGCCCTGTGGGGGGGGTGGGGAAGAGTCCAGCAGGAGCAGGCCCCGATGTTACTTCTGCCTGCTCCTGTCCTCTCGGTCCTTCTTCTTCCCCACAGGGCCAAGATGGCAGTTTGCCCTGTGGGGGGGTGGGGAAGAGTCCAGCAGGAGCAGGCCCCGATGTTACTTCTGCCTGCTCCTGTCCCCTCGGTCCTTCTTCTTCCCCACAGGGCCAAGATGGCAGTTTGCCCTGTGGGGGGGGGGGGGGGAAGAGTCCAGCAGGAGCAGGCCCCGATGTTACTTCTGCCTGCTCCTGTCCCCTCGGTCCTTCTTCTTCCCCACAGGGCCAAGATGGCAGTTTGCCCTGTGGGGGGGTGGGGAAGAGTCCAGCAGGAGCAGGCCCCGATGTTACTTCTGCCTGCTCCTGTCCCCGCGGTCCTTCTTCTTCCCCACAGGGCCAAGATGGCAGTTTGCCCTGTGGGGGGGGGGGAAGAGTCCAGCAGGAGCAGGCCCCGATGTTACTTCTGCCTGCTCCTGTCCCCTCGGTCCTTCTTCTTCCCCACAGGGCCAAGATGGCAGTTTGCCCTGTGGGGGGGGGAAGAGTCCAGCAGGAGCAGGCCCCGATGTTACTTCTGCCTGCTCCTGTCCCCGCGGTCCTTCTTCTTCTCCACAGGGCCAAGATGGCAGTTTGCCCTGTGGGGGGGGGGGAAGAGTCCAGCAGGAGCAGGCCCCGATGTTACTTCTGCCTGCTCCTGTCCCCTCGGTCCTTCTTCTTCCCCACAGGGCCAAGATGGCAGTTTGCCCTGTGGGGGGGGGGGAAGAGTCCAGCAGGAGCAGGCCCCGATGTTACTTCTGCCTGCTCCTGTCCCCTCGGTCCTTCTTCATATACTCAGTATGCAGCACACGGATGTGTCATAAGACCCATTTATGGCAGCCCACAAGGTGCTTGACAAACTCCCACCCCCTCCTTTTGGGGTGGTGGTGGCTGGGGATACAAAAACAGGGAGGTGTGGTGTAGTGGCTAAGGTGTTGGACTGGGAGTCAGGAGATCCGGGTTCTAGTCCCCACTCAGCCATGGAAACCTACTGGGTGGCTTTGGGCCAGTCACAGACTCTCAGCCCAACCAACCTCACAAGGTTGTTGCTGTGAGGATAAAAATGGAGAGGAGGAGGATTATGTACGCCGCCTTGGGTTCCTTGGAGGGGGAAAAGGCAGGATATAAATGTAATAAATAAATAAATAAACAAATAAAGTACATGATAGGCCACATGCATTGTAGGTCTTTCCTTGAGTGATGTAAAGCTCTCACACTCCATGAAATCCCTGTTATGTGAATGCCGTGGGGGATGGGATTTTAAATACAGATGCGCAAGTATGACACCTGTTCTGCACCTTGTGCCTACTCTGTTGAGTCTACAAACGAAGGAGGGAAAGAAGTTTGCTGAGGTGTCATACCATTGTATAAGGAACGATGCCTCATGGGATACTTTGTGGGGAATTCAGGGACTGGGAGAGCAGTAATTGGAACCGCTTTAACTGAATGCACAGAAGCAACAGACGTTGCCATAGATCAGGACAGACTGTTGTCCATTCAGCCCAGCATAATTCTGATTGGCGGGGGCTCTCTGGGCTCTCAGGCACAGAGGGGCCTTCCCACCCCTTGTGACCTGAATCCTTCGAACTGGAGAGGTCACGGACTGAACCTGAGACCTTCTGCATGCAAAGCAAATGCTCTGTTGGAAAGCTATTGCACAAACAGGCAAGCGGAGCAGGTATCACCTTGATTGCCTTGGCAGCTCGATGAAAATGTCAACCCAGTGTGTGGGTGCTATACAGAAGGCAAACTCCATGTTATGCATAATTAGAAAAGGAATTCAGAATAAAACTGCCAGTATCATACTGCCTTCATACAAATCTACGGTGAGACTACACTTCGAATACTGTGTAGAGTTCTTAGAGAGAGAGAGAGAATATGAGCCAACAGTGCGATATGGCTGCAAGAAAGGCAAATGCTATTTTGGGCTGCATTAATAGAAGTATAGCTTCCAAATCGCGTGAGGTACTGGTTCCTCTCTATTCGGCCCTGGTTAGGCCTCATCTAGAGTATTGCGTCCAGTTCTGGGCTCCACAATTCAAGAAGGACGCAGACAAGCTGGAGCGCGTTCAGAAGAGGGCAACCAGGATGATCAGAGGTCTAGAAACAAAGCCCTATGAAGAGAGACTGAAAGAACTGGGCATGTTTAGCCTGGAGAAGAGAAGATTGAGGGGAGACATGAGAGCACTCTTCAAATACTTAAAAGGTTGCCCCACAGAGGAGGGCCAGGATCTCTTCTCGATCCTCCCGGAGTGCAAGACACGGAATAACGGGCTCAAGTTAAAGGAAGCCAGATTCCAGCTGGACATCAGGAAAAACTTCCTGACTGTTAGAGCAGTGCGACGGTGGAATCAGCTACCTAGGGATGTTGTGGGCTCTCCCACACTAGAGGCCTTCAAGAGGCAGCTGGACAACCATCTGTCAGGGATGCTTTAGGGTGGATTCCTGCATTGAGCAGGGGGTCGGACGCGATGGCCTTGTAGGCCCCTTCCAACTCTGCTATTCTATGAGAGAGAGAGAGAGAGAGAGAGCTGGAAAAAGTGCAGGAAAGGGCAAGATGGAGTGGATGGCACAGAGCTGGGAGGCTGTGGTGGTGTTTCAGCTGTGGACTGTACAGTTGGCCTTGCCTTGGCCTTAGTCTGTTCAAAGTGTCCTTTACAGAATAGTAACAAATGAATAGGTCTAGAATAGCCTTCTCCAGCCAGGTGCCCTCTAGATGTTTGCACTGCAATTCCAAGATTCCTGACAATGGCTGGAGCTGATAGAAGTCTAAAACATCTGAAGGGCATCAGATTGGGGGAGGCTTTTCTAGAGGCTTTAGCTGGTTCAGTGGAGTTAACCAAAGCTTTACTTGATTAATTCTCATTGAGGGCCAGTTTTAATTGCTGGGCCTGAGAGTTCAGAGCACCTTTTGTTTGTTTGCTTTGAGACTGTTTTGGTTTTGGTGTCCTGCTGTAAAAAGTAATGGAGAAGTCGGCCTTTCCTTCTAACAAGGGGAGAATTAGGTGTTATGATGGAAACTAGGGGTGTGCACGGACCCCCCGATCCGCCCCGCAGGCCGATCCGAAAATTTCGGATCAGGCCCGCTCTGCTCCGCACCGCTCCGCCCATAGTCTGCTCCTCTTCGCCGCGGAGCTCCTGCAGAGCCTGGTAAAGGACCAAGGGGGAAGGGGGCCTTACCTGCGTCCGTCCGCGGTCCCTCGGCTTCTTCAATTGAGCCCTTGGCTCAACCAGGAAGTCTGGGCCGCAAGTGCGGCCTAGACTTCCTGGTTGAGCCGCGGGCTCAATTGAAGAAGCCGAGGGACCGCGGATGGAGGCAGGTAAGGGAGAGGAGGGAGGGGGGTTTACCGGGCCCTGCCACTGTCGCCACATGGGCGACAGCGACAGCGGCAGGGCCCAGTAAACCCCACTTACCTTTCTTGCGGAGCTCCGGATCGAGGCGAAGGATCCGCCTTCACCTCGATCCTCTTCGCAACGCTCTGCTGGCCCCCCAATCCTCTTCGCCTCCGCTTTAAGGGGAGGCGAAGCACCCCGCTCCGCTTCTAATTCGCCGGTCCGATTAGAAGCGGAGCACATCCCTAATGGAAACATATGGGATTTCCAACCCTGTGTTTTCCTTGTGATGCTAATAATGATGGTGTTATCACTTTTTGTGGTCGTGTACCTGCCTGCTGTGTGGATTGCATGTTTCGAAACAGTGGGAATTGATTGATATCTGCTAGCTGCGATGCTTGAAAGCAAAATAACCCCCATTCCTGATTTTCAGCCAATAGTGACATCTGACCATGGTGTTTCTTAAACTAAATGCTCACCGAAAGCTAGGGGTGAGGATCTTAATCCAAAAGGAGGTGTTGTGCCGAATAAAGCTTTCCAATTGGGACATGCGTCTAGCATGTAAATTTATGCTGTAAATCTCTGCGCCATGTCGTGCCGGTGTGACACCCCAGCCTTCTTACAGTGCTCATAAATCCATTGCTCACTGCGTGCCTTTCCCTTGCTGCTGTGCTCAGCGTGTGGCAAGGCCTTAACTAAGCTAAACTCTTGTTTGCCAATCTAGATCAGAATCCCACTACAGGATGGACGGAGGAGCAAATCCATAGAAGAGCGAGAGGAAGAGTATCAAAGGGTTAGAGAACGCATATTTGCACGAGAGGTGAGCATGGGTACTTAAAAATTGTTCCTGTTCCTTCATGGGGCTCTCTGTTGGGTCCCATCCAGGTTGCTGAGTAGGTCTATCAACAGTGTTGTACCATCAGGTGCTCCCAGATAATTCACTGGGCCATTGACATGAATACCCTTGTGCGTTACCATGAGTTGAATTTTGATTCTGAAGAGTGTTTCTCCTCCTATCCAGTCATTGAGAAAAGGTTTTAGACTCCAGTATTGCTTCTTTGATTTCAAATTTGGGGTGTGGATATCACAAACCCTCAGTCTGGATCCCAGAAGATATTATGTATTAATTAATTAATTAATTAATTAATTATAGTACTTTTATCCCGCCCTTTAGCCAAAAAGGCTCTCAAGGCAGCTTACAAAAATATTTCTTATAGAATCATAGAATAGCAGAGTTGGAAGGGGCCTACAAGGCCATCAAGTTCAACCCCCTGCTCAATGCAGGAATCCACCCTAAAGCATCCCTTAAGCATCTTAAGACAATCCCTTAGACAATGTACTCTATTTATTCATGCCTGAGCCATTTTGTGTTCAGTTACCATCTGATCTTTTAATGGGTTTAAAGAAACAAATTCTTTTAAATGTTCAAGAACCATCTATACTTCGTACCACGTTGGGCAAGAAGGAGGGAATTCATGTCAGGCACACCAAACTGAATTAATATTACTTAACTAACAGGATAATAGGTGGGCTGGGGGGATTTGGAGCCATCTCCTGCTAGGTGGCAAAGATTGATCCACAAGGAAATTAGGCATATGCAATCAAGAAGGTCGTCTACGCTGAGATTTTAGGCCTCCGAAATATGTAGCTGCTTAAGTCAGTTGACCAAATTTTTTATGAAATCTAGCCATTTTGTCAACTTCTGTATAAAATCTAACAGCTAGTTGCATCCTTAGATCTAAGATGGTCTCTATTTTATTTATTTATTTATTTAAGTATTTTTATGCCGCCATTCAGCCAAAAAAGGCTCTCATGGCGGCTTACAAAAGTATTTCTTGACAGTCCCTGCCCACAGGCTTACAATCTAAAAGACATGACACAAAAGGAAAGGGGATTGGGAGGGAGGAGGAGGAGGGGGGAAAGGAAAGCAAACTCAGGCACTACAATCTTAGTTGGAAAGTTCAGCAGTTGCAGTTGACAGCAGGAGGGAGGGGGCTCTCAGCTGGAGCTGGACCCAGGCACAGTGGAGAGGTGCCTGGCTGCTGCTTCCTCTCTCACTGGTGGCCTCTGCAGAGACAGTTGACAGCAGGAGGGAGGGGGCTCTCAGCTGGAGCTGGACCCAGGCACAGTGGAGAGGTGCCTGGCTGCTGCTTCCTCCCTCACTGGTGGCCTCTGCAGAGACAGTTGGTAGCAGGAGGGAGGGGGCTCTCAGCTGGAGCTGGACCCAGGCACGGTGGAGAGGTGCCTGGCTGCTGCTTCCTCCCTCACTGGTGGCCTCTGCAGAGACAGTTGGTAGCAGGAGGGAGGGGGCTCTCAGCTGGAGCTGGACCCAGGCATGGTGGAGAGGTGCCTGGCTGCTGCTTCCTCCCTCACTGGTGGCCTCTCCAGAGACAGTTGACAGCAGGAGGGAGGGGGCTCTCAGCTGGGGCTGGACCCAGGCACGGTGGAGAGGTGCCTGGCTGCTGCTTCCTCCCTCACTGGTGGCCTCTCCAGAGACAGTTGACAGCAGGAGGGAGGGGGCTCTCAGCTGGGGCTGGACCCAGGCACGGTGGAGAGGTGCCTGGCTGCTGCTTCCTCCCTCACTGGTGGCCTCTCCAGAGACAGTTGACAGCAGGAGGGAGGGGGCTCTCAGCTGGGGCTGGACCCAGGCACGGTGGAGAGGTGCCTGGCTGCTGCTTCCTCCCTCACTGGTGGCCTCTGCAGAGACAGTTGGTAGCAGGAGGGAGGGGGCTCTCAGCTGGAGCTGGACCCAGGCACGGTGGAGAGATGCCTGGCTGCTGCTTCCTCCCTCACTGGTGGCCTCTGCAGAGACAGTTGGCAGCAGGAGGGAGGGGGCTCTCAGCTGGGGCTGGACCCAGGCACGGTGGAGAGATGCCTGGCTGCTGCTTCCTCCCTCACTGGTGGCCTCTCCAGAGACAGTTGACAGCAGGAGGGAGGGGGCTCTCAGCTGGGGCTGGACCCAGGCACGGTGGAGAGGTGCCTGGCTGCTGCTTCCTCCCTCACTGGTGGCCTCTGCAGAGACAGTTGGCAGCAGGAGGGAGGGGGCTCTCAGCTGGAGCTGGACCCAGGCACGGTGGAGAGATGCCTGGCTGCTGCTTCCTCCCTCACTGGTGGCCTCTCCAGAGACAGTTGACAGCAGGAGGGAGGGGGCTCTCAGCTGGGGCTGGACCCAGGCACGGTGGAGAGGTGCCTGGCTGCTGCTTCCTCCCTCACTGGTGGCCTCTGCAGAGACAGTTGGTAGCAGGAGGGAGGGGGCTCTCAGCTGGGGCTGGACCCAGGCACGGTGGAGAGGTGCCTGGCTGCTGCTTCCTCCCTCACTGGTGGCCTCTGCAGAGACAGTTGGTAGCAGGAGGGAGGGGGCTCTCAGCTGGAGCTGGACCCAGGCACGGTGGAGAGGTGCCTGGCTGCTGCTTCCTCCCTCACTGGTGGCCTCTCCAGAGACAGTTGACAGCAGGAGGGAGGGGGCTCTCAGCTGGGGCTGGACCCAGGCACGGTGGAGAGGTGCCTGGCTGCTGCTTCCTCCCTCACTGGTGGCCTCTGCAGAGACAGTTGGTAGCAGGAGGGAGGGGGCTCTCAGCTGGAGCTGGACCCAGGCACGGTGGAGAGGTGCCTGGCTGCTGCTTCCTCCCTCACTGGTGGCCTCTCCAGAGACAGTTGACAGCAGGAGGGAGGGGGCTCTCAGCTGGGGCTGGACCCAGGCACGGTGGAGAAGTGCCTGGCTGCTGCTTCCTCCCTCACTGGTGGCCTCTCCAGAGACAGTTGACAGCAGGAGGGAGGGGGCTCTCAGCTGGGGCTGGACCCAGGCACGGTGGAGAGGTGCCTGGCTGCTGCTTCCTCCCTCACTGGTGGCCTCTGCAGAGACAGTTGACAGCAGGAGGGAGGGGGCTCTCAGCTGGAGCTGGACCCAGGCACGGTGGAGAGATGCCTGGCTGCTGCTTCCTCCCTCCCTCTATGCCACTTAGCTACCTCAACCAAGAGTGGCCAGCACCACTGACACTGCCATTGGCAGCCAGTCTTCTGCCAACACTGGCCTCCTTTGACATCAGCTCAGGAAAGCCAGGGGCATTAGGAGAGTCTGGACAAGCAAGAAGACAGAGGAGAGAGCAGGGGGAAAGTAAAAACAACGAGGGATGAAATTGCCCAGACCAAGTATGTTAAGCATTTGGGGATAAATGTCTCCCCCACCCCCGCCGCCATTTTTAAGGCAAGTCAAATGTCTCCCTTTTTTCTAGTAATCAGGGTATCTTGAACTATGCAGAGTACCAATTTTTTTCGCTTACTGGTATGCATGGAGGTTCATTATTTTGGGCTATACTTTGTGCCCCCTTTTGACTGATACGTAAAAAGGTCCAGTGTTCAGGGTCCCTTTTAGAAATCAGTGTCTTGGCCTGCATGTATATCAGGCGCGGATTGAGGGACTACCTCTGGTGCCAATAAAAATGATTAAAATCTTTAATAGTTCTTGTCTGCGTCTGGAATGCTCGACGTTTCTGATTAGAAATAATCCTTCTTCAGGAGCTACAATCAATCAGATTAACACAGTTTTAAAACTTATTTACAAAACCAAACTCACATGGGATGCAACACCTATGGTATTCTTAACATTTTAATAACGGTTTATTGCCTATGCAATCAAATATAAAGTATATATAATGTAATTTGATTCATAGTTTTATAAGAAATTTTGAATTTTTTAAAAAACATTCTCACAAAGTGCAGCAAAAACCTTATTCTTATATTTTAAATATTTTCTGGAGCCTTTTTCCTTTCTGAGCGTTCTGCTGAACTGCCTCTAATCAAAGAGTTCTGGCTCGTAGCTGCGTACTTTCCATCAGTTCTACAACTGTCTTCTTAGCTGTAGTTATAGGGAATATTTTAGCAGGGACTTCCAGGCTCTGACTTCTAGAGTCTTCAGATTCCCCTTTGTGGTTAGCCTGACAGAACCATTGTCTTATGAGATTTCTTCTTTTTGTTTCTTTTTCAAATCCTACGGCTCTGTTTGCTGATAGTCGGGCCAGAATGGATTCCTGAATGACAGCAGGTTAGTACAGCTCACGCATGCTTCCTTCCGTTCTTCAGGCTTTCTTAAGGGGGAGGATCTGTAACTCCATAACAATGCTTTTCTTTGATGTTAACCAACAGACTCTCCAAAGAAGGCTTTTCTTCTAGTTCTCACAAAAGGCGGCAGATCTTTAGGTACTTCTGTGTGATTTCTTGCATACATTTGTCTTGCAGAGCGAATTCGCACCATGCATGGCTGCTTGTGGAGTCCTTCAAGTTGTCATATCTTTTGCAACATCACTTTATGTTTTTTTCCTCCACAATAAGATGAAAACTAAAGCACCTGCTTACTCAAGAATTTGCTGGCGTCCAGGTGCATTTACTACCGAAGTAAATTCCACTTGGGCCTTAGCTAGACCTAAGGTTTATCCCGGGATCGTCCCGGGGTCATCCCTGCCTTCTCCCAGGATCTCCTGTGTGTCATTTAGATGCACAGGGATGACCCCGGGACGATCCCGGAATAAACCTTAAGTCTAACTAAGGCCTTGATTTCAGTGCAGCTTACTTCCAAGTAAGTGTGTTTAGGATTGCAACTTTATGGAGGCTTAGGGGATGCAAGAATCAGATGCAAGAGCCGGGAATGCTTCAATTTGGGTGCTGCTGTCTCCCCATCTATTGAAGCTTCAAGAAAATATACTTTTGTATCTCGTGAAATCATAAGACTTTCTTTAACCTCTTGTGATGAGGTGGGTATCTGTAATATGGACATTTACACACATACACATCTTAAAAATGAATTTCACATGAGTAAAGAGAGCCAGCAAGCTATTGTATGTCAAACGTAGTGGGTGAAGTAGTATTATGAAAATGTCTGCAGCCTCCCCACCCCCACCGCCCCGCAATGGCTCAGTAGGGACAAAGGAGGTCAAGAGCTACCTCTTGCCCCTGCTAATGCTTCAGACGGTGGCTTTACAGTGGGGTAGATGGTTGAAAGGCATGGAAGTTAACTTATTTTCACCCTGACTCCAGAGCGCACTCCAAAAGCTTTGGGATTAGGCTACTCTTGTTGAACTGGAGGCAGGTTCGTTCAACGTCCCTTGCTCTAGGCTCTTTTTTTAAAATTAGTTTTACCTATTTGCTGATTAACAACGTTTGTGTGCTGGGGTGGAGAGAGGCTTAAAGTAAATAAGCACAAAAACAACATAAATACAAGAGGCGTGAAACCATCGAATCAAAAACAGATAAATACAACAAAAGATTGGCAACAACTTTAAAATTAAAGCACAGATTTTAAAATGAGGCAGCCCCCTGGCCTTTTAAATAACGACGTAAGTTATTTAAAAGGCCAGGTTGAACAAAAGGGTCTTCACCTGGCACTGAAAACACCAGAAGGATGGGGCCAAGTGAACCCCTCTGAGTCATTTGTCCCATAACCCAATTGGAGCACAGCCTCTGATGAAGATCTTAAAGTTTGGGTAGATATATAGGAGACAAGGCAGTCTTTCAAGACACCTGGTCCCGAGCCATTTTGGGCGTCAAAGGTTAAAACCTGCCCCTTGGACCTGGAAACAAACTCAGAGCCAGTGCAGTTGACAACACACAATTGTAATCTGATCAAACAACACAGTTCCAGTCAATCATCCTGCAGCCCTATTTGGACCAATTGCAGTTTCCCAGCTGTTGTTAAAGGCCGCCTTACATATAAAGCATTGCAATAGTATAAACAGCAACTTACCCGAGCATAGACGATGGTGGCCAAGCTAACTCCATCCAGGTAAGGTTGCAGCTGGCATCTCTGTCAAAGCTGACAAGGCATTTCGAATCGCAGGTATTACTTGAGCCTCTAATGACAGTACAGGATCAATAAGCACTTCCAGGTGCAAACCTGATTCTTGACGGCAGAGGTGGCAATTTCCAGGAGCCATGGGATGTCCCCAGCAGGGGCCACACCCCGTCTCTGTCCAAACAGCTGTAGTGGTGACACACACAAAAAAGCGGGGGAGGCGTTTTTGCAAGGAGTCAAAGCGTATGGGGAATGTGCACCTTGTTTGCAAGTAGAATCTCCCTTCTGGGATGGCTATTCTGCTTGCAAGCGAAGCATGCACTCCTTGCATACCCTGTTTCCTTGCAGAATCACCCACCCTCCTTTTGCTGTTGCTGCTACAGTGGTAAATCCCGTAGCAGGAGCAGGGGGTTGCAAAAATGGCCCTGGGGTCTGCATGCTTGGGCCGCATTTTCTACACCCCTGCTTTAGAGGAGAAAGCAACCCCATCTATCAAGGCAGAACACCCTTCACTTGGGTAGAAGAACCCCAGTCAACATTACCTAGGGTGACCATATGAAAAGGAGGACAAGGCTCCTGTATCGTTAACAGTTGCATAGAAAAGGGAATTTCAGCAGGTGTCATTTGTATATATGGAGAACCTGGTGAAATTCCCTCTTCATCACAACAGTTAAAGTGCAGGAGCTATATTAGAGCGAACAGATTTAAAAGAGGGCAGGGCATCTGCAGCTTTAACTGTTGTGATGAAGAGGAAGTTTCACCAGGTTCCCCATATATACAAATGAGAGCTGCTGAAATTCCCTTTTCAATACAAGAGTTAAAGATACAGGAGCCCTGTCCTCCTTTTCATATGGTCAGCCTACATTACCTCCGTCTTGTCTGCATTGAGTCTCAGTTTGTTTGCCCTCATCCAGTCCATTATTGTGCCCAATCACTGCTTCAGGACAGCCATAGTCTCACCTGAGTCTAGTGAAAGTGATAGATGAAGCTGGTTGCCATCCACATACCTGTGTTACCTCCAACCAAATCCCCACATGTCCTTTCCCAGCGATTTCAAGTGAATGTTAAACAGCATGGGAGAAAGACTAGAATCCCAAAATATGACTCTCAAGGGGTTGGGCAGTAGGAAACAGCCATCCAAGTAGGAGCAGAATCACCATCTGATGGTGCCCTCTGTACACATAGCTACTTATCTTTTTTCCTCCCCTGCATCATGTTCCCCCCCCTTTGATCTTTGGTCCCTGACTTGGCCATAGACAGTGCTCTTGCCAACCAGATAAGAAAGCATCACAGTTGTATGGTCTGTGCAGGATTACTTCACTGAGGAAAAGTTTACACAGTGTTGTATTGTTGCTTCTCAGAGAGACACTTCACTTACGGAAGATGGCATTCATGCAAAGCCCGAGTAGCAAACTGTATATGTTGCAAGCCAAACTGTACTTCTCAGGGTCTGCCCAGGACTACTGTACTCTTGCACTGCTCCCGTTCGGTTTCGCAGGGCTTTCACGGAAGTATGTTCTGGTGGACTGTGCCCCGTGGGTCAGATCTCTCTCCCACTTTGTTGCTTTTAATGGCCACCAGCAAATTCTGCCACCTGATACGGCTGCCTCGCCTCGCCTCGCTGTAGGGGCACCTCTGGTGTTTTGCAGAAAATTGTGCTAATAAATTAGAGCTCAGTGCTAAATTAGTTCTTGTGGAAATCTATTCAAAGCAAGAGCCCAATACAGGAATTCATCTGCGGGCATGGCATCTCCCCTTCAACTGGGAGAAAGTAATTAAGAACTTAAGCTCCAGGGGACATTGTTCAGCATTCAGCTTGGTGATGAAGGTTGTAAAAGTGTTTCTGTCCCAACATTTCCAGTTCTTGTTCAAATTAGCTTATGTTCATTCACATAAGTGAGTCATGAGTTGGAATTGGCTGGGAGTCAAAGATAAGTGCAAAACGGTCTGACCCCCATCGCTTGGGCTTAAAGGGCACTGTCCACATGGAACTTCTTCTGGGCAAGCTTCCTTGCAATGAATGGCCGTTGTGTAAGACCCATACTGGCCAACTTTGATTCCAGTGGGACTTGGATAGAAGAAGCTCCTGGTATATTTTGTCCAAAGTATGTTAAGACATTTGTCGATGCAGCTCCATATTTAGCCAATTTTACCAACTTGGAATTCACTGTTAGGCTATCTTGGTGTCCAAGCTCTTGCATGGAGGGGAAGGTACAGAAGCAGTACTGGTCTGAAATTGTCCACAGCATTTTCCTTATACTGAATGAAATCTTTATTGCTAAAAGCGATAAGCCATCACAATTTGACATAATAAAAACAAGTAAAAAGATAAGCTAAAACAAATAAGTTAAATAGGTGAAAATGGATAATATAAAATAAGATTAAAATAATGAACGCAATTGGAATGTAAAGATAAATATCACATTAACATACATTAAGAACTCGTGCGTGGGTGCAAGAACTCACTGTGCTCATTGACCCCACTGTCATTTTCCTTTGGAACATGTCATTCGCAATGGAGAGCATTAAAAAAAATCCCCTAAGAGTTTTCTCACCATCTGCGGTAAACCCTCAGCTGCAGCCTTCATATCTTTAGAGATGCTAGTTCTGCAATGCTGACCTTATGGAGTAGAGACTAGCATATCTGGCACTCCCCAGAGAACAGTGGAAGTCATCTTCTCTCCTGTTGGCACCTGGGATAAGATCGTGATTCTTCAATTTGCCATTGTTGCGTTAGGACCTGCCTCCCCACGCCTTTTCAGGAGGGGCCATTTCAACCATCTGAAGTCTAACCAGGCCATTTTTACATCTAAAGAAACAAAATGACCTCATTCTGGTTTTTTTCATAGCAAATTCCCTTACCATAGAGAATTGAGGAAATAAACCCCGGAAGAGAACTGCAGACTTTTCCCAGCTTGGCAAGCAAGGATTTACCTTGGCTTCTCTTAGAACTGAAACACAGCCTCTGAAGTCTTGTTGTCTCCAGCTCTAGCTGAAGACCCTTTCTCCATATCTGGCTGTAGCTGCAGACATCTTGAGGCGTCTGGCTTCATTGACTGAAGTCCATTTTTATCCTAGTTTACCAATGTAATGCAAAACTTTGTTGAACTTGTGAAGTTCACTGATATCTTGGTATGAATAAGAAGTCAGGCCAGTACGCAACTAGAGGAATCTATCCTACTTTTGATCGCCTGGGATGGTAAGATACTCATCTAAGAAAAGAAGGAAGAACGCTTCTGAATGTACGATGCTATTGAGCCCAGTGCACTTTAACTATAAATCCTTCTTCAGGGGCAGTCTTAGGCAGTGAAAAAAAACCAAGGGCAAGGGGTGGAATCATAGAATCATAGAATAGCAGAGCTGGAAGGGGCTTACAAGGCCATCGAGTCCAACCCCCCACCCAATGCAGGAATCCACCCTAAAGCATCCCTGACAGATGGTTGTCCAGCTGGAAACGGAGATATGTCTAGGAAATATTTATTTGTATATGCCAACGTGTTTCTGACTTATGAAGTCCTTCTTCAGGGCAATCTAAAAGAATATATAATATAATATTTACAAGAGTAAGGAATTTTGAAATCATATATTCTCATACAATATACTTCAAAAGACTTTAGAATACATTGCAACAAGACATCAAGATATAGTACAATTCATAATGAAATCATTAAAACATAATAAAACCAAGAAGTGCATTTTATATTACAAAAGTAGATATACTTACTCAAGTAAGAGTTTCAATTTTCTCCAGAGCAAAATTATCTCATATGTATGGTGAGTTACAGAAGAATGTCAGGTATATAAACTCTCAATGAGCAATTGGGAACAGCTGTTTGTCAAAGCCAGTGTGGTATAGTGGCTAAGGCGTTGGGCTGGGAGATGGTCAATCCGGGTTCTAGTCCCCACTCGGCCATGGAAACCCAGTCACAGGCTCTCAGCCCAACCTACCTCACAGGGTTGTTGTTGTGAGGATAAAATTGAGAGGAGGAGGATTATGTACACGGCCTTGGGTTCCTTGGAGGAAGAAAGGGCAGGATATAAATGTAATAAATAAATAAAGCAGTGCCGACAAATCAAGAGATTCGCTGAGGCCAAAGGGAGTGACTGTGTTTAGCCCAATTATCCACCTTGCCTCCCTTTCCAAAAGAATTCTATCTGTTATTTTTGCCAACAAGGTTGGGGACCAAAGACTGAAGTTGATTGTGCCTAAAATAAAGGGTTATGTTTGAAACACATTGGACTTAATAAACATACTTTTGGGGGGGGGCAAGGGGAAGCCTGAAGGCTTCTTCTTTCCTTGTCCTGCACTTGGTGCCTTCAGCATACTCACTGCGACACCACTAATGGTATCTTGTTAGTAGAATCGCGTGTATCAGCCTTAGTTTTTGAAAGGCCTTACGATGTCGAAGAATATTCCTCACATTTATTCCATTTTTCAAGTTTTGTGTTTTCCAAGAGCATCTCAGGATGTTGTTAGCAGCATCAAAGTTATGGTAGCACCAGTTGCCTGTAACGTTAATTTGGTGACAAGAAAATCACCTACCCCACATGTCTTAACATTCACCTCGTTGTAGAAATCATGCTAAGTGTAGCGGCCTTTCAGTCCCACCATCACTGGTTTTGCTTTTTATGGAGCTCTTCTTCTGAACCATATTCTTGGAGGTTTAAACATCTCTGATCATAAAGGGTCCTTTCCGCTCTGTTTACATGCATCTCTGCACCAATACAGCCTCATTTCTTTTTGTATAGCCCAACCCTTCCCTACTGAAATTCAGAAACAAAAGTTTCATGCAACCTTTTTGTGAACCGCCCAGAGAGCTTCGGCTATTGGGCGGTATAAAAATCTAATAAATAAATAAATAAATAAATAAATAAATAAATAAATAAATAAATAGACTGCCAGTGTTTGACATTCTTTTACTGCTGGATTTAGCCCAGTTGGGTCCTATAGAGGCACTGCTTGTATGAAATGCTACCTCCTTGCGGGGTGGGTGGCTTATAAATCAGGCTATCATATTTTGTGGGATTTGGGTAACCCTATTTTCTCCTCGTCTCATGAAGATGGGATAGACTCCATTCTTTAAGCTACAAGGTATTTTGACGGTGATGTGGGCAGGAAACAGGATAGGCACGTTACACTGGGAAGCTGCCAAATAATTTTAGGCCACAGAAGGGGAAGGTTTGCTAGGGCCTTCTGCTGTGGCTTGCTTACTGAATGGTTAATCTGTCCTGGGCCTGTTATTTGACGGAGGCAGCTCATCTGCTGTCTGATCAGAAAGGGATAAAAGGCCCTGATGTTAGGACATGTTTGCATTGTCGGAATTTCACCACCACCACCACTGCCAGGGTGACCTTGATCTGCACTTATGTAGGTCAGCTTACCTTTAGATTTCTGTGATGCAGGTTATTCTATGGCCTTAGCTAGACCTAAGGTTTATCCCGGGATCGTCCCGGGGTCATCCCTGCCTGCTCCCGGGATCCCCTGTGTGTCATTGACATGAACAGGGATGACCCCGTGACGATCCCGGGATAAGCCTTAGGTCTAGCTAAGGCCTATGTGTAAGGCATTCCACACGTTCCAGGAGCAGCCTGTAAGACTCATCTGCCTCCACGCTGGTGCATTTGAGGTCCAGCAGCACTCCCTCCTTCCCTTGAGTCGGCCCGTCTCAGTGTAGCTACTTGTGCTCGTGTGTCTGTTCTTCTAACACCAAACAATACATTGCCACCTTGAATGTCCAAACAGGCAGTGCCTTTCGAGCCCCTGGCGGCGTTAACTACTGTGCTCTCTGATGCAGGGGTAACCGGGATGGACTCAGCCGGGCTTCAGGCAGCCGCCAGAGCAGCACAGAGAGCGAGATGAAATCGCTGGAGCCCCGGCCGTGGAGCAGCACAGACTCGGATGGCTCGACCCGCAACCTGCGGCCTCCTGTCACCAAAGCTAGCAGCTTCAGTGGCATTTCCATCTTGACACGAGGAGACAGCATTGGCGGCATTGGCAAAGGAAGCGGGGCCAGCAGGACTGTCAGGCCAGGTACCGCTTCTCTTTTTACTGCCCTTGTTCAAGTAAACTGAGGAAATCCAAGGGCACTGGTGAGTCTGTCTTGGGGCAATCCAGGATTAAAACTAGTCCTGTCCCAATAAAGAATTGGACGTTGTTTCCTTTGTCGGTGGAGAGGTGCCCTGTGGGCCTCAACTCACGCCTTGCTAAACCTGGACTCTTTAGCCCCATATAAATAAGAAGCCCTGAAGAAGAGAAGACCAGAAGCCACCCTGAGAAGGGGATACAGCTCAGTGAATTACCTAGAAAGCCTTGGATGGGCTAACAAATATGGTAGCAGTGAAGAGTTGGGGGTGGCACCACCAGAAACCTGGTGGCAGTGGTGTCCTGCAAATCCTGTCCCAATCCAGAAACGATCTAGAGGTCCCACAAAAGATCCAGATCCTGAATGCGCACCAACCCTACCAAATGGTTGCAGTCATCTGCCACATTGGCTTCAGTGGTAAAATACCCATTGATATTAACCAGATTAGAAGTGCACCAAGCTTGATGAGACTTCATTCAGAAGCTGCGTACGGTCGCTCCATGATCCCTCTTTTCTACCCATCACCCCCGGGGTTGACCAAGAATGGTTTTGTTTAGAGGATGCAAAAAGGTTGCATAGCCCTTCTTCCTCTAATCTATTCCGACATGGCGCATACGTTGCAAGTATGCTCCAACATTCCTGCTAAGCTGGAAATTCTGGCTGTCTTCATCAGGGGGGATTTATTCAGCAGCTAGGCATAGAATTGCCTCTTCTTCCGAGGAAACCATGTCTCCGAACATGACTTTGCACACGCCTGGGGAGTTAGCTCCTCTATGGAACCTTCGGAGGAAATTCAGTTTTGCATCTAGCTACCTGCTGAATTAACTTTGATGAAGATAGCCAAAAACACCTTGTTTTTTTTTTTTTTTAAATTACAGTTAAATTGCAGTTGCACCCTGATGGCTCCTGTATTCAAAAGTTCCTAAAATTGAGAATATAACAACTTTGATAAGGTCAAGAGCTATAAGATACAAGGCCAGGGAGCTTTGCTTTTTTCTTCCAACCTCTAAACATCCCCTACAGCATGATCCTGATAGCAATTGCCCCATAGTTCCCCAATGTACTGTTTTTTTTTAATTTAATTTAAGGCACGTTCCTGTGCATTTTTAGACAGAAAAAGGACCTACAGCTCTCAGGGTGTTCTATGTGTCCTTAATTTAATTTAATTTAATTTAATTAATTTCGATACTGCATTCTCTGCTGCCAAGCTGACACCCAGAGTGGTGATTTCCTCTCCCCAGCAGTTGACTCCTGCTGTTGCTTCCCCCGTCGACGCCGTTTTCTTGAATCGCCTACAAGCAGCATGAATCCAAAAAGAGAGAACTAGTCTCAAGATTACTAGAAGAATAGCTTATTCTTCGGGAGCCCAACACTGGTTTTTTTTCCCCCCGGCGTCTTGAGACGACTTCTCTCTTTTTGGATCCATTTTGGATGTTTTGCAGCTTTCTCATACTTTTTCACAAGCTGCATGATCCACTCTTCTTTACCAGTGCCGTTTCTATAATGGGTACAAAATTAGTTCATAAAGTTCAGTGAGAGGACAAGTCCTTTGGC